>NC_139159.1:23914042-26314042 GCF_964270905.1 Leucopleurus acutus | reverse complement strand
GCCCGTGAGCCACAGCGACTGAGCCTGCGCGTCTGGAGCCTGTGCTCCGCAATAGGAGAGGCCGCAATAGTGAGAGTCCTGTGCACCGCGATGAAGAGTGGCCCCAGCTTGCCGCAGCTGGAGAAAGCCCTCGCACAGAAACGAAGACCCAACACAGCTAAAATAAATAAATAATTTTTTTAAAAAAAAGCATCAGTTCTTATATTCCAGAAGCCACTATTCTTTTTCTTGGAATATCTTATATCTGATTTATAATAGAGTTTTAATACACACACCTATACACATGTGTATGACTAATATTATGTGTTGAAAATAACATGCAATCACATGGTGCGAATAAGGGCAAATAATTAACTGGCATTTTGTGACATTTGAAACTATGGAAGTGAAGCAAATACCTCTGCCTTCAAAATGTCCAATACAATTGTATTATTTTTTAAATTAGTTAAATCAGTGTTAAATAGAAAAATTAAAATGACTGCATACGTCTAATTACCTAAACCCTCTAGTGGTTGAGGTAGATGCTGAAGAAAATAATTGGTCTTCATTATATTCAGAATTCTCTAAAAAGAAACAGTGTTTTCTGACAGTTCTGCTCTGGTCAAAGGTAGAAGATAAAATCATACACTTTACTGAATATTTTTCCCTGTGGACTTTTCCCTCCCACAAAGGGAAAATAGACTAAAATTAACCTTTCTTAAAAAAAAAGGTTAATGTGTAATTGTTTTCCTTATTAGCCATACTTGTATACATATTTTTTATTTAACACAAGCAGTATTTAAATAAGTAGGAAAGTTGTAATTGCCAAAATATTTTCATGTATGAACTTAGATAATAGTTTGCCTAAAAATCTTGTGATGACACATTGTAAAATAAATGACATATCTAATCTTACAATAATAAATTACTTTTTCTTAATATTTTATCCCCTGTATAACAGTTTAGTAACTATATTAAGAGAATGACATAAGATAATGCTTGTCAGAGTTTTGGATTTCAAAAAAATATATAAAGAAACTAGGAGAGTGTGTAATATAATTGCTAAATTTCCTTTTATTAGGTCAAACTATTAAAAGTAAATCAAATAGGAAACTCAAAGAAGAATGAGAAGAAGGAGAAGAAAGAGGAAAAAAGAAAAAAAGAAAAGGAAACATTATCATGTACCAGCATTTAAACTGCTAGTCAATGAATTTGCTGGCGTTTAGGTCTTTCATTTTGGGAGGAAAGGATATTCCTTCAAAACATCCCCTTCATTTGGAAATTTTACTAAACAATGACAGAAAATATCATCTGCAAACAAATAAACACAAAAACATATTTAGGCCTTTAAGAGAGCTTAGATAAATATTGTCTTTTTTTCACTTATTTCACAGATCATCATAAATAAACTTTCTACTGTGAAATTTGCTGAAAGGATTAGTTAATTTTACTTACTGGAATTACAATTTACAAGATTTTAAGAGTGTTCATTCATAGATACTTTATAAGGTGTAACAGAAATATAGAGGCAGAATTTGGAACTGTCTAATTTGTGGGAAAGAATTTAAGAAAGCAAAAGTGCCAAACATATAAATAGTCCTTTCAAATCAGTACATGGTAACAAATGAACCTGAGGAATTTTTATATCCTAGTAAAAACATGGGAAGCCACATGGAAAGAATTCAGTTGACTAAAACTTCTCAGTAAGAAAGAACAATGTCCATTGGGTATATATAGTATGTCTTTATCCATTCATCTGTCAATAAAACTTAGGTGGCTTCCATGTCCTGGCTATTTTAAATAGTGCTGCTATGAACATTGGGATGCATGTATCTTTTCGAATTATAGTTTTTTTTTCTGAATATATGCTCAGGAGTGGGATCACTGGATCATACAGTAACTCTATTTTTAGTTTTATTTTAAGGAAACTCCATACTGTTCTCCATAGTGGCTATACCAATATACATTCCCACCAACAGTATAGGAGGGTTCCTTTTTCTCCACACCTTCTCCAGCATTTATTATTTGTAGACATTTTGATGATAGTCATTCTGACCTGTGTGAGGTGATATCTCATTGTAGTTTTGATTTGCATTTCTCTAATAATTAATGATGACAATATTTTCATGTGCTTGTTGGCCATCCATATGTCTCCTTTGGAGAAACGTCTATTTAGATCATATTACTCAGCCATAAAAAAGAATGAAATAATACCATTTGTAGCAACATGGATAGACCTAGAGACTATCATATTAAATGAAGTAACTCAGACAAAGACAAATATCATATGATATCACTTACATGTGGAATCTAAAAGAAATGATACAAATGAACTTATTTACAAAACAGAAATAAACTCACAGACATAGAAAACAAACTTATGGTTACCAAAGGGGAAAGGGGGGATAAATTAGGAGTTTGGGATTAAAATATAAACACTAATATAAATATATAAAATAGATAACTGACAAAGACCTACGGTATAGCACAGGGAAATATCTCATAATAAACTATTTTATATATATATATGTGTGTGTGTGTGTGTGTGTGTGTGTGTGTGTGTGTGTGTAAAAAGGAATAAAAAAGAACAATATCTAGAGAAGTAAAAATTTGAGAGGAAAGAGATAAAAATCATGTAAGTGGTAAATGGGAAGGTTAAATATCAAGAACTCTTTCTATCTCCAGCATCACCAAGGGTGAAGTGTCTCTAATGAATGTTTTTAAAGAAACTGTTCCCTTTCTGCTCTGTGTCTATAAATAGCATTGTCACTTCAGGCTATCATAACTTAATACTAAAGAAGATCCAATTATTTCCTTTGTTATGATTTGATGCCATGTAATAAACTTTCTGATTATAGTTTATATTTCAGTTTATTCTTCTACAGGAAGAAAAATGCACAGACTAATTGAAAATATCTTGTAATCTTTCAAGCAGTTGGAGCTCTCATTGGAAAAAAAGTAAATTTATCTCAATTGTACTTTGATACTTGAACATGATCTTCCCTGACTAGTAAGAAAGATAGATTTTTGTTGGTATAAATAACATTTAGAACACAACTGTGTGATAGATGCTTGCTAATTTTTATTACAGACTATCTCATAACTGAAATTGGAGTTAGCACAATTATTTTATGTTTAAATTGGAGTTAGCACAATTATTTTATTTTATGTTACATTTAGAACACAACTGTGTGATAGATGCTTGCTAATTTTTATTACAGACTATCTCATAACTGAAATTGGAGTTAGCACAATTATTTTATGTTTAAATTGGAGTTAGCACAATTATTTTATTTTATGTTACATTTAGAACACAACTGTGTGATAGATGCTTGCTAATTTTTATTACAGACTATCTCATAACTGAAATTGGAGTTAGCACAATTATTTTATGTTTGGAGAATTTAAGCTCAGAGATGTTAAGGTACTGCTTAACAAAATAAGTGGGAGAGCCTAAATTGAACCCAATTATTATTTTTTTAACATCGTTATTGGAGTATTATATATTTACATTGTTGTGTCAGTGTCTGATGTATAATAAAGTGAATCAGCTATACATATAAATATATCTCCAGATCCCCTTCCTCTTGTTTCTCCCTCCCACTCTCCCTATCCCACCCCTTTAGGTGGTCACAAAGCACCAAGCTGATCTTCCTGTGCTATGAGGTTGCTTCCCACTACCTATCTACTTTACATTTGGTAGTATGTATATGTCCATGCCACTCTTTCAATTCATCCCAGCTTATCCTGCCCCCTCTCCATGTCCACAAGTCCAATATCTACGTCTGCATCTTTATTGCTGTCCTGCCCCTAGGTTCTTCATAACCTTTTACTTTAGCTTAGATTCCATATATATGTGTTAGCGTATAGTATTTGTTTCTCTCTTTCTGACTTACTTCACTCTGTATGACAGACTCTAGGTCCATCCACCTCACTACAAATAACTCAATTTCGTTTCTTATTATGGCTGAGTAATTGTCCATTGTATATATGTATATACCATATTTTCTTTATCCATTCATCTGTCATTGGATGCTTAGATTCCTTCCATGTCCTGACTATTGTAAATAGTGCTTCAATGAAAATTGTGGTACATGACTTTTTGAATTATGGTTGTCTCGAGGTATATGCTCAGTAGTGGGATTGCTGGGTCGTTTGGTAGTTCTATTTTTAGTTTTTGAAGGAACCTCCATACGGTTCTCCATAGTGGCTGTATCAATTTACATTCCCACCAACAATGCAAGAGGGATGGCTTTTCTCTACACCCTCTCCAGCATTAATTGTTTGTAGACTTTTTGATGGTGGCCATTCTGACTGGTTTGAGGTGATACTTCATTAGAGTTTTGATTTTCACTTCTCTAATAATTAGTGATGTTGAGCATCCTTTCATGTGTTTGCTGCAATCTGTATATCTTCTTTGGAGAAATGTGTATTTAGGTCTTCTGCCTATATTTGGATTTTTTGGTTTTTTTTTTTGTTTGTTTTTTTGTTTTTGATATTGAGCTGAATGAACTGCTTGCAAATTTTGGAAATTAATCCTTTGTCAGTTGCTTCGTTTGCAAATATTATGTCCCATTGTGAGGGTTGTTTTTTCATGCTGTTTATGGTTTCCTTTGCTGTGCAAAAGCTTTTAAGTTTCATTAGGTCTATTTGTTTATTTTTGTTTTTATGTCCATTTCTCTATGAGGTGGGTCAAAAAGGATCTTCCTGTGATTTATGTCATAGAATGTTCTGCCTATGTTTTTTTCTAAAAGTTTTATAGTGTCTGGCCTTATATTTAGGTATTTAATCCATTTGAGTTTACTTTTGTATATGATGTAAGGGAGTGTTCTAATTTCATTTTTTACATGTAGCTGTCCAGTTTTCCCAGCACCACTTATTGAAGAGGCTGCCCTTTCTCCACTGTGCATTCCTGCCCCCTTTATCAAAGATAAGGTGACCATATGTTCATGGGTTTATCTCTGGGCTTTCTATCCTCTTCCATTGATCTATATTTCTGTTTTTGTGCCAGTACCATACAGTCTTGATTACTGTAGCTTTGTAGTATAGTCTGAAGTCAGGGAACCTGATTCCCCCAGCTCTGTTTTTCTTCCTCAAGATTGCTTTGGCTATTCATGGTCTTTTTTTTTTCCACACAAATTGTGAAATATTTTGTTCTAGTTCTGTGAAATATTCCATTGATAGTTAGCTAGGGATTGCATTGAATCTGTAGATTGCTTTGAGTAGTAGAGTCATTTTCACAATGTTGATTCTTCCAGTCCAAGAACATGGTATATCTCTCCATCTGTTTGTATCATATTTAATTTCTTTCATCAACATCTTATAGTTTGCTGCATACAAGTTTTTGTCTCCTTAGGTAGGTTTATTCCTAGGTATTTTATTCATTTTGTTGCAGTGGTAAATGAGAGTGTTTCCTTAATTTCTCTTTTTTCATCATTAGTGTATAGTAAAGCAAGAGATTTCTGTGCATTAATTTTGTATCCTGATACTTTGCCAAATTCATTGATTAGCTCTAGTAGTTTTCTGGTAGCATCTTTAGGATTCTCTATTTATAGTATCACGTCATCTCCAAGCAGTGACAGTTTTTCTTATTCTTTTCCGATTTGGATTCTTTTATTTCTTTTTCATCTCTGATTGTTGTGGCTAAAACTTCCAAAATTATGTTGAATAATATTAGTGAGAGTGGGCAACCTTGTCCTATTCCTGATCTTAGTGGAAATTATTTCAGTTTTTCACCACTGAGAACAATGTTGGCTGTGGGTTTGTCATATATGACCTTTCTTATGTTGAGGCAAGTCCCTCTATGCTTTCTGGAGGGTTTTTTTTTTTTTCTGGAGGGTTTTTATCATAAACTGGTGTTGAATCTTGTTGAAAGCTTTTTCTGCATCTATTGAGATGTCATATGGTTTTTATCTTTGAATTTGTTAATATGGTTTATCACATTGATTGATTTGTGTATATTGAAGAGTTCTTGCCTTCCTGGGATAAACCCCACTTGATCATGGTGTATGATCTTTTTAATGTGCTGTTGGACTTCGTTTGCTAGTATTTTGATGAGGATTTTTGCATCTATGTTCATTAGTGATATTGGCCTGTAGTTTTCTTTCTTTGTGACATCTTTGTCTGTTTTTCTTATCAGGATAATGGTGGCCTCATAGAATGAGTTTGGGAGTGTTCCTCCCTCTCCTTTATTTTGGAAGAGTTTGAGAGGGTTAGGTGTTAGCTCTCTTCTAAAAGCTTGATAGAATTTGCCTGTGAAGCCATGTGGTCCTGGACGTTTGTTTGTTGTAAGATTTTTAATCACAGTTTCAATTTCAGTGTTTGTGATTGATCTGTTTATATTTTATATTTCTTCCTGGCTCTGTCTAAGAAAGTTGTGCTTTTCTAAGATAAGTCTATTTCTTCTAGGTTATCAACTTTATTGACATATAGTTGCTTGTAGCAATCTTTCATGATCCTTTGTATTTCTGCAGTGTCAGTTGTTACTTATTTTTCATTTCTAATTCTGTTGATTTGAGTCCTCTCTCTTTTTTTCTTGATGATTCACGCTAATGGTTTATCAATTTTATCTTCTCAAAGAACGAAACATGTGTCTTGGCATGTTTCTCCTTGGATTTATCCTGTATGGGACTGTCTGAACTTCTTGCAATTGATTGACTATTTCCTTTCCCATATTAAGGAAGTTTTCAACCATAATCTCTTCAAATATTTTCTCAGTCCCTTTCTTTTTCTCTTCTTCTTCTGGAACCCCTATAATTCGAATGTTGGTGCGTTTAATGTTGTCCCAGAGGTCTCTGAGACTGTCCTCAGTGCTTTTCATTCTTTTTTCTTTATTCTTCTGCTCTGCAGTAGTTATTTCCACTATTTTATCTTCCAGGTCATTATCCGTTCTTCTGCCTTAGTTATTCTGCTATTGATCCCATCTAGAGTATTTTTCATTTCATTTATTGTGTTGTTCATTTTTGTTTGTTTCATCTTTAGTTCTTCTATGTCCTTGTTAAATGTTTCTTGAATTTTGTCTATTCTATTTCCAAGATTTTGGATCATCTTTACTATCATTATTCTGAATACTTTTTTAGTAGACTGCCTACTTCCTCTTCATTTGTTAGGTCTGTTGTGTTTTTATCTTGCTCCTTTGTTTGCTGTGTGTTTTTCTGTCTTCTCATTTTGCTTATCTTACTGTGTTTGGGGTCTCCTTTATTCAGGCTGTAGGTTCTTAGTTCCCGTTGTTTTTGGTGTCTGTCCCCAGTGGCTAAGGTTGGTTCAGTGGGTTGTGTATGCTTCCTGGTGGAGGGGACTAGTGCCTGTGTTCTGGTGGATGAAGCTGGACCTTGTCTTTCTGGTGGGCAGGTCCACGTCTGGTGGTGTCTTTTGGGGCGTCTGTGGACTTATGATTGTAGGCAGCCTCTCTGCTAGTGGGTAGGGATGTGTTCCTGTTGTTAGTTTTATGGCATGGGCTGTCCAGCACTGGAACTTGCTGGTCGATTAGTGGAGCTGGGTCTTAGTGTTGAGACAGAGATCTCTGTGAGAGCTTTTACTGTTTGATATTACAAGGGCCGGGGAGATCTCTTGTGGACCAATGTCCTGAACTCAGCTCTCCCTCCTCAGAGGCTCAGGCCAGACACCTGACCATAGCACCAAGACCCTGTCAGCCACACAGCTCAGAAGACAAGGGAGAAAATAAAGAAAAGAAAGAAAGAAAGAAAAAAAGAAAATAATTAAAATAAAAAATTTAAAAAAATGTTAAAGTACTTAAGAAAAAAGGAATAGAGCATCCAAACCAATAAAGAAATCCACCAATTATAAGAAGTACTAAAAACTATACCAAAAAAAAAATGCACAGACAGAACCCTAGGACAAATGATAACAGCAAACCTATACAGACAAAATCACACAGAGAAGCATAAACATACAAACACGCAGAAAGAGAAAAGGAAAGAAACATATATATCTATACATTTAAAAAGAAAAAGGAAGAGAGCAACCAAATCAATATACAAATCTACCAATGATAATAAGCTCTAAATACTAAACTAATATAAACATAAACCTAGAAACAAATTAGACACAGAAAGCAAACCCCAAGTCTACAGTTGCTCCCAAAGTCCACTACCTCAGTTTTGGAATGATTTGTTGTGTATTCTGGTACTCCACAGATGCAGGGTACATCAAGTTGATTGTGCAGGTTTAATTCACTGCTCCTGAGACTGCACAGAGAGATTTCCCTTTCTATTCTTTGTTCACACAGCTCCTGGGGTTCAGGTTTGGATTTGGCCCCGCCTCTGCATATACGTCACCCTGTTTCATCTGTTCTTCACCCAGAGAGGAGGGGGTTAAAGCAGCGGCTTATTCAGGGATTTTGGCTCACTCAGGTTGTGGGGAGGGAGGGGTACGGCATGTGTGATGAGCCTGTGGCAACAGAGGCCGGCGTGACTTTGCAACAGCCTAAGGTGTGCCATGTGTTCTCCCGGGGAAGTTGTCCCTGGATCATGGGACCCTGGCAGTAGTGGGATGCACAGGCTCCCAGGAGGGGAGGTGTGGATAGTGACCTGTGCTTGCTCACAGGATTCTTGGTGACTGCAGCAGCAGCCTTAGCATTTCATGCCCATCTCTGGTGTCCCTGCTAATAGCCACAGCTCATGCCTGTCTCTGGAGCTCATTTAGGTGGTGTTCTGAATCCCCTCTCCTCGCACACCCCAAAACAGTGGTCTCTTGCCTCTTCAGCAGGTCCAAAGTTTTCCGGACTTCCTTCCGGCTAGCTGTGGCGCAGTAGCCCCCTTCAGGCTGTGTTCACGCAGCCAACCCCAGTCTTCTCCTTGGGATCTGACCTCTGAAATAGGGGCCTCAGCTCCCAGCCCCCACCAGCCCCGGCAAGTGAGCCGACACGCTTCTCAGTCTGGTTGGTGCTGGTCGGCACCAATTCTCTGTGCAGAAAACTCTCCACTTTGCCCTCTGCACCCCTGTTGCTGTGCTCTTCTCCATGGCTCCAAAGACTCCTTCCCCGCCTAGCCCCTATCTCCACCAGTGAAAGGGCTTCCCAGTGTGTGGAAACTTTTCCTCCTTAACAGCTCCCTTCCAGAGGGGCAGGTCCCATCCCTATTCTTTTGTCTCTGTTTTTCCTTTTGCCCTACCCAGGTACGTGGGGAATTTCTTGTCATTTGGGAAGTCTGAGGTCTTCTGACAGCATTCAGTATGTGTTCTGTAAGAGTTGTTCCACATGTAGATGTATTTTTGATGTATTTATGGGGAAGAAGGTGATCTCTAAGTCTTACTCCTCCACCATCTTGAAGGTTCTAATTTGAAGCCGGAGAGAGGAGTGATACAAAATATTATGAATATGAATCTTGACAGAGCTTGACTGATACTCAAGAGCTGACTCTGATATTTCCAAAGAGAACTGCAAAACATCCAACTGGAAAACACAGGAGTGTATTTTCAGTGGCAATTCAGAGTCAATATACAGAGTGATGAAAGAGTTGAAATCATTTCAACAGGGTCAGTCCCTGTCTTTGCTTCTTATCGAACCCAATTCTTTTCGATTTCAAAGTTTGCTTTTTGTTTCACTTTACACAGGCTATTTTTCTTATACTTGTGGCACTACTTGCTGACATCTTCTGTAAATTAAGGTGAGCAATATATTATTTAACAGTTAGCTATTTTATTACTTTTATATGTTTCATAATTTTGACAAATAGTGAGTTTTCAAGAGGGCAAGAAACATGTTAAATACTTCTTCCTCACGTGGACTTAGGCAAATAGTCATGACTGAATCTGTATCAATTGACTCTGACTGATTTTCTGTGATTTTGGGAAGGCCAAAAATAATATTAAGTAATGCAATTGGGCTTAATCACAAACTTATTCATTTTGTTTTGTTAGGCTGTAATACCAAGTAATCTTTTGCCTAAACTTTTCACTTATAAACTAGTTATTTTTAGCAACTTTAATTACAATTTATAAAGTGAAAAAAAATCACAGATGGTAATTTACAATGAAAGCCATTTATCATTATGGGGTAATTAAAAACTTGCAGCTTTTTCTCATTAGCCTTCTCCCTCAACTTAGTTTCTATTGATTTTTTGTCTTGAATAGTTAGAGAAAATTATTACAAATTTTATGTACTCTTGAATACTGATCTTAAACCAAAGCCTAACTCCTAAATTTTCTCTCCTATATTCATCATATTCCACCTGTGCTTGCCATTATTTTTCTCTCTTATAATTAGGCTCTGTTCAATATCATCAGATCCTGTTAAAGACTTGAGGGGAGTTCATGGACTACTTTTTTTAGTTTTCCATTAGATAAGTGAAGATAGCCTTTAAAAAACACAAAATAAAAAAAAATCACTGTTTTAAGAAAACTGATAATAGCCTAATATTTTGCACATATAAAGGAAATTCAACACTACTATCCATGTAGACTTGTAAGTATTATAGGATACTAATATTGCAAGGGCATTTAAATGTCATCTGGTACAACTGCACATTTACTATTGGATGCCCTTCTTCACAGCTGCTAGGCCTACCTTTCATTCATAGTTGAACACTTCCAGTGGCTGGGAAAAAAGTACTTCCAGAAAAGATAATTATAGCAGTTTATAGCATTGCCATCTATTGGACTATGCCAAATGAATATAATTTTAATCACTGTTTTTACATTTTATGGTTTCTAGTCAAATATATATGAAACTTCAACATAATTGTTACATAATTACCATAACAACCTTCCTCCTAATATTAGAATGTAAGTCCAAATTGAGTTACAGTTATTTTCCTTTTGATAAAGTACATATACTACTTGTCCATCAAATGTTTGTTGATGTTTCCAGAAGAAAAAAAAGCATGCATGGTTGAATGACAATTTTCTGGCTTTCAACAGACTCCCATAGATGGCTTAGAAGAGATTGTCACCTCTTCTCTTGCTCATTTTAACATCAAGCAAGAAATCTGGTTTGCATCAATAACATATACAAAATAACATTGTAAAGCAATTATACTCCAATAAAACAAAAGTTTAAAAAAAATAATACAAACAGAAGACACAGTTGAGCTGTCACAAATTCGGTATAGAAACTCCGTGGGGAGAATCTAAAGGGTGAACTTTTATTCCATTTTTATCTCTCCTTTTACTCTTTATTTTTATGGTGGTCAGAAGGTAGGAAAGATATAAAAAAAATCTGTTTAGCTATGAAATCTATATTGGAGTTTCTGATGGGAAAAGGAAACTTACCTAACCATAGTTTAGAATATATATATATATATATATATATATATGTTTTTTTGACAAAGTGTGTCTCAGTTAGTTGCCCAGAAATGGCTTGTAAACTTTAGGGGTAAAAATTAAAGGAACATTAATTTGGTTTGCTGAAGTACAAAACTGACAAGAATTTGGATAAAATGCTCATACGGCAACACGAATGTATGCAATAATTACAATGTCTTATAAGTTATCTTCTTAAATAGGCTAAGTACAAAAGAAAAATACTGAAGAGGGTGTGAAATTTAGGTATTATACATTATGATTCAAACAAAACAAGTACCACATAATGGTTCACACAAAGTTTTACAGCATTTACCACATTCTATTAAAGTTATTGATAATCAAAAATTCTCCATCATGATCTCTTTGAAACTTAAAATTGTGCTTTGTTCATTTACTATGTGTATTTCTTGGCCTAGGGCCATCGATTAGAATAGACCTGAAGACTCAATATACCCAATACTCCTTAATGACTCTTTATGTAAATTGAGTTTTAAATCTGTCAATTATTTGCCATATTTTGAAAATAGAAGTTTTGGAATGTATAAACATGATATGTTCACATATAATATCACCTCTTTAAAAATGTAATATTGAACACATTCCTTTAAGAAACAATATTAGAGCAATATAGCATCAAAAGCAATCCTGAAATTAGCTTAATTTTTTAGTTACATTTTTGATTATGTATCATTAATGTGCTTCAAAGGAAAAAAATGTGTAATCATAATTTCTCTCCAAAATAATGCATTTAGCAAAAGAGGTAAAAGGAAAAAAGGGTTTTTATGATTATTTACACAAATGAATAGAGAATCTAATATCATTCAGCAAGACAATGATGATGGCTTGTAAACTACTTAATTTGGATATTTTCCTTCCATGAGATCCTTTATAAATACTAGGTGTGGAATGTTCAAACCTGACTGAATATCTATATCCAGGACATTGTTGGCACACTGATTACTAGAATTTTGGGGGAACTATTAGCTTGAATGATAACATGAGGAAAATTAAGTGCATTTTCTTTTGTGTTTTTCATATTAGTGTTCAGCTGAAGATAGAAAACAAGGTACCCTCTCGTTTGCTGCAACTCAATGAGACCTAGTTTTCCTCTTAAATGAAAGCTGCAGTAGCATACAGAAAATGTGTTTTAGATTTTCACTGTTATTATATCCATTTTAAAAATTAAATTTCTTCTCAGAACATGCTCAGAGCATACAAAATTCAAAGCACTTAAAATTCTAAGAATCTAAAACATTACTGCATTTTTGTAGGACTAAAATGATGTTTCATTATGAATCACTGGTGAATGACAAATATTTTTTGGATGTAACATTTCTAGAGTCACCTCGAATACCTAACATTTTAATATGGAAATATTTTAGAGGATGATATGTATTTGGGCTTATATGATTTTATTATAAATTCTTTACAAAATATTTCTAACTCAAGATTATACTTAGGAATTATTGCACCAAATACAGTTTTAGACCAACTATACAGTACTTCCATAAATGGATTATATTTTTTATTTAATAATAAATGGACTAAAATCCACTTGTAAATAATTTCTGCACACCTCTACTTTCTTTTTGCTAAAATAAACCTTGGCAATATTATCTTTAAGTGATAATATACATTAGAAATGAGAAAAATAAAAAATCAACATGTTGTAACTTGCCAATGTCACATCACTGATCTTTTTTTTTTAATATAAAAAGAAACATGCTAAAAGTATATATAAGTCAAACGTGATTTGTGGTAGTGTTCTCTGCAGTTATTCAGCAGCAGATAAATGGCTATGTGAGTTGTCCAGGTTGCTTGCTGTTGTCATTCTTTCCAATAGGCCTGTGAAACTAACAGAAGTTTATCATAAGAGCTCAGCCATGAGTTATATTTGTTGATTCTGTTCACCACTTAATTTCACAGAAATTCCTCTAAGCTATTTTTTAGTTTGTGGCAATCAGGTTTTCAGTGTATGAGGGACTACTTTCTCTAAAGTTTATGGGATATTTATTTTCTAAATATTTAACAAGTCTGTTTAACAAAAACTTCATGGAGTAGTTCTCCAATGAGAGCTGAAAAGCATACCTTCCTGGAGGAAAATATTAAACTGCACAGCTGTTAGACACTTTCAGTTATCATTTTATGTTTAGAAAGCTTGTGTACATTAAGACTTCTAAAATAAATTAAGTGATTCCCCATTAATCAATTCTACGCTCCATTTAAATACATTATTTATGGCTGTGGTTTTAGTGTTTTGTTAACATCACCCTAAATATTTATTGTGAAGCATCTGAAAATAGCTTTACTGTAGGGATTATCAACTCTTCTTCCCCTTTCCGGCTGGTGAGAGATTTGGTGTTTAAAGTATATTTTCCTTCAACAACCTCCTCAGGGTCAACATTTACAGTTTATCTAAGAATATTAGTGATTTAATAGGATGTTTCCCTGGGATATTCTACCCATTGTCTTCTGGAGACAATGTAGCCTAGTTCATAAATGATGCTAAGCAGGTTACACAGGTAAGAGAAGAAGAAATTTGAGAGCAAAATTTTATCATAGATTATGATAAAAAGGTTTAACTCAACTAATAATATATTGTACTTCAGCAAAAATATAGTTGGAGAACATCTAGCACATTTTAGCATAGTCTTAAATTAAATACATTAAAAATATAGATTATCAAATGGTCTGGGATGAGTTCTGGTTCCCTGAATTTATTCCTTTTAATTTTCAATCTGGAGCCAACTTAGAACTTCAGATTTCTTCCCCTCCCCCTGCCCCACTCTGCTGTCTCTGCTTTTCTGTTTGTTGGTTTTATTATTCTTGCTTTTTTTGTTTTTAGCCTCAGAGACAGAGAGTTCCTAATCACATTCGTTAATTTATGGCAAGTTGTTCAATTTGTTCATTATTCTTCTTAAAGACATTCACAAGTTTCATTAACTGTTTTTTTTTCTCTTTTAAGCAAATCATTTATTTCATTTCCCAGACTCATTTGAAATAGCCTAAATAATTGGGAACTTTGCTCTATGTGCTCACAAAACATAGTTACTTTTATTTATTCACTTTTATGGAAAAGAACAAACATACAGAAAAGTGCACATAATCAGCATATCCATTTAATCTGCCCCCAGATCAAGAAATATAATATTAACTGAAGCTCAGAATCTTCCATATTTCCCATTTCAGTCAATATCCCCAAGAGTAACTTCAATACCGATTTTTACTGGCACAAATTATTAGTTTTGCCTGTTTGGGAACTTTATATAAATAGAATCATACAACGTATACATTTTGTGGATGACTTCTTTCACTCCTCTTACAGACATATAATTGTATGTACAAGCAGATAAAAGTGAATGATTGAAATGTTGATGATGTACCCAGCCTAGGGAATATTATGTAGTTACAAATCAAATGCTAGATCTATAATTTTTTTCCTGTAAGAAATCTGTTATATACAGTTAGTTTTAAATATATAGCTGCAAATTAATAATTGTGATTCTATTTTTAAGACAACAATTTATATGTCTGTATGAATTTCTACATGTTTGCATTTGCATAAATACATATGATATATGACAAAATGTTAAAATGCCCCAACTCAGAGCAATAGGATTTGGACAAGTTGTGGAAAGATTATTAACTTTTTAATAAAATTCTGCAATGTCTGGCTTGCTAAAATAAACAAGTAGCCATTATGTGACTTTAAAAACAGTAAGTTAAAACAAAACAAACAAACAAACATATTATTTATTAAGAAATGGAAGAATAAATAAACCTGAAGTCCTCACCCTGGAAAAATTAAATATTAGTGGATGACAGAAAAAAGAACTGATAATCTAGTTTCCTTTGTTTATACTGGAAAGACAGTCCTCATCAAATTAAAATTGAGGCATAAAGTAATTAAAAGTAAAATAATGTAACATGTTTTTATTTTAAATTTACAGTGTTCTCTATGGTCAGAAAAATTACATTCCAAGAACCTGAAATACTTTACTGTTATGTTAGTAACAAAGTTGACATCTTTAGAGGGTAAAATATAAAAAAGTAGTTAAAAGCAAAAAGAAAATTGACTTAAAAACAGGCTATCCTAATTTCCAAAAGATAAAAATGAATTATTAAAATTCAAAAAAAGAAATTAGTCTCCCCTAAAATCACAAAACCAGAGTTGAAAAAGGTGTTTTATGAGCCTTAGAAACGGGAGTGTTCACCAAGAATCAATACAGGTTCAAGAACAAATTTGCCAAATTAGAGTCTCTTTTCATCCTAAATAACTTCTCTAGTGACACTTTATAGATACAGTGTATCTTAATTTCACTATGTTAGTTAGAAGTCTTTTATAATATCCAAACAGGATGAGAGGAAGACTGTATAATGATTAGGCCAAATTGTTGAACAACACATTGGCTTGAAGATATATCCTAAGTTGTATATCACAGACACTGACATTGGTTAGACTCATTAATTTTTTTAATGAGAACTTGAAGGAGAACGTGTGTCTGCATCATCTTATTTTAAATTGAGTTTTCTCTTATTGAAAATTCATGTACCATATTTGCTGGTAAGATCACAGAGCATGTGCTGTTAAATATAACCTAGTTTTAAATCCTCTTATGTAAGTGTAAATGATTGCTCTGCAGGTAGTTCTTTCTCAGTTATTTAACATACATACACTTTTTCAAAACCTACTATATATTTTAGTGTCAAAACCAACAAAGGATAGGCTTTGTATTTTTCCTGCATGTGCATTTAATCTGACTAAATTTTTCAAGCCTATAAAGTAGAATTTTAAGTGATTTTTAATAAAGATGAAAGAGGGGTTTTTCTAATATATATTTAGATTCCATTATTCTATGCTATGGAATTAAATAATAATAATTTTTAGAAGTTTGAAACTGAGCTGAAAACTTCAAATTTTAGTAAATAAAATTTAAATGGCTATATTATATAAAAGAGATTTATAGGGTGAAAACACTTTATTAAAATCTGGAGGATAATTACCTTGGTGATATAGACTATCTAGAAGATAGAATTAATTCATCACAGATTCCGGTAAGTAGAGTATGGTCCTGAAAGTATAATTTGTAATATACTAAAATAACAACTTAAACAACCTATATGGCCATAAGTAATAAATTTTGCACATGAATTATGGTACCAAAACACAATAAAATATATACCATTGTTGAAGCTAAGGGATAGCTCTATATCTGCTGTTGCTAAAAGAAATATTTAAAATATACAATGAATAGAAAAGAAAAGCCAAGGAAGACAACGTTTATACTGTTTGTTCTTTTTTTTTCTTTTTGCTAAAAACAGTGATTATATATGGCATGGACACACATACACACTCATATATATATATATATATATATATATGTTGCTACATATATAGCTGTACATTTGCATATTTATGGAATACTGACTATGTTAAAAAAACAAACTATTGAGAATTTTCATTTCTGGGGAATAGGGCTGAGTTATAGGATAGACAGGACATTCAGTTTCCATTGTATATCATCTTGTACTGCTTGCTATTTTATAATGACATATTTTGTTATTAAATAAATACAAAATAAAGTAAGAAATATATACAAAGTACATTAAAATATTATTCCTCAGGTTTAAGGCAGTTTCAAAAGTCTGATCATCTAATAATAAAATGCTAACTACACTCGAGTTATATAGATAAAATGTGTTTTATCGTCTCCAGTAATGCATTATCTTATTTACATTCATCTTATGCCCAACTTTATTATTCATAATCCACTTTCAGTGCTTTATATAAACTTCTGTCTGTATATAACTTCTAGAATTTTATGAATATAGATTGATTCTGAAATTACTCAATTTTGCTGATTTATAAATGGCTTTCTTATTTGTAAGGCTTTAGTTTTCTAAAACAAAGTCACTTTGACTTGTGTTTATAGCTCTCAAATTATCAAAAATGCATGTGATTTGAAGGTACTCATAAATGTTATAGTCTCTCTATATTATCCCACAGTAATTTTTATGTTTATATAATATTTATATTTTGAACAATAGGTCTAGAAACCTATCTTCATAAAAAGAACATGGTATTTTATGAATATTTCTTACCCCCAGTACTTCCTAGTAAACTCTAGTGTACATTGTAGGCTTGTCTTAAATTGTAGTTCTCATATCATTTATCTTGCTTAAGGAAACTCAGACCATATTCTAGGGGAATAAATGAAAGACATCAACCATTTAAGTAGCTTTTTTTTAAAGAATGATAGAGACTGCCATACTAATTACTATACCTACCATACAGTAAGCATTTTGAACGTACATAGCCTTTTTACTATTTAATTACATTACAGACAATATATTAAACATTATTACTTACATTAGAGAATGCCAAAAAGCTAGCAACAGATTATCCCCTGGTTTGAATAACACATTTTGGAGCCTAAATACAGATTTAAGGTAGAATATCATTATTTTCTTCTTAGCCATTTTCTAAGCAGCCATTTATGCAGCCTTGTCATCTGGCATAAAGAAAACCTGAATAAAAATATTAAAAGCAATCACATAAAGACACAGAAAAAATAAAATGTATACTTTTTGTAGAAAGTAACATGAACTTAAAAAAAATACTTAGGAAATGAAGTTAATCTATGGAATAAGAATATGCCTAAATTCACTTATTTGGTCATTCAACAAATATCTACTGAGAGCCTGCCATGTGCCAACTTCTCTTCTAGGGACTTAGTATTTAACAGTGAGCAAAAGCAATTAGAAACTCCCGGCTCAAAGGAACTTAAATCCAGTGGAGGGGAGATGGACAAAACTCATAGTAAGTAGACTATATAGTACTTCAGATGGTGCAGTTTTAAATAGACTGGTCATGAAAACTTCACTTTTATAAAGGTGACATTTTGGCAAAGAACAGAAGAGGTTGAGGGGATTGATGAAATTTCTCACATGTATTGAATACAACTGGAGAAAGACTAGTTCTATTCCTGGGAAAGGAAACTGAAAATGTAAACGTTTTGAACTGAAAGTGTGTCTAGAGTCTGATGGTTGAGGAAGAGCCAAAGGATGGTTTGGCTACAATTCAGCAAACCAGAAAGGCAGGCGTAGAGGTAACTATTGAAAAGACTTCAGCTCTACTCAAAAAGAAATGGGTATTGTAAATAGTGCTTCAGTGAACATTGGGGTACATGTGTCCTTTTGAATTATGGATTTCTCAGAGTAAATGCCCAGTAGTGGGATTGCTGGGTCATACGGTAGTTCTATTTTTAGTTTTTTAAGAAACCTCCATATTGTTCTCCATAGTGGTTGTATCAATTTACATTCCCACCTACAGTGAAAGAGGGTTCACTTTTCTCCACACTCTCCAGCATTTATTGTTTGTAGATTTTTTGATGATGACCTTTCTGATCCATGTGAGGTGATACATCATTGTAGTTTTGATTTGCATTTCTCTAATACTTATTGATGTTGAGCATCTTTTCATGTGCCTCTTGGCCATCTGTATGTCTTCTTTGGAGAAATGTCTATTTAGGTTTTTTGCCCATTTTCTGATTGGGTTGTTTGTCCATCAACAGAAGAATGGATAAAGAATATATTGTATATATACACAATGGAATATTACTCAGCCATAAAAAAGAATTAAATTGGGTCATTTGTAGAGATGTGGATGGACCTAGAGACTGTCATACAGAATGAAGTATGTCAGAAAGAAAAAATCAAATATCATATATTGACACATATATGTGGAATCTAGAAAAATGGTACAGATGAACATATGTGCAGGGCAGGAATAGAGACACAGACATAGAGAATGGATGTGTGGACACAGGGAGGGAAGGGAGGGTGGGATGAATAGGGAAATTAGTTTTGACATAAATACACTACCATGTGTGAAATAGATAACTAGTGGGAACTTATGGTATAGCACAGGGAGCTCAGCTTGGTGCTCTGTGATGAGCTAGATAGGTGGTATGGGGGGTGGGAGAAAGATCCAAGAGGGAAGGGATATATGTATACTTATAGCTGATTCATTTCGTTGTACAGCAGAAACTAACACAACATTGTAAAGCAATTATACTCCAATTAAAAATTGGGAAGTCTTTTGCAGAGCTTTGAGCAGTTATAAACTGGAACACTATGTATGCTCTATTGAGAGGATTGGGGAACAGGGAAGTGGCTAGGAAAATAGTTAGGAGGCTATTGTGACATAATAAGCCCAGAGGTGATAGCGGTTTCAACCAGTGTGGTAGAGGAGAAACAATGGGAAGCTGGGGAGAATCTGTATATATTTTGAAGGCAGACCAGACAGAATTTACTGGCAGATTAGATACGGAATACAAAGGAAAGAAAGCAGACAAGAATGACTCCAAGACTTTTGGTCTAAATGACTCAAGGGATAGAGTTGCCTTTTACTGAGATGGGGAAGACTGAAATGCAGATGTTGAGGGTTTGATCACATGTTTGCTGTTTGGGCATATTAAGATTTCAAAATGGAGATATTGAATAAGCAGTCTGATGTGGTAGGCTGGAGTTCAAAAGTGAGGTCTGAGATGGAGGTATTAATTTAGGAGTTGTCCACAGTTAGATAGTATTTGAGATTGATGACACTGGATGAGATTGTCAAGGAAGTGTATATAGACAGCAAAAAGAAGGAGACACAATAACAGGCCATAAGAGATTTCAATGATTAAAAGTCAGCAAGAGGGAAGGCTAAGGGAAGGAGACTGACAGCAGCACATCTTGGGTAGAAGGAGAATCTGGTTCCCTGTGAGCTAAGTGAAGAAAATGTTTCATAAAATAGTGTTTAACTGTGCTAAATTTGTTTGTGAGCCGAAAGAGATGAAGAATGATATGAAGCAAGGATATATAAATGTAAAAGCAGAATATGTGTCAACACTTTTGTGCTTAGAAACATTGCAAGTTTGAAAAACTGAAAGAGAGTAGCTATTAAACATGATTAAGCATGATATACTGATACACATGAATATGATTGCTCAGTATATCATGATTAAACATGGTATACTGAGCAATCGTATTCACTTCATTTTGGGTGTACTAGATAAAGTTTATGTAACGATGTATAAATAAATTTAATAAACTGTGAATCTAAGTATTTTAGCAATGCACAGTTGGAGTGTTGAGATTAGAAGGGCAAGTGGACAATTCATAGGAATATTTTCCAAAATGTCCTAAGCTTTTTCACAAGCCTACTTTGAATAAAATATTCATAAATATTTTATGTAGGATGTTTATATTTCTTCCAAGGATGAATAGAGGCAAGCATTACCTCAAACCTTTTATAGTAGAGTTGAAAAAACTATTTCCTTCTAAGAAAAATTATAGACATGGTGAGTATATTAAACTAATGTTCAGAAGCAAGAATAAATTTTCAATCTTATCAGAATTGAGTTAAGACAGATATTTTAAAGCATCAATAATGTAATTTCTGTCAACTAGACTGGGTTGTATTGAGTATATCAGGAAAATAGAACAATAAATTTGAGCATTACTCCATAATAACACCTCAAGCCGTGATACTGAATATTATTAGTCATGTGTAACTTACGGACACTAAAACAAATGGTGCTAATAATTGAGACCTAGGACAGGATTCAAGGTGTATCATTATTGATAGTGAAAGAATAATTGGAAAAATTCACAACATCACATTTTTAACAAAGTCAATATATGAGATAATTTATCCACCTGTTTTATTTTAAAAATAACGGAGCAAAGTTTAAGTCCTATGAAATAGCAATAATAGAGACTTGGGAATAAGAAGCTAGATATCTTAATTTTAATCACACAGGTTTAAAAATTAAACATATGCTTGCAAAAATGAACTAATCAGAAACAATTTTCTGAAAGATATTGGTCAAATACAGCAACATCACATGAGTAAGTTTGTGTTTAATGTAATTCTTCCACAGGTATGACATAATTTGCAAGGATCTCTATTACTTATTTGAATATATATAACTAGAATATATATAGTCTACCTAGAATAGCCTTTTAAAGAAATTCCAAACTGTTAGATTTCATTGGAATAGTTTTGATACATCTATCTGTGCCATAAGGTACAGCTGATTCAAAAATCCAAGTTATTTTTTCTCAAGGAACGAATTAGTAGTTGAATTAAATAGTCACTACCAATGAATCTAATTAAAGGTATGTATGAGGGTGAGGGAAAGGTTTAACCTTTATTCCATAGCTCCACATACAACACAAGACAGTTTTTTTTTAAGACAGTTTTTATGAGAGGATTTTTTTTCTTTTAACAGAGAGGTAAAAGGCATATACTAATAAACATTGTATTCTCACCAATGAAAAAAATACAGAACAATAAAATCTCAAATTAGAGCTGTAAAAATGGAAATGACAGCCTCATGCAATAACAAAACGAAAGCAGAAGAAATAAAAATATAGTTTCAGAAGAAACATTGAAAATACAAATCCCTCAATGGCCCCTTCCATGACTCTGTCTACTCAAATTCTCTAAGTCTTAATATCCATATCTGTACAATGAAAATACACTCTTCTGAAATATTAGGAGTCTTAAGATGTGGACTCCTATGGGACTTCTGAGGGCTCAGGATGATTTTGTTGCTGCCTCCCCACAAGTGGACCTGAGAATGAAGAATAGGAAAAAAAAAAAAAGGATTTGTGAATTCTCTCCCAGTATTAGGGGTTTCCTTCTCTGATCTTATATGTCAGGACTAGAGTTCTCCTGGAGCTCTCTGCTCATGCTTAGGACCACTTCTGCTTTTGACACTGCATTGCATTCAGGTAGGAAGATTCTGGAAGAGAAAAACCGGTAGTGGTGTGGGGGAGTAAACTCATTGCCGGTTAGGGGTGCTTATTTATTTGATGCAGGATTAGTATAGTTTTGTAGACATTAGCAATAAAACTTTTATAGTATTTTGTCCTTGCCCTGTTGAGAATCAAATCATAGATTATAAGACATGAAAATATAAAATTCCAGTATATTATATAGAGGGCCAAATAATATATATTGTTTAAAATTATTTACCCACACATTTAAACTACTTTAATTCATGGAAATTGTTAGTACTAAAATAAGGTGCTAATTAAAATAAATTTAGATAAGTTGAAAAGCCAAACTCAACTAAATAAATATCCTTTACAAGATAATCACATAAAACGAAATACAGAAATGTTAAAAGTAAAAGCCTTGGTAAAAATATGCTTTGTAAAATAGGAAAATTAAAGAAGCAGAGAGTAATTTTACTGTCAAAATTGTGTTTATGGGCAAAATACTGAAATAGGAAAATTATTTTTCATCAATTCATATACTTCTTGTAAGTACACTGCTTTTTCACTGCCCACCTATTCATAAAAATTATTAGACTAAAATTAGTAGTGATAAAATCAAGATGCAATTATTTTAAAATTCACCCTCATAGTAAATATTTCCAGAGTTGCATGACGCATGGATTCCAAAAATTTCAAAGCATTCTGCAGCAATATTTGTGTAATGATGTTTTTAGAGCAAAGGAGCAGCCACTGCTCCAAAAGCCTGTTAGTTTCTTGTTCAACCATGTGTTTTGGATAATTTCATCTAATAAACATTATGAAATTAAGACTTAACAATCCCCTTTGAAACGTAAAATCTGAAAAAAACTTGAAGGGTTACCTAGAAGATAATCTGTTTGTAAATAGGGAAGATTGCACACCGAACAGAAATAAAAACTTCTCATGACTTAAATGATGATCCAACTCACCCAGTGTTCAAGAAAAATAGAGCCCGGTTTCTCATTCCTACGTATTTGTACATCTTATTGTTAGAAAAAAATGTTTATTATCATGTGTAAATCAATCAAATTTTAATGTAATTGAAACTATTATTCCATAGTAAATTGGAACAGAGAGCCAACATTTTCGATGTGTCAAAGGCCTTTAAAGACTTGAAACCTATGACTTGTAAGAGAGGAAACATTATTTTCCATCTACCCTTCTAGGG
This sequence comes from Leucopleurus acutus, assembly GCF_964270905.1. Lineage (NCBI taxonomy): Eukaryota > Metazoa > Chordata > Mammalia > Artiodactyla > Delphinidae > Leucopleurus > Leucopleurus acutus. The sequence continues at coordinate 26,290,821 of NC_139159.1, read as the reverse complement.
TCTTGGCTGATACCCCCCTGTAAAAAAATATAGATTAACAAACTGAAGTTTAAAAACATGTATACCTCCTGTATACATGGAAGATATCCAGGAATACAGAGTAACTCCCTGAAACAGCCCAAGCCACCACCTTAAATACCATCTCCAGCAGAAGACAAAAGAAGATGTTGGGGAGGGGTGGGAAGCCAAGGACAAATATTTTGGTGTGGCAAATTCTGCTTCCTTTTAGATTATAACTACCTACACATTCAAAATATTTTCTTCTTTGAAAAAGATTAAGACAATTCTGACCAAACACAACTCCTCATTTTAAGTTATTTCTGGCATAAGTTTTTATATTAATTAGAAAATCTTTCAGAATAATTTCTGAAAGTTAAAAATAATGTATTTAAAAATAAAATCCAAACTGTTGCTGAGCAAATCACTTGGAGCTATTCTATTATATAAAATTCCACCTGCTATTGTCCTTCCTTCATGTGACCACCTCATAGGCTTCCCCAATATAAATACACATTATTTCAATTAACTCTCATCTCATAGACTCACATAAACACATGTAAAAGTTAAATTATTCAAGCCTTCTATGAACAAAAAATCTCACAGGTTTTTATAGCAAGAGCACACATTAAATATAATACTGAAAAGTACATATAATACCAAAGCCATAAGTATTCATGTAGTAAGCAAAATAATAAGTAAATAATATATGAAGATATAAACACAATAATAACCATCACCAGAATATTGAAAAAGCATACAACACATGCAATTTTTAATTAAATGGTACGTTACCTAAAAAATATTTTGAACCAAATATTGTATATATATGAATTTATACAAAGAAAGTTATAAGAATAAAATTACTTTTCTCCAATAATATATATCATGACATTATTCATAATTGGAACCCTAAATATCAAAGGAAGAGAAAGTGAGTAAAGAAAGTATATTATGCAAATAATATTCATGCAATAATGATGATGATTATTGTTATTAGTGTTGTAAAATATTTAATAAACTAAGAAAGTATTTATATTGTACTATTAAACACAAAAGAAAGTAATAAAGTTGTTATATAGTTTAATTTTAAAATTATAAAAATACATTTCCGTCTGAAACATATACATATGTAAATATTCATGCACGGATTTGCAAATAACTATAATAAAATTTTAAGACACACTACCTTTAGGGAATAGAATTAAGGGTAATTTATATCCGCTGTTTTTTTTTTCTCTGTAGTAATAATATTACTTTGTACAATGTTTTAATTTATTAAACTAAAGAATTTTGAGGATATCAGTTCATGGACAATCACGATTACATGGCATTCTTCCCATAATGTGAATACTGAGCACAATATTATTTATGATCTTATAAATCTTTAAATCATAGATAATAATTTGAGTTTATTTTTAATAATTTCTGTGAAAACAGTCTTTGGTTAAATACACACACACTCACAGAGCAGTAATTCATAAAATGATCCCTCCATGTGCTATTATTACACATTAAAATTACCTTGTTAGGGCTTCCCTGGTGGTGCAGTGGTTGAGAGTCCGCCTGACGATGAAGCGGGCATGGGTTCGTGCCTCGGTCCGGGAAAATCCCACATGCCATGGAGCGGCTGGGCCCGGTAGTCATGGCCGCTGAGCCTGCGCGTCCGGAGCCTGTGCTCTGCAGTGGGAGAGGCCACAACAGTGAGAGGACTGCGTACCACAAAAAAAAATAATAATAATAATTACCTTGTTAAGATATGAAAATGCAAATGGATCTCAATGAAAACCTTCCTTTTTTAAAGGACATGTGAAAGGTAAAGTTCAAGGATTTAGAATGTTATATTTATTTTCTTAAGTACAGACATGTTTTTAATTTAAGTGATTGGAGGGACTGACACTGTGTAGATGCTTGGTCCAGAAAGTTATTTTTTTATAATTCCTATTGTCACCATACTTCTTACATAGTAATTACAAAATAAATGTTGAGTAAATCAGTGATATTTGGTTTGTCCTTTCTGCCATTTTCAATAGGTTAGCTAAACATTATTTATTTATTTGTAAAGAAGACATCAAGGAAAATTTTGATTTTACCCTCTGTACCCCCCTCCAGTAAATTGGGATGCCTCACAGACAGTATAATGTACTTGGGTAAGAATAGAACTGGGAGTCAGGATGTTTGGGTTCCTGATTTTAATCTCTACATTTCGCCACCTGCACAACTTGAGAAAGTCATTTAAATATCCCGGAAGCTTAGTTTGCTAATTTAAAATTAGGAATATTAAAATTTATCATATCAGAAATATTTTGAAAATAAAATAATATGTGTAAAGCTGATTTTTAAATTCTGTAAATTATTCCATATTATCACCTCTGTTGACTACTTAGCTATAACTCTTTTATTATTTTAATTGATGCTTTAGGCTGTATGGTATCTATGCTTATTTGTCACAGTCTATTTAGAATTAATAATGTACAACTTCATTTACTCTACTTCACTCCTCACGATATAAGAATCTTATGAGAGTAAAATTCCATTTCCTTCAAACATCCTTATTTACTCTTATTGTAATATATATTATTTTTACTTACATTATAAATCCCACCAAGCAATGATATTATAATTTCTATTAATGGTCTTGTATTTGGTAAGAAAATCAGAAAAAGTAAAAAAAAAAAGTAATATTTTCTATCTACCTAAACATTTATGGTTTCTTCTGCCCTTCAATCTGTCTTGTTGATCCATGTTTCTGTTTGGTTTAATTTCTCTTTGCTCTAAAAACTTCCTTCAGCATTTCTTATAGAGAATGTCTGCTGGTGCCACATCAGCTTAAGTTTTATAGCCAACAAGTAACTCATATGTGAAGAGTACTATCATTGTGTATAGAAACATAAGTATGACAGATTTCGGGGAGTTAATATGATGTTTATTTTATGATAAGAGCCCTGACTGATTTTTGCTCTATTCACTCTCAAACAGAAATGTCCACCTTTTGTGTTGATAAATTGTTTAGTGAAGTCACCACTAAGGCAGCCAACTCTCTTTCTCCAAAGTCAGGGGGCAAATTACCATTTCTTCAGCATCGTACTTTTCAGACATAAGAAAAACATGTCTCTCAAGCTCTAAATTACTCATATTAAGCTTTCTGAATGGCCCCACTCCTTAGCACTCTAGCTCCAGAAACTCACAGCATCCACATGTCTTGCCTTAAAAGTCCTTACTTTCTTTAATATCATTTATAGTTTGTTAGTTAATGGACTTCTAACTAGTTCTACAGCATATATTCTGTATGCATTATTGAGATAGTCTAGATAGAAACTCACTTTGAAATATGAGTAGTATTTGTTGCAAATTTTCATAGGTATTCATTCAAAACTGGGTTGGAAAGTAAAATACTAATCTCTTGTCATTCAGTTGCTCATAATTTTACTGGAGAGTGAAGATGTGCACATAATGCAAGAGTATTAAGCAGCAAGTAACTATATTGTGATTAAGGAGAAGAGATAACAAATAATCTGGATGCTTTGTAAAAATTTAAGCCAACAGAGCTCTGTTAGTGGGACCTCAAGTGGAAAATAGAACTTGAGATGTATTTTGTCAGATTCTTAATAGTTGGCAAAATTTTACCCATCTTTAAGCTAACATATTAACCTGACATAGCTTCAGGGATGCTAGGAGAATATGTGAGACTCCTGTATCAGAGGCAAAGAAGAGTTTTTAACTCACAGAAATAACAGTAGTCAGAATATTGGCATTTTTGGTGCTGATCCTCTGAGCCTCAATTCTCAGAGGGTGAATAAAGAAGGCCATATGACACATACACATACAGTGGGTTGTGCTGTAGAAGAGCAATCCAGAAATTAGAAAAGTTGAATCCTTTATAATGACAGCAAGCGTGCCTGCTCTTTATTCCAGAAGGAGACAGTATTTCTACCTTCAAAGATTGTTTGCTATCCAAATGTCTTTGAAAAGATAATCCTGAACAAAGGACAGTTAGTGCCTTTCTTGCAAGGCATGCACCAACACAAGAATTATGTCACATAAATGGCAAGGTGTCAAAGCATCATTACTGGTTTGAGTTAGTTGTGGAGAGGACAGAAGTTATACTCAAAATATTAAAAAATGCATTTGTATATACAGGCATTTGCCTAGAGGGATAGTAGCACAACCATTCAAAGTATCCGTGCCAACATCAACTGTGCCAACTCCCCTGTTTGGTTTGAGCACACTCTTGCCTGGGGAAAATCTGGTGATCAGAATTGTCATATTTGGATCACAGGGGGGTGGCTAGCAAATGGCAAAATAGTCCCCCAGCAGTACCCACCTCAAAAAACCCCAGTTTGGATTATAGCAAAGATATAGCCTGCCTTCCAGGGTGGAGCACACAGGAAGTAGTCAATCATCTGCCCTGGAATGGCATATGTGTCAACTTATTAAAACAGATAGTTCTTTTGTCTGTGAAATATCATTCTTGAAGCTTCCTGAAATGTAGGGTATCAACTCTTTAGTTGTTGAATCCTAAGGAGTTGTGGGTTCTAGGGAAATGGGTTAGATTCACAGCTATTTAAGTATTTCAACATTTTGGGTGTCCATTCTAGTATGTATTGGGTATTTGGGGGATGAGAGGGAAATTAAGGTAAAAGGAGCCAGACAACATCAGCAAAAATCTTTAATATAGGAATAAAATAGTATGTAGGTGAAAAAAACCACTTTATCTGTTGATTGTAGCAGAGAACATTTTTTTTTAGAAATCAGGAATAAAATATATAGAATAAATATATAGAATAAAATAGTAATATATATAGAATGAAATTATTGAAACTGAGTCCTGAAGTTTTTCTTTTTAGTCTAGAGAATAATGTATTAATTGAAACCTCTTGGATATAAAATAGTAACTGAAACACTTAAGTTTTAGAGGATTATTATAGGAGTAGTATATAATATGAAAAATTAAGATTGTTGCATCATTATCAGTAGTAATACTACTACTACTACTACTATTAGTATTAGAGGAGAGACAGAGAGTTGTCTGAGAGCAATGTTCAGCCTTTAGGATAAATGAGAATGGTGTTGGTTAAGAGTACAGGTGAGTAGTGCTCACAGAGATAGAAAAAACTAAGAAAGTATGTTAGACATGTGACTAAAAATAAGATAATAAACCATAATCACTGGGAGCTTTACAAAATATCTATGTATTTATCTATTTGATTGGTAGATAGATGTAGATATAAAATTGAAAAAGATATACTAATACCAAGGTCCCAACTCAGACACAATCAGTGTCTGCTTTTAAAATCATTTTCCAGACAGCCCAGCCTTAGCTCAGAAATACAATTTTAGATGATTATGTAATATCAAAATTTCACAGGGTAAAATTAAATGAGAATCAATTTAAAATAAGAGCCGTGGAAATTCTCGTAATGCCTTTATTATTTGATTATTTGCAGTCATTTTGTATAATTTTATATGAATAATAAAGATAGCATTTTAAACATATAATAATTTATTTTACCTATTGTTTTTTCCACCAATGAGATAAAGTTTAATTATGATTTTTACTCCTTTAATATAAACTTTTTAATCCTATATAAAATAGAGTTATATTTAAATATGAATTGTAGTTGCAGATTTTACAAAATTATTAACTTTAATAGTGAAACCTGATAGTGCTATGAAATCAGTTACATATTTCACCCTAAAATTTTATTTTGTATTTTTCATAGTTTTACATTATGTTTGTGAAAATATGTGTGGTAAAATCCAACATATACTTTTTTATTCATATTTTTATGATGTGGTCATTTCACTTGAGTTAAATTTTTTTAAATTCTACATCTTGACACAGGAAAAGTTTTCATTTTGTATGGATTTCTATGGCACCATAATGTCTCTTTTCCACATTAATGCTGTAGATGGTGAAATATGGGTGTAATGGGGTGAACTGAAGGTAATCTTATTTTAATAAGTAATGCCAGAGCTCTACTTAAAAAAAAATAGAATTTCAAAGTTGTTATTGTTTTAAAAGAAACTTAGATATCTGTAAATAAAACTCTGATGAAATTATCAGTAGGAACACCCTAAAATAATGATACAGTTACACTGCTCTGGAAAGAACTTTGGTAAAGGATATGCAAGGCAGAGTAGTAGAGAGAATGGATGAAGCAATAAGCTGAGAAGCTGGAAGAGGAATGCAATGGAATAAACCTATTGAAGAATCCCCACTTAGCAGGAAGCAGACAATCAAGATGCAGTCAAGACTATTTATTTATTTATCTATGTATGTCTCATTCATTCATTCCAATTCAGTAGTACGAACTTCTCAATAAGTACTGAATATCCATAGACACAATTTGGAATATGAAGGCATTTTCAGTGTCCAGTATGAGACAAAAAGAGGAAAACAAAGTGCAAGTGAAACTTATTTAGCAAAACAAGAAATCAGAGCCAAGAGACATGCCAGCCTCATGGCAAGATTCCCTCAGAGAAATCAGATGTGTTATGGCACATAGAATGACATTTCAAACAAAATTTAATATAAACCTGAAAACATAGGATGATTCGTGTTGACATCAGGGCTTTATATACTGTTAGTTCACTGGTTATAAACCAAAGTTCTCTCTTAGATGATCTCATTTAAATTCTCCTTACACATTATTATATGTTTTCCCTGTATGACATGTTAGAGTTGCCTCCTAAAAGTGGTATTCTTTTAAATTTGTTCTGCCTTATAATAAATTGAATTCTGTTCTACTCTATTGAGATACTACACTTAAACACATCATTTAGTTCTTACATGTAAAATATGCAATTTTTACTGTACTGTACCTTATTTCTTTTCATAAGATTTGTTCAATTGAGCTGATGAAAAAGTTAACTTTAGTCTCTAGTAGTTGAAACTGGCTGTAAATTGGCTGTTATATCCTGATAATCCTTACTAGAAATTCACCCATCATTTCATTTTGTAACCTTACTTTTTTGCCAGTTTTTTAAACTTACTATATGCTTCCTCTTTAATGTCACCAATATTTATTTACCTTTAATTCCAATTTATATATTATTCTTTAATGATTGTTTTAACTTAAAGTTAGTCAGAATTTAAAATAGAGGTAAATAAATTCAAAATATGTCAGTTAGCAACTAGTTCAATAATAAAATAGTGTCAACATATTTGCTTATTATATAATCAACTTTTAAAGGGAGAGAATTTATCTAATTTATAACAGTAAATTTTGGATTTGGCCTTGATGTTTGCCCCAAAATTTCAAATAGATTTCAAATTCAGCCTCTAGAGACCTCAAGACAAAATGACTATTTCAACATATTTTATAGCATTCCTTAACTTCTGCACAATCAATATTATATCTCAGAGGCAAAGCAATATGTATGCTATGAAAAATATATGTCATTTTTAATTATTTTAAATATATGAACAGCTTTCCATGTGCATTGAAATTGTGAGAATTTCTGGGTTTTGTCTTTCATAAATATAACAAATCAAATTGAAAAATATTTATATAATGAATAACCAATAAATTGTCATACAATTGCCATTGACAAAAGAACACATATGGCTATAAGTAATTTAAGAATCACAAGCATGTGCTATTTTCTTCACATGCTTCCATGTGCACCAGAAAATAATTATAACAGCTCATATTTTAGCACCTTAACAAGCCATAGTCAAGATAACTTCATGGAGCTTTTTCATTCTTTTTTAGTTGAAGGTAAACTATATGAGTTACAAGAGATTTTGGAACTGCCTTGTCCAGTTTTAATACATGATGCTCAAACAAGATGGAACAATGGTTATCATAGGTTAATCAGTAGTGCTCAAAGAAAATAAAACCTTTACTGCACTTTTCACATAACAATATCAACATTCAGAGCTTACTATCAATCTGATTGTTCAAAAAATAAATAATGGATGTTCTTTGAGAGTGAAAGTTTTCATACATAGCACGATACATGTTTTAAAGTTTTTTCTACTGTGTGATTAAAAAAATAAAACTGGCATTTATACAATGAAGGCAAAATCACTTGGAAATTTAATATGATGTTATTTTCTTGAAAGTGCATTACTTGTTTACATTTCCAAACTCAACATTTAAGGAAACACTGTCTCAAATAATTGTGTGATGAAGTCAGCATATGCAAATATATTACAAATAAAAATACAAGTGAGGGAAAATATTTTAAGTAACAACCTACAGAGATCAGAAGTTTCTTTCTCAGATGATAACACAAGACTTCAGATTATGTGATGGTTTTGGTTAAATTCAGTCATTACCATCAATAAACTTCAAGTCTTATAATAAAATGTGGGTAAGTTAGCAGCTAATAATTTGGTGGTCACAGCATCAGCAGCAGTAACATTAACTGGAAGTGAAAAGCAAAGATTTATATTTGATTCTTCACTAACCTTAGATGAAAATGTCTAAACTGGGGGTAATATTTGTAAATAGATTAAGGGTTACTATCACTAACAAATGAAGACCTTCTGAATAATGAAAACCAAAAACCCTATAAGAAAATGGACAAAAAGGAAAAAGAAATGAAAAATAACAGTAAAATGGAAGTAAAATGTGTATGACTTTCCTTCTAATATAAGGAATGCCTTTTAAGACTCCCAGAGATACCATTTCCCCAACAATCAGATTGGCAATATATAATAGTTTGACAAAAGACTTTGTTGGTGAATTTGTGGGGAATGGGCACACTTTCTCATATTGCTGGTAAGAATACAGAATGGTGTAAACAGTATGGAGGAAAAATTGAAAATTCTAGGGAAATTAAAATTAAATATACCATTTTAATTTAGCAATTCCACTTCCAACATTCTATTCCAAAGTCCCTTTAACACAATTATGACAAATAAGTATGCTTAAGGCTATTCTCGGCAGGATGATTTGTAATAGGAAAATATAGGAAATAGTTCAAATACCCACTTAATCAGGAGACTTGTTAAATACGGTATGATATATCCACACAATGAAAGCTATGCAGTTTTTTTTTAAGGGAGAAAAATATATCTCTATGTATTCTTATATGGATATATATGTATACATAATATATATGCACATATATATTAATACATACATAGGTACACATATATCTCACATATAAACATTTTATTGAAATATATTATCTTACAGTACAAAATAGTAGAAATAAGTGGAATGGCTGCTTGGGATGGCTGAGCCATTGATCATAGAGGGGAATTTTAAAGAACAGGGACATGCAGTGGCACCTCTTACAGGAGGCTGAGGCACCCTAGAGGCACAGGGTGTCCAGTTTTACATGCTAAGTGACAGGATCCTGCCAGGTATTTTATACCTTGGAGGGTGATGATCACCAGTGGTACATGCTGTACAGAAAGGGCAGCTCCTTTTGAAAATGTGCATTTCCTTCTGGACACTTGCTGTATAGGTACATCCTAGAGTGACACAATGCATTCTTCCAGATACCTACAAAGAGGTAGGGTATATATAGGCTTGGTTTTAGGCTGCACAGAAAAGTTCAAGACCAGTCAAGACCAAAAGGGTCACATTGTGAGACTTCATCCCTATCCTGTGAATTTCCAGTTTGATAAACCAAAGAAAAATAAAGGTCCAGCCAGCCTGGGGACAATGTGCATGTATCTGAAGAAGCCCTGGGGATTAAGGTGATCAGTCAGAAGGGGACAATGTAGAAGTAGGCTCTGAACATTTTGTGCCCTTGCTACTCCCCACCCCCAAAAGCTGCAGTTGAGAGCTGGGCCAACCAGTGCTCATAGAGAGGCTGACTTACAGTCATAGAATACTTCCTACCATCTGTTTTGTTAAAGTGCATGCCATGAATTTTAAACTAAAGAAAGAAGACAGGATCAAGATAGCAGGGTAGGAAGACCCAAAGCTCACCTTCCCCCATGACCACATCAAAATTACACATATATATATATATATATATATATATATATGTATATATATATATATATATATATATAAACTCTTGTTGAGAATGACCTGAGGACTAGCAGAATGGCTCTTCTACAACCAAGGCTGTTAAGAAAGAACCATAAGGAGTCTGGTAGTAGGGGAGGAGAAATAATCTACTTGGGACCCACACCCTTAGCAGGTGACCCAGAAAAGGAGAGGTATATCACAGGTTTGAGGTTCCTCCTTTAGGATTGAAGGGTTTAAGTCCTATATTAGACGCCACAGCCCTGAGGTCTAACACTGGGAAAAGGAGCCCCCTTAGTAAGTTTGAAAAACAGTGCGGCTTATCTGAGGGGTGTAAGTAACCAAGACTCAGCTCTTGAAAAACATGCCCACGGACTTACTTGCTCCCAGTCTCAGTGCAGAGGAAACAAACTGAAAAATGTCTGGTGCTCTGGCTGAACTTCCAGGACCACCCAGAGTGAGATTGAGCTTGCACTAGGCTCCTGCTTCAACCCCTCCAGCCCTAGCACTGCTTCCCACTAAGACAGAGACCATCATTGCCAATGTGTGTGCCCTCATCAGGGAAGGATGGAGCTAGCTCACAACTTGTTCTGCCACTAGCCAGGGAAGAGACCCAGAACCAGCTAGAAGTACAGCTCCAATTCCTAGATCCCCGACCCCAACTTTGACCAAGGTGGAGGTGGAGCCAAAATTCAGAATGAGTATTTGCCTTGCCCCTACCACTGCAGAGACTGCCATTATGCCAGAGAGAAGCTCCAGCTCAGATTAGGCTCTGGCTCTAGCCACTTCAACTTCCACCAAGGCAACACACCTCAGGAGAAGATGCAGGCCATCCATGCTCACTTCAGATCCAGCTCTCCCAGCAAAGAAATTGGCAACATGCAGACTGAATAGGGACATTCTGACACACCTTCCTTGCCCATGTACTTATACACCTTCAATAACAGGATAGGTTACTGTTTTGCCTACATCTATAGACAAAAACAGAAAAAGTCAAACAAAACTAAGAAGATATAGGAATATATTTCAAATGAAAGAACAAAATAAAACAGCAGAAAAAATTCTAATGAAACAGAGATAAATAATTTACCTGATAAAGAGATCAAAAAATAGTAATTGAACTCAGGAAAAGAATAGAGTAAAAAAGTGAGAACCCCAATAGAGAACTATAATATATAAAAAAGAACCAATCAGAGCTGAAAAATACAATAACTGAAATTAAAAATACACTACAGGAAACAACAACAGATTAGCTGATACAGAAGAATGGATAAGTGACTTAGAAATCAGGATAGTGGAAGTCACTCAATCACAACTACACAAAGAAAAAGAATTAAAAAAAATACAAGGATGGTTTAAGGGACCTCATAGGCAACATCATGCATGCTAACTTTCACATTATAGGATCCCAGAAGGAGAAGCCAATGAGAAAGTGGCATAAAGTGTATTTGATAAAATTATGGCCAAAAGCTTACCTAACCTGCAGAAGGAAAGAGATATATAGAAAGCACAGAGAGTCTCAAACACGATGAATCCAAAGAGACTCACACCAAGACATTTCATAATTAAAATGGCAAAATTTATAGTTAAAGAAAGAATTTTAAAGGCAGGAAGAAAATAAAACAGTTGCATATTCCTAGTCAACACAAGGGAATTCCCATAAGACTATCAGCTGATTTTTCAGCAGAAACTTTGCAGGACAGAAGTGAGTGGCATGGTATATTCAAAGTGCTTAAAAGTAAAAATGTACAGCCTGGATACTCTACCCAGTAATGTTATCATTCAGAATTGAAGGAGAGATTAAAACTTCTCAGATGAACCAAAACTAAGAGTTTATCACTACTAAACTGACCCTAAAAGAAGTGTTAAAGGGTCTTCTCTAAGTGGGAAAGAAAAGTCTACAACAAGAAGTAAGAATTTATAAGAATGGAAAACTTCCACTAGTAAAAATATAGATAATCCAAACAGAATGATTACTAATATTGAAGTTGAATCAATAATCAAAAAATTCCCAAAAAACAAAAGTGAAGGACCAGATGGCTTCTCAGGGGAATTCTATCCAATATTTTTAAAAGAGTTAATATCTATACTTCTTAAACAATTCTCAAATATTTAAGAGGAGGGAACTACCAAACCCATTGCATGAGGCCAGCATTACCCTGATTACAAAAGCCGACAAAGACACTAAAAAATAAATAAATAAATAAACTATAGGTCAATATTCCTGATGAACATATTTGCAAAAATCCTCAACTAAATATTAACAAACCAAATTCAATAATATATAAATTGATAATATACAATGATCAATGGGATTTATTTCAGGGGTGCAAGCATGGTTCAATACCTGCAAATCAATGTGATACACCATATCTCAAAACAAAGGAAAAAAATGATGCTCAAAGTCACTAATCATCAGGGAAATGCAAATCAAAACCCTGATGAGATATCACCTCACACATGTCAGAAGGACTACATCAAAAAGAGAAAAAGATAACAAGTGTTGGTGAAGATGTGGAGAAAAGGAAACACAAGTACACTGTTGGTGGGATTATAAATTGGTGAAGCCACTATAGAAAACAGTATAAAGGTTTCAAAAAGAAATAAAAATAACACTATGATATGTTCCAATGAAAACATTAATTCAGAAAGATATATGTACCCCATTGTTCGTAGCAGAATTATTTATAGTAGCCAAGATATGGAAACAATCTAAGTGTCCATCAAATGTTGAATGGATAAAGATGTGGTATATACACATATACGTATATAAAACAAAATACTACTCAGTCATAAAAAGAATGAAATTTTGCCAATTGCAACAACATGGTTAGACATGGAGGGTATTATGTTTAGTGAAATAAGTAAGACAGTAAGAAACAGATAAAGTATATTTTCATTAATGTATAGAATGTAAAATATAAAATAAATGAGTGAATATAACAAAGCAGAAACAGACTATTAGATACAGAGAACAAACTAGCAGTTACCAGTGGGGAGAGTGGCAGGTGGAAGGCCAAAATAGGTAAAGGGAATTAAGAGGCACAAACTACCTTGCATAAAATAAATATGATACAAAGATGTAATGTACAGCACAGGGAATATAGCCAATACTTTATAATAACTTTATATGAATATAAAATGAAATATCTATCTATGAAAATATCAAAGCAGTATGTTGTACACATGAAAATAATATAATATTTAAGTAAACTATAATTTTTAAAGATGAAATTAACACATTAAAAAGTAAAGTAACAAGAAAATTAACTTGCAACTGGAAGACGAATAAGTTCTGGCAACCTATGGCACAGCAGTGTGATTATAGGCAACAATACTGGATTTCATACTTCATAGTTGCCAAGAGACTAGATCTTAAAATTTCTCATCACAAAAACAAAATAATTATGTGACATGATAGAAGTGTTAGCTAATGTTATGGTGGTAATAACATTGCAATGAATAAGTGCATCAAATCAACATGTGATATACCTTAAGTTTATACCATGTTATATGTCAGTTATATCTCAATTTTTTAAAAAAAGGAGAAAGAATCAGATGTCACTGTTCAGTTCAGGCAGAGAGTGAAGAGCCACATGTCTCTAAGCCTACCTTGAAGCAGTTGACAGTCACCTTTCATAGAAAGTGGTTTAATTATAGGCTTTTTCTTAGTATTTTAAAATTGATTTGTGAGTTCTGGTGTGGCCACTCTAGAACACAGGGCTTTGCTCTCCTCCATGTCTCTGTCATTCAGCAAATGAGGTTAGTGTCCTTATCAGAAGCAATAACAAACCCACAGGTTCTGGAAAACAGCACTGATGCATAAAATTTCCTACAGCAAATGAGAAATCCAATAGAGAGGTAAATGGGCATTAGAACTGAACAGACATTTTGCAGAAGAGAAAACAAATCAGGGCAATAAGCATATAAGAGATTACTAATCTTAGTAATAATGAGAAAATTAAAAATTAAATCAGGTAGTATACTGTTTTATATCCATTTTATTGACAAAAACAAAAAAAATTTCGACAATACCAGAGGCTGGAGAGGGTGTGCATCAACAGGATCTCCTGTAATTGCTGAGGAAGCATAACTTGGTAGAGCCACTTTTAGAAATTTTGACTTATCTGGTAAACTTGAAACCTCACTTATCTCATGATTCAACAAACCCACACCTAGATATATACCCAAGAGAATTAGTCACACCTCTACAATGTAGAGATTATGTACAGGATCATTCATAGTAGAACATTTCATAAGAACAAGAATCTGGCAACAACCCAAATCCTCACTGATGGGAGAGGACACAAATATACATTAATAAAGTCAGAGAATGACATTAATATGCCAGTAGTCTGAACAATTGAACCACATCCAGAGAAAAAATGATGAATGTAACAATATACTATTAACACATTTAATTTCCAAAAGATATTTAGCATAATCTCAGTTTTATAAGGTTAAAAAATCATAAATATATTATTTAGGAATACATGGTGAAGAGAATGAACTATATGAGGCATAAATCTAGGAAATGATAATCAAAGATTCAGGATTATGTTAAGTCAGAGGAAACAGAGTTGAGATCTTTCATAACTACATACACACATTTGAGTGTTGGGAATGTCTATTGGCATATCTTCAAGTTCACTGTCTTTCCTCAGCCGTGTCCAGTCCACTGATGAGCACGTCAGAGGCATCCTTTATTTCTGTTATTTATTTATTTTTTTAAATTTCAAGCATTTTATTTTGATTCTTTCTTAGGATTTTCATCTCACTGCTTACATTATACATTCATTCTTACATAGTGCCTACTTTTCCCGTTAGATCCGTTAAAATATTAGTCACAGTTATTTCATATTCCTGTTCTGATACTCGTGAAATCTCTACCATATCTGAATATGGTCCTGAGGCTTGATTTATAACTTCCAACTATGTTTTTCTTGCCTTTTAGCTGATCTTGTAAAATTTTGTTGAAAGTCTGACATGATTGAATCATAGAAGCTCTGCTGATGTGGTGGTAATATTTGTGTGTGGGAGGGAAACAAATATTCTATAATCCTTTGATTAAGTCTTAGTGTTTAGTGGTCTGTGTTCCTAAGTTATGACCTATGCAATTGTATGTCATCTTTTATTTCCTTCTTTTGTTGAGCTAAAAGTGGTGTTAGTTGGGTAACATTCCTTCTTTCACATATGATAAATCTGTAATAAATCTTTTTACTTGATGATTATGTCTTTCTTATAAAGAATATTGGGTAGATTATAAAATAACTACTTTTCCCTTATCTATTTCAGAAACATAAGTGTTATTCTTAGCTATTCACCAACAGAACCTGCTGGGATTACTGGAGGAAAGACACATAAAAATGTAGGGGTTCCCCAAACCCCAGTCTCCAGGAGTTTCTCTCTCACTATTCTACACTCCAGCCTTTGTACTAGCCTCAGCAGGAAGTCAAGTTACTGTTTAATTGTACCTACCAGTCCATGGCTCCACATAAGCTGATATGGCCTGTGATATTCTGTATTTGCCCCTCTTTCTAGATTTTAGACTAGTGCTTTTTTTCATGTGACCTTAATTCTCTGAATAAGAAATGTCATTGATTTTCAGTTTTTCAGTATTTTTCTTATTAGAAAGAGGGAGTGGTGACCTCTAAGCTCTTTCTATATGAGAACTGAAACTGGAAATATTCAGGCTATATCTTAATGGCCAGCCGTTTGGTTTAATCCTTGATCAAGGAAATGTCTCAATGTGATACCTTTTACTGGTAACTGCAAATTCTACATTGTCTATATTTCCTGTATATTCCAGCTGCAGGCTAGCCAGTTTTTAAATTTTATTTTTCTGAGCTCATCTGTTTAATGTAGACCTTAAATGTAGCAAAGTCAAGCTTTCCACATTCTGCATGAACATCATCTTCCCTAAGTCCATACATAGTTAGATATAATTTTTGTATTACAATTTCCTTCAGATGACAGTTTTACCAATGTTTCAACACTACATAACAGTTTTTCCCAGGTATCTCTCACCCAATGCCAAATACACTGCTGCATGTTTTAAACATTTGTTATGGTGATGCTCCACTTGTAGTTATTAATTTATGCATTTATCAGCTCCTGGTGCAAAATAAACACCTCAGAAATCTCAGTAGCATAGCACACAAAAAGCATTTATCTGATTAGAGTAGATCACTTGGGGAAGCTCTGTTTCAATTCAGTTTGGGAGATGGGGATTAACTGATTAGGTCTATTGCAAAGGAGATGATTTGGGCGCCAAACTAGGTGGAGCAAACTTACCAAGGGAAGCATTTTCACACAGTGATATTTTTGCAAAGGTATAGAGACAGTACATGTTTTGTGGTGAGTCTGAAAAGTTATGTCACAAATTGTGTGGATATTGTG
The DNA here is from genome assembly GCF_964270905.1 of Leucopleurus acutus. Lineage (NCBI taxonomy): Eukaryota > Metazoa > Chordata > Mammalia > Artiodactyla > Delphinidae > Leucopleurus > Leucopleurus acutus. The sequence continues at coordinate 26,274,487 of NC_139159.1, read as the reverse complement.
ACCAAAAAATTGTGAAAAATTGTGAGAGGTGAAAAACTGTGACCAAAGTTTTTATCCTAAATAAATTAGATAGTCATTGTATAAATCTGTTAAGTCTACTGTGAGTAATATATGTAAAATTCCTTGGACAATTTCCGGCTTTTGCTGAATGAAAATACATGTCAGCTATTATTTAAGAGGCCATTTTAAAAAAGTAGTATAAGTAGTCATGGAAACTAAAGTGACTGTGTTTCTATTCATTTATTGTTGTGCTAAACTAATGAGTTTTAAACAACTAGCTTTCATTTAGATGGTTTTTTGAACCTCTATATTGGCTTATAATAAATGACTATATTCAGATAAGGAGCATGCAACTTCTACATACATGTCTTATGAAGATTTTAGTTTAAGGCAACCCATGGATTGGGAGAAGATATTTGCAAATTATCATCTGATAAAGGGTTAATCTCCAAAATATGTAAGGAACACTTACAACTCAATACTAAACAAACAAACAAAAAATATAATAACCCGACTGGAAAATGGGCTAAGGACTTGAATAGACATTTTTCCAAAGAAGACATGAAAATGACCTATAGGTGTATTTTTTAAAATGTTCAGTATTGCTAATCAAAGGAAAGTGAAAATCAAAACCACAATGAGATATCACTGCACAGCTGTCAGAGTGGCTATCATCAAAAATCAAAAGATGACAGTTGGTGAGGATATGGAGAGACTGGAAGCTTTGAACATTTTAGTGGTAATGCAAAATAGTGTAGCTGCTATGGAAAATAATATGGAGAATAATTGAATTATAATAGTATAATTGAAATTGGGATCTCTAAGTGATACTATAATGTCTAACATCCATTGCCAGATGAATAGATTATATATATATATATATGTATATATATAAAATATAGATAATCTATATGGATATTGGAATATTATTCAGGCTTAAAAAAAGAAGGCTATACCATGATATGTAAGCATATTGAGGACATGGATGAAGCATATTGAGGACATAACGCTAAGTAAAACAAGTCAGTCTCAGAAAGACAAGCTCTGAATGATTCCATTTACATGAGGTATCTAAAATAGTTAAATTTCACAGAACCAGAGTGGAATGCTGTTTGCCAGGGGTTTGGGAGAGGGAAAATGTGGAGTTACTAATCAACTGACATAAATTTTCAGTTAAGCTCTAGAGATCTGCTATACAACATTGTACCAGTAGTTGACAATAATGTATCATACACATAAAATTTTGTTAAGAAGGCAGATGAAAAAATTTAAAAATCAATAGTATGGTCCCATTTAAATGACAGTACATTTATTCAAAAAAATGTATTGTGAACTGTTTTAAATGTTATACACCGAAATGTTCATAACCAGGTAATGCACCAAATTTTTGTATGAAGATTTTTCTAGATGGTGAAATGAAGGAGTACTTTAATTAAAAAATGAAAGAGAGAGAGAGAGCAATTCTTTGGCTTACCAAAAATGGAGAAATTAGAGAGCTAATTTGGCTCTATATTCCCACAATAAAAGTCAGTATTGTGAATATTGAAAATTTGGTGATGGAAGAGACAGAGGAGAAGGGATTGTGCAGCTGACACTGCTTTCCTCTCCCACATCTCTAAATTTGGTAAAGAAGAAAATCATTTTAGAAACAGAATGCCATAGCAGATGTTTTTTAAACAGATGAATCATGTTTGTTAATTTTATTAAGGCATTTATGCAATTTTTAACATTCCTAAATTATTACTTGCTTTATTTTTAAACTTTTATATACTATCAGTAGAACAGTAAATGTTCTTAAATACTGGATATAATTTTAACTACATACATTTATGTGGTCTATTTTCAACCCTGTTTGACCCACTTACTTTAACCATCTATTGTGTCTATATTATTCAGTGTCTATTATTGGTCTAAACATCCATCAGTTGTCTACATATGAGTGAACCTATTTTTAAGTATATGTATTAACACATTTATACATATATATTAGTTTATATAACTGACTAATAAAATAGTAACTATAATCTCTCTATATATTTTCATGTATACTATCAATAAGAAAGTGATAGGTATCCAGGAAATCTATTTTCCTGATAATGGAGGATTATCTCATTTATATAAACATATATGTGTATATTTGTCTCTAGTTTTCTTCCTGTTTTTCCCCATTCTTCTTCCCTTGCATTAAATAGGAAGACACATTGCCTCAGAGACAGAATATTTGAGGGGAGAAAAGACAGAGTTTTGACAGCTTTTGTGTTACTTTGGCAAAAGGAATCTTTTAGGCATATGTAAACATATTGGACAGAAGTGATAGAAAGAGCAGAATTTCCCATCCAGGCAGTAATACTGATTATAAACAAACAAAACTACAAACCTGGGGAATGACAGGGAGAAATGAGTGAGAAGGAGCAAAGGGAAGATACGACTGAACTTTTAGTAGAGATAAATGACTGCGTAGTGTATATGTGAAGATAGAACCTTAGTCTGTTTCACCAGATTTCTTCAACCCAGATAGAATTCAGAAGTCACAGAGAATAGCAACTCCTTAAAGGGCCACATTAAAATCTGCAGTAGATGGGCTTCCCTGGTGGTGCAGTGGTTGAGAGTCCACCTGCCGATGTAGGGGACACGGGTTCGTGCCCCGGTCCGGGAGGATCCCAGGTGCCACGGAGCGGCTGCGCCCGTGAGCCATGGCTGCTTGGCCTGCGCGTCCGGATCCTGTGCTCCGCAACGGGAGAGGCCACAGCAGTGAGAGGCCCGCGTACCGCAAAAAAAAAAAAAAATCTGCAGCAGAAATCTCAGTAAACTCATGTATAAATTGATGATCAATGCCTGGAGCCTTAATCAGTTCTCGTATTCCTACAGGTATCTTGGCACATGTGAGTTCCTACAATCAGGGTACAACCTCTGGGATGACTAAAGTGATTTTTCCAATGAAATATCAGAATAGGTATCTGGATTCCGATTTTTAAAAAATTACATTGTTGAATTTGAGGACAATTTTAAACTCACACTCTCGTTTCATTGTAAACACTAAAAATAGGATTCTTAATAATTTATATTCAATTTTCCCCATGATATTTACATTTACCAAACGTATGCAGTTCTTGTTGAACTGTGGCCATATTTAAACGATTGCGGTGCTATGCCACATTATAATTAAACAGATTAATGATTTATTAACCCATGTGTTACATAACAACCAAAGTTCTTGAGTTTCATTCCTTGCTGTCAGATTTGTTAGCCCTTCTTTCTTAACCTCTAGCAACTTTTCTGTTCTCAATTAATGCTCATCTTTTAAGTTTTTAGATTGGGAAATATGATAACTAATTATTTCACAATTATTTCTAAATATAAATAAGCTCTGAGGTACAGTATGAAAATTTATTAAGCATGTAATATGAGTTAAGTTCAACAAATTTAATTGTGACATTTAGATAAATTTTCTGCTTTTATAAATGGAAATTAAGTGATTTTTGTTTGAATAGGAGAATACAAGTACTCATTTATTATTGAATGATGAATAGGTATATTTCTTTTCTATATGGAAATCTGGTCTTTTGCATAAGTATGTCACCTAAGGAGCTGACATTGTACTGTGAAGAAGAAATTACCTAAATTAGACCAAGTTTGATTAATGTTTTGGCTTTTTGTTCACTTGAAGCTAATCCATAGTGAGGACAGAGATTTGTTTACATACTCTCTTGGGTCCCCCTACACCTGGCACCAGAATCAAATCAGTCAACATACCTATTTTTCTCCCTTTATTAATAGCAGGATTTATTTATTTGTCTAGGTTGCTCTCAGGCTGTGAATGAGCCATTTTTAGAGTCCCCATTTTTTTTTTTTCGTTACGCAGGCCTCTCACTGTTGTGGCCTCTCCCATTGCAGAGCACAGGCTCCGGACGCGCAGGCTCAGTGACCATGGCTCATGGGCCCAGCCGCTCCGCAGCATGTGGGATCTTCCCGGACTGGGGCACGAACCCGTGTCCCCTGCATCGGCAGGCAGACTCTCAACCACTGCGCCACCCAGGAAGCCCCTAGAGTCCCAATTTTTTGAGTGAGAGAGAGTCCTGTTTCTAATTTCTATTCTTGCACAGGGCCATAGCTTTGTTTCCTATTCCTTAAAAATCATTTCTGTGAGATTTCTTTTTTAGTCATGGTGATATAGTTTACTGCAATCCATTTGGTGTACCGAACTAAAATTCAAAAGCATCCATTTTAAAGCATAAGAGAGCTATCAATGCAGCTAAGACAAAATGTGAAATCTAAGAGAGGAAAGGAATGCATGAAGGGACCTTGACCACCTGTACTTTCCCTTCTAGGCATTTCTTATGACTCAGGATGGATATGTTGATAAGACAAGAAGTTTGTAGGAGCTGAGAAGTTGTGTGGCTCCACTGAGTTCTCATGATTGGGGAATGAAAAATATGTATATGTTTGAGTTGCAGTTTGCCATGGTAGTCAGGACAGGAAGAGCCAAGATATTGGAATGAAAAAAAAGCACATTGAGTAGCAGAAGGCTGAGAGTCTAAGAGACTGGGAAGCCATATCTGCACCCCCAGGTTCATCACAACATTGCTTAACAATAACAAAGACATGGAAACAATCTAAGTGTCCATGAATGGGTGAATGGATAAAGAAAATGGGTAGTAGATATATCTATATTTTCTCTATTTAATATTCATCTATATATGTACAAAAACACAATGAAATATTTTTCAGCCATAAAAAAAGAAAATCTTGCCATTTGCAAAAACATGGATGGATGTTGAGGGCATTATGTTAAGTGAAATAAGTCAAACAGAGGAAGATAAATACTGTGTGACCTCATTTATATGTGGAATCTAAATAAAAAAACAAAAGCAAAACACATTCATAGGTACAAAGAATAGATTGGTGGTTGCCCGAGGTGGGGGGTGGTGAACGAGGTTGGTCCAAAGTTATAAATTTCCAGATATAAGACAATGGGAATGTAATTTACAGCATGGAGACTATAGTTTATACTATATTGTATATTTCAAAATTGTTAACAGAGTAGATATTAAAAGTTCTCATCACAAGAAAAGAAAGAAAATTTGTACTTATGTGTGGTGATGGATATTAACTAAACTTCCTGTCATAATCATTTAACAATATATACCAAATCATAATGTTGTACTCATAAAATTAATACAATGCTATATGTCAATTATATCTCATGAAATAACTTTAAAATTACAAATAAAATTCTAAAAATAAAATCTGAAATAAGTATTAAATGAGTGTTTAAAAAGAGAAATGAACATAGCAGTTTAGAGGACTAAAGAACTGAAAGATAAGACAACAGAAATCCAGCATAAAAAACAAAATCAAAAAGTTTGAAAATACATAAAATATTTAAAGTCATTGAGCTAAATATTTATCTGAAGAAGTCAAAAAATGTGTGGCAAATTAAAATAAAGAAAATAAAATGAAAGTGACTATAAGAGTAGACATAAATAAAAGAGAAAACTACATATAGAAAATAAGCAAAACCAAGATAATTTGTTTTTAAATATTAATGAAATTGAAAAAATTGACAAAGCACAGGTTACCAAAATCAGTAGTAAATGAGGTTCATTAATAAATCTTGTAAGTAGTAAAATGATACTTAGAGAGCCATATAATTTACCTTATGCTACAAATTTGAAGATTCAAATAAAATGGAAAAATGCTTGGAACCACAACTTAAAAGTGACACGAGAAGAATTAGAAAATATTTTACCTGAAATTGAAGCTCAAATTACACATCTTCTTTTAAAGAAAATTCTAGGCCCAGGTGAATTATATATTGATCAAATAAATGGACATATTTTCACAACAACAAAAGGACTAAGAAGCTTGAAATAATTCAGTTAATGAGGTTTGAATAATAATCATCATAAAATCAAATAAAGATAATACAAGAAAAAATTACGGTTCTGTATTTTCCATGAACATAGCCATGTAAAGAGATTCTAAACCAAATACTAGCAGACCAATTCCAATTACATGTAAAAATAATTGGGAAATGCAATTTTGGTGTAAAAATCAATGTATCACATTAACATAATAAAGTAGAAAGATTACATGGATCTCTAATGTATAACAAATAGCCACATTATCAATTCATGATAATGTATCATAGCAAAAACTCGGTGTAAGGATCAGTGGCATGTTGTTTGGCAAAGTCGTCTTTTACACATTCTTGTTTTCATTAATATGTAGGGTCCTAGATTTCCATCAATGTGTTTTGTATTAAAATCTGTTTTTTCTGATATTAATATAATGTCTTCAGCTTTTTTAGGTCAATATTTACACAGTGAAACCCCTTTCTTTATTTTCAAACTTTCTGAGGAATTTGCTTTACTTAAATCACTTGTAAAGAGCAGAAAGTTGGATTTAAATTTGTAAACTAATCTAATAACCTCTGCATTGATTGTTAGTCTCTTGGTTATTTTAAATTATTTTTTTACATTTCTGTATATCACGTTTTCCTTCTTTCATCCTTTTTTCTTTCTTGCTTTCTGTTAAACTGAATAATTTTTCTTGAGAAACACCTTTTGGTTGTCACTGCTGGTTGGGAAGCCACATGGTATTATGACTATTCTTTTAGTAATTTTTCTTAAATCAGTAATTTATGAAAACAAGTGTGAATTAGCCTCAAAAAATACTCTAGTTATTCCTTAATTCCATTCTCTTCCCAATTATAAGAGGAAATGTAGCACACTTTAATTACATTTGAACAAGGCTCCAATTTTCTCCCTTACTACTTCATACACAGTGACAATATCTTACTTTGGGTGTAAGGAGATTTTAAACATATGTTATTTATAATAACTCTAACATAAATTAATTGGTATATGGATCAATTAATATTTTCAGGTTCATTGCATGAATCTCATATCTTCCATTTCATTCATTTTTCTTCTTCCTTTCAGTAGTTCCCTTAGAGGTGGTCAGTGTGGGAAAATATCAATGTAAATGAATCTGAATATGTCTTCTTTCCTTAATAATGTTTTGTTCAGGTATAAAATATTAGTTTTCAGTTCTTTCTATTACTAATTTGAACTTATCTTTCCACTGTGTTCATATCCATACGTTTTGATGAGATATTTATTATACATCTCTATAATATCTCTAACTATGGTATTTTAAAATTTTATTTATCCTTGATAATTTTGAGTTCTATTATGATGCTTTTAAATGTGTAATTATCACATGTGGTACTTTTCCAATCTAAGTTTTCTAGTCTTGAATTAGGAAAATTTCAGGTATTATTATTATTACTATTTTAAATTGCTTTTCTGCCATCCACTATGTCAAGATTGACAACTCCCAAAATAATATATGCCTCTACTAGAAACTAAACTTTCTGTTTTTTCTGCTAAATGAATGTTAAAAGTGGAAAGCTGAAGTGGTTTGAATCGCTATTCTGTAATAATATGCGGTATCTGACCAACAAAAAAATTGGTTCAGACCTTATATATCTGAACAAAATTCCATAGTGAGGAAATCAAAATGATTCTTACCTGCTTCCAGACAGGTAAGATTTCTCCCTTTCAGAGGTTAAAACAGTTTTGTATATTTCAGTCTAATGCCATCAGTTCTAGCAGTTAACAGAAAATACTCTCATATTTTAAAAATTAGTTAAATGATTGTCTTAAATTTCTGTGTTGTGCTTATATGTATTTTCTATCTTCATAAGGATTTTATTGAAAAGCTAACAGGGTCTCTGTCAGGGATTGGTAGCTGTACATTTAAATCAATTCTATTTTAAGGTGGAAGGATAGAATTTAAAGAAACCACTCAGTAACAAGGCAGTTCCATTTGACTAATTAGATGTATCTAATTAGTCCCATATACTGGGGAGTGTGGTGTGTATAGGTGGCAGTAAGCATTTCACACATGTGAATAAATAAAGAAAACTCATACAAACTGTAGAGACCTAAAATAAAATATTTTATTCAACACAATTGGCAATAAGATAAAAATAAATACATCCTCAGTATTCAGTACAAAATGTTCTAACATTTGTGACAAGCTATCTAGACTTTGTATGTGATAAATAACAAGCATATTAGCTTTTACAAGGAAGATCATGCTATTTCAAAGTTAAATAAAGAATAATATGTTTTTATACTTTAGAAATTAAAAACAAAAAGACAAAATAAACATTATTTCAATTAAAGTAGGTGCCACTAATGTGAATAAACTCAATTTCAGTCCATTAGACCAAAAATGTCTAGTGACCAAAAAAAAAAGGTCATTTTGGTTTATATAAAGGCAGATTTCTTAAAGACAAGGAAAAAAGAAAAAATGGGTGGGAAAATTATCTCTTGAGAGATATATTTGTTTACCCACATGATTGTTTGGCTTTCCTTTGCCAAAGAAAAAATCTGATTATAGTTGGTGATTGATAAAAGTTATCTCCCCTGACACTTCTACACCAAGAATAAGATAAGACTTAAGCAAAACAAAACAAAACAAAACCCAAATCACTCTACCATCTACATAATTTTAACATGCCATTTTTGCTTTTGGTTGCTTTTAAATACTTCAGTAAGCATCTCATTACTGACAGAAAGCTCTATTTAGCAGAAAATTATTCTTACCCATAGGAATGGCATTTTAGTTTCAGTCTGCCAAAGTGAGTTTAACACTATGTCGTTAATCATTGCCTTGGGGGTGACACCTGGGGAAAATGATTTAGCGGAGATTAGAGCACTTAAATATAACACTGAAAATATCCAATGTGGTCAGTGAAATATATTTCAGTAAATAATGATACTGATAAATATTTAAATCAGCTAGAGATTAAATTCACTTCTATTTATTAATACTATTAGCTTAATTTTGCTTACTAAATACAATAAATGTATTCAATTGATACATTGTTAAATGTACTTTAATATAATAATTATAAATTTTAAAATGTAAAGTTATTGATTATTATGTAATACTAAACACATAGAAATTCTTGGGTTATTTTTAATTATTTTTATTCTCAAATTTTATTATTTCCAATTCCATATAATTGGAATTGGTCTGCTCGTATTTGGTTTAAAATTTCTTTTAGGTTTCAACTAAGAGCTCTGGTGTGAAGGGCTGGGCACGAGACCTCTGCGTGCAGCCCCATATGAGCAAGTGCATCTAGACCAGGCACAAAGGGAAAAGAAAAGGAGGGGGGAAGATGGCAGAAGAGAAAGGTGCAGAGATTACCTTCCTCCCCACAGATACATCAGAAATATATCTACACATGGAACAATTCCTACAGAACACCTACTGAACGCTAGCAGAAGACCTCAGACCTCCCAAAAGCCGTGTGGATGAAAGGCTCTTGGTGCTCCAGCCAGGAGTCAGTGCTGTGCCTCTGACGTGGGAGAGCCAACTTCAGGACACTGGTCCACAAGAGACCACCCAGATCCACGTAATTTCAAATGACAAAAATCTCCCAGAGACCTCCATCTCAACAACAAGAACCAGCTTCACTCAATGACCAGCAAGCTACAGTGCTAGACACCCTATGCCAAACAACTAGCAAGACAGGAGCACAAACCCACGCATTAGCAGAGAGGCTGCCTAAAATCATAATAAGTTCACAGACACCCCAAAACACACCACTAGACGTGGACCTGCCCATGAGAAAGACAAGATCCAAGCTCATCCACCAGAACACAGGCACTAGTCCCCTCCACCAAGAAGCATACACAACCCACTGAACCAACTTTAGCCACTGGGGACAGACACCAAAAACAATGGGAACAAAGAACCTGCAACCTGTAAAAAGGAGAGCCCAAACACAGTAAGATAAGCAAAATGAGAAGACAGAAAAACACACAGCAGATGAAAGAGAAAGATAAAAACCCACCAGACCTAACAAATGAAGAGGAAATAGGTAGTATACCTGAAAAAGAATTCAGAATAATGATAGTAAAGATGATCCAAAGTCTTGGAAATAGAATAGAGAAAATGCAAGAAACATTTAACAAAGACTTAGAAAAACTAAAGATGAAACAAACAATGATGAACAACACAATAAATGAAATGAAAAATACTCTAGATGGGATCAATAGCAAAATAACTGAGGCAGAAGAATGGATAAGTGACCTGGAAGATAAAATAGTGGAAATAAAAACTGCAGAACAGAAAAAAGAAAAAAAGAATGAAAAAAACTGAGGAGAGTCTCAGAGACATCTGGGAAAACATTAAACGCACTAACATTCGAATTATAGGGGTTCCAGAAGAAGAAGAGAAAAAGAAAGGGACTGAGAAAATATTTGAAGAGATTATAGTTGAAAACTTCCCTAATATGAGAAAGGAAATAGTTAATCAAGTCCAGGAAGCACAGAGAGTCCCATACAGGATAAATCCAAGGAGAAACATGCCAAGACACATTTTAATCAAACTGTCAAAAATTAAATACAAAGAAAACATATTAAAAGCAGAAAGGGAAAAACAATAAATAATACACAAGGAAATCCCCATAAGGTTAACAGCTGATCTTTCAGCTGAAACTGCAATCCAGAAGGGAGTGGCAGGACATATTTAAAGTGATGAAGGAGAAAATCTTACAACTAAGATTACTCTACACAGCAAGGATCTCATTCAGATTTGATGGAGAAATTAAAACCTTTACAGACAAGCAAAAGCTGAAAGAGTTCAACACCACCAAACCAGCTTTACAACAAATGCTAAAGTATCTTCTCCAGGCAAGAACACAAGAGAAGGAAAAGACTTACAATAACAAACCAAAAACAATTAAGAAAATGGGAATAGGAGCATACATATTGATAATACCTTAAATGTAAATGGATTAAATGCTCCAACCAAAAGACACAGAATGGCTGAATGGATACAAAAACAAGACCCATACATATGCTGTCTACAAGAGACCCACTTCAGACCTAGAGACACATACAGACTGAAAGTGAGGGGATGGAAAAAGATATTTCATGAAAATGGAAACCAAAACAAAGCTGGAGTAGCAATTATCATCTCAGACAAAATGGACTTTAAAATAAAGACTATTAGAAGAGAAAAACAAGGACAATACATAATGATCAAGGGATCAATCCAAGAAGAAGATATAACAATTGTAAATATTTATTCACCCAACATAGGAGCACCTCAATACATAAGGCAAATACTAACAGCCATAAAAGGGTAAATCGACAGTAACACATTCATAGTAGGGGACTTTAACACCCCACTTTCACCCATGGACAGATCATCCAAAATGAAAATCAATAAGGAAACACAAGCTTTAAATGATACATTAAACAAGATGGACTTAATTGATATTTGTAGGACACTCCATCCAAAAACAACAGAATACACATTTTTCTCAAGTGTTCATGGAACATTCTCCAGGATAGATCATATCTTGGGTCACAAATCAAGCCTTGGTAAATTTAAGAAAATTGAAGTTGTATCGAGTGTCTTTTCTGACCACAACGTTATGAGACTAGATATTAATTACAGGAAAATATCTGTAAAAAGTACAAACACATGGAGGCTAAAAAATACACTACATAATAATGAAGTGATCACTGAGTAAATCAAAGAGCAAATCAAAAAATACCTAGAAAAAAATGACAACGGAGACATGACAACCCCAAATCTATGGGATGTAGCAAAAACATTTCTAAGAGGGAAGTTTATAGAAATACCATCCTACCTTAAGAAACAGGAAACATCTTGAATAAACAACCTAATATTGCATGTAAAGTAATTAGAGAAAGAAGAACAAAAACCCCCCAAAGTTAGCGGAAGGAAAGAAATCATAAAGATTATATCAGAAACAAATGAAAAAGAAATGAAGGAAACTATAGCAAAGATCAGTAAAACTAAAAGCTGGTTCTTTGAGAAGATAAACAAAATTGATAAGCCATTCACCAGACTCATCAAGAGAAAAAGGGAGAAGACTCAATAGAATTAGAAATGAAAAAGGAGAAGTAACAACTGACACTGCAGAAATACAAAAGATCATGAGAGATTACTACAAGAAACTCTATGCCAATAAAATGGACAACCTGGAAGAAATGGACAAATTCTTAGAAATGCACAACCTGCCGAGGCTGAAAAAGGAAGAAATAGAAAATATGAACAGACCAATCACAAGCACTGAAATTGAAACTGTGATTAAAAATCTTCCAACAAACAAAAGCCCAGGACCTTATGCCTTCACAGATGAATTCTATCAAACATTTAGAGAAGAGCTAACATCTATCCTTCTCAAACTCTTCCAAAATATAGCAGAGGGAGGAACACTCCCAAACTCCTTCTACGAGGCCACCATCACCCTGATAACAAAACCAGACAAGGTTGTCACAAAGAAAGGAATCTACAAGCCAATATCCCTGATGAACATAGACACAGAAATCTTCAATAAAATACAAGCAAACAGAATCCAACAGCACATTAAGAGGATCATACACCATGATCAAGTGGGGCTTATTCCAGGAATGCAAGAATTCTTCAATATACGGAAATCAATCAATGTGATACACCATATTAAGAAATTGAAGGAGAAAAAACATATGGTCATCTCAATAGATGCAGAGAATGTTTCAACAGAATTCAACACCCATTTATGATAAAAAAAACCCTGCAGAAAGTAGGCACAGAGGGAACTTTCCTCAACACAATAAAGGCCATAGATGACAAACCCACAGTCAACATAGTGCTCAATGGTGAAAAACTGAAAGCATTTCCACCAATACCAGGAACAAGACAAGATTGCCCACACTCATCACTCTTATTCAACATAGTTTTGGAAGTTTTAGCCACAGCAATCAGAGAAGAAAAGGAAATAAAAGGAATCCAAATTGGAAAAGAAGAAGTAAAGCTGTCACTGTTTGCAGATGACATGATACTATACATAGAAAATCCTAAAGATGCTACCAGAAAACTACTAGAGCTAATCAATTAATTTGGTAAAGTAGCAGGATACAAAATTAATGCACAGAAATCTCTGACATTCTTATACACAAATGATGAAAAGTCTGAAAGTGAAATCAAGAAAACACTCCCATTTACCATTGCAACAGAAATAATAAAATATCTAGAAATAGGGCATCCCTGGTGGTGCACTGGTTGAGAGTCTGCCTGTCATTGCAGGGGACACAGGTTCATGCCCCAGTCTGGGAAGATCCCACATGCCACGGAGTGGCTGGACCCGTGAGCCATGGCCACTGGGCCTGTGCATCCAGAGCCTGTGCTCTGCAACAGAAGGGGCCACAACAGTGGGAGACCCACGTAATGCAAAAAAAATAAAAGTTAAATAAATATCTAGGAATAAACTTACCTAAGGAGATAAAAGACCTGTATGCAGAAAATTATAAGACACTGATGAAAGAAATTAAAGATGATGCAAATAGAAAGAGAGATATACCATGTTCTTGGATTGGAAGAACCAACATTGTGAAAATGACTCTACTACCCAAGACCATCTACAGATTCAATGCAATCCCTATCAAACTACCACAGGCATTTTTCAGACAACTGGATCAAAAAATTTCACAATTTGTATGGAAACCCAAAAGACCCCAAATAACCAAAGCAATCTTGAGAACAAAAAACGGGGCTGGAGGAATCAGGCTCCCTGACTTCAGACTATACTACAAAGCTACAGTAATCAAGACAGTATGGTACTGGCACAAAAACAGAAATATAGATCAATGGAACAGGATAGAAAGCCCAGAGATAAACCCACGCACATATGGTCACCTTATCTTTGATAAAGGGGACAGGAATGCACAGTGGAGAAAGGGCAGCCTCTTCAATAAGTGGTGCTGGGAAAACTGGACAGGTACATGTAAAAGCATGAGATTAGAATACTCCCTAACACCATACACAAAAATAAGCTCAAAATGGATTAAAGACGTAAATGTAAGGCCAGAAACTATCAAACTCTTGGAGAAAAACATAGGCAGAACACTCTATGACATAAATCACAATAAGTTCCTTTTTGACCCACCTCCTAGAGAAATGGAAATAAAAACAAAAATAAACAAATGAGACCTAATGAAACTTCAAAGCTTTTTCACAGAAAAGGAAACCATAAACAAGACCAAAAGACAACCCTCAGAATGGGAGAAAATATTTGCAAATGAAGCAACTGACAAAGGATTAATCTCCAAAATTTACAAGTAGCTCATGCAGCTCAATAACAGAAAAACAAACTACCCAATCCAAAATTGGGCAGAAGACTTAAATAGACATTTCTCCAAAGAAGATATACAGAGTGCCAACAAACACATGAAAGAATGCTCAACATCATTAATCATTAGAGAAATGCAGATCAAAACTCAATGTGATATCATCTCACACCAGTCAGAATGGCCATCATCAAAAAATCTAGAAACAATAAATGCTGGAGGGGGTGTGGAGAAAAGGGGATACTCTTGCACTGCTAGTGGGAATGTGAATTGGTATAACCGCTATGGAGAACAGTATGGAGGTTCCTTAAAAAACTACAAATAGAAGTACCATATGACCCAGCAATCCCAGTACTGGGCATATACCCTGAGAAAACCATAATTCAAAAAGAGTCATGTACCAAAATATTCATTGCAGCTCTATTTACAATAGCCAGGAGATGGAACCAACCTAAGTGTCCATCATCAGATGAATGAATAAAGAAGATGTGGCACATATATACAGTGGAATATTACTCAGCCATAGAAATAAACAAAATTGAGTTATTTGTAGTTGAGGTAGATGGACCTAGAGTCTGTCATACAAAGTGAAGTAAGTCTGAAAGAGAAAGGCAAATACCATATGCTAACACATATATATGGAATCTTAGAAAAAAAAGTGTCATGAAGAACCTAGGAGTAAGACAGGAATAAAGACACAGACCTACTAAAGAATGAACTTGAGGATATGGGTAGGTGGATGGGTGAGCTGTGACAAAGTGAGAGAGTGGCATGGACATATATACACTACCAAATGTAAAATAGGTAACTAGTGGGAAGCAGCTGCATAGCACAGGGAGATCAACTCGGTGCTTTGTGACCTCCTAGATGGGTGGGGTAGGGAGGGTGGAGGGAGGGAGAAACAAGAGGGAAGGGATATGGGAACATATATATATGTATAACTGATTCACTTTGTTATAAAGCAGAAACTAACACACCATTGTAAAGCAATTATACTCCAATAAAGATATAAATATATATATATTTTACAGTAATTTCTTATTGTCTAATAAAACTCAAGTTTAATTTTAAATAGTGCCTAATTTTCAAGTTATTATAGTCTTTTTTATTTAGTTATTTATTTTTATTTAATTATTTTTTATTCATTTTATTACCAACAATTTACTTTGCAACAATAACTTATTGATTTCCTAATATATACCAAGCTATTTAGCTCAGTAATAAAATGTGTAATAAAACAAACAAACAAAAAATCCTTACCAATATAAAGTTTACAAGTTTCTGGGAAAGACATCCATTAGTCAATCACTTGCAAAAGCAAATTTAAATTTACAAGTGTGATTGTGTACTAGGCATGCATAAATCAGTGCTAGAACTAATGAGGGGTATATACTTTTTTCTGATATTATGTTGGCTTTTATTGGAGATTGGACAAATGCTTTTTTTGAGGTAAATATTTATGTGAATATTAATTTTTAAAAATTCTAGTCACTTGAAAACCATAGAAGATAGTCATGCCATGTTGACTTCTTATGGTGTCCATACAACATGAAATCCAAGTTCTGAGGACTAGTGGTCATGCTAACCCCGATTATCATCAAAATACCACTTACTAAGTAGTGACTGTCCATGTCCCAGTTCTTAAATGCCTCACATAGTTACGTGTCAACCCATAAAACAGGAGGTCAGTGTTTACCCATATTGTAGTACAAGAAAAAAAAGTCCTATAGAAAATAATTTAGTCTTTATGTAATATTTTTAAGAAATCTGGTGTACCTATATGTTCAAATAAGAAAACATATAAATTCTTAAATTGTATGAAATAATATTCAAATGAATATACAGAACTTAATAACCCCATCTCAATTAATCAAGAGAATATTAAGTACTGTACATACTGATATTTAACTGAATCCATTTTGCTTGCTATAAAGTTCAGAAATTCATCTATAGCAGGATTATCTCTCAAATATGAAACTTTACATGGATAGACCCTCTGTTCTTAGACAGCTGCTGAATGTTGCTACCACAACCAGAAAAGTTGAAAACAAGGATCAATGCCATCAAAAGTAGGACAGCTAAAGTTAACACCATGTTTGAGAACAGGTTTTCTCTTCTTATTGCAAGAAATATAAACTGGCCTATTAATTTTTTCAAACAAAACATGTACTTATTTCTTTCAAATAAAAACAACTTTACACTCCCTAACACCATACACAAAAATAAACTCAAAATGGATTAAAGACCTAAATATAAGGCCAGACACTATCAAACTCTTAGAGGAAAACATAGGTAGAACACTCTATGACATAAATCACAGCAAGATCCTTTTTCACCCACCTCCTAGAGAAATGAAAATAAAAACAAAAATAAACAAATGGGACCTAATGAAACTTAAAAGCTTCTGCACAGCCAAGGAAACCATAAACAAGACCAAAAGACAACCCTCAGAATGGGAGAAAATATTTGCAAATGAAGCAACTGACAAAGGATTAATCTCTAAAATTTATAAGCAGCTCATGCAGCTCAGTATCAAAAAAACAAACAACCCAATCCAAAAATGGGCAGAAGGCCTAAATAGACATTTCTCCAAAGAAGATATACAGATTGCCAACAAAAACAGGAAAGGATGCTCAACATCATTAATATTAGAGAAATGCAAATCAAAAGTACAATGCAATATCATCTAACACCGGTCAGAATGGCCATCATCAAAAAATCTACAAAGACTAAGTGTTGGAGAGGGTGTGAAGAAAAGGGAACCCTCATACACTGTTCGTGGGAATGTGAATTGATACAGCCACTATGGAGAACAGTATGGAGGTTCCTTAAAAAACTGAAAATAGAACTACCATACAACTCAGAAATCCCACTACTGGGCACACACCCTGAGAAAACCATAATTCAAAAAGAGTCATGTATCACAATATCTATTGCAGCTCTATTTACAATAGCCAGGACATGGAAACAGCCTAAGTGCCCATCGACAGATGAATGGATAAGGAAGTTGTGGCACATATATAAAATGGAATATTACTCAGCCATGAAAAGAAATGAAATTGACTTATCTTTAGTGAGGTGGATGGACCTAGAGTCTGTCATACAGAGTGACATAAGTCAGAAAGAGAAAAACAAATACCATATGCTAACACATATATATGGAATCTAAGAAAAAAAATGGTCTGAAAAACCTAGGGGCAAGATGGAATAAAGATGCAGACCTACTAGAAAATGGACTTGAGGACACGAGAAGGGGGAAGGGTAACCTGCGACAAAGTGAGATTGATAGTGTATATTTGGACATATATATATACTACTAAATGTAAAATAGATAGTTAGTGGGAAGCAGTTGCATAGCACAGGTAGATCAGCTCAGTTCCTTGTAAGCAGCTAGAAGAGTGGGATAGGGAGGGTAGGAGGGAAGGAGACGCAAGAGAGAAGAGATATGGGGATATATGCATATGTATAACTGATTCACTTCGTTATAAAACAGAAACTAACACACCACTGTAAAACAATTATACTCCAATAAAAACATTAAAAATAAATAAATAAAAATAATTTTATAGTTCAGTAGTCATTTACTTAGATATAATTTTAATATATTTTATAATTGTTATTTTCCACATGAAATTAATTTGTTTGCATGTGACTGACTGCACATTACCAAACTAAAACGCCAAACGGTGTGATCAATAATCCGGTCAGTATACTGAATAAAAGCCAATATTTTGGTCATGTTCAAATAATGAAAAATTAATTAGGTGTTAAACATATACTTAATTAGCTTTATGTCCATTGGATGTTGTAACAATAATATGGCATTTATTTCAAATTTAAAACTCATACCCTGTTACTTCATTCAGTATTGTTAGGAGAACTGTTTAATCATAGATATACAAGATAAAAAATAGTTTAGCAATTCCCCTTGAGGCTCTGCCAATAGTTATTTGCATTTAGAAATAGCACCCTGATATTTGGAGTTATATTTTTTTCCATAAAGTGTTATTGGCAAAATGTAGTATAAACAATGATGTTTCAAAATGCATAGATTTTAGTTTTATATTGGGCATGTTACCTATGCTTATGAATTAATTACAATCATTATATATTTCCCAAAAGTGTCTTTATGTTTTAAAGTTGAAAAATTAATTACAAAAGTCCATATATTTCTTCTGAGTGACTCCAGAAATCTATTACCTCTCAGTACACTGATAACTAGCTTTCTTGAGTTATAACTGACAGACAATCATATACACATGTATAAAGTATAAATTTGTAGTGAAATATCACTATAATCACAAAAAAAACCATGTTTATCACCTACAAAAGTTTCCCAGTGCCATTTTGTTATATTTTCTTCATGTTCTTTTACAAATATCACTCCCTTCTTCCTCAGGCAGACACTGGTCTAGTTTGTCTCAGATTAGTCTGAATATTCTAAGATTGTGCTATAAATAAAATCATACAGTACGCATTTATTTTGGTCTGGATTTTTTTTTTTTTTTTTTTTTTGTGGTACACGGGCCTCTCACTGCTGTGGCCTCTCCCATTGCGGAGCACAGGTTCCGGATTCACAGGCTCAGCGGCCATGGCTCATGGGCCCAGCTGCTCCGCAGCATGTGGGATCTTCCCAGACCAGGGCTCAAACCCACGTTCCCTGAATCAGCAGGCAGACTCCCAACCACTGGGCCACCAGGGAAGTCCGGTCTGGATTTTTTAACTTACAATTAGTTTGAGTCATCCATGTTGATGATTCATCTTTCATTTTATGGCTATATTTCAAAATTTATCTATTTATCTGTTGATGGATATTTGGGTGATGTCCATATTCTGGCTATTGCAAGTTGATATGAATACTCATATGCTGTTTTTTGTACAGACTTATGCCTTCATTTCTCTTGGGTAAATACACAGAAGTATAGTGATTGAGTGATATGGTAGATATATATAACTGAAAAGAGAGCCGAGAAATACACCCAGGCATTATGGTCACATTTTTTTGACAAAAGAATTAAGAAAATACAATGGGGAAAGAGGATAGTCTCTTTAACAAATGATGTGGGGAAGATTGGATGACCACATGCCAAAGAATGAAACTAGACTCCTATCATATACCATAGATAAAAATCCAGTAAAATTGTTTAAAGACTTGAACATAAAAGCTGAAAACATAAAACTCCTAGAAGAAAACATAGGGGGTAAGATCCTTGACATTGGTCTCAGCAATAATTTTTTGGATTCTACACCATAGCAAAGGCAACAAAAGCAAAAATAAACAAGTGACTACATCAAACTACAAAGCTCCTGCATAGCAAAGGAAATCATCAACAAAATGAAAAGGCAACCTATGGACTGGGAGAAAATATTTATAATCCACATATCTGATAAGTGGTTTATATCAAAATATAAAAGGAACTTGTACAACTCAAAAAAAAATCCAATTAGAAATGAGTTAAGGACCTGAATAGACATTTATCCAAAGACATCTAAATGGCCAAATGGGAAATGAAAATGTGTTGAACATCACTAATCATCAGGGAAATGTATATCAAAACCACAATGAGATATCTTCTGACACCTATTAGGGTATTTTTTTAACAAAAAGTAAGAGATAAGTGCTGACAGGATGTGGAGAAAAGAGAACACTTGCATATTGTTGGTTGAAATTTAAACTGGTACAATCATTATGGAAAACAGTATGTAGGTCCCTCAAGAAATTAAAAATATAACTATCATGTGATTCAGCAATTCCACTTCTGGGTATATATCCAAGGAAAAAAATCATTACATTGAATATATATCTGTGCTCCCATGGTTTTTGCAGCATTATTTGTACTAGCCAAGGTATGGAAACAACCAGTGTTTATCCACAGATAAATAGATAAAGAAGATGTGGTATATAAACACAATGAAATATTATTCAGCCCTAAGAAAAAGTGAAATCCTATCATTTGCAACAGCATGGATGAAACTGAAGGGCATCATGCCAAGTAAAATAAGCCAGAGAAAGAAAAATACTACATAGTATAATTTATAGGTAAAATCTAAAAATAAAAAAAGTGGAAATTATAGAAACCCATAGAAAGTGAAAGCGAATAGAAAAATGAATACCAGAGACTGGAAGATGGCGCAAATAGAGAGAAGCTGGTAAAAGGGTACAAAACTTTCAGTTATAAGCTAAATAAGGTCTGAGGATCTCATGTGTAACCTATTTCATGCTTTTCCTCAATATTTTTAATTACACTTATCATTTGAGTCTATCTCTGTTTCTATGGGTTTGACTATTTTAGATACCTGACATATGTGGAATCGTTCAGTATTTGTCCTTTTATGACTGGGTTATTTCACTCACCTTAATGTCCTCTAGATTCATCCACATTGTCATAAATGGCAGGATTTCCTCCTTTTTTAAGTCTAAATAATATTTCATTGTGTATATTCTGTATTTTATTTATTAATTCATCTGTCAATGGACATTTGGGTTGTTTTCATATCTTGGCTATAGGGAATAATGCTTTATTGGACGTAGGAGTAAAGATATTTCTTTGAGATCCAGAGTTCAATTATTTTGGACAAATATCCAGAAGTGGGATTGCTAGATCATATGACAGTATTATTTTTTATATATTTTAGGAACTTCCATACTGTTTTCCATGAAGTCTGCACCATTTTACATCCCCCTCAACCTTAATATTTTGAAAAATATTAATCAGGTATTTTGAAAAATGTCTTTCAGTTTGGCTATGCCCGATATGTACTCATGGTTAGACTGGTGTTATAGATTTTTAGAACAATACAAGAGAACTGAAGTGCTCTTTTCATCACATTATATCAAGAGGTACATAATATTAACATGACCTATTCCTGGTGGTGTCAGTTTGATAATTTGGTCAAGGCAGTTCTTGTCAGTTTCTCCAATGTAAAGTTTGCCATTTTTTTAAATCAAATTTCATTCATTTTGTCAATTTGCATTTCTAAGTTTAAAATATTTTATTTTAATAACAAATGCTTTTAAATGATAATTAATCATATTAGGACATTGTATATCATTTTTATCTACTACGTTTGGTTATGGAAATAATTTTGCCATCTGAAGTATTTCAATTTTCTGTTTTATCCATAGACAATCATTGTATAGTTATTATTTGCTTCTATTTTGAAATATTATATCTTCCTGGACTTTCAATAACAGTTGTATTTGGGCAGGTGTAGGGTTTGAGGTTGCTTAATTATTATTTCTTAGTTGAAATTCTTTCTATTAATTAATAATCAATATTAGTCTTGTTTGGCTGTGGTGCATATTATAGGCCTTTTAATTTTCTTGTCTTTTTTTTTCTTCTTCTTTCTCTTTCCTACACAGACTCCAATGATCTTCCCCCTCTTGCAAATTGTTCCACTTTCCCAAAGAATGATATTCTTCCAACGCTATCATCTAGAATTTTAGCCTTCTCTTTACTATAGGAATATTTAGTCCCAGCCCCTTCCTTGGTTATTGGAATTGGCTCTGCTGAATTTGGATTTACTTCCCTATTAACAGTTAATTTGAAACTTGTAATATTCTCTGTTGTATTGTTATGCCTGAAGTGTGGGTGATACTCTACATGTTTTTCTGTGTGGTTTTATTGCAAAATGTATGACAAGATTCAGGTTTGGGGAAGCTGTTATTGTGTGAACTCTATCATCATTCTTTTCTCTAACAATAGAAGTTCTTCTGAATATGAAAGAACTATTATCTTAAAAATAATAATGATATGTTCTGGATTTTCCAGTCACTGATTATAAAGACAATGCTTTAAACATAGATTTCAAGGAACTGTTTTGGAGGGAAAAAAGATGACATTTCCAGTCAGATGAGTTAATCTTGACTGTTTTTCACATTTCACACATAAAACATTAATAAAGTGTGTTGATTCATTTCAATCACTTGGTTAACCATTATTCATTTTGAAGTCTCCTGGCAAAATTGAAGAAAAATATTAAAGTAATAAAACTGCAAATAAAAACGGTACGGTAGCTTCACAGTTTTATTTTTTTAGCTCATTGCATCATCAAATACCCTTTAAATGGAGTGATCTTGTAGGATTTTTACTTTTATCTCTTCCTAGTCACATCATTACTCAATCTTGCTTATTCTGAGGGAGACAAATCCATCAGAAATATTATTTGGAAGAAAATTATCTTCTGCTTTATGTAGCAAATATTTGTCTTTAGTTTTCATACCTATAATTGCAGTTTAGTCAATAGCTACCAAAAGATCTTGCAGAATAATTTTATGGCTTTGGGACTCCTGAGAAGAGGATATCAAGACTTGATTTCTATGATGTAGAATGAACTATTTCAATACCATTTGCTGTTTAGGTTAATTATGGTAGGTCATAATACTATTTGTGTTAATCATCAAAAGCACTCTGTATTATTAATTATGTTAAATTCCCATTGTAAATGTCCACACCATGTTTATTAAGTCCTTTATAATTTATTCAGAAATATTAATTCATAACCTACTATACTTGGTTTAAAAAATAGAAATGAAAAATGTATAGTCCCAGGATAAAGGGAAGCAATGAATCCAGCATTGCAATGCAAGAAGAACTTAGAGTACCAGTCTGATTGAATAGGAAAGAAAGAAGACTTGTCTAGAACATAATTTATTTGACTTTCACCCACTTTTATTTAGATTTTATATTTAGTTTTTGCAGTGGATTGGGGCACACTGATAGAGATGAGGATCAGACTACCTTCCTTCCCAATTTCCTACCAACATACCAATCCCTACCTCAAGGATGTTGCAATGCAAGGAATGAATAGAAAGGAAGAAGGAAGTTGCAATTCAATGATCTAACAAGACAGTGTAGCAGTCATCTTGTAGAAAAGTTATCAAATTTGGAATATGACCAGTGGAAAACAGTTTTCCAAACATCTATGTAGAAGAGAATAATAGCACTCCTGGAAGAAGGAACAAAATTATTCCAGAAATGATACATCTCTGCAAAAGAAACGCTAACTATGCCTTGTATATAGTATGTGAAAGATAAACATAAATAGATTGAAAACAAAGAAGGTAAAGAAGTGACAAGTACCATAGGTCTTATAGGTCATACTATAATCATGAGCATTATCATGAGGCCAAGCAGCCAAAGAAAATAAATCACATTCATGTTTGAGAAGAACCACTTTGCCTAAATTATGTAAAATGAATGAGAATGCAGATGGGGAGGCAGAGAGTAGAATCTGTATAACAATTCAGAGAGATAAAATAATGTTATAAATTTTATAAGATAATAGCAGTATATAACACTAAAATAAGGTATTAGGAAAAGAAGAAACACTGCAGTTAACTTTTAAGAATTATTTTAAATAATGTAATCAAATGTTTTTTTTAATTGAAATAACATTGCCTTACAATATTATATTAGTTTCAGATGTACAAAATAGTGATTTGATTTGTTTATAGATTATACTCCATATAAAGTTATTATAAAGTGTTGGCTATATTTACTGTGCTGTACATTACATCCTGTATAACATTTATTTTATACCTAGTAGTTTGTATCTCTTACTCCTTTACACCTATCTTGTCCCTCTCCCCACCACTCTGCTCACTGGTAATCACCAGTTTGTTCTCTGTAAATCTGTTTCTATTTTATTATTCATTCATTTGTTTTATTTTTTTAGATTCCACATATAAAGTAAAACAGAGTGTTTGTCTTTCTCTTTTGGACTTACTTAACTAAACATAATACCCTCACATCCATACATGTTGTTGCAAATGGCAAAATTTCATTCTTTTTTATATCCATATCTGTCTATATATCTATGTATCTATCTATCCATATATCAATGTATCTACTACATCTTCTTTATCCATCCATCTGTTGATGGACACTTAAGTTGATTCCATATTTTATTGGTGTATATAAAGCTGCTGTGACCAATGGGGTGCATATATTTTCCCAAATTAGTGTTTTCATTTTCTCCAGATATACACACAACAGTGGAATTGCTGGATCATATTGTAGTTCCATCTTTAACTTTTAGAGGAAACTCTTTACAGTTTTCCATAGTGACTGTACCAATTTACAATCCCACCAACAATGTACTATGGTTCCCTTTTATCCAAATCCTCACCAATACATGTTTTTGGCTTTTGGATGATAGTCTTTCTGACAGGTGTGAGGTGATATTTCACTGTGGTTTTGATTTGCATTTCCCTGATGATTAGTGATGTTGAATATATTTTCATGTGCCTGTTGGCTACCTGTATATCTTCTATGGAAAAATGGTTATTCAGGGCTTTTGCTTATTTTTCAGTTGGGTTATTTGTTATTTTTATATTGAGTTGTACAAGTTCATTATATATTGCATATTAACCCCTTATCAGACATATTGTTTGCAAATAGTGACAGTTTTATTTCTTCCCTTCCAATTTGGATGCCTTTTATTTATTTTTTCTTATCTAACTGCTGTGGCTAGGACTACTAATACCATGTTAAATATAAAGGGTGAGAGTGGGCATCCTTATCTTATTCCTGATTTTGGAAGAAAAACTTTTAGCTTTTCATTGTGTGAGTATGATGTTAGCTACATGTTTATCATGAATAACCTTTATTATGTTGAGATATATTTCCACTATACAAACTTTGGTGAGTTTTTATAATGAAGAGGTGTTGAATTTTGTGTTATTTCTGCATCTATTGAGATGACCATGTGATTTTTCTCTGTCCTTTGTTTAATGTGGTGTATCACATTGATCAATTTGCATATATCAAACCATCCTTGCAACCCTGGGACAAATACAACTTGATCATGGTATATGATCCTTTTTATGTGTAGTGTCTGTGATTTTCTTATCAGTGTAATGCTGGCCTCATAGAATGAGTTTGGGAGTGCTTTGTTCTCTTTTATTTTTTGGAATAGTTTGAAAAAGATAGGTATTAATTCCTCTTTATATACTTTGTAGAATTCCCCTGTGAGGCTGTCCCATCCTGGACTTGTTTGTTGGCAGATTTTTGACTACTCATTCAATTTCAATATTTGTATTAAGTCTGTTCATGTTATATATTTCTTCCTGATTCAGTCTGGGAAAGTGGTGTGTTTCTAGGAATTTATCTATCTTTTTTAGGTTTTCTAAATTGTTGGTATATACCTGCTCTTAGTGTTCTTTTATAATTGATTAGCTTTCTGTGATATCAGTTGTGACTTCTCTTTCATTTCTAATTTTGTTTATTTGTGTCCTTTCTCATTTTTATTAATGAGCTTATTGATTTATTTTTTTTCAAAATACAGCTCTTGGTTTGGGCTTCCCTGGTGGCACAGTTGTTGAGAGTCCGCCTGCCAATGCAGGGGACATGGGTTCGTGTCCTGGTCCAGGAAGATCCCACATGCCACAGAGCAGCTAGGCCCGTGAGCCATGGCTGCTGAGCCTGCATGTCCAGAGCCTGTGCTCTGCAATGGGAGAGGCCACAACAGTGAGAGAACTGTGTACCACACAAAAATAAATAAATAAATAAAATACACAGTTTTTGGTTTCTATGATCTTTCCTGTTTTTTTTTGTCTCTATTTTATTTATTTCCATGCTAATCTTTATTATTTTCTTTCTTACACTAATTATTGGATTTGCTTGCTCTTCTCTTTCTAATTCCTTTAGATGATTGGTTAGGTTGTTTATTTGTGATTTTTCTTATTTCTTTAGGAAGGTCTGTATTGCTATAAACTTCCCTCTTAGAACTGTTTTTGCTGCTTCTCATAGATTTTGGAAAGTTGTGTTTTATTTTCACTTGCCTCAAAATATTTTCTGATCTTTTCTTTGGTTTATTCATTGTCCCATTGTTTTTTAGTAACATGTTCTTCAGTATTCACGTTTGTGGGGCTTTTTTTTCCCCCACTTTTCTCCTTGTAATTGATTTCTAATTTCAAATCTTTGTGGTTGTAAAAGATGTTTGATAACATTTCTATCTTCTTAAACTTGTTGAGACTTCTTTTGTGGCCTAGCATGTGATCTGTCCTGGAGAAAGTTCCATAAACACTTGAAAATAATATGTATTCTGCTGTTTTCTGGAAGGAATATATTTTTGATTGGAGAACTTAGTCCATTTAAAGTGATTACCTGTAACTATACCTACTTGATTTAAACAGATAGTCATTTAAGTTCAAACACTTTCTAAAGAATGTATATTTTTTAAACTCCCTTCCCACCCATTTTGTGGGTTTTTTTTAATAAATTTATTTATTTTTGCTGTGTTGGGTCTTCATTTCTGTGCAAGGGCTTTCTCTAGTTGTGGAAAGCAGGGGCCACTCTTCATCGTGGTGTGCAGGCCTCTCACTATCGCGGCCTCTCTTGCTGTGGAGCACAGGCTCCAGACACGCAGGCTCAGTAGTTGTGACTCATTGGCCTAGTTGCTCCACGGTATGTGGGATCCTCCCAGACCAGGGCTCTAACCCACGTCCCCTGCATTAGCAGGCAGATTCTCAACCGCTGCACCACCAGGGAAGCCCCCATTTTGTGTTTTTACTGTCATATTTTACATCTTCGTGCCTGTCCCTTAATGATTTATTTTACAGTTGATTTTACAATTTTTGACTTTTATACTAAGTTTATACATTTTTTAACTTTTGTACTAACTTACCTAAGTGGTTCATCCATTGCCTTTACTATTATTTGCCTTTGCCCATGGGATTTTCCCTTTCTATATTTTCTTATTTCTTGTTATGGCCATTTGTTTTTTTCACTCAAAGAAAACCCTTCAATATTTATTGTAATATTGGTTTAGTAGTGATTAACTCTTAGTTTTTTATGTTTTTTGTTTGTTTGTTTGTTTGTGTTTTGCTCTGGGAAACTCTTTATTTCTTCTTTAATTCTGATTGATAACCTTGCTAGGTAGAGTACTGTTCATTGTAAGATTTTTCTTTTAAAACTTTAAATATATCATGCCACTCACTTCTCTCTTTCAAATTTTCTGCTTAAAAATCAGCTGACTGCCTTATTGTTGGGGAGTGGTGTCCCTTTCATGTTACTATTTGTTTTTCACTTACTGCCTTTAAAATTCTCTTCTTTTCCTTTCACTTTTGCCATTTTACTTATGTCTTGGTGAAGATCTCTCTGGTTCATCTTGTTTGAGACTCTCTGTGGTTCTTGTACCTTGATATCTGTTTCCTTCTTCAGGTTCAGGAAGATTTTAGCCATAATTTCATCAAATAGATTTTCTGCCCCTTTTTTTCTTTCTTCTCCTTCTGGCACCACTATAATGAGAATGCTAGTACCCTTGATGTTGTCCATGAAGTCCTTTAAACTATCTTTACTTTAAACAACTCTTTTCTGCTTTTGTTGTTCTGATCGGGTGATTTCCACTATTCAATCTTCAAGATAACTATGCTTTCTTCTGTATCACTTAATGCTATTAATTCCTTCTAGTGTATTTTTCATTTCAGTTTTTGTATTCTTCATCTTTGGCTGGCTCTTTTTTTATATTTTCTAGTTTTTTTTGCTGAGTTCTCTCTCTGTTTGTCTATTATTTCTCAAGATCAGTTAGCATTCTTATTACTATTGCTTTGAACTCTTTATCAGGTAAATTATTTCTCTCTATTGGTAGGGTTTTTTCTAGAGGTTTTATCTTGTTCATTCATTTGAAACATATTCCTCTATTTTCTCATTTTGTTTAACTTTCTGTTTTTCTCTATGAAATTAGGTGAAACTTTTAACTTTCCAGGTCTTGAAGGCATGCCCTTGGGTGGGACCATCCCTACACAATCTGCCTGTGCCTTGTATCTTTGGTGGGAGAAAGTTGGATTTGATATGATCACAAGTTGAGTCCCCCTTTGGTGTGCACTGGTGGCTGCTGCCTTGGAGTAGAGCTGGATATAGAGGTGCTGGAACCTGTGCCAGTTGTAAAGAAGGGTTTCTCTTAGGCTTATTGTCAGTCACTGCCCTATATGGATTGGGACTGGGTCCCAAGCCACTGGAGCAGGAGCCATGAGGGAATTGACTTCTCCGTGGTACAACAGCAGTCTCTACCTTGGTTGGGGGTGTGGACAGGGCCCCAGGTCTTGGGGCTACAATTCTGAGCTTGTTCCACTCTTTCTGTGACATGTCTGCCTTAGTTTGAGACTGGATAATGGCCACAGGGGTTGGAGCTGCAACACTGAACTGCTTCTGCTCCTTCCTAAGTGTGTACATGTACACACCTCCTAGAAATGTCAATCTCTTTCCTGGCCAGAGGCAGGGCCAGGACCCAAGCTGGCTTAGTTTCCTCCATGTATGTGCACATTTTTTGGCAATTGTGGCTTCCATTTTAGTAAGAAGTAGTCCTGGAGCAGGAAGTGCTGAAGCAGAAACCCAGTGCAGACTGAGGGGTATGAAGGAGTGGTCCTTGCAGGCCAGCCAGAACACTGGTTTTCAATCTGCTGCCTCCTTGCTGGGACTGCACATAAGCAAATCTGTACATTCATTCTTCAAGAGTGAAGTTTCAGATTCTTCCAGCCCTCTGGTAAAACCTACTGGTTTTCAAACCAACTAAGGATATTCATATTTTGGTATTGAACCTCAGAGCTGAGGTGCTTAATATGTGGCTCAAATCCTTCACCCCCCAGGGAGAATCCATGAGCCTTTGTTATCACCTTCCTCTTCTATATTCCCTACTAGTGGTGTGGGTCCTGACTACATTATTTCTCCTTCTACCAGACCTCCTATGGATCTTTCTTTACAACCTTGATTGTAGAAGAACTGTTCTGCTAGTCTACAGGATGTTCTCAGCAAAAGCTGTTCTATATGAGGTTGTAATTTTGATGTGTTTGTGAGGGGGAATGAGCCCAGTGTCCTCCTACTCTGATATCTTGA
Source organism: Leucopleurus acutus (assembly GCF_964270905.1). Lineage (NCBI taxonomy): Eukaryota > Metazoa > Chordata > Mammalia > Artiodactyla > Delphinidae > Leucopleurus > Leucopleurus acutus. Next base: position 26,245,485 of record NC_139159.1, on the reverse strand, counting down.
TCCATCTTCCTGTCTCAGTTTATTTTTTAAGACAGTAACTCTAGCAAAAGTGAGAGACTTGGCTTAAAGCAGAGGGTATGAGTAGGGTAAGGCATTTTTGCCTTTCCCTACAATACAACTCATTGTTGATTGAAAGGCATCAATACAACAATGAGTTGTATTGATGCATATCATTCATATTGAATTGTGCCAAAACTAAAACATATATATATATTGGAGGATTTTATACTAATAGTATTTTGTACATTGCATAAAATAATTTTATGATAATCATAACTTTACTTATAGAAAAAGTTTGCCATATTTTTATTGTTTTTAACCTAATAAAATAATTGGCTAAATCAAAAGTAACACAGGATGCTCGCATGAGTAACTACCAATGAACAGTGTGATAAAGGAGTCACTTGATATAACTGCTGCTATCTGTGTACCACAAAGGAATGAAAAAATGAATGAAATAAGCAGTATATTTATAAAGAATATGCATTTATACATATGAGCAATCTCTTGAGCAGCATGAAATGTATATTTCTATTAATCTAAAGATTCATTATATTTTAGTAACATTTCCTCTGTTTCCAATTCTATTTTAAACATGTCAAAAATTATTTTGCCATGCAATTTATAACCAACTGTTCCTAATTCACTGGCCTCATAAAAACTGTTCTCTTTCTTACCTCTCACCTTCTATCTGTATTTCCTTGATATGTTACATTTCACTAGCCTCTTTAAAGCAGGGCATTTGTTTCCTCCAGAGCTTGGAATGCAATATAAAGTAAATGGAGGATTGGTATAAAAGAACACCTGTGCAGTAATGAGATAAAAGAAGAAGTCTGAATGAATAAAAACACAGAACATCTAGTCCATCTTGCTTCCTTAAATTTGCAGAGAAAAGTAATATATTAACTGGTTTAGTAAATAGCAATCCTCATAGAGAATATCATTTTATGTTCCTTACTCTGAGATATTTTTCTAAAAGGGAATTTGACAGTAGAGTACAATAAGATTTTATAGTAAGGAAAATCTTTCAACTTGCAACCTGTGTTCTTTATTTGTGATAAGAATATGGGAAATGAAGGCTAATAGTGAGATTAAATTATATTACCTGAATTTTCTAAGTTGAACATTTGGAATAGGACCTAACATTTGTTTCTATAATTGCCTCTCAGTTACATTCTCTTCATGAGGAATTTTTGTGAAATCAGTAAATAAATTTGTATAGTAATTACACTGGAACACATTTCTAGAAACTGCTATCTATAAGGTTTTAGAGCCAAAGCACTTTTGTTAAGGGATTTATATGTATAATTGACTTCAAACCTTTTAGAATGAAGCAGAGCAGAGTAGATACTTCTCCTTTAGAATGCTAGGTTTGAGTGCCCATATAAAATTAATTATTTTTCCATAAGTAAGTGACATGTGATTTGATGAACTATCTAATCCATGTGAAAGACCCACATGGAGGGCGACTGTGTACAGAGTTCTGCTTCTCTTAACCCAGGTGTTAGGTAAGTATTCCCCTTTCATGTATTTCACTTGTTAAAGAAACAAAAGATGGATTAGACCTAATAATTTAAATATAGTTCTTAATGGAGGCAAAAAAGGATCATATTATCTATCAGGCTTATTTTCAGTCTAGTGATAAACATCTTTTCAAACACAAAAAAGTGTCTATGTGGTAACTCATAGGGCCTGCCCACATACCAACCTATCAATTGCTGTGTATCCAATAGGAAAGAGACTATCATTGTTCTTATGTGTGAATTAATTTTTAAACTTTGCCTATTTAGATTTTATCTAGTGTAATTACCTGATGTAATTCACCTGAGAATATGCTCCCCAAATATGTGACATATGAACTGACTTTTGCCTCTTCTGTGCTCAAAGTATTAATTAATCTATGGCCCATTAAACTCAGCTAAGACATAAGAACTTTCCTCAGCACCACAGTCTATGCAGTCGCAAATTACCAATAAGCTTTAGCACTCAATATGAACCATATTTTTCTGTTGTAATGTTAAAGAGACTATGAGAAAAGTTTCAAGATATGCTAAATCAAGCCACTCTGGACTTGCTAAAACATCTTTACTCCTGGATGAAAAAATAATTATTAATATCACCTGTTCTGCCATAAGACATTATAAGAATAACAGCCAACTAATTTCATGTTATTCAATTCTAGATTACACATGAATGTTTCCTTATGTTTAAAAACTTAAAAATCATATAATAAAAAATAAATATCAGATACCTGTAATTTCACTGAAACCTTAGTTTATTAAACCAGTTCGTGTTTATAAATTAATATAAGTTTTATAGCACTTTGCCTTTATCCCTATAAGACATATGTAAGCTGGACAGAGTAAGTTTGTCCTGGCTTGATATGTAAATAAGCTAAACTAAACCTGTTTAATTATGTGTGTGCTTATTGAAATTATGTAAAAAAGCTAATCAGAACTGGGGGCATCAAAACATTCAAAGGAGTTGTAAATGTAAAGTTAATTTGATTTGACAAGAAAAATAATATATTAAGTGATGTAAGGCATCATATATAATATAAGAATAAAATGTTATGAAATATACTACATTAAGGAATTTGAAACTGAAAGAAAATTTCCATGGAATTGAAATACCAGGCAGCAATATAAAAGAAACCATAAGTGCAAAAAAGACACAAATTAAATCTATAATTAATTATGCTTATTTATACTGGTTGTTCATTTAAATAAAGGCAAATTCCATTTGATTTTCACATTAAAAAAGACCAATGACCTTAAAACTGACCCCTCCATGAAAATGTAGCAAACTTGTTAGCCAATTTAATGATCTGTATATGAAGTCAAAACGTTATAATCTCTTATTAGATGTCACTTATTGATTTCTTGCACTCATAATGACAATAAATGAGCTGAAAGAGGTTAAAAGGCAAAAGTTATGATTTAAGGAAAATGAACACTTCAGACACATCATCACTATGAGACCCTGATTAATAAAAATTGAGCTAGTCAATTAATGTTGACATTTATTTTCTGTCATAAAATAAAAAGGTTGAATAGGTTGATCCTATTCATTGCATTCTCCTAATCAGGCCCAAGGACTCTCATATTTTCCTATTTCTAATATCTTTGCTCCATATATTCCACTTCCAATTTAACGAGTTCCATTAGTAGCCTCTATAAATAGGCAGCAACAAAAACTCAGTCAGGCAACATTTTCATGTGTCTTTCTTTGAAATTTTAGACATATATTCAAAATCATTCTTTTTTAAAAATTGCTATAAGTTCATATGTTTTCCAGGTGAAGGATGGAGTTTTCTAAAATCATTATAACAATTTTCTCTAATAACACAATTAAGTTTTTAGTATTATCCTCTAGATAAAAAGTTGTCTCATTTAGTTTGTTTTGCAGAAAAACAGAGTTTAAATATAAGGTTAGGAAATACTTCTAGAAATTTAGAAAGAAGAATATTCTTTATAGATAATGCATAAGTATTTGACAAAACCTCACTGAGTAAAGCAACAAGGATTAGCAGAACTGCTCATATATGCGAAATCTGAGAACACATATGGTAATATTTATTTTAGTGAGGAAATTTGCACCATTTTTAAGAGCATAAACTTTGATACAAGACACATTTTATGTTTTAAATTTTAAACTACAGTAACTGATTAGTTGTGTGACATTTGGCTAGTTACATAACATTTCTAAACTCACTTTATAAAGTGAGGAAACTGATGGTGTCTATACAATTCATTAATGAATGAAATACACATATCAAGGTGCTTCACAGATGAAAGGCATTCAATGATTGTCAATTATTATAGTTACTACTTTTTACAATACTTTGGTTTAAAATTCAGGCTTTTGAAAAATATAAGAAACTTTTAAAGGAAGAAAGTCCATAGCTTTTGCATTTCAGTAGGTAGATAAAATTTACCATCTTCACAACTAACAAAATTATTTATTTACTGAGTGAATCTATAATTTGGTGAAATAACTTTAAGTGGTGTGTGATTTAATTAGAGATTAATTTCCATGCATATAGATAGTCATTTTTTTCAGCACAATTTTAAAAAGCCAGACAGCCTCCACTATTTTTTTTCAAGTTATTCAAAAATTAATTGGGCATAAACAATTCCGGGGTAGTGGAGTAAATATCCTTTAAAATTGCTACTGCATAAAAATAAAAACATAGGCAACAATTTTTATCATCAACATTTTAAGAAACCTGGGAACTAACCAGATTTGTCACAGTCCAAGAATGATTAGTTAAGAAAAATGGTTTAATTGCTGTAAGAACAGTGAGCTTCGTGGAATTATTAATTTGTCAGATTAACACTTCCTTCTATCCAGATTAATGGTAGCTTTGAAAATCAATAATTTTTCAACATCCATGACTGTGAAAAAGAACAACCTGACAGCCACAGGAGGGGATAAATGGGTTTTAAGTTCATGCAAATTTGCATACCCAGATTGTCACTATTTCACTGTTCTGGCAGCTCTATGAAAAGCTCTGTTTTCAGAATTTGTCTTTATTTGATTTTATTTAGAATCACATCTGTGTAAAAGGCCCTATTTCCCTGGCACTTGTCAAAAAACAATGAGACAACTGTTCAAAATCACATCTGACTGAAACAGTGAGACCAGTTGGGGCTAAGAAGAGGCTGACCAACAAAGATAAATAAAAAAAAATAGGAGAATAAGATGGGCATAGAAAGCTTGGAAAATATTTATAATATTTATTGAATCTAGAAGACCATAAAAATTTGCAGGGTTGTGCACATGCTTAGGACAGACTTGAGAAAATCCTAATTATTCACCTTTGGCTGACTTTAAGAATATGCACAAGCAGAAAGTGAGGTCTAAGTCACAGTTGTAAAGTACCCGCTGGAGCAAAGAACATATGTCACTACACGTACACAGAGTCCCTCTACACCCACCCCCTCAAAAGATGGGAGATTTATTAAGTCAATGAATTAAAGGAAATTTCTGTCCAATTATTACTGACTCTGCTAACTGAGAAGAGACTGCAGTGATCACACTGAGAAATAACACAGACTTTATGGAATTATTCTAGTAAAATCATTAAACAAATAAATAGTAATAGTGACAAAAAACAAATATAAACTGTGAGCAAGGGGAAATCTGATTTCCAGAGTCACCATATTATATTATTTAGAATGTCCTATTAACGAAAATCAAGAGTAACTTAAAGGAATAGGAAAATATGATCAATACACAGGCAAAAAATCAGTTAATAGAGACTGCTCTTGAGAAAGCCCAGATGTTAAATTGATTGAGACAGATCTAAATCAGTTGTTATATACTTGGTTAGAGAACTAAAGGAAATCATGGTCACAGTATGAAAGTAGAGAACAATGTCTCACCGAATAGACAATATCAATAAAGAGACATAAATAATAAAAACCATTTAGCAAAAGCTAATAGAATGGAAGGGAGATAAGAAAAATTCAACAATATTAGCTAAGGACTTCAATAACCTATTGATTTCATTGATTTCTCTATTGTTTTCTCTTTTCACTTTCATCGAAATCTGCTCTTATATTTATCATTTTCTTGTTTTGGATTTAACTCTTTTTCTAGTTTATTAAGCTAAAAGCTTATATCACTGACTTGAGAACTTATTTCAGTTTTAATACATGCATATAAGCATTGAATATCAGCATGCTATAAATTTTAATGTACAGAATATGAACTGGAAAAGAATATATATTCTGCTATTGTTGGGTGGTGTGTTATATAAATTTCATATGTTTCACATTGGTGCATAATGTCATTCAGACCTTCTAATTTGAATATATCTATTTCTCTTTTAGTTCTAACAATTGTTTCTTTATAAAGTTCTGTGGTCAGGTGCAAATGGCTTAGAATTATTATGTCTCATTACTGAGTTTGCCCTCTTATCAATCTGTAATGTCCCTCTTTATCCTTGAAAACATTCCTTGTTTTGAAGAAAATTTGTCTAATATTAGTATGGCCAATTCAGTTTACTTTTGACCAGTGTTTGCATGGTGTATCTTCTTCCAAGCTTGTAATTTTAATGTAGGTCTTTATATATATATAGTAGTTTATTCTAGATAGCCTATAGTTGGTAATTTTTATGTAATTTGGTAATTTTTCTTTTATTTTCGTATATTTACATAAGTTGCATTTAAATATTATAGTTAATCAAATACAATTAATACATCCTGTTTATTGATATAATCTGGGGCTACCATTTTATTATTTTAAATTTGTTTGTTCCCTTTGGTTTTTATTATGGTTCCTCCTTCCTACCTACTTTTGGATTATTTGGATATTTTTATTATTATAATTTTTCTATTTGCATAAATTAGTAATGTGTGTTTTTAGTGGTTGCTGTAAGCCTCACAATATAAATATCTAATCATTCACAGATTTCTTAGTTAATATTTTACCAAAATAATTAAAATATAAAGCCTTAAAACCATATCAGCGCTCGTCATCCCATCTTTACGTTATAGTTGTCATAATTATTGTATTTACACACACTGGAAATTTACCTGTGTTTGAATTTTTTTGTTTCAATTGTTGTACACATTTTAGCCACAAGAAAATCAGTGTTTTATATTTACACAGATATTACTATATCATATCATGCTTTATGTTTAAAGTTCCAAGTTTATCTCTGGTTTTATTTGCCTTTTGTCTGAAAAGTAGGGTCTGTGTGTGTGTATGTGTGTCTGTGGAGAGAGAAAGAACACTTCATCTGGGGAAAAATTTCCTTAGTTTTCCTTTATTTGATAATATATTTCAATTTCATTTCTACATGATATTATCATTTTATACAGAATTGTGCATTGACAATTCTATTTTTCAACACTTTAAATTTGTTGTTCCATTGTCACTGGAATTGTTACTCATCGAAAGTTTGTTCCTTTCTATGTAAAACGTCATTATTCTCTGGCTGCTTTCAAGACTTTTTCCTTATCTTTGGCTTTCAGAAATTTTATTTTGTGATACATGCGAATGTACTTATTTGAGTTGAGCTTATTTAGGGTTTGCTGAGTTACCCGAAACTTTATATTTTTCACAAAAAAATTACAAACGTTGGAGATTACTTATTCCACTATTGCCCTCAGAACCTGTCTTTTCATATTCTCCTTCTGGTCCTCATGCAATATAAATATTAGATCTTTTAATATTGTCCCATAACTTCTTATCAATATTTTCAGTTGTTTTTCTCTGTTCTTCTTAATAGATAATTACTATTATCTATCTTCCTTTATTTAATGGAATCTTTTCCTGTCATTTCCATTTTTTCTATTTATGTCCATTCTACTATTTAGTCCACTGAGTAAATGTGTTATTTTAGATATTATATAATTCAATTCCAAATTTTTATTTGGTTCTTTTTTCACATAATTTCTATTTCTCTTCTGAGAATGTCTATCTTTTTTATTCATTTTGAAAGCCTTTACTTTTATCTCATTGAGTACTCTTATAAGAGCTGCTTTAATATGTTTGTCTTATAATCCCCAATTTTGAGTCATTAAAGTGTTGGCATGCTCATTGTCTTTTCTCTTGTTTCTTTAAATGATGTTATGAATTTTATCATGAACATTTTTAATATTATGTTTTGAGATACTGGGCTCTGTTAAAATCTGAAAAACACTGACTGTTGTTTCTTTGCTTGTTTGTTTTAGTATGCAATTAATCCATTTGGGCTGAACATATAATTTTGGTCTCATCTGGTAGATGTGATTTCAATGACTCTTCTATGATGCTATGAGTTTGTCCTTGATATATGCCATTCAGAGATTAACGTGTGAATTGCTTAAATAGTTTATATTGTAGTTTGAACTTCTCTTGTTTTGCTATGTTGTTTTGGATCTGTCTCAACTTCTGTTTTCTCTTCTCTGTGAATAACTGCATAATATCCTGCTCACTGGGGACCTCTTTTCCAGTTTACTAGCTTAAATCCTGGAGTTTCTCTCATGGCTATAACTGGCTACAGTGCATAACTAGGGCCTGCCTTTATGACAGGATTAGGCAAGAATAATTAAGAGAAAAAACTAATAAAAATTGAAGAAGACACTTTTAAAATAATAAAAACGCTGGGAGAAAATATTTGCAAGGTGCATATCTGATAAGAGACTGGTATCCAAAGTATTCAAAGATTCTTAAAGATCAACAATAAGAGAAAAAACAATACAGTTTAAAAGTGGGCAGAAAATATGAATAGACTTTTCACCAAATAATATATACAGATGGAAACTAAGCATATGCAAATATGCTCAACGTTATATGTCACCAGGGAGTTGCAATCTAAAACAATAATGAGATATCATTATTCACTTATTAGAATGGCTAAAATCAAAAACACTGACAATACCAAAATCTGGCAAGGATGTGAAACATAAAGACATACTAGTCATTGCTGGAAGGAATGCAAAATGTTATAGTCACTTTGAAATGCAGTTTCCCAGTATCTTGCAAAACAAAACAAACCCTTATAAGAGTCTCTAGCAATCAGTCTTCTCGGTATTTACACAAATAAGTTGAAAACTTATATCCACACAAAATCCCATACATATGTTTATAGAAGCAGTATTTATAATTGCCTAAACTTGGAAGCAACTGAAATGTCCTTTGGCAGGTGAATGTATAGACGGAGGAATATTTATACTGTGGAATATTATTCAGCCATAAAAGAGACATGGACTGCCAAGTCACAAAAAATGTAGAAGAACATTAAATTCATACTGTTAGGTGAAAGAAGCCAATTTGAAAAGGGTACATACTGAATGAATCCAATTATGTAATATTCTGGAAAAGAGAAAACTTATGGAGACTTGAAAAAAACTGGTGGTTGCCAGGGACTGGGGTTGGGGAGAGAAAAAGCAATTAATATGTAGAACACAGGGGATTTTTAGGGGAGTGAAATTATTCTGTATGATAACTGAAATATGTCATTAAACATGTGTCAAAACCTATATAATGTACAACACAGAGAATAAACCTAAATGTGATTTATGGAGTTCTGTCAATAATAATGTATCGATATTGACTCATCAATTATAAAAAAGGTAGTACACAAATGCAAGAGGTTAATAATAGAAGAGACCATGGGAGGAGGAGGACTTAACCTGCTATAAATATAAAGTCGGAGTTGAGGAAGATGGCAGAAGAGTAAGACGTGGAGATCACCTTCCTCTCCAAAGATACATCAGAAATACATCTACACGTGGAACTGCTCCTATAGAACACCCACTTAACGCTGGTAGAAGACCTCAGACCTCCCAAAAGGCAAGAAACTTCCCATGTACCAGGGTAGAATAGGGACGGGACCAGCACCAGTGGGAGGGAGCTGTTAAGGAGGAAAGGTTTCCACACACTAGGAAGCCACTTCATGGGCAGAGACTGCAGGTGGCAGAGGGGGGAAGCTTCAGAGCCGCGGAGGAGAGCGCAGCAACAGGGGTGTGGAGGGCAAAGCGGAGAGATGCCTGCACAGAGGATCGGTGCCGACTGGCACTAACCAGCCTGAGAGGTTTGTCTGCTTCCCCGCTGGGGTGGGTGGAGGCTGGGAGCTGAGGATCGGGCTTCAGTCGGATCCCAGGGAAAGGACTGGGGTTGGTGGCGTGAACACAGCCTGAAGAGGTTAGTGCACCACGGCTAGAAGAGAGGGAATCCGGGAAAAAGTCTGGAGCTGCCGTAGAGGCCAGAAACTTTTTCTTCCCTCTTTGTTTCCTGGTGTGCGAGGAGAGGGGATTAAGAGTGCTGCTTAAAGGAGCTCCAGAGACGGGCACAAGCTGCGGCTAACAGCACGGACACCAGAGACAGGCATGAGACGCTAAGGCTGCTGCTGCTGCCACCAAGAAGCCTGTGTGCAGCACAAGTCAGTCTCCACACCTCCCTTCCAGGGAGACTGTGCAGCTCACCATTGCCAGGGTCCCATGATCCAGGGACAATTCCCAGGGAGAATGCACAGCATGCCTCAGGCTGGTGAAATGTCATGTTGGCCTCTGCTGCTGCAGGCTCAGCCGGCATCCATACCTCTCCCTCAACTTGGCCTGAGTGAGCCAGAGCCCCTGAAACATCAGCTCCTTTAACTGCATCCTGTATGAGTGAAGAACAGATGCCCTCAGTTGACCTACATGCAGAAGCAGGTCCAAATACAAAGCTGAACTCCTGGAGCTGTGCGAACAAAGAAGAGAAAGGGAAATCTCCCTGAGAAACCTCAGTAGCAGCGGATTAAATCTCCACAATCAACTTGATGTACCCTGCACATGTACATGTGTAATACCTAAATAGACAACAAATCATCCAAAATTGAGTAGGTGGACTTTGAGAGCAAGATGTATTAATTTTTTCCCCTTTTCCTCTTTTTGTGAGTGTGTATGTGTATGCTTCTGTGTGAGATTTTGTGTGTATAGCTTTGCTTTCACCATTTGTCCTAGGGCTCTGTCCATCCATTTTTTTTGCTTTTTTTTTGGTTTTATTTTTTCACTTTAAAAAAAATTCTCTTAATAATTATTTTTTTTTATTTTTTATTTTAATAACATTATTTTACTTTATCTTATTTTATTCTATTTCTTTCTTTCTACTTATTCTCCTTTTTATTCTGAGCAGTGTGGATGAAAGGCTCTTGGTGCTCCAGCCAGAATTCAGTGCTGTCTCCCTGAGGCGGGAGAGCCAACCTCAGGACACTGGTCCACAAGAGACCTCCCAACTCCACGTAATATCAAACGGCGAAAATCTCCCAGAGATCTCCATCTCAACACCAACACCCAGCTTCACTCAACGACCAGCAAGCTACAGTGCTGGACACCCTATGGCAAACAACTAGAGAGACAGGAACACAACCACACCAATTAGCAGAGAGGCCACCTAAAATCATAATATGGCCACAGAAACCCCAAAACACACCACCAGACGTGGACCTGCCCACCAGAAAGACAAGATCCAGCTTCAACCACAAGAACACAGGCACTAGTCCCCTCCACCAGGAAGCCTACACAACCCACTGAACCAACTTGATCCACTGCGAACAGACACCAAAAGCAATGGGAACTATGGACCTGCAGGCTGCAAAAAGGAGATCCCAAACAGAGTAGGATAAGCAAAATGAGAAGACAGAAAAACACACAGCAGTTGAAGGAGCAAGATAAAAACCCACCAGAACTAACAAATGAAGAGGAAATAGGCAGTCTACCTGGAAAAGAATTCAGAATAATGATAGTAAAGATGATCCAAAATCTTGGAAATAGAATAGAGAAAATGAAGAAACATTTAACAAGGACCTAGAAGAACTAAAGAGAGAACAAGCAACAATGAACAACACAATAAATGAAATTAAAAAATACTCTAGACGGGATCAATAGCACAATAACAGAGGCAGAAGAATGGATAAGTGACCTGGAAGATAAAGTGGTGGAAATAACTACTGCAGAACAGAATAAAGAAAAAAAGAATGAAAAGAACTGAGGACAGTCTCAGAGACCTATGTAACAACATTAAACACACCAACATTAGAATTATTGGGGTCCGAGAAGAAGAAGAGTAAAAGAAAGGGACTGAGAAAATATTTGAAGAGATTATAGTTGAAAACTTCCCTAATATGGGAAAATAAATAGTTAATCAAGTCGAGGAAGCACAGAGAGTCCCATACAGGATAAATCCAAGGAGAAACACACCAAGACACATATTAATCAAACTATCAAAAATTAAATACAAACAAAACATAATAAAAGCAGCAAGGGAAAAACAACAAATAACACACAAGGGAATCCCCCTAAGGTTAACAGCTGATCTTTCAGCAGAAACTCTGCAAGCTAGAAGGGACTGGCAGGACATATTTAAAGTGATGAAGGAGGAAAACTTACAACCAAGATTACTCTACCCAGCAAGGATCTCATTCAGATTTGATGGAAAAATTAAAACCTTTACAGAAAAGCAAAAGCTGAGAGTTCAGCATCACCAAACCATCTTTAAAACAAATGCTAAAGGAACTTCTCTAGGCAAGAAACACAAGAGAAGGAAAAGACCTACAATAACAAACCCAAAACAATTAAGAAAATGGGAATAGGAACATATATATCGATAATTACTTTAAATGTAAATGGATTAAATGCTCCCACCAAAAGATACAGACAGGCTAAATAGATACAAAAACAAGAACCATTTATATGCTGTCTACAAGAGCCCCACTTCAGACCTAGGGACACATATAGACTGAAAGTGAAGGGATGGAAAAAGTTATTCCATGCAAATGGAAATCAAAACAAAGCTGGAGTAGCAAGTCTCATATCAGATAAAATAGACTTTAAATAAAGACAATTACAAGAGACAAAGAAGGACACTACATAATGATCAAGGGATCAATACAAGAAGAAGATATAACGATTGTAAATATTTATGCACCCGACATAAGAGCAGCTCAATGCATAAGGAAAACACTAACATCCATAAAGGGGAAATTGACAGTCAGACAATCATAGTAGGGGACATTAACACCCCACTTTCACCAATGAACAGATCATCCAAAATGAAAATAAGTAAGGAAAAACAAGCTTTAAATGATACATTAAACAAGGTGGACTTAATAGATATTTGTAGGACATTGCATGCCAAAACAACAGAATACACTTTCTTTTCAAGTGCTCATGGAACATTCTCCCAGATAGATCATATCTTGGGTAACAAATCAAGCCTTGGTAAATTTAACATAATTGAAATTGTATCAAGTATCTTTTCCGACCACAGTGATATAAGACTAGATATCAATTATAGGAAAAGATCTGTAAAAAATGCAAACACATGGAGGCTAAACAATACACTGCTTAATAATGAAATGATCACTGAATAAATCAAAGAGGAAATCAAAAAATACCTAGAAACAAATGACAATGCAGACAGGACGACTCAAAACCTATGGGATGCAACAAAAGCAGTTCTAAGAGGGAATTTTATAGCAATACCATCCTACCTTAAGAAACAGGAAACATCTCAAATAAGTAACCTAACCTTGAACCTAAAGCAATTAGAGAAAGAAGGACAAAAAAAGCCCCAAAGTTAGCAGAAGGAGAAAAATCATAAAGATCAGATCAGAAGTAAATGAAAAAGAAATGAAGGAAACAATAGAAATGATCAATAAAACTAAATGCTGGTTCTTTGAGAAGATAAACTAAATTGATAAACCATTAGCCAGACTCATCAAGAAAAAAGGGAGAAGACTGAAATCAATAGAATTAGAAATGGAAAAGGAGAAGTAACAACTGACACTGCAGAAATACAAAAGATCATGAGAGATTACTACAAGAAACTCTATGCCAATAAAATGGACAACCTGGAAGAAATGGACAAATTCTTAGAAATGCACAACCTGCCAAGACTGAACCAGGAAGAAATAGAAAATATGAACAGACCAATCACAAGCACTGAAATTGAAACTGTGATTAAAAATCTTCCAACAAACCAAAGCCCAGGACCTTATGGCTTCACAGATGAATTCTATCAAACATTTAGAGAAGAGCTAACACCTATCCTTCTCAAACTCTTCCAAAATATAGCAGAGGGAAGAACACTCCCAAACTCATTCTATGAGGCCACCATCACCCTGAGACCAAAACCAGACAAAGATGTCACAAAGAAAGAAAACTACAGGCCGATATCACTGATTAACATAGATGCAAAAATCCTCAACAAAATACTAGCAAAGAGAATCCAAAAGCACATTAAAAGGATCATACACCATGATCAAGTGGGGTTTATTCCAGGAAAGCAAGGATTCTTCAATATACGCAAATCAATCAACGTGGTACACCATATTAACAAACTGAAGGAGAAAAATCATGTGATCGTCTCAGTAGATGCAGAGAAATGTTTCGACAAAATTCAATGCCCATTTATCATAAAATCCCTGCAGAAAGAAGGCATAGAGGGAACTTTATGTAATAAAGGCCATATATGACAAACCCACAGCCATCATCGTCCTCAATGGTGAAAAACTGAAACCATTTCCACTAAGATCAGGAACAAGACAAGGTTGCCCATGCTCACCACTCTTATTCAACAATTTTGGAAGTGGTAGCCACAGCAATCAGAGAAGAAAAAGAAATTAAAGAAACCAAATGGGAGAAGAGGAAGTAAAGTTGTCACTGTTTGCAGATGACATAATACTATACATAGAGAATCCTAAAGATGCTACCAGGAAACTACTAGAGCTAATCAATGAATTTTGTAAAGTAGCACGATACAAAAATAATGCACAGAAGTCTCTGGCATTCTTATACACTAATGATTTAAAAACTGAAAGTGAAATTAAGAAAACACTCCCATTTACCATTGCAACAAAAAGAATAAAATATCTAGGAATAAACCTACCTAAGGAGACAAAAGACCTGTATGCAGAAAATTATAAGACACTGATGAAAGAAATTAAAGATGATGCAAATAGATGGAGAGACGCACCATGTTCTTGGATTGGAAGAATCAACATTGTGAAAATGACTCTACTATCCAAAGCAATCTACAGATTGAATGCAATCCCTATCAAACTACCATTGGCATTTTTCACAGAACTAGAACAAAAAATTTCACAATTTGTATGGAAACACAAAAGACCCCAAATAGCCAAAGCAATCTTGAGATAGAAAATTGGAGCTGGAGGAATCAGTCTCCCTGACTTCACACTATAGTACAAATCTACAGTAATCAAGACAGTATGGTACTGGCACAAAAGGAGAAATATAGATCAATGGAACAGGATAGAAAGCCCAGAAATAAACCCACACATGGTCATCTTATCTTTGATAAAGGAGCCAATAATATACAGTGGAGAAAAGACAGCCTTTTCAATAAGTGGTGCTGGGAAAACTGGACAGGTACATATAAAAGTATGAAATTAGAACACTCCCTAACACCATACACAAAAATAAACTCAAAATGGATTAAAGACCTAAATGTAAGGCCAGACACTATCAAATTCTTAGAGGACAACATAGGCAGAACACTCTTATGACATAAATCACAGCAAAATCCTTTTGGCCCACCTCCTAGAGAAATGGAAATAAAAAGAAAAATAAACAAATGTGACCTAATGAAACTTCAAAGCTTTTGCACAGCAAATGAAACCATAAACAAGACCATAAGACAACACTCAGAATGGGAGAAATTATTTGCCAATGAAGCAACTGACAAAGGATTAATCTCCAAAATTTACAAGCAGCTTATGCAGCTCAATAACAAAATAACAAACAACCCAATCCAAAAATGGGCAGAAGACCTAAATAGACATTTATCCAAAGAAGATATACAGATTGCCAACAAACACATGAAAGAATGGTCAACATCATTAACCATTAGAAAAATGCAAATCAAAACTACAATGTGATATCATCTCACACCAGTCAGTATGGCCATCATCAAAAAATCTAGAAACAGTAAATGCTGGAGAGGCTGTGGAGAAAAGGCAACACTCTTGCACTTTTGGTGGGTATGTAAATTTATACAGCCACTATGGAGAACAGTGTGGAGGTTAAAAAACTACAAATAGAAGTACCATATGACCCAGCAATCCCACTACTGTACATATACTGTGAGAAAACCATAATTCAAAAAGAGTCATGTACCAAAATATTCATTGCAACTCTATTCACAATAGCCAGGACATGGAAGCAACCTAAGTGTCCATCAATGGATGAATGGATAAAGAAGATGTGGCACATATATACAATGGAATATTACTCAGCCATAAAAAGAAACGAAATTGAGTTATTTGCAGTGAGGTGGATGGACCTAGAGTCTGTCATACAGTGTGAAGTAAGTCGGAAAGAGAAAAAACAAATACCTTATGCTAACACATATATATGGAATCTAAGAAAAAAAAAGGTTATAATGAACCTAGGGTTAAGACAAGAATAAAGACACAGACCTACTAGAGAATGGACTTGAGAATATCGGGATGGGGAAGGGTATGCTGTGACAAAGTGAGAGAGTGGCATGGACATATATACACTACCAAATGTAAAATAGATAGCTAGTGGGAAGCAGCCGCATAGCACAGGGAGATCAGCTTGGTGGTTTGTGACCACCTCGAGGGGTGGGATAGGGAGGGTGGGAGATGCAAGAAGGAGGAGATATGGGAACATATGTATATGTATAACTGACTCACTTTGTTATAAAGCAGAAACTATCACACCATTGTAAAGACATTATACACCAATAAAGATGTTAAAAAGTAAATAAATAAATTCTATTTATTAAAATAATAATAATAAGAAGAATTCTTCCTACAGTCTGCAGCTAACATAGCCATGTTTTCCCCATAGAGGCTGGCAACTCTATCAGTTTTTGGTGCTTTAAAGTCTGTCATTACTTGGCATGGGGCTCACCCTTGTGTCAATGCCTGAAGAGAAAGTAAAAACAAAAATAAACAAAAGATGAAAATCTCCCCAGTACAAGTCACTTAATTCAAGTTTCCCCTTCCTGCAACCAATCCATCTGCTTTGCTTAATTTTCAGAGTCCTCAAGTAGTTGAGGTTTTATTTATTTTATTTTTTTTTTATTTTTGAGAGTTATTCCTGTAAGAGGTTGGCTGTCATGTAATTTTGTCAGCTTGGTGAACCTCAAAAATCCCCACTGCTTTGATTTTATTTTTTATTTGTTATTATTGAAGTATAGTTGATTTACCAAAAAAGACAAATACTGTATGTTATCACTTATTCATGGAATCTAGAAAATAAAACAAATGAATATAACAAAAGAGAAATAGACCCACAAATATAAAGAATGTACTTCATTGGTTTTAAATATATTTCTTAACCACTCACTCATTAATCCATTTTTACAAGCAGAATAAATAATAATGAGCGGGTTAAATACTGACAAAAATATATTAGAAGTGTCTTTATAAACACAAACCAAAAAAACTAAAAACGTGTTTTTTTAGGGGAAACATACATTTAAATATCAATAATACACAAAATAGTCATTTTGATGACAGGTGTATCTATGCGATGTTAAGACTGTGTATAAGATGGTCTTATTTATCACAGTTTGTAGTTTTATTTTCATATTTTTTATTCATAGGCTCAGATTTGTCATTATGTTATTACAGTATACTGTTTATTTCATTCTCATTTTGATCAGTGTGTCTTTGTTACTAAGAAAGTTAAACTTTTTGAATTTTAGGACATATTTCTTTTGAAAAGAATGATACATAAATAGATCATTATAGATAGATATTTATTCTGGTATAGATGACCCTGGATATTGATGGACTTGTATTATGAACATATGAATTTGTGCACCAAACGGCTTAATCTCTTTCATAATTTTATAATATTGAAAAATGTCCATATGTTTACAATATACTCAGTTTAAAAAAATGTCCATTCCCAGTAAGTATTAAAAAAAGACAAGATTAATAAACTAATTTAATTCCAAATATATTTAAGATAGTAAAGAACTCCTCATGTTTTGTTTTATATGAGTGATGTCTGCTTATTTTAAAAATGTTTTGTTTTTAAATGATTTTTAAGTAAGTAATTTATATAATGCCATATTATGTTATTGCAAACCAACATCTCCCATCAATTCTTTTCAGGTATTCATTTGTTCCCTTATGCAAAATATTTTGACACCTATTGTTTCTGACACAGTTCTATGTGCTGTGTGTAAGAACTAATACAATATATGATATGAATCCTGTTTTCAAAGTGATTACAGTTTCCCGATTAAGAATGCAAGGGAATGTATGAAAACTATTCAAATTCAATTATTGTGTGGAAGAAATAAGTGGATTTTACAAAATAGATAATTTACTAAAGGCATAAAAACACAAGTTAAGAATGTTATGCGTGCATGAAGTGAGGGCAGAGAAGTCACAGGGAGGTTAGTAACTTAACAGATTTAGAGGTGGGAATCTACATAAGCATATTTGGCTACAGTTCAGATATTGTTTCAGTAGATATGTTTGGGAGCCCAGAGCAGTAAGTCTTTTTTGCAGCTCAGCAGCTTGAAAGAAACCTACATATAATAGGGGACTTATTCTCATGCACTGAAAAATATGCATAAAGTGTCTCAAAATGTAATGTTTGTTTTAACAACAAAATTAGGTTGATTTAACAATCATTTATTTATTTCAATGTGATTAACCCTGTCCTAGGGGGGAAATATTGCTGAATGTTCACTATAAACCTGGAAAGGAAGGAGCTATTATTTCATTTCCAGCAACAAAGGAGGATCCTAAGGCTCAGACACACAGCAAAGCATGGAAGTTAAACCTAACATCTAGAACCTGGTGTCTACATTCAAACACCAGCTCTGACAATATGTGTGTGTTTGCAGGTTTTGCCTTTACCCTGGTGATTGGTACACCATTGGGAGAAGAGCAGCTCAACCTAGGATGAATTCCCATACTTAACTTTTTTGATTTTTTTCCAGGAGAGGTGTGTTATGGGGCATGCATCTGACAATTCCTTTAAACTGGTAATTGTCAGATATGTACTTAGATATGCAGTGGTGGTCTGTGTTCAAAACAAACATTTTGGTGAGAGATATTCCTTCAACATTTTGTAGTCCAGTAGATTGAACATCAACAATTTTCTCATTTATTACATATGGATATGTTGATATAAATACGTTTACGATTTTTATTGTTTTAGCAAGAATGATACAATTAGCAGAGGTGCCATCTCTTAGGAAAAAGTTGAAATAAACACACCAGAAAATACTTACAGAACTTCTGTATCAGAGCTAATAATTATGGAACTAAACACTGGAAATTAAGCCTTGAAAATGGTAAGCATTGGCTGACCTAATGAAGCAAAGTCCTTTGGTTTTGAATAGCATGTTCATATAGTCATTAATGCAACACGTACTGTTTGCCTATTTTGTTTAGAAATGTTCTCAACTACAGAAAAGTTTGGTGTCTTCAGTTGTCTTACTGACTGACTCAAACTGCCAGCCCTATTAATATGAGTGATTTTGAGTTTGTTTGTTTGTTTTTTTCTAAAATCAGCCAATTCCTATCACTGTAAGATTTTACCTATATTAGAAAATACAGCCTGTTATTTATTTGAAATACAGAAATCAATATATCTTCCAGTTCTGGTATGTTATTTGTAACACATGTACCTATTCTCCAATGTTTTGACAAATAGCAATCCATGTAAGTATAAATTATTGTTTGAAACTATTACAAGTGATTCATGTCATTGTTCATGTAGACATAAAGGCAAGAATAATTCCTTTATCAAGCATAAGATTATAAAAAGAAATATGTGGAAAATTTTGATCCATTCAGTATATTTTTACATTGTACATTTTAGTACATTTACATTATCTATTTTATATTTATAGTCCATTTAGTTTGTCCATGCAGCTAATTTTATCAGTGTAATAGGATACTGAAGACACAAATTACAGAGTTTTAAAATGTAAGTTCTATAATAAAATAAATTCATATTTGTAGATGTACAGAAAATTATGTTTAAATAGAAAAAAATTATTTATAGTAATTAAAACATTGGGAAAGCATGCTTAAACAATCTCCAGGAAATAAATCTACTAATTAAAGCACTACTAAAGTAATGAGGAGATAACTGTTGTGTATAGGTGAGTGGTCAGGAGGAAAGTAAAGACAAATAATATGTAGTGCAATGATAGGTTGACTGAATGATAATGATAGATAATTGAGAAGATAATTGAGAGATGATAGGTAGATGTAGGAAGTAATAGGAATTAATTTTAAAAATAGATTCTTAATTGAAAAATATTCTTCATTTTCTTGTTTGTATTTAGAGCTACGTAGGAGACAGGGAGAGAGAGACTACATGTGTTTATCCTGAGTTCTTTAAGCATATATAAGACCATCTGTGCTTGCTAATCTGTCTTTTCCATTAGAAAAAAAATACACATATACATGCCATTATTTATGTTCTTTGAAGCTAGGGTTGACGAGAGTAGAAGAGTGAAAAGGAGAAAGCAAGATCTAGAGAAAATACGGAGGAAGAAAAAATGAATGTATCTGAATATCTCTAAGTAGAAGAAATTATAGCATCTTCTGGGTGGTGACCTAAAAATGAGCTTTGCAATAGAAATTGAGAAAAATGAGAGTTCGAAGACACAGTTGCTGTACCATATTAGTGTCTGAGGTCCTTAAACTATTTCCTTTAGCCTGTGCTGTGTTCATGTGGTTTAGAAGTCATCTGTCCTGTTTTCCTAAATTAAGTGCACAAATTATGCATGTGATCACAGTTTAAATGAATTGAAGTCACTTCTCTCTGGTAAAACAATGTGCATATGTGTACTGTGTTTTCCCTGCTAGAGAGTAAGTCCATTGAGGGCCAGAATAAGCATGTAATTTTTAATGATAATGTAATCATACAACAATAATTTATAGCTTTGTTATGCTAAAAAATAATTCTTGACCATCTCAATGTTCTCTGGCTAATTCCACATTTTCACCTCTGAAATGTACTGGATTTGTTGAATCTTAGTTCAAATGACACAAATATGAATCAAAGAGGAGAATAAAGTCAACATAATCAGAAGCTATATGTGGAGCTGTTCTCAAATAAATGAGTACTCAATAAATAATTAATTTGTTATAAACATGTTAACAATTTTTACTTTGTAGTTCAGATGTACATGCTAGCTTTCAACACTTATAGCTAATGATCAAAGGTACTGATTTTTGTATGTGCTAACAAAAATATAATAATGAGTACATATAAGATAAAAATTCAATATTATAAAATCTGGTGTCATAACGTCAGTAAACCCTATTTGTGTAAGTCTACAAATTTCTTCTTAAATATTTATTAAAATTCAGTTTCTGGAGTACTACTTAAATGTGTTGAGAGAAATAGGCACATTTTTCACATGAAGATCTTGTTAGAGTGAAATTGTATTCTGTTCCATCTGTTATAATGTGGCCTATCAATATCTTAAGCAATGTAGAACTTTTACATTTAATGTCATAATAGCTAATGAAATGTAATATGAGATATTTCTATGGGTTCTGAATCTCTGTTTTTATATACAGCAAAAGTTTAAATGATGCACAAGCATATTACTGCAGCTATATCACAGCACATAATAAATGAAATCATATAAGGATAGATAAAAATACCTCTTAATAGCTTCCTCTGTCAGCATGTTAAAAGATTACTGATGGTAGAAATGTAAAAGAAGCTCAGAACAACTAAGGAACCAAAAGAGACAACTGAAATGGAAAAAAAAATCTGTCCCAATTTACTTCCCACAAATTGGTGTGCAACTGAGAATATGTCAAAATAAGGTTATACCAGGAAAGTAAATGTCTTGCTTAAAATTAAAAAAAGGTAATAGCTATAAAATAATAAATATTATTTGACACATACACTTCATAAAAAATGAATACATATATAACAACAGAGTACTAGTCAGATTCAGCTCTTCTATGGTAATCAAATATTAATATATTAAATTGAGCAGTAGAAATTCCACTAAAAAATTAGAGATTAAAATATACAGACATTAAGCAACTGGAGTTTTTGTGATGAAAAGGACAAACATAAAGGAAACTGGGAATGGAGCAATATTTTCTACCAAGTAATAAAGAAAACTATAGGTGGTGATTTTAAAATTTTTGAAGTAACTGACATAATAAGACCAATTAATATGTTCAAGACTTCGTCCTCTTATCCTATTTCAATACTATGGCTTTTGGTCATATTCATTTCCTCACAATCATTAGAGAACATGAACTTAGTAAAAATCCCAATCTAGGCTATATATTATAAATGGATAATAAATTATGTTAATGTCGGAGAGTATACAACTAGGTTGAATTCTGTTTAAAAACTGTATATACCTGTGAAGATTATATTAAAAAATAAAAGAGTGTCTATAGTAGAGAAGATGAAATTGATTTCTAAAATTGGAAATTTTCAAAGAACAAAGTTGTTATTAGGAGGGACTAGTAGATGGAGAATACTTGTGCCTTTGAATCCTCAAATGGGATGATCGCAAATGGTATTCCATTATCCATATAGGAGTACAACAAAGGACATTTAGCAGTTATTCGGTCTAAAGACCTTGGAGAGTCCTAAAGAAATTAATTTCCCTTGGAGATTTGTATCTAAGTTTGAAATGTTGACTTTAATGTCTAGGATAAAGGATATCCACATAAAAGGTACCTTAAAAAGAAAACTTTCTATATGTGGAAAAGATTAGAGTGGGAAATGCATTTCCAGTAATGTTTATTTTTCCTGAAAGAAGGGTTAAAATGTTTGTTATCATGATTTGTCCCAGCACATTCAAATTCAGAGAAGCAAAATAGTTAAATGATAATCAGTTACCCAAAGATGATACATGTCAAATTCTCACATAGAAGTGATAATATTGTAGATATTTCTAATAGTTAGATGGCAATGCTAGTAGAGTACCAGTTAAAGATTAACAGAATTATTGGCAGAGAGTACTTTTTTTGCAGCAGCACTAGTGTTTGTTGAGGAATGAGTCTTAAAAAATGGAGCTGCTTTGCAATCAATATAACTGAGGAGGCTTGGACTGAATAAATCCTCTTTAATTCTATAGCTTCAAAAATATTTGTTGTGTGTACACTGAAGGTTAGAGCATTGATGGTGTTCTTTTGGAGACTATGTATTCTTTTTTATGTCTGATCTTTTGAAACAATATGGTTTGTAGATTTTTTTTCTTCCAGCATAAAGGCAAGGGACCATTGTCGGCAAATGTGGTTAAGAGTTGGAGTTAAATATAGAATCCTTTCAGGAACTATTAAGTAAATCACAGCAGCAAGAACTTCCTTTCTAATTTCTTCCTTGTCACTAAGAGTCAAGATTTGGTTTCAGTATTTGACCTAATCCCTCTCCTTCAGACCCCGTGAGTTTTTTCTTCTTGTTTAGAGTTTTGCCAAAAGCAAAAGCAACCGTCCCAACCAGCAGGCATTTACACAAGAAATAGACATCTCTCAGTCCAGAGATACAATAGCTATGCCAAATGAGAAAATCAAAGATTCCTAGTGGGTTCTTGGTAAAATATTTGGACCTTCTAAAGCAATCTCACTATTTTTAGAATAATCACTGTTGACTTTTAGCTGCACCTGGAATAGGAGAGAAAAGGACATGAGAGGCAGATGTTCTGTGTTCAGAGCTGGTGTTTTGGTAGGAAGCTGAGACAGGCTGGGACCTGGGATGTGGGACCCTTTGCTGCAGTGCTTGCACCTGGACAAATGTCTCCTCGAGCAATAAAATACAAATAAATTTATGAAGGACCAAAAATAACTGCACTCTGTGGCAATTGGGGCAAATTATGAACAATAAGATACAGAAAGGCCACAAACCACCTGCCATTTCTGAGGTGCCAGGAGCAAAAGCAGGGTACTGCACATGATCCCTGCATACAGCACCACCAAGGGGCAGACATTTACACATGCAAGCCTTCCTGTGCCAGGGAAATATTGTTGTCGTTCAACAGTGATAGGTCTTCCGCCAAAAGTGATCAGGAAGATATCACTCATTTTAAGCACAAGTATCATCTAATGAGCAAGGAGCTCCAAGGAAACGATAAATGTATGTCTTTCTTTCTCTCTGTCTCATATTTTAAAAATCTTTTTCTGAGTCAAGGACCCATTATCTCCTTTTTTTTTGTTTATTTTAAAATTGTATTTAAGGACTTCCCTGGTGGCACAGTGGTTAAGGATCCACCTGCCAATCTAGGGGACACAGGTTTGAGCCCTGGTCCGGGAAGATCCCACATGTCGCGGAGCAACTAAGCCCGTGTGCCACAACTACTGAACCTGCACTCTAGAGCCTGCAAGCCACAACTATTGAGCTCGTGTGCCACAACTACTGAAGCCCATGAGCCTAGAGCTCATGCTTCACAACAAGAGAAGCCACTAAAATGAGAAGCCTGCACACCACAATGAAGAGTAACCCCCACTCGTTGCAACTAGAGGAAGCCTGCACACAGCGATGAAAACCTAACGTGGCCAAAAATAAATAAATAAATAAATTTTTAAAAATGGTGAGAATAGATATACTTGCCTTGTTAAAAACTAATAAAATAGTATTTAAAATTGTACCCTTTTCTGAACCACTACCTCTTTTCTCCTATTAGCCAATTCTACACCTTCCTTTCCCAAGGATAATCAGCATTGCTAGTTCTGTATCTTTCCAGATATTTTTTCTTTCAACATATTTATTTATCTATCATTTATCTATTGACTATATATGGGTGTGTACCTACAAATATGTACAGAAAATATATGCTTGTATACACATGTGTTTGTATTATTTTTCGTGAATAGGGTCAAGTCACATGTATCATTCCAGAATTTTCTTTCCATGTAAAAATATGCCATGGAGATCAACCCCTGTCAGTGCATGTAGTACTTTCTGATCACTGTATAATATTCCATAACATGGATGTAACTCATTTAATAATTCTTCTATTGGTACTCATTAGGTTATTTCCAGTTACTTATTAATATGCACAAGTCTGTAATGAGCATTTTTGTAGACAGTTATAGTGTACCTAAACACATATTTCTGTAGAACAAAGATTCTTAATAGAACTGCTGAGTTAAAGGGTGTATGCAGTAGATACCACCAAATTATTTTTAAAAGACTATAAAGTTTTGCTTCTATCAGAGTGTATAGAATTACTTGTCTCTTCACATTCTCACCAAATTTGAACATAATTGATATATTTTTCTTTTAAATTTCTACCAAACTGATGGGTAAAAATATTTCTTTGTTTAACTTTTCAGATGATTTTGGAGGTTGAAAACATTTGTATCTGATTCTTAGGCATTTGCAGTCCCTTCTTCTTTAGATTGTCTGTTCATAATATTTGCCCATTTTGTCTTATTAATTTAAACATTTTATTGAATTGTTGTAAATAAATGTCATATGTATGTTGACTAGATTCTGGACTTTAATTAGATTTACTTTGTGACCTGAAAAATAACAAAATTTCTTGTGAGGTTCGTGTGTACTTGAATAGAAAGACTATTTTATGTATAAATTATGTGTTCTGCTAAATGAAATTTACAGCCACATTATATGTAATTTTTCTCTAAATAGAATCAAAGGTGATCTCTAAGAGAACTGTTGCTGTTAAAACTCTAGAGGAGGAGAGAAAATTTAGAAGATTGCTGTAGGGAATGACAGGAAAAAAAAAAAAAGGAGGCTTTAGATAAGATTATAAGCCAGGATTTAACAGCTAAATATGCACAGACAATTGTGGAATGTTTGAGATCCAGAAGCAAAGACCTAGCCAAAGGATATATATAAAAGACTGTGTGTATGGGCACACAAGAGGTTAGCAATACTAGAAAAATTAGCATATAGAATGGCAATAAACCAGCCATTGCAAAACCACAACCAAGTAATTACGATTGGGTCCATAGCAAGAGTCATCTCAATGTGAAACAGTATCTTCTGAGATAGGTAATCCTCATATACTTCTAGAACAAATCAGAGGTAGTGGTGATTTATTGTTGATTTGGATACTAATATTAATCCTTTTCATTATCAGAGAAAAGAGTCTAACTGGAAAAACAAAAACAGAAACAAAACTCTGTGAAGAAAATGAAGTCTACATTATTAAATAAGCTTAGCTACAAGGAGCTGTGAGTTGTTTTCTTGTGTATCTTTACGACAAAGGGACTGGGATTCTGTAAAAGGGCCTCTTTCAGGGAAGATATGAATTTTATAGCTCCAAAAAGAATAAAAATTACACACATGCTCCCAGTAGCCCTGCAGGCTTTGTGAGTAAAAAGACTGTGACAGATTAAATGATTGTAATAATACTGGTATGGTGAACTTCTTTTTTCCCCCTGAAATAAGAATTTCTGTGCTATTGTGTAAGCCACTAACTGATATACTCTCCTGCATTTATGATTATGACCTGTTTGGAATATTCTGAGAATGTCCTAGCAAGAGAATCATCAGGGGCAAATTTTAGTACTGCTGGAAACTGAAACATGTTTTTTCATTTTATTCAAATATTTACTCTGTTTGGAATTGATCTAACTAAAGTATTTCTATTTTTTAAGTAGAAATACAAAATAGAGAGAAAGAAAAAAAAAACAAATAAACCTGCCAAAAATGTGTAATAAAAATATGAAAAAACTCATTGCAGAATCCAGCCAATAATTATTATAACCATTCAATCAAAAGTCAAATTATTTATTTTATCCAACAGAACTCTTTTTCAATAAAATAGTTGAATTATCATGTGAGAATAAATTTCTATGAATTTTGTGAAGTTTTTAACCTCTGCCAGCGAGGGTTGAAAAGTAGATCTAATAGTTTATGAATTTTCACAAGAGCCAACAGTGTCTTTTTTACATACGATTGCATTTGTATCTTATAAATCTTGAGCTGAATTATAGCTATCATTCCTCTTAAACCTCATCCAAAAATAGAATTAAATTGGCTTAAGTCTTTTTCTTGTGAGTGCAAAATACACATTTATTTTTCTCCACATCTTGTACAGGGATAGAGGTCAATGGGAAAAGTAAAACAAACAAACAAACAAACATGTATTCAGAGATATTTCAATAAACTCACTTGTATCTGTATCTATTTCTGCTGCATTTGAATTGATGAAATTTCACAGTATAGAAATGTAAATCGCTAGTTAATTATGCAAATAAGTCATCCAGTTCAGGTATGTTATATTTTCAGATTGTTTTGAAGATTGTGTTTATTGGTAAAGATACAGAATGAATAATGGGGAGCATTGTTTTCTTGCTGTCAAAATGCATGTTTTAGTAGGAGTAACCAGTTGAAAACAATCAATTCAGTGCTGGGAGCAGCTGCAGTATGCCTTTATGGAACACAATAATTTCAAATTAATTTAATCCAAAATGAATTACAAATTATTTTTGTAAACTACACATTAATCTTTAAGGGTTATTTAAACAGCTGAATTTGATGTCATTTGCCCCATCTGCCACAACAGATGCTTTATTCCAATATGAATATTAAATGAATTTTTAAGGCAATTTCCATTATTGTAAGAAATATTTACATATTGGAGAAAAGATGACAGTTTCTCTGATGATTGGAAATGCTTTTCTGTAAATTTTATCATGAAAGGTATTAAAAATATAAAGCATGGCACAAACCTAAGTTTAACTGCAGAACACAAGGACATTAAATACCCCTCACATAGATAATTTTCAGTGTCAGCCTTTTCCCATAGATTATTTAAGTGCTTTATACATTAGCCGTTCTTGTAAATTTTGGTTGAATTTACTACCTTCTTTCTAAATGACACATTTTAATTTTATTTACCATGACTTACTTTTAGACTCATGTATTTATTTTGATTGGAGAAAATCAGATTTGGCATATAGTTATCTTCTATTTTCAATGAGAAAAATTCCATTGAAATTTTACAAGCATTGATTATATAATGAGAGATTTAAAACATTGGGAGAACAAGAGCTCTAAAGACTATAAAATAAATCACTGAAGAAATACACATGAAGAATGATTTCTTTATGAGCATAGATTACTAAGAATCAAGGAGCAATTGTGGAACAGGTGAATGCGATGATATATGCAATGATATGCATTGCAACATTGTTTGTGGTGGTAGTGACTTGGTGACGATCTATTTTGCACCACAGAGATAAAGGGTAGACATAACATGTTAGATGAGCACTAGGAAGTATTAAACAACAGTTAGAAGCAACAGAATATATGCAAGATAGCAACATGGATAAATCATTAAAATATAGTGTTTAGTGACCAGAGTAGTATACAGAATGTCAGTTTCAATTTATTTATTTTTATTCTCATTATAGGCATAAGTTACTTCTTCTATGCATTCTTGGTATTTTTGGATGCCAGACAATTTTAATTTTATACGGATATTATGGGACACAATTAAGACACTTGATCCTTTTACTTCTTGTCTTTAAAGTTTCTCAGGCAGGACCAAAGACATGTTTAGCCTAGAGTTAATTATTCCCCACTACTGAGGCAACCCTTTTGAGTATCTCATACATCATGAGGTTTTCCTGTCTTGCTGGGGGTAAAAGCAGTATTCACAGTGCCGTGTGAGTGTCAGGTATTGCTGCCTCTTTACTTATGGGTAATTCTTTCTCAAGCATTGGCTAGTTTCCTCACGTGCATTTGCTGATCAATACTCACCCGAATTCTCAAGAGGGGACCCTCTGTAGATCTCTGTGGTTCTTTCTTTATGCAACTCTTTCCTCTCACGTTCTAGCTTGAAAACACCAGTCACCTTGGCCTCTTTGGATTCTCAGCTCTGTCTCCTCAACTCAGGGAGTCTGCTCACACCTACTTGGGTTGTCCCTCTTTTGCCACAGCCTGGAAACTCTCCTAAGAAAATAATACTGGGCAATTGTAAGGCTCACTTGCTTTGTTCCCTGTCTTTCAGGGATTACTATACTTTGCTGCCTGATATCTAGTGTTTGGATAGTCACTGTCTCAAATATGTGTTTTGCTTTTTCAGGTTGCTAGAGATGAGAGGGTAAATCTAGTCCATGTTACTCTATTTTGGCCAGAAGCAAAAACTCTCCAGCTATAAAGTAGCTAGGCTCTCTAGAACTTTTCTAGTATTCAGAGCCTAAGAGTTTTGAAGAGAAAATCCTAATGCTACTCCTAAAATATTTGAAGCCAGTAGTGGATTGACTCTAACTTAAGCTCAATAAAACCAAGAAACAGCTCCACCAAAGATTAGATGGGCACAGTACTAGTGACCTAAGGGAAAAAAAAGATACTTGTCATTTTGGGGGACAGATGCTATTTATTTTAATCTCTAATGTTCTTTTATACCCATCAAACAATCAAAAATTTTATGTCTACATGAATAAGCAAGACCATGTCTATACGGACAACAGATTAAACAGTCACTAGGATCATATCCAGAAACTAGTAAAATTTAGGAATAAATTTGGAAAATTTATTCTTAAATAAATTTAAACCTATGGAAAAATTTAAACCTATGGAAAAATGTAAACCTACTTTAAAATAATCATGTTAATTATTTTAAATAATCTATTGAAAAGATAATAAAGTGCAAGCACAAATAGGAATTTCAGCAAAATCATGGAAACTGATTCTAATATTTATATGGAAATGGAAAGTATAAAGAATATCCAAAACAATATTGAATAACAGAAACAAAATTGGGGACTTAAATACTTCATTTTAAGGATTACTATAATGCTATAATTATTAGTGTGTTACTAGTGTAGGGGTGAACATAAAAATGAAAGGAACACATTGAGAGTCAAGTAGTAGTCCCACAGATGTTTAGTCAAGCATATTTTTCAACCAAGGCAGTAATTAAACTCAATGGAAAATGAAAAGTCTTTTTAAAAAAATGTTGTTATAACAAAACACCTGGATATTTATGGAAAATTATTAGCCTAGACTGCTAGTCACCCAAACACAAATATTACTTTGAGACAAACCATAGACCTAAACATAAAAGCTAGAAATATAAAGTTTGTAGAATAAAAGATAAGTGAATATCTTCACAACCTTAAGATGGGCAAAGTTTTCTTAAACAAGACATACAGGACACATCATAAAATAAAACAAATGAAAAACTGAATCCCATTCCAATTAAAATAATTTCCTATTAAAATAAACCTTTTAAAAATTATTAGGCAAATTACAGAGTGGTAAAATATTCATAATATATATTTCCATGCACAATATATAAAGATTCACTCAAAAATGAAAATAATGTATTTAAATATGAGCAAAAGAGGATAGAAAATACACAAATGTCCAATAAGTACATGAAATATGATCAAGATCATTAGCAATTAGGGAAATGCATTTTAAATGGTCAAAAATGCTCTGTAACATCCTCTAAAATGGCTAAAACTTTCACATGCACACACTCAATATCAAAAGTTACAGAATTTGAACAACTAGAACTCTCCCACACTGCTGATGTGTATATAATAAGATGATGTCATCACCTTGGCAGTTTATTATAAACCAAAGATCATTACCCTACTACCCAGTTATTCTGCTTCAGGCTATGTAACTAACCATAACAAATTACTTACACAAGAATTTTCACAAGAGCTATATTGTAATATCCTCAAACTGGAAACAACCCAAATTTGCATCAACATGAGAATAGTTATCAAAACTTAAATAATATTCACATAAAATATTACTAAATTAAAAGGAACAAACTTGATACACAAAATGACATGATACATCTCAAATGCATTACTGTGAATGCTCATAGGGGTATCTATATGGATGTCATCAAAGTGAACCCATGAGATCTTTACTTTGCCCATTTATGCAGTCTTTCAATTCAACTCCACTCTACTCTGCACAAAACTAATATTTCTTCATTCTATAATAGTTTTGGGGGGATCTAAACTTTGAAATTCCCCCTGAAATTTCAGCAATTCATTGAGAAAGTCCTAATTCTTACTTTATTTCTTGGGCTCATCTAAAGAACAGCAATCACTTCAGAGTACCATGTGTTCTTCCCATTTGAATTAGTTGGAAGGGTATGGTGAAACTTACTGGTTGCTACCCTATCAGTCCACACGCACACAAACAAAACATAACAAAAGGGAGTACACTAGATAAAACAAAATAAGGTTAAGATAAAAAAAATCAAAATAATTCTCTGGGAAAGAATAGATTTGTGTGGGTTAGAGAATGGTCATGGCATGCAGTGACTCTGTCCAGTAAAACCCATTTTCTTCATTTTCCATACTAATAAATTTGAATTGGGCTTGAGAGCTCCTAGCTGGGGATTACCTTCTCTTGATCTCATTGCAGTTTAAGTGTCCATTGACCATGTCATCTTTAATGAAATATGAGAAAAGTTGATGTGTATCTTTACAACGTGGGATCATTTAGAGAAGAGGTGAGACTTCCTTACTTTACCTTCCCCTGCCTACTAGCTGGAATCTTGATATAAGATCTCGCAAGATGTACCGTGAAAGTCCTTGCACCTTGTAAATGACATTTATTGAAAAACTCACTCCTCATGTAAAGAACTTCCCAGATCAATATTATAAGGGGAATAGGGCAACTTCTGAAAAATAAAACATTTTCCATGTTTGACTGAAGTTATCTGTGATTGAACCCATGTACAGTATATTATTGTGAAGTTAGGGAATTGTAATTTCAAATCACAGCCCAAGAAACAAAAAGATTTTTGACTGTTTCATCTTCTCTCAACCTATATTTTCTAAACAGTAAGATCAGGATAATAATATAATATTGCAAAAAGTAGATTTAAAATTTGAAGGACTTACAGAGTAGGTGCTCAAAATATTATAATTCTCTAACATTCATTTTCATTCTATTTATATTGCATACACACTTTGAAGGATCAAATACATACCTTAAGGGTTTCCCTGGTGGTGCAGTCGTTAAGAATCTGCCTGCCAATGCAGGGGACACGCGTTCGAGCCCTGGCCCAGCAAGATCCCACATGCCGCGGAGCAGCTAAGCCCGTGCACCACAACTACTGAGCCTGAGCTCTAGAGCCCTCAAGCCACAACTACTGAGCTCACGTGCTACAACTACTGAAGCCTGCGCACCTAGAGCCCATGCTCCGCAACAAAAGAAGCCACAACAATGAGAAGCCCGCACACCGCAACGAAGAGTAGCTCCCTCACACCACAAGTAGAGAAAGCCTGTGCACAGCAACGAAGACCCAACACAGCCAAAAATAAATAAATTAATTATTTTTTTAAAAAAAAACAACATACTTTATTGTAGGTTGTAACAAACGGAAGTGACTGCCAAATAGTTACGTGCTGCATTAAACAGTATGCAGTGCTCCAACAATTTGACAACCTGTCCTTCTACTACCGTTTCATCACCTAGGCCTAGAGTACTTGCTAAACTTGTAACTTTCAAAAAAAAACTAGGTAGATTGATTCATTACTATTCGGTAATTTAAACTTTGCAAATGAAACAAATGAAAGAAAACTCTACTGCTTTTCTGAGTCTTTTTACTTCTGTTTCATGATTACAACTTTGAAGATGGCTTCTTTTAGGGAACCTTACGTTTGATATTCACTATATCTCACTTTAAAGTTAGATTTTGCCTGAATATAATGCAATCAAAACATCACGTCACTCATTTAAAAGTACATATACTTTGAAAAATATAGAAGACTGAAAAAAACATAGCAAATTGTAAACATTAATCAGCTTTAAATATATAAAAGAAAACAAAGCAACAGAAATAGTTTTTATTATGATGTATGTGGATATGTGATACATGCTGGAAAAAAAATTAAGAATAAAAATATTTTCCTTAAAGATTACTAGGGCATGTAAAAAATATGGAGTCATTCTGATATTCTCTCCATTAAATGTTTTTAGTTGCGTGTTTACAATATATAAACAATTCTCTTTGAGACTTTGACTTGAATGAACAAACATAAAATCTACTGAAAATAGTTCTGTGCAACTCAGTTCTTCTTAGGAAAAGAAATTCAATTCACTTCTTGGCTATTATCAAGATGAATGCTTCAGTTTTGAGCTTCTCTCCCCAGTTTAGATTCTGGTAAATGTAAGGTTGTTCATTTTTTGAATGCTTAACTCAAGCAAGTTAAACTCTGTGCTATTCAGATTAAAGATACATCTTACTTGTAAACTGAAATGTCATGCAGCAATTAAAGTGAAAATTAATCTTTTATGTGTTGGCAATCTATTTCTATTACCACTTCAGTTATCTGATTTTTCTACGGAACTGCAAAGAGCAAAACAGAGCATACTTATGCGTAAAGAATATCAATGTTGTATTCCAAGTGTTGTGAAATACATTTTATGATGTATCCAGAACCAGAAATGTGCTATTTATTAATGAGTTTCTATAATATATGTTAATGAAATGAATATTTTTCAATAGACTTTAATTCCTTTGCCATGGTATTTCCTGGAAAATAGTGAAATGAATAGTGACTAGATATCCAAGTGATATTTTACCTACTCAACGTCAGAAAGAAATTTACAAGATCAACATTTAAAAAGTCATAAAAATATGCTGTATCAAATTATTAAAGGGAAGAATGCAGAAAAAATATGTGTTTTATTTTTTCTGAAAGTGTAGCCTGTGGGAAGCTTAGTGCTGTTTTTCCTTAATCCTTACAACTTATGGTAGGTAGGTATTCTTGCCCCAACATTACATCTGAGGAACATGAGGATCTTATACCTTCAGTTACCTTCCCAGAGTCATACAAAACATGGAAAAATGGTTAAGAGGATTCAATACCCCATGTTATTTCACTGTACAATGCCATCTATGTTACATGAATTCTCACATAGTATTGAAAATAAAGATTTAATTTTTTAAAAAAGAATATTAAAGTATAGTTGATTTACAATGTTGTGTGAATTGTCTGCTGTACAGTAAGGTGACTCAGGTATATATATACACACACATTCTTTTTCATATTCTTTTCCATTATGGTTTATCACAGGATATTGAATATAGTTCCCTGTGCTATACAGTAGGACCTCGTTGTTTATCCATCCTATATATACTAGTTTGCATCTGTTAATTCCCAAACTCCCAATCCTTCCCTCCCCCATGCCCCCTCCCCACTTGGCAACCACATGTCTGATCTCTATGTCTATGAGTCTGTTTCTCTTTCATAGATATGTTCATTTGTGCCATATTTTAGATTCCACATATAAGTGATATCATATGGTATTTGTCTTTCTCTCTCTGACTTACTTTGCTTAGTATGATAATCTCTGGGTCCAGCCATGCTTTATGGCTGAGTAATATTCCATTTTATATATGTACCAGGTTTAATTTTTATGGTAATCCACAGCCATATTTTCTCCAATATATTGCCAGACTATCTTTTCCTTTAAATTTCTTTCTCAGTAAATATGTTTCATGAGCCACATTTCTTTGTCAAGAACTTCATTTTAATTCTTTGGTCCACCTAGAACATTCCACAGAATTTTTAATTACGGATTTTTTTTTAAAGCAGTTTAAGGTTCACAGCAAAGTTGAGGGGAAGATAAGGCAAATTTCCACTTACTCCTTGTCCCCACACATGCATAGCCTCCCCTATTACTAATATCCCCCACTAGAGTGGTACATTTATTACAATTGATATTTTCATTTTATTATAAATACATTTTATTATAAATATAAATATTAATTATTCCGAAGATTTCCTCTTTGAGCCGTGTTGTTTAATCTCCATGCATTTTGGTATTCTCCTGTTATCTTTCTGTTATGGATTTCTAGTTTAATTCCATTGTGGTCATACTGTATGATTTCTATTCTTTTAACTTTGTTAAGGTGTGTTTTATGGCCCAGAATATGGTCCATTTTGGTGACTTTCTCATATGAGCTTGAGAAAAATGTGTATTCTTCTGTTGTTGGATGAAGTAGTCTATAGATGTCTTTTACATCCAGTTGATTGATTGTGTTGTTGAGTTCAACTATGTCCTTGCTGATTTTCTGTCTGCTGGAACTGTCCATTTCTGAGAGAAGAATGTTAAAGTCTCCAACTATGATAGTGGATTCATCTATTTCTCCTTGCAGTTCTGTTGGTTTTTGCCTCATGTAGCTTGATGCTCTGTTGTCAGGCACATACATATTAAGGACTGTTATGTTTTCCTGGAGAACTGACCTCTTTATCATTGTGTAATGTCCTTCTTTATGCTTGATCATTTTCCCTCCTTTGAAATCTGTTTTATCTGAAATTAATAAAGCTACTCTTGCCTTTTGTTTTGATTAGTGTTAATTTGGCATATTTTTCTCTATTTACTTTTAATTCATATGTGTCATATTTTAAGTGAGTTTTTTATGGACAACATATAGTTGGGTCTTGATTTTTGGTCCACTCTAACAATCTCTGTCATTTAATTGACTTCTTTAAACCATTGACATCTATAGTGATTATTAATACAGTTGGATTAATATCTACCATATTTGTTACTGTTTTCTATTTATCGCCCTAGTTCTTTGCTCTTATTTTTTGTTTTCCACCTATATTTTTTTGCCTTTTGTGATTTTAATTTAGCATTTTATATGATTCCATTTTTCTCTTTTTTAACATATTGATTATGCTTCTTTTTTAACTTTTTTTCTTACTTTTGTGTTTGTCTTGGAATTTCCAATACTTATAGTTAATCCAAATCTACTTTCAAATACCACTGCATCACTTCATTGGTAGTGTAAATATCTTAGATAATAATCCTAATTCCTTCCACTTGTCCCTTGTGTCATTGCTGTCATTCATTTCTGATATATATGCATACAGAAGCATATAAATATAGATACATAAAATACATACATAACCAAATATACTGTTGTTATTATTTTGATGTTAATATTAATTAATTTTTGAGGTTCAAATTTTTATACTTATTTTTTCAAAGATTTCTGTTTTCTTAATGTCATGTTTAGAATAGGAACTATTGGTAGTAAAGTTTATTAAGACTCTTGATACATACAGCAAAAATTATTTTATAAGGATTACAACAATTAAGTTCCCATTGCCTTATATAATTACTCATTTAACAATATACATTAAATAATTTTTTCAATCCTATAAACAAATATTTGATCTCATCATCTTTTAAAGAAATAAAGAATATTTTCACAAGTTTTATAGCAACGGTTTTATTGAGCAAATTACTTGCTCATGTAATTTGTTTTCTTTTTTCTTTTATTAATGGTTCTCAGCAACAGTTGAATTAAACAAATTAATCATCTACCTCAGATGATGAAATATTATTATTAACAGTTCAGTTGATGTCTCTATTGTTTAAAATTTTATTTATCATTCTTCTTAATGCATCTCTATTCTTTTCTCTAGTCCTCATGATAAAGTACCATTTTAGTGTTTGGGTATGTTTCTTTTCATTTGTTAACACCCTTAGAAGTCATAAAGTGTCTTTTATACATGTACATTTAATTTACTTCACCTAAATGGCACAGTGTTATGCACCTAATTCCTTTTTCTATGTTTCCCTTCTTCCACACTATAAACTCTTTTAAAAGTATATTTATTGTTTATTCTCTTGGATTTTTGTCTTTTTCTAATTTCCTTTTGTGACTTTGTTTTTTAAAGATATAAACCATTTTGGAGTGATATTAGAAATAGCTAGAAATAATTTAGAGTTAGAAATAATTTTCTGACTTTGTTTTTTATCTTCCTGTAATATTTGGATAATACAGTAACTGATGATTGATATTCAGGAAATTAATGAATAACTGTTATGGACTGAATGTTTTTTTTTCCTTCAATGTTCCTCCAAATTCATATGCTTAAATGTTTCCTCCAAAATCATATACTAAAACCCTAACTTCTAGTATGGTTATATTTGGAAATGGGGACTCTAAGGAAGTAATTAAGGTTAAGTTAGTTCATAAAGGTAAGGCTCTGATTTCATAGGATTAGTGTCCTTATAAGAAGAGACATCAGAGAGCTGGCTCTTGCTCTCTTGCACAAAGAAAAAGGTCATGTGAGCATACATCAAGATGGTAGCTGCCTACATGTCAAGAGAAGAAGCCTCAGAATGAAACCTACCTTGCTGGCACCTTGATCTAGCACTTTACAGACTCTGGAATTGTGAGAAATAAATTTCTCTTGTTTAAGTCCTCTAGTTTGTGTTAATTTGCTATGGCAA
Source organism: Leucopleurus acutus (assembly GCF_964270905.1). Taxonomy (NCBI): domain Eukaryota; kingdom Metazoa; phylum Chordata; class Mammalia; order Artiodactyla; family Delphinidae; genus Leucopleurus; species Leucopleurus acutus. Next base: position 26,208,847 of record NC_139159.1, on the reverse strand, counting down.
CCCAAACAGATTAATACAATGTTCTGCCCCTATTTTTTCATGTTGCTTTCTTGTTTAACAATGTGTCATGAATTACACTCTTCTACATCTATGTCTATCCCTATCCTAAACACTTTTGGTGGCCATATCAAAATCTTTTGAGAAGTATTTTCAAAATTTCTCATTTTCCCTCAGGAGTCAGACAAGTGAGGTTCTTTTACTGATGGGATGGCTCATACCTTATACATATTCATGTTGTAAAAAAGTTTTGATAGTCTTGCCTCACCCAAAACATCTAGAATTTCAACAATATATATATTTTTTATTTTCGGAGTTTCAATTGTCCCTTTAATTTAGCCTTTTGAGATCCATGGGTTGAGGATCACTTGCAACAGACACACCTGAAATGCTGTGGAAAATTTAACATTACTGGCCTATACTAACATCAGAATCAGTAGTGCTTTGATAAGGAGATTAGAATATGGGTTAATGACAAGTTCTCCAGGTCATTATAACACATCTTAGGCATGTTAAAGTGTAATTCTCATATAGACAATCCATTGGGAAATATGTAAATATATATAAAACTCTACAGAAGTTCATTTTATTTTCCTCTAAATAGTTTATTTTTCTAACAAAATGTATCCTTGATCTTGTTGTATATCTGGTTCTATTTTTTCATAATCTGAAAGAAATTATTTTCCCTATTTCAGAGGTGATAATCAGAACTACTTGAGAAGGAACAATAAATGTTTTGGAAGAATCAACTTTTTATTATTAGTAATATAATTCACTGAAAGCATCTGTTATTATTTTTGTTTATAGTATAATTTTCTGTAGGAAATTAAAAAAACAAATCTTTAACAAGGCAGTATAGACACAGAAAAAGCACTGAATATTTTATATAAAGAAAAACAATATAATAAGTTGGTGAGCACAAATACACACAATGTAGATTTATAAATCAAATGACAAAATGCATTTATCTATTGTACAAAATTTTCCTAAGCCAAACTTGGAGTATTTTTATATTAGTTAAGTTACTAAATAGCTACTATATTCCTAAATTTTAATCCATTATCTTGTTTTTTAATTTACAATACCAGTTTTCTGAATAATACAAAGTTGCATTTCTATACCCGTGGTCCCCAACCTTTTTGGCACCAGGGACTGGTTTCGTGGAAGACAATTTTCCACAGACAGGAAAGGTGGGGTGAGAAGGGATGGTTCAGGTGATAATGCAAGTGATTGTTCAGGCAGTAATGTGAGTGATGGGGAGCGGCAGATGTAGTTTCGCTCTCTTGCCCACTGCTCACCTCCTGCTGTGCAGTCAGGTTCCTAACGGGCCATGTGGCCTGGGAGTTGGGGATCCTTGTTCTAAACCACACAATACAAGATGGATGTAGATTCTTTTATTTTTTAAATAAATTTATTTATTTTATGTATTTATTTTTGGCTGTGTTTGTTCTTTGTTGCTGCATGTGGGCTTTCTCTAGTTGCAATGAGTGGGGGCTACTCTTCATTGTGGTGCACAGGCTTCTCATTGTGGTAGTTTCTTTTGTTGCTGAGCACCGGCTCTAGGCGTGCGGACTTCAGTAGCTGTGGCACGTGGGCTTAGTACTTGTGGCTCATGGGCTCTAGGGTGCAGGCTCAGTAGCTGTGGTGCACGGGCTTAGTTGCTCTACGGCATGTGGGATCTTCCTGGACGAGGGATCGAACTCGTGTCCCTTGCACTGGCAGGCAGATTCTTAACCACTGTGTCGCCAGGGAAGTTGGATGTAGCTTCTTTATACTGTCTTTTAGATGAATCACTTTGCTCTACTTTTAGCAGTATACCCTGCAAGAGCTACTAATCTGCTTCACATTCTAAATCTATTGTTCTTGTGAGTAATGGAAATTCCCTCCAGATTTCTGCAATAGGTTCATTGCCAGTCAGTTTGGTATTCTGTGCTTTTTACATATTTTTGGCTGTTTGTAAATTTTTGTGGGAGGTTGGGAGTAGTTGTACCAGGAAAGGAGGGTCAGATGGCATTGTATGATGGAATAGCAATTTCATTCCATATTTCTATTATGAAGTTGTTTGTGCCATAAGGTACTTTGGGTGAGTCCTACATCCTCAAATGCTCAATAAACTTCCATGTGAAATCTACACTCTTATAAAAGAGTTTCATCATATCATTCAGATTGTTATCAAAGTGGGTTCTAGCTATCAAAACTCACCAACCCTTTGTTGATGTTTCTTTCAACCACTAATTCATGTGTGAGATAATAATTATCTAAATATTGTCTGGAAAATTTGCTTTATAAGAAACATACATCATCTGCAAAAATAAGTTTTTTATATTTATTAGAATTGTATCTAATTGCAGCAAAATGCATAGTGACAGTAGCTTATATAAAGTAGTGTTTTTAATTTTTTCACCTAACAAAAATTTTGTAAGTAGGCAATCCAGGGCTGTTACAGCAGTTCCATTATGCCATTAGATAGCCACAACTGATTATTTTGCTTCCTATATTACTATTTGAATTTTAGGAAGAAAGAATGAGAAGGGCAAGAGGCAATTGCTAAGAGTCTGCCTCAATGGTATGTTTATTAGCTACATTAAGCTACATTTGGAGTGGAGGTGGGATGGGGATGTCCCTGATTTGTAGCATTTGCTGATTTCATTGATATAAATACTGTTCTTGCAAGCCAGTGAAGTAGATGGTTTTACCACAGACTCTTGGCTCTGCCCTCTTTTAAAGCACTTTCTTGGGAGCCACACTAAGCAATTTCTATTTATATCGAATTACTCAGAATTGTATTCTGTAGCAACCCCTTGCTACAGAGGAAGCTGGAAAATAGTACTGCCCTAAAATTAGGGAAGGGGAGAATAGCTGTTAGGCCAAAAGTGTCTGTTATAGTTGTCCATGAAAAACAATAAAATAATATTAGAAATATTTCTGAGGAAGAGAATATTCAGAAAAAATAAATTTGGTTACTTCTATAAAGTAGCAGAAGCAGGCAAATTGAAAGATTACACACAGTAGATGCATAACTCAGTGCTGAAATATTTTATTAAAAAGTTATTAAATTTGAGTATGTAAATATGTAAAGGAATGAAAGTCAAACTGCTGAAAATATATCTTTAAAATATTTGGATGATAGAAAAATATTCTCATTGCATAAAATTTCATTATAGCTATATATATATATATGCTTCAAAGGAAGCATATACAGAACATATTTAACATAAATTTATTAATGTCTAATAATGTATAAAATGTAAATTAGTGGCAATGCTAGCAAATGGATTTTATCACTTAAAATTGAATTAGAGTCCATTTGTTCTAAAAATAAATTAAGGAAGAAAATATGTATATTCCAAGTACAGAAATATTTGCTTTCTCTATTCCATTCGAATTCCAAGCAATAACTACGAGAATAATTATTCCCTGACTCTAAGATGGAGTCAAGAAGATTCATGGGTTCATTTTGTCTGGATCATTGTTTTAATTCTTTCTAAAATCTATTCTATTATTCATTTTCTAATTAAAATCTACTGTGTGCTAGGCAATTGTGTCAAGACATCTTTTAGTCTATTGGGGAAGATAGTCAATAAAAATCATTTAAAATATGGAATTCTTACCAACTTCCACTGCAAGGATGAGCTGAAAAACCCTACTGCCCATAAACTAAACTAAGTTGAGAATCATTGAAAGCTTAAAAATTAATTCTTCAGTTAATACAATTGTTAAAAATTGTTTTCCCTCAAGTGTAAAATCATAGAAGAAAATGAAGTACACATTTCTAACTGCATCATGCCTCTCATGATAACAGATCATCTTCTTTGTTTATCTATATAGCCAGATATATCTATAATAGGTAATTCCACAGCAAAAGTTGCAAATGATTATGCTTCTATGTTATTATCATATTCTCCTCAAGTTTCTTCTGACAATTTTGATTGATTCCAGTTTCTAAAAGTGAGAGACTATGTCTTTTTAAAATTATAGTCCCAATATCTATAAAATTCATGAAATTATAGTAAATGGTTGAAAATAAATGTTGAATGAATAAATGAAAGGCTGAGAGGATATCGGTGGTGTGCTGAAGTTCTGGATTGATAAAAGGCAAAGTGAGTTGGAAAGCAGCTGATAGCCCAAGAAAAAGCTTTTCAATAAATAGTAAAGGCAAGAGACATTGACTCTAGTATGATTTTGGACTCATGCCATACATATTTGCCATTATATATCTAGTGAAAACTAAATTATTTATGCTAATGGACTCTATGGATAATTTAAAATAATTTCTTACTAAGGCAATGAAATACTTTTTTGTACTTACAAAAGAATGTGAAATACCCATATGTTAAGAATCTGCATTTCATCAAAATAATGAAATATGCCTTGACAATATTACTTAAGAGAAGCTAAAATGTGTATATATATATATATATATATATATATACAGCTCCTAGTGGCTCTTCTGAACTTGCAATTCCTTCATTTGTTTGTAAAAGTGTCTTTTTTATTAGACACTTTTATAGACTTTTTAATTAGATACTTTATATATATATACGTGTGTGTATATGTGTGTATATATATATATATTTTATTACCCGGCTATATTGGTCTTTTCTTTTTCTATCCCGTAATTTCAAAGGGATAGATATAGTTTCATTACTGAATAATAGATAGTGCTAAATTGAGCTGTCCTAAATATTTCATGATATTTTCTCCTTGAATGTTTTTTTTTTTTTTTTTTTTTTTTTGCGGTACGCGGGCCTCTCACTGTTGTGGCCTCTCCCATTGCAGAGCACAGGCTCCGGACGCGCAGGCTCAGCGGCCATGGCTCATGGGCCCAGCCGCTCTGCGGCATGTGGGATCTTCCCGGACCGGGGCACGAACCCGTGTCCCCTGCATCGGCAGGCGGACTCTCAACCACTGCGCCACCAGGGAAGCCCCTTGAATGTTTTAAGAACAAGCTTATTAGAGCTACTGGCCCTTTCCTGGTAACTAATACATATTTTAGTAAATTCTTTATTCAATTAAGAATCATTTTTAATTATGTACTAAGAACTGTGCTAGGTATTAGACAATTTCTAGGGGGAAACATCCTTGATTTTAAGAAGCTAATGATTTTAATTAAAAAAAAACATTTTTACAAACAAATGAAGGAATTGCATGTTCAGAAGAGCCACCAGGAGGCATGGAGGCAAGCATAAGAAGAGCACATTGATTTTAGAATGGGCACCTTCCTTTGATTTAGAATATTAAGGTGGGTGGAAAAAATAGTGCTTTTTTTTTTTTTTTTTTTAAGAATGACAGCAGGAAGATCAGCTATGAAAGAATTTTTCAAGCAGATTGTCTTAGGATGAATTCCCTAGAAATAGACTCGAAGGAGGTAGTTGCATGTGAGGAAGCAATGAAGTCAAGATTGGAAAGAGGGAAACTGACTCTCAATGTCATAGCAGCTGAAGTTTCACCCAATCTTATATGGAGTGCTAGAGCTTAGATGGTCCTGTAGACTTGTCTCCAATTGCATTTTTGCACCTGTCATTGCCCCAGGCCCTCCCTAACAGAGGGTATGATTTTTTGAAGCAGTTCCCTGTGCCTGGGGGAATTCCTAGGGAAAGAAGTTGTTATAATATTCCCAGGATATGGGGGATGGACATGCTGGCCATGAAGAGAGGATCTAAGCACAGTGCCTTAGTATACACCATCTTTTATACCATTAGATCCACTTACTTCTTGTAAGTTCTCAATTGGGCAGAGACATTCTTCCAGGATTCTGGATAGACTTTTTCTCTGGGTAATTTTAAAAGAAGACAATAGGCAAAGTCATTCCTACACTCTCCTTTTATTTCCCTAAGCCATGCATCATGTGTTCTAACTATCATCTATCAACCTATCATCTATATCTCATCCAATTCTTACAAGGTATCTTTCTTTAGCTGATGCTTCAGCTCTGCCATCACAATTTTTTTCCATCACATATTGGACTAGTAAATTTGTGGTGGTGCAGTATGTGATAGTAACTGTAGCTTCCATAGTCCTGGATCCACTGTCACACCTCTTTTTGTGTAATATAGTTTTCTTGGTCAGAGGAGTGATTACACAAATTCTCTATTGAGAGACCAAACATGCTGTAAGCACTAGGATAGTGGTGCTGATTAAGGCACTGAAAGCAGAAAAGACAATTCCATATTTGTAATATGTGCCAATTCTAGTTAAGATGAATTACTGTCTCTTTCAAGATAAAAGACATCTATATTGATGGAGCATTGGTCTCTGTTGCTAGAAGGTTGGACATTCAGTAGCAGCAGTCGTTAGACCAGACTTGTTGAGTAAAGCTCATATTATTGGTCCTACACATAGTTTTTAAATTCCTTTCAGCATTGCTACTCTACCCATGAACACTTTTGGCCACACTGGGTTATTGATGACAGAGCCCAGCCGACATTACCTGATCAAGTTATTCTTCTACTGGATGTTTAGTGGCTCTCCTTTGGTGATTGACCTCCAAGCAGGATTAATACATAATCAAAATCTTCAGAATTTCTACTGACTCCTGTAGGTCAATCCACATTTCTCTACTCCAGACCTCTACGTTACTAATCTTGCAACACATTTCTTTATTCAAGACCCTAAATAGCCACAAGATCTGAGACAGGACTCAATTTACTACTTGACTCCCATTGCCCTAGTCAAACAGAGGGACCATAGTTGTGCTTGGGGTATATGAGTAACAATGTTAATTCTATCCCTGAATTAAACAATTTAAGAAAGGTCCCCCAATTCCTGATAATCTAAGCAAATATTCTTAAGTCTTTTGGGGAAATGATTGCAGTGATTAATATTGAATGTACTTGCCATGCTGGTTGTAGAGTCCCTCCACATAGGAATCTGTCCTCTTCTTTAGTCAGCATATTCTAAGCCTGAAAACAGGCTCAATTCAAAAAAAAAAAAAACAGGTGAAGATAAAATCTCTACCTATCTATATCAATCTATCTCTCTATCTATCTATATATTTAGGTACAATACCTTTATGCCCTTGCTCATCCATCCTTGTGTTTTTTTGACTGTATAAATTAAGCAAGTCCATTGTTGACCACATATTTGCTTTCCTCTAGAAACAGTATGTTCTGTCAACCAGTTCATTATTTGGTGCAAACTGGATCCCTTCTGACAATCACTTTGATCTTACCACTCATTGCAGTAATTGTGCTCACCTTGCTCCTGCCATTTTAGCACCACTTATCTCTGATTGAAATCTTATTATCATTGCTATCAAGCTCTTTATAGCTTTTTCTATTATAAATCCTAATCTAAAGAGGAAGGTTACCACTGAATTTCTTCATGTTTCTGGTGCCGTTTATTTTTTGTTGCTGTTGTTTGTTTTGTTTTGTTTTTGTTTTTGTTTCCAGTGCATTCCTAATTACTTTAGTAATAGACAGTACTCAGAGTCCTCCTGTGGAACACTGTGATATTCTTATATTAAATAGTGTATCCTATTTCTCTCCCATGATGGTTCTGAAATTACTAATTCACTTAATGTGGGTCATTGCCTTTATTAATAACCATCTTAGAGGTATGTTAGCACTGTCTCTCGAAGTCCTTTCTGGGCTGTTAAATTCTATAACATAAGAAAGTGTTCCTGGATCTATCAGCTGTCCCTTAACCAAATTTGTTTCTACCTCTTTTCCCCCTTCATATGCCATCTCTAGATTCTGTCTCATCTTTACTTTCCCATCTGCTAGTACCTTCTAACCAGATTCTGCTGTTTCTTTGGCATATAATCTCTCTTCTTCCTTAGTAGGTCTAGAACTTCCTCATTCTGGATGTTTTGGAATTTAACCTTTGTTGGCCAGATTTTATCTCTTCATAAGGGTGAATGTCTACATTTGCAGACCAAGGAGGTACAGAAGAACCTGGGAGTTCATGTTCTTTCTGCATCTACTCAGATATTTTCTTACTAAGTCTTATTATCTGTCTTCTTCCCTATTGGTGCCCTTACCTTGGCATAGGAAAGCTACATGGCCTGAGATTTCAACCTTCTCTACTGCTACTTTTTCTGTTACTTCCCAAGGCTGGTCTTTTCTTCTGTCTGCCCTCTGGCTGCAGACAAAAGTTTACTAATAGTTACCAAGGAAGTCTTTTGGCTTTAACATTTTGCCTTGAATTTGTGATTAATTTTGCTCAGCCTGTTATTATCTTTCATTAATGAATTGATGACACTAAAAATAATCGTGCAATTCTGTTGTCCTTAGAGTTACCAATTCCTATATATCCTAGGGGTCAAAAGTACTGCATCAGTCAGTGTTTTCACTTCCACCAATGAAAATTTTAACAGATGTTCTATTACAGTTTTACAAGGATTATCAGTGGTCCACCTGTGACTGGTGATAAAACCCTCATTTTCAGCCATCAAGGGATCTCTCTGTAAAATCCCACTGTGGAATCTGCTTCCCAGGATGACTTTTGGTAGCGACTGTCTAGTTAGGTTTCCTGGCAAAATACAGAGGGTTGCATGCAAAAGGTTTACTGGGAAGTGCTTTGAGGAGATATACCTATAAAAATGCAACGAAAGTAGAATTAGACAGAGAGGAATGTTGATTCACATTGTTGTTGCAGCTTAGACCTCAGCATTTCCTACTGAGAACTCTGAAGCTGTGGTGACCCTTCAAAATTTTCCACAATTGAAGCAAAGGCTGGGACTTTTAAATCTCTCATTAACCAGCCCTCAGCTGCAGGCCATCTCTTAGGATGAGTAGAAACCTTAGGTGAAGCAGTTCCCTGAATCCCAGAATAATGCCTAATGAGGAGCTAAGCCTTGACTAATCACCAGTTGACATTCCCAGCAGCTGGCAGATGAGTGTGTTGGCCCAAAATAGGGGATCTCAGTGGAGCATCATTTTACATAAAACACATAGAAAATTCAGTCCAGTTTGTATGGAGTCATAAGAATTGAATGAGCAAAAAGAAGGGACATGAATATAACATCAACAGAGATAAATTTAATAAAAACACACAGTTATAAGTTGCCAAAGATGTTAATTACTATTAAATCATTGAATTAAGCAGCAGTTTGAACCAATGAAGTAAAACTTGATGATGTATTTCCAGGCTGTTATGAATATCTTTTGTATAGCTCTTAAAAAGTTGTAATACTTAATAGATGATAATAATCTTCCATTTATCTCAGTAACAATTTGCATTATTAATTTAAAATAAAGATTCAGTATTGGATATAAAAAGAATAGTCTTATTTTGCAACTCTTTGTAAAATTAACTAAATAAAAGTCAAAATAAGACAAATCTGTTTTTTGCCTCTTTCATCAGAGATCTCACAGATCACCAAGGGGCTAACTAGATTAGGGCAACCTTCTGGAAAGAAGAAAATAAATTACAAACTAATTTACTCCTTCCTAAATGTTTATTTTGCTTTTGTAATAAGATTACTCTTACATAGATGGCTGAGTTTGTAATTTGTAACACATAAATAAATTAGAATGGAAGAGATTTTATGTTTAGAATCTTTCTCAAGTTGAGTACTTAAAACTTAAAGAGTATGAGATGAGTGAAAATATAATAGTAACACTCCTACCTTTATTTCTAAAAGTTGACTGAAACTATGAAGATGAAAGAAAAATAAATGCTATAGGGCTCCCCTGGTGACACAGTGGTTGAGAGTCTGCCTACCAATGCAGGGGATGTGGGTTTGTGCCCCAGTCTGGGAAGATCCCGTGTGCCACAGCGTGGCTGGGCCCATGAGCCATGGCCGCTGAGCCTGCATGTCCAGAGCCTGTGCTCTGCAACGGGAAAGGCCACAGCAGTGAGAGTTCCGTGTACTGCAAAAAAATAAATAAAATATAAAAATAAATAAATAAATTCTATAATCATTACTGAAGTACATTTGACTTTATGAGGAAATTTTATTAAATATGGTAAAGTGGATCCTCATTGAAGAATGTCAGTAATATGGGCCAATTTACAATAACATTTCCTAGAGTGCAGGGAAGTTCAAAGCTAGGGGAAATGGTGGCCTATAGAAGAGATACGTGTATCTTTTTTGTAGCCTACAGTGTGTATGTGTAATATGATACTTCATTGGCACACAAATATAAACAATAAATGGGCAGTCCTCCATGTTAGTGCAACAAAGCTCCCAGGTCTGGTTGAGTACCTTGCATACCTGGAAGAGACACTAGATAAAACATACACTAAATAAAACATGCTACCAGTGAAACTGACCATTTAGTCATAATTTCAATAAACATAGAAAAAGTAATGTAGGACAAATATGTAATCACCAAAGAAAAGTAGAAGTTTAAAAAAATAGAATAATAGCAAATTTTAAGTCTTGGTTGCTTAGATCTCTGGAAAATGGCACATGTATATAAGAGATAATTTTCTAAAATAAAAGAGAAAAATATTATAAAACTTAATGGTTATAAATGTTTTATTATCTTTAGACCTGAATCTGAATCCTAGAGTTTCAAATTTGGATTTATAATTTTGCAAATGTAATTCCTCTATGTTTATTACTTATTTTATTATCTTTCTGTATAGGTTGTAGTGAATATCATATAAGAAAAATGTTACTCAACTCTTTGGAAGTAATATTAGCTTTCCAATTGCGGACTGAAAATCATGCTTCTGTGTACTTCAAGATAAAAATGTTTACAAGTCCAGGTACATACTGCTTGCCACAAGACAGAGACAAGTTGTTGGGGCAAGGAAGATGAACTTTATTGGAAAGCCAGCAGACAAAGAAGATGGTGGATTAATGTCCTAAAGAACCATCTTCCCTGAGTCAGAATCCAGCCTTCTTTGATATTGAAAAGTGAGGAGGTAAAGTTCTGGTTCCAGCCAGACTCTAGAAAGTATGTGTTAATTTTTTCCTTCCTGCATCCATTCAGGGGTAGGCCTGATCAGGATGTTTCCTGTGAGCTAAACAAAAGTATTTTAGCTTAACGCTCATTACCTGGGAGGCAGGGTTCCCAGAGATGGGCCATTATGTATGATATAGGCAGCAAACCTTTAGTGATTAACTTGTAATAGAATGCAAAAGTTCTTCCCTATTACAGAAAAGCTTTGAAATCTTTTATTTTCTAAAGTATAATACTAAATAGAATTTTGGAAACAACAAATAACACATTTCTCTCCTACAAGTTCCCCATTCTCAACCTCTAGCCACAAAAATAATGATTCTGATATTTCCCCTTCACTTCCCTTAACAAGTCAAATTAGGCATGGGCAGCAAGGATGAATTTCGTGAATAGCAGCTATAGGCATTTATAGAAAATTTTACAGTAGTCTATAGAAATTTAGCCTGTCAGCAATGTAGATACCACTTTAATCAAATAAGGAATTTTGTTAGACTACAATTTACTATAGTCATAATGATGACAGTAGGTTTCTAATAAATTTAAATTATTTAAACTATTATTTAAATTATATGTCACATATTTTGAAAACTTTTAAGATAGGAAATAAAACATTTTCAGTTGTAAATGCCCTAATTTCCTCCTCAATTAAGGCATGGTATTATCCAATGGTGAAAAAAATTTTAGATAGTTTTCTCTTTCTTCTGTCTATGGAAAAATGATTTTTTCATAATCAATGTAAAATGCATATATGAATATTTATTCAAGAATTAGATATTAATGAAATAACACATAAATATATTTAAAGTGTAAAACATTTTAGTTCAGCAAAATACACAAATTTAGTACTGTACTAAATTAGATAAAAATGAATTTTTTACATATTAGCCATTGATATTTATTTATTTACAATGTGACAGTGATCAAATCAGATGGAAAAAAGTCCTAAGAAACTTCCTGCTTCCATGTCTTGTTAGAAGAAAGGCATGGATGACATAGATCAATAACTTTCACAATTATTCTAATATCTATCTTCAAAATCACAAGACTTCAATAATTGAAATAAGTGAATAGAAAATTACTGCAAAACAAAATGGAAATTTGGGACCCACTGAATGATTTACTTGAAAAGCTGTTTCAAATACCAAAGACTGTATTATTGTAATTGTTCTCCATTTGAAATCTATTTCTATCCTGTTACAGAAGAATGGCAATAAAGAATATATATATATATATATATATATATATATATATAAATCTCAGCAAAATTGACAAAACAGGTATTTGGTTATTTTCTTCACTATATTGAAAGTACAGTTTGAACCAGTTTCTCCTCATTCATTAATGAGTCTTTTCTTCCTTATTCTTTCACTGTATAAATAATTATTCACAATATAATCTATTTAAGCAAGGTTTACATGAACATAATTTTAATGTGAAATTCTGTATTATTTATTAAAAATTTCCACTATGAAAAGTCCTTTTACCAAGGCTTGATTTGTGACCCAAGATATGATCTATCCTGGAGAATGTTCCATGAGCACTTTAGAAGAAAGTGTATTCTGTTGTTTTGGATGGAATGTCTTATAAATATCAATTAAGTCCATCTTGTTTAATGTGTCATTTAAAGCTTCTGTTTTCTTATTTATTTTCAGTTTGGATGATTTGCCCATTGGTGAAAGTAGGGTGTTGAAGTCCCCTACTATGATTGTGTTACTGTTGATTTCCCCTTTTATGGCTGTTAGCAGTTGCCTTATGTATTGAGATGCTCCTATGTTGGGTGCATAAATATTTACAATTGTTATATCTTCTTTTTGGATTGATCCCTTGATCATTCTGTAGTGTCATTCTTTGTCTCTTGCTATAGTCTATTTTAAAGTCTGTTTTGTCTGATATGAGAATTGCTTCTCCAGCTTTCTTTTGATCTCCATTTGAATGGAATATGTTTTTCCATCCCCTCACTTTCAGTCTGTATGTGTCCCTAGGTCTGAACTGGGTCTCTTGCAGACAGCATATATACAGGTCTTGTTTTTCTATTCATTCAGTCAGTCTATGTCTTTTGGTTGGAGCATTTAATCCATTTATATTTAAGGTAATTATCAATATGTATGTTTCTATTAACATTTTCTTAATTGTTTTGGAATTATTATTGTAGGTCTTTTCCTTCTCTTGCGTTTCCTGACTAGAGAAGTTCTCTTAGCGTTTGTTGTAAAGCTGATTTTGTGGTGCTGAATTCTCTTAGCTTTTGCTTGTCTGTAAAGGTTTTAAGTTCTCCACTGAATCTGAATGAGATCCTTGCTCTTTAGAGTAATCTTGGTTGTAGATTTTTCCTTTTCATCATATGTCCTGCCACTCCCTTCTTGCTTGTAGTTTCTGCTAAAAGATCAGCTGTTAACCTTATGGGTATTCCCTTGTATGTTATTTGTTGCTTTTCACTTGCCACTTTTAATATTTTTTCTTTGTATTTAATTATTGATAGTTTGATTAATATGTGTCTTGGCATATTTCTCCTTGGATTTATCCTGTATTGGACTCTCTGTGCTTCCTGGACTTGACTGACTATTTATTTTCCCGTATTAGGGAAATTTTCGAATATAATCTCTTCAAATATTTTCTCAGACCCTTTATTTTTCTCTTCTTCTTCTGGGACCCCTATAAGTCGAATGTTGGTGTGTTTAATGTTTTCTCAGAGGTCTATGTGACTGTCCTCAATTCTTGTCATTTTTTTTTTCTTTATTCTGCTCTGAGGTAGTTATTTCCACTATTTTATCTTCCAGATCACTTATCCGTTCTTCTGCCTCAGTTATTCTGCTATTGATTCCTTCTAGAGAAGTTTCAATTTCATTTATTGTGTTGTTCATTGTTGTTTGTTTGCTCTTTAGTTCTTCTAGTTCCTTGTTAAATGCTTCTTGTATTTTCTCCATTCTATTTCCAAGATTTTGGATCACCTTTACTCTACTCTGAATTCCTTTTCAGGTAGACTTCCTACTTCTTCTTCATTTGTTTGGTCTGGTTTCTTTTTACCTTCCTCCTTCATCTGCTGTGCATTTCTCTGTCTTCTCATTTTACTTAACTTACTGTGTTTTGGAGTCTCATTTTTGCAGGCTGCTGGTTTGTAGTTCCCATTGTTTTCAGTGTCTGCCCCCAGTGGGTAAGTTGGTTCAGTGGGTGATGTAGGCTTCCTGGTGGAGGGGACTGGTGCCTGTGTTCTGGTGAATGAGGCTGGATCTTGTCTTTCTGGTGGGCAGGACCATGTCCAGTGGTGTGTTTTGAGGTGTCTGTGAACTTATTATGATTTTAGGCAGCCTCTCTGCTAATGGGTAGGGTTGTGTTCCTGTCTTGCTAGATGTTTGTCATGGGATGTTCAGCACCAGAGCTTGCTGAGCTGGGTTCTAGCATTGAGATGGAGATCCCTGGGAGAACTCTTGCTGATTGATATTACATAGAGGGAGGTCTCTGGGTGTCCAATGTCTTGAACTCAGTTCTCCCACCTCAGAGACTCAGGCCTGACACCCAGACAGAGCACTGAGACCCCATCAGCCACATGGCTGGAGGATGGGAAAATCAAAGGATTTAGGTTTCTGGCCCTTGGATGGTGGCCCACTTGGTATTGGGGTTCCACAGCTCTGACTCAGTGGTTGGCATAGCTGCCCTGGGAGCTTTGGGGTGTTGGTTCTTTGCACCTGTGTGGAGAAGCACTATGCACACCTCCACCTTCCCCTCTTCTCTTGATTTTGTTTTTTATTTTTTCTATTAAAAAAAAAACTTCTTTGTTTCTCTTTAGTTTTTATTTAAAAGTTTAGTTTTATTTATCACTTATATATCATCATTATGATATATAAGTGATAATAAACAAAAGGTGAAACCAACAAAAAAGAAAGGAAAGTGATATTAATACTCATTTGGTATATAAGATATATAAAAGAGTATAAGGAAGAGAAGAATTTTGACAATATTCATTGGGAAAAAGAGTTAAATTAACACAATTAAATTATTACAAAAGTACTGAGTCTAGTGTTTTATTTAACATATTTAATTAAGTGCCTATTACGTGCTTGTCATTTGACTATGACCTGGGCAAACAAATATGAACAGACAACTCCAAGCTAGCAGCTTACTATATAGTAGAAGATGTGACATTTGAAACAAAAGCAAATCCTTTTACAGGGATAGTTAAGTATGGTATACAATTATATAAGTATGTATGACTATCAAAAACTTGCAGTAAATGTTCAGTAGAATATTGAATCTAGGGAATTGATTTGAGAAAATAACTGATTTTTGAAGAGAATTAAAACCACTTAGAAAATTTTCAAAATAGCTTGTTTCATTTTAAAATAGTAAAATTAGATTATTAAAATATTAATTTAAATTAGAGAAAGTATTTCAAAAGTTAAATATTAATATCCAATTAATGTTTTATTATTTTAATTTTATTTCTATATTGTTATGAATTCATAATATTAATAAGATTGAGAATAAGATGTGGTTTAGAGTGGGACAGGGGATTTCTGAATTATCTCTAGTGGAGAACAGATATAAGAATAAAATGAAGTGGGTGCAGAGAAAGACAGTCGAGGATTATTCAAAGCAAAGTATTGTTTTCAATAAATTATAACTTGGATACAAATAATGGAGCTTTGATCTTTTTGAGGATATTTAAATACTACCCTGACTATGAAGTTATATGATAATTCTTATGTCTGAGGAAGGTAGAAAGTGGAGAGGAAGAGCCAGCAGACCATTGAAACAGGAGAGGGTTGGACACATTATTAGTGTACCCAAAAGAAATATCACCATCACATTATATTTCTCTAGAAATAGATCATGATAAGAGTCATGTGCTTAATTGCTCCTATGTGCCAGCATTATTCTTACAAAGGAAAAGTACTTCTAATGTTCATAATAACTTTACACACTACATATTATCTGAGTGGTACAAACACACATGCTTTTAGAGCCATTATTCAAAGGTCTATAGCTTCACTATTTAGCTTTTAAATGTGTTTACTACACCAAATGGGAAAAAATTAAAATATATTTTTGGAAGATTTTACTCCACTGAGCTGTGTCTATGACAACTATACATTTTGAGCAAAATATTGAGGCATAAGATCAGACCAGATTTGAAACTCTTTGTAAATTCCTTTCCATATCTGTTTTATAGTAGTCTTGCATTTTCAGAGAAATAAATATCACTGCTCTTTGGGTAGAAGAATAGATTCTTATATAAGTGCTGACCTTAACACCTTTATCTACCACAGAGCCTTCTCTGTTGATTAACTTTTCAGGTTTATATATTTAACCACAGAAAACCTTATTTCTACATATTTTTTCAATCTATAAACATGCTTAAGTCTTTGTCCTGCTAAGAGCAAACAAAAGAAAATAGAATAATAATATCCTTTAACCTGTTCCCACACCTACTTGTGGCTTTAGTTGTATCTTTCCAATCACAGCTGCCTTTGATATGATAGTAGTCTACCTTTCTTTTCTGACTCATCCACCAAAAAATGGCTTTTAGATATGACTTTCTGTCAATGATGATCTGTGTTTCAGTATAACTCTGACATAAACTTTATGTGGCTTTCTACAGTATAACCCTCCATTCTCTCTGAAAGAAACCTCTTGATATACATAAAATCACCTCTTCCTAATTTTTTGAACATTTTCCCAATTCATTTCACAAACCATTTCACTTCTTTTGAATTTGGTCACCTTCTTTTCTCAGATGCTAAACACTCGTCCCTTGAAAGTTGCAAACTTTCCAGGGCTTTTACCTGAGCTACAAATGATCATACTAACATAAACTGTCAAAACTAAACTGAAGTGTCTACCTTCCCCCCTTCTTTTCTGTCAAGGAGATCATGCAATGTAACAGAGAAGAGATCAAATTAAATTCAAAACCAATGAATAGAGAAAGTTTTGGGAGTTTTTTTTTTGTTTGTTTGTTTATTGCATTACGTGGGCCTCTCACTGTTGTGGCCTCTCCCATTGCAGAGCACAGGCTCCGGATACGCAGGCTCGGCAGCCGTGGCTCACGGGCCCAGCCACTCCGTGGCATGTGGGATCTTCCCGGACCGGGGCACGAACCTGTGTCCCCTGCATCAGCAGGTGGACTCTCAACCACTGTGCCACCAGGGAAGCCCAATAGAGAAAGTTTTGAGGTAGAATTTCACAAGTTTTTTAGCTGTAATTATTTCATAATAATCTCTATTCTAACTTGAACTTCAAACATAAAAAGTAAAAACAGAAGTTCCATTTTTATCTTTATACCAGATAAATTTCTTCAACTATGTAATGTCACTGCTCACTGCAGAGTAGGTGATAACCAAACCAAAAACAAACAAACAAACAAAAAAACAAACAAAAACATAATTCAGTATTTATATAGTGATACAGGCTTAGTTTTTCAAATTTTATCACACTGGCAAAGCCAAATGGTACTGACAGTAAAATGTTTGGGAAAGAATTAACCTGTAAGAGCAAACATCAGGGAAGGGTTTAATTTAGGCTTTTCATAAAATTACAGGCCAGCTTGTAAGAGAACTTTTGTATTAAACTATTCAATGCTTCCCCTTTTTCCTCCCAATTAGTGTATGTTATTATAAAATAATTAATTAGAGAGTATCTTACCTCATATTGACCAGTTCATCTAATCACAACACTCTTTTCATTAATGTATTTTTGACTGTTACTCAAATAAGGAAATTTCTTCTTCCTCAAATATGCCCTTTATTACCTTATTTGTCAAAACATTCTCTTTTCTTTACCTGCTTCTTTACTTACTATTATCCTCGTATCTATACTTAGAATAACCATGGTGGAGCTAATCAAGATGAAATGGTGATGTGTGTCTTTAGAAATATTGCTTAAAAATAATGTATTTGTCTATTTGTTAATTCTTAATTGTTCATTAATTTTATATAATTTTATTAATAATTTTGGAAAATATAACGCAAAGCAAAACAGACAGACAAACAGAAACAACAACCAAAAAAAACCACAAAAAAACATTCAAGTCATAGAAGAACCTAGAACTACAAAGAGAGCTTTAATTAAAAAAATATTTTTAAATGAAAATATTAACATTTATAAAATGAAAATAAATTATCACAAGGAATTAAATGGGTTTTGGTTGATATTATTTTTGTCTTTTTAATTACAAATTAACAGAGTGGAGAAAACATTATGCTGTCAAGCCAACAGAAAGATGCTAACTTAAGTCTTAAATATAATGAGAAAACAAACAGAAAAAAAATCTTCCCAAGTTACACAGTAGGTAGTCTACCAGGCCAACTCAAGTTCAGTACAACATGGAGTATATTCCTTGTGGCAATATACCCAAAAGTGGGGTTGAGATAGGAGAGGAGAAGGGACCAAAAGAACTGACAAAGTTTTGACTACAGCAAATAACAAGGAGATTTATATACCATGAAAGCATTCAAGATTGCTGAAGCATGAATGGCATCATATATAAAATTGAGGGTCAGGAAATGAATGGATCATGGGTGACTTTGTAATCTAATAGGATCTCAATGCACTAGTTTTCAACTGACTTTTACTTGTGGGAATTTAAAAGAAATGTATTTTTACATTAGTTTTAATATGATTATCCTTTGAAAGCAATTTTATTCTCCACAAATACACCTTATGCTAATTTTTGCTGTTACTGGCTAATTATATATTAAAGGACTTTTTAAATATTCTTATTAGGATTCAAATATTAAAAGTCATATATCCTTTAATTAATCATTATTCAGATTATATTAAAATTAGAAAATAAATAAACTGAACAGACAACTAAACGACATATAATAGAATTTAACCAAAAGCAACTTGTAGTTTTAACAAAACTCTAAATACTCATTTAAACTTACAGGCACATAACTATATTTTGGGTTATATGTGATAGACAATTAAATGGGTGCTTCTTGAGATAAAATAGAAGAGTGTGTTTTAAAATTTTTTCATGTCTCATGGTGTCTAGGCTTCCCACAAGAATCCCTATGTTCAGAGATTTGCTAGAATAATTCAAGGGATTCAGAATATAGCTATATGTGTGGCTAAGATTTACTATAGGGATAGTTTAAGGACACACATCCAGTTCATAAGAGAAAAAGACAAAGGTGAAGTCTGGAGAAATCTATTTGAAGGCTTCCTTATGCTTCATCCCTCCCTCCCATGAGGAGTCACATAGAGTACATTTTTCTTCCAACAACAAAAATGCAGCAACATATGTACAGTAGCTATACTCGTGGAAGACCTTTAGAGATTCAGCTGTCAAGGTTTTGACTGAGGTCTGGTCACATAGGCACCCACTGTCTAGCAGGTACCAAAATTCCAGATTTCCAGAATAAAGCAGGCATTTGGAATAAGCCATATGTTCACCATTAACCATATTGTTTACACAAACAGAATCGGCAGAGTGAGCCACGTTCATCAATATTTTCTAGTTAAATGTTGCCTGGGAACACTCCAAGAGCCAAGTTTCCAAATGCCAGATGTAGGCCAACTTTGCAAGTAGGCCTTTATAAGGATAACAGTCTCAAGTTTTCTAAATCTTTTTTTCAAACCCATAAATTTTAGATTAAATCTTTTTTTCAAACCCACAAATTTTAGATTAAATATATTTAGATAAATATATTTAGATTAAATATATAGATTAAATAAATATTAAATTAAATATATATAATATATTAAATATATTAAATATATATGAGTAGGGGCTTCCCTTGCAGGGGACACAGATTCGTGCCCTGGTCCGGGAAGATCCCACATGCCGCAGAGCGTCTGGGCCTGTGAGCCATGGCCGCTGATCCTGCACGTCCAGAGCCTGTGCTCCACAACGGGAGAGGCCACAACAGTGAGAGGCCCACATACCGCAAAAGAAAAAAAATATATATATATATATGAGTAGAGGGACATCTTGATTTTCCAATTCAGATGTTTTCACTCCATTTTAGTTAACTGAGCTACCAGAGGCCAGCTGTATGAATTTTATAGGGCTGCTGTAAAAATATACCACAAACTAGATGGCCTAAAACAACAGAAATTCATTCTTTCACAGTCCTGGAGGGTAGAAGTCTAAAACTAGGGCCATGATCTCTCTCAAGACTCTAAGAAAATAACTCGCCTAGGCCTTTCTCTTAGCTTCTGGTGCTGTAGGCAGAAGATAAGGCATTGACCATCCTTGTCTTGTTGACATATTGCTCCAATCTCTGCCTTTGTCTTCATAGGGTATCCTGCATGTGAGACTGCATCTCAGTGTCTCTTCTCCTTTTACCCGGCATCAACCATATTGGATGAGGGTCCACCCTATTTTCAAATAATGTCACATGCGCAGGGACTGAGGGGTTAGAATTTCAACTTATCTTTTTGGCAAACTAAATATTCCAAATATTCTGAAAGGCTGTTTCTCTATAAAATTACTAGGTCTGTTTAAAACATACTGTTTAATACATTACTAACCACTGAATAAAGGAAACCAAGAAAAACAAAACAAAATCACACAAAACAGATAAAGAATGAGAGCAAGATAGAGAGATAACTGAAATCCAAAAAATATACTGAAATAAATGTGAAGAGATTCCTCTGAGGACAGTTGGTGCTATAATTTCATGAGTTTCTTTGAGGAGGTAGCAAGGTGAAGGAAATTATATCACAAAGCCAGAGATCCCTAAAGGAAGACACACACACACATATACACACGCATGATTTGTTCTTATATTTCTTTATACTTGAAATGCTTTTCTGTCTAAATTCAGAGATTAGTTCCCTTCACATTATATTATTACTACCTGATAGGTACATAACTCAGAAAGTTGTTAAAATGACTACTAATTATTTTGGTTCCTATGTATCAATAATCAGCATCTGGCTCTCTGTAACATCTTAAAGGTTTTTATAATTACATCAGAAAAAATAAAAAAGTAGTCCCTAATTTAATTGAGCTTGATCCTACTGGAAAATTTGAATAGGAGGAAAAGGAAGAGGAGGAAGAAAAGGAGGAGACAGGAAGAAAAATGGGAGGAGAAGGAGGTCCTGCAGCAGGACAAGGAGGAAGAGAAAGAGGAGAGACAGGACGAGGTGGAGAAGTGGGAGGAGAAAATAAATATGTTTCTCTGATAGAGATTACGTTGAGATGGGGAAGGGCTGGTACACTCTTGATAGCTGTTGCTGTGTAATTGCCCAATTTTCAAGCTAGAGTGAAAGTCTCCCTCTAGCAAAAAATATACCAACAAAACCTATCACTGTGCCTGGTATGGAATAGGCACTCCATAAATACGTGGATGGAAAATAATGGACTGTAAATGTAGATAACTGCCTTAAAAACTCATGAGGGAAAAGTGGATAATATTTATTAAAATGCTTTTTAAAAGTTTAAATTTAGAACAATGGAACACTTTATTATCAAATGTTGCAAATTAGGAACATATAGCAATGTTTCTTTGTTTTCTAATATAAACTATTTAATCACATTATGAGGAAATTTAAAGTATAGGAAAATCTATTTTAAACAAACAATTATTCGAAAAGTTGAGAATTTACAAATGAAAGTTATAAATGGACCAGATTCCATGCGACCCATGAAAAATTAGGCTATTAAAAATTATATTGTATTTTTTACTTTGTTTGGCTCAGAGGTATTTCTGTGGCTTCAGAATCTGAAAAAATGATTTTCCTTTAGTTACCAAATATCTTTTAGTATCTCTTCTACCAAATCCCATTTTATCTCACCTTTCTTTACTCTTTATCACAATAGTATCATTTCTCAGTCATGGCTAGGTATATTTTTCAAACTCACTGGTGACTGAGCCACTGTTCTCCCTTTCCACCTACATGTCAATAGTTGAAGAACGGCAGTAGGTTTCCTCCTTAATTTTCCAGCACTTCTTTCCATACTGTCAAATCATATTATAAGGGAGCAGCAGACAGGATTCAGGCTACACTGAGGAGGTAAATTATTAGCTGAAATCCCTTTCTCTACTACAGAAGTCTCCAGCAGCATTATAAGAAATAGTTGTTTCTCTTGGTTAGTAGTTTACAGTGATCCTTTTGTGTATTTGGAAGAAAATTTGTGATTATATAAAAATATAAACTTAGGCAGCATTTTAAATATTTCAAATTATTTCACTAAAGGAGTTGGGTCTTTAAGTGATATTCCAAAATCTTAGTTATTCAATTTCTCAGTCTAGAACTTCAAAATCACCAGGCTGTTTTAAAAATGCATGCTTGGAGCAGCAAGGAAATCTGAGTAAGTATGTAAGATGTGTATTCATTTATATATTTTTTTATTCTATATTCCTGGAAGTGTAATTCTTCAGATTTATTTTGAATTTAATGTATTCAAAATTATACAAACAGGCATCTACTCAAAATGTACAATATTGCTTTTTGGAAAAAAAATAGCCTTATAATATGACATATTTTACTGTCATAATTTTAAAAAAATATAGATGGTTTTACTTTTTAAATAATACCTATATATATTTAATTTTATTCACTGGAGAAAATATAAACTATGAGCAGTTATAGCTTTTATAGAGTATGTAGTTATTAAAAGCATATTTTCAGTTTTTCTTGTAATATAAATATAGCTTGTCAGAGTGTACTGTAAAATCTCAAATATACTATCTAGAACTTCATTCACAACTTAGCTTTAAAGTGAGAGGAGGATCCAAGGAAATGAAAGCTACAGTATCTTGCATAACAAGTTATTTATATGAATTAAGGGACATGTAAAAGAAGAGTAAAAATGAAACTGGCAAAGTGCTAATATTTTCTTCCCATAGTAGGAGGAAGTTTTGATTATAGCACCATCAAATTTTCTTTTAATAACAAGTTATATTGTCCATCTCAGTTTTTTCACAGATAATTCTTGGCAACGGTCATGCAGCTTGGTGGAAAGCTTTATTTCTGGCTTGAATATTTTATTTTTTTCCCACTGTCTCTTGAAGAAGAGTTTAAAATCTGAAGGCTTTCCCCAATTTTAAACTCATTGTTTTCTGCCGAAGGAAAAACTTTCTATCTCCCATCTCCAGATGTATATTTATTACCATGGACTGAAGGTAGTAAATTTAAACATTTGGATATCTACAATTTTGTTAAAGAAAAAAATTATAATAAATTAGAAATTACATTAGAACAAATATTTTATGTCAATATAGGCTTTACTTTGACTTAAATCCATATATCAGAATTTTCTCCCTTCTGTAATTCATGTACAGAAAAGCTGTATTAAAAATTGAGCCAGGGCTTCCCTGGTGGCGCAGTGGTTGAGAGTCCACCTGCCGATGTGGGGGACATGGGTTCGTACCCCGATCCGGGAAGATCCCACATGCCGCGGAGTGGCTGGGCCCGTGAGCCATGGCCGCTGAGGCTGCGCGTCCGGAGCCTGTGCTCCGCAACGGGAGAGGCCACAACAGTGAGAGGCCCGCGTACCGCAAAAAAAAAAAAAAAATTGAGCCAAATTTTTCACACTAAAGAACTGTTATTATTATATTTACTTCTTCCTCCTGCTCTTTTGATTACAATTTGTCCATCTTTTTGTTTTCAATTTTCTTTCTTGTGCATGCATGTAGTAATGAAAGTAAATATCAGAAAACATTGGTAGTTAAGTTTTTTAAAAAACATAGAAAAAATCTTTGCAAGAATCCTATTACAGTGGCAAATATTTGATTTAAAAACATAAACAACTATCTTTTATTAATAAAAATATTTTGATAAAGCACTTGCTTGGTGCTAGAGAAATGTAGGATCAATACCTGAAATATATTTAAGAAAAAAATAAGGTGGGGAATTGAAGTGGACAGTTTGATAGAAAAATAATAAAACTGTTATTGTGGGGAATAAAATTTTCCACAGAAATCATTTTTAATGTATTAATTACAATGCTCCATCTGTGCTTGACATGAGCCTAAGTTCATAACCACTGAGTTCCTCGTTAACATGCATGACAAAACTTCCCTAGCTAGAAAAGAAGTAAGAACACTTAAATTTTACACTCAGGAATTCTGCAAGAGCATTTACTTCTGTAGGATATGACTTCGGTTGTGGGTAGGCTTATCACGTCAGCATTTCATTTATAACAATATACTTTCCATATTAATAAATTACAATAACAGCATCATTTCTTACATAAATTATTAGAAATTCCTGGTATTTTGTCAAAATGGTCTTGATTTGAGTTCCCCTAAAAGCAAAGCCTGAGGCAAGTTCCAGGTGTTGGTAATTTATCAGGGACCAAATCCCAGGAGTCACAAGTGAGGAAGTAGAGAAGAAGAGACAAGGTAGGGAGAAAGACCAACAAAGGGCACATTGATGAGTGGGTTGTCACTGTGGAAAACTGAGGTTCAATCCTAAGGGGGATCTGAGGTAGAATGTGTATCTTCATATTATGGACTCAGAAAATGGTTTATTTTTTCTCTAGTTCTGGAGCCTGGTGGTTCCTAAACTTAGGCTGAGCAAGTTCCTATGGTAATAGAGAAATGTTATGTTGAATTATATTTTGGATAAGCTTCTACTATTAAGAGTGATTATGTTTGTATATATATATATATATATATATATATGTTTTAATTTTATACATATTCACAATACAGATGTGAGTTTTTCAGCCAAAATACCTAATTTAATAATTGACAAATTATAAAAATATGATGACAAAACTTCTTAAAACTAGAGAATGTCCCCTGTGTTCTATTTTGAAAAATCTATAACAAAAAGTTGTACTAGGGACACCCACATACCCTGTACCTTGATTCACCAATGGTTAACAGTCTGTCTCATTTGTTTTATCTCTTATCATAGTATCATTATTGCAATGCAGAGATTTAACAATAATATGACAATACAATGTATTTTAAAATCCATAATTTTAATTTACACATATATTCCAAAAGGTGTTCTTAGGCATATTTTTAACTTAAAACTTAATCAAATATGAGCAGTGACATTTGGTTGCCATGTATCTTTAATCTCCTTTAGTGTGGAAGAGTCCCCAAGTTTTTTAGTTTTTTATTTTTTTAAATTTTTTTTTCAGTACGCGGGCCTCTCACTGTTGTGGCCTCTCCCTTTGTGGAGCACAGGCTCCGGACGCGCAGGCTCAGCGGCCATGGCTCACAGGCCCGGCCACTCCGCGGCATGTGGGATCTTCCCGGACCAGGGCATGAACCCGTGTCCCCTGAATAAGCAGGTGGACTCTCAACCACTGCACCACCAGGGAAGCCCCCAAGTTTTTTTTTTTTTTAATATCATATCAATATTTTTGAAAGGCCCAAATCAGTTCTCTTGTAGAATGTGTCAAATCTGTATCCCCTGATTATTATCTTACAATATGATTCAGGGTAGAAATTTTGGGAAATAATATAACCAGGGAGATTTGTGTACTTTCTATTGCATCTCATCAGAGGGTTCATAATGTTAGTTTGTTCCATTTTTAGTGATCCTAAGTTTGAACAACTGGATAAGGGTGCATCTGTAACACCTCTCCACTAGAAATATATCTTTTTTCCTCTTGTAATTAAGAGATGAGAAATCTTGTGATTTTTTCTTTGTGTTTATGAGTATGTGAATATCCTTTTCCCTAATGAACTTTCATTCAATGATTTTACCATCTATTAGTTTTCCTTGCTGGAAACTGTTACCACTTTTGGGTTGCAAAATTGTGACTTTCTAGTTTTGTCATTGCTTTTAGATTTATTATGCAAACTTTATTTATTTATTTTTTTAAGTTAAATCGTTTTATTAGGCTTCTAATACACAGCAATTTTCTTGCTTTAGCCCTCCCCATACCCAGTTTCTGGCTCCCAAGGCAATCCAACTCTTTTGGTCCTGATGCTTTCCTAGTTACTTTTTTTATAGCTTCTTTTTTTTTTTCTATATATTTCTTTTTCTTTTTTTTTGACATCTTTATGGGAGTATAATTGCTTTACAATGGTGTGTTAGTTTCTGCTTTATAACAAAGTGAATCAGCTATACATATACATATATCCCCATATCTCTTCCCTCTTGCATATCTCTCCCTCCCACCCTCCCTATCCCACCCCTCTAGGTAGTCACAAAGCACCTAGCTGATCTCCCTGTACTTTGCGGCTGCTTCCCACTAGCTACCTATTTTACATTTTATAGTGTATATATGTCCATGTAACTCTCTCACTTTGTCCCAGATTAACCTTTCCCCTCCCCATATCCTCAAGTCCATTCTCTAGTAGGTCTTATTATGCAAAATTTCTTAAGTAAAGAAGTGCCTCTCCCTTACTTTTTGAGTATCATTGAGAATTCATGAGTTCTTTTGTATCCTGCTAAAAACTATGTAAGATCCACAATTTCATAGATATTGGCAAAAACCAGGAAAATCCTAGTCCAAAGACAAAAAACACAGCACATTTGATAGCACGAGCCTCACAGCTGAGGAATCTCAAGCTTAGAAAACCTCAAACATTATAAGGGGGCTGCTGGTAAATCTGTATAACTTTCCTCTAGAATGAGATTATATCTTTTTATTTTGGTCAGGAAACAAACGTTTCTTCTGCCTCAGAGGGAAGAATTGTCTTTATTGTCCAAAGCAGTTTGCTATACAAATATTCTTAAAAAGATAGTTCTGAATAAAAGCTGTCATTGCCTTTATTCAAAGGTGTGCAAAAATGCAAGTGACTCATGGAGAATTCTCTCGCAACAATACAGTGTTGTAAAATCCATTCTTAATATTCATTGTGGTACTTTAATTTTCCAAAATTGTTCACTGGGAATATATTCAAGTTGGTGCTTTTATCTTTCAAAATCTCCCTCTCTCCCTCCCTTCCTTCCCCCCTCCATTTTATTATTTCTTCTTTTCTTCAATTCCACCTCCTCCCCACTTCCCTTTCTGTCTTTGTCTCCATCTGTCTCTGTCTCTGTCTCTCTCTTTCTATCTTTCTCTCCAACACCTTCTTGTTTTCTGGCATGTTAAGGTATTATACTTTATGCTTTCTCTTCTCCAGACCTAGATTTTGCTTATCATTCTAAAAAAGACTTGATTCCTTTTAGTAGAAATGGTACACCAAACCAAAACTTGCAAATATTTTATAAACACTGTTGGGTATCCAAACATAATTCAAATCAATTAAAGTATTGCCTGGGAAGGATTGTCACTAAGGAATAACTAAGAATCACTTTTTTATGGATGTTTGAATTTAGCATACAGTAGTTTAGGAGTGCTGATATATATATATAAAATATGCTCTTATAACATGGTAGGCATTGGGTTGGTGCATGTTAACTGAATGAAACTGTAAGTTGTATAAGATTTAAATAAAAATTTAGAGACTACTTACCTATAGTTCTCTTGGCAGAGAATTTTTGGTATATCTACTTTAATTAAAAGAAAATATTCTATTCTATATTGCAAATATTTCTAGTAACAAAACTTAGTTTGCATTTGAGTATTATAAGTATATTTTGGATGTGATTTTAAGCTATGGAAAATATTTGAATGGCTATATCTAGATAATTGATCAGTATCCAATGATTTGGAAATTCAGAGGAAGATTTTATTATTTAAAGTTTTTTGGGGGTCTAGGTAAGATGAGAGTAAGCATGCAAGTTTTATATTGACAAAGTTAAGGAATCGCTGGATAGAATGGAAGGATACAAATTAATTTGAACTCACCAATACCTATCAATATTTTTGACAACTTTAGCTAGAGTTGAAAGATATTTATTGGGAACTTGAGGGCATAGCTTTATAAAGGGAAGATATATTGTGTATTTTTTTAATAAAGAAGATGTGACTATATTTGTAAATAGATATGAAAGGATCAATCATAGTGATGAAAATGAAGACAGGAGAAAATAAGTTTATAATCAAGGAAGGAATATAGTCCCAGGATCTCAAGATTAGATCAATGTTAAGAGTAGAGAAATGAAGATTATACAATATGTCAAGGTGCATACTGGCAAGACACTGTGGCATGAAATGAGATGGTAAGGCAAGAAGGAAACACTGTCTGGAAAAAAACCCACCAATAGTGAGAAGGCAGGCAAGAAAGTTACAGATTCATCTACATGTATTTGGAAGAAGCCAAGTTTGGAAGCCAGAATGCGGTAACAAAACAACATGTAAACAAAGAGTAAGTTTAGGACAGCCATAGCCTTTTCATGGGTCTAACATGGATAATCAACCTGTCCTCAATGCTGATTAACCTGATTATTGGAATTCAGTAGACAGCAGAATCCTGGAAAAAGTTGTCAACAAGGCTTCAAGTTTTGAGAAACATTGTTCACTATTTTAACTTTTGATATTTATTTGCTAGAGGACAGAAAATGAGAAGATAAGCAAAGAACAAGATAGGTTGTTGGACAACAGAAAGAAGGAATTCTAGAATTAAAAAAATAAATAAATAAAGCAGTGAGTAATCCAAGAGGTATTGGTGTACCAGAGAGTTTATAAGTTCAAATGAGAATCAGGTATCAATACAGTAATCCCATTTCAAGAACTGAAGAATGAGGTAGATCAAATTGTCAACAAAGTATGACCTTTGGGCTTATTCTAGCTTGTAGCCTGGTTTTATATGTATCCTAGCTGAGAGTGACTTTTAGAATCTTAAAGAATCATAACCACACACATGTACACACAAAAAACACTATCCAAAAGAGGATTTATTTGCCCATAAAGTAGCATACACATTACTAATGACAAACACTTAGGTTCTGTCTACTTTGTGTTATAAACAGTAGCTCCTAGAAACCCCAAAATTTACACTATAGGAGGAGTCAAAGGGGTGAAGTTTCAAAGTGTCATCTCTACAGATAATATATTCAATGATCTATTGCTTTCCCTTGACTCTCCTGCCTCAGCCCTATTATAGACCTGCCAGACACCAATTTATTCCTTAAACAAATCCATAAAGAAGGGCCTGTACTTCACTAACATGTTCTTGACAAAGCTGTTATATCACAAAAAGATTTTGCTTATCATTGGCTGATTTTTGCCTCAGAATCATTGGGTCAGTTATTCATTCTATCAGCTATCCAGCCAATATTTTAAAACATTTATCAGACACCCAGCACTGTTCTAGAAGCTGAGAGTGAAATGTTGACTAAGATAGAGTCCCTGCTTTCACTTTGCTTCCAATCTATGGATGTAGAAAAAGAAGGAAAGGAAGAAGAGACGGATGGAGGGAGGAAGGGAGGGTGGGAAAGATAAATTCTATGAAGAAGATAAAGCCAAGCAATGAAAGAGAATGGAGAACTATTTTAGCTAATAATGGTAAGGGAATTTTTCTCTGAACTGAGACTTGAATCAATCGAAACAGCCATGGGGAGAGCATTCTAAAGAGAAAGGATATTGAATGCAAAGACCCAGAGAGAGAAACAAGATGGAGGTGTTTAAAGGACAGAAAGGAGTTGAGGATGGGGCAACATCTTGACATAGGAATGGCCAAGAAAAAGAGGACAGGGAATAGGCAGAACCCCAGAGACTTCCTCATTACTGCCTCAAATGTTTTAATCTGCGACAAAAGCAATAACCAGCGAAGCAGAAATTCAAACATTTTTGTAATCAACTTTGACAAACACTAAAAATAATATCAATTATACAAAAGGTTGGTATGAAATAGTCTCAACACAACTATATTCAGCAAACTCTTCTTTTTCCTTTTTTAAAGGCAGCAGCAAATATACCTCTTTTCTGGAGAAAATTTCCAAAGATCTATCACATTGAAGCTAATTATTAAGTATCTCAGAAATTTATCTGCCATATTCTCCTAAAATTTCTGAGGAAAAAATGATCACTCCAGACGAGGGTCATCTGAATTAGGTTACCTGAAAACAAATGGCATTGAGGGGTCTTGAAGAAGGGTTGAAATTGGAACAGTAGAGGATGTGGGTGGTGACAGCGAAAGCCTGCTGAGATGTTTCCCCCTAAAGCAGGGGTCCCCAACTCCCAGGCTGAAGACCCAGTAATGGTCCACGGCTTGTTAGGAACCAGGCTGCATGGCAGGAGGTGAGTGACGGGCCAGCGAGCGAAGCTTCACCTGCTGCTCCCCATCATTTGCATTACCGCCTGAACCATCCCCCACCCCCATCTGTGGAAAAATTGTCTTCCTCCAAAGCAGTCCCTGGTGCCAAAAATGTTGGGGACTGCTGCCCTAAAGAATGAAACAGAAGTTTGCCTGAGCTACAGTGTTTATGTGGAAAAATGGGATATATGTCTGGATCTTTCCAGATACAATCCTTGGAGCAGATGACTGTGAGCCTGTTCAAAAGTGCCTTCCAATTTAAAGAGCAGAATTTTTAGGAGAAAGGGAGATTTTAATACTCACACAGCCACAATATACTAAATAAACCAAGCACTTATTAACAGGCACATATAAAGAAAGACACTGTTGGAGATCTACAAACAAAAGGGGAAGTGACATAACCCACCCCACTTATTCATCCCCAACCCCAGAAGTCAGGGCATTCTTTCTACCTGAATGATTGCGATTGATGTCCTATATGGTGTTGCTGACTGCTGTGCATCATTGCAAATGATTTCAACTTTATTTCCCAGGGAGAGCTTAAAGAGTACTTCTGAGTCTCCCAGTGCATTGCAAAAATAGG
The DNA here is from genome assembly GCF_964270905.1 of Leucopleurus acutus. Lineage (NCBI taxonomy): Eukaryota > Metazoa > Chordata > Mammalia > Artiodactyla > Delphinidae > Leucopleurus > Leucopleurus acutus. The sequence continues at coordinate 26,178,413 of NC_139159.1, read as the reverse complement.
ATGAATGTGATATTCCTACTGAAGCACTGTATATAGTTCCTCCTGAGTCAGGCTCCCATTCATCAGAGCGATGCCTCAGTTCTACTGGCTCTTTTGCTCTAAGTCGTTCCAACAGAAGCAGAAGGCATAGCGTTTACTGTTTTATTTTAAGGAGCAAACTACTGTATTATAATATTGGTACTAATACTATATTTTACTTATGAAAACAAAGTATACAAATGTTTTGTTTTAAAGAATTTTATAGCCAGAAATTCCCATAATAGTTAAATCTGATTGACTAAACATTATCAAGTCAAGATATATTCAGTGCATCTATGTTAATATATTCATTGTAACTCTCAGTTAATGCCACACAGATTTCCACAAAACTCCATACACAAGTTGACACTGCCTCTCTTTTTCTTATCTTCTTAAGAGAGCTATTAATGACAATGACAAGTTTACTAAACATTTTTATAAGTATACACCAAGTTAAATTATATCAGTGTCAATATTTTTATAAAATACATTTTTAAAATTCAAATAGAGCAAGCAAATATTTCCAAAGGACAGAACATAAAAATGAGAGAACAAAACATCCTAAGGATGAATAATAGGAAACCACAGTATATAGGGGATAAAAGTAGGAGCACATGATGAGAAAAACTGAATTACAAATCATAAAGTTAAAAAGAAAAAAAAACCACAAATGTTATCGATATCCTTGGGGAAAGGGCATTTGAGGAAAAGATCAGTCATAGTGGCCATACTCACAGAATGAAGACTGAGAAAGACTTTTCATATCTATTTAATAATTTATTGAAGGGGCTTCCCTGGTAGCACAGTGGTTAGGAGTCTGCCTGCCAATGCAGGGGATGTGGGTTCGAGCCCTGTTCCGGGAGGATTCCACATGCCGTGAAGAAACTAAGCCCATGTGCCACAACTACTGAACCCTCGTGCCTCAACTACTGAAGTCCTCAAGCCTAGAGCCCGTGTTCTGCAACAAGAGAAGCCACTGCAATGAGAAGCCCATGCACTGCAATGGAGAGTGGCCCCTGCTCGCCTCAACCAGAGAAAAGCCCATGTGCAACAAAGAAGACCCAACGCAGCCAAAAATAAATAAAATAAACTTATTAAAAAATAATAATAATTTTTTGAGGAGACATAGCATGAAATTAACCATTTTAAAGTGAAGAGTTTGGTGGAATTATCTCTAGTTTTGCATCATAGAATCTGAGAATTAGAAAGGATTTTAGATATTAGCTCCCTTAGCAACAGAAACCAAACAGAAACTCTTTTCATAACATAGTTGATATACTCCCATTAAACTTCTACGTGGACTTATCCTGGGGGTTCTAGTGTTTATTTTTCTAAACACAGGTGATTCCCTAGAGGTTAAGCTTGCTAAGATTCTCTTTTGTAAGCAAGGTCCCCTTGATAAGACACGGCCTGGCAAGCACACATGCCATCTTGAAGAATGGTCCACATTAGAAAATCTACCCACTACAGAAGGGTTTACATCAAATTAAGCATCAAATCTGATGTCAATACCCATTATGTTATTTGTTTTCTGTCAAGTACCCAGTTTTTCTATGACTATCTACCTCTTAATCTAGGTTTGCCAGATATAATACAGGACACCCAGTTAAATCTGAATTTCAAATTTTACAAAAACCTACTCTTTAAATATGTACCAAATAGTGCATGCGATATACTTACACTAAATAATCGATTTGTTGTTTGAACTTCAAATTTATTTCGATATCATGTATTTTTATGTGCTAAATCCAGCAACTTTAATTAAAACTAAACTTAAAACTAGACTTATCTTTTTCTTTTCACAATGTTCTTCCCAGAAGAAATTCTTCTCTTGACTGCCCTTTCCCAGTTGCCTCTTTAAGAAAGATGATGGAGGCTTCTAATAGGGCATATTATTTTTCTAATAGTGTTTCTACCTCGGCACATAAATTAAGAGCACCTTCACTTTCTGAGTACTAGGAAGAATAGCCTTTCCATAGCCCCAAGAAAATTTCTGATTTCCGAGTTTGAAAGGAAGAACTAAGCATTTTTCAATTGAGTTCTTTCTAGAAATAGAATTTTTTTCCAGAGGTAGTTGTCAATAAGACATACAGATTTTTATGTGCAAAATGACACAAAATTGTGTTGTCTATGCTTAGAAAGTCTGTGTTTTTCCTGTGACCAAGTAGTTAAGTTTAATGCAATGACAGTATTAAGGAATCGAAGTGTGACCTCTTATCCATGTTTCATTTTCCAAACAGTTTATTTGCAAATACTTGACATTTCAATAATTGACATTTAAATATGCTTATAATGTTTTATTTCTCTATTAGTTTTAAAGCCAGAGAAGAGAAAGAAAGGTGTGAATAATTATTATTGCTAAAAGCCAAACAGCATATTGACACCTCCCTCTCTCCCATTTGTCTCAAATTCCATTAATATTAATTTATGCTGATGCAATCTAGAGGTTCTGAACCTAGGGTTTATTGGTGAATTTCATAAGGTCTTGATCCCCTTGACAGTGTGTAAAATTTATTTCTACTTCTATGAGTATGTTCCTGGATAAGAGTTTATAGTGTCATGAAATTTTCAAATTATTGAGAAATCCACAAATTTTTCTGAACCACTGATGACTATTTACTTCTCTGCCCTTCTTTACTCAGTTCTCTCCAGAGCTAGTGAAACACTTCTTGGCATATCCTTCAGTTTATCTCCCACATCCATTAAACAATAGTTTTAAAAAGTATGGTTGTTTATGGCAATGTCCAAAGATATACTACAAATCACTGAAGATATAGCCCAAACCTTTCACATAGTCAGAGATCTGTATGATTTTGATATTATTTTTGTCTTTTCTCTTGTTTTGAAAGTCTTCCCATTTAGTTTAATACTTAAGTCATACTGGACTAGATTAAAACTTACACATTGAGTGCTATGAAATAAAATATGTACTATTCTTGAATTCTCAATGTCACTCATCTAGAAAAAGATTCCTGACAGTAGGTCACAAATTAGGTGTGATTCACCAGGATCATAATACAATATCAAAATTAGCATTAGGCACTTTCATTATTTATCTTATACCCAACAATGTAATTCTTCTTTAAGAAACACTTTAATAACATGTTCTCACTATAAATGTATAAGAATGCTTATATTATCATTATTTATAATAGCCCAAATCTGCAAATAACCCAACTGTCCATCAACATTAGAAAGGGTAAATAAACTAGTATGTGCCCCCAATGGAATACTGTACAGCAATGAGAGCCAACAGCCTGCTACATGCAACAACATGGATAAATTCTAAAGCAAAAGAATCCAAATCCAAAGGGGTATATGCTTTATGATTTCACTTATGTGAATTCCAATAACAGGCAAAACTAATCTACAGTGTTAGACACTAGGAGAGTTTTTCATCTGGAGATCTTTGGGTTTGCTCAGAAATACATTCTAGTCAAACTCTAAGTGGTAAATATTTAAAGCCCAAGGGTGTCTTCACCTACAGTTCCTACTCCTTCTCGCCTTTGAGCTTTCCCATTTGCTGCTACTCAAAGTGGAATGATTCACCTGTTTATATAGCTAATCTTACATGTCTCTATGCTTTTTCCAAGCAGTTTTTCTTGTTTCTTTTAGTCTAAACTTGATGTCCTTCTTCATTCTTCTACCAAAAAGGTCCCCAACCTTTTTGGCACCAGGAACCGGTTTCCTGGAAGACAATTTTTTCACAGACGGGGTGGAGCATGATGGTTCAGGCAGTAATGAGAGCGATGCAGAGCAATGGGAAGTGGCCCAGGGATTGGGGAACCCTGTTATAAAGAATCCCTTGCTATCCTCCTTTATATCATTTATCTCAGTGTATTGTAATTGTTCATTTTTAGATTCATGACTTTTACCCAAATCTGTGGTTTCTAGTCCTGTTTCTCTCATGCTTGACATGTTCAGACATGAGATGAAAGATCAAATACGTACATGCATATACCTATGTATATAAATATAGATATGTATATGTAAAAAATAGGATAAGCCCTATATTAGGTGATAGAGTTGAGGTGACTCTAAATTGAAAAAGGGCAACCACAGTACCCTTAAAATTAATTCTTGTTTTTATCTTTTCATAGCATCCAATATTTTCACAAATTATTTAAAAAATATTTTTGCTGAAAATATATAGGCCCCTTCCTATTCAACCTTTTTCATAATTTTGCATTATTAGGAAATTTTAAATTTCTGTTTCAAGTTTCTTTAGGTTTTAATAGTGAATCTATAGTTAATGGATCCTGTATGACAGGATTTTATTATAGGTCCGGTTATTTGCATTTATAATAATTATCTTATGGTAATTGAAAGTCAAGGGTTTATATTAAATATTATCACATTATTCCTACAGCATATATTCTTTGTACAGAAAAACTGAATTATAAGTATACCAATGATTATCATTTTCTAGATTGCTTTTACTTTTAGTAATGCAAAATTACTCAGCTTTCTTGGAGCGTTCAGTCATTAAAAATCATCCTTTTAACCTTCTATTTGAAGTAAGGCAGCTATTATCTCTATTTTCAAAAAGTAAAACCCAGAAAAATCTGCTTTGTCTCACTTTGTTACTCACTGCTACTCATTTAGACTAAAAATGATTTGATCTTGTGTTTCATTTGAGAAAATCACATTTCTAGAGTGTAATTAAATCAAACATGAGATGAAAGAAACACATTTCTGTTGGGAAAATACCTAAAAATCAAGTTTGCTCCTTTAAAATATTTTTTCTTGTTATTTTTTAATGGTGCAGTGCTCCCTGCAAGTGCTTATATTTGACCTCATAAAAATTACCTCCATGTTAATGAGAGATGAATTTCTAAAGGCTGCTTTTCAATAACCTCCAATGCTACACTAAGGGCAGTCATTCCTTAAAGGCTGAGATTCCTGGTCAAGCCGCAAGGCCACTTTTAGATGTAACTTGTTTCCTTGGAGTACAATATTCTATGCTTCCAAATTCAAAAATTAAAAAAAATAAACAAAACAGTATAAATATTAAAGCTGTATTTTAGGGCACAATGTCATGTAACAAGTGTCAGCATGCTCATAGAGGCTAACCAGATATGATTTGTTAAAATTACCAAATATGGTTTCTTTGAGATGAAGTTCATGTGTGAGTACAGAAGAGTCAAAATTACGAAGCCAAAACATAATCCCTAAAAACTACTGGACAGATCAAATAATATATGAAACTTCCCTCTAAAGTCTTCTGTATTTCTATCTCTTCAACATAATTTAAATATTTCTCTAGTGTTTAATCTTCACAGATGGCTCTTCCTTCTTTATCGATTTGCATTTGAATGCTGCCTCATTCTCTTCTGCTTACTTTATATGTTAGTTGGGGTACTATAGAGGCAGGAATGTGAGCCCAGCATATTGTTTTACAATCTTGATGAGGTGGTGTTTGCTAGATTATTAGTAAATTTTATTCAGTACCCCAAAATTTTATTGCTAACTTAAATCCTGTTGAATTTCTAATCCTGTTATAAATTTAGTCCTATAAACAGAATACTCCTTTTTGGTTACAGAATTTGGTTTAATATTTAAAACTCAACATTCAACTGCAAATTTTTACTTATAAAAACTCTATTGTACATAATTGGTAATGTGTTGAAATAAAATATTAAATGATAGTTATTTTATGTTTTCCCATTTCCTGGTATATAATCTAGTCCTTATTTATTTAGAAGAATTTACAGATTCGTAGAGGCTTAAGAATGATATATCAGACATTTGAAGAAAGAGACTGTCAATGCTCAGTTTTTATGGTTCAAATTAGATTCAGGAAATCCAAGAATGAAATATTAGTTTGTTAGTTTGATAGTGGGCCTATAACAAAATATCACAGCCTGTGTGGCTGAAACAACAGAAATTTGTTTCTAGAGTCTAGAAGTCCAAGATCAAGGTGTGGCTGGTTTGGTCTCTCCTGAGACCTCTCCTTGGCTTGCGGACGGCCACCCTCTGGCTGTCCTCGCATGGCCTTTACTTTATGTTCTTACATAAAGAAACCCTGGTGGTGCAGTGGTTAAGAATCTTCCTGCCAATGCAGGGGACATGGGTTCGAGCCCTGGTCCAGGAAGATCCCACATGTCGTGGAGCAACTAAGCCTGTGCACCACAGCTACTGAGCCTGTGCTCTAGAGCCCACGAGACACAGCTACTGAGCCTATGAGTCACAACTACTGAAGCCTGTGTGCCTAGAGCCCGTGCTCTGCAACAAGAGCCACCACAATGAGAAGCTTGTGCACCACAACGAAGAGTAGCCCCTGCATTCCACAATTAGAGAAAGCCTGAGCGCAACAACAAAGACACAACATAGCCAAAAATTAAAAAAAACAAAAAAAAACCACCAGGTGTTTCTTTGTGTTCAGTTCTCCTCCTTGTACAAGAACACCAGTCAGACTGGATTAGGGACTACCGTACAACTTCATTTCACCTAGTTACCTCTTTTAAGGCTCTATCTCCAAATATAGCTGCATTCTGAGGTACTAGGGATACCTCAGACTTCAACACATGGATTTGGAGGGAACACAGTTCAGCCTGTAATTATTAGTGTTGTGTGAAAACACTTTGTGAGTATAAATGAGTGAAGTCCTAACATATACAATAGAGTGTAAGAAGGTTAAATCCTCCATTTCTAACATTCTCTTGTCCAGGGAACTCTATGAGTTCCCTGGGATAAGAGAGGCAAGACAATAAGAGACTTGCTAGAGAGATTCATATTTTTTCATGCCTGAAAAGTGGCTCTTTGACTGTACCCCTAGGTAGGCAGGGAATTGGGATTTGGTAGGTAGGTGCCTACCCTAGGTAGGTAGAGGGGTTTGGGCCTGTTTACTAACAGGAGATTCAGGGAACAGCAAGCCCACTGACCAAACAATGGGCCCAGCATTGCTCCAGAACATTCACATAACAGTGACTAATGAATTATCTAGACAGAGGGGCTTGAGGTATCCTCATAGAAATTTGTGCTCCCAAGCTGCTAGTCAGACATTTTCTTTTTGCCCCAAATAAAGGCAAAGAAGTTGACTGGAAAATGTGTCCCACAGTGTGACAAGGATGATCCAATCAAATAGAACATGAGAACTGAATGTCACATGAGGACAAGGCTTCTTCATCCAGATTGCAGTGCACTGAGATTCTGACTCCTGTAGATTCCAGCATGAGTGTATTCTGATGAATGATAGCCAGAGAAGAGCACTGTAAATTTTGGCAGGTGTCAGCATAAGATGGCTGTGAACCAGGTACTTCCCTGATAAATAGTGACAGAGGAATCTTCATTTGACTGAAATGACAGAAAAACCACCACATTCTGATATAATTTCCTTTCAAGAGCTTAGAGACTCGGTAATTTACAACTAGGCAGAATGTTAGCTTCAAGAAAGGATTGGGACATTAAAAAATTAGAGATTTTATGTTTTTCTCATGCATAAACTATTTGGCTATGAATTTCTATCTGGTACACATTTTTTTTTCAAAAGCTTATTAAGTTGTGAATGTTTGTATGTTATCTGGGGTGGGCTGTACTTTTGTAATACTTTTTTTTGTTTGTTTGTATTGTTTTCCTCAAAGCAGAGTGACTGAATGGCGACCATGGTTATCAACCTTAGACTAGGCAAAGTTTTAACTGCTTTACTTTGGAGAACATACCTAACTATTTTGCAGAATCTGAATGCCTAAATTTGCTTAAATAAACAATAGTGAAAGATATAGTATACCTGATCTCAGAACAAAACCAGCAGTGAAATGCCAAATGCATCCTGAACTATTCTGTTACCTTTCTGCCTTGCTTAGGCACTTTCCTCTTAAATGGCACAGATCATAAACACTGTCAGCGGTATGTACCTGAATAATGCATCAGGAGACTGGAAGTTACTAAAAGGAAAGAAAAAAATTCCAAACTGCTGAAACAGCAATACTAACCACCATTACTGAAACTGTCAGTTTATGATAGAGATTATTGGTAGTTTCTGTTACTTATGTGGACTAGCTCATAATTCATAAGGAAACATCCTTGCTTATTTGTTCCACATAATAAAATGAACTTACTCTGGAACATGGCCAGGGTCTGATGGGGTAGTTATTGCATCAGCTTCATAAGCTTAGACATGTTTAACTTTTTTTAGGTTCAGTTTTCTCATCTATAAAATAGGAAAGTGCTATTTTAAGAGTTGTGTTGTTGAAATTATGAATTTAATTTTCCTCAATAATATAATTATTGTTTCCTAATTATAGCATCATTTTTATAAATTTCTGGGTCAACATTTCTGGTGAAGTTTTAATATTACAAAAAATATGTTCAAAGGGGAGAAATTTTGTAGCTGGAATAGTGTATACTTCGAAATTCTTAGGTAAACTTATCAGTTGTAATTGAGAGATGAATAGATTCTGGAAAATAAGAAAGCTGATTTGGTAAGATTTAAATATATAAATTCATATTAATGTATTGTTTTAAATAAGCTGACTTGAATAGGCAGAATACCCAGTAAGATTTGTTTACTTATTACCTTTAAGGAATTTGTTAATAAGATTGTAAAAATAGATCCTTAGACTACAAAGGAGAAAAACAAAAAAAGCTAGACAAAGTTTTATAGCCACCTAAATAAAATTGATTATGTCTTCAGAAAAAAAAAAGGGGATGGGAATTAAATTATTAAGTTTTACTTTGTCTTCAATTCTTGTTTGGAGACTGTTGTATAAAATAGACTAGTGTAATTTTAACTTTCCCTCTGATTATTTTTCATTGAACAGCACCATTCTAATGAATAAAATGATTTCACTTGCCAGACTAGAAAAAATATTTTTCAAATTTATTCAGCAGTATAGTATTCCGAACAGAATTTTAGTCCCTAGAAACCAGGGACTTATGTCTAATTAATAGTTTAAGTAGAATCCATTACTTGACCATCAAATCTCTTGAATGCTCATATTTAAGTAAACATTTTTGATTTGTGTTAACAATTAAATTAGAATGAAATCCAATAAAAGTTCTGTTAGCAATTTAAAGATGCAGATTAGCAAAATGTACAGTGAATTCTAATCGTCTTTCAGTGATTGATGTACATATTCAGAATATTAAGCTCTTACATGTTCTTAATAACATTTTCATTTTCACATGCAGTGCACATGTTGAGTCAGTCAATGCCTTCTAATACGTCTTATTCTAGTAAAGCAACCTGGAACTGGTAATTGATGTTATTATCAACAAATGAAATAAATCAATCGAAGTGAATATCACAGTTCTCTTTTTTCTTCACTTAATATAATTATGATAAAATATTCTGATGTGCTACAAAAAAGCAATTTCACTGTGTGTGAGCTGCTTTCTGGATGAATAGAGTGAATATGAATAGAATTTTTTGTAGAAATAACAACCTTTTTTAACTCTGCAATTTATGTTATATAAGAGAGGATTCAAACAGAAGAATAAATAGGGAGATATATTTAAAAGAAGAAAAAAGAAATTTCACTTTAACCATTATTATTTATATGCCAAAGAGCCTAAGACTTATAAGATGCAGACTTAAAAAAATATTCTATAAGCAAAATTTTCCTTAAATGTGGCCAACTTTTATTGAACTATACTAATATATTGGAAATATATTTTCAAATTGATCAAACAGACTGATACATAGTTTGGCAACACACAAAATATTTGAAATCATGATTGCATCAAAATTCAGACTGTGTGGTTATTGCAGATTAGTGTGAAGCATTATGCGGCCCATGTGTGGAGGCAGAAGAGTAAAAGGCATTGGTGGATTCCATGATATGAAACCCCAAATGCCCACTTTGAAAGCAGTGTCAGGGTTATGGTGATGCCCTTAGCTGTAGGTGCTGCAAGCAATGTGTAGCATGTGATATCAGAAGGCAGGTCTCATGACACAAAGCAGTCTTACAGTTAAGGGGTAAAATCTAGTAATAGGTGCTGCTCAGGTCAGCAGTTGGGGTCTCAGCATCAGGCAATGGGTCTCCCTGACCTCAATACTTAACCAGGAATCACAGGGAGAACTCTAGCACCAGGAAGGGAAAGCATGATTTCAGTTTCAGGCAGGTGACCAAGGGCAGAAACAGAGAAAAGAATTAAGGTGATCATTGATTTAAAAGACCGGAGAAAGGAGAAATATAAAGGGATCTCCCTCTTGACAGACTATTATATTTCTGAACAATTCTGCAGTCATTAACTATGGACTATGGTTAACATGATGTGTTACTATAGCTTCATCTTTGGTAAAAAATGTACCTTTCTGTTGAATGATGTTGATAATGGGCGAGGCTAGGCATGTATGTAGGCAGAGGTTATATGGGAAATCTTCATACATTCCTCCCAATTTTGTTGTAAACCTAAAAATGCTGTTAAAAAAAGTCTTAAAAAAAAGAATGTAAAGCAAATTATGAAGCCAAATGCAAATTGATTTATTTCTCCTTAAATCCAGTTCATTTTCCCTCTATAATTCATTTTTCTTTTATTGCTGAATAGAACTCTCCCTTCAATTTTGCTCTATAACTTATAGTTTACCTTAATATATGTAAAAGAATAATGATTCAGAAAGTCTATAACACAAAATTATGTATATATAGATGCACATATATGGTATATACGAGGGATCTTACACATGTGAATGCAGTGGTGGTTATGGTAAATAATGTTAGGAAATGTTTTAATTGGAATAAGGTGGCAAATGTTTGACTTGTAATTATTTGACTTGGGTGTGTGTGTTTTTAAAGGAGTTTGCAGCGTGGCTGATTTCTATTTGGAAAAAATGAGGTGATACATATTAATGAATTTCTCATTTCCTTAATATTATGAAATAATTAAGGATACAGCTAACTATGAGAAAACGAAGGACTGATTATTAAAGAAAAAAAGCTTTGACTTTATTCTTTACAGCTGAGTACATATAATACCAGTGTAACGTATAAAGTTATATCTTCTCTTTTGCCATTATTGGTAGAGTTTCAGAGAGCTGTAATTGTGAATTTTTAGTTTAATAATGCAAACCTGACAGCAAAAATGGACTCTGTCACTGTGTTAATGAAGACTTTTTGCAGAACTTGAAAGATAACATATCCAGCAATTGTGAAATAATGTGCATTCTGCAAAAATCAGTGAAAGTAAGCAAAATAGCTTCAGAACAATACAATGTGGGACTCAGGGACAGAATATGGCTTGCTGTTCTGTTTATCCACTTGTCATAGATAATGTCATTTTCCTAACAAGTTAAGTATTAATGTCCCTAAAGCTCTTTCTCAAAGATAATACTATATTTCTTATGGGAAAAAATGATTTTTTAATTAAAATATCTGCAATTAGATCTAGACATCAGAATGTGTTCTGCCTTCAGTAAGGGACTTCATGATCTTATCCAGATATCAGGAAAAGCTCCTGTCTGGTTTGTTGTCTGTTTGAAGGATAAAACTGACAAGTTCTTAAGACAATGAAAATTAATATAGAGCTAGTGATTTTTATTTTAAATAATTTAGACTACTTAAGGAAATTCATTTCAAGATAGATGCAAAAATTTAAATCTGATTTTTAAATATTTTCAGTAAGGGAGAAAATGCATCCTCTTATAAGCAAGCAAATAGGCCCACACTGAGAAATCTCTAATTTTAAATGAAGTGTTCAGACATTGGAGAGAGGATTCCTAGCAGAGAATGAAATATAATGAGTAACCTGAGTCTATAACTATAATATAAGAACGATTTATTGTATTTTTTTTCTTCCCTTGAGCGTTTTTTTTGGTTAGCAAGCTGTAGATCAGGGGTGTGAAAATGAAAGTTTACCAAACTGAGGAAGAAGGCTTCTGTGCTTAAACAAATGTTAAATCCGGTCATATCATCCTCAGTTAATAGTTACCTTAAAATATAAGGTAACAGCAGTGCTTGTGTTTTGTTTCAATTCTGCAATAACCCAAGAACTTAATAAAATTTTACCTTGAGCCACATGTAAAGGGACTGAAAAAACAACAAAACAAAAACAAAATTTTCACAACAAAGGATAATTTAAAAAAAAGTGAGAAAGATCACAAAACTATGTCTATGTTTTAGAATATTTAACCTATATTTTATTTGCAATTGAAAAACGAATCCACACATGGATTTTAGTAATAGTCTAACAGAATAAGCACTAAACAATGAAAAAGAAACCTAATCCTTCTCTGACGCGACTCTTTCAGACTTCTTTACCCAGAGGCAAAACAAACACCCTTCTTCCCTGAATACCCTTCCCCTTTCTGATCTGGGCTGCTATTTCTCTACCACACTAGGAATCAACCACCTCCATGCCTTTAGGGCTCTTCACAGTATTAAAGTAAGCTCATCTCCATCAATCTTGGTTGCAACAATCCTCTTGTTTTTCATTATTTCCCTTGACTTGGATTTGACGAAGAGAGCCATCAATATACAATAAATCACCATTTTGTCAGGAACACCAGAGGTCTCTCTTTCAATATATTGATCAATATAAGGATAAATTACTAGTACATAATATTTTTCCTACCTCCTGAATAAGTGGATATAGTTCTACATTTATTCAAGTTTTATTTCATTTCCATCAGTAGAGCTTTAAAGTTTTTTCCCCTCTAAATTGCTTCATGGTTCTCATTCAGTTTTATTGCTAAATCTTTATGCTTTTGAACATATTTTGAATTGAATATTTTATTCTATTATATTCCCCAAATTGTTACTGTATGTGTATAATATACTTTTAAGTGGTAACTTAATAATGGACCCCTTGCAATAATTAGTCAATTATTTACAGAAGTTCTCTCCCTCCCCAGCTGATGATTTTAATTTTTCTAGATGTGCAGTAATAAATAAAGATAAACCTACTTCTTTGGGAGAACTCAATATCAATATTTAACATGGAAGAGACTGACAACTACACGCCAATTTTATTTTTTATTTTCTACTAGGGATAAGTTTATTTATTTTTTAATTTATTCATTTGTTTATTTATTTATTTATTTTTTATTCACTAGGGTGCTGGTTATGTGCCAGACACTATTCTAGGTGCTATTTACACTAAAGAACAAACATAAAAATCCCTGACCTCCTATATCTTATATTTTAGTGAAAGAGAAGCCAAATAAACAATGGTTAATACACAGTGAAAGGGAGAGATGCTGTTTTTTTGTTTATTTTCTTTGTGGGTTTAGTGTATGTTTTACAATTTTTTCTATCATGGTCAAGGAAGACCTTGCTGAGAAGGTGACATTTGAGAAAAGACCTGATGAAGACAAGGAAAGGAGCTCTGCAATTGTCCAGGAAAAGAGATTTCCAGACAGAAAAACCAGAAAGTGAAGTCCTGAGGCAGGGACATGTCTGGCAGGTTCAGAAAATAACAAATTTCAATGGGGCTGGAGCTGAGTGCAAGGGGTATATACTAGGCAACATGTAACAATAGAAATCTAGAAAAATGAGAATAGGTTTTTGAAAAGAATAAATACGGTCTGTGGGCCCTTGCTTCACATGTCAAACATAATGTGAATTGGCTTAGTTCTAGGAAGAATAAATTATTGGAAGGATGCTGGAATACTTTCTCCAACAAGAAGAATAGGTTGCATGAACCTGAACCAAGAGAATTGGACATCTCCATCCTCCTCACTCTCCATCTCTCTTGCATGTTTCTCTCTGGATGTCAGCATCATTCTCAGAGGCTAGGTTCCTTCACAGTTCCACCATCAGAGAAGGACATCTTTCTTAATTTAGTTCTGATTTTTGAAATCACAAAAATGGTCTCTGGACTAACTTGAGACATTTATCAACTCCCAGACTGATTAATATGGTCAGTGGGTAGAGGGTGGAATGCTTTGTATGGTAGACCTAATAGCACTAAATGTTTAAAGTGATCATTAGGAGCTATTCTCTTGTGGAATGGGTACACTGTATATAGATTTTTAACTACATATTGTTAAGATTTAACTGAATCCTAAGATAGTGTAAAACTTACATATATCCATTTACAGTGGGTTCATATCTTCATATATTGCTGAATAATTCTCTGTACTCAAGTGGCTTCTAGATAATGACTAAAGTCTTTGAAGATGTATCTGTAATCATTGAACCTTCATTCAAAGTAACTTTTTGACTGGTATCTTATTTCTAAGAAAGCTGAAGATAATGTTATTTCTGTAGAGAAATATTCTTAAGTAAGAAGTTATGTTGTGATTATTTTTGATTAATCAGAAATTCTCTTTTCTTCTCACAAATTTACTACTATAGTCCATGTATTATTTCTCTACCATGTCAGGATGCATTCTTGTTATTGCATCCAAAACAGTAAATACAATAAAATTGGCCTTTGCCCGCTTGGAGTTGGACTGACAGATGATATTTAAGTACTGTGTTATTAGCATTACAAAAAGTGTTACAAAAATGTGATGTGTTGCAAAGAGAGAAGTACAGCATGACTGAGATTAAAATAGGAAACTTTTTCCATCTATTTGTGTCATCTTTGATTTCTTTCAACAATGTCTTATAGATTTTGGAGTACAGGTCTTTTGTCTCCTTAGGTAGGTTTATTCCTAGGCATTTTATTCTTTTGGATGTGATGGTAAATGGGATTGTTTCTTGAATTTCTCTTTCTCATCTTTCATTGTTAGTGTATAGAAATGCAATAGATTTCTGTGTATTAATTTTGTAACCTGCAACTTTACCAAATTCATTGATGAGCTCTAGTAGTTTTCTGGTAGCATCTTTAGGATTTTCTACGTATAGTATCATGTCATCAGCAAATGGAGACAGTTTAACTTCTTCTTTTCCAGTTTGGATTCCTTTTATTTCCTTCTCTTCTCTGATTGCCATAGCTAGGACTTCCAAAACTATGTTGAATAAAAGTGGTGAGAGTAGACATTCTTGTCTTGTTCCTGATCTTAGAGGAAATGTTTTCAGATGGAAAGATATACCATATTCTTGGATTGGAAGAATCAATATTGTCAAAATGACTATACTACCCAAGGCAAATACAGATTCAATGCAATATGTATCAAATTACCAATAGCATTTTTCACAGAACTAGAACAAAAAATCTTAAAAGTTGGAGACACAAAAGACCTTGAATAGCCAAAGCAATCTTGAGAAAGAAAAGTGGAGCTGGAGGAATCCAGCTCCCTGTCCTCAGACTATACTACAAAGATATTGTCATCAAAACAGTATGGTACTTGTACAAAAATAGAAATATAGATCAATGAAATAGATAGAAAGGCCAGAAAAAAACCCATGCACCTATGGTCAATTAATCTATGACAAAAAAGGCAAGACTATAAAATGGAGGAAAGACAGTCTCTTCAATAAGTGGTGTTGGGAAAACTGGACAGTGACATGTATAACAATGAAATTAGAACATTCTTTTACACCATACACAAAAATAAACTCAAAATGGATTAAAGACCTAAATGTGAGACCAGACACTATAAAACACTTAGAGGAACACATAGGCAGAACACTCTTTGACATAAATTGCAGCAATATATTTTTTGATCCATCTCCCAGAGTACTGGAAATAAAACAAAAGCAAACAAATGAGACCTAATTAAACTCAAAAGCTTTTGCACAGCAAATGAAACCATAAACAAAATGAAAAGACAACCTACAGAATAGGAGAAAATATTTGCAAATGATGTGACTGACAAGGAGTTAGTCTCCAAAATTTACAAACAACTCATTCAGCTTAATATCATCAAAACAAACAACCCAATCAGATAATGGGCAGAAGCCTAAATAAACATTTCTCCAAAGAAGACATACAGATGGCCAAGGGGCACATGAAAAGGTATTAAACATCACTAATTATTAGAAAAATGCAAGTGAAAACTACAATGAGATATCACCTCACACCAGTCAGAATGACTATCATCAAAAAATCCACAAACAATAAATGCTGGAGAGGGTGTGGAGAGAAGTGAACCCTTCTACACTGTTGGAGGGAAAGTAAATTGGTATAACCTCTATGGAGAACAGTATGGAGCTTCCTTTAAAAACTAATAATAGAGCTACCATATGATTCCACAATCCCACTCTTGGGCAGGTATCCAGAGAAAAACATGGTCAGAAAGGATACATGTACCCTAGTGTTCAATGCAGCACTGTTTACAAGAGCCAAGACATGGAAGCAGCCTAAATATCTATTTACATAAGAATGGGTAAAGAAGATGTGGTACATATATACAATGGAATACTACTCAGTCCTTAAAAAGAATGAAATAATGCCACTTGTAGCAACATGGATGGACCTAGAAATTGTCATACTGAGTGAAGTAAGTCAGACAGAGAAAAAGAATTATCATATGATATCGCTAATATATGGAATCTAAAAAAAATGATAAAAATGAAACAATTTACAAAACAGAAACAGACTCACACACTTAGAGAATGAACTTATGTTTACCAGGGGCGAGGTGTGTGGGGAGGGATAGTTAGGGAGTTTGGAATTGACATGCTCACACTACTATATTTAAAATGTGTCACAAACCAGGACCTACTGTATAGCACAGGGAACTCTTCTCAATATTATGTAACAGCCTAAATGGGAAAAGAATTTCAAAAACATATAGATACATGTATATGTATAACTGAATCACTTTGCTGTACACCTGAAACTAACACAACACTGTTAATCAACTATATTCTAATATAAAATTAAAAGTTAAAAAAATAAAATAAAATAGGAAGCTTTTTAAAATGTATTAGCTTAAAATTAATTTTATCTTATTATTTGAAAGTAGTTATAATACCAATTCATGGGATTCTATTTATATTACTATTAAAATTGTAATTACTCATGTTTAACTATTCTAATCATTATTAATTAGTTAAGACCTTAGAGCACTCCACAGTTGGTATGTTTAAAACAATTATCATATAACTTTATGAATGTTACACTTAGGAAAGTGTAGAGTAGTAGTGTAAGATTAGAAAATAAAGGTACTTCAGGACATTGTGACACTAAAGTAATGCAACTTACCTTAATGTTTATAATATCTATAGTTAGTATAAGTGAATATATATGTGGATGTATATATATATGTATACATACACTTCCTATATTAGTCCTATTACCTTATTAGATGGAACAGATTAAAATATGCATATATCTTTAAAAGTTAAGAACAATGAAAAAATGCATGCCATAAAGATCTGAAGGGATATCAGGTGATACTGCCATATTTCTATGTACATCCTAAGATTTTTGGTGACACAATTGGGGATTAAATACTAACATGAGCATCAGCATCTACATTATTATAATTATCATCTAAAACACCATTATCTACCTACACAAGAGCCATTCTCATTTCTTCTATACCTAATGAATCTCAATTTTGCTCAGTTCTCAGGGGTCAATACCCTCATAGAAGGTGAGTCTATCCCTAGTCCTAAGGGGTGAATGCTGGCAAGTGTAAGATGGTTGTAATATACCGATCATGGTAATTCTGTTCCTTTTGCCATTGGTTGTCTAGGCATAGGTCTGTGATCTTACTCTGGGTAACAATTTGTTAGGGGAAGTCTACCAGATAACTTACTGAAAGTGTTTTTTCCCTACTCTGAAGAAGACAAAAACAGGAACACTTCCTTTTATGTTTAGGTATGTAATCCCAAGAGGAGGGGATAAAAATTCTAGTTAAGAATTGTTACAGGCACTTTAAGATTATCATGAGAGAAAAGGAAAACACCCTGAAGGTGTCAGGACAGAAAAAGGTAAAGTGTTAAGGTATGTGATAATTTTGCTATTCCACAGAATTAACCATCTCTGACAAAGATTACTTCTGAATTTATTATTTACAATTAAATAAAACCAAACAAACTTTATTACTTAAGCCACTTCTAATCAAGAACTAAGAAACTTACTACTAAAGATCATAACTGATGTAACCATGGTGTTTGTTAAAAAAATTTCTATGTGCCAGATCCAGTGGTAATAGCTTTACATGGATTATCTCATTAATCTTCTTAAGTAAGATTATTATCCTATTTTATATATGCAGAAAGTGAGATTTATAGAGGTAAAATAGCTACTCATGATCACACACCAAGTAAGTAGCAGAGCTTTCAAATATAAATAAAGCTACTCTGATTCCAAAGTTATTCTTCTCTGAGAAAAATGACTTCTTCTTGCCCAATTTTTAAAATATACAGCACATTACATTTATATTTAACAGTTTTCAGTTTGTTTTCTTACACAGGAATACAAAATATAAAATCTGTTGTATTTTCAGAACCAATTTGGTTCAATGATATCTAACTCCCACATATATGATCCTAGGTCTATTTATAATTCTATTTATACATTTCTATTTATACTTCATTTAGAGAAATTATCTAAGGTGTTAAACCACTTTATTTTTCAAAATAAAAATACTTCCTCAGGCTTCCCTGGGGGCGCAGTGGTTGAGAGTCCTCCTGCTGATGCAGGGGACATGGGAAAGTACCCCAGTCCGGGAAGATCCCACATGCCGCGGAGCGGCTGGGCCCGTGAGCCATGGCTGCCGAGCCTGCGTGTCCGGAGCCTGTGCTCTGCAACAGGAGAGGCCACAACAGTGAGAGGTCCGCGTACCACAAAAAAAAAAAAAAATTCCTCATATTAATAACTATGTTTTATTATTGATCATTGTGCAAGCAGCACCTGGTCAAAATTGATGACAAAGAGATATGTTTTTGTAAGTTCCTCTACTGTGTTCTTTTTCTTATTACTCCAATCCACTTTCCTTTTTTTAAAAAAATAATAATTTATTTATTTTTGGCTGTGTTGGGTCTTTTGTTGCTTCACGTGAGCTTTCTCTAGTTGCAGTGAGTGGAGGCCTTTCTTGTTGTGGAGCACGGGCTCTAGGTGTCCGGGTTTCAGTAGTTGTGGCAAGCAGGCTCAGTAGTTGTGGCTCATGGGCTCTAGAGCACAGGCTTAGTAGCTGTGGCTCAGGGGCTTAGTTTCTCTGTGGCATGTGGGATCTTCCCAGACCAGGGCTCAAACCCAGGTCCCCTGCGTTGGCCAGCAGATTCTTAACCACTGCACCACTAGGGAAGTCCCCCAATCCACTTTCTGCATTGCTTCTGGAGTTATTTTTCTGACACGTACTCTATTCATCTCATTTTAGACTTTAAAATTTTTGAATATTTTCCCAGAATAAATTCAAGGTTCTTCAACGTGGCTCAAGAGACTTGTAATATAGCCTTAGCAGACCTTCCAGTTTTCCTCTCTGTCTCCCTCTGTATGTGTGTATATGTTTAGATATATGTGTTAACTTTCTACTTGTTTCTTTATTGTGTTCGCATCCTTAGTACCTAACGTTATATCTGGCATATAGTAGGTGATTTGTAACTCTTTTTCAAATGAATTCCTATAACAGAAAGCATTCATTCAATTCAAACCATATTAACCTTACACAGAGAATGCCATTTGGAGCCCAACCTAAGCATCAGTATTGCCAATTGCTTCTCATCTAGGAGCCAATTAAAATCAAATACTTTCTTAGTATTAGATGCAGAATGGGGCTATAAAATAGAATTCCTGTGTGAAGCATAAAATATTGTGCTTTTTCTTCCCTGTGTGAGCTGTAAAACTTGACTTTTTAGAATGTAATGGACAGGCAAAAGCTACTAACTGAACTGCTTACAAGAAGTCGATATCATCAGCGATAGAATGGGGTGAAGATCCCGTTTATAAAAGACAGCTTGTGTATAAGGTAAGGGTTACCTCACTATTGGTCTATGGGGACTCTGTGCTAGTTTCCAGTGATGATTGTTGCCATGATACTAAACTTTGCACATAACAGGAATGAAAAATATTAACTGGTGATTCATAATGTTCTATTTAAATACTGAAACACCCTAGGATGTTTTTTCTACCAGCTTGTTAACATTGTCTACTCAAAATGTGTAGATTGATGTTAATATTCGTTTTATTATATCTAGTCACACTGCCTGGTTTTGCAGTATAAATGACCCCTCAATAACTTGAGCTTTGGCTGATAAATTTATGCACTTATCTGAATGACCTATTATCTGGAGACAAAGCACATCTTGTTGGACCAAGAGAGAATTCTAGAAGCTTCACTTACATGATCCAGATTTTACTAATCCAGATTTGCCTTATACCTCCTTACTTCTGTTGCTGGGAACCTATATATGCAACTATATTATATATACATGTATTCATATTCATTCTACTAAAAGATGAGTGGTGTTACCTTGGCAATAACGTTAAGTACTCAGGCTTAACCAGCATACCTATTTCTCTCCTGATTCAGTGAGCTCTGAGAATCCTGTGACCCTAGTGCTCTGATAACCATGTCTTCATTCACTCTGTGATGTTGGTTGTCATTTAGGCCATCAAAATTATAGTATTATTTTCCTCATGAATAGCTCAGTTCACCCATTATCTGGAATTACTGAGGAGATTAACCTGCTTTTACACACCGTTACTCTTAAAAGAGAACTAAATAAGTGTGAAGTGACTATATTTTATTCTCAGAATGCATTCTATTTGTGACAGTAATCATGCAGGTGGATTTTACTTTCAGCGGCTTTTTGACTTTATGCAAAATCAAACAAAAGGGAACATGATGAATTCAATCATCAGAGAGTGTGGTAACATGAAAAATGAGTCATGTGTGATTTATATTCAATATTGAATAACAAAACTGACTGCATGCATTTTAAACCAGGTACTTAATTTGAGAAACTACAAGGGTATAAGAAAATAGTCAATATTTTGAAAAGTTATCTTATAACCTTTGGCAAAAACAAGGCTATATTAAATAAATGAGGAATGAGGTTCGTTAAGTTGAAAAAGATAAAAATGAACTTTGCCAACAGAATTGAAATGTAAACAACTTTCAAGGAATTTGGATTTCTGAAAGTTAAAAATTATATTATCAAATTAGTATTTATGTCCTCTCTCCTGACGCTGTCAGCTATATAGAATCCTGGCTCTGCAGATAAAGTCTTTGGATCTTTATTTAGCAAAATAACATTAATGGGCAGAAAAACAATGCGATGGTCTAAAAATAGCTACACATAGTCACATTAAAAAAGGGCAGAAAATTACCTGAAGGAAGATACAATACAGATGATAAGGAGGAAGATATTTTAGATATTTGGAATATTTGGGGAGAATTGGGAAGAAAATGCTCTTCAAGGCAGATCACACACACACACACACACACACACATGCACACACACATTTTATTGCCTCTCATTTGATGTTCACTTCAGAAGTCAATCTATAATGCAACATTATGTAGAGTCTAAATACCTTTTATATATTTCTTGTTAAGTTATAACATTGGAGGATGAAAATCACCTCTTAAATCCAAATGCCCTGAAGTTTCCCTCCAATATTGAAAGGGAACATAATTTTTCAACATGTGTACCTGTTAAAACAGCTAGAATTTAAAATTGTGTGAATAATGCCAATTTTTCAATACTAGGATCACATTCAGTATGGTAAGATGTTTCAATAAAATGAAAGGCACAAATCACTTAGGACATATTCATAATCATTTTATCAAATGATGAGTAGACTTTACTGTAAATCTTGGCTTTTTTGTATCTCTTATTTATGTTTTGCTTCTGTCTAATCTTGATTTATCTTTCTCATATACCTATTTCTAACCAAAGAAAGATACTAGAGAAAATTTTAAATAAAATAAAATTTTAAATAAATTCTCTTTCATGTTATTAAATGACATCACACTTTGGCATTTTATTCAAAGTCTTTTGTAAGAGTGTATATTGTTTTAATATTTTTCATTTTTGAAGTGGAGTCTCTTATCAACACTGTGTTAAGACTGAGACACAAGTTAGTATTTCTTCAAAAGTGTTACATTTTATTAAGTTTATTGCCTACTATTGTACCTAATATAATCCAAATATTTTACAAAAAGGGGGTATTTTGAGAGAATGAGATGTGCACTTCAATCTATGTTGGATGTATGAGGAAACTAAAAGACAAGGATGAAACTCTGCTAAAATTACTAAGTGGAATTCCATCCTTATAAATATCTCTAAAGAGGGTAGTGGGAAGAGATCATAGTGTTCATAATATGGGAGTGAGTATGCATCCTAAAAATCACTGATAGATAAAGAAAAAAAAATCTAAACATAGAAAAAAATGTGGTTAGGTAGACAGGTATCAGGACTCTATAAGGAAGTGGCAGTTTCTAGACATTTAATTTGAAGTGAAAAAAAGAGTACAGTTCCTAAGGAGGGTTAAGAAGAAAAGACCACAATCAAACAGGAACTCTCTATATAAAGAAGAAATACCTATACAGGCAACAACATAGTGAGAAGTTTTATTATTAGTGCTGATATATAAGAGGTGGCTGTGTATATTAGGTAGCTATCAGTATATAATAAACCACTCCTGAAACCCAGCAGTTTAAAACAACAATTTATTGTTGCTTACATATTTATGTGTTGATTGAGCAGTTCTACACATCTGAGCCTGTCTCAGCTGATTTCAAACAGGCTCTTTCATGTACCTGTAGTCAGCTGGCAGACAGGCTGAGGGCTAGCTGGTCTGGAATGGCCTCACCTAGGACAATTTGACATTTTTCCATGAGAGGTTTTCTTAGACCCCTCCAGCAAACAATCCCAGATTTATTTTTGTGTTAATGGCAGAGATCCAAGAGTGGAAGCAGATACTCATAAGTGCTTATTAAAGCTGCTACTTGTGTCAATTTTGTTATTGTCCCATTTGCCAACACATATGGCCAATCCCAGAGAAAATGTGGTAGGCCAATACTAAAGAGGATGAATACAGTGTTACCTGAGATATTGAGAACAATTAATGCAGTCATCCTCTCAAAATGGGTGTAAGGACAAAAGGGACATTCAAATCTAAAAAATGGAGTGTGAAGTCAAGGCCAGATTAACAATAAACTGGATTTGATACAGAATCCCAGAGGGATTCCGAGAGTGCCAAATACCTCCACCTAAGAACCAGAATAACATTTTAAAACAGTTAGAACTCAAACAAAAGGTACTGCTAAAACAATGCTATGTAGAGGAAGAAGAAAATTGGCCAGGAAAGGTTTCTATGAGACAACTAAATACCAGACACATTTTATCTGGTCATTTGTTTACAGAATTTTAAGGACACTTTTAGTAGATACGGGTGTCCTCTCTTTTATGGGAACACAGGAAGAAAACATTTACTCTTCCCATTGTAAATGTATGTGGCCAATGGGTTGTTTTTATAAAACATGTAATTGCTAGTAAAATATTCTTATTATTTCCTTCACTTCTGCAAAAATCAGAAAAGATTCTTGATGGATGATAGTACCACAAGATCAGTGGGGCCTGAGTTTCTGCATAAAGAATAGTTGCTATGGAAAAATTTTTGTAATTACAGTAGACTTTCCTTGAATATAAATTAATATCTTTGTGTTAGGCTATTGAAATTTTCAGGGTTGTTAAAGTAGCCAAAGGTCTCTTGTAATCACTAATAAAGAAAAGCAATTAGCCAGATGAAATATTTTACAAGCTCACTGTTAACTGTTTTCTTATACAATATCAATGGCTATTCTTGTTGCATAATATCAGAGGGTACATGGTGTGTATATATATATATATATATATATATATATATATATATATATATATATACATACACACACATATGACATTGCAAACAGCTTAACTATCATCACTTGGTTAAGGTAGTGTTTACTAGGTTTCTCTGCTGTAAAGTTACTCTTTTTCCCTTTCCCTACTCTCTTCTTTGAAACTGAGCCACAAAGTCAAACTCAGCCTCAAGAGAGTGCAGGCAGATAAGCCCAGGCCCTGGCTGAGGGGATATATACACACACTATTGGAAATTCTTCTGTGAGAAGCATATAATAGTTTTTATAAGTTCCTATATTCAGTGTGTCAATATTTTGTTAAGAATTTTTGTTTTTATATTCATGAGAGGTAGTTTTCTTTTTCCCTTGAGGTGCTTGTTTTTTTTGTTGTCTTTTTTCCTTGTTTTGGTATCAGAGTAACACTAGATTCACAGAATAAGATGGTGTTGTGGGCTGAATGTTTGTCTTCCCATGTAGAAATCCTAACCCCCAATGTGGTGGTATTTAGAAGAGGCCTTTGGGAGGTGATTATCTCAGGAGGATGAAACCCTAATGAATGAGATTAGTGCCCTTATAAAGGGCCCCAGAGAGCTCTCTTGGCCCTTCTACCATGTGAGGACACAGTGAGAAGATAGCCATCTATGAGTCAGAAAGTGGGCTTTTCATCAGATAACAAATCTGCCTGTGGCTTAATTTTGGACTTCTTATCCCCCAGAACTGTGAGAAATAAATATTGACCTTTTAAGCCATCCAGTCTATGGAATTCTGTTACAGCAGCCCAAACTGTTTAAGACAAAGAGTGTTTACTGTGTCTATATTTTCTGAAAGAATTTGTATATAATCTGTATAATTTCTTCATTGAATTAACAGTGAAGCCACTTGGGCTCAAGCTCTTATTTGTAGGAATATTTTAAATTCAATTCCATTATTTTTTATGTCTATTCAAATTTTCTGTTCATTTTTTAGTTTTAATGATTTGTTTCTTTCTAGGAATTTTTCTACTTTGGTTAAGTTGTCTATTTAGCATAAATCTGTCCATAATATTTTCTTATGATAATTTTAATTACTATAAATTAGGTAGAGATATTATCTCATTCCTCATTTTTTAAACATGTATCATACTTTTTGTTGATTATTCTAGCTGAATGATTACTGATTTTGTTGAGTATTTCCAAGGATAAAACTTTAGTTTCATTGTGTCTTCATAGTTTCTATATAATTTTTCTGTTTTCTGTTTGTTTATTTTGACCCTTATTATTTCCTTCTGTCTGTTTGCTTTGGTTTTACTTTGCTCTTGTCTTCAAAGTCCTTAAGGGGCTGTTTAGATGTTGATTTAATACCTTTCTTCTTTTCTATAAGAGATACATTTAAAGTTTTTGATTTTCCTCTTACTATTTCTTTCATTGCATTTCATAAATTTGGATGCTTCATCTTCCTTCAATTTAAAATACTTTCTAATATATCTTCTGATTTTTTTTGACCTGTGGGTTCAAGTTTGTTAATCTTTAAAATGTCTAATCTACTGTTAATTCCATCAGTGTATGCTGTATCATACTCATTGTTTTCATTTGAGACAATTGATTTGGAACATTTTACTATTTTCCATGCCTCTGCTAAAATTTAGAACATACTATGTAAGTTATAATAATAATTTTAATGCTCTTTTCTATTAAGTCTAAATTTTGTGTCAGTTCTAGGTTTGATTTATCAGTAGATTGACTAAGTTTGTTCCTCATTACAGGTATTATTTTCCCTTACCTTTGCCTGCCTTGTCATTTTTTTGTTTTGTTTTGCAGACTTTGTGAATTTTACCACTATTGGTGTTATATTTTTTAAAAATTTTTATATTATTGAGTTTGTTGTGGAATGATTTTACCTTACTTGGAAACAGTTATCTTTTTATGTCTTCCTTTTAAGATTTGTTAGTTGAGGGAGGAATTGTTATGTTGAAGGCAGGACAGAGCAGAGCTCATCCTAGAGCTCATTATTTTCTTTCTGAATGTTCTCGGTAATGTCCTGTGAATCATGAGATTTTCTAGCCTATTTGAAGGGAATAGACATTTTTCCCAACCCTGTGTGAGCACTAAGCACCTTTTCAGATAGGGTTAACCCTGGAGGGAGGAGGACAGCTTTGTAGACTTCAAGTTCTTTCTCTGCTTGGTTCTCTCCTAAACCATAATACATCCTCTAAACTCTAGACAATTTAGTCTCCCCAGACTTTCTGCTCTGTCTCTTCAACTCAGGGAGTCTGCCATGCTCTTTTTGGTTTGACCGTCCTATGTCATGGCCTGGAAACCCTCTCAAGGCAGCAAACTGTGGCAATCATACTCATCCTCTCATTTGTTTTTCATACTTCAGAAATCACCAACTTTCATTGACTTAGTTCCGATGTCTTGAAAACCATTGTTTTATATATTTTTTGTTTTGGTTGTTTGAGACAGGAGGGAATATCCAATCATTAGTAATCCATCTTAGCCAGCAGAAACACTCTATTATTTCTTTTTAAGGATATAGATACTGGTGTCTGAGGTGAAACCAGTGACAAGAATCACTGCAATTTTAACACTTTTCTTCCAACCTTCAGGAGGTTAGATTGATAGGGGTTCTTAATTTAGATGAATATATTTTAAATATACACTTTGATGTTGACACATATATTTAAATTAGTCATGTATTTTTTTTCTTTTTTGTGTGTGTGAGTTAGGTATTAAAAGCCAGCAATACCAATGAATGTATGGATGTTTTACCATAAAGCTGTTTTCTTAATCATTTCTTCAAAAAGAAGTCAACAAAGATATTACTCATACCTGATACTTGACTAAACTATAGCACCAAAGTAAATGTTCCTTACTCTGATTTGTTTTCCTAATTAAATTATTAGAATTAGGGGAAGGATGACATCCCAAGTATTGTACTAGATGCTTTACATAAATTATCTTATTTAATTATTACAACAACCTATGAGGTAAGTTCTATTGCCCCCACTTTAGAAATGAAGAGCATAAGGCTTTAAGTGGTCATGTTCACACAGATAGTACATGTAGAACTTTATTTCAAATTTAGGTTTGTCTGATTCCAAAATTAATTCTCCCTTAAATTATAGCATATTTGACCTATTGATAGATTGTAAAAACATATAAAATTCATTTATTTTCATCTATATTCTTAAAGTCATCTGTTTCATAAACATACATAACTATAGGACTTTCACACAACAGTGCCAATATTTTTACAGGAAAAGTTATTCAAAACTAATAAAAAATACCTTTGTATTAGATGCATGACTGTTTTTTGGTGGATGGGGTTTTTGAAAAAACAAGTGCATAAACAAAATCAATAGGACCAATAATATGCTTCTGGGATTCATATTTTCTTTAATCTTTAGGCAAAGAAGAACACCTGCCATTTCTTGGAAACTGTAGTTTAAATCATTTTAGTTATAGGTAAAAGATAACACAATGCATATTACAGGTTAATGTAGTTAGTAATTAGTATTATTGCATGTATTTTTAAATTAAATTTTATGATTCAGCAATATTGAAATTTTACATATTGGAAAAGGTAATGCTATTGAATTGCCTATTGGACAAATAAAATAATCCCCTCAGAATTTAATTCTCCAAAAATATTATAGCAGAAATTATGCTAGCTCTTCAAAATATTTACTCCCTTCTCTTCCCTTATAACAGAATAATAAACTACAATATTTAGTTGGATATATTTACATTGGCTGGAAATAATACTTTTCCCACTCCCTTATGTTAGATGTATACATATAGAAATATAGAAATGGAAGTGGGATTGTTTTGGGAATGTCATAAAATGGAGGAACACTTGTCCTTTTCCATTTTACATTTGGCTGTTCAGCATGTACATATGATGCTTCCTAACTCATTCTATAAGGCCAATATCAACCTGATATCAAAACAAGACAAAGACACCATAAAAAAGAAATATTACTGGCCAATATCACTCATAAACATAGATGCTGAAATACTCAACAAAATATTAGAAAACCAACTTCAACAATACAGTGAAAGAATTATGCATCATGATCAAGTAGGGTTTATCCCAGGGATGCAAGAATTTTTTACTATCCACAAATCAATCAATATGATACACCACATTAATAAACTAAAGAATAAAAATCACATGATTATCTCAGTAGATATGTTATGAAAAAGTTCAACATCCATTTATGATAAAAAACTCTCCACAAAGTGGATATAGAAGGAACATAACATAATAAAGGCCATATATGACAAACTTACAGCCAACATCATATTCAATGGTGAACAGCTGAAACCATTTTCTCTAAGATCAGAAACAAAACAGGTATGCCCACTCTTGTCACTTTTAGTCAACATATTATTAGAAGTTCTGGCCACAACAATCAGGCAAGAAAAATAAATAAAATAAATCCAAACTGTTAAGGAAGAAATTAAAATGTCACTGTTTGCATATAACATGATATTATATATAGAAAATCCTGAAGACACCACCAAAAAACTTCTTAAAACTCATAATGAATTCAGTAAAGTTGCAGGATACAAAATTAACATACACAAATCTGTTTTGTTTCCATACTCTAACAACAAATGATCAGAAAAGGAAATCAAGAAAACAGTCTCATTTCCAACTGCATCCAAAAACAAACCCAACAACCTAAGAATGAATCTAACTAAGGAGGTGAAAGACCTGTACTCAGAAATCTATGTCTCTGATGAATGAAATTGGAAACAATAAATAAAAATGGAAAGATATATCATGCTCATGAAATGAAGAATTAATATTTTAAATTAATTAATAACCATGCTACTCAAGGCAATCTACAGATTCAATGTAATTCCTATCAAAATGACAATGGCATTTTTCACAGAACTAGAACAAATAATCCTAAACTTTGTGTGGAATTACAGGACACTGAATTGCCAATACAATCTTGAGAAAGGAGAACAAAGTTGGAGGTAACACTGTCCCTGATTTCAAACTATACCACAAAGCCACTGTAATCAAAACAGTATGGTACCAGAACAAAAACAAATACATAGTCAATGGAACAGAACAGAGAGCCCAGAAATGAACACACACTTATATGGTCAATTAATTTTCAAAAAAGGAGGCAAGAATATACAATGGGGAAAAGACAGCATCTTCAATAAATGATATTGAGAAAACTGGGCAGCTACATGCAGAAGAATTAAACTAGACTGCTTTATCACAGCATGTTCAAAAATAAACTTGATATGGATTAAAGGCTTAAATGGAAGATCTGAAATCAAAAATGTTGCAGAGGAAAACATAGGCACTATGCTCTTTTACTTTGGTCTTAGCAGTATTTTATTTGGATATGTGTCATCAGGAAAGGAATAAAAAGCAAAATTAAACAAATGTAATTACATCAAACTAAAAAGCTCTTGACAGCAAATTATCAACAAAATGAAATGGTCATCTACTTTGTATGAGAGAAGATATTTGCAGACGATATATCTGATAAGGGGTTAAGATCCAAAATATACAAATAATTCCTACAACTCAGTATCAAAAAATAAACAAATAGATAACAACAAAAACCCATTGAAAAATGAGCAGGGGATTTGAATAGACATTTTTCCAAAGAAGATATATGGATGGTCAACAGACATATGAAAAGGTGTTCAACATCACTAATCATAATGGAAATACAAATCAAAACACAATGAAATATTACCTCACACCTGTCAGAATGGATATCCTCAAAGAGACAATAAATAACAAGTGTTGATGATGATATAGAAAGAAGGGAATACTTATGCACTGTTTCTTGGTATGTGAATTGGTGCAGCCACTGTGATATACACTATGGGAGCTCTTCAAAGAAATGAAAATAGAACTATTATACAATTCAGCAATTCCACTTCTGTGTATTTATCTGAAGAAAATTAAAACACTAATTTGAAAATATATATGCACTCTTATGTTTATTATATATATGCAATTGAATATTTCTCAGCCATAAAAAAAATGGAATTTTGCCTTTTGTGACAACATGGGTGGACCTAGGGGATACTGTGTTAAGTGAAATGAGTCTGATAGAGAGAAAGACAAATACTGTAAAATTTCACTTATATATGGAATCTAAGTAAACAATATATTTTTTTAAATTAACAAACATAACAAAACAAAAACAGAATTCTAGTTACAGGGAACAAACAGTCGGTTGTTAGAGAGGAGGGATGTGGGGGGATGAGTAAAATAGGTGAGGGGAATTAACAGGTACAATTTCTAGTTATAAAATAAATGAATCAAAGAGGCAAAATGTACATTGTGTGGAATATTGTTCAATATTACATAATATTGTATGGTGATGATGGTGGTCAAAAGGTACAAAATTTCTGTTATAAAATAAACAAGTAGTAGAGGTGTAATGTGCAACATGATTAAAAAAGTTAACACTGCTGCATGTTATATATGAAAGCTGTTAGGAGAGTAAATCCTAAGAGTTCACATAATATATTTTCTTTATCTTAAAATTGTATCTATATGACGTGATCAATGTTCAGTAAACTTAATGTGGCACTCATTTCATGATGTATGTAAGTCATATCATTATACTGTACACTTCAATCTTTTACAGTGATGTGTGTCAATTATATCACTATAAAAATGGAAGAAGACCTCTTAGAATGAAAAGAGAAGATACACAGTGGAAGAAGCAGATATTTGCAAAACACATATTTGACAAAAGACTAGTGTCAAGAACATGTTAAGACCTTTCAAAACTCACTAGTATAAAAGGAAAAAAGCAAAAAAAATCTTTAAAATTAGAAACAAGATATGAAAAGATATTTCCTTGAAGAAGACATACAGATGAAAATAAAGCACATAAAAGAGGTTCATCTTTATTAGCAATTAGAGAAATGCAAAATAAACACCAAAATGAGATATCACTACATAACTATCAGGATGGATTAAAAAAAAAGTGATGGCAAAGATGCAAAGAAACTAGATTATGAATGCTTTTGCTAATGTATGCTGTATAGTGCAGCCACTCCAGTAAAACAGTTTGGCAGTTTCTTTATTTTTCTTCAGTTTTATTGAGGATTTACTGTTTAACCAAATACAGCATGTGATTAATGTAAATAGTTTGGTGAGTTTGATCATATGTATAAATTCTTATTACCATCACCACAATCAAGGTAATAAACATATCCATTACTTCCAAAAGTTTCCTTGTATACCTTTGGGGTTTTGGGGTTGTCTTTGTTGCTTTGTGTGTGTGTGTGTGGTAAGAGCATTTAACATGAGATCTACCCTCTTAAAGAAAAGTTAAGTGCACAATATCTTATTGTTAATTATAGGGAGCTTTTAATGAAATTAATATACTACTACTATGCAATCCAACAAATGCACTATTAAGCATTTATCCCAATTAAAGACTTAGACTCACACAAATATCTGTGCATGAATGTTTATAGCTATTTTATTCATAATAATTAAAAACTGAAAACAATTCAACTGTCCTTTAACAGGGTAATGATTAAACAAACTATGATATGTCAAACCATAGAATACTATTCAACAATAAAAATGAGTGAACTATTGATACCTGCAACATCCTGGCTGAAACTCCAAAGAATCATGTTAAGTGTAAAAAGCCAGTCTCAAAGGGTTACATACTATATGATTCCATTCATGTAAGATTCTTGAAACGATAAAATTATAGAAATGGATGACAATTTTGTGGATATCAGGGTTTAGAGGAGATAGAAGCAGGATGAAAAAGAGTATTAAAGGCAACATAAAACACCTTTATGGTAATGGAAATATTGTGTATCTTGACTGTACCCTTTCAATATCCCTCTTGTGAAATTACATTTTGTGCATGTGAATTTAAAATTATCTCAAGATTAAGAAAAATATATAAAACCATGTCTCCTTTATGTGCCTGCTGTGAAAACATGTATCTTGTGCAATAGGAATAGGTAAAGTTTGCCGTTCCTCCCAAATACATATCCAATTCAGCCACAGGTTCCAACAAGGTGTCTGTTTGTCTAATTGTTACATCATTCTTCTCTCTGAGACATGTAGCTTTATCTCATATGTCTTTAATTCAGCTATGTATTTAAAATAGTTTTTGTTCTATCTTATTCATCATGTCAGGTGTCTGTAATAAGATTTTCCCCACATTATTGTAGACCTGTAGATTGCTGGATTTGGACAGCTATGAACTTATTTTACGTGAATTATTTCTTATACAATTGAAGTTAGAGCAAATAAACTTCCAAGGATATGACTACTTGTCACTGAGGTTAGGATACTATATTTTTTCCTATTTTTCTCAGCTTTATTTGGAAATTATACTTTATTGTTGCTATAAATTTATGATAGAGATATATCATAAAAATTCTCAATTTCCCATACAAAGTTTCAAGAACTCATGTCAAATTCATGATAAATATTCCAATCAAAAATGGTTAAAACATTCATTTGTAATCCACCAGAGGGCAGAGAGCAGAAGCAAGAAGAATTACAATCCTGCAGCCTGTGGGAAAAAACAAAACAAAACAAAACAAAAAAACACATTCACAGACAGATAGACAAGATGAAAAGTCAGAGGGCTATGTACCAGAGGAAGGAACAAGATAAACCCACAGAAAAACAACTAAATGAAGGGGAGATAGGCAAGCTTCCAGAAAAAGAATTCAGAATAATGATAGAGAAGATGATCCAGGACCTCGGAAAAAGAATGGAGGCAAAGATTGAGAAGATGCAAAAAACGTTTAAGAAAGACGTAGAAGAAATAAAGAAAAAACAAAGAGAGATGAAAAATACAATAACTGAAATGAAAACTACACTAGAAGAATCAATAGCAGAATAACTGAGGCAGAATAATGGATAAGTGATGTGGAAGACAGAATGGTGGAATTCACTGCTGGGGAACAGAATAAAGAAAAAAAGAATGAAAAGAAGTGAAGACAGCAAACAGACTTCTGGGGCAACATTAAACACAACAATATTCACATTATAGGGGTCATAGAAGGAGAAGAGAGAGAGAAAGGACCAGAGAAAATATTTGAAGGATTATAGTCGAAAATTTCCTAAACATGGGAAAGGAAATAGCCACCCAAGTCCAGGAAGCACAGTGAGTCCCATACAGGATAAACCCAAGGAGAAACACACTGACACACATAGTAATCAAATTGACAAAAATTAAAGACAAAGAATAATTATTGAAAGCAGCAAGGGAAAAATGACAAATAACAAGCAAGGGAAAAATGTCAAATAACATACAAGGGAACTCCCATAAGGTTAACAGCTGATTTCTCAGCAGAAACTCTACAAGCCACAAGGGGGTGGCATGATATACTTAAAGTGATGAAAGGGAAAAACCTACCACCAAGATTACACTACCCAGCAAGGATCTCATTCAGATTCAATGGAGAAATCAAAAGCTTTACAGACAAGCAAAAGCTAAGAGAATTCAGAACAACCAAACCAGCTCTACAACAAATGCTAAATGAACTTCTCTAAGTGGGAAACACAAGAGAAGAAAAGGACCTACAAAAACAAACCCAAAACGATTTTAAAAATGGTCACAGGAATATATATATCGATAATTACCTTAAAAATGAATGGATTAAATGCTCCAACCAAAAGACACAGGCTTGCTGAATGGACACAAAAACAAGACCCATATATATGCTGTCGACAAGAGACCCACTTCAGCCTAAGGACACATACAGACTGAAAGTGAGGAGGTGGAAAAAGATATTCCATGAAAATGGAAATCAAAAGAAAGCTGGAGTAGCTATACTCATATCAGACAAAATAGACTTTAAAATAAAGTATGTTACAAGAGACAAGGAAGGACACTACATTATGATCAAGGGATCAATCCAAGAAGAAGATATAACAATTATAAATATATATGCACCCAACATAGGAGCACCTCAATACATAAGGCAACTGTTAACAGCTATAAAATAGGAAATTGACAGTAACACAATAATAATGGGGGGCTTTAATACCTCACTTACAGCAATAGACAGATCATCCAAAATGAAAATAAATAAGGAAACACAAGCTTTAAATGACACAATAGAACAGATAGATTTAATTGATAACTATAGGACATTCCATCCGAAAACAGCATAAAACACTTTCTTCTCAAGTATGCACAGAACATTCTCCAGGGTAGATCACATCTTGGGTCACAAATCAAGCCTCAGTAAATTTAAGAAAATTGAAATCAAATCAAGCATCTTTTCTGACCACAATGCTATGAGATTAGAAATGAATTACAGGGAAAAAAACATAAAAAAGAAACATGGAGGCTAAACAATACGTTACTAAATAACCAAGAGATCACTGAAGAAATCAAAGAGGAAATAAAAAATACATGAGAAAACTGACAATGAAAACATGACGATCAAAAACCTATGGGATGCAGCGAAAGCAGTTCTAAGAAGGAAATTTATAGCTATACAAGCCTACCTCAAGAAACAAGAAAAATCCCAATTAAACAATCTAACCTTACACATAAAGGAACTAGAGAAAGAAGAATAAACAAAACCCAAAGTTAGCAGAAGGAAAGAAATCATAAAGATCAGAGCAGAAATAAATGAAATAGAAACAAAGAAAACAATAGCAAAGATCAATAAATCTAAAAGCTGGTTCTTAAAGAAGATAAACAAAATTGATAAACCATTAGCCAGACTCATTAAGAAAAAGAGGGAGAGGACTCAAATCAATAAAATCAGAAATGAAAAGGAGAAGTTACAACAGACACAGCAGAAATACAAAGCATCCTAAGAGACTACTACAAGCAACTCTATGCCAATAAAATGGACAACTTGGAAGAAATGGACAAATTCTTAGAAAGGTAAAACCTTCCAAGTCTGAACCAGGAAGAAACAGAAAATATGAACAGACCAATCACAAGTAATGGAATTGAAACTGTTATTAAAAATCTTCCAACAAACAGAAGTCTAGGAACAGATGGCTTCACAGGTGAATTCTACCAAATATTAGAGAAGAGCTAAAACCTATTCTTCTCAAACTCTTCCAAAAAATTGCAGAGGAAGGAACACTCCCAAACTCATTCTATGAGGCCACCATCACCCTCATTCCGAAACCAGACAAAGATACTACAAAAAAGGAAAATTACAGACCAATATCACTGATGAATATAGATGCAAAAATCCTCAACAAAATACTAGCAGACAGAATCCAAGAATACATTAAAAGGATCATACACCATGATCAAGTGGGATTTATCCCAGCGATGCAAGGATTCTTCAATATATGTAAATCAATCAATGTGATACACCATATTAACAAATTGAAGAATAAAATCCATATGATCATCTCAATAGATGCAGAAAAAGCTTTTGACAAAATTTAACACCATTTATGATAAAAACTCTCCAGAAAGTGGGCGTAGAGTGAACCTACCTCAACATAATAAAGGTTATATACAACAAACGCACAGCAAACATCATTCTCAATGGTGAAAAACTGAAAGCATTTCCTATAACATCAGGAACGAGACAAGGATGTCCACTATCACCACTATTATTCAACATAGATTTGGAAGTCTTAGCCATGGCAATCAGAGAAGAAAAAAAAATAAAAGGAACACAATGGAAAAGAAGAAGTAAAACTGTCACTGTTTGCAGATGACATGATACTCTACAAAGAGAATCCTAAAAATGCCACCAGAGCACTACTAGAGCTAATCAATGAATTTGGTAAAGTTGAAAGATACAAAATTAATGCACAGAAATCTCTTGCATTCCTATACACTAATGATGAAAAATCTGAAAGGGAAGTTATGGAAACACTCCCATTGACCATTGCAACAAAAAGAATAAAATACCTAGGAATAAACCTACCTAGGGAGACAAAAGCCCTGTATGCAGAAAACTATAAGACACTGATGAAAGAAATTGAAGATGATACCAACAGATGGAGACATATGCCATGTTCTTGGATTGGAAGAATCAATATTGTGAAATGACTATACAACCCAAAGCAATCTACAGATTCAATGCAATCCATATCAAATTACCAATGGCATTTTTTACCGAACTAGAACAAATCACCTTGCAATTTGTATGGAGACACAAAAGACCCTGAATAGCCAAAGCAGTCTTGAGGGAAACAAATGGAGCTGGAGGAATCAGACTTCCTGACTTCAGACTATACTACAAAGCTACAGTAATCAAGACAATACTGTACTGGAACAAAAACAGAAACATAGATCAATGGAACAAGATAGAAAGCCCAGAGATAAACCCACACACCTATGGTCAACTAACCTATGACAAAGGAGGCAAAGATATACAATGGAGAAAAGACAGTCTCTTCAGTAAGTGGTACTGGGAAAACTGGACAGCTACATGTAAAAGAATGAAATTAGAACACTCCCTAACACCATACACAAAAATAAACTGAAAATGGATTTGTGACCTAAATGTAAGACTGGACACTATAAAACTCTTAGAGGAAAACATTGGAAGAACACTCCTTGACATAAATCACAGCAAGATCTTTTTTGGTCCATCTCCTAGAGTAATGGAAAAAAAAACAAAAAATAAACAAATGGGACCTAATGAAACTTAAAAGCTTTTGCACAGCAAAGGAAACCATAAACAAGATGA
This sequence comes from Leucopleurus acutus, assembly GCF_964270905.1. Taxonomy (NCBI): domain Eukaryota; kingdom Metazoa; phylum Chordata; class Mammalia; order Artiodactyla; family Delphinidae; genus Leucopleurus; species Leucopleurus acutus. The sequence continues at coordinate 26,142,179 of NC_139159.1, read as the reverse complement.
AAAAAACAACCCTCATAATGGGAGAAAATATTTGCAAATGAATCAACAGACAAAGGATTAATCTCCAAAATACATAAACAGCTCATGCAGCTCAATAGTAAAGAAACAAACAACCCAATACAAAAATGGGCAGAAGACCTAAATAGAGATTTCTCCAAAGAAGACATACAGATGGCCAAGAAGCACATGATAAGCTGCTCAACATCACTAATGCAAATCAAAACTACAATGAGGTATCACCTCACACCAGTTAGAATGGGCATCTTTAGAAAATCTACCAACAACAAATGCTGGAGATGGTGTGGAGAAAAGGGAACTGTCTTGCACTATTGGTGGAAACGTAAATTGATACAGTGACTTTGGAGAACAGTATGGAGGTTCCTTATAAAACTAAACATAGTATTACCATATGATCCAGCAATCCCACTACTGGGCATATACCCAGAGAAAACCATATTCAAAAAGACACGTGCACCCCTGTGTTTTTGCAACACTATTTATAATAGCCAGGTCATGGAAGAAGCCTAAATGCCTTTTCACAGACAAATGCATAAAGAAGTTGTGGTACATATATACAATGGAATATTACTCAGCCATTAAAAGGAATGGAATTCAGTCATTTGTTGAGACATGGATGGATCTAGAGACTGTCATACAGAGTGAAGTAAGTCAGAAAGAGAAAAACAAATATCGTATATTAACGCATGTATGTGGAACCTAGGAAAATGGTACAGATGAACAGGTTTGCAAGGCAGAAGTTGAGACACAGATGTAGAAAACAAATGTATGGACACCAAGGGGGGAAAACCGAGGTGGGGTGGGGTAGGGATGGTGTGCTGAATTGGGCGATTGGGATTGACATGTATACACAGATGTGTATAAAATAGATGACTAATAAGAACCTGCTGTATAGAAAAACAAAACTAAACTAAACTAATATTAAACTTTCTTTGGGTTATTTGTATGGAAATATGTTAATATAAATGTTTCAGACATTACATGAAATTTGTAAAAATCTTATATGTTCTGGTATAATGTTATAAGTCATAATTCTAGTTATTATTTTAAAATGTATATCAGAAATAACTAAATTTCTTTGTCAATTGCATTATTATGAACTTTCATCAAATCTTTATCTGTGGTCATTTTTAAGTCTTTTGTCATTTACAGACAGTTCTGGGTGTACTCTGATGCTTTTGCAAAAATGTTCCTGTAAAAGGGTTACATCTTCAAGGAATTCATGGAAAAGACTCTGACAAGTACGGGTTTCTGGTAACTGACTCTACTGCTGAACTGAATGAATAAGCATTTTCAGAACTCTAATGGAAAACTAATGAATTTATAAAAGTGCTAACAAAAGATCAAGATAAAAGAAATATTAATTTCATTGGACTGAGTGAACTGATGAGGATGATTATAATTTTTGTGACTTTCTGTTTGAATAAAACAAAAAAAGTTTAAAAAAAACAAAAAAAGACATTCATTTGTGAGTTTCAGGAAGTATTCCTCTTCTGTGTCTGTAAATAAAAGAAAAAGAAGGTTGATCTTGGTGAATTGAATTTACCAGTTTTTTAAAAAAGATAGAAATGGGGAAAATAATTTACTGTACTGAATTGAAAATATTTGAACTTCTTTTAAAAGTATGTAAATATTATGATGCTTTTCCAAAGTATTATTAATAAATATAATGGTAGTTTGAAAGATGTGAAAGTTTGTACTTTAAACTTACCCTAATCTAATACATACCAAATTCAAGTACATTTTCTTTCAAAATACACCTGAAAATTATTATGTTTCCATTTCCATGCTAGAATATTAATAGAACAAAACAAGTAAGACAATGTTCAGATGAATATTCTACTTATTTTGCCCAACCCTATCTTAGAAGCTGTAGAGGCATTAAAAGGTTCAAAAGACCTACTCTAAAAAGCTCCATGATACTAGTATAAAAAAGGCATTAACCTTGCAATGTATCGATTTAATGATCAGATGATATTTATGTTATGATTCAAGTGTAATGTTCATAAGGTGCTTAAAAGTGTTATTTGGAATCTTGATATGTATAGTTATAAAATGTTCATTTTATATTATTTACATAAAGATTATAATGATATCATGGTCTTGATGAACTTGTTTTAACAGGTTTACTCTCTATCCTTTGAACTTTTAAGCATTCCACTTAAACCAAAAACATTTGAACAGAAAGAAAATATATTGATTTCTTGTGTTCTAGACAAAGGCTAATCCTCAAAGACAAAAATGCATACTTTCTGTCCTTAAGGAGTTTATAGACTATTGAAGAGCCTAGAAGAGTCATTTCATTTTTCCTCTACTGTGTATCACTCAGAGTCCTGATTGATATAAGCTAAAAATGGCTATTTGGAGGAAAATTTAAGAAAATTACTATTTACACAGGTTTGGGCAAGGTGGAGGGAATCTACAAGAAGTAATACATTGAAACCCAGAAGTCACTAACCTGCTAGGCTTCAAGCCAGGGTAAGGAGAGAAGCAGCAACTGGAATCCACAGTCAGGGAGAGCTGTGTAGAGAGGGCTGCCTGGCCTGAAGCTTTTCCTACTCACCAGGGGACTCAGTCAGGCTACTGCAATCTTGCCTGCTTGCAGGAATTGGAGAAATACATTTCCAGATCTCACTCTCCTTCCTCCCCAAGGCTGAACCCAGTGAAGAACCAGAGGGCAAAGAAGTTCACCTATGTAATTCTTATAGATCAATATCTCATGGCACAAAGTAGGGAGAGGAAAAGGTGGAGAGTGGATCTAGGGGTGGTAGACAAGGATATCCAGCACTCACGGTGATGTATTAATGACCTTAATATGCTTTGGTTAGTAAAGATAACTGTGCCTGATTCAAAAGTAAGAGTAGCTTTATGGGTATCTGGGACTCTCGCTGTATTCTACTTACTTCTCCTTAACCAATATTCAACACTTCATCATATACAAAACCAGATTTAGGATTTCTGGTCTGAACTAAAATAATTCAATTCCACTTACTTATTTTTAAAATCGAGACAAAAATTATATCTGGGCTTTGTTATCTTAAGGTCAAAATCAAATGAGGTAAAATATGTAATATATTCATTGCATAATTTACCTCACCCAGTTCTTCCATTATAGAACTAAAAGAATGCAGTCTAATATTAATAAATGATAGCACCATTAAGAATTAAGTAAATTAAGCTATCAGCAAGTATATCAAAGGCAGATGATCTTTGAATTAAATGCTCTTCCCTTTCTACACAGGAATAATACAGTTCACTGAAACTAATTTTGTCTGGTTGATATTTTGCTGTATCACAAGGTCAAGTTTATTGACAAATAATTTATCTTACTGAGAATCATTAAATTTGAAGCTGGATATCATTAAAATCAAGAATTGGATGACATTTGGTGTTGAAGAAGGAAAAATATATGGGGAATATCAAACGTTGGATAAAAGTCCTTCTCTATTAAATAACTTCAAGAGCTTGAAATAAAAGTTTATAATTACAACTTTCAAAAATTTAAATTCAGAAGACCAAAATGGACTACAGTGGCATAAAACAATGTTATTAAATGTTTTTTTCTGGATTCAATGCAGTCAATGCACTAGAAGTTTTTAATGTGAATGTAATGACTTAAGGCAGGTTAGTTTTTATTAAATGTAGATGTTAGAGAACCAATACACACACACACACACACACACACACACACACACACACACACCCCTTAACAATATTAGAGTTGAGGGATATTAATATATTTTTTAAATTTTCAAATTAATGACTAAATTGGCATAGAATCAAAAGAGAGTAAACATGTTTGCAAGTTTAAAAAATCTCATTTATTTTTTATTTTCATGGGGTTTGTAAAATATGAAAATTACTAATGCTGTTTAAACATTTCCAGAAATAAATACATAGAATTTCATTTTACTTTTTTCTGTCATGCATTTGGGTGGTTTGGTATTTCAATTATTTCTGATATGTTATATGCCAACTAATATCTTGCAAAACTTGCCTGGAATATTACACTTTCCTTAGGCTTTTTCATTTTGTTTTATTACTCATTTTCATTCCCCAAAGTATTTGACATCTATAGTGCTGTAACTGCAATTTAAAAGGAATCCATTTGTGACAATAAGAATAATAAATTCTTGTATTTGAACAGAATTAAAACTTTAAAAGCATTTCCATTTCAAATAAATGTTTTATCCTATTGTTATAATGAAATATTTTATGTATTATAATTTTCTTCTGCCACAAGTAATTCTAATAAACCCAGGAATCTACATTATTGCTTTCAATTTAATTTTTTCATTGTTCTTTTTTATAAAATTTATTTTCTCCTACAAACAATTTGCCTGGTCTTTTTAAAATACATGTTGTCTCTTCCATATTTCTACCTTTCTACTATGGATATTTTTACCTTTCTACTATGGATAAGAAAAATATTATCCATAAGATTGTGGTTTTTCCCCCTTTCCTGTTGATTATATGTTAGAAAGTGTGTGCTTTGTTTATTTTATTTATTTAAATCTATAGATCACCTACTATCTTCCCTTTCTATAAATTTTTCATTGACCCAAAAAGTTATGTTATTTCCAACCAGAGGCATTGTTTTTGTTTTTGTTTTGTTTTGGGGTTTTTTTTGTTGTTGTTGTTCTGAATATGTTTATATTTAAATATGTCTCAGATAATAAAATAGAAAGAATGCTTCATCTGGTGCCAAAGTGGGAACAAAGTCTTTCTAAATTGTTGCCCCGGGCACTGTGGATTTCTGGCAGGGACTCTCTGGGACTGTTGTCATCATTCATTTTTTCCTAGCTGCCTGGGGCTGCACTTTCTTTGGTAAGTCTCTGCCTCTATGCCCTGAGTTGGGGCCTCTCCTCCTAGGGGCTGTTTGAGGGGTGCTTCTCTTGAGTTGGAAATTAAACAGTTTGGGTTCCCCAGGACCCACGGTCACACTCATTGTCTCTGGATCAAACCTGGGTGCTGTGGCAGTGACAGTGTAGGTCCCTGGAAGCAGCAGCTAGAATTAATCTCCACGGTCACCTGAAGTGACATCTTGGTTAATCCCACTGACAGAAATGACAGCGTCTGCAAGATTATTATACTTCTCATCCTGCACCATTCCCCTTATGCCTATTAAAATACATTTTAAGTAATTAAAAAAAAAAGAAAGAAAAATGAGAACAACCAAACCAAAAAACAAATCCACCAATGATAACAAGCACTTAAAACTATAATAAAAAATACCAAAATAAACAAAGAAAAAATGGACAGACAGAACACTAAGACAAATGGTAAAAGGAAATCTATACAGACAAAATTACACACAGAAGCATATGCATACACACTCACTAAAAGAGAAAAGGGGAAAAAATATATATATCTTTGCTCCCAAAGTCCACCTCCTCAATTTGGGATGATTCATTGTCTATTCTGGTATTCCACAGACGCAGGGTACATCAAGTGATTGTGGAGATTTAATCCGCTGCTCCTGAGGCTGCTGGGAGAGATTTCCCTTTCTCTTCTTTGTTCTCACAGGTCCTGGGATTCAACTTTGGATTTGGCCCTGCCTGTGCATGTAGCTCACCTCAGGGCATCTGTTATTCACTCTTTGTTTATATTTTCCTAATGTTAAAATTTTATGTCCCTATTCTTTATTATTGTTATTGATTAGTGTTTATACTACATAGTCTAATTAAAAATAACATTATAAAACAGACTTATAAGGAAGTGAAATTTCTGTCTTGAGAACACTTGATATAGTAATTTTGGGAAGGACTTTTTTGATACAAACATATTCTGTGTATCCTCATGATTTTACCAAGGTAATTATTTTTGGAATTATCCTGAATGGTATAATGCAACATGTCTTCCAAAATACCCCTGATAATGTCTACACCTATATGAGTGCTATATTCCTGCTGTTTGGTGAAGAATTAAGACAAAATTACTGCTGCTAAATATATACAGAGGAGAAAAAAAATCCACCTTTGAGTAGATATTCTTTACTACGAGAAGGATCATGTAAATGTTTCTCTTAACTAAACAAAAGTAAAATAAAGGAATGTCCCATTATGTTATTTAAATGTTGAAACCAAATCTTTTGTAATTTTATGAAGGCTGTAGTTCTCCAAGGTCCAGTGGATTACAGAGAAAATAGATGATTTGATTAAGGAAAACAATGGCCTTCTAAGAGAGAAAGGGCAGTAACATAACCCTTGCTTTCTAGAATTTAAAGTTAATAAAAAAATCTTTCAGAAAAAAACATGAGTCTTGTGATAAAATTCTCCTAGAAGGAATGAACACAAAGAGCACTAAAGTGTAACTGATCAGGACAAAAGACATGTTCTGACCTGATGACTTGGACTTTGCACATGTACCTATAGGTTGATTACAGAGGATTTGATTTTATATATCGGGTGGCTTATTCCATTCAGAACACAGATATTGTAGCATTGTTTCTGGCTTTCAAGAACACATAATTAAGATAAAGTTATTAATGGATAAGTTAGGTGATGATGTAATAATACACAATCAGAAGCTCAATGGCTTAAAACAGGTTTTATAACTACATAGGCAATGCTGGTTGGTTGGGGCATCTGCTTATCTTAACCACTTAAAGGGTAGGCAGATAAAGTCCCTATGTCAACACATGCTATAATGACTTCCTCAGCAAAGGAAAAAAATGATGGAAAATTATTCACTTCTTAAATGATTTCACTCAAAAGTGACAAATATTACTTATATTTCTCATATTTCATTGGCTAAAGCATGTCATATGGCCATGCTTAACTCTAAAGGTTCAGGAAATTCCAACCCCAGGTTGTGTATTGAAGTAGAAAACCAGAAAGATTGGTGAACAGCACTGCTGATTCTTCAGCATTACACTGGTAGACATTTTGTAGAAATTACTTGACATTTTGCCTATGATAGACACATAGTTGTCTAGACACCACTTAAGTCCCTTTACAGTGATATGATTTAGTGAAACTGGAAGAATAATCCAACAATTTAAAAATTCTGTTTCATTTTTGTGTTTAATTTAACACATTTTCCCTTTTGTCGCTAAATTTTATTTCCTGTACACTTAATACCATATCACATGAAATAGACTATGGCATCAGGAACTATTTTAAGTGTTGTAAAAACTAAGCAAATAAAATAATTTAAAATAATGACTAAATTTACAAAGTCAGTTTGGGAAAATAATGATTGACATTGGAAACCTCTTTTTTCAAAGTGGCTAAATTGTTGTAGTCCAAATTGTTAATAAATTGTACACAGGAGTGGCAGGCTTAAAATAGAAGGGTAATTATGTAGAGAATCAATAATGGAATCAGAATGATCCTTGCCATTTCACTGTTAAAGGACATTTTATTGTTAATACTATTCAGATTTTAATCTGCCCTATGACCAAGAGGTCCTTAATGTTTCCCTCAGATTGACTAAACTTTGTACAGTCTTCCTGCCTCTAGACCTTGACTCTACTTTTCTTAGACATTTACCTTAAAAAGCTTGTAAATTATTTTTCTGCATCTTTGAAATGTAAATTTTTTAAAAGCCTCTTGTCAGTTTTACAACCCAAGGATGTCTTTCAAGGACCTGGTAGCCATCTATTTGAAAGGTAGTTATTAAAGATGGCTTCCCTGTTTCCCAGTCTCTCTGGGATGGTAAAAGTCTAATTTCTTTTAGAGTCCTACTCCAACTTGTAAAACCATCACCTATCATAACAACAGAAGACAGTTTACTTTTCCTTTAGGTAAATCCAATTAGCAAAACTGGATGCCCAGTGGTCTCCCTCTCATCCCAGAGTTTAACACTCACTGTACTTTGTCCTTTCAGCAGAGTTGAGTTCAGACTTCCTTCTAGTTTCTCTAATTGTATTTCCTGTAAATACATTAGAATTTATTTTAAAACTACATTTAAGGTCAAGATAGGTTTACCCCAATAGTATGTATTTGTTAAACAATAAGCTATTAATAGTATTATTCTCAATGTTGTGATCTAGTGAGAAAATGTATTCTTTGAATATCTCTTACATTTTCTAAAGTCCCAATAAGCCTCTCACCATCTCCCATCATAATATTTAAATGTACAATAGTTTAAATAGTTTGGATGTTTGGGTTTTCATTTTGTTAAAAAACAGTAAATTCTTCAAAATTAATTGTCATATACTTAGCATTATTGATTCATTTCTTTTATTTAAGGAATTTTCATTCTTGCAGGTCATTCTACCTGCTTTTATATCTTCAGATTTAACACAGTGACCAGAATGGTTTGGATGCTTAACATATAAATAAATGAAGGAATAAATAAGCCGTGATTTATATAGTTATGCTTTAACAATATGGCAGCAGAGGTTTTTCGGAGTTTATAATGTCTGAAATAAAGACCATTGAAACATAAAGCTCTTCTGTCACATGTGAAGAATAAAATATTAACTATTAGCCAAAGTTAGATCATTGATTTCTTTCTGCTATTGACCACAGAAGGTCTACTGAAACCTCATAAATAACTGTCAAACACTGATTCGCAGAATACTATCCAACTACACGGTAATTTATGTTACAAATAATATGATACAGTCTTTCTTTTAATACTAATCAATTTGTGTCTTTATTGATAAGCCATATGATTCATAATGAAAAATATATTCTCATTGATGCCATTATTACAAATCTGTGAGCTTTGGGGAGTGAAGAGGTGGTTTAATCTTACAGGTGTCTCCTAATACCACACTGACTAAAACTGTAGACATTAGAATTCTCTCTATTTTTGTTACTGTGTGGGCCAATAAATAAAACATATTTTTTGCAAACTTGATTGCAGATCATTCAAATTTTAGCATGGAATGACTTCACCTTGAATTCAATTTGTCTCTGTAAATTTAGATTTACTCTTATTTAGGGTTTTACAAAATAAGCCCTCACTGAATATTAGAGTAAAAAGTTTTTATAATATTTTACAATGACTTTAATTTTTATATCATGTGGCATATTCAATATCATGGCAAGCACATGGTAAGCATAAATTACCAAAAAATATTTTTTACCATAAACATCATCAATTAATTTTAACACACTTTTATTATAAACATTTCTATTTAGTTTAATTAAATTTGATGAGCAAAGATTTTAATTCAAAAGTTAAAGTGTTTATTTTCATTGCACTGATGTTCATGCTCCCTGAAGAAGAGAATAGAGTTAAATATTTTAAATGAATCCTAAAAATCTTGTAGATAAATATTATCTTACTCTGACCCAAGGATAATGATATATTCTGATGTTCCATAAACTGCAGAATGATCCTTCCTTTAATAACAGAAGTATATCAACTTCCTAAATTTTTCTTTGACATATTTGCTTCATTAAAACCTGTAAGATTGTGTAAAGAATTGATGTTCTGCTTCAAAATATTTAGCCTTTAATTCAAGCCAGACAAAATGATTATACAGAAGACTTCTTCTAAATCTATCAATAGTTAGGTTGTGAGTCAAGATTGGTGAGTCATATGAATGTTTCTAATCAGAAAACAACTCTTAACGATCACATACAATAGAGTCAATCCCTCCATAAACAGCATTTGAAACACAACCAGAAAATCGTCACCTCATGAAAGCATTGTGAAGATTTTTGACTCTAAAATGATCTATGAAAAGATAGGAAAATTAGAATGCTTCTGTATATAATCTCATATTTACATAGAAATATGAGACTAGAATAGTGTTTATAAATAAAAGAAAAATTAAAGAGTAAGATGTTTAAAATTTAGAGAGAAAGCTAAGTCTTCCCAATAACACAGAATGAGATGAACTAAAGAGATGAATTATAATGATCTAGTACAATGTGAAACTTTTTTATTACCTATTGCAGTATTAACAAAAATTAATGCAGGATGCTTATTCTGTGATTATCTCATTTAAGCCTATGAAATCTTCAACTTTAGGATTATATAACCTAAACACTAGAAGGGATGTAGACCCTAAATATCTTCTGTCACATTTCTTATTTATGACCATAAACCCTCTTGATTAATCCCTCAGGAAATTTATGTCAACAAGATAATTCGTTCCACTTCAGTGTCTTCTAAAATCATGATAAAGTTCGTTAATATATAGAGTTCAACTCTGTCTTCTAATGCCATTCTCTCCTATGACACAGATATAGTTCTTACCAAATATGGCACTCCATAGTTAACATTTCCTAGTGTCCTCAAAGTTTGATATAGCTCTGTGGCTACTCTGGCTAATGAGCTGTGGGCAGAAAAAAAATAGTGTGTCCCTTTTGGGCCAATGCATGGAAGAGTCAGAGCATGATTTTCCAACTCTCTTCCTCTGTTCTAGGCACCTAAAGATCACATGTTTCAGACGGGTGTCTACAAAATGGTAGAGAGCATCTATCAGCAGGAGTACTTGAATGACCACATGGAGCAGAGCCCTCATAGACACGAACTGACAAGTATTAGGATCAATTAATCATTTTTTTGGGTTAAGCTACTGAGACTTTCAGGCTTTTTGCTGTTGTAGCATATCTGAGCATATCCTAACCTATCCTACAATCTCTTGCCTAAGGCATTTGCTGGAACCTCAGAAATGAAGTCTAATAATTTTTCCATGTGGGGTTCGGTCAGGTAATTGGGGACAATGACCTCCCTAAGTGTCATGTTCTAGATAAGCAATGTTAAAACAATAGTCAGATCTGCTAAATGATGTTGTCATAACAAACAACTCCCAAATTTCAGTGTTTGCAACTACAAAAATTTATTTCTCTCCCAGCACCTGTCAGTTTGGCTGTAGGGTGGCAGTGGCTCTGATGCATAGGTCTTTTTCAATGAAAGAGAAACCCTTTAGGGACTGTATGGATGAAAGACAAAAATATTGGGGAAGCACACACAGGTTTTGACGTTTTTGCTCAGGGTTAGCACTTGTCACTTGCACAAGTTGCTTTCAGAGCCAAATGATCAATTCTGGAGTAAATGGAATATGAAGTTTAATCACTTCACAAGGAGAGGTAAAAAAAATAATAATAATAATTGGGAGCAATAAGAAAATATGCAACCTTTAGTTTCTTTAATTATTTGCTTCTATAGACATTGCCAAATATTATACTTGGAACATGGTGGTAAATGTCTTGAGTCAATGGCTTTTATCTCTCAACATTCTGCTTACTCCAATATTATTGTTCCTTAACAATTTGCCTCTGAAAAACGTATTTTTGCATCCATTGTACTGAGAGTTACTCTTGCAGAGAAGAGTAGAATATGCCTTAAAATTCACTCCTTCTGGACTATACATTGTCTTTTAATGAAATTTAAGACATATTAACTTTCTAATCACCTAGATCATATTATATTACTGACACATGTAATTATAAGTTCAACTTAAAAGCCTAATATTTTATATTGTCCTCATACTGTTTTTCTGCATTTAAATCATTAAACCTTAAAAACAGAATATTCGTATTAAATTGTTTATTCGTATTAAATTGTATCTAGTTAGATTGAACCCATTTATCCAGACTGTTCAGATTTTTTGGCATCATGATTTTGTCATCCGATATATCCCTCTTAATTTTGAATCACAGCCTTTCTGGCCATTCCCTTGAGCCCTAAGTTTGGTAGGAATACAAAACTGAAGATTGTACAAATGTTCCTATCATAGAAAATTCTCTAAAAGATGGCATCAGTCAAATGTTGTCTCAGAATGTTTTAGACATGGTTCCCCAAATACAGATACTTTTCTACATCTGGCATATAAGTGAAAAACTGAACAAAAGAAAGACAGAAATTTGGCTTACTATTAAAACTAGATGCCCCAGACATAACACATTTTCTTGTCTCCGTGATGAATTTTGGATATGTCTTTTTTATAAACCTGTTGGAACAGGGAGAGATGTAAAGAAAATAATTATGGTTTAGAGATACATATAGCACTTTAGTGATAACTTCTGTGCATTTTTGTTTATGGAATATGGTAATAATCTAATCTAATTTTCCATGAGTAGCCAATTATCTGAGTGTCACTCACAGAATAGTCCATGATTTTCCACCGATTTATGATATTTTCTTGCCATCTTTGTCATTATACTGTAATCTAGGTAGAAGGAGGCACATATTAACAGGTTGTAAGAATCAAAATGTGAAATTCTTGGGTGAGGGGGCATTGTTCTGTTAACCACACTTTTATAAACCTGTTCAAGTTTATTCACATTGCTTTATGTGATTACTTTTTAAATTAGTCAAGAGAAAAGGTGAAAAAATATGGAATCCTACTGTTTTCTTGTAATTATTTATATAATTATATTTATTGACACTTCGTGTGTGTGTGTGTGTGTGTGTGTATTTGAATTACTGTCTGGTGCCAGCTGTTTTCAGCTTGATAAACTTCCTTTTGTATTTCTTGTAAGACAAATTCAACTAGTAACAGATCCTCTCACCTTTTGTTTATCTGGGGAAGTCTTTATTTCGCCTTCATTTACATGGATCTTTGAGCTATCCTTCTTGGAGTTTGATGAGCTTCTTAGATATGTAAATTATTTTTCAATAAATTTGGGTAGTTTTCAGCTATTGTTTCTTTGAATATTTTTCTTCTCTTTCTGTCTCTCTCCTCTCTTTCTGATACTACCATTGCGTGTATTTTGGCATGCTTAATGGTGTCCCAAATTTCCCTGAGGCTCTCCTCATTTATCTTCATTCATTTTTTTCCCATCATTTTTTTGTATCTTCAGTTCACTTACTCTTTCTTCTGTCAATTAATAGCTACTTAAAAGCCTCCCAGTGATTTTATTTTTCATTTCAGTTATTTACTTTTCAACTCCAGAATTTCATGTTCTTTTTTTCTGATTTCAATTTCTTTATTGATATTCGCCATTTTATGTGACACTGTCATCATACTTTGATTTATTTATTTAATCATAGTTCCATTAATTCCATAAAATGGCTTATAATAGTCATCTTGAAGATTTTTTTTTCTAATAAATCTGGACATCTGCTTATGCTCATAGGATATTTCTGTTACCTTTACAGCATATAGGTTAAATATTCCTGTTTCTTAGCATGTCTCATATTTTTTTGTTAGAAACTAAACATTTTAGATATATATTTTAGCAACTCTGGGTACTGGCCCCACCATTCCTCCAGTCTTGTTATTGTTTTGTTTATTATATTAGTGACTCACTGGATTATTTTGATGAAGTCTATTTCTCTTCACACAGAGTTGATCCTTAGTAGGGCACAGTTTTGGGTATGCTCACAGTCATCCTGAGATAACAGTGATTTTGGTAGGGATCTCTTCTTTTCTTTCCCTGACTGCGTTCACCTGCTAAATTCCACAAATGATGATAGTTCCTTTGGGAGGACATTGGGAACTATGTATTTCATGACGTGCTTTCCCCCTACATCCAAGGCTCTGGAGCTTGGCATGGAGACAATGGCAAACTTCTCACTGAGTGATGCCCACCTGCTAGAAGCAAAGCACTTGATGGGGGGTTGAAGTGGGAAGCCTCTCAGCTTATCTCCCTTGACGTGGGATCACTGTCTCATGAGCTGAGGCAAGGATGATCAGGGTCCCAGTATTCAAAATGGTGAAATGCCTAAAATAGGGCTTCCATTCCATGAGTGGTGGCTGGGCAGAAAAAGTTAGCCCTGCTTCTCCATTGTATTCACTGGAATTTAGCCTCAGCAACAGATAAGACAATTGAGAAATGGGGAGATAGGGAGCTCTGTGTTCTTGTCTACAGCAGTCAGGAGTGGATGCTGTGCCTCCCTGGCCAAGGAGGTGGGGAGGAGAAGATTATTCTTTGTTCAGCTACCACAGACTCTTATCTTTCTTACCAAGTTTTCATAGATTTTCTTGATTAGATGTTTCTTCACTAACCAGCTGCTCTTAAAACCACTTCCAGAGGCTTAAATTATTGTTTTTCCAGAGTTTACACCAGTTTCACTGAGTGATCAGTCAGCAGAACTTCTTATGCTTTCATGCCAGAAGTTTATCTCCATGTATTTTAAAATAGGTTTAACTGTATTTGATAGTTTTCTCTCTCTCAGTCTCTCTGTCTCTGTTTCTCTCTGTCACTGTCTCTCTCTGTATATTTCCCTATAGCTTTTCCTCTCCTTCTTTACCTCTTTTTGCTTTTCTTAAATTATATAGAGAGGAAATTTTGTTGACATATTCTGTCCTTCCATAAGACACAGTCCCAAAGCAGGTAGTATATGGGTGGATAATTGTTTCTGTACCTTGCTAATATAGGTGATTTATAAAAAGGAAAAAGGAACGAAAAAGAAAGAGAAAGAATGAAAACAAGAAAGAAAGAAAGAAAGAAAGAAAGAAAGAAAGAAAGAAAGAAAGAGAGAAAGAGAGAAAGAGAGAAAGAGAGAAAGAGAGGAAGAGAGGAAGAAGGGAAGAAAGAAAGAAAGAAAGAAAAATAGAAAAGGGATGAGGGATGGAGCCAAGGAGAAGAAAGGAAGGGAGAAAGACCAAATGCCAGTGGGAAATTTGACTCATCCTTTCATTTAAAAAATGTGTCTACTTTCCCTAGTGCCCTCACTAAAGAACTTCCAGACACAAGTCAGTGCCAGTGTTTTATTTGTCTTCATTTTATGGATGTGGGAAACTCATTCTATGCTCCAATTTCATAAAGCCTTTCCGGTTCTATTTGTCTATGTCATTTAGAACATTTAATTCCTGTTACCTAAGAGAATGAAATTGCTTAAATATCTCTGTTGGATCCCAGAGACCAACAGTCATGCAAATTCAACCTCAAGTAACATTCTGCTTCTGTTCCATAAAGTTATTTATCTAGCCTTCAGTAGAGTTGCATGTCTTTTAGTTTGCTCATTTTTATATTTTCTTGACAACCTATATGTGGAGAAGTTGGGAAATTTCACAACTAAACGTAACATACATTTTGCTGTTAAGTGATAATTTCATCTTTCCTTCGACTTTAATATATATAATTTAGTTTTTTTTTAAAAAAACACAAACTTTTTTTTTCAATCTTAATATATATGATCTACTAAGGGAAAATAAAACTTCATAGGCATTTTAGAATTTTATGTGCTTACATTTCCTTCTCTGTGGGATTTTATACCACTTTTGAGTATTTTTTTTCTGTTTTTGACTATTTTTTTTCTATCCCATAAACTGCCTCAAATAGAGATAATTCACTGACAAACTTTCTAGCACATTACTCAACTTTTTCTTTAATCCACCTCAAATCCAGTGGTCTACATCTCTTCATTTCAGTTTCCTACCGTGCTCACTTTACCCCTGCACTCGTATCATTAAAATGGTCATTCATTTGCCATCAAAACCCTTTTACTGACCTAACTAACTCAAACTGTCCATCTCTTTAACTCATATAACTCCCTTCTCTACTCCAAACATCTATTCATCAGCTTTCTTAGGGGCTGTCATATTCAATAACTCCTACAATTCCACTTTTCCACACACCAAGCTTAGAGTAATTAACACACTCAAAAATTTTATTCAAATTCTGAAGTATCTGTTATATCTACTATTTTAATTATATTTCCAATGACACTGTCTTAAAATAGAAACTCATTCCATCTTACTTTCCCTATTGAACAATCAAGACTTCTTGCCTTAAAATATTTTCTGTCAAAATATCTTCCATAATTTTGATAAAGTAGATAAAGTCATGGAAATCCTAACAGTATTAAATGATCTTAAATTTTAACTGCTTTACTCAGATTATCTTTTTAAATCCTCTCTGTAACCCCATGTGATACACGGCATTCTTAAAACCATGTTCAATGTGAGGAAATAAAGGTTCATAAAGAATTAAGTAACTTGCCTAAAATCATAAAGATGAAACTAATTGTCAAGGTCTTTGAGCTATCTTCTGTCACATCAACTACAAAGCTTCTCAGCCACAATAAAATATTTACACTGGTGTCCTTTGTATAATTTGATTTGTATTTATTTTAATCCTTTATTATATTCTGCTTTATAGTAAAACTATTTGTGCACATGAATTCATTATCTTTTTACTCTGATGGATAAGGGTAGAAATCATGTCTTAATAGTTTACTCAGTGTGTATTAAAATGATTTGATGTGGTTAGAGTCACTCAGTAAGAGTTAAATGATTCTTTAGCATTAAAGACATTTTGAGACTATTGTTAATTAGTAGCTTAAGTTATTTTCTAGTTTTGCACTAGTTGACTAACTTTTTCCTTCATTTGGGAGAGACATTAACTTCATCATCTTGGCCTGTTTTTAATTGTGTAATTATGAACTCCCTGCCCAAATTTAGCCTGAAGCTTTGGTTGGTTAAATATGTTTTGTAGCTTTCCTTAAAGGACTGTTAAATAGGCATCCCTGAATTAACCATTATTCAGTGATGGGTAAAGAGATGTGCAAGGGCTTATGCCTTATTCTTGTAATCACTATAAGGATTTTTTAAAAATAGCTATACTTAGGAAAATTATCTAATTGCATATTCTATATCTGTTTATCAATTTATTCATCTACCTTTTTAACTCCCCTGATTAACTAGTATCTCATCTGTCTACTAATTATCCATATGTTTGATAAATGATTGATCAATCTATGATTTATCTATCTTTCTATGAATGAGTGTAAAATTACATGACTATTATTCAACTATTAAAATAAAATATAAATAAATACATATAGTAATTATTTTTTCTCACTTAAGTTGAAATGGTAGAGAGCTCCCATTCCATTCATTGTGAACCCAGCCCTAAAGTCATTAGAGCTTCCAGGAGTTATATTTCCATCTAGAATATTTGATTAGAACTCTCTTGTTTCAAGCAGTCACTGTTGATAGGCTAGCTATATAAGCCTACATGATCCTTTTAAAAGGAAGGAAGCCTCATAGACTGTGCTAATAGGGAGTGGGAAGTTTTACTGATACCTGAAGCACTAGGGTCTAGAGGCCAGCTTCTCCAGGTGAAATTTTTCTCTGAGATCTTTTTTCTCTATGAGATTCTGCATGGGAGTAGGGTTTATGGGACTCATTGCTCAAAATATATACAAAGTTGTGGATTATTCTAAATTCTTGCTGCATACCTGAAAACCAACCATTTTTCAAGGAGGTATCTACATTTAGTCTTCCATTAACTTCCCTCTATCATTTTCCAATCTGGAAAATTCTATCTATTTTTTCTTCAAAGGACTTAGAAACATAATGTTGATCTTTCCTGAGGGGAGATCAGAGTAGATGAATTGGATTCTCAGATAAACTAGCTCTCTTTTGTCTTATGTAATCATCCTCTTACATGTGTACACATTAATGTATTTATTCATATGTCATCTTGAACAGATTAATACATTCATCAATAATATCAACCGTGTAGTATGTATGTATGAGTGTTTACGTTTGTATGTGTATGTGTTACATATAGTATTTTGTGGAGATTTAGTTGCTCTAGACAGAGAAGGAACTAAAGCACTTATCATCAAGAGAGTTAATATATATTATAGATTACTGTGTTGGAGTGGACAAAGAGAGTAAAGAAAATAATGGAAGTGGTTATCAAGAAAAAGTGGAGGAGTCATATGATAGTTCCATTTTTAGTTCTTTGAGAGACCTTTATACTGTTTTCCACAGTGGCTGGCTACCATATGATCCAGTAATTCCATTCCTGGTACATATTTGATAAAAACAAAAACACTAAATTTGAAAAGATACATGCACCCCAATGTTCATAACAGCATTATTTATAATAGCCAAAATATGGAAGCAACCTAACTGTTCATCAGCAGATGAATGGATAAAGATGTACCATATATTTACAACGGAATACTATTCAGCCAGAAAAAAGAACAAAATTTTGCCATTTTGCAGCAACTGAGTGGGTTTGGAAAGCATTATGTTAAGTGAAATAAGTCAGAGAAAGAGAAATACTCTATGATGTTACTTATATATGGAATCTAAAAAATACAACAATAATGACTATAACAAAAAAAGAAGCAGGCTCACAAATAGAACAAACTAGTAATTACCAGTTGAGTGGGCAATATCAGAGTGAGGGAGTAGGAGGTACAAACTCTTGGGTAGGTTACAAGGATGTATTCTACAACACAGGGAATATATCCAACATTTTGTAATGATTGTAAATGGAGTGTAACCTTTAAAATTATATAAAATTAAAAATTTTTAAAAATCTAAAAAAATCAGAGGAGGATGCTAAATGTTACAGTGGAGAGGATGGTGATTGGAATTTTGTTGATGTAGATAGCAGTTTATAAAATAGTCGCAATCAAAGCAAAACAGTAATACTAATATTACAACAAAGAAAAAAGGTGGCTCTAGCCTTGAAAAAATGATTGAGTATTTAAAAGTTGAGTTTGGGAAACCACCAACATTGTGCAAGCATATACACATGTATTTAGTAAAAGCATCATTGCCAGTGAAATGAATATTTAGAATTGGTATACAGGAGTATTAAATCAGTCTGAGCTGGAGAGAAAAGAAACTTCAAGGCCTTTGATTTTTACACCAAATATATAAGATTTATATGTGTGTGTGTCATATGCCTATTTGTATTACTGTTCTATTGCTGGATAAAAAAAAATCTGCCACAAACTTAGCAGCTTAGCACAAATTTATCTCACTGTTTCTGTAGTTCAGAAGTCCAGGCACAACTTAAATTGGTTCTCTGCCCAGGGTGTCTCAGGCTTAAGGTGAGGTGTTGACCAGGTCTTGGGGTCTCACATGAGCTCATTAAATTAGTTAGCAGAATTCAGTCCCTTACATCTATAAAACTCATGGCAACTTCCATATCTTCAAGATGAACAGGAGAAAATCTCAATTATTCTTTGAATATCTTCTTTTTTTTTTAAGGAATCTCAGCTGATTAAATCAGACTATCTAGTTAATATCCCTTTTGATTAACTCCAAATCAAATGATTTGTCATTTTAATTACATAGTAAAATTCCTTTTGCCATGTAACATAAGCATGGGGTGAGAACCACCTTACTCACAAGATCTCTGTGAATCCAAGGGATGGAATTATACAAGGCCTTTTCCCCAAAAGTTGATGATCTTGCTGGCTAGTTTAGAATTCTGTCTGCCACACTCTGATTGCCTCTTGTTGTAGACACTCTCAATGCCCCTCTCATATCTCTCAGAATTCACCATTATTCTACTACCTGCAGATAGTGTCCTACAGCAAGTACTTTTTCTGCCAGGTTTCTATATTTAGGTCCACTTATTGGGTAGACTAGAATTCCTAGGAGTTAGCACCCTCATTTGCTGCTCTCAGTGAATGATGAATGGGAGTTAAACTACAAATACTAACACTTATGTGGTCGTCAAATATAAATAATCAATGTTTCATACAATCTTCCTGAATTTTTAAAGATGTTGAACACTAGATGTCCACAGAGATAACTTCATTATTAACATTACACCCTGAACAGGTTTTCTTCTCTTTCCTGTCTCATCTTTCCACTCCTCTCATGGGTTTCTTGGGATCATAGCCCAAACAATCCACTTGCCCTAAAATTCTGATTCTAGGTCTTCTTCTGGATGTAACCCAACTTACTTTAGTGAACTAAGATTTAAAGTGCATTGACCACATTGAAAAATAATGTATATATATATATGAGTGTGTATTTAATATACACTGTAGTATATTATATCTATCTATATACTCATATATACTTACATGAGTATACATGTATATACTCATGATTTTTCTGAACCAGTATTTTTCTTTAAGTGTCCCAAATTTCTGTAGCTTATATTCTTAATACAACATTTTACATCAGGTTTGACTATCAATATACACCTAATTATCAAAATAAATATTCTATCTATTTACTGAAAGTCTACACAAAACTAATATTCCGATGATATTAAATTAGTATCACACACTTCACCATTTCAATAAGCAGTACATAACGGTATTAAACAAAATGTACTTTCGCACATAAATATTTTAGTTTCCATAAATTTTGCTACTAACTTTATCTTCTGCTCCTCATAGGCTAGAATTTTATTGTATCTATGTACTATTGATTAAATGTTTATTCTTTTTGTAATAAATACATCAATTCATATATTTCTTTACCACATATATTCCTCCCTTACAAAAATGTATTAATTTTATTGTTTCTTAGCATTATTTATAACCTAAGATGATAAATTTCTCCCATTTCTTAGTTATTGGACATCATTTATGAATCATCTTCTTGGTGATTAAAGAATTTTCTAGATAGACTTGTTATATGAAATAATCATAACATAAATTGCATTTATAAATTGGTTATAAATTAATACTTAAGCAAGAACAGTTTGAATGGATACAAATAAAGAATATTTATCATTATTAGATATTTATCAAAAACATTTGATCATCTACAACATGTAAGACACCAAACGCTGCATTTTTTTTCAGTTATTGGAACAATAAAGAAATCTATGTGAGAATATTTTATTGATTAGAATTACTTTTGTATGTGTAATATAGAGCACTTTCTGATATTTTGCCTTACAAATACAAGAAAAAAAGCTAACTCTCAGGTAAAGCTATTGAATATTTGATAAAACTTTGTTATTTAGTATAAGAACACATTATTATGTTGTTGGACTATTTCCTATTTCACTTGGTAAGAAAAAATTTGGACAAAAGAATCTTACTGTTTGTTTCAGAATTCAAATAAAATTAGGTAAAACGAATATTTATAGTTACAGTACTATTAGATGATAGAATTTAATCATGCTGCTGTTTCAAACTACCATTTTGTAGCTTAAAGCAAGAGTAGTATAGTTAGTGCATAAAAGTAAATATTTTTCATTCACATATGTAATATAGATGTATATAAATACCTATATACTATGAGTTTACACACAGTTATTACAATATTTGAAAAGTAACTTGATATTTATAAACTATCACCATTTCAAATTTCCTTGTTTGTATAATTTAGGGATATATTCTTTGCATCTGATTCTACCATATATCATAGGTACATATAATATTTTCTTTATTTTTTAAAATGAAAATATATAAACTCTCATAATCCAGGTAAATGAGATCATTGTACATTTCCTTTCAGACATGTTTTATGGAAAGCAGAGGAAGCATTCAATCTATATGTGCTGTAACATTTTTAACTCCTTTTTAGAGCACAGATTTTAAGAGTTGTCTGTTCTTACTGTGTCTAATTTCTCTTGCACAATTCTGTGTTTCTCCTTTAATAACTTATTTGGAATTTTATTGCTGTATAATATACATACAGTAAAGTGCAGAAATCTTAAGTGTAGAGCTTGAGGAATTTTCAAAGAATGAACAACCCTGTATAATAATCACAAAGTTCAAGAAGCAGATTTTTACAGGAGTGCCAGAGCTCTTTTATGACAGTCACTTCCTTTCCACTAAGGCAAAACATTGTCCTGACTTCTGTCCCCATGGATTAATTCTGAGTATTTTTGAAGATACCAAGTAGTATGTAAATGGATATACAGTGCATATCCCTGGCTTCTTTTACTTTACACCACCTTGTTGCGTGTAAATGTAGTTAATTCATTTACTTTGTTGTTTACTATTCAACTGTATAAACATACCACACTTTCTTTACCCACTCTACTGTTGATGGATATTTTGCTTCTTTATTTTTGGGTTTTTTTGAGATCTAGTATGAATAGTGACACTATACAAATTCTGAAATATTTGGTGTAGGATAAATATATGCTCAGATTTATTACATACTGCCTGCTTTCCAAAGTGGTTGTACTAATCTAAGCTTAACTGAGCAGTGTGTGGGTTTGTAGTAGTATTACACTATGATTTTAATTTGCATTTCTTTGGTGCTCAATGAAATGGAGTGATTTTTTTTAAAATTTTAATGGCATATATTGTTTTCTTTCTAGTTGTACAAGGAATACATGTTCACTGCAGACAACTAGAAATACATAAATGCATAAAGTAAAGATTAACAATCACCCATAATTCCCACCCTCCAGAGATAATTATCACAAGCATTTTGATGCATTTCCCAGGGCATGTTTTTCTTATGACTCTTAGCCATTTAGATATCCTCTTTGGTGAAATATTCTTGAAGACATTTTGTAAAATTGACAAACTGATTCTAAAATTAATATGTACATTTAAGTGGCAAGATGAATCAAAGCAATCCCCACAAACTAGGAAAGAAAGGAAGAGAAAAAAGGAGAAGAGAAGGAAAAGAAAGAAAAAATAAGGATAAAAAGAAGAAAGCTAGAGATCAAGACACATTATAAGCTATACTAATTAAGATAATGTTTTACTGATAGGGTAGACATACAGACCAATATTACACAACAGAGAGTCCAGAAATACTATACTTATATGGTTACCTGATCTATTACAAAATCTCAGTGTAGATTAGTGATGGAAAAATGATCATTTTTAATTAAATTGTGTTTGTTCAGTTGAGTATCAATATTAAAAAATAAATTTAAACCTCTAAATCATAAAAATATAAAAAATTAACTACAGACAGATGTATATCTAAAAATAAATATTAAAACAATAAAATTTTTAGGAGAAAACATTACTAAATGTTTTCAAAACTTTGCAATAAGCAATGCTTTCTTAAACAGTGCACCATAGAGGAAAACAAATCAATAAATTAAACTACCTTAAAACTAAAAACTTTTGTTCATGAAAACAAACCATTAAGAGATTAAAAATTAAAAAAAAATAAAAAGCATAGTAGAAGATACTTGCAATACTTACATGTGACAAAGGATTCATATCCAGAACATATAATGAACTCCTATTAAATAATAAGTGAAAAACAGGCAATCCAAAAACCAGTGGCTGCTATACATTTTAAACTTTTAAAACCAGTTTTGTTGTTTTATAAAATTATTGTTTAAAATCTCAAAGCTATTTGCAATATAGTTACTGATTTATATTAAGGACCTATTAAAGTTCTACTTGCCTATGTGAAACAAATTTCAGAGAAAATTTGGACTATCCTAACATTGTCTATATGCTGCTTTACTAAAAATTATTTAATTTCCTTTGGGTCACAATGTGATTCTAAATTCATAATGTGAAGCTCACAAGGTTCAAATCAGAACTGACTAAAACCTATGACACCCAGGCTTATAATATCAGGTTTTCAGCAAGAAACTTGAGATTTCTGCTGTATTTCTGAGAGCTGAGAGACAGCTTTTCAAAGTATCTTTTAGCTGGTCTATTAGAACTAATGTCACCAGCTGTGCTTTCTGTTCAACTCTACTCAGTACAGATAACAGAGCTCTACTCTCTCCCATGCATTTATAGGTACCTATTCAACGATAATGCCAGGGATCTTGCTTATCCTTATTATCCCCAAAACTCAGTGGCATGGCAGTAATTCCATTTTCTGAATACTCTGTCTCTCTCAAAATATTTAATCATCAATATCACTCTCATTATTCCATAAACAATAAATTCATAAAGCAGTAAAATAGTCAAGTAAAAATATTATGTAAATATAAGCAGATACATGTGACTCTCAATGTTATCCGGGCTTGGTGAGGTGCAGAATAAATGATGCAGTGGAAAAATTCTACATTGAAATAGATTTGGTCCAATATTTTCTACCATCCAAGTATCTTAAGCAGACTTGGTGATTGTTTAGAACTTCTTTTTTTTTTCCCAAACAACTCAGAAAATTACAGTTGAAAAAATAGAATTGAATTCAGAGACTTAATAAATGTTTATAATATATCCATGAGCTATCAGAATGATCATTTCAATTTTTATTAATTTGGAGATAATGATAAATCTTGAGAAAAAAGTTAGGTAGGTTAAAATAAACATAAAGTCTTGATACATTGTCAGAAAATGGATTTTCCTACTAAATAACGAAGTGCTATAACAAACACGCAACCTAAAAGCTAGTTTGAACAAAGAGTATATGCATAAAATTGTGTTGATATGATCTGTAACAGTATTTCATTAGTTGTACTGTCAATAGCCATTTTAAGTCAGGTTTACAGTTTAAACTCATATGTATTTTTAAGTCATATTTTGGATTATCATGTACTTTACTGAGCTTCAGGTTTGGAATATAATTTTTGATTTAACTATAAATGAACAACTAAGAATAATGGATCTAATGTTTGTTGACTTCCTACTTTGCCAAAACAGTGTGAATGCTGTGCATTAATTATTTTATTTATTTTATTCTTAATACAGCTAGATCATTAGGAGTGTGATTCCTATTTCCTAGAGGAAGTAAATAAGAGGCAGAGAGGTGAAGAAATTACCCTATACTGTGTTACTCAGTTAGTAAGCAGAAAGGTTGATATTTATGCTCAGCTAAGGTAAATTTCAAAACCTGTGGTGTTTCCTTTACCAAACACAATAGAGTCAAGTCTTTAGAAGACAATCATTTGGCTGCTTAACAGGAGTGATTTGGGATAGAGTATAATAAATAATGCAAAATACTTAAAAGTGTTATAAAATGTTGCAAGCTACCTTTCTCTCTGGTTGATCTACATCTTGAATTAACACACTGTCGTACTTTGCCCATTGTTTTTGACTCAAACTGGAAATAAAAAATGGAAAGTTTGACATATTTATTTGTAACTAGATAAAGGGAAGAATATTTTCCCTAAATAATTATACTCTTTAAGTAAAACCATTAAGAAGGAAATTATGAGTGCATAAAACTGTAAAAGTTTAACAGAACTTCACATTCTGACTGTCACGCATAAATAGAAAACCTTTAGAATCTTTTCTCATATATGTGGGCTTCTTATCACAACACACTGCTTGGCAAGTGTCATTAATACAAAAATTCATACATATTAAAAATCCTGCTGTATTTAAAACTCTGTGTTCTATGCTTACATGGATAGACATATGGGTCATTAGGTTGAACTTTAAAAAATACATTAATCTTGCAATATTTATGTCTTTATTGAAAAGTTTTTGTTTTTATTGTGTGCACTTCATTCTATTTCTGATATTTCTCTTTCCAAATATATAACAATTTTGTCTTCCTAAATTAACAAAACATATCTATTTCTGATTAAAACTAAAGTCAAGGGTTTGGCTTAATTATCCAAATAATTAAAGACTATTTTATTATTAGAGGAGGATTAATAGTCTTAGTAATAATATTTCATTTTTCAAAACTAATCTACTCCATCTCTAGAATCTACAAATACATACACAATTTTACTATAAGAATGACATGTGAACTAATGCACAGTCCACCATGGTCTACAAGATGGCTGATTTATTTTCAAGGGAATGTGAATTAATATTTATTTAGTAGCAATGCTTTGTTCGGTACTAAGCTTTAGCTTCTTCACTTTATTTAATACACTGAAAGCCCTATGAGACATGTGCTATTTTATTGTTGCCATGTGTAGCCATGTATTCAATTAGCAGTTACCACCTTAATTAGATAAATAGAAAATAGTAAATTAAGGCACTCAAAAAAAAAAAACCCGAAATCAGTGAACAATTGTGGTCTTATTCAGCCTTTGTTTCTTAGTATTAGTAATTTCATCAGTCATCTAATAAGGTGAAAACCCAGGAGAAGACTGTTAATAAATCAAGTCAGTGGACTATGATAATAATTGATAATAAAATCTTAATATATTCATTTTTGGAACATGGTAAGCCTATAATCTAGTCTTTAATTTATTTCCAAATGTATTCAAGAATACATTCTTTCTATATCACAAACATACACATATACAAAAGGGACACGCTTTTCTCTTACATTTCAATTAGTACCAGTGGTCTAGAATTTTATATAAGATAATAACTATCTTTTACTGGGATACATATCCTAAAAATACATATTTGTCACCATCTAGCTAGAAAGATGTACCTTTAAAGCCTTTAAAAAAAATCAACTGATACAATCTATCAAGATATGTGAATAGAAAGAACTATAATTAGTGGTTTAATAAGTCTAATTATTATAACATTAAAAGATAGCTTTTAGAAGAAATTGATATACTAGATTTATATGTAAATCAAAAGGACAAGAATGGCCAATTATATTCTCAAGAAGGACAAAAGTTAAGAATCCATAAGATATCAAAGATCAAGATTGATACATGAAGTATCAAAGAAAGATCAATCCATGAGGTGTCAAAGTTATCAAGATCTATATAAAGATAAAAAAACAATATGGTATTGTTACAAAGTTGGAAATAATGGATCATTGGAACCAAATAAAGTTAAGAAATGACCCTAATTGGTCATTGCCTGATATATAACAAAATGACACTGTGATGCATTAGGAAAATAATGGTATGTTCAATAAGAATGCTGGGTCTATTGAATATTTTATGAGAAAAAAAATGTATCACGTTATAAACAAAAATTGCTTTCTGATGTATTGTACATCTAACTGTGAACTGCAAACAATAAAGCTGTTAAAAGAAAAAAAATTAGAGGCTATTATTATTTTCTATGGTAGGTAAAGAAATACTAAGCAAAAAAGCACTGACCCTAAGTAAGAAATTAATAAGTTAGGCATTAACATTAAGGGTTTTGCTCTGCAAAATACAGTAACAGAGAGAAAAACAAACACAGAGTGGAAAAAAATATTCACAAAGTATATACCTGGCTAAAAAATAATGTTTCCAGGGTATGTGTGTGTGTGTGTGTGTGTGTGTGTGTGTGTGTGTGTGTATGTGTGTGTAAAATCTACAAATTAATAATAAAATGAAAGTCAAAGAAATAGACAATGAATAAAAACTGTAACAAGCACTTCATATAAGATGTTCTGCATCAGCTAAAAACATATTAAAAGTTACTTAAAAATGACTAGTTGTTTAGGTAAATGTCAGTTAAAACCATAAGACACTATTCCACCAAATAAAAATGTAGACAATCCCAAGATTTGGAAGAGATGTGGAGAAACCTGAATGCCCAATCTCTCTCTGGAAGTTGGAAGGAGTGTAAATTGAATGATAAAAAGGTTTTGCTTTTTCTTTTGAAGATGAACTTAACTCCATGATCGAATAATTTCACTCATGTATATACCCAACAAAGGTGGCTATACATGTTCTCTAGAAGACATGTATAGTGATAGTCATTCCAGAACCTTTCTTTAGAGCCAAAAACTAGAAATAAAACAAATTTTTCATCAGCATGAGAATGATTGAATAAAGTAGTTTATTTCTACAATGTGATACTGAAGTATTGAGAATTAACAAACTACTCTACAAAAATACAGGATGAATCTCATAAACACATTAAGTTAAAAAAAGATGAAAGATACACATAAAAGAGCCAATTTTATATAACCTTCATCATATAGAGTTCAAAAAAAGGCAAAATAATTTAAGTTTTGGATCTCTGGATAGTTTATCCTCAGGGTTAGTGAATGGAAAGTGGTGAGAGGGATCCTTCTGGGGTTCTGGTAATTCTCTAATTGTTTATCTATGTGCTGTTACAGATATGTTCACTCTGAAGAATTTAACTGATTTATACATTATACATACATATACATTATACATACATACTTATACATAAATATTAAGATCTGTGTATTTTTATTCTCTGCATGTTATATTCCTATAAAAAGTTAATAAAAGTGTTATTATTAAGGTATAAAAATATATCTGAAGGTCTGAAACTTGGGCTTGCTAAGGGGATGGTATGCCATGTAAATTTCTCCATTTTATAGTAAGTACTAAATGTTCTAAGGTTATTACCAGTTATTTGCCCCTGATGAGAAAGCAGGAAATTAGCCAGAGTATTCAGAAATATTGGACAAGCAATTGTAAAGGAGATGTCTCTAAAAAACTGACAGGACACTCACTCTGATCTGCAGGTTTTCTTTTCTGTAGAGCAACTTGTTAAAAACTTCAAAGTCGGGAAACTGTGTACTTCTGATTGCAGTCGCTACTGTGTCCTTAGGTCTGTTGGAATAAGTTAGTTACATTACCAACAGCATTTGCAACGGCATACAAGGATGGTTTGAATATATTGCAATGAAATAGCATTATAAACCTTATAAAAGCACATAACATGCAGTATAAAATGAATCTTAAGATGTAAAAATAAAATATGAAATTTATTCAGGAAAGACGTATTTGCAAACAAACTTGACTGTTTGCTTTGAGTGGTAGCAGACTTACCTCTTTGTTTCAAAACATGTGTCTTGGGTTCGTGCCCCGGTCTGGGAAGATCCGACATGCTGCGGAGCAGCTAGGCCCGTGAGCCATGGCTGCTGAGCCTGCGCGTCCGGAGTCTGTGCTCCGCAACAGGAGAGGCCACAACAGTGCGAGGCCTACGTACCACAAAAAACAAACAAACAAACAAAACATGTGTCTAAGAAATGTATCTATTTAGAAGCACTTAATCCTCTTAATTCTAATTCTATATAAAATAAAGTAACTTTAAAAAAGTTACTATAATTAGTAACTCCTTGCATGGAGACACAGGAAAAAGCCTGTTCCTGCACTCCACCCTGTAGTCAAAGTCTAATTCAGAACTTCCATATGCTGAGACAGATTATATTGGCTATTAATTAAAATCAGGTAAATCTGTTGCACTATACTGTAATCTGGCCATAGATAATTCATAGGTTGGTTCTAATCATAGATTGTGTACAATAAGAAAGGATTCATTCCTCCAAGTTAGAAGGTTTCATGATCCCACTTGCTTGTTTGTGCTCCAGGCCAAGGAGTCTGCAATTCACAATAGAACTCTCCAGTGGACAGGAGGGTAAGCTATAACCACTAAGGAACTGTGCCAGTCATAATAGTTGAAGATGAGAAAAAGAGAATGTGATATGTGTGCTGTATAAGAAAATTTGAGATGCTTTTGTGTACATTTAGTATCAGAAAAGTGTCATAAAAAATACCTTAAGATATGATTCACTGAAAAGTTGGCACAATGGACAGGATTGTTACAGGTCCTGCGAGGGGTTGAGGTCTTACCAAGAGACTTCCATTATTGATAGGATGGACTGAAAAAGCTCTTGTATGCACACATGATATTTTCTACAGGATTTTAAAATTATACCTATTAGGATGCATTTGTTAATAAAAGAGCAATTATCTCAGAGTGAACTGACCAATTGATGTTTTCTTTAGAGCATTACCCTTCCCTTAGGACAATCTTCCTATCTAATGTTTTCAGTTGTCTCTGTCATTTCCAAAACACGATGCTTCATCCAAAGCAAATTAAATCGTCTTTGAGTCTACCTTGTGCTGTTCTTTATCTAAAGAGATAACACGTGATGAGTTGAAAAATAATTGGTGCTAATGAATAAACGTCTTGTTTTTCAGTCTCTGGACAATGTTAATAGCAGTTTGAAAGAAGAGCAACCTGAAGAATCTCAACACTAAATTAAACACATAGGCAAGACCAGATGCTGTGACAAAGACAAAACTTGACAGGAAAGCTCAGGTGCTTCCAAAAGGAGCCCAGCTGTTGCAGTGCCAATACTTCAACATGTCTGATGACAGGCTAGGTAAGAAAGGAAAGTGAAAGGAGAAATTCACATGTAGACTCAGAAAAAGTTCAGTAATATCCTTTTTCTTGTATTCATTGGAAGCCAAAAGCAACTTCTCCTCCTTGTGGATTCTAACATACAAATGGGCTTTATGGGCTATGCTTTCTCTTTAGGTGTATTCAAAGTAAATGCATTTCCTGGAGGGTGGTTTTTGTTCATATTCAGTATCACTGGGTTGCACTTTAAAATGTAATAATTCAAGAATTACTTTTGCCAAATTCAGAGACTTAAGCCTTACACTATTTCTACTGGTTATTTTAAATCATAAAATTCACTTAATGTGTCTGGATTTTCTCATCTATAAATCCATGATCCTCGTACATTTGGAAATCAGGAGCCCCTCAAAGAATGTTAATGCAGGATACCGGCATACATTTCCAACTTTTATTTTATAGATAAGAGCATTTTAAAACCAACCAATATCTGAGACTATTAGTTTAGGCTCCCACTCACCTCTTAATTTTTCATATTATACCTAGCTCAGGCTTAAAACCAAAAAGAAAGTTACCACAAAACAAGTCAGTTTTACCAACAGCTCTCAACTCAGACTTGCAGAAATTCCCTTAGATTTTTTTTTCATCTCCTAACTAGTAACACAGATTTACCATGAAAGCCCTCCACCTCCCTTTATTTTGTTGTTGCTATACTGGAATAGAGATCTGACAAGGGAAGTACCTTCAATATTAAATGAAAGCACTCTTTCACATTTTAAAGTTGGTCTTCAAATATACTTAGGGTGAAATGAACTGAGACAAAGGAAGTTATTAGGAACCTTAATTAGGAATTTGAAAATATAAAAATGAATCATATTTATATTATATTATGATTTTATTTTGTTTTATAGAATAATAAAATTATAAGTCTATGCAGCAAGTATAGCTACATGTAGTAGCTACTGCGAGCTAGGCATGGTTGCCAACCAGAAAATGTACTACAGTAACAAGTTGTCAGGCTATTTTTTTTTTAATAAATTTATCTATTTATTTATTTATTTATGGCTGTGTTGGGTCTTCGTTGCTGCTGATGGACTTTCTCTAGTTACAGAGAGCAGGGGCTACTCTTCATTGCAGTGGCTTCTCTTGCTGCAGAGCATGGGCTCTAGGTGTGCAGGCTTCAGCAATTGTGGCTCCCGGGCTCTAGAGAGCAGGCTCAGTAGTTGTGGCACACGGGCTTAGGTGATCCGCAGCATGTGGGATCCTCCCGAGCCAGGGATCGAACCCATGTCCCCTGAATTGGCAGGCAGACTCTTAACCACTGCACCACCAGGGAAGTCCCCAGGCTGGGGTTTTGAAATAAAGATAGTTCTATTTTCAAAAATTATGCTTCTGAGTCTCCGTCACGCGTCTCACCTTCCTCGACGCTGAGGCGCCGGCGGCCGGAACTCCGTCGCTCCGGGTTTTTTGAGGAGCCGCGAGCGTGAGGAGGGAGGGGAGCGCGGCACCAGACATAGCACCGGCTTCAGCACCAGGATTGGTCGCAAGTAGGACGCTTTCGCCGTTACACTGGGACCGTCGGGCTGTGCCGGCGCCGCACCCGAAGCGATAGCGGCTCCGCGCTCAGGTGCTCAGGTGATATGCAATTGAACTTGAGATGAATAACATCTTTGGGAGAATTGTTGACATATAGTAACTCCACAGCATGTGGCCCCAGGAACTACCCTAAATGTAGATATTGAGTTCCGGGAAGATGGCGGAAGAGTAAGACGCAGAGATCACCTTCCTCTCCACAGATACACCAGAAATACATCTACGCGTGGAACAACTCCTACGGAGCACCTACTGAACGCTGGCAGAAGACCTCAGACCTCCCAAAAGGCAAGGAACCCCCCACGTACCTGGTTAGGGCAAAAGAAAAAACTAAACAGAGACAAAAGAATAGGGACGGGTCCTGCACCAGCGGGAGAGAGCTGTGAAGGAGGAAAAGTGTCCACACACTAGGAGCCCCTTCGCGGGTGGAGACTTCGGGAGGCGGAGTGGGGGAGCTTGGGAGCCGCGGAGGAGAGCACAGCAACAGGGGTGCGGAGGGCAAAGCGGAGAGATTCCAGCGCAGAGGATCGGGCCGACCGGCACTCACCAGCCGAGAGGCTTGTCTGCTCGCCCGCCGGGGCGGGCGGGACTGGGAGCTGAGGCTCCGGCTTTTGTCGGAGCGCCGGGAGAGGACTGAGGTTGGCGGCGTGAACACAGCCTGCAGGGCGTTGGTGCGCCGCGGCTGGCCGGGAGAGAGTCTGGGGAGGGGTCTGGACCTGCCGAAGAGGCAAGAGACTTTTACGTCCCTCTTTGTTTCCTGGTGCACGAGGAGGGGGGATTGGGAACGCTGCTTGGGAGAGCTCCGGAGACGGGCGCGAGCCGCGGCTAAGAGTGCGGAGCCCAGAGACGGACATGGGACGCTAAGGCCGCTGCTGCCGCCGCCAGGAGGCCTGTGTGCGAGCGCAGGTCACTAGCCACACGCCCTTCCGGGGAGCCTGTGCAGCCCGCCGCTGCCGGGGTCCCGGGATCCGGGGACGGCTCCCCCGGGAGAGCGCACGGCGCGCCTCAGGCTGCAGCGTCATGCCGGCCTCTGCCGCTGCAGGCCCGCCCTGCACTCTGTGACCCTCCCTACCCCCCGGCCTGGGTGAGCCAGAGCCTCCGAATCAGCGGCTCCTTTAACCCCGTCCTGTCTGAGCAAAGAACAGACGCCCTCCAGCGACCTACACGCACAGGCGGGGCCAAATCCAAAGCTGAGCCCCTGGGAGCTGTGAGAACAAAGAAGAGAAAGGGAAATCTCTTCCAGCAGCCTCAGAAGCAGCGGATTAAAGCTCCACAATCAACTTGATATACCCTGCATCTGTGGAATACCTGAATAGACAACGAATCATCCCAAATTAAGGAGCCCTGTGGATGAAAGGCTCTTGGTGCTGCAGCCAGGACTCAGTGCTGTGCCTCTGAGGTGGGAGAGCCAACTTCAGGACACTGGTCCACAAGAGGCCTCCCAGCTGCACATAATATCAAACAGCAAAAATCTCCAAGAGATCTCCATCTCAACGCCAGCACCCAGCTTCACTCAACGACCAGCAAGCTACAGTGCTGGACATCCTATGCCAAACAACTAGCAAGACAGGAACACAACCCCACCCATTAGCAGAGAGGCTGCCCAAAATCATAATAAGTCTACAGACACCCCAAAACACACCACCAGACGTGGACCTGCCCACCAGAAAGACAAGATCCAGCCTCATCCACCAGAACACAGGCACTAGTACCCTCCACCAGGAAGCCTACACAACCCACTGAACCAACCTTAGCCACTGGGGACAGACTCAAAAAACAACAGGAACTACGAACCTTCAGCCTGCAAAAAAAAAAAAAAAAGGAGACCCCAAACACAGTAAGATAAGCAAAATGAGAAGACAGAAAAACACACAGCAGATGAAGGAGCAAGATAAAAAGCCACCAGACCTAACAAATGAAGAGGAAATAGGCAGTCTACCTGAAAAAGAATTCAGAATAATGATAGTAAGGTTGATCCGAAATCTTGGAGATAGAATGGACAATAGAATGGACAAATTGCAAGAATCAGTTAACAAGGACCTAGAAGAACTAAAGATGAAACAAGCAACGATGAACAACACAATAAATGAAATTAAAAGTACTCTAGATGGGATCAATAGCAGAATAACTGAGGCAGAAGAACGGATAAGTGACCTGGAAGATAAAATAGTGGAAATAACTACTGCAGAGCAGAATAAAGAAAAAAGAATGAAAAGAACTGAGGACAGTCTCAGAGACCTCTGGGACAACATTAAACGCACCAACATTCGAATTATAGGGGTTCCAGAAGAAGAAGAGAAAAAGAAAGGGACTGAGAAAATATTTGAAGAGATTATAGTTGAAAACTTCCCTAATATGGGAAAGGAAATAGTTAATCAAGTCCAGGAAGCACAGAGAGTCCCATACAGGATAAATCCAAGGAGAAATACGCCAAGACACATATTAATCAAACTGTCAAAAATTAAATACAAAGAAAACATATTAAAAGCAGCAAGGGAAAAACAACAAATAACACACAAGGGAATCCCCATAAGGTTAACAGCTGATCTTTCAGCAGAAACTCTGCAAGCCAGAAGGGAGTGGCAGGACATATTGAAAGTGTTGAAGGAGAAAAACCTGCAACCAAGATTACTCTACCCAGCAAGGATCTCATTCAGATTTGATGGAGAAATTAAAACCTTTACAGACAAGCAAAAGCTGAGAGAGTTCAGCACCACCAAACCACCTCTACAACAACTGCTAAAGGAACTTCTCTAGGCAAGAAACACAAAAGAAGGAAAGGACCTACAATAACAAACCCAAAACAATGAAGAAAATGGGAATAGGAACACACATATCGATAATTACCTTAAATGTAAATGGACTAAATGCTCCCACCAAAAGACACAGATTGGCTGAATGGATACAAAAACAAGACCCATATATTTGCTGTCTACAAGAGACCCACTTCAGACCTAGAGACACATACAGACTGAAAGTAAGGGGATGGAAAAAGGTATTTCATGCAAGTGGAAACCAAAAGAAAGCTGGAGTAGCAATTCTCATATCAGACAAAATAGACTTTAAAACAAAGACTATTAGAAGAGACAAAGAAGGACACTACATAATGATCAAGGGATCAATCCAAGAGGAAGATATAACAATTGTAAATATTTATGCACCCAACATAGGTGCACCTCAATACATAAGGCAAATACTGACAACCATAAAAGGGGAAATCGACAGTAACACATTCATAGTAGGGGACTTTAACACCCCACTTTCACCAATGGACAGATCATCCAAAATGAAAATAAATAAGGAAACACAAGCTTTAAATGATACATTAAACGAGATGGAGTTAATTGATATTTATAGGACATTCCATCCAAAAACAACAGAATACACATTTTTCTCAAGTGCTCATGGAACATTCTCCAGGATAGATCATATCTTGGGTCACAAATCAAGCCTTGGTAAATTTAAGAAAATTGAAATTGTATCAAGTATCTTTTCTGACCACAACGCCATGAGACTAGATATCAATTACAGGAAAAGATCTGTAAAAAATACAAACACATGGAGGCTAAACAATACACTACTTAATAATGAAGATATCACTGAAGAAATCAAAGAGGAAATCAAAAAATACCTAGAAACAAATGACAATGGAGACACAACGACCCAAAACCTGTGGGATGCAGCAAAAGCAGTTCTAAGGGGGAAGTTTATAGCAATACAAGCCCACCTTAAGAAGCAGGAAGCATCTCGAACAAACAACCTAACCTTGCACCTCAAGCAATTAGAGAAAGAAGAACAAAAAAACCCCAAAGCTAGCAGAAGGAAAGAAATCATAAAAATCAGATCAGAAATAAATGAAAAAGAAATGAAGGAAACAATAGCAAAGATCAATAAAACTAAAAGCTGGTTCTTTGAGAAGATAAACAAAATAGATAAACCACTAGCCAGACTCATCAAGAAAAAAAGGGAGAAGACCCAAATCAATAGAATTAGAAATGAAAAAGGAGAGGTAACAACTGACACTGCAGAAATAAAAGAGATCATGAGAGATTACTACAAGCAACTCTATGCCAATAAAATGGACAATCTGGAAGAAATGGACAAA
This sequence comes from Leucopleurus acutus, assembly GCF_964270905.1. NCBI lineage: Eukaryota > Metazoa > Chordata > Mammalia > Artiodactyla > Delphinidae > Leucopleurus > Leucopleurus acutus. The sequence goes on along the minus strand of NC_139159.1, from coordinate 26,107,078 downwards.
TTCTTAGAGAGGCACAACCTGCCAAGACTGAATCAGGAAGAAATAGAAAATATGAACAGACCAATCACAAGCACTGAAATTGAAACTGTGATTAAAAATCTTCCAACAAAGAAAAGCCCAGGACCAGATGGCTTCACAGGCGAATTCTATCAAACATTTAGAGAAGAGCTAACACCTATCCTTCTCAAACTCTTCCAAAATATAGCAGAGGGAGGAACACTCCCAAACTCCTTCTACGAGGCCACCATCACCTTGATACCAAAACCAGACAAGGATGTCACAAAGAAAGAAAACTACAGGCCAATATCACTGATGAACATAGATGCAAAAATCCTCAACAAAATACTAGCAAACAGAATCCAACAGCACATTAAAAAGATCATACACCATGATCAAGTGGGGTTTATTCCAGGAATGCAAGGATTCTTCAATATACGCAAATCTATCAATGTGATAAACCATATTAACAAACTGAAGGAGAAAAACCATATGATCATCTCAATAGATGCAGAGAAAGCTTTTGACAAAATTCAACACCCATTTATGATAAAAACCCTGCAGAAAGTAGGCATAGAGGGAACTTTCCTCAACATAATAAAGGCCATATATGACAAGCCCACAGCAAACATCATCCTCAATGGTGAAAAACTGAAAGCATTTCCACTAAGATCAGGAACAAGACAAGGTTGCCCACTCTCACCACTCTTATTCAACATAGTTTTGGAAGTTTTAGCCACAGCAATCAGAGAAGAAAAGGAAATAAAAGGAATCCAAATCGGAAAAGAAGAAGTAAAGCTGTCACTGTTTGCAGATGACATGATCCTATACATAGAGAACCCTAAAGATGCTACCAGAAAACTACTAGAGCTAATCAATGAATTTGGTAAAGTGGCAGGATACAAAATTAATGCACAGAAATCTCTGGCATTCCTATATACTAATGATGAAAAATCTGAAAGTGAAACCAAGAAAACACTCCCATTTACCATTGCAACAAAAAGAATAAAATATCTAGGAATAAACCTACCTAAGGAGACAAAAGATCTGTATGCAGAAAATTATAAGACACTGATGAAAGAAATTAAAGATGATACAAATAGATGGAGAGATATACCATGTTCTTGGATTGGAAGAATCAACATTGTGAAAATGACTTTACTACCGAAAGCAATCTATAGATTCAATGCAATCCCTATCAAACTACCACTGGCATTTTTCACAGAACTAGAACAAAAAATTTTGCAATTTGTATGGAAACACAAAAGACCCCGAATAGCCAAAGCAATCTTGAGAACGAAAGAAGGAACTGGAGGAATCAGGCTCCCTGACTTCAGACTATACTACAAAGCTACAGTTATCAAGACGGTATGGTACTGGCACAAAAACAGAAAGATAGATCAATGGAACAGGATAGAAAGCCCAGAGATAAACCCACGCACATATGGTCACCTTATCTTTGACAAAGGAGGCAGAAATGTACAGTGGAGAAAGGACAGCCTATTCAATAAGTGGTGCTGGGAAAACTGGACAGCTACATGTAAAAGTATGAAATTAGATCACTCCCTAACACCGTACACAAAAATAAGCTCAAAATGGATTAAAGACCTAAATGTAAGGCCAGAAACTATCAAACTCTTAGAGGAAAACATAGGCAGAACACTCTATGACATAAATCACAGCAAGGTCCTTTTTGACCCACCTCCTAGAGAAATGGAAATAAAAAGAAGAGTAAACAAATGGGACCTAATGAAACTTAAAAGCTTTTGCGCAGCAAAGGAAACCATAAAGAAGACCAAAAGACAACCCTCAGAATGGGAGAAAATATTTGCAAATGAAGCAACTGACAAAGGATTGATCTCCAAAATTTATAAGCAGCTCATGCAGCTTAATAACAAAAAAACAAACAACCCAATCCAAAAATGGGCAGAAGACCTAAATAGACATTTCTCCAAAGAAGATATACAGAGTGCCAACAATCACATGAAAGAATGCTCAACATCACTAATCATGAGAGAAATGCAAATCAAAACTACAATGAGATATCATCTCACACCAGTCAGAATGGCCATCAACAAAAAATCTAGAAACAATAAATGCTGGAGAGGGTGTGGAGAAAAGGGAACCCTCTTACACTGTTGGTGGGAATGTAAATTGATACAGCCACTGTGGAGAACAGTATGGAGGTTCCTTAAAAAGCTACAAATAGAACTACCATATGACCCAGCAATTCCACTACTGGGCATATACCCTGAGAAAACCATAATTCAAAAAGAGTCATGTACCAAAATGTTCATTGCAGCTCTATTTACAATAGCCCAGAGATGGAAACAACCTAAGTGTCCATCATCGGATGAATGGATAAAGAAGATGTGGCACATATATACAATGGAATATTACTCAGCCATAAAAAGAGACGAAATTGAGCTATTTGTAATGAGGTGGATAGACCTAGAGTCTGTCATACAGAGTGAAGTAAGTCAGAAAGAGAGAGACAAATACCGTATGCTAACACATATATATGGAATTTAAAAAAAAAATGTCATGAAAAACCTAGGGGTGAAACAGGAATAAAGACACAGACTTACTAGAGAATGGACTTGAGGCTATGGGGAGGGGGAAGGGTAAACGGTGACAAAGCGATAAAGAGACATGGACATATATACACTACCAGACGTAAGGTAGATAGCTAGTGGGAAGCAGCCGCATAGCACAGGGAGATCAGCTCGGTGCTTTGTGACCGCCTGGAGGGGTGGGATAGGGAGGGTGGGAGGGAGGGAGACGCAAGCGGGAAGAGATATGGGAATATATGTATATATATAACTGATTCATTTTGTTGTGAAGCTGAAACTAACATACCATTGTAAAGCAATTATACTCCAATAAAGATGTTAAAAAAAAAATTATGCTTCTAAGTAAATGGTTTAAGTCTCTGAGATGTATATAGTTCTAACACATTTCTATTATACCCATGTATTTTGGAAGCATTAAATGAAATCAAAGTTGTTTTAAAAAATGGCTCTACAATCAATCAAACTTACAAAATTTAAAATTAATGTTTGCTTCCTCAGTTACAATGCATGATAAAATGATTTTATAGCCTCACTTCATATGTGAGTCTATTAAAGTCCATTGTTTATATTGAATTTCCTAACTAGATTGCAAGCTTTAGGAGGTCAGGAGAAACTGACACTTTTATGAATTTATACTAAATTTCTATTTATAGTCACATAGTAGGTATTCAGAAATTTTTTGTTGGTTAAATGACCTTTTAATGTTAATCTTTAAACCTTGAAACTGTTTTGATTTTTCAGTGATTTCTTCACTTTATATTCCTTTTCCCTCTCCCTGCTATATTATCAACTCAAACACATGTCATACTTCATGTTTCCAAATATAGTTTTTTTTGTGTTTTTTTTTTTTGTCTATTCATCCTGTCTCTTTTGAGGACAATTTTAAATCACACAGTAATTTAATGGAAAAGTTCAGAATATTTTTGATGGTAATCCCTCCCTAGGTGATGTATACAAATTTTTAAACAACCATCTATAAAATGGTTATGAACACATATTCTTGATAAACCAGCAGGAAGCATATGTATACATTTTTGAATTGTAATGCAATAAGAAGTAGAATGGAAGGATTTAACAGTATTCTTCAAAACGTTTCACGGGCACTTTGCCAAAACGCTTAAGCAAATGGCTTTTTGTATCCTTTTCTACTGAGTCAATATTAGTAATTTTCATAAAAGCATCTTACACAGTCAAGAGAGTCATGAAAGCATTTTTGCCATGAACAGAATGAGCTTATGTAGGATATTGATTCTTCATGTCAAACACAGCTGGAGTGTTTCACCAGTAATTCCAGATCTGACATATAAAATAGCCTCACTATTCCTCATACCTACTGAATTAGAATAAGTTTGGTTAAGAGGTACCTTAAAGAGATGCTGCTTGAAAGCTGGGTCCATGTAGCACCAAGGGAGATGGAACGGGTGTTATTAGTCATCTTCTAAAATACCCTGCTGAAGACAATCAAAGCTGTTTTCCTTTCCTGATGCTTTACTGGGACCAATAATCCTCTTCTGACAAGCCAGGTCACTGTTCCTTTCCCTTGGTCCCACTGCAGATGACTGCAGAACACACCATTCTCTGTGAAGGGACTAGGCATCTGTTACAAACAGATGGGCTACTCCAAGTAACACATAACAGGTAATAGCAAAGCAGAAAGGATATTCCCAATTCTCAGGGTTGATTTAGTTGGATGCTCCTCTTCTGAATACATTGCTTACTTTAGTGGGAGTTTACTGCATTTCAGAAAATTGTCATGAATCTAAGGACATTTTAGTGGTTCTTAATGCTTTGAGGTGTGCATTAGGGGTTTTTGATTTCTGGCTTATAGTTTGTCTTCAGGTTTTCCTTAATGTTTGCTATATGATAATCGTTAACTAACTCACTTACAATTTTGTTTTCATCAGCCACTTACACCTTCAGAATTTCAAAGCTTATTTTTTCCTTCAGACTTACAGATAATATGGAAGTGAGGCATTCCTATGTTTTGTTCTCTGGGATTTTCAGGACCTAAGTTGTATATTTATATAATTTCTTCTCTTTATAATTAAAATCTTGACATCACACATTGTTTTCACTGAAAACAATTAAATGAATTGCCAAATTGTATTTATAAATATCTCCCACTGAAAATAAAAACTATATATGAAATGTCAAATATATAATTTATATCAGGGGTTTTAGAGTTAACAAAGTAACAAATTTATAATTAAGGAGTTCACTTTTTACTTCTGTATTAATAAAATGCAGAACTGAGTTTGGTATAAAAGCAGAAATATATGAGTGGCCTTCTTTATGTTATCTACAAAAGCACTTCCCAAAGATTTTAAAGTGTATGAGCTTGGAAGAAAAAAGACAAAAAACTGATATGCACTTTTCTCTGGCCTTCAAAGTTTAGGATCATCTGTTACCACTGATAAAATACAGCATGGTGACTAGCAATGGATTATCCCAATTCCTTCCACATTATCCTGTTTCATTTTTACTGAATATTTTCCACCATTTAAAGTCATGTGAAAATAAAATTTCAGTGTGGGAAGGAAAAGAGCATAGATATAAGGCAACATTTTCTGTGGCTGCCAAATTCTATATTCCCAATAGCAAGTCATTCTTGAGGGAGGAGTAGAAGATTAGTTGCATTCATGTTACCATATGACAAACTGTCACTTTATGAGAAACAGAAGGTATTATTTTGAATCCACAATTCCATATATATTTCATGTGTTGACCTTAGAAAAACATGTACAGTTTGTCATTTCCATGACATTGTAGAAACAAATCTACACCCAGTTGAATAGATTTAAACTTGTGAATTGTGTTTCATAAAACTTGTGAAAAGGAAAAAGCTGTGACATATGTAGCTACAGAGAAGCATATACATTTTATTAATCTTTAACACCGAACACTTTGGACTCTGTTAACTAAGATATGATTCCTAAGTGATAAGTATACTAAACTTATTACATAAAGTTTATGATAGTAAATGAAAGTCTACATTTTCTTTTTTTAATTTAATTTTTTATTGAAGTATAGTTGATTTACAATGTTGTGTTAGTTTCAGGTGTACAGCAAAATGATTCAGTTATACATACATACGTATATATGTTTGTATATATGAATTAGTTTACAGATTATTTTCCCATGTAAGTTATTACAAAATATTGAATACAGATCCCTGTGCTATACAGTAGGCCCTTGTTTATTTTATATATAATAGTGTGTATATGTTACTACCAAATTCCTAACTTATCCCTCCCTCCACCTTTCCCCTTTGGTGTCCATAATTTTGTTTTCAATATCTGTAAGTCTGTTTCTGTTTTGTAAATAAGTTCATTTGTAATTAGAGTTCATTTTTTAATTAGATTCCACATACGAGTGGTATCATATGATATTTGTCTTTCTCTGTTTGACTTCACTTAATATCATAATCATAATAGGAATCATTATTCACTATTCTCCCATTCTTCACAGCTGTCTTTTAGTTAACTGGGAATAAACCCTAAGATCAGTTCTCTTACCTCCAGAAATTTCCCAGTGGCTGTCTGGCTGTTAAAGAGACCCAGACTCTCTCCTTTCTTTGATATAGTGTGAAGTGGAAGATGCAGACTCAAAGTTTCTGTCTTCCCCTCTGGGGTGGAGTTAGATATTCATCAAGAGGAGTGAAGCTCTTTATCAGGAGCCTGTGCTTTGCCCAGGTAGTGAAAGACCAAGGGGTGCTCAGGGTTCGGAATGGACTGACAAGCAACTTACTGAAGATAGTTCCATACTTTGGAGTTAGGGTTAGCACCTTTGATTTCTGGAAGAGAATCTGCCTTTATCAAAATTATTACATGGTGTCTCCTCTGAGTTATAAATTAACCGCAAGGGGTATAGGAATTACACGAAGAATTTAAAGAAGTTCTTTAAAACTGGAAAACATCTTTAAAAATGTAATTTTGTAAAACTGAGTGGAATTAAAAATCCACTGACTAAAGGTATGTTAGATCATAGACAAATTTAACCTTACAGTTGTACTTATCCACAGAAAACAAGAGATTGGTTGCTCCTGTCTACTGACCTTGGAAATGAGAAGGTTCCACCTTCTCTGATCTCCAGCCTAATGTCCCAGCAAACACCTGCACCTTGGGAAGGTTTCACAACACTACTATCTCATGATGGTACCCAGATAGATTTTATAACAAATGCCTGAAATGCCTATTAGTAATTAAACATATAATGTGCTTTATGGATATAAACCAGACACCAATGTAAAAACATTGCCATGACACCTAAAAGCAGCATGTGGTTGAAGTAGAATAGCATATAGCATTCCATACTTTACCATATGCACATGGTGGCAACTGATGCAAACCTTGAACTAACCAACATGAGTCTTGTTTTATACAACTTGACCCAAGGTTTCCCAATAAAATTGTTCTTGATCTCATATTCTTTCTTGACTTCTGAGTGCACATAACAGTGTGTAAATTATGCTCTATTAGAAACTAAGTGAAAAAATTTAACACTTAAAATTTCCAAGTCATTTTTTATCTAGATTTAAAGAACCGCAGACTTAGACTTTTACATTTCAGGAAAGCAGCTTTTATCATGACAGGTTAATTATGCCCCCAAGACCATCTTCTGATTGATTTGCACTCATCAGTTATCAAATGACCTAATTTCTCTGCATTTTTAACTTGCTTTGTGTCTTACTCTGAAAATACGTTATTTAGAGAACTTAAATTATTCTCACAATTTGTCCAGGTAGCCTACAATGCGTCAGGTGAAACTTCTGACACATAAACAAAAAAACAAAAAAAGTAACTGACCAAAACATTTTCAGATCATCATTAGTAGAAACTTTTAATCAAATTTCAGGTTTTTACCCCACCTTGGAATTCTAAATAGTTTATAAAACTCTACCTTTCAAATGGTGGTTATCTGTGTACTTTGAAAGTATCAATAGAAAATATCCAATTATCAATTTTGACCATTTTCCTAAAATATGAGGGTTTGCACACTTGATTAAAGGTTTTTGATATGTTGAAACTATGTTTTCCTATTAAACTTATTTTAGAAAGGGTTAAAAATCTTCCTCTCACATTCATGGAAGTATTAATAAACAGAAATAGCCAATAAGTACATGCAAATGTTTTCAATAACAGTAGTCATCAGTGAGATAAATGTAGAGTAGGATACCATTTCACAAACTAGAATGGTTAAAATAAAAAGCACCCTGACATTACCAGATGTTGGCAAGGATGAAAACAAGTTGAATATTTGTATATTCTTAGAGGGAACATAAAATAATAAAACCATCTTGGAGGACTTTTTCGTGATTTCTTAAAAACTTAAACACATATCTGGACAATGATTTTGCAATTTTATTGTAAATGTTTTCCAAGAGAAATAAAACATATGCCAACAAGAATGCCTATAGTAGCCTTATTCATAATAGTACAAAAAGAAAAAGAAAAAATCCATCAATAAAATATTAGATAAATACATATTTTGGTATATTCATATAATAATAATACAAGAGAATGAACTACTGATATATGACAGCAACATGGATTAATCTCAAAATTACTATATCAAATTAAAGGAGACAGACAAAAAATAATGCATCCTATCCAATTCCATTTTTGACTGCTTACCCAACCAAGTGGTTACCTCTTGGATTAGAAGTGTGTGAAATGGAGTACAACAGAAATTTCTGGGTGATGAAAATGTAATAAATATTTTACTGAGTGGTAGTTTCATGTATTTATGAGAATTGTCAAAACTCATCAAGTTGAACACTTAAGATCTGTACAAGTGATACAATTATCACTCAGTGTAAAAAAAGTCCGTAGCAGAGTAAACATTTCCTATGTTTTTATTTTAATGCTATATTAGAGTCCAGAGCATGATTTAATATCTCTAGGAAGAGAGGTAAAAATGATAACTTCCTTGGACACTTAAGTACAAAGGGATGACTTTATTAAAATAGATAAAGTACAGAGATAGATGTCAGTGCTCTGCACTTGTCCAGATGAACATCATCTACTTCAAGACTTTGGTATGTTACACTATTGCTCTGGAGATTATGCTTGTCAATTTTGCATTCATAAGAAAAATTTAAAGCTCAAGTACCACTTTCCTGAGTTAATCTGTGCCTTATGACGTTCTTGATTTTATTATTCAGATTCTATTAATTTTTTCAAGTATGCCCAGAATAAATAGCCAGAGTAAGCTTGTTGCACCAAAAAGAAAATATATAGGTATTTAAAATTGTTGCCCCTTTCATTTAGCATTTTAATTAGAACAGGAAGAAAACAAGAGGTTAGCTTAATTCAGGAAAAGTCCACAGAGACATCAAGGAATTTATGCCTCTTTCCGGATGCTCTTATATTTTTGGCCAGGCAGGCAAGAGCCTCGGCACAGGCAGAAGCAGCTCCCAAATGTGACCGGTGAGGCATGTTATATCTTAAACAATAATCCTGCCCTGCTGTTGGAAAGCCTCCCAAATGTCACCAGCAGGGAACATTAGATTTTAAATAACAACCATGCCCCTCCATTTAGAAAATAAATCAGTATTTAAAATAAACCTGTCCATGCAAGTACGCTGTGATTAAAATTAAGTGAAATTAAGTATAATGTGATTGGATTTTTTTTTTTTGGCAGTTTGTACAAAATATCAGTTTCTGGTGTAACCAGGCTAAATGTACTTTCTTGAGACATCATGCATGCAAGAAGTGTTCTGGCCACTAGCTACCCTAAGGCTTTTTATTCTACAGTACTTGCTGATTTGGACTGAAAATGTTATGCAGGTTGGTTATATTGAATAAAAGACTCATTTGCATATAATTATTGATTGTTTGTTGCTCATTTTAAGCTAAATACAGAGATTTTCCAGGAGTTCACTGCTTAAATCTATGCATTTTTATTGTGTATATAATGTTTATAACAATACCTTCAATTTATATGAACCACTTCTGAGAAGCTCAAACTTACTAATACATAATCAGCACTATTTTCCCTTTTCAAAGGGATAGTGATCTATAATGAGTATATGAAAAGTATATTTAAATAATCTCAAATCAATGGGGGTATAGTTAGAGCCCTTTCCCAAACAGCTGATTTGGGAAGGCTACATTGCTTATGTGCTGTACTTTGCATAAGAGGTTTATGTAGCTCATGTAAAGTTGTAATTTTAAACATAAGAAGATCCAAGAGCCTCCAGAGACAGTTGTGCCAGAGTTCACATCTAGTAGCCATATACCCATGAACTCTAAAGAGTCATGGACTCCACTCACCTAAAATACTACAAAGTAGTAGTAGGAGTTGGGGACTGTTGGAGACACCATATATTTGCATGTCTAAATGTTGTCCATCTAATCCTCTCTGAGGATAAAGTCACTGTGTCCATAGAAGACACCCAATTAAAACTCCCCTCACAAAGGGGTAACATTACCCCATAATAAATCTGAAGAATAAGACTGAAGCCCAACAAAGATAATTTTGATCTGTGACATGGCAATGAAGGAGTCACATATAGGCAGAACAATCCAGAGGGGATTCTGAATGGCTAACAGACACTAAGGTGAACTAGACAACAAAGATTTGGTGTCTGGTTAGAAAAACTCAGCTAGTAATGGGAAATGCAACAGGTGTAAGAAACAGGCTTAGCTCACTCGGCACATTTATCAGAATTGGCCTGATTAGTTAATGTTCTCTGTACTGGTTTTGAGTTTCCAAAGCACTGATTGTCTTTTTCCCTATTGTGATATAATGCTTCTGCTCTTCTGTCTCAACCCTTCACAATCTCATTGATAAGCAGGGCCATGTGAAATTCATAAGTAGCCAAGAATTCTTTCTAAAGAAGACTGTGAATAAGAATAATGCCTGGAAGGCGGAAGATGGCGGAAGAGTAAGACGCGGAGATCACCTTCCTCCCCACAGATACACCAGAAATACATATACACGTGGAACAACTCCTACAGAACACCTACGGAAGGCTGGCAGAAGACCTCAGACCTCCCAAAAGGCAAGAAACTCCCCACGTACATGGGTAGGGCAAAAGAAAAAACAGAGACAAAAGAATAGGGACGGCACCTGCACCAGTGGGAGGGAGCTGTGAAGGAGGAAAAGTTTCCACACACTAGGAAGCCCCTTCGCGGGAGGAGACTGCGGGAGGCGGAGGGGGGAGCTTCGAAGCTGCGGAGGACTGCACAGCAACGGGTGCGGAGGGCAAAGCGGGGAGATTCCCGCACAGAGGATCGGTGCCGACCGGCACTCACCAGCCCGAGAGGCTTGTCTGCTCACCCGCCGGGGCGGGCGGGGCTGCGAGCTGAGGCCGGAGCGCAGGGAGAGGACTGGGGTTGGAGGCTTGAACATAGCCTGAAGGGGTTAGTGCACCACAGCTAGCCGGGAGGGAGTCCGGGGAAAAGCCTGCACCTGCCGAAGAGGCAGGAGACTTTTCCTTCCCTCTTTGTTTCCTGGGGCGTGAGGAGAGGGGTTTAAGAACGCTGCTTAAAGGAACTCCAGAGACGGGCGCGAGCCGCGGCTGAAAGCGCGGAATCCAGAGACGGGCGCGAGCCACGGGTGAAAGCGCGGAATCCAGAGACGGGCGCAAGCCGCGGCTAAAAGCGCGGACCCCAGAGGCGGGCGGGAGACGTTAAGGCTGCTGCTGCCGCCACCGAGGGGCCTGTGTGCGAGCACAGGTCACTCTCCACACCCCTCTTCCGCGGAGCCTGTGCAGCCCGCCACTGCCAGGTTCCTGGGATCCAGGGACAACTTCCCCGGGACAGCGCACAGCGCGCCTCAGGCTGGTGCAAAGTCACGCCGGCCTTTGCCACCGCAGGCCCGCCCCGCACTCTGTGCCCCTCCGTCCCTGCCGGCCTGAGTGCGCCAGAGCCCCCAATCAGCGGCTCTTTTAACCCCATCCTGTCTGAGCAAAAAACAGACGCCCTCCAGCGGTCTACACGCAGTGGCAGGGCCAAATCCAAAGCTTAGCCCTGGGAGCTGTGAGAACAAAGAAGAGAAAGGGAAATCTCTCCCAGCAGCCTCAGAAGCAACGGATTAAAGCTCCACAATCAACTTGATATACCCTGCATCTGTGGAATACCCGAATAGACAACCAATCATCCCAAATTAAGGAAGTGGACTTTAGGAGCAAGATCTATGATTTTTTCCCCTTTCCTCTTTTTGTGAATGTGTATGTGTATGCTTCTGTGTGAGAGCTTGTCTGTATAGTCTTGCTTCCACCATTTGTCCTAGGGTTCTATCCGTCCATGTTTTTTTTTAATTTTTTTTCTTAATAATTAATTTTAATAACAATATTATACTTTACCTTCATTCTTTCTTTCTTTCTTTCCGTCCTTCCTTCCCTCCTTTAGACAACAAATCATCCCAAATTGAGGAGGTGGTCTCTGACAGCAAGATTTAGGATTTTTCCCCATTTACCTCTTTTAGTGAGGGTGTATGTGTATGCTTCTGTGTAAGATTTTGTCTGTATAGCTTTGCTGCCAACATTTGTCCTAAGGTTCTTTCCGTCCCTTTTGTTTTTTTTCTAAATAAGAATTTTTTAATTCAATAACTTTATTATACTTTATTTTATTTTTACTGTATCTTCTTTCTTTCTGTCTTTTTTCCTTCTTTCCCTCCTTCCTTCCTTCCTCCCTCCCTCCCTCCTTTCTTTCCTTCTTGCCTTCTTTCCTTCTTTGCTTCTTTCTTTCTTTCTTCCTTCCTTCCTACCCTCCTTTCCTTCTTTCTTTCCTCATACTTCTACTAATTCCCTCTACTTTTTCTCCCTTTTATCCTGAGCCGTGTGGATGAAAAGCTTTTGGTGCTCCAGCCAGGAGGCAGGGCTCTGCCTCTGAGGTAGGAGAGCCAACTTCAGGACACTGATCAACAAGAGACCTCCCAGCTCCACATAATATCAAACGGCGAAAATCTCCCAGAGACCTCCATCTTAACACCAGCACCCAGCTTCACTCAACGACCAGCAAGCCACAGTGCTGGAAAACCTATGCCAAACAACTAGCAAAACAGGAACACAACCTCACCCATTAGCAGAGAGGCTGCCTAAAATCATAATAAGGCCACAGACACCCCAAAACACACCACCAGACGTGAACCTGCCCACTAGAGAGACAAGATCCAGCCTCATCCACCACAACACAGGCACTAGTCCCCTCCACCAGGAAGCCTACACAACCCACTGAACCAACCTTAGCCACTGGAGACAGACATCAAAAACAGGAGGAACTACGAACCTGCAGCCTGCAAAAAGGAGACCCCAAACACAGTAAGATAAGCAAAATGAGAAGACAGAAAAACACACAGCAGATAAAGGAGCAAGATAAAAATGCACCAGACCTAACAAATGAAGAGGAAATAGGCAGTCTACCTGAAAGAGAATTCAGAATAATGATAGTAAGGTTGATCCGAAATCTTGGAGATAGAATGGACAATAGATTGGACAAAATGCAAGAATCAGTTAACAAGGACCTAGAAGAACTAAAGATGAAACAAGCAATGATGAACAACACAATAAATGAAATTAAAAGTACTCTAGATGGGATCAATAGCAGAATAACTGAGGCAGAAGAACGGATAAGTGACCTGGAAGATAAAATAGTGGAAATAACTACTGCAGAGCAGAATAAAGAAAAAAGAATGAAAAGAACTGAGGACAGTCTCAGAGACCTCTGGGACAACATTAAACGCACCAACATTCGAATTATAGGGGTTCCAGAAGAAGAAGAGAAAAAGAAAGGGACTGAGAAAATATTTGAAGAGATTATAGTTGAAAACTTCCCTAACATGGGAAAGGAAATAGTTAATCAAGTCCAGGAAGCACAGAGAGTCCCATACAAGATAAATACAAGGAGAAATACGCCAAGACACATATTAATCAAACTGTCAAAAATTAAATACAAAGAAAGCATATTAAAAGCAGCAAGGGAAAAACAACAAATAACACATAAGGGAATCCCCATAAGGTTAACAGCTGATCTCTCAGCAGAAACCCTACAAGCCAGAAGGGAGTGGCAGGACATACTGAAAGTGATGAAGGAGAAAAACATGCAGCCAAGACTACTCTACCCAGCAAGGATCTCATTCAGATTTGATGGAGAAATTAAATCCTTTACAGACAAGCAAAAGCTGAGAGAGTTCAGCACCACCAAACCAGCTTTACAACAAATGCTAAAGGATCTTTTTTAGGCAAGAAACACAAGAGAAGGAAAAGACCTATAATAACGAACCCAAAACAATTTAGAAAATGGGAATAGGAACATACATATCAATAATTACCTTAAATGTAAATGGACTAAATGCTCCCACCAAAAGACACAGATTAGCTGAATGGATACAAAAACAAGACCCTTATATATGCTGTCTACAAGAGACCCACTTCAGACCTAGAGACACATACAGACTGAAAGTAAGGGGATGGAAAAAGATATTCCATGCAAATGGAAACCAAAAGAAAGCTGGAGTAGCAATTCTCATATCAGACAAAATAGACTTTAAAATAAGGACTATTAAAAGAGACAAAGAAGGATACTACATAATGATCAAGGGATCGATCCAAGAAGAAGATATAACAATTGTAAATATTTATGCACCCATCATAGGAGCACCTCAATACATAAGGCAAATACTAACAGCCATAAAAGGGGAAATCGACAGTAACACATTCATAGTAGGGGACTTAAACACCCCACTTTCACCCATGGACAGATCATCCAAAATGAAAATAAATAAGGAAACACAAGCTTTAAATGATACATTAAACAAGATGGACTTAATTGATATTTATAGGACACTCCATCCAAAAACAACAGAATACACATTTTTCTCAAGTGCTCATGGAACATTCTCCAGGATAGATCATATCTTAGGTCACAAATCAAGCCTTGGTAAATTTAAGAAAATTGAAATTGTATCAAGTATCTTTTCTGACCACAACGCCATGAGACTAGATATCAATTACAGGAAAAGATCTGTAAAAAATACAAACACATGGAGGCTAAACAATACACTACTTAATAATGAAGATATCACTGAAGAAATCAAAGAGGAAATCAAAAAATACCTAGAAACAAATGACAATGGAGACACAACGACCCAAAACCTGTGGGATGCAGCAAAAGCAGTTCTAAGGGGGAAGTTTATAGCAATACAAGCCCACCTTAAGAAGCAGGAAACATCTCGAATAAACAACCTAACCTTGCACCTCAAGCAATTAGAGAAAGAAGAACAAAAAAACCCCAAAGCTAGCAGAAGGAAAGAAATCATAAAAATCAGATCAGAAATAAATGAAAAAGAAATGAAGGAAACAATAGCAAAGATCAATAAAACTAAAAGCTGGTTCTTTGAGAAGATAAACAAAATAGATAAACCACTAGCCAGACTCATCAAGAAAAAAAGGAAGAAGACTCAAATCAATAGAATTAGAAATGAAAAAGGAGAGGTAACAACTGACACTGCAGAGATAAAAGAGATCATGAGAGATTACTATAAGCAACTCTATGCCAATAAAATGGACAATCTGGAAGAAATGGACATATTCTTAGAAATGCACAACCTGCCAAGACTAATCAGGAAGAAATAGAAAATATGAACAGACCAATCACAAGCACTGAAATTGAAACTGTGATTAAAAACCTTCCAACAAAGAAAAGCCCAGGACCAGATGGCTTTACAGGCGAATTCTATCAAACATTTAGAGAAGAGCTAACACCTATCCTTCTCAAACTCTTCCAAAATATAGCAGAGGGAGGACCACTCCCAAACTCCTTCTACGAGGCCACCATCACCTTGATACCAAAACCAGACAAGGATGTCACAAAGAAAGAAAACTACAGGCCAATATCACTGATGAACATAGATGCAAAAATCCTCAACAAAATACTAGCAAACAGAATCCAACAGCACATTAAAAGGATCATACACCATGATCAAGTGGGGTTTATTCCAGGAATGCAAGGATTCTTCAATATACGCAAATCTATCAATGTGATAAACCATATTAACAAATTGAAGGAGAAAAACCATATGATCATCTCAATAGATGCAGAGAAAGCTTTTGACAAAATTCAACACCCATTTATGATAAAAACCCTGCAGAAAGTAGGCATAGAGGGAACTTTCCTCAACATAATAAAGGCCATATATGACAAGCCCACAGCAAATATCATCCTCAATGGTGAAAAACTGAAAGCATTTCCACTAAGATCAGGAACAAGACAAGGTTGCCCACTCTCACCACTATTATTCAACATTGTTTTGGAAGTTTTAGCCACAGCAATCAGAGAAGAAAAGGAAATAAAAGGAATTCAAATCGGAAAAGAAGAAGTAAAGCTGTCACTGTTTGCAGATGACATGATCCTATACATAGAGAACCCTAAAGATGCTACCAGAAAACTACTAGAGCTAATCAATGAATTTGGTAAAGTGGCAGGATACAAAATTAATGCACAGAAATCTCTGGCATTCCTATATACTAATGATGAAAAATCTGAAAGTGAAATCAAGAAAACACTCCCATTTACCATTGCAACAAAAAGAATAAAATATCTAGGAATAAACCTACCTAAGGAGACCAAAGACCTGTATGCAGAAAATTATAAGACACTGATGAAAGAAATTAAAGATGATACAAATAGATGGAGAGATATACCATGTTCTTGGATTGGAAGAATCAACATTGTGAAAATGACTCTACTACCCAAAGCAATCTATAGATTCAATGCAATCCCTATCAAACTACCACTGGCATTTTTCACAGAACTAGAACAAAAAATTTCACAATTTGTATGGAAACACAAAAGACCCCGAATAGCCAAAGCAATCTTGAGAACGAAAGGAGGAACTGGAGGAATCAGGCTCCCTGACTTCAGACTATACTACAAAGCTACAGTTATCAAGACGGTATGGTACTGGCACAAAAACAGAAAGATAGATCAATGGAACAGGATAGAAAGCCCAGAGATAAACCCATGCACATATGGACACCTTCTCTTTGATAAAGGTGGCAGTAATGTACAATGGAGAAAGGACAGCCTCTTCAATAAGTGGTGCTGGGAAAACTGGACAGGTACATGTAAAAGTATGAGATTAGATCATTCCCTAACACCATACACAAAAATAAGCTCAAAATGGATTAAAGACCTAAATATAAGGCCAGAAACTATCAAACTCTTAGAGGAAAACATAGGCAGAACACTCTATGACATAAATCACAGCAAGATCCTTTCTGACCCACCTCCTAGAGTAATGGAAATAAAAACAAAAATAAACAAATGGGACCTAATGAAACTTCAAAGCTTTTGCACTGCAAAGGAAACCATAAACAGGACCAAAAGACAACCCTCAGAATGGGAGAAAATATTTGCAAATGAAGCAACCGACAAAGGATTAATCTCCAAAATTTACAAGCAGCTCATGCAGCTCAATAACAAGAAAACAAACAACCCAATCCAAAAATGGGCAGAAGACCTAAATAGACATTTCTCCAAAGAAGATATACAGACTGCCAACAAACACATGAAAGAATGCTCAACATCATTAATCATTAGAGAAATGCAAATCAAAACTACAATGAGATATCATCTCACACCAGTCAGAATGGCCATCATCAAAAAATCTAGAAACAATAAGTGCTGGAGAGGGTGTGGAGAAAAGGGAACACTCTTGCACTGCTGGTGGGAATGTGAATTGGTTCAGCCACTATGGAGAACAGTATGGAGGTTCCTTAAAAAACTACAAATAGAACTACCATATGACCCAGCAATCCCACTACTGGGCATATACCCTGAGAAAACCAAAATTCAAAAAGAGTCATGTACCAAAATGTTCATTGCAGCTCTATTTACAATAGCCCGGAGATGGAAACAACCTAAGTGCCCGTCATTGGATGAATGGATAAAGAAGATGTGGCACATATATACAATGGAATATTACTCAGCCATAAAAAGAAACGAAATTGAGCTATTTCTAATGAGGTGGATAGACCTAGAGTCTGTCATACAGAGTGAAGTAAGTCAGAAAGAAAAAGACAAATATCGTATGCTAACACATATATATGGAATTTAAGAAAAAAAATGTCATGAAGAACCTAGGGGTAAAGCAGGAATAAAGACACAGACCTCCTAGAGAACGGACTTGAGGTTATGGGGAGGGGGAAGGGTGAGCTGTGACAGGGCGAGAGAGAGTCATGGGCATATACACACTAACAAACGTAGTAAGGTAGATATCTAGTGGGAAGCAGCCGCATGGCACAGGGATATTGGCTCGGTGCTTTGTGACAGCCTGGAGGGGTGGGATAGGGAGGGTGGGAGGGAGGGAGACGCAACAGGGAAGACATATGGGAACATATGTTTATGTATGACTGATTCACTTTGTTATAAAGCAGAAACTAACACACCATTGTAAAGCAATTATACCCCAATAAAGATGTTAAAAAAAAAAAAAGAATAATGCCTAAATACCTGGCCCTGCTAATATAGCTGACCCGTTAAATTAGTGAATACTCTAAAATATGATACCTATAATACCTCGTTATTCTTAAAATCAACATGGATACTGCCAAACATTATGAAGAGGAAAAGAGATAATTACCATGCATATTTAAAATGTACTGTAAAAATAATCTGATAAATATATTTCTCTCCCTTCTAAATTATTTGGTGCTGTGTAGATTCCCTCTATTAGAGAGACAGTTATTTTTATCATGATTTGGCAGTATAAATGAAAGTTAACCTACAATGGAAAAAGTAGGAATCTTCAGATTTCTGTAATTCCTCTTTAATTCTGCATATTCTCATGGGTGTATATTTATACAAAAATGCTATACATATATTTCAATTATTTAAGATGTATAAAATAAAATATATAAAACAGAAATTTAGAATTATAAATATATCACTTTATTAATGGGAAATTTTGTCTTCACCAAAATAATATTATTATTTATTAATTATTAAAATGTTGTAATTGAGTGTTTTATTATTTTCAAAAATACGGATCTGTGTTAGTTTTGTTCTGATATTTGATTTTAATATCTATAATTACTGGAAAAGATATCTCACAAATATAGATAACTTCAACTGATACAAGCTTTACGAACTACAATACTCATTTTACCTTTCAATAATTATACGTAGTGTGTGTATGTGATTCAGCAATAACTTGCCTATGAATGACGTGCTTGTCATTTCACTGGTGGTTCTGCCTCTAAAACCTTATGACAGAATCCTTTATTGCTTATAGGTTTGCTTTACAGTCTTTTTATTTTTCCTGAATGCCAGTCAAAGCAGTAACACTATTAATAGCGTCACTGTTTTAGTTTTTCCTTAAAATATAGTTTTCATCAAAAAAAAGTGCTTTTCAATTGAACATACACTTTCCCAAGCATATCCTTTCCTTGAGAATGACATGAAAAAAGTAGATTTCATTATTACAAAACCTTCAGGGGAGACGTTCAAGATGGTGGAGGAGTAAGAGGTGGAGATCACCTTCCTCCCCACAAATACATCAAAAATACACCTACAAATGGAACAACTCCTACAGAATACCTACTGAACTCTGACAGAAGACCTCAGACTTCCCAAAAGGCAAGAAACTCCCCACATACCTGGGTAGGGCAGAAGAAAAAAGAAAAAAACAGAGACAAAAGAATAAGAATGGGACCTGCACCTCCTGGAGGGAGCTGTGAAGGAGGAAAGGTTTCCACACACTAGGAAGCCCCTTCACAGGCAGAGACTGTGGGTGGTGGAGGGGGGGAAGCTTCAGAGCCGTGGAGGAGAGCACAGCCACAGGATTGCACAGGGCAAAGTGGAGAGATTCCGGCACAGAGGATGGTGCTGACTAGCACTCACCAGCCTGAGAGGTTTGTCTGCTCACCCGCCGGGGCAGGTGGGGGCTGGGAGCTGAGGCTTGGGTTTCAGAGGTCAGATTCCAGGGAGAGGACTGGGGTTGGCTGCATGAACACAGCCTGAAGGGGGCTAGTGTGCCACAGCTAGCTGAGAGGGAGTCCGGGAAAAAAGTTTGGACCTGTCTAACAGGCAAGAGACCATTGTTTCGGGGTGCGCAAGTAGAGGGGATTCAGAGCACTGCCTAAACCAGCTCCAGAGATGTGCATGAGCCATGGCTATCAGTGCAAACAGCAAAGATGGGCACGAGATGCTAAGGCTGCTGCTGCAGCCACCAAGAAGTCTGTGTGCAAGCACAGGTCACTATTCACATCTCCCCTCCTGGGAGGCTGTGCAGCCCACCACTGCCAGGGTTCTGTCATCCAGGGACAACTTCCCTGGGAGAACACATGGCATGCCTCAGGCTGTTGCAATTTCACACTAGTGTCTGCCTTCACAGGCTTGCCCCACATTTCTACTCCTTCCTACCACTGGCCTGGGTGATCCAGAGCCCCCAAGTCAGCCACTCATTTAACCCGATATTGTCTGGGTAAAGAACAGTTGCCAGAGGGCAACCTACATGCAGAGGTGTGGTCAAATACAAAGCTGAAACCCAGGAGATGTGAGAACAAAGAAGAGAAAGGGAAGTCTCTCTGTGCAGCCTCAGGAGCAGTGGATTAAACCACCACAATCAACTTGATGTACCCTGCATTTGTGGAATACTGGAATAGACAATGAATCACCCCAAAATTGAGGTGGTGGACTTTGGGAGCAACTGTAGACTTGGGGTTTGCTTTCTACATCTAATTAGTTATGGTTTTATTTTTATCTTAGTTTAGTATTTATAGCTTATTATCTTTGGTAGATTTGTTTATTGATTTGGTTGCTATCTTCCTTTTCTCTCTCTCTCTCTCTATATGTATAATGTTTTTATTTTCTTTTTATCTTTTTGTGAGTATGTATGAGTATGCTTCTTTGCATGATTTTGTTTGTATAGGTTTGCTTTTACCATTTTTCCTAGGGTTCTGTCTGTCCATTTTTTGTTTTTTTTTTAGTATAGATTTTAGTGCTTGTTATCATTGGTGGCTTTTTTTTTACTGGTTTGGTTGCTCTCTTCTTTCTTTTTTTATTAGTATTTATTTTTTTAATTTTAATAATATATTTTTTAAAATTTTTACTTTAATAACTTTATTTTATTTTTCCTCCCTTTTCTTCTGAGTCATGTGGCTGACAGGGTCTTGGTGCTCTGGCAAGGTGTCAGGCCTCAATCAGTGAGGTGGGAGAGACAAGTTCAGGACACTGGACCACCAGAGAACTCCTGGTTCCACATAATATCAATCGGTGAAAGCTCTCCCAGAGATCTCCATCTCAACCTAAGACCCAGCTCCACTCAATGACCAGCAAGCTCTAATGCACGACTCTCTATGTCAAACAACTAGCAAAACAGAAACAGAACTCCACCCATTAGCAGAGAGGTTGCCGAAAATAATAATAAGCTCACAGACACTCCAAAACACACCACCAGACATGGTCCTGCCCACCAGAAAGACAAAATCTAGCTTCATCCACCAGAAAAAAGACACAACTCCATTCCACCAGGAAGCCTACACTACCCACTGAACAAAACTTACCCACTGGGGGCAGATGCCAAAAACAATAGGAACTACAAACCAGCAGCCTGCAAAAAGGAGACCCCAAACACAGAAGTTAAGCAAAATGAGAAGACAGAGAAATACACAGCAAATGAAGAGCAAGGTAAAAACAAATGAGACAAAACAAATGGGGAGGAAATAGGCAGTCTACCTGAAAAAGATTCAGAGTAATGATAGTAAAGATGATCCAAATTCTTGGAAACAGAATAGAGAAAATAAAATAAACATTTAAGAAGAACCAAAAAGAACTAAAGAGCAATGAAACAAGGATGAACAGCACAATAAATGAACTTAAAAATTATCTGGAAGGAATCATACCACAATAACTGAGGTGGAAGAACAGATAAGTGACCTGGAAGATAAAACAGTGTAAATAACTACCTCAGAGCAGAATAAAGAAAAAAGAATGAAAAGAATTGAGGACGGTCTGAGAGACCTCAGTGACATTAAACACACCAACGTTCAAATTATAGGAGTTCCAGAAGAAGAAGGGAAAAAGAAAGGGACTGAGAAAATATTTGAAGAGATTATCATTGAAAATTTCCCTAATATGAGAAAGGAAATAATCAATCAAGTACAGAAGCACAGAGAGTCCCAAACAGGATAAATCCAAGCAGAAACATGCCAAGAAACATACTAATCAAACTATCAAAAATTACAAACACAAAGAAAATCTATTAAAAGCAGCAAGCGAAAAACAAAAAATAACTTACAAGGGAATCCAGATAAGGTTAACAGCTGATATTTCAGTAGAAATTCTGCAAGCCAGAAGGGAGTGGCAGGACATATTTAAAGTGATGACAGGGAAAAACCTACAACAAAGATTACTCTACCTAGCAAGGATCTCATTCAGATTCAACACAGAAATTAACAATTTTATGGGCAAAAAAGGCTAAGAGAAGCATCACCACCAAATCAGCTTTACAACAAATGCTAAAGAAACTTCTCTAGGATGGAAACACAAGAGAAGGAAAAGACCTACAACAACAAATGCAAAACAGTTAAGAAAATGGTAATAGGAACATACATATCAATAACTACCTTACATGTAAATGGATTAAGTGCTCCAGCCAAGAGACATAGACTGGCTGAATAGATACAAAAAAAAAGAGCCATATATATGCTGTCTACATGAGAGCCACTTCAGACTTGGGAACACATACAGACTGAAAGTGAGGGGATGGAAGAATATATTCCATGCAAATGGAAATCAAAAGAAAGCTGGAGTAGCAATTCTCATATAAGACAAAATTGACTTTATAAAAAAAGACTATTATAAGAGACAAAGAAGGACACTACATAATAATCAAGGGATCAATCCATGAAAAAGATATAACAATTGTCAATATTTATGCACCAAATATAGGCGCACCTGAATACATAAGGCACATGCTAAGAGCCATAAAAGGGGAAATTGACAGTAACACAATCATAGTAGGGGACTTTAACACCCCACTTTCACCAATGGACAGATCATCCAAAATGAAAATAAATAAGGGAACACAAACTTTGAATGACACATTAAACAAAATAAACTTAATTGATATATATATATATATATGATATTCCATAAAAAACAACAGAATACACTTTCTTCTCAAGTACTCATAAAACATTCTCCAAGATAGATTTTATCTTGGGTCACAAATCAAGTCTTGGTAAATTTAAGAAAATTGAAATTGTATCAGGTATCTTTTCCGACCACAACACTATGAGACTCAGTATCAAATACCGGAAAAAAACTATACAAAATACCAAAAAAAGGAGGCTAAACAATATGCTGCTAAATAAAGAGATCACTGAAGAAATCAAACAGGAAAACAAACAATATCTAGTAACAATTGACAATGAAAACACGACAACCAAAAACCTATCGGATGCAGCAAAAGCAGTTCTAAGAGGGAAGTTTATAACAGTACAATCCTACCTCAAGAAACAGGAAACATCTCAAATAAGCAACCTAACCTTAAACTAAAGCAGTTAGAGAAAGAAGAACCAAAAAACCCAAAGTTAGCAGAAGGAAAGAAATCATAATGATCAGATAAGTAATAAATGAAAAAGAAATGAAAGGGATAGCAAAGAGTTATAAAACTAAAAGCTGGTTCTTTGAGAAGATAAACAAAATTGATAAACCATTAGTGAGATGCATCAAGAAAAAAAGGGAGAAGACTCAAATCAACAGAATTAGAAATGAAAAAGGAGAAGTAACAACTGACACTGTAGAAATACAAAGGATCATGAGAGATTAGTACAAGCAACTATATTCCAATAAAATGGACAACCTGGAAGAAATGGACAAATTCTTAGAAATGCACAACCTGCAAAGACTGAATCAGGAAGAAATAGAAAATATGAACAGACCAATCACAAGCACTGAAATTGAGACTCTGATTAAAAATCTTCCAACAAACAAGAGCCCAGGACCAGTTGGCTTCACAGGTGAAATCTATCAAACATTTAGACAAGAGCTAACACCTATCCTTCTCAAACTCTTCCAAAATATAGCAGAGGGAGGAACACTGCCAAACTCATTCTACAAGGCCACAATTACCCTGATTCCAAAACCAGACAAAGATGTCACCAAAAGAGAAATATACACGCCAATATCACTGATGAACATAGATGCAAAAATCCTCAACAAAATACTAGCAAACAGAATCCAACAGCAGTAAAAGGGTCATACCCCATGATCAAGTAGGGTATATCCAAGGAAGGCAAGGATTCCTCAATATAGGCAAATCAATCAATGTGATACACCATATTAACAAATCGAAGGATGAAAACCATATGATCATCTCAATAGATGCAGAAAAAGCTTTCAACGTAACTCAACACCCATTTATGATATAAAACCTCCAGAAAGTAGGCATAGAGGGAACTTACCTCAACATGATAAAGGCCATATATAACAAACTCACAGCCAACATCATTCTCAAAGGTGAAAAACTGAAACCATTTCCACTAAGATCAGGAACAAAACAAGTTTGCACACTCTCACCACTATTATTCAATATAGTTTTGGAAGTTTTAGCCAAGGCAATCAGAGAAAGGAAAAGAAATAAAAGGAATCCAAATTGGAGAAGAAGAAGTAAAGGTGTCACTGTTTGCAGATGGCATGATACTATACATAGTGAATATTAAAGACTCTACCAGAAAACTACTAGAACTAATCAATGAATTTGGTAAAGTAGCAGAATGCAAAATTAAAGCACAGAAATCTCTTGCATTCCTATGCAGTAATGATGAAAAACCTGAAAGATAAATTAAGGAAACACTCCCATTTACCATTGCAACAAAAAGAATAAAATACCTAGGAATAAACCTACCTAAGGAGACAAAAGACTTGTAGGCAGAAAACTATAAGGCACTGATGAAAGAAATTAAAGATGATGCAAACAGATGGAGAGATATACCATGCTCTTCTATTGGAAGAATAAAAATTGTGAAAATGACTATACTACCCAAAGCAATCTATGGATTCAATGCAATTCCTATCAAACTACCAATGGCATTTTTCATGGAACTAGAACAAAAAAATTCGAAATTTGTATGGAAACACAAAAGACCCCAAATAGCCAAAGCAATCTTGAGAAAGAAAAATTGAGCTGGAGGAATCAGGATCCATGACTTTAGACTATACTACAAAGCTACAGTAATCAAGACACTATGGTACTGGCACAAAAACACAAATATAGATCCATGGAACAGGATAGAAGCCCAGAGATAAACCCATGCACATATGGCCACCTTTTCTTTGATAAAGGAGGCAAGAATATACAATGGAGAAAAGACAGCCTCTTCAATAATTGGTGCTAGGAAAACTGGACAGCTACATGTAAAAGAAAGAAATTAGATCACTCTCTAAGACCATACACAAAAATAAACTCAAAATGGATTAAAGACCTAAATGTAAGGCCAGACACTATCAAACTCTTAGAGGAAAACATAGGCAGAACACTGTATGACATAAATCACAGCAAGATCCTTTTTGGCCCACCTCCTAGAGAAATGGAAATAAAAAGAAAACTAAAGAAATGTGACCTAATGAAACTTCAAAGCTTTTGCACAGCAAAGGAAACCATAAACAAGACACAAAGACAACTCTCAGAATGGGAGAAAATATTTGCAAATGAAGCAACTGACAAAGGATTAATCTCCGAAATATATAAGCAACTCATGCAGCTCAATATCAAAAACAGAAATAACCCAATCCAAAAATGGGCCGAAGACCTAAATAGACATTTCTCCAAAGAAGACATACAGATTGCCAACAAACACATGAAAGGTTGCTCAGCATCACTAATCATTAGAGAAATGCAAATCAAAACTACAAAGACGTATCACCTCACACCCATCAGAATGGTCATCATCAAAATATCTACAAACAGTAAATGCTGGAGAGGATGTGGGGAAAAGGGAATCCTGCTGCACTGTTGGTGGGAATGTAAATTGATACAGCCACTATAGGGAACAGTATGGAGGTTCCTTAAAAAACTAAAAATAGAACTAAGATATGACCCTGCAATCCCACTACTGGGCATATACCCTAGAAAACCATAATTCAAAAAGAGTTATGTACCACAATATTCATTGCAGCACTATATACAGTAGCCAGGTTATGGAAGCAACCTAAATGCCCATCATTAGAAAAATGGACAAAGAAGATGTTGCCCATATATACAATGGAATATTACTCAGCCATAAAAATAAATGAAAGTGAGTTTTTTGTAGTGAGGTGGATGGATCTAGAGTCTGTCATGCAGAATGAAGTAAGTCAGAAAGAGAAAAACAAATACAGTATGCTAAAACATATATATGGAATCTAGAAAAATAAAAATCGTTCTGAAGAACCTAGGGGCTGGACAGGAATAAAGACACAGACGTAGAGAATGGACTTGAGGGCACTGGGAGGGGGAAGGGTAAGCTGGGACAAAGTGAGAGAGTGGCATGGACATATATACATTACCAAATGTAAAATAGATAGGTAGTGGGAAACACCTGCATAGCACAGGGAGAGCAGCTCGGTGCTTTGTGTCCACATATAGGGTTGGTATAGGGAGGGTGGGAGGGACATGCAAGAGGGAGGGTATATAGGGATATACGTATACTTATAGCTGATTCACTTTATTATACATCAGAAACTAACATACCATTGTAAAGCAATTTTACTCCAATAAAGATGTTAAAACAAAAAAAGCTTCAACGAATTCCATAAAATTTCCAACTTCCAATCTATGTTTAATCAAAAGCAGGATAAAATATTTCATTAAGTTGTTTTTATAAGGTAATAAAACAATACTATCAAATGGCTTTAATGATATTAAGATTATAGAGTTTATCTCTGTATTTTGCTTGTTATAAAATATCTTATTATTCATATCTTTATATTATCATTATCTAATATATAAAGGCAAAGTCCAGAAGTTTTAATAGGAACTGTAAGACTTTATTTTATTTAAATTGTCTTCATAGTAATTTAGATTGATTGCATGAAATCTCATCATATCTCAACCACTGATTTTAAAGATCATTATTAATTTTACATCTAAATTATGTGACAAAGACTCCTTGGAGTATGATAAGCCTCCATTCTGCTAATTTTTTCATTGCTGGCTTGAAGTCATTGGATGTTATGATTATTGCTTGTTACACTGCCTAATGGTAGATCTTCTTCAGGGGATTGGCGGTATTTCAAACTGTTATATGTTCTGCATTTGCAGAGTTAGTGTCAGGGTTAGATCAAGTGATTTAATGGGGTTGCTGACTATTCCTGACTGTTGCCAATGGAGTGTGATGACATATCTCTAAGCCAGGTTTGAGTCCTTTCCTTAGTCATCATTTACTCGAAGGAAAACCACATTAGATCATAAGACAGAACTAGAAACTTATCAGTGCAACATAGAAAGATGACACAGGAATCTATGCTTCTCCCAATGTGTTTATTCATGCCTTCTGGGTCTGCTTAAACTTGGTTCTCAATATGCCTTTTCCAACACACAATAGATTTCTGCTATACCCACCCAATCTTGAAACATGCTGAGAATCTCCATTAGTCCCTAAGGTTAGCAATTGTTTCCTTCTGTGTCAGAGTAACATAATAAGAACTTTTTTGGAAATGGAAAATAGCACTTCTTCAGAACATTAAAGGTACACTTTGCAACTCACCTATTACTGTTTAGCAGAGACTCCATATAACATTCTTATCTACCCCAGATACTTTCAGCACCTTCACATATGCTGAAGGTAATTTTGGAGCCTGGACCTGCAGTATAACTCTCTCTTGTCCTGAATCACATTTGAACAACAGTCTCACCAGTTAATTAAATCAGAGTAGAATTCCCAGATATTATATATTGTGCTTTCAAAGTCCAGAGAAGCCCATTATTACTCTTTCCTGGTTGGTGGAGGTGTGAAATGTAGCAATTTGCCCTTTATTTCAGAGAGAAGGTCCTGGCATGCCACAGCCGCTTGACTCCTAAAACATTCACTGATGTAGAAGGTCCTTAAATCAATTACCATCTACCATAGGTGGTAATTATGATGGTAAATGGTAATTATTTCCTAATAGAGCATGTAGCGTACTTTATACTTTCTGCTCATAGGATTCAGTTACTTAATATCATTCATATAAAGGGCCGATGTGATGTTCTAGTGAATATTAAGATGATCAAGATCTCTATGACTCTACTGTGACAAAGAAAGGCAAGTTAACAGAACCCTGAAGCACTCTCATAAAGGAGTGTTCTCTTCTTTCTGATTAAGGTTTAACTGCTTTTGACTTTCTCTTTCTATTGGAATCAAGGAAAAAACATTTGACAAGTCAAATAATATATATCAAGCACCAGAAGTTTTGTCTATGTGTTGCAATAGCTGATTGTAATTATTTCTTGTGTCTGCTATGTTGTAGGGCCTAAGGACACAAAATTGAGCAAGTCTTGAGGAACTTTCAATTTAATGGACGTTTCATTTTACTCCATCTCATAACAATAGATTAAAAATAAACATTGTTTAAAATAAACACTAGCTATGGTGGAGTTATAAACTGACTAGCATACAACACTCTAGAGTCATCTGCCATGATTCATCGGACTTTTATTAACATCACAGAGGCTAGTTGATATGAAAGATCCTCACATTCTTCAAGTTTTTGTTGATGGAGTCCATATCTGCAATTTTTCATAGAACTTGGTATTTCTTTTTGTTTACTATCTTGACTTGAGTGAGGGGAAGTTGCAGGAGATTCCACTTCATCTCTTCTACCCCAGTGGCTGTTACTTCTTAGGTCAGGGAAATATTCCTCCCTCTACAGGTGAGGGTTACATCTATCTATCCATCATCTATCTATCTATCTATCTATATATATATATATATTTATATATACGTGTATATATAATCTCCCAAATTTATGTTTGTAAACTGAAGAAATATTCACAGGATGGGTTAGCTTGTGGGGTAGCTTTGGATTAGTTTATCCAAATTTATCATCTGGTTTCCATAAACTCCTACTTAACACAAAGACTGTAAATGCACTTTGGGGCTTCATTAGTGTCAGCTCAGAACTCTTTGTCTAAGAGATGTGAGAAATTCGGTATTCTTCTTTGCTAAGTGCATAGTTATTCTAGCAAATGACTGTAGACTCCTTTATGAAAAATTCAAATGATTATTTACTATATATACTGGCATTGGAATTACAGGATCTTTCCTCAGTAGAAAGGCAATCTAAATAATAGGGTCAGGATTTCTGAACTTACTTGCCCCTGGAAAATGAGTAAGAGATAGCAGCAGCTGATATCAGCCTCTGCTTGCTAGTACCTAGTATGTGATTATTATTATGTAAATTGAGCAATATTCTAATTGACTAGCACTCTGTCTTGCCCCTAGTGGCACCATGATCTATTAGTCACCACCCTAAATAGCTATAATTTCCATTCTTCCTTGATATCTCTTAGGGTAATTATATCTGTCTTGCCACTGACAAGTAATGCCATCTAGTGTCTCTCACTGTGGAATGCCATGCACCATTCTAGACAGCATCTCCCACTTTCTCCAGTGTATAGATGACAGCCATCAACTTGCTGCACAAATGTGTCAATGCTCCTTCTCCAGTGTACTCTTGAGTAATCTAGAGAAATGGTTGTCCTCTGGGTTCTTCTAAAGAAAAGTAGTGCATTCTCAGGTCTAAAGCGTAAATCTATAACAACATCCTCACCTCCTTAAGCCTTCAGAACCCTTCTACAAAATATGTTCCAAACGTTCTAGCATCTACACCTAATTCACTCTAGACCCCTGCCATATCCAATCTTTAAGAAGCAAGGTGAGTTAAAGCCAAATGTCATTGTCAGAATTTTAAATCATAAGTCACAAGTGAGTGGCTTTTATCAACAGATTCTTATTTATCTAGTTTTATGTTCTGCAATTTCCAGTCTAACACACCCAAGATCCACTTGAATGTTTCTTTCCTCCATTAATGCCAGCAGATATTATCCAGTTTGTGTAGTTCCTGTGGCATTAAGACTATTTCTTCCTAGATCAGGCCATACTTCTCCACCCAAATTTTAATAAGATGTGACTCTGGATATTTGCCTGGAGGCAATAAAAAATGTCAGGGCTGGATGCTGAAGTGGACAAGATTCATCATGTGAAGCACCTGCTTCAGCCGAGGTCACTACATAATACCTAAGCAAGGGGAGATTTGTTTGCTCTTGCCTGGAAGGACGGATTGTACCTGTAAGTCAGTTTCAAGAAAATTTGGGAATACATGATGCTCAGGCTTCCCTCACCTCAGGTATTGACAGTTTCCTTTTTTCAGGGCTCTATCTTTGTCATGGTAGATATTTAAGACTGAGCAGTTCTTGTTCTTTGCATCCATGCCAATTTTATAATTAGATCCTGGGTCTGAGTCTCAGCAGTGTCCTATAGGACTACAAAATAAGAAATTCTTCTTTAAAAAACCTATAGAGGGGACTTCCCTGGTGGCACAGTGGTTAACAATCCACCTGCCAATGCAGGGGACATGGGTTTGATTCCTGGTCTGGGAAGATCCCACATACCGCGGAGCAACTAAGCCCATGTGTCGCAACTACTGAGCCTGTGTTATAGAGCCCGTGAGCCACAACTACTGAGCCCATGTGCCACAACTAGTGAAGCCCTTGTGCCTAAACCTGTGCTCCACAACAAGAGAAGCCACCACAATGAGAAGCCCGTGCAGCACAACTAAGAGTAGCCCCCGTTTGCTGCAGCTAGAGAAAGCAATGAAGACCCAATACAGCCAAAAATAAATAAATAAATGAGTAAATAAATACATAAATAGACAAATAAATTTATAAAATAAACAAAACAAAAACCTATAGAGGTTTTGTTGGTTTCATAGCTTGCCTTAAATTGGCAATTAGTTGATCTGGGAGATATTTCTGTCTTCATGGTCTCCTGTGCCAGAATATTTAAATGTTTATGAAAGAATCAGTAAAAAGGATGAGGCTGAGAATGAAGAAAAGCGTTATTGTTCAGTTAGTATCTAAATAGAACATGGGAATTTTAACAAGGGTGGAGTTACCTAATCAGCATTCTGGAAGAAACCAGAAGTCCCTTCCATTTTGAAGTTAGGAAAGGTGAAAGGCTTTGTAAATATGGAGGATGGTTTTAGTGAAGGCGTTAGGAAGGTGTGATAAAAATTAACTGTTTGGGGCTTCCCTGGTGGTGCAGTGGTTGAGAGTCTGCCTGCCAATGCATGGGACATGGGTTCGTGCCCCTGTCTGGGAAGATCTCACATGCCGCAGAGAGGCTGGGCCCATGAGCCATGGCCGCTAAGCCTGCGCGTCCGGAGCCTGTGCTCCGCAAAGGGAGAAGCCACAACAGTGAGAGGCCCGCGTAACGCAAAAAAATAAATAAATAAATAACTGTTGGGGTGGTGAGTAGGGGCTGTGAACTGTGGAAAACAATTATGGATTATTGAAGGTACCGATCATAGAGAAACCTATAAAACATTATCATATTCTTGACATAAATTCCTTTTCAGAATCTCTGCCAATGGGATCACACCCATCTGTGCTGGTTTGAAAGTTGTGAGAAGATATTAATAGTGGATCAATTAATAAGAATATTAATGGAGATACATATTTTTAATTCAAATCTTGGAAGGTGGCTGATTAGAGTGAGTGTTAAGGAAGGCTTTGCAGAGGAGAGGACTGCATTTATCCATGTGCTACATCATTTCACAACTTCAGTAAGAAGCAGGAAATAGGAAGAGGAAGAGGGAGTGAGTAATTGGATCATCCGAACACTAGATGAAGGCCTACAAGTTAGTGATTATGGAACTTCAGACTGATGGTAAAATTGAGAAATAAATTCAATAACACTGAAACTGAGATTGTGTTTATAACAGCCTTTTAAATTGGGTATGTTTATTGTCTCAGAAATGCAGCTAAGTCTTTGCAGCTAAAAAGAAGACTTTTAGGCAGATTGGACTTCCAAACTCTAAAAGGTAAACTAAGAGATGGCTTTACTTTACTCCCTAACCAGTATATATAATTTTTTTTTAATAATGAGCTTCAAGTGAATTTAATGAAGTAGGGGATTTCTCCAAGCTTTGTGTTATTAGCTAGAGGTTTCCTCTCATATCTTCACAGCATCACAAATAAAGAGGAGAGGTCTAAGGAGTAAAACATGATATAGAAATTGATGTGACTACAAGAAAAGAGGCTAGAGCTTCAGAGTCCTTTTATGGTACACTGCAGAAAAGTGTAGTAAGAGTGTTTTTTGGTGGCCTTAACATTTGTTACCAGGAGTTTAGACATATATATTGCTTTCAGTTGAAAAGCAAAATGGAGGCGAAAATCCTATTGCATCAGCCTATAATTGTTTGGCGAAGAGAGAAGGCCACAGTGAGAGTGACCTGTACACATACATCTTGGCAGAGTTATGAGGTATAATGTGTAGTGGCTGACATAAAAATAAATACCTGGATTATGCTTTCTTTACTGGACTTTGTAAGGGGCTAACTTGTAGAGACCAAAGCACACTGAATTTCTGAAGAGGCCAGCCCATATATCTCCTAGTTTAAAAGGCCATGTAGAGCTTCCAAAGAATCTCAAATTTGTCCCCTGAAAAAGTCATCACTTCAATTCCTGCTGTAACAGAAACATGCAAGACGATCAGTGTGGATCAAGGGAGGACTGTGCTAGCATCAGTGATTGAAAACTTTTTGTTTCTCTCCCTCTGTCTCACCTTTCTCCATTCTCAAACTGGAAGATAAGAGAAGTAAAGGGAAGGTCAAAGCAGACAATGAGTTCCTTTCTGACCTCACCTTCCCAAGATCAGATCTGCAATACAGGGAGGAGAAAAGTTTCAAAGTGGATATAAAAATTCAAAAGTATATATTTTGAGATGAAAATTTTTTAATTGGTCTAGGATGGACTTTTCCAAACCTGAAATTAAACACTAATGAGATTGGCCAATTGTATTGTCAGGCCAAACACCGAACCTACAGAGACTATCTGAGGACAGTGTTTGGAGAAAAATAACACTATTGTTCTTTGCAATTGGTTTCACACAAAACTAGGTTCCTATCTTAAAATAAGCATCTAGTGGGGCTGGGAGATTGAAAACACAAGGGTCCATCCCTAAGACTAAAATCTTCTAAAATTCTGATGAAATAATAACAACAACAAAATAAAATGTAGAAGGAAGAAAAAACATTTATTTTGTGGCTATTTCAAGTAAATAGTTCAAATGTGTATTCTATTTTAACTCAAGCTATGATGTTTTGAATTTTAATTGAGGCAGAAAACAACTGATCTCATATATATTTGAAGGAATATATATTGGTCTATTTCTTCACTACATGAAAGATATGAGATTATATACTTGACAGTGTACAGTGGAGATGGGGAGGGACTTCTAATATTTTTACATTTCAAGTTTAAGACTAAAAAAGAGAAGATATTTAGGAAGAAGTGGAAAACTGGACCAGGTGAGTACATTTTGTGTGATGTAGTCCACAATCACAAAATATAAGTGGTGGTCCAAGAGGAACCAAGGAAACATATATACCAAGAATTACACTAGAGTAAAGTAAAACAATGGGAGTCTAGGCTCTTCGGAAAACAGATTACGAGCAGGTGCACGCTTCCATCAGGTGCTTCAGAGAACATAAAATACTGTGCACATATATGCTGCATTTTTTCCTGCTCTATATGACCATCTCGTTCTATTAAATTTCTGTATGCTTGCCCACTTATATTTGGAGTTTACACTAACCTTTTGTTGGTAGTATGTGAGGTCTCTTCTTGCCAATTTTCTTCCTTCAAAAATTGTACATAATATTTCAGTGTTCTACTTAGAGAGAGAGCTCTAAGGAAAACCAGAGCAAAAAGCTATAGATGATTAGTCCTCCTTTGATATGTTTCATATACACCCATGGGTATGAATCTTTTTCATGCGTTTTGTCCTTTTTTGTTTACTCAGTTGGTTTTACTTTTGATTTAGGAAACTAAAGGGAAACATTAACTTAAATGGCACAGGAAAAGATGAGGTAACTTGGGAGTAACAGAGCTAGCACTTGAATCCCATATCAAAACCACAGCAGTGGCTGAGCCTGAGTGGTTTAGACATAAACTATGCACCAGAGCTGAGTCTTGTCAGGCACACACCTAAGGGAGGGTTCTTCAAATACCATTTGAAAAACAAAGGCTAAGCTGGGAACTCTGTGCTCCTACTTAGAGCTTTGAATAACTTTGTAAATATGTGCACCAGGCATAGCCTTTGGAGATGCAGAAGAACTACATATTTGTGACCTACCAGCAACTAAAAACATATTAGAGATCATGGTACGTAAGATGATCAGTTTGGGTTAGTGGAGTTCCTTGATAGCCAGAAACTGGAACACAAGAAAAAAAGGACAGTCATTTTAGAAATCTAGACATCTTAAGTATTATTATTTGATATTTGATTCTCAGAATTGCTGTGCTCTTCATGTATTATGCTATTTCTTCTAAGTCAGAAAAGCATAGTGTCCAGTTTGATGCTTTTTCTCCCTCCCCTTCAAATTTTGAAGCATTGTTAAATTAGTATGTGTCTTAAAATGAAACTGTGTACAATCCTTGTCTTTTGAAGTAAAAGCCTGAGTCAAGAGTAATGATTGGGAAATGTGAAGATGTAGAAACAAAGAATAGCTGTTGGGCTGGGGAACTGGTAACAATTTGGACTATAAATCTGCTGCACAGAAGAGTCACAAAACTCACAATTCCCTGAAAGATATAGTTAAAGCCCTGACATATTTCTGAGTTGTTTTCATAGAAGCTGACCCCCACCAGGTGAAAACTGCTGACCACAAGAACATAAACCTAGACTGGTTGAAACCAGAAGTTTGATGATGCTTGAAAATTCACCTTGATGCCAACCAATCCAAGAATGCCCACGAGCTGATCACGTCCTGCTCCTTGAACACCATATGAATCCTCATTACACCCTCCAGGGTGGGACACAGTTTTGAGGGCATTAGCCTGCTGTGGCCTGCTTTGTCTAGCAGAGCAATAGAGCTATTCTTTTCTACTTCACCCAAAACTCTGTCTTCTCATTTCTATTGGGCATTGGTGAAGAGAGGCCAAGTTTCAGCAAAAAAAACAATACTTTTTTCACAATCTTTCATGTATAATATCAATTTTCTAAATTTATTCATTTAGATCTTTCCATGTAATTTTTTTAAATTTTATTAATAATCTGGCTATATTGTTTTTCAACCAATTGTGCTTATCAGAAAAGAGAAATATTGATTCTTGAACTAATTACAGAGGAATCAAGTAGACTTGATCAGTTAACAATTAAAAGAATGACTTTAAAAACCCTAAGTAATATGTAGGTTAATAAAATTTTAAAACACAATTGGGTAAGATTTGCCATATTAAATTAAAATCAAAAGCAAAATATTCTGTTCTTTATTAAAAATATATCTCAACTGTACTCTCTATGATTTTTAGAGAGTGACACATAATATTATAGAAGAAATTATTTATAGTGAGTTATGTAAATAAATTTTGATGTTATTGCATATAGGCACTTATAAAGAGAAATACATTTTATAGTCTATAATATATTTGGTTACCTGTGGCATTTTATCAGCACAAGTTATACATTCCTCTTGATTGACACCTAAAAAAAATGCATAATAATAATTTTTCTTGAAAGAAAAATAAAATATTTAGGTCTGTGACAATAATTATTATATTAATTCAGCAAGTTACATGATTTATCAACAGCATTTGATGCAAACATTTCCATATTTTTCCTTCTGTATTATTATCATTGCTTAATTATTTGCATCAGGATAAATGAAATAGGTGCAAACATGATGTGGATATCATAAACTTCACTTAAAATACAAATAAACTCAGACAAGAGGTCACTGGAAATATAATTACTTTCTTCTTTCTTCTAGATTCTTTAACTTCAGTTTAGACATTTCCAAATTTCTAAATCCCTCTACTTATCCCTACCAACTCCTCAACAAACACTTAAATTTTAAGCTCATTGAGAAATGAGAATGGGACTTGGAACTTTAGAACTAAATGTACTGTTACATAGTGGTTTTAAAAATATCTTTGTGGAATAAATAAATGGATCTGTTAATAAACAAACTCGTGATTTCAATAACTATCTGGTTGCATAATATGAGGCACAAAGTGCTAAGTATATTTCCATACATCCTTGTTCTTTTTTAAATAAATGTGGCTTTTAAAACATTTGCCATTGTGTGTCTGTGACTGTGATAATATAAAATGTGAAAAGGAACTAAAATAAAGGTAATTAGAAAAAATGGCAGAGAATTCATCTAAATTATCTTTTTCCTACGTTGATTTTCTTTTATGTGATTTAACAATAAAGTTATTTTTAAAATTATGTTATTTACTCATGTACTAAAAAACACTGTCATTACCTATGTATTACCATAGTAACTCTTTGTGTGTGTGTATTTTAGTAAACAATAAAATAGAAAACCACAAGTTTGAATACATCCAAACAAGAAATAATTCAATTTAGCTTTATGCTTGGTTGTTATTGACTTGTAGAATGTGAATATTAATCTTTCCAGTGTTTAGAGAAAAGAGAAGTCCTCCGAGCCAAGCTTTTACTCAGTGGAAGCACCAAGTGTAGTTTATGGGAAATTTTTCACCCTATACTTTCCATCAGGCACCATGGAAAATTAAACAAAAATAGTGTGTGCTTTATCAATTTAACTTTAAGCCTCTAAGTTTCCCCTTTCTACCAGATCGTGATGGCTACATGATGAATCTACATTTCACAGTCCTCACTCAGCAGCAAATTAGTGTCATCAGCTTAAGTAACACATTGCCTTCCAAGGACATGACCCCAGCAATTCCCTTTTTGGTCTCTGCGTAGTCAAGTTTTTACCCTCTCTACTGGGATATTCCCCTCAGCATACAAGAATGGAGTTATTGCTGCAGTCTTTAAAAAACACGGAATAAAAACTCTTTTGTTGGTCCCATTTTTATTTCCCTTTTACAGATAATCTCTGTGAAGAGTTGTCAATGTCAAACATCTCTTTGTGAGTCCTTTGCTCACATTTCATCTTGGCCCCCTCCAGGATTTCACTCCTACTCTTCCACTTGCTTTTATCAGTTCTGCAATGGCCACAACACGGTAGGTAAGTGGGCAATCCTCAGTCCTGTTCTCCACTGAGTGCACATAATATGAGCCAGCTCTTTACGAGTCTGGCTTTCTGCTAAACTGGGGAAGAAAATGAACTTCAGATGCAATGATGAATGCTTTCTTGCTCCGCTAGTGCATTCTCTCAGCTCACCCATTGTGACACTCCTAGACTAAGTCTGCCCATATGTCTCCTGGATGTTCCCCAAACAATGAGGGATGGAGCCAGTGGATACATGACCCAACCTCTGCTCTTTGGATGGACTTTTCTGGGAACCTGTGCATTTTCTGGAAGTATCTGCAGACTCAAGCATCTTTTGTCTATATGAGCAACCTCAAATGATCTACACTTTTTTGGTTTTTTCTCCTCTTATTTCATATCATATATTGTCTACTTTATCACTCTATTCCTTCCAAATAAACTCCTGTACCAAATCCTTGTCTCAGGCTTTGTTTACAGGGGGGCCAGGAAGTGTCATCTCTATCTCTCCTCACCCTCTAAATGTCTTTTTAATTGATTTTGCTTAATTCCACCCTTCTCCCTCAAAAATAATGCAAGTTTTGGGCTTCCCTGGTGGTGCAGTGGTTGAGAGTCCGCCTGCCGATGCAGGGGACACGGGTTCGTGCCCCGGTCTGGGAAGATCCCACATGCCGCGGAGCGGCTGGGCCCGTGAGCCATGGCTGCTGAGTCTGTGCGTCCGGAGCCTGTGCTCCGCAATGGGAGAGGCCACAACAGTGAGAGGCCCGTGTACCGCAAAAAAATATATAAATAAATAAAATAAAAAATAATGCAAGTTTCGTAAGGGAAATGTTGTTATTATTTTGTTTTTGGTGAAACACGTAGCAGGCCCTAATTTGTTAAGTGAAGGAATAAAAGTAAGTAACACAGACCTCAATATATTTTTAGTTCACTAAGTATGTAGATTTTATTTTATTTTTTTCCTAAAACAAGACCTGATATTCTATGCAGTCTTGGCAATAAATTAAATATTCTACTATAAATAAATTAAATATTCTACTATAGAAATTAAATATTCTACTATAGATATTCTACTATAGAAATTCTATAGAATTGGTAATAAATTTCAGAAAAGTAATACAAATGATTTTTGTTTCACTTCAGTGTTTTTAAAACTTTTAGTAACTATAACTTTCTTCCAAGTTAACAAGATCTTGTTCTGCATTTCTAAAGTTGATATAAAATACAACATTATTTCAATGCTCCTTTCCCCTACTTGTAATGATTTATCTAAATGACTAATAAAATTTTTAAATTACAGGGCTTCCCTGGTGGCGTAGTGGTTGAGTCTGCCTGTCGATGCAGGATACACAGGTTCATGCCCCGGTCGAGGAAGATCCCACATGCCGTGGAGTGGCTGGGCCCGTGAGCCATGGCCACTGAGCCTGCGCGTCCGGAGCCTGTGCTCCACAACGGGAGAGCCCACAACAGTGAGAGGCCCACATACCGCAAAAAAAAAAAAAAAAATTAAATTACAGACTATAATAAGCTTGACTTTGATATCACATCTACTCCATATAATGTCTATACAGGTATTGTATTTTCATGAATATCCAAAATAAGTTAAATATTTTGAAACCACATGTTTGCAATTTGGACTTATCACACATTTTATGAGTATCATATTGATAGCTATTTAGATTATCTCTATTTTTTTCTTCAAATAATGCTGCAAATATATCCTATTAAAATTTTAACTTTAAAAATTGATATTCACTATAAAATTGCCTTTTGAAAATATCACATCCATTTATAATACTATAAACTTATGGATATGTTTCCCCAGTACTATCAAAAATACTGGCTAAAATGATTTTTTTATTACTTTTTGCCAATTGATAGAAAAAATAATAATAATTTCCAGTATTTTAACTTACATTTTATTGAGTACCAATAATGAAACTTTATGTTAATATTCTATATTCTGTGAATTTCTTGCCAATATAGATTCAACCTGCTTTCATGGGGTTCTTTCTACTTGCTAGAAGCTATAAACTTTACATACATGATCTCAATTCTCTTAAAAACCCTATGAGGTAGTGGCTATTATTATCTCCATTTTACTTTTTGGAAAACTGATAGAAATAAGTTATTTGGGGTTACACAGCTGAACACAAATTTGAACCCAAGCACCTTAACTCTGGAGCCCACACTCCTAGCCACTATGTCCAACGGTCTTCCTCTACTTTTAAGATTTATTTCCTATTTTTCTCCTTCATTCTTTATCTTTTTCTTATTGACAGATTTAGCAATAAAGATAACTTTAAAAAAGACAGTCATTTTAGGGGCTTCCCTGGTGGCACAGTGGTTGAGAGTCCACCTGCTGATGCAGGGGACATGGGTTCGTGCCCCGGTCCGGGAAGATCCCACATGCCACGGAGCAGCTAGGCCCGTGAGCCATGGTCGCTGAGCCTGCACATCCGGAGCCTGTGCTCTGCAACCGGAGAGGCCACAACAATGACAGGCCTGCATACTGCAAAAAAAAAAAAAAAAAAAAAAAGACAGTCATTTTAAGAGAGATTTTAGGAGGAAAAAAACCTTACATCTATAACTAAATATTGGACTTTTTTTTTTCCCTCAAGAGAAAGGAAATAAGTAAGATCCTGAAATAGTTAGTCAAATTTTCTGTTTTTTTTTTTAATGGAAGTTTTCTCCATTTTTCAGTGCCACTGTTTTAGAACCCAATAATCATTTATAATCAATCTCTCTACATTTTGCAATCCACAATATTCTGGAGACTGTTCAGAATTTGAATAATACTTTTTTTCCAAAGAGAAAATCCCATTTTTAAATTCTGATTTCTCTAATAGAACCATATTTGTTATTTTTAAAATTGTGATGATTGTTGGTACTGTTTATCTTAAAGGTATAACAAAGGACTAAAATAATTCACACTGTAGAGAAAAGTTAAATGTGATGGTCTTTAGCAATCTTAAAAATTGGAAAGATCGAATTAGGATGCATCACATTAGCCACTCTGTTTGATTTCTTATTGCTGTGCTATCTTGTGTTCAATTTGCTGCTTACTTAAAATCAGGGCAGATATATGGGCATGGGGAGTCTGAAGCTTAGACAATTCTGTCAATAAAAAAAAGACATAAATACAAAGTTAAGTACTAAAGTCAGTAGTTATTAGTAGGAAAAAATAAATCACATCACATTAAGAAAGCCTTGGAGATATAGATTCCTTTCTTTTCAGAACTCAAGAAATTTTTGAAAAAAAAAGGTTGACATTGATGTGTTTCTGGACCTGGTTTCCCCTCCTAGCTTTGAATACCATTCACTGCAACAGAGAGTTCTTGAAGTGGCCCTGGAAGTAAGCAACCATGAACCAAACTTTTTATCAGCTTTTATAGCATATTACTTCTGCTTAAAGCTAATATTAAAATTCTTTGGGTTCCTTAAACAGGCTTTACAATTTTGACTCTAGAAAATTACATATATTTCTTTTCGGTATCGTCACCCCACATCATCCTACAATTTCTTGTCATATAGTCTGGTCACAAGTGAAATATCACTTAAACAAAGGTCTTCCCTGACTGCTCTTCTATTTATACTAGGTAAGCACACTTTCCATAAGTTTCTTTAACTCTCAACATTTACCTTTTTGGAATAATAAATTACAAAATTCATGACTAAGTAATTTGCGATTACTCTTTTGATATGGGTGTTTCCTGCTGTAAGTTAAGCTTACCATAGAATCCCCAGCTCCTAGCACATTTTCTTGCACATAGTGGAAGTCTGAATCAGTGTTTTGAAATTAATTAGCTATTAGCAATAATTAAACTAAGTAGATAGCACTTCATAGTTCCTGAATATATTATTCAACTCCTATACCTTTACCCATCCTGATTCTCTGGGGGTCTTTACTCCTTGTATTCTGCACAGCAAGTGTTATAAAAGGCATTTCTAATACAGTATGATTCTATCTCTCAACTACACAAGGAGGGATAAACCATTTAGTTAGAAAACTCACAAGAGGCTATGTACTTCTTTGCTTGTGCTAGCACCATTGTTTACATCTGGAAGATGAAAATATTCAACATTATGATTGAAAAGAGAAAATACGGGCAGAAGTTTAGCAGTAACATGGACTATGCAATGGCAAAAACAGATTGCCTACTGGGAAGGATCTTTCCAACTCAATCTCATTGCTTAATTTGAATTTTACTTATTCTTTGAGCGTATGACATAGGTGCCCTCTAAGTCAAATATATGTATATTTTCATCCATTTTGCATTATACACACTGCTGCTGCTCCTCTCCATTAATGTAGATAATTGAGAACTGACATACATATTGAAAGGCTTTTCTTAAAGCACTTTGAAATCTAATGATGAGATTAAACTATCTAGAAAATGTATT
This sequence comes from Leucopleurus acutus, assembly GCF_964270905.1. Lineage (NCBI taxonomy): Eukaryota > Metazoa > Chordata > Mammalia > Artiodactyla > Delphinidae > Leucopleurus > Leucopleurus acutus. Next base: position 26,065,932 of record NC_139159.1, on the reverse strand, counting down.
TATCTAAAACTTGGTAAATGTAGTCATAAGATGACTTTTCCTTTTGGCCTTTATGTCATCAAACAAAAACTAACAAATATTAAGGCTGTCTAATTACCAGAGGAGTAGTAATTCTCAAGAGAACAAACTCTGAATTTACAGAGAATTAGAATTCTTTTGTTGTACTAAATGGAGTGCATCATTAATCACAATGAACCTTAAAAGAAAATGAAGCTGAATCAAAATTGAGTAATGAAGAAACCAGAAGTATATGGCTTCCATCCTGAATAATTAATCAACAGAGGCCTGGAGCCAGATTTGGGGACTATGTGGGATGAAATAAATGTTGTGTAATTGGTTTTAGTTTTGTTGTACATCATATGTATGTGTGAGTTTATATGTGTTTACACAAATATACACATATTTATGTTAATTTTACTCATTTATAGTTAAAACTTTTTTCAAATTAAAGGAATCTCTTTAATAGTTCCATTTTTTTGTGTGTTGTAGTACTTTTCTACAGTGTATTCATGGATGAAAAAACACTTTGAGAAAGTGTAAATATTTCTAACAATAAGAAGACAACTCTACTACCATCAATTACAAGAAAAACTTACAAAGGTCATAAATAGGAACTAGCATTTAGAAACATTTGAGAAAAAGACAATAAAAGTAAAATATTTTACCCAGAGCCAATAATAATTCTTTGCATCTAGTAGGTGCTCAATATGCAAATGTTGAACAGATGAATTATAGAAATGAAAATTAAGTAGAACAAGTTTATAAAATGCAAAGTAGTAAAAAGCTGAATGAAGTTTAACTTTGTTAGAAAATTAATACTGATGACTAGAAGTCTTGAGAAAAAAATTTATCCTATATTGTTGGTTACAATAAATTCAGAAACTGTATAAAATGATATTACCTGATACAAATTCAGATTCTGTTCTCTTAATTTGTTTACTCTGCATAAGGCACTTAGGGAGGTATACAGCTTTTGCAAAGGCAGGCAAATCTTATTTTAAACCTTACTTCCAGCTCTTCTGTTCATGAATGTTGTCATATACTTTAATCATTCAGTATTTCAGGCTCAATGTTTTTCATTAATGAGTATAATATTTTCCTCATAATTAATTCTTTATAATAAAAAGAACATGAATTTAGATGTAGGCCCAAATCACAGCTACTCTTTTTACTAACCCTGACCTTGTGTATTTTTCAATGGCAGCTTTGTTGACATAAAATTAACATATAAAGTTCACTGTTTCACAGTGTACAATTCAGTGTGGTTTAATATATTTACAGAGTTGTTCAATCTTCAACACTATCTAATTCCAGAACATTTTCATCAGCCCCAAAAGAAACTCCATACCAACTAGCAGACAACCCCAATTTCTCCCTTTCAGGAAAACACACATACTTTCCATCTCTATGAATTTGCCTTTTATGTCTATTTTTGTGATTTTTGTTAAGGATTTTATAAATACAGATCATGTCATCTGCAAGTGGACTAGTTTTATTTCTTCCTTTCTGATGTGGATACCTTTTATTTCCTTGCCTAATTTCTCTGGATAGAACCTCCAGTGCAATATTCAATAGAAGTGGTGAGAGCAGACATGGTTGTCTTGTTCCTGATCTTAGGGAAAAAGCATTCAGTCTTCTTGCATTAAGTATGATGCTGGCTCTCTTTTTTTCATAGATGTCCTTTTTCATGTTGATGAAATTCTGTATTCCTAGTTTGTTGAATGACATTATCATGAAAGGGTGTTGGACTTCGTTAGATTTGTTAGATGCTTTCTCTGTGCTTATTAAGTTGATATTTCCAGAGATCTAACCTTTAGTTTAATTAATTTACTCTCGTTTTACTGTTTCTATTTTGCATATTCCCACTCTAATCTATATAACTTCCTTCTTTAGGCTCCCTTGGGTTTAGTTTAATATTTTTCCTAGTTTCTTAAGATGGAAAATGAGTTTTGGGATTGTTTAGATTTTTCTTTTTTTTTCACATTTGTTAACAGTTATAGATTCCCCCATAAGCACTGCTTTAGCTGCATACCATAAGTTTTGGTACATTGTATTTAAATTTTCATTCACCTCAAAGTGTATTTTCATTTTTCCTCATTTCTTCTTGACACTTTTGTTATTTATGTATGTGTTGTTTAATTTTCACATACTTTCAAATTTCCCAAATTTTCTTGTAAACTTCACAAATTTCCTTATGTTATTGATTTCTAATTTAGTTCCATTGTGGTGGGAATACATACATTTTAGGTTTTCTATCCTTTTAAATTTATTGAGGGTTTTTTTATGGCCTAATATATAGTGTATCCTGTAGTATGTTCTATGTGTACTTGAAAACAAAGTGTATTCTGCTGTTGTTGGTAGACTGTTCTATAGATAATTCTCAACTATAGTTGGTTTATAGTTAAATTTTTCTATTTCCTCACTAATATTATTTCTACTAGTTATTTCCATTATTGAAAGTTGAGTTTGGAATACCCAATTATTATTTGATTTTCAATTTCTTTATTCAATTATGTCTATTTTTGCTTCATAAATTTTGGACTATATTGTTAAGTGTATATGTGTTTATAATTGTTACGTTTTCATAATAGATTGACAGTTTTATCATCATAAAAGATATTCAAAAAAGAAGGCCAGGGGTTTCCCTGGTGGCGTAGTGGTTGAGAATCCACCTGCCGATGCAGGGGACATGGGTTCGTTCCCCAGTCCGGGAAGATCCCACATGCCATGGAGCGGCTGGGCCTGTGAGACATGGCTGCTGAGCCTGCGCATCCGGAGCCTGTGCTCCGCAATGGGAGAGGCCACAACAGTGAGAGGCCCGCGTACCGCAAAAAAAATGTACCGCAAAGAAAAAAAAAGAAGGGCATTTCCTTCTATGCCTCTAGTATTTTTTTCTTTAATGTCTATTTTTGTCTGCTACAATATATCCACTCCAGCTCTCCTTTAGTTAATATTTGCACAAATATCTTTCACCATTCTTTTACTTTCAACTCATTTGTTTTTAAACATGCTTTTTTAAAAAAATTAATTGTGCCACTCTTTCCATTCTTTACCTTTGATTGGTGTGTTTAATTCATTTATGTTTACTTTAATTATTTATAAGGCAAGAATTGTATCTGTGATTTCATGACTTATTTCTATATGTCTCAGATTTTTTCCCCTTTTCTTCCATTCCTTTCTTTGTTTTTTTGAAAATACATATTTCTTTGTGTACCACTTTAATCCCCATGTTGTTTTCTTTAATATTTTTTTGAAATATTTTCTTAGCAATTGCTCTGGACATTAAAACTAACATTAACTTAAAATAATCTAGTTCCAAAGAAAGTAGTTCCAACTTAAGTTCAATAGTATAAATTTTTTTGTTTCTATAGCTTCATCCCTTCCCACCTCCTTTGTGTTATTATTCTTATTCACATTATATATTTATATAAAAAGGCCATCAACCCAGTTCTATAATTATTGGTTTATGGTATTGTCATTTCAACTGGAAAAGGAAGATTTTATCCTAGTTGAAGTTCATTGAGTCTCTTGCGTATGTACATTAGTTTTTCAATAAATTTGGGAAGATTTTAGATTTTTTTTTTCTTAAAATATTATTTCTGCTCCTTTATCTTTCTCTTCTTTCGTTCTGGGACTTTAATTATGTTTATGTTGGTGTCTAGTGGTGTTCCAAATACCTATGAATTTTACTTTTTTTAACTGGTTTTCTTCAGACTAGATAACTTCAATTCACCTATCTTCAAGTTTCTGATTTTTTGTTTTGAAAACAACTCTGTTTAGCTTCTGTTTTATGCTTTTCAGTTACAGAACTTTTCAACTGTATAATTTTTATTTTTTAAATGTAATTTATATTTCCTTATTAGATTTTTTTCTTTGGTGGAGCTTTTTTTCATTTATTGCTTTAATGTTTTGAACATGGTTTACTTTTGTCCTTTGAACGTATTTATAATAGCTAATATAAAGTCTTTCCTTAGTAAGTCCAGTAACTGGGCTTCTTTAGAAACAGATTCTATTGACCCTCTTTTCCTGTGTATAAGTTATAACTTACAATTTTTTGCATGTTTTGTATATATTTTGTAGAAAATGACATTTTTAACAATACAATGTGGTAACTTTTAAAATCATATTCTTCCTCCACAGGATTTGCTATCATTGCCATGTTTTGCTGTTGCTTGTCTCCTGAGTTTCCTAGACTAATTCTTTGAATTATATTTTTTTGTATGAAGCCACTGAGGTCTGTGCTTGGTTACCTTAGTGATCAGCTAATGATTACATAGAGAATACTTTAAATATTTTAAAACAATATGTCTCACAGTTTTTACCAAGGATTTGTGGTGGTGCAGGGTTGTTGGGGTACATGTTTGTCACCCTGGCATTTTACAGCTCTCCCTTACTCTTCACTTCCTGATTGTTTAGAACATTAAGGTCAGAGAGAGGTGAGATGTTGAGGCTTACTCTTCACTTCCTGATTGTTTAGAAAATTAAGATCAGAGACAGGTGAGATGTTGAGGCTTTCCAGGGCAAGCACAGACCTGTACATGCAAGTGTCTTTCTAGCTCCAGAGAAATGTGTTGGAGCATTTCAAAGGCTCCTATAGGCATCATATTTTTCAGACTTCCCTTTTAAGTTGTTTTGGCAGCGTCTTGTTTGGTATCACTTGGTAGCACTTTCTCAGGCAGCTACAATGATAAACAATTGCTACTGATTGCTTTAAAATTTCCCTGAAAATAGGGTTTCCCCATGAACAAGGCCACCAATCAGGTCAAATAAAGAGAAGTCTTGTGAGCGGGAATTTTCCAGAAAGCTGCTAAACAGGTCAACTTGGGACACTTCTGGGGAAAGGGGTTCTTGTGGGAGCTCCAGATCCATATTATCTCTCCTTAGTCTGCTAGACTGCTGTTTTTCTTGGCCTCCATGGTTGCTACAGTGTTCTGTTCAATGATTCTGCAGAGCAGAAGAGAAGAAGATGGAATTGGGACAAAATAAAGCACCAGAAAGCTCACTGCTCTTACTGAGAATCAGCTATTTTTCTTTAAAAATTTAAATTTTTCCAGTTCTTTGTTAATTTCCAGACTTCTGAAGAAATTGATTTGACAACAGATTTCTCAGTGTTCTCTCTGCTTTTAAGGAGGAGTAGATTTTGGAGACCCCTGCTCTGCCATTCTAGAAATACTTCCCTCTTATGTAAGTTTTAAATCTTTCTGAGAAAGAAATTTATGATCTTAAAAAGTGGAATAAAAATATTGTTGTGGAAATTAAATTTGATGATATTCAAATTTATATTACATTAGGTATTTATGTGTGTATAAATACATAGTTTGTTTGAATAGTAGTAACGTGCAGTGGATATTTTACATATTATGATAATACTTTTAACTCTTTTTATAACTAAATAATACCTATTGGTCCAAGTTTTATTTTGGGTCACCCATAGCTATTGGTCCTACAGAAGGAAAATTTATCCAAGTCTTTAAGTCTTTTCATCTTGGATCGCCTACTTACCGCTGAATGAAAATGGTGCATGTGACTCTCCAACACTTAACTATTCCTTGTCCACAATATATTTAAACTGTTTTGGGAAGAGTTTCACTTGGAAAACACAATGACCTTTTATATTCTAATTTTATATTTCAACCCAACAACGTTTAGCATAGTTGATCTTCTACTTTTTGAAATTGTTCTGCTTTGAGTTCTTTTTCTACATGTTCTTTCATGTCTTTTACTTCTCTTGTCACTTTTATTATTGCAATTATTATACTTCTCTGCCTCCACTTTTTGTAAAAGGAAGCTCCAAATTTCTGACCTTAAGTTTCTTCTTTCACTTTTTACATGACTTTCACATTTAATTTAATACCCTCCTTGGTTTTGATTATTTCTATTCCCTTTACTCCTGCAATATATCCATTCCTAACCCCTCTTATAAAGCCTTAATATAAATTTAATACTTCCTGCTGTAATCTACATATGGATTCTTTCTTTATATTTGTAAAACATGTGCCAAGATCTCTTCAATATCAGGGTCATAGTGCACACTGTTTCCTCTACCTAGAATGATTTTATCTTAGTTTTTCTTATGAAGGTATACTTATCTTTCAGGTCTCCCTTTTAAATTACAATCCTCACTGAAGATTTTTGTACTTTTCCTATTTATGCCATTTTCTTTCTCCCATTCTCTGTCATAACTCTCTTCTTCTTTCAAGACTGTTCATTTTATAACTGACATTTATTTACAGGCTTTTTTCCACTCCTTAACTAGAATGTAAGCTTTCTGAAGGCAAGAGCTGAGTCTCTTTTGCTTACATTAGACACCACTAGTTGCTTAATAATAATTTCTGATTTAGTAAATAAATGATTAGAAAGAATATTGGACTTAGAACCAAGAGCCCTAGGTTTTCTCAGGGCCTTGATTATCTTATCTACTCATCAATGTCCTCTTACTGTGTCAGTGATTATTAATATTGATTTGCCCCAAGATACCTGAAGAATTCTACATATTCCTATCATTAAAATGACTCTCTCTAGTAATGTTTTTTCAACTGAAAAATGAGTGATCATATCATTAAACTATGATCTTCATGACTCTCCCAACTTCATATTATTATATGATTACATCTATTCATTCACCTGAGTTCTTGGCCTCATTGCATGTCTTCCTAAACCCTCACTTTCCTATGTCTGCATATCTGTATGTTGACAGTATACACTGTACACACTTTTTTCCATTACTGGCTGTCTGATTTTAGGCCTTCATCACCTCCTTTCTGTACTGGTCCCATTACCTTCAATTCTCTCACCCATCTCATCCACATTTACATAATTTCCAGTGATATTTTCTTAAAATAGAAAAGAGAAGCCAGTTCTTAATGGTTTTATTTGTAATTAGTTGTCTTCAGACTAAAATTCAAGCTTTCAACGCTGGTTGCAGCCGTTCATGATATTTTTCCAAACTACTTCATCATTCTCATCTCCCACTAAATGATATCAGATACTCAACATAGTTCTATCACAGGTTCTCTAAAATTTATTTTTCTCAAAACAAACTTTTATACTTTGGCTAATTCTATTAATCCAGCAGGAACTTCCTCTCTTCTTCATGTACTTCAAAACAAATTTGTAAGTTTACAGAAATATACAATTCTCACTGCTTTATAATGGCTTATGTTACTGATTGCATGTATCATTATGTTTTAAATTATATTCTCTTAACACCTCACCAGAGATGCATTTGTATACCTCTTATAATATGTGGCAGGAAGAGGAGAATTGGAATATTCTCTTACTTTCAAAATAATCAGCTATGGCTCATTTTTACCAGGTTTTTTTCTGTGTGATTTGCATATGATAAGCATTGAATAAGAGCTTATTTTAAATCACTTACTGAAAGAGAGAATGACATCAAGTCTTGTCATGAGAAATAAACTAGCAGGGAGGTTTGGGAAGTGTCTATAATTTGGTATGTAAACAGTCACATGACAAAGCAAATGGTATCATATATCTATGAAAATGAATGAAGTTGGAAAACAAAATTCAACGTCATAGTTTACCTGATTCTTCCTATGCTCAGCAAGGACTGAAAAAAAATCTTTCATACTTACAGGGGAGATCCTAACTTTTATCTATGTTCACAGAATGTATTCTAAATGGTGAATATCTGTTTATATTTCATAGAATAGAGGAATAACATAAGTTCGGAATTCAAACAAACATATTTAAATCATAGCCTAATGATTATGAAGTTGACTTAATTTTCCCATATCTAAAAGTGGTATGTTAATTTTACCTTGGAGAATGGTTTTGAGATTTTAAATGATATAGTAAATAAAAAAGAATTGGCACACAATTTGCATTAGGTAGATCGCAAATGGCAGTTTTCACATTCCTCAGGTAACAAAATCCTTCAAGATGAATGTTAAGAGAAAAAGGAAAAACTGAATGATTCCTGGCTTTAACCTAATTTCCATGAAGTTCAGATACACACTCTACTTATTAGTTCATGAATAGGATTCAGGATTCACTCTTCCTCCAATAATGCTATCAGTTATTAAACACAACTATATCAGTCAACAGTATCTTTCTTCTCCTCTGCCTTCTTTATATTCTATGGATGTGTTACATTTATGAGAGAAATGAAGTTTTCTTCCATGGTGAATGACAAAATGGAGTCTGGAAAGTTAGTATTGGGACTTCTGTCGATTGCTTAAGATTAAAACCCTAGTATATTTTACAGGGTCACTTTATGTGTGTGTGTGTGTAGTAGTATGTTTGTATGCATAGGTAAAGTGTCATATCTTTGAAAGTTATGTTATTTTCCCTATTTTCCTTCATGAATTGTGGGCAATTTGAAATGAAGAGGGATTTCTCCCCATTGACCTCCCCCTTTCAGTAAAGTCTGGCTGGTGGTTAAAAGTTTATTTTTAGGTTAATATTTGTGGATAAATCACTTAATAGGTTTAATTTTCAACAACGTAGCCTGAAAAATGTCAACAATGAAAACACTTGGGTGTGGAATCAAAGAAACTCTCTGTACTTCTCCCTCATGAAGTATGTGGTCCTTAATCAAAAGAAATGAGGCAATGATATGTAGAATGAACTAAACATGAGAAGAGAAAGTATACAGCAACCTCACAATCCAAATCTGCCACCCTTTGCACTAGATCCTACAGTTCTCCTTTCTGTAATTTTGTTACTCTGAGTTCAGTCAAGTCAAGGTTTATTTCCTTCACTTTATCAAGAAGAAAAGACACTTCCAGAATCAGTCTGTATTCTTATTTGACAAGAGTAGAAATCACTCTGGCTATTTTGAGCAGACATGGAATATACTAAAGTGTAATTGGTAGGTTTAGGACTTATGTGGCCAAGAGAATATTCAACTCTGTGATGCTCACACGTCTGACCTGGGAAAGAAATGCTGCCACTAGAATCCCTGCAGTCTTTGGCTGCCAGATGTCTGTAAGCTATCCCTCTACCACTCCAAAATCTACCACACAGAGCTCCATTCTTCACTCACTTCTAGATCATGTGGGTTCACCTGTCTGGTGTGTTCCAGCTTCAAGAGAAGCTGGAAAAATCAGGTTCTGACTCCTTCTGTTGGGAGGTCTCTCAAAATTAGGAATTCTACAAATACAGGAAGAGTTCCAAAAGGTGCTAGCTGTAAATTTAAAATGGAATCATGAAAACACATGTTCTACAAACAATAATAATATTTGACAACTGACATGTATAGATAGTGCTTTATATTATAAAATCAATAAACAGAAACCTCAATTAAATAAAGAATGGGAAACCCCCATACACTGTGATAATAGTAGAGTTCAATATGAAGAAACAAGGCTCCTCTACTTTCCTGGCAAGACTCAGCCAATGAAAAGCCATGGACTCTTTGTTTACTCTAGCCCTCCCAACTTCCTTTTCCCCTCTATAAAAGCATTCTTCTTCTCTTGCCATGTGTGTAGGGTCTTGCACATCGTTCACAATGGTTGCAGACCCGAAATTGAAATTCTTTTTTGATCCCGATTAAACTCATGTTTACTGGAAAAATATTTGGCAGTGTTATTTGCTTTAGGTCAACAATATCAACACACTCTTTAAAACAGCTCCCATTCCACATACAAAAATGTAAATAAATAAATTTAGATCCTTACCTTACACCATTTACAAAAATTAACTCAAAATGGATAAAAGACCTAAATGTGAGAGCTAAAACTATAAATCTCTTAGAAGAAATCTTAGGGTAAAAGTTTAATAACATTAGATTAGGCAAGGACTTTTATATATGACTCCAAAAACATGGGCAACAACAACAACAAAAAGAAGTGGGAATTTATCAAAATTACAAAATTCTGTGCATCAAAGCACACAATCAACAGAGTGAACAGTGAACCCATAGGATGTGAGAAAATATTTTCAAGTTACATATCTGACAAGGGGTTAGTATCTAGAATGTATAAATATCATCTACAACTCAACAGCAAACAGCAGAAAAAACAAAAACAAAAACAACAAACCTGGATTTGAAAATGGACAAAGGACTAAAATAGATATTTCTCTAAAGAAGATATACAAATGGCCAACAATCATATTATAATATGTTCAACATCACTAATAATTAGGGAAATGCAAATCAAACCCACAATGAGATACCACCTCACACCCAAAGGAAGACAGAGTTCACAGGACAGAGTACTGGAGAGGAGGAAGATGCAAAGAGAGATTCAGGAGACAAGAAGAGAATGACCCTCAAGTATTCAACAGAGCACTGATCAGCTTATTCCTCTGCAGAAATTACCCGAAGCTAAGGAAAGAGTCACCCAAGAGGCACCAAAGCTCTAAGAGGCTTGTCATAAGGTGGTAGTTAAAGAGGTACAAAGTCAGAATTTGCATCCAAGTTTCTCTGATTCATAAAGCCTCACACTCTCCATGAATGCTATTCTTCCCATTCGAAGAGGGGAATTAGAAACAACTTTTCAAATCTATAATATCTTTATAAAGAAAATATGTTGTGAAAATTATTTTTAAAAATCCATAGAGAAGTGTTCAGTGTCACTTCTTAGATTTACCTAGTACATAAAAACTAATCATTACTCTTATTACCCAATTGAGTCTCACCAGAATAATTGTATTTCTATGGAGCTCAGTAAACATTTTTGATAGCTAATTTTCACAGTACTACTATTCTTTGGAGACTAGATGTTTATTTCCTAATTGATCATAAGTTATCTTCTTGATAACTGTACAATTGAACCAATAGGTAGCCAAGATTTTTAAAATCATAAGAATAGTTTTTTCTTGGAGGACCAAAATATGAAAGAAAGAAAACAGAACTAACATTGATCACAGTGCGTTGTTATTCCTGAGAGTAAAGCGTGACTTTTCTGAGAAAGTTCAAAAGCTGAAGCAGATAACCTCTATGAGTTTGTCTGAGTTTAAACTACTTCTATATTCAAAAATAATCAATAGAAAAAAAAAACACTTCCTTTACACTGCTCAGAAACTCTCATAGTTTCCAGAAGCAATATGCATTTATTGTTGACCTACAATTAGACTTATAGTTTATTTTCTCTATTGTGTTGGCTTGCATCATTGGGCTCATATGCTGCAATTCTTACAAGATGTAATCAACATTCTCTATTCATAGTAAAATTTCAGAAAAAAAGCATTCAGTCACAAGAATGGCAATTATAGTTTTCTAGGTTCTTTAAAGCAAATCTTTTAAAATTATCATTTATGTCTAAAATGTATTAATAATAGATGCCTGATTTCCTTTCTATTTTATATCATTTAGTGTTATAATCACTCATAAAACATCAAAAGTCTCATTTTTTAATATCAAAAGATATTACTTAATTAATGAAGGGATAATAATTATCCCTTTAAATGTTGCTCAGCATTATATAATGTTACAGAAATTATACACAACAGTGGCCATCACAAGGAAATTATAAAGCCCTGAAAATTCTAATTTGCTTTACCTTTTCTCTTTAAATCAGATATGATAATTTCCTGGAACAATTAAAATTATAAATTATTTTCACGTTTATAATTAATCATTTTTGTGTAATATTATAAAATAATGTAAAAATAAAGATTAATTTTAAAATGATGGGATTATAGGTGATTTTTATTTTCTTCTTATGCCCTGTACTTTAAATTCCATATTGAATATGTTCTTTTAAAATCATTATTATTGCAAATCTTAAGTATATACAAAAGTTGAAAAGTATATATAATAAACCCTCAGACACCCATATTTCAACAATATAAACCCATGCCCAATATTGTTTTATTTTTATCCCCACCCACTTGTCCCTACAACCTTCCTGCAACACCACTCCCCCCACCCCGAGCTGCTGGTCCAAGCCAATGGATTATTTTGAAGTCAATCCTAGACATCATTCTCCTATAAATATTTTAGTATATTTTTCTTAAAAGTTAGGGCCAATTTGTTTCAATATACTAACAATATCTATAACAAAATTAACAATAACTCTTTTTTTTGTACTCACTTTTTAAAAATTTTTTAGCATCTTTATTAGAGTATAATTGCTTTACAATGGTGTTTCAGTTTCTGCTTTATAACAAAGTGAATCAGTTATACATACACATATGTCCCCATATCTCTTCCCTCTTGCATCTCCCTCCCTCCAACCCTCCCTATCCCACCCCTCTAGGCAGTCACAAAGCACTGAGCTGATGTCCCTGTACTATGTGGCTGCTTCCCACTAGCTATCTATTTTACATTTGGTAGTGTATATATGTCCATGCCATTCCCCCTCCCTGTATATTCAAGTCCCTTCTCTAGTAGGTCTGCATCTTTATTCCCATCTTGCCCTTAGGTTCTTCTGACAATTTCCTTTTTTTTTTTGTAGATTCCATATATATGTGTTAGCATACAGTATTTGTTTTTCTCTTTCTGATTTACTTCACTCTGTATGACAATCTCTAGGTCCATCCACCTCACTACAAATAACTCAGTTTCCTTCCTTTTTATGGTGAGTAATATTCCACTGTATGTATGTGCCACATCTTCTTTATCCATTTATCTGTTGATGGACACTTAGGTTGCTTCCATGTCCTGGCTATTGTAAATAGAGCTGCAATGAACATTTTGATACATGACTCTTTTTGAATTATGGTTTTCTCTGGGTATATGCCAAGTAGTGGGCTAGCTGTGTCATATGGTAGTTCTATTTTTAGTTTTTTGAGGAAACTCCATACTGTTCTCCATAGTGGCTGTATCAATTTACATTCCCACCAACAGAGCAAGAGGATTCCCTTTTCTCCACACCCTCTCCAGCATTTATTGTTTGTAGATTTTTTGATGATGGGCATTCTGACCGGTGTGAGATGATATCTCATTGTAGTTTTGATTTGCATTTCTCTGATGATTAATGATGTTGAACATTCTTTCATGTGTTTATTGGCAATCTGTATATCTTCTTTGGAGAAATGTCTATTTAGGTCTTCTGCCCATTTTTGGATTGGGTTGTTTGTTTTTTGATATTGAGCTGCATGTGTTGCTTATATGTTTTGGAGATTGATCCTTTGTCAGTTGCTTCATTTGCAAATATTTTCTCCCATTTTGAGGGTTGTCTTTTTGTCTTGTTTATGGTTTCCTTTGCTGTTCAAAAGCTTTGAAGTTTCATTAGGTCCCATTTGTTTATTTCTGTTTTTATTTCCATTTCTCTAGGAGGTGGGTCTAAAAGGATCTTGCTGTGATTTATGTCATAGTGTTCTGCCTATGTTTTCCTCTAAGAGTTTGATGGTGTCTGGCCTTACATTTAGGTCTTTAATCCATTTTGAATTTATTTTTGTGTATGGTGTTAGGGCGTGTTCTAATTTCATTCTTTTACATGTAGCTGTCCAGTTTTCCTATCACCACTTATTGAAGAGGCTGTCTTTTCTCCACTGTATATTCTTGCCTCCTTTATCAAAGATAAGGTGACCATATGTGTGTGGGTTTATCTCTGGGCTTTTTATCCTGTTCCATTGATCTATATTTCTGTTTTTGTGCCAGTACCATACTGTCTTGTTATCTGTAGATTTGTAGTATAGTTTGAAGTGACCTACAAGATAAATGAGACTTAAGACATCACCCAAATGCAATGTATAGAGCTTGTTTAGTTCCTGACTTGAACAATCTATACAAAAAGTTTGAGTCAATCTGAGGACTAAAACCTAAAATGACTTTTACAGTATAAAGAGTTATTGTTGTCTTTTCAGGGTCTTCAGTAAGTATACTGTATAAGTAATTTTAGGTTTTGATTCTCAGATTGACTCAAACTTTTTGTATAGATTGTTCAAGTCAGGAACTAAACAAGCTCTATACATTGCATTTGGGTGATAAGTCTTGTCTCATTTATTCTATAGGTCATTCTGCCTCTATTTTTTTCTAGGAAATTATTTGTAAGTTTAGTATCCTATAGTATAAGTTTAGTTTTACTGTATTCTGGAATTTGCTTATTTCATTCTTTGTCCTCTTTAACCCTTATATTTCCTAAGAACTGGTAGTTTTTTTTTAGCACCTTGATGAATATTTGAGTTCTATATTTAACAGTTACATTTTATATGTATAATTTGGTAATTCTTATAGCATCCATCAAGAGACATAATTTCTTTTTTAGATATTTGGAATAATGTGTTCAGGTCCTGTCATTCTTATCTGCTCATTATAAAATTTTCATCTGATTTTTATCTAATGGTTGTAGATTGCTTAGATTAAATCACTCAACCAAAGGCTACAAGATTATGATATTCTAATTTTATTATGGTTCTTCATTTGTTAGTTGAAATTTGTCTGTAATTAAGAACTTTCCCTAATGAGAAATTTCCCTATTCTATAATAAAGCACTAAAGACAGGAGAAGTATTTGATTCTTTCTTGTAAATTACCAATTTTTAAAATAATGAGGTGTCCCAATAGCATTCCACAAATATGAACCATGGATTGCTGTAGTATTTGCTATGTACTTATTAATTTACACATATTTATAGTTATTTTTCTTCCTGTTGAAAGAGCTAATGGAGTTCCTTTCAACCTGGCTATAAAATCTTTCCAGCAAGATCCCAGAGGTCTTTGGTAGCTTGAACATATCCACATGCAGCAAACTGCAGGGCCTCACCTTCTAAAATTCAATGTTTTATTATAATGTTATTAAATATTGCCTTTAAATCCATTTTATAAGCCTTAAAACAAACAAATGTCCACATTTTGTGTTACCTTATTTAATTTATTTTGAATTTTACCATAACAAACAAATGCATAGGGTCAAAACAACAATATACGTTTATAATGTGTAATATTTTCCTTTTGCCATCTTACCTTAGCCAAATTTTGCTCTCACACAATTTTTAAGAATTGATTTTACTTCCATGTGTTACATAAATGGATCAACTGCTTCAAATAATATTTTTATTTTTGATTTATCAGCTTTGCATATTGTGTATTGAATACTGGTAAGAGCATGGAAGAATTTAACTCAGTTAAATCACATCTCTGTACACTTTCTTCCCAACATAATTATTTCATTAATTTTCTGGCTTTACACTGATAATATCTGTAACATCAAACCTTTCTTCTTCTAATAAATGTAGGCACTATTCCTAGACTCTTGATTTTTTTATAATAAATATCTTAAACATATTTCATTCTTTTAAAGAAATTGTGATGTTGACTGTTAAGTAACAATTCAGGAACCAGTGTACTAACACATAATTTGTATTTAGCTTAAGTTCACTATGAATAATTTAATTTTGATTGTGAACATGTTTTATACTTGGAAATTGGTTAATTATTTGCTGATTCTTTTTTTTTTCCAAAACTCATGGGAATTCCCTGGCAGTCCAGTGGTTAGGACTCTACACTTTCACTGCTAAGGGCCCAGGTTCCATCCATGTGTTGGAAAACTAAACCCTCACAAGCCACACTGCGTGACCAAAAATAAAAAAACCTCTCCTAATTTATGGCTATCTTGCTTTTGAGTGCTTATGTCTACATAATTCATTCTGTATTTTTCCCTCTAGTCATTCTGCCTCCTGTAACGTTTCATTTTCTTCTGGATTTTTGTTCATCTTAGTGCTCTTGGTCTGCTAAACTAAAGGAAAACAAGAGTATAGAAAGATTTTTAAAATGTAAAGAGAAAAAAGTATGGGAAAAAAGTTATTTACTCTGAAAGAGGACATTAAGCCATTTCTGGTTTAGTTGGAAGAGAAAATAGACTTTTGCTCTTATTATATCAGAAAAACAATGGATCAAAAATATAATTTATTATCAGTATAAGTAAATATTCCATTTTTCTATAGTTTTTATGATAACACCAAGAAGCTGCCAAGTGATAATTAAATAATAAAGATTTAATATGAAAAAACTATTCTAACCACATATTTTTCTCTCACATAGTGCCTGATTGTTTTTCTCTCAGTTTAGAAATGATTATCTCTTCAGTTATTAATAGCATATGGAACTGTATTTCATTTTAAGATATGCCATGTTTGCATATGGTATTTATATATTTGGAAGGTACATTATTTCTATTGCAAGAACAATTTTAAAGTTCTCTGTGAACTCCTTGCTGGTAATTAATGTCCTCATTCTATGAAAATTAAGGTCATAATTAGAAATGTTCTTCTATTAACAATGACATTAACACTTTAAGTATAGGGTAAAATAGCTTTTGTCCAGTTTGGTATAAACTTCCTCTCACATATTCTAAAATTCTAATAATTTGTTACCTAGGACCTCACTTAGCTGCTGCTTGTTTTTCACCAAAGCAAATTTACTATCTCATTTATAAATAATGAGCAAGTAAAACTTAAATAATTCAAACATATTTGAAAAATTTTCAATGGATTATGATTTGTCTCAAGAATATAGGGGAATTAGCATGTAGATAAATGCAGTTAGAACACACTCTCACACCATACACAAAAATAAACTCAAAATGTCTTCATGAGTTAAATAAAAGACATAACATCATAAAACAACTCTTAGAAGAGAACATAGGCAAAACAATCTCTGTCATAAATTGTACCAATGTTTTCTTAGGTGAATTTCCCAAGGCAATGGAAATAAAAACAAATGGGACCTAATCAAGCTTACAAGCTTTTGTACAGCAAAAGAAACCATAAACAAAATGAAAAGACAACCTCTGGACTGGGAGAAAATATTTGCAAATGATGAGACCAACAAAGGCTTAATTTCCAAAATACACAAACAGCTCATACAACTCAATAACAAAAAGACAAACAACCCAATCAAAATATGGGCAGAAGACCTAAATAGACATTTCTCCATAGAAGACATGCAGATGGCCAACAGGCACATGAAAAAAATAATTAGCTCAACATCACTAATTATTAGAGAAATGCGAATCAAAACTACAATGAGGTACCACATCACACTAATCAGAATGCCCATCGTGAAAAAGTCTACAAATAACAAATGCTGGAAAGGGTGTGGAGAAAAGGGAACCCTCCTACACTGTTGGTGGGAATGTAAATTGGTGCAGCCACTATGGAAAACAGTATGGAGGTTCCTCAAAAAACTAAAAATAGAGTTGCCATATAATCCAGCAGTCCAACTCTTGGGCATATATTTGGACAAAAGTTTAATTTAAAAAGATACATGCACCCCTATGTTCATAACAGCACGATTTACAACAGCCAAGACATAGAAGCAACCTAAGTGTCCATGGACAAGTTAATGGATAAAGAAGTTGTGATACATATATATAATGGAATATTACTCAACCATAAATATGAATGAAATAATGGCATTTTCAGCAACATGGATGGACATAGTGATTATCATACTAAGTGAAGTAATCAGAAATGGAAAGCATATGATATCACTTATATGTGGAATCTAAAATATGATACAAATGAACTTATCTACAAAACAGAAACAGACTCACAGACATAGAGAATAGACTTGTGATTGTCAAGGGGGAGGGGGGTGGGGTGGGATGAATTGGGAGTTTGGGATTAGCAGATGCAAACTATTATATAGAGAATGGATAAACAACAAGGTCCTACTGTATAGCACAAGGACCCATATGCAATATCCTGTGATAAACCATAATGGTTTAACCATAATGGATAAACCATAATGGAACTATATGCAATATCCTGTGATAAACTATAATGTATACATATATATATAATATATTCAGATAATATATATATATTCAGATATATACAAATAAATTTGCTGTACAGTAGAAATTATCACAACATTGTAGATCAACTATACTTCAATAAAATAAAATTTAAAAGAAGAATATAAGGGAGTTAGCATTTTAATATGTGAATACTCAATTCTGGAATAAATCTAGTGGATTTCAGTCAGGACATACTCTATAGGAACTTTTGAAGAATAGCTCAACATTAACAAAAAGGAATATATCGCAACAACATAGTTTGCTATTTTTTTGCGGTACACGGGCCTCTCACTGCTGTGGCCTCTCCCGTTGCAGAGCACAGGCTCCGCACGTGCAGGCTCAGCAGCCATGGCTCACGGGCTCAGCCGCTCCGTGGCATGTGGGATCCTCCCTGACCGGGGCACAAACCCGTGTCCCCTGCATCGGCAGGCGGACTCTCAACCACTGCACCACCAGGGAAACCCCATAATTTGCTATTTTAAATCTATGTTGTTCTCTCTACCATGAAGTCCCAGTCAAACTAACAAATCAACTCAGCCATGTTAGGACATCTTCACTCCCTTCTCTCCCTTTCTTTTTTTGGAACATACTGTAAAAACCCAATACAGTTTGGAGAAGAAGTTAAGTAATGTTTCTTTCAAGCAGTAAGGATGTCCCAAGTTCTTTGTTTCTAATCAGTTAATGAAATATAGACCCTGTTGACACTCTGGAAGCATTAACATTGATAAGGTATGTTTCCATATTATACCCTTGGGTTGTGTGTCAGCAGTCCCTGGGAGGTCAAACGGGATTCTCTGTAAAGAAGAGAGGTCTGATTCTGATTGGGATCAAGAATTTCCTTTGTGTCATATGTTGAGAAATACAGTTTAGACTGAATATAATCCCAAAAAGTCTTAACATTATTTTAAACAATCTTTGATCTAATAAATTGGGCAATTTCTGAGCGAGGCTATTTATCTCATAAAACACACACTTCTGTGATATATGACCAGCACACTCAAAGAATAAAATAAAATATCTACAAGGCAGTTAAGCTAAACAGTCTGTAGGATCCTTAAAATAGCTGAGAGATAGGAGGCAGAGATAAGGATTGTGTGGATGTATGTGAGAATACAATAGCCTTGAATGAGTACAGAACAGAGAAGATAAAAATAGAAGAGATGTATTAAAAGAAATAGTTGAAACTCTTAGCAAGGGAAATGGATCAACCCTACCTTAGAAATGGGAGTAAAGGGGTAAGGAGAAAAGTTGGATATTTTCTGTGAAAGTCTGTGAGTTGATTTAAAATTATTACCCAGTGTAAATAAACATTAAATAAACATTACAGGGAGTAGAGAGTGTTAATAACAGAGTAGATAAAAGGATGAACTGTGTGCATTTCAGTCTTTTCTGGAAAAGCAGCCAGAGGCAGGTCCAAAACAAAAGGCTGAGATATTAATTATTTTTCATTCCATATGTAAAGCAGAAAGTATAGAACAATGGCAGGGTAAAAATTAAAACTATTGTGATTAGGATTTGGGAGTGGAGATGCATAATTTTTTTAAAGAATTTTTTAAAAAGACATATGAAATAAAATAGCACAGGTAAATGTTTTATCTTGGATAAGATTGTTCTAAAATTAAATGTCATATGTAAAAGTAAACTGACTATACTTTTTTGTTCTCTCATGAGTCATTTACTCACAACCAATTTATAGAGCTGTTGTATAAAGTAGATACACTCATAACAGTTTAGACTCTATTAACAACACTTTAATTATAGTTCTATTAGATTACAGTTCTCACTGAATGTTTAAATGTCTATTTTACAACATGAACAGGGACCTCCTTGGTGGCGCGGTGGTTAAGAATCTGCCTGCCAATGCAGGGGACACTGGTTGATTCCTGGTCCGGGAAGATGCTACATGCCACAGAGCAGCTAAGCCCATGCACCACACAACAACTGAGCCTGCACTCTAGAGCCTGTAAGTCACAACTACTGAGCCCGCGTGCCACAACTACTGAAGCTCACATGCCTAGAGCCTGTGCTCCACAACAAGAGAAGCCACCGCAATGAGAAACCTGTGCACCGCAACGAAAAGTAACCCCCGTTCACCGCAACTAGAGAAAGCCCACACACCACAACTAGGGAAAACCCATGCACAGCAATGAAGACCCAACGCAGCCCAAAATAAATAAGCTAATTAATTTTAAAAAAACATGAAAAATTAGTATGTCCAAATAAATAATTTTTTTCAATTGAATGATTGACTGATTTTAACCTAATTTCCTAACTTCCAAATATATATACTAAATTCTTTAAAGCTAAGTATTTTCAGTGAGATCCAATAGGCTATAACTCTGTGCAATAACAGTACTATTCATACACAAACACTTTATTTGATAGTTATTGAAGAGCACATTTTATGTCTCCTTTTAGTAAGAAACTTCCTAGAAAGAGTTTCATCCTACTTTCCAAATATCTCCTACATATTTGACATTCAAAATGCATTAATTGTTTCACCAATTAATTAAATAACTGAAATACTAAAGGGTTTGTGAAAGAGGTCTATTAGAGATTTAGATTTAATGTGTATTGCTGTAATAAAGTTGGGAAAATGTGAACCTTGAGCTGCCAGCCATAATTGTCCAGCCTGTTGGTCTCAAAAGCTTGTTTGTAAGCAGAAAGCAGAGACACAGAGGTGAAAAATACTGTAAACACTGAGTTTTTGTGGGTTTGTTTTGCTTTTTTGGCACTCCTGTTCTTTTTTTTTTTTTTTTTTTTGCAAAATTATGTTAGCCTATAAATTTTCCTTTTTGCCTAAGTTCAACTGGTTTGCTGTTACTTGCAGTGAAACATCCCTGAATAATGCATGATGTCTCAACTGAAGGAAGTCCTCCAAGTATAGTTAAAATATATGTTAGAAAGTGATGAATTCCAAAGAACAAATGCAGTCAAGAATTTTGCATTTGCAATATTCAGAAAAGAAGTCAGCATTCCTTAATACCTGGTGCCATGAACTGTTTATTCTGGCCTCAGTATGAATATATTACATAGAAAACATTTTTATATCTACATACATTAATCTACTGAAAGCTCCATCAAATAGACAGCATATAAAAAAATTAGTTTTACTATAAGATGTATCATTTGTACAGAGTAAAATAATATACATGTATTATTTAAAATATAATAAACACCCACATACCTATCTCACAACCTGACAAATATAGTTTATTAATACTTTGAAGCCCCCTCTGTGCCTTTCTATAATCAATCTCTTCTAACTTATACCTTACTCCTAAGATGAACACTATTCTGAATTTTTTGTTGGTCATTTCCTTGCCTTTTTAAAATTTACTACATATATATGTATGGTAAAGCATATTGTTAAATTTTGCCTGCTTATGATTTTATAAAATCATTTATAAAATGTAATTTAATATTCAGCCATAAAAAAAGAAGGGGATCTTGCCATTTGTGACAACATGGGTGGAACTTGGCATTATACTAAATGAAATAAGTCAGAGAGAGAAATACAAATACCATATGATCCCACTTATATGTGAAATCTAAAAATGAACAAACACGTAAAATAACCCAATTCATAGATACAAAGAACAGATTGGCTGTTGCCAGAAGCAAGGAGGAGGAGAGTGGGGGAGATGTGAAATAGGTGAAGAAAGTCAAAAGGTCCAAATTTCCAGCTATAAAATAAATGCATTATGGGATGTAATGTACAGAATGCGGAAAATAAAAAATAAAATGAAATCATATGACGTAAATTCTTCTTTGGCTTGATTTTATCATTCAATATGTTTTTGAGATTAATTCCTTCAAACATAAATCACCATTTTACCAGTTTTTTTTAGCACTCTGCTTTCTGAATATAAAGTAACTTATTCACTTCTCTGATTGTTGACGATTTTGTACTCCTTCAGTTTCTTGATATTAAAAACAATGTTGGTAGGAATATCCTTGAAAATATTTCCTTCAGTATATGTGCAATTATATCTTGGGCTTCTTCACCTGGGAGCAGAATTGCTGGGACACAGAGTGTGCACATCTTCAAGGCAATTGTGCAGAGCCAAACTGTTTTCCAAAGAGGTTGTGTCAGTTTACAACCCCCATCTACACAGTGTAAAAATCCCTGTTGCTCCATTTCATTGCCTAACACTTGTTATTGTCCTTTAATTTTTGGCAGTCTGGTGGGAGTAATATACTATTTCAGGATGATTTTAATTTGAATTTCTCTGGCAATAATGGAGCTGTGAATATTTACTTATCTTTAGGGAAATTCATGTTTCCTTTTCTGTAAAATGCCTAATATCTTCATATCTTTTGCCAAATTTTCCATTAAATTGTCTATTTCTTATGGATTTCAAAGTGTTCTTTATATAATGCAAATACTTATACCTTATGATTATATGTATTATGAATATCTTTTCCAAGAATGCAACTACCTTTTCAGTTTCTGTAAGGCAACACTGAAATAGGCATAGTTCATGAATTTAAATTTAGTGTAATTCATTGAACTTTTTATTTCTACTGTTGTTTTGGGACTTGTTAAAGAAGTTCTTTCCTGCCTCGAAGTCATAATGGTATTCTTTTATATGGCTTTCTAAATATTTTCATATCTTAGCTTTTTATATTTATGTTTGTAACCTATCTGAAATAGATTTTTGTACATTGCATTGGAGTAGAAATGTCATTTAATTATTTTCATATAAATAAGCTATTATCCAGCATCATATATTGGATAGTCCTTCTTTTATCGACTGATCTCCACTGCAAGGTCTTCTATATTGTAATTTTTAAAAAAATAATAACATATGTATTAGGATTTGCAATTACATTGCATTTGCTAATGTGTTTATTTTATTATTGCATCAATAGCATGATGTCTTTGTTACTCTACTTTTATAATCATTCTTTTCACTGAAATATAATTAACATATAACATTATATTAATTTCAGGTGTACAGCATAATAATTTGACATTTGTATGTTGTGAAATGACCATTGCAATGTCTAGTTAATATATAGCACCACACGTAGTTACACATTTATTTTCTTGTGATGAGAACTTTCAAGATCTATTCTCTTAGCAACTTTCAAACATACAATGCAGTACTATAAACTACAATCATCATGCTATATATTACATCCCAGGATTTATTTATTTTATAACTGAAAGTCTGTACCTTTTGACCACCTTCACCAATCTTTCCTGCCTACTAGCTCCCAAGCCTAGCAACCAACAATCTGTTCTATCTATGAGTTTGGTATTGTTTGTTTGTCTGTTTGTTTGGATTCCAATATAAGTGAGATCATATAGTAATTATCTCTCTGACTTATTTCACTTAGGACAATGCCCTCAAGGTCCAATCCATGTTGTTACAAATGGCAAGATTTTCGTCTTTTTTTTTTTTTTTTTACTGCTGAAAAATATTTCATTGTATATATATATACATTGTATGTGTGTGTGTGTGTTACATCTTCTTTGTCCATTCATCCATTGATGGGCATTTAAGTTGCTTCCATGTTTTGGCTATTATAAATAATGTTGACATAAATACAGGGATGTAGATATCTTTTTGAATTAGTGTTTTTATTTCTTTTGGATAAATACCCAGAAGTGGAATTGCTGTATCACATTAGTTCTATTTTTACTTTTTTGAGTAACTTCTATACTGTTTTCCATAGTGGCTGCACCAATTGACATTCCCACCAACAGTACACAAGGGTTCTCTTTTCTCCACATCTTTGCCAGCACTTGTATTTCTTGTATTTCTGTAATTCTTGTATTTCTGATAATAGCCATTGGGACAGGTGTGAGGCGATAGCTTTTTGTGGCTTTGATTTGCATTTTCCTGATGACTAGTGATGTCGAGTACCTTATTATGAACCAATTGGCCATCTATATGTCTTCGGAAAAATGTCTATTCAGATCTTCTTTCCAGTTATTAATTGGATTTTTGGTGTATTTTCTTTTTTTTTTTTTTGAGTTGTATGAGTTCTTTATATATTTTGGATATTAACCTCTTATCAGATATATAATTTACAAATATTTTTCTCCCATTCAGTAGGCTGCCTTTTCATTTTGTTAATGGTTTGCTATTGCTGTACAGAAGCTTTCTAGTATGATGTAGACCCCTCTATTTTTCCTTTTGTTGCCTTTGCCTTTGGTGTCAAATATTATCACTAAATGTAAGGTATGAACATAGATTTGTCTTCCTAAGAGTGTCTTGACTCTTCTTGACCTTTTTCATTTTCATATAAAATCTGAAATTAACTTGTCATATTCCTCAGCAACCCCCAAAAAGAGTGTTCAGAACTTGACTGAAATTGTATTAATCTAAAAATGAAATGTTTGAGAATTGACATCATTTAAGTATAGTTTTTTCTGTTAATGAACATTATATTTCTCTATTTCCATGTTAATCCCTTTAGACAAATATATCAATTCCCACACTAAAGGTTTCTCACATTTTAGTTTATTTCTGTCTCATTTTAAATTTAAATTTCGGATTGCATTTTAACTGTTTCTATCTGTTGCTATTATATAAAAATATGATAGATTTATTTCTCTGTGCTAGTGACTTCAGGGCCTCACTGATTTTTTCATTGCTTCTTCATTCATAACAAAACCCTAAGCTATGTGCCTCATAGAAAACTACATTTCTGATAGCATGACTCTTGGATCCCAGTACTCCAAGGTTAGTTATGAGCAATTATCAGAAATGTGGCACAGGATTTCCAAGCAGTCTCTCTATTAGGGGCTCTATTAGGGTCAGCCCTTCATCTCTCACTTTCTCTTATTCCTGTTTTCTGAAATTCAGACTCAATGATTGGAATTTCAACATTCAACCATGAAGGAACTTCATGCTGGAAGTTTCTCACTGAGAATGGTAGAAGGAAGAAAAAATGCAGAGCATGAGCCACTAATATTACTGGAGCTTCCATTTTACCTGCAAAGCCTACTTCCAGCCTTCTTTTGCATGTGAGAATAAATCCACGACAATTTTTCAAGTTTCTCTTTTTCCCAGAACAAATTTCTTAACTCTTGCGTCAATGGATTTTAATTGTAATAACATCTGCAGTTATTAGAAAAAAGTCTTTAAGTATGCTTAAAGTCAGGAGAAAATCATGGAACATTTTTTTTCCTGCTAAATTACAAAAAGTCATTTCCAAATAAGAAAAACTAGTTGACATCTGTTTCCAAAAATAACTATTTACATTTGAAATTGACTTAATCCATAAAAATATCATTACATATAAAAATGATTGGGATATAATGAATTGTTTTCTGTAGAATTTCAACAAGTAGTAAGAAGTTTTATTTTTTTAATTATGTTAACCTTAAAATGCTAAAAAATCAAGTTGAAGTTTCACTTATTCTACCTCTCTGAAGGAAAACATATATTTGTTATCGGCTGGCAGCAATGATAACATTTTCTTTGTCAAGAGACACTTGCCATCTTAAAGCTGTACAATATGAAGCATCATTATAAAATGAAACATTCAAGTGTTGATGATCTCTTTCCTCTCTATTGACAACTAAGAAGGCTAAAGTTGTGCAGCTGTTACATTCCCATGATGCATGTACTTTTACCTTTATACAAACTAGGCAAACTCTATATTTTGGTATGCATAAGCTCAGAAGACAGGCACAAAATAAAGTTCTGAAACATTCTTTGATTTTTTTTTTTATAGAATCTCTTCTCCCTAATGCTCACTGATTTGGGAAAGAAAAATAAATTGATGATTCATGAGGGTTAAACACTGCCAGCTGATTCTTTTTACTAGCTGCAGATGGAGCAGTTTCTTTTTAAAAGCAAAGTTCAAGTCTTCACGCAAACAACAATTAGAAAAGTTAATGTCTCATTTTATTTAAACAATTTCAGTTCAGCTGTGAGGAAGCTTAACCATTGAGTTGTTATGAAACAACTGTATTTAATTAAATGTTGGTTTCAGAAAGTGGGCAGCTGAATATGCTCCATTTCCCAGCATTAAATTTGTTTATACAGACCTTTCATTCAACACACTCTTATCACCTTCTGGCTTTCCTCTTATGTTTTCCATATTTCTTTCTTTCTTAGACCATCTGTGGTTTATATATTATTAATTCAAGAAATATGTATTGCTTACCTACTATGTGGCAAGCTCTGATCTAAGGCTCAGCAACAAAAATTTACCATAGAGTGCTCAGTGATGCAAATTTAAAAATCAGTACATCACTTGAGAATCAATGTCATTAAAAGGACACACTAAATGGTCAGAATAAATCAAGACCTTCATGTGAATGTCTTGAGAAAATTTCATAGGTAAGTCTAATCATAATTTTTGGTATTTTCTGATGCTCCTGAAATTTGGAAAAATAAATCTGCCATTCAATCATTAAAAAAATGTATTCCAAACAAAAACTTATGAGAAGGTATAGGGAAATTAAGACAATATAATCTTACAATGATTTGACCAAAGTTCTCTTATATAAGTTAAATTTTGCTTTCATTAAAGTTTACCTTTTTTATAGTATATGATAATGAATGTTTAGAAAACTGGAATTTTTGATTACCTGTAAATAGTTTTTTATATTTTAACAGGTCTAGTACAAAAATGTAGAGTGAAGTTTTGTTTTATATTAAAGATATTTAATGTGACTATTAATGTAATCAAAGTTAAGCTTCATTATTGAGCACACAGAAAATAGATAATATAAATGCAATGTTATACATAACAATCCAGGTGTTCAAAAGTATTTTTGTGATAAAATCAGGTTTCCTAGAGAAAAAAATATATATGTTTAAAATAAAACAGGAAGAAGAAAACAGGTATTGTTTATGGCAGAGGATTTTGTAATAAGGACTAGAACCCTGATGGTTCAAGGATTGTTTATTTTCTCATGGGAAAATCACCTAGAAATCCCATCAATTGTTGATTCAAAACCATTGATTAAAGGGTCAAATCTTATAAGAAAGTCAACGTGTTAATCTATCAACATGTTTGCTTTGAAGATATTATTTCATAAATTATAGGTCACAGACACTAAAAACAATGGACTAACTTTTCTATAATTGATAAACACCTTTCTAAAATTCATAGAATTTGAGACATACAGGAATTTATATACTTCTAATTTTATCTGTACTCAAATTGCTTTTCCCAGTTAAATGTACTCATTTACTTACTTTAGCAGAAGCCTGTATTATGCCTTGAGATTATCTCCTTGTATAATAACTATATGTATATTTAAATAAATATAAACTTACAGGGTATAGCTGGAGGTTGTTTTATTATAAAGACCTCTTTTGCTCTTGCCTTGAGTCTGTAATCTTGGGCATGAGCTTTTGTTTCTACACAGTCATATTTATAATGCTGTCCCGAATTCCTAATTCATTGTAGCTTGATTTGTTTGCCTAAAAATATGACACCCCTAGACTCCTTCTAAGGTTCCTCCATTGAATTGTCACAACCCAAGTCACTCCACTGCTGTCTCCTCTAGTCTTGAGTACTATGCTGTGTTTAACTGTCAATCTGCAGGTTGTAAAATACTTCCATAATATAACCTTTAATCATGTGTCTATCCCAATTCTGAATGATTTTTATGGTAGCATATTCTTGAATTCATCTCAAATGGCAAACTTATTTCTTGGTTCTATTCCAGATCTTACTCATTAAGTATGAGCCCTGTTCTGCCTTTTGATCTTTGCCTTGGTGAGCCTACCTCAACTCACCCTCTTCAGAACTGTTCCTTTGCTCAGATGTTGAAAACAGGAATCATTTCTATCCTTTCCTCTCGGGTATCTGTCAACAGCTCACGTAACCCTGAAATACATCTATGGATTAGCAAACACCTAGAGGGAAGAGTCTTGGCATATAGAAACCAAGAATACTTATTCATTTAATGTAAATCAATACTTACTCAAAATCTTTTATGCTGGAGACACTTTACTAGGCACCTATTATGTTAGATAATAGACCTGTTCTTATTGTATTTATCTCAAATCATTCCCCCTTTGGAAGAGAATGAGGTTCAAGATCATTTACAAGATTTATAGCATGTGGAGATGTTAATCTACCCAACTACCTAGGAAGTATCTACCTACCAAAGAGGGTTAGAATTATATCTGATACTTTTGTACTTAAAAAGCTATAAAAGGTCAAAAAGAGTTGCCATTGGTAAAATGTTTCAAAGTAATTCATAATGTTGAATGTTTATTTTGGCTTTGTTCTGTAATCTGAGAAAAACAGTCATATAAATAATGTAATATATAAGAAAATTTTACTTATTACAATTAATATTTCTAACAGTTAAATAAATAGTTTACAGCAATGACAAAACATTCAGGACTGGTGACAGACACCAGAGAATTGAGGAAGTGAAGAGGAAAACATTTATTTTTACTTTGAATTTTTATTACTTGACTATTTTTATAATATTTGATTTAATGTAGTTTTTAGTAAATGACATATTACAATCAAAAGAAAACCAAGCAGCAAGAATTATTTTTGAATGCATAAGGAATTGATAATGTCCACCATAAACATTTGAAAATAAAAGTTACAAAGAAAGTATTAAAGTAAGTCATAATCCTACAACCATTCTTCTATCCTTTTTCTCTTTTTTTTAAGATTATAAATCATAGCAAAACTTTCTATAACTTTTATTCTGTATTTATCACTGTTTCTCCTTTGATCTTTACCATCCATACTAAAATGATAGTTTCTATTCATCCTTTGTATAAGTTATCAACGTGCTTAGGGTGATTTTTGTACCTCATAATTTAGTGGGTTAAATGACAATTCCAGTAAATTCTATACATAAACTCTAAAGGTATATGATTCAACTTATTTTCAAGACCAGAGGGCAGTTTAGTACTTTAGGTCTTCAACCAGCTGCTCTTCTCTCATTTTTTTCCCTAACGTAATTCTTTATCTCAGCTATTGTTTGTTTTTGGTAACATTGTTCATTATTTCCTATACTACTTCTGAGCCATATCTCAATCTAAAACTTAAGACTGAGACTTCATTTGGCCTTAGATTATCCATTTCTCTTGAACTTATCTTTTATTCAACTTTACTTGAAAGCATGTGTTTGCCTCGGTCCCATGTCTACTTATGAGAGAGTTATAAGATATTACCTCATATTATGCGACCCCAGTGATTTCCTCTATAGTCACCACTTGATAAATTATTTCTATGCTTGCAAATTTTAATTCTTTTAAATTTAATTATTGATTTTAAATGTATTAACATATTCAGCCAACAAATATTGAAATAACTACTACATAGACGTGCTAAAATATGTGCTAAGTACTGGGTGTACTCTGGTGAATGAAACAGACAGGACTTGATCCCATGGAGCTTACAATCAAAGGAGGAAGACAGACTCTAATCAAACAAATACATAAAATGCTACAGTGCTGTTAACAAAAATATTTTAAAGTATTATGTGAATAACTGTGATGGAGATGAGAGCAATTTAAGATCAGGTGATCAGGGAAGAATTTTTGAGAATATGAGTTTTATGATGAGGAATTTAAAATGAAATTATTTAGGCAAATGTGTAGAGAGGTTGAAGAGTGTGAGAAAAATACCGGGGGGGGGAATAAAATATATAAAGCACTTGGGACTTAGTAAATATCTTGGAGACTTAGAGGGCCTGAAAGAAGAGTAATGTCACAGGCATAAATAAATGGTGAAGTGGAGAGAGGTGAGTTTTTAGGGGCAGCAAAGACTGGATCACAAAGTGCTTGAGGACTCTGGTAAGAAAATTATTTTATTAATGGCACTGGAAAATCTTTGAAGAGTTTTAAAGAGGAGTAACTCTCTTTCTCTCACTCACTCTTTTTTCCATTTCTTCTTTCATTCATTTCTTCCTTGTTTTTACTTGCCCAACAGACATTGAGCTTGAACTTCATTCCAGGCTCTTTGCTAGGTAGGTTGGAATACACAGCCGATCAGTCATAGCTTTCTGTTCTTGAGAAGCTGTTAATGGTTGGCTTAGCGGATCTTTTAGGGGAGTTTTATTATTGATATCTGATCACTGTATCATTACTTTTCTACTCAAATTGATAGAGTCCTTAAAGACAAGGACTCTTGGATTAAAGTCACTTCTGTAACACCAAACATACCACTTTCTGTAGACATAATTTTGTTGGTCTGTGGAAAGGAGGAGTTTGAATACGTTAAGCGTTACACATGAGTTTCATTGTGGTTTTTGAAGTGGCAAATCACACAAAAATGGAATGCGTTTAAAAGCAGGAAAAGTGAGGCGTGGAAAGCAGTCTCTGGAGTATTTTCTTGTCTATTCCAGCACCTGAAAGGTGGTTCAGTCCCATAATAGCTGGCATGAATTATGTCCCAAATGTTAAAATGATCTGCAATGTCATTTCAAGCTTGGTAAGAGAGTGAATTATTAATTTGTGATAAAGCATTAGCTTTAGGCCAGAAAATATAAAAAATAATCTTCACCCCATCATTTAGGAAATCAGGAAAGGTAATTAAACTAACGAATGATAAAGTATTATACATCTACACTGGAAATCACACATACACACATGCACACGATGCAGCACAATTAAATTTAGTACAACTGGCAAAATAGATGATTCAAATTTCCTGTTCTAAACAATGAAACCATTCTTGTTATCCCAAAGACTTGCGTCAGCACCGAAGACACAATCTTGAAAATGACTGGAACCCTGAAGAGTAAAAAACAACAACTAGAGCAACTGATGTTATTTAAATTGTAATTAAATCCAAAATTATCAAAACTAAGAAACAAATTGTCTCTCCTAGTCCTGGAGAAAGAATGAAG
Source organism: Leucopleurus acutus (assembly GCF_964270905.1). Lineage (NCBI taxonomy): Eukaryota > Metazoa > Chordata > Mammalia > Artiodactyla > Delphinidae > Leucopleurus > Leucopleurus acutus. The sequence continues at coordinate 26,035,477 of NC_139159.1, read as the reverse complement.
ATGAATCTCACTAGGATTCTGAATTTCACAGCCAGGCTAATTGTAGGAAAAAGCATTCAAACAGGAAGTCTTCCCAGAGAAATTAGGATGCTCACTAAAATCAGAGGGAATGTGCATATGAAGTTATAGGATGCTGAATGTTCTTTTCTAATTGTCCAATTCTATATTTTCTCTGGAAAGGAAAATTCAAATATTTAATGGCATTAAAAGTATATTAGCTTTATTAAATAAAAATTAATAACAAGAAACTTTTCTCTGTGCTAATGCAAAGTGAGGCTCTCAAAGGAAATGCATTTTTTAATTCATCTCAATCTTCTTTTCTTTGCCCTACTTCAATTTAATATTATTTCAGAAGACAAATAATTATATTTCCTCTGTGTTTACTTTTCCAAAGTATTCAATCTATAAAAATTTTAAGAGGATGCTAACAATTAGGGTTTTAATAAAAAGAAAAGTTCTCAAAGATATGGCAAGGAATAAAAATACAATCTGAAGGAACTAATGCATACAAAAAAGAGGTAAACAGAAATCAGTGATTAGTGAGTATGAGCTAGGCAAAAATAAAGCCAAAGCTTATTGTCTCTTGTATTTACAACTGCCTAAGTCACAGGCCTCCCTATATGACCTCCCATCTCAGTCCCCAATTTACTCACTTCAGATTTCAGATCACATTCCCTGTCTGTTCATTCAAGTATGTGTCATCACATGTTAAGAATGTTCTTCCTTACAGATGCATGCTGAAGTCTTTATATTCAAATAGTTTTCTGCACTATAGTTTGGATCTTTCTAGGACAACCTCTTCAATTCCTTACATCTACTAGTTAAAACAACTTTCCACTAACCCATCAAAGTCTTCTGCAATTATTTTGTGTCAGCTTTTTTCTGTTAGCAAGACAGGCTGTATTTCTTTTTTTTTTTTAATTTATTTTACTGGTTTTTTTGCAGTACACGGGCCTCTCACTGCTGTGGCCTCTCTCGCTGCGGAGCACAGGCTCCGGACGCACAGGCTCAACGGCCATGGCCCACGGGCCCAGCCGCTCCGCAGCATGTGGGATCGTCCCGGACCGGGGCACGAACCCGCATCCCCTGCATCGGCAGGCAGACTCTCAACAACTGCGCCACCAGGGAAGCCCCAACAGGCTGTATTTCTAAATGCATTAGGGAACTTACAGATTTTTAAAACTATTATCCATTATTCTAAATTAGCCTCTTTTGTTTCTTAATTTCTTACCCATTGTTATGCATGTCAGTCTTCTTAATTAGCAAGGAGTAATACAATTTCCCACACACTTCTTTCAAATATATTTTATCTTGTTTAATATTTTGCATTATTTAATCCTTAATTTAGCATGATTGCAATTGTATAAACTAATCAATGCCAATAGTGCTTTGTGAGAAAATAGAAACTTTCTTTTATACTTTTAATAGTTACTTTTAAATAATTTTCAGTTTAGAAAAACAGTAATATTTTTGATAGCACCACATTATTAACAGAAATACCTAATAATCTTCAAAATGTATCTCTATCAGTTTAATTGTCCATAGTTGTAATTGAATTTATTCTTACCTGTATGATAACTCCTCTCAAAACTTGTGCATGAATATTAAATGGATAAAAATAGACAGGGATTTTCTATTCAGTAGACATTTTATAAAGTAAAAACAATAGTAATAAAAATATTATATGCATCATTTTTACCCATCTGATGTCACATTTTCACTTGTGAAACTTTATGGAAGAATTTTACAACAAATATAATAAGCTGAATAATAATTGTGATCTACCTTTAAAAGCAAAATCTTTCCATAATTAAAATATAACTACTGTGTGAGACAGGTGCTCATTAGTACAATGTGCATATTTAGCTTCTTTACATTGTTTATGTCTCAATTTGCTTCCATGGTTTCTCTTTTAAAAGAATACAATGAATACAGTCAGCCTTCCATATCCACAGATTCCATATCCACCGATTCCACACCTACATATTTAACTAACTGCAGATTAAAAATATTCAAAACAAAAAAATTCCAGAAACTCTCCAAAAGCAAAACTTGCATTTGTTTCATTCCAGCAACTATTTACATAGAATTTATATTATATTAGGTGTTATAAATAACCTAGAGAAGATTTAAAATATACAGGAGTATGTGTGTAGGTTATATGCAAACACTTTGCCATTTTATATAAGGAACTTGAGCATCCTCTGGTTTTGGTGTCCACAGGCAGTTCTGGAACCAATCCACCAAAATACCGAGGGATGATGGTAGTGAGTTTATTTACACAACTCTCTTTCATGTAACTCATGATAGTATACACATTATTTTTAATTAATTAGGGAGAGGACCATTATGAATTAATGAAAAACCTGATTTATAAAAGTTTTAAAGCCATGGTATATCTAATATGTATATGCAAATGAATAGCATGTAAGATAATTTCATCTAATGGATTTGTTAACCCATTGATGTCTTACCTACCTGCTGTAATAAATAGATAGTTCATAAATAACTAGTCAATTGTTTTTCTCTAAATTTACTTAGTATATTTTATTTTTCTAAGTGTTAAAATATCCCTCTTCTAATTTTTGTTTATACTGTTAGTTTGCTTTGTTCATACTTTATTCAAAGTCAGTTCAAAGGTACAAGCATACCTAGGAAATATTGAAGGTTCTGTTCCATAATAATACAATAAAGCAAATATCACAATAAATGAGTCACATGAATTTCTTGGTTTCCCAGTGTATATAAAAGTCATGTTGACAGTATACTGTAGTCTATTAAGTGTGCAATAATAGCATTATGTCTAAAAAGTGTACATACCTTAATTTTAAAATACTTTATTGCTAAAATAAATTGCTAACCATCATCTGAGCCTTCAGTGAGTCATAGTATTTTTGCAATAGTAACATCAAATATCACTGATCACAGCTCACCATAGCAAATATAATCATAATGAAAATGTTTGAAATATTGAGAGAATTACTAAAATGTTACACAGATACACGAAGTGAGCAAATGCTATTTGAAAAATGTCTCTGATAGACTTGCTCAACACCACAAACCTTCAATTTATTAAAAAATGCAATATCTGTGAAGCATAATAAACTGAAGTACAGTCAGACGAAGTATGCCTGTAAATATCAGTGTAGCTCTGATGAATTTTCCTGAAAAACAAAACAGCTTCCACCAACACAACAAAAGTCTTTTTCAATGTTGGTAACAGATGACAACATTTTCTATATTTGGAAAACAAGCTCTAGTTATTTCTTTAATACTGTGAAGAAAGCATCTGCTATTCTGAGTCAACACATACAAGTCTTCCTGGTATGCTGTGCTAACTCATACTCTCTTCCATATACATGTTATCTTGACTAATAACATATCTTCAGAGATTTTGCATTTTGAAGAATTTTTAGCATTAATCTAAAAGGAAAAATGAAAGACACAAGATTAACCACCATTACTCTCTTGTTTATTGAACCTCTATGGTATCTGTACCATTTCTATTTAGAAAGTGTCTATACCTTGTTATCCCATAGTAGGGATAGTCTCTTACATTTGATAAATAATCTGTAATTATAATGTTAACTACAGTCTATTCCTGAGCAAGTTGATTGAATCAGAGATTCAAATTCAGTACAGGCAATTTGAATTGTTAAAAATGCCATTAACAGGCTAGCTGATAGGTGATTTTCTCTCCTCATTAGAGTATGAGTTCCAAGGAGACAGACTTTTAAATTACTTTAATTGAAATTTTATCTTTTTAAATTTCATTTAGTCTACATGGATTTATTAAATATTTATTATAGTCAAGCCCTGGTCTTGATGCTGGGAAATACAATAATTAATAACATAGGGATGTAGCCATTATGCTATTCTTAATCTATAATAAAATATTTGCAATTTATTTTGGTAAGAGCTTTAATATTCATAAAGATGTATGAAAACAGTGAAGACTAATAACTCCCTTATTTGGGAAGCCTTCAAAGAATAAGTGACAGTTGAACTAGGTCTTCAAATGTGAGTAGAATTCTGTCATTTTAAAGGGTAATTTGGGTGGCAAGTAGAGTGTGGTTAGAATATACTGTGAAAATGCAATGTTAGGATAGTGCAGTCAGATTGTAATGGGTGTTGTGTCAGTTAATGCGGTTTTAGCTGCAAGAGACAAACACCATTTATTATCTCAATAAATAAAAGGTCTGCAACAGGGAGATCCATGGTTGGTTTAGTGCTCATCTGTGTAATCAAGGACCCAGAATCTTGCCATCTGTCCACTGTGCCACCTTGAGTGTGTTGATGATGTGTCTGCTCATGATTGTGAGATGGCTGCATCAGCTCCAAGCATCAGATGCTTATGTTGTAGTTATGAGTCTGAAATGATGTGAGAAGGGAAATAAGGTCTTTCCCTTTCTGTGTTCTTCCCTTTTTATCACAGAGCTTCATTTTTCTGTGGTTAGGAAGGTGGATTATTGAGCTGAAATTTGGGGGTTTCATTATTTAATTTTGTCCTCAAACAACATATGATGTTCACTTTCAGTCTTTTCAAGACATTTTAGATGTGCTATATAAATTTTCAAAGATGAGCACCTTGATCCTCCTATCAGAACAAATGATCATAACTCTTCTCCTATCTAATAAATCAAAGAAATATCAGGTGTAAAACTGGTGTATAAGGTAAATAATTTAATAGTTAAATTAAGATTGAAAAAGATATATAATAATTTGCCAAGATTAATGGTCCAATATCTTTTAGTCTTTCAAGTATTTAGAAGAATAATTAATCAAAACGAGCTTGGGTGATAGTAATTCTGAGGAGGTGAGAGAATGTATTAAAATACACTTCTCATTTTAAAATGTGGACTGAAAATTTGCCTTAATCTCCCCAGAGTTCATTGAGAATCAAAAATATTTGAAGAGATATTCTTTCATTTTAAGAATGAATTTCATTAGGGCAGTAGAAAAGTTTGGAGTGCATATCCTGGATCAGAATATTTGAGAGATTTCTTCCAGCTAATAAAGAGATTGGATAAGATTGGCAAAGATCTCAAAGTCTAACTGTTGTCTAAGATGATAGGTTTGACTTTTCTCAAGAGAACTTTGGATTGCTCCAGGTTTGTACATCTAGAAAACAAAAAAAAACAAGAATGATCCAACTGACAACTATCTGCATCACTCACTTCAGAGCAACATCAGAACAGCGGGGAGGATGGGGTAGGGATGGGGCATATATGCACTTGTTGAAACTTTTTATTATGAATGGATGTTGAATTTGGTCAAAAGCTCTTTCTGCATCTATTGACATGATTGTATGATTTTTATTCTGCATTTTGTTAATAAGGTATAGGACATTGATTGATTTTTAGTTATTGAATCATCCTTGCTTCCCTGGGATAAATTCCACTGATCAAGGTATATGATCCTTTTAATTTATTATTGCATTCAGTTTGACAATATTTGTTTAGCAGTTTACACCTATGTTCATCAGTGATATTGACTGGTAATTTTCTTTCTTTTGGTGCTGTCTTTACATGGTTTTGAAATCAGAGTATTGCTGACCTCGTAGAATTAGTTCTGAAACATTCCTTCCTCTTAATATTTTTGGAATAGTTTCAGAAGAATAGGTGTTAGTTCTTCTTTAATTGTTTGGCAGAATTCACCTATGAAGGTATCTTGTCCTTGACTTCTATTTATTTGTCAATTTTTGACTACTGATTCAGTTTCATTACCAGTAATTGATCTGTTCATATTTTTCTATTTATTTCTGATTCCATCTTGGAAGATTGTACACTTCTAGGAATTTATCCATTTCTTCTAGTTTATCCAATTTGTTGGCACATAGTTTTTTATAATATACTCTTATGATCCTTTGTATTTCTGTGGTGTCAGTTTTAACATCTCCTCTTTCGTTTCTGATTTCATTTATTTGGGCCTTCTTTCTTGTTTTTCCTTGATGAGGCTTGTTAAAGGTTTATCAATTTTGTTCATCTTTTCAAAGTACCAGCTCTTAATTTCATTTCTTTTTTTTAGTCTTTATTTTATTTATTTTCACTCTGATCTTTATTATTTCCTTCCTTCTACTAACTTTGGGTTTTGTTTGTTCTTCCTTTTCTAGTTCCTTATGTGTAAGGTTAGATTGTTTACTTGAGCTTTTCTTTTCTTTTCCTGAGGTAGGTCTGCATTGCTATAAACTTTCTTCTTAGAACTGCTTTTGCTGCCTCCCATAGAGTTTGGAACCATGTGTTTCCATTTTTATTTTTCCCAAGGCACTTTTTTGATTTCCTCTTTGATTTCTTCAATGACACATTTGTTGTTTAATAGCATGTTGTTTAGACTACATGTATTTGTGTTTTTTCTCTGTTTTTTTGTTTCTTTTAGTTGATTTTTATTCTCATGCCATTTTTGTTGGAAAAGATGCTTGATGTGATTTCAATCTTGTTAGTTTTATTGAGACTTGTTTTGTAGCCTACCATGTGAGCTATCCTGGAGAATGTTCTATGTGCACTTTAATGTGTATCCTCTGCTTATGGATGGAATGTTTTGTTTATATCTATTAAAGCATCTGAATATGTGATTGTTAAGGCCAATGTTTTCTCATTGATTTTCTTCCTGAATGATCTATTAATGTAAGTAGGTTTCTTAATTTTTTTTTTGAGTAGCTTTATTTGAGATATAATTCACACACCCCAGAATTCACCCTTTTAAAGTGTGTATTTCAGTGTTTTTTTTTGTTTGTTTGTTTGTTTTTTTTTTTGGTACGCGGGCCTCTCACTGCTGTGGCCTCTCCCGTTGCGGAGCACCGGCTCTGGACGCGCAGGCTCAGTGGCCATGGCTCACAGGCCCAGCCGCTCCACGGCATGTGGGATCTTCCCGGACCGGGGCACAAACCCGTGTCCCCTGCATCGGCAGGCGGACTCTCAACCACCGTGCCACCAGGGAAGCCCATTCAGTGGTTTTTAGTATATTCAAAGAGCTTTGCAACCATCACTATGATATAATTTTGGAATATTTTCATCAGCCGAAATAATTATCACCCTCCCATTCTCCCAACATCTCCAGCTTGGGCAGACACTAATCTACTTTCAGTGTCTATAGATCTGCTTACTGTGGATATTTTATACAAATGGAATCATACAAGACTTCTATTTCTGTGTCAGACTTATTTATTGTATTACTGTAAATTTCTCCCTTTATATTTGCTAATATTTGTTTTATGTATTTAGATGCTCCTATATTGGGTGCATATATATTTACAAGTGCTATATATATTTTTGGATTAATTACTTTATCACTGTGTAATGTCCTTCTTCTTCTCTTGTTGCAGTCTTTGTTTTAAAGTCTACTTTGTATGAAATAGGTATTGCTACCCTAGATTTCTTTGTATTTCCATTTGCAGGAAATATATATTTCCAACCCATCCCTTCATTCTCTATCTGTGTATGTTTTTAAATCTAAAGTGTGTCTGTAGTAGTCACCACATACATGATTCTTGTTTTTGCTACCATTCAGCCACTGTATATCTTTTGATTGGAGCATTTAGTCCACTTAGCTTAAAGGAATTATTGATTGGTACATACTTTTTCCCATTTTGTTGATTGTTTTCTCATTGTTTTTGTAGTTCTTCTCTTTTTTTTCTTCTTCATGTCTTGCTCTATTCCTTTTTGATTTGATGACTCTCTGTAATGTTATGTTTGGATTCTTTTCTCCTTTATTTGTGTGTATCCCTTATAAGTTTTTATTTTGTGGTTACCATGAGGTTCATATATAACAACCTATTTATATAGGTACCTATTTAAGTTGGTGATTTCTTAAGTTTGAATGCATTCTAACAGTGATATATTTTTACTGCACCCCCATGTTTTATGTTTGTGATGTCATATTTTACATATTTTTATTTTGTGTAACCATTAACTACTTATTGTATATATGATTAATTTTACTACTTTTCTCTCTTAACCTTCCTACTAGCCGTATAAGTGGTTGATGCTCTAATTTTATTGCATGTTTGTCTTTACCAGTGATGTTTTTTCTTTCTTAATTTACCTACGTCTAGTCATGACCTTTTCTTTTCTGCTTAGAGAATTCCATTTAACATTTGTTCTAAAGCCGGTTTTGTGTGATGGACTGTTTTAGCTTGTGCTTGTCTATAAAACAATTTCTCTCTCAATTCTGAATGATGACCCTTGCTGGGTACACTATTCTTGGTTACAGGTATTTTTCTTTCAGCACTCTGAATATATCATGCCACTCCCTTTTGGTCTGTAAAGTTTCTGCTGAAAAATTAGCCGACAGCCTTATGAGTGTTCCTTTGTATGTAACTAGTTGTTTTCTATCACTGCTTTTAAGATTCTCACTTTATCTTTAGTTTTTGATGTTTTATTTATGAAGTATCTTGGTTTGAACCTCTTTGGATTCATCTTGTTTGGAACTCTATGTGCTCTTTGGACTTTGTTTCCCTCCCCAGGGTAGGGACATTTTCTGCTATTATGTCTTCAAATATGTTCTCTGCCTCTTTCTCTCTCTCTCTTCTCCTTCTAGGACCCATATAATGATACATGTTTTCCCAGAGGTCTCTGAAACCATACTATTTTCTTTAATTATTTTTAATCTTTTCTGTTTGCTTAGTTTATTTCCACTACTCTGTATTCCAGATCACTGATCCATTCTTCTGTATCATCTATCTACTGTCAATTTCTTCTAGTGTATTTTTTATTTCAATTGTTGTATTCTTCAGCTCTTATTTATTTATTTATTTATTTGTATTTTCTCTTTGTTGAAATTCTTACTGTGTTCATCTTTTCTTCTCCCAATTTTGGTGAGCATTATTATAATAATTACATTGAAGTCTTTATTGAATAAGTTGCTTATCACTGTTTATTTCTTTTTTTCTGAGATTTTCTCTTGTTAATTCATTTGGAACATATTAGTCTCCTCATTTTGCCTATTTCTCTAGGTTTATTTTTACATATTAGCTAGGTCTGTTACATCTCTTAATCTTAGAAAAGTGGCTTTATGTATGAGATATCCTATGGGGCTTAGCAGCACACTCCCCTTTGGCCACCCAAGCTAGATGCTCCAGGGGTGTATTTTATGTGGGCTATGTGGGCTATTGGGGTGGGGTCAACTCTTGGTACATTGGTAGACAAGGCTTGCCTCTGGTCTGGATGGTTGTGAGGCTCTGCCTCATGAGGTTGCTGTGAGTGTGCTGGTGGGCAAGGCAGGCACTTGGCACAGCTGAGGGCAATACCTGGTGGCAGATGGGCTACAAGCTCACTGTTAAACGGGGCAGGCTCCTGCATAGCTGGCTGTGCAATCCTGGCAACTCATGACTGCTGTGGGCCCTTTGTTGTGTGGGGGCAAGCCCCTAGCTCTAATAGGGTAGAGGAAGAATCCCAGAATGGTGCTTCTCAGCACTGTTGACAGTATGGTAAACCAAGATCTCAAAAATGGCTGCTGCCAGTGGTTCCAACTGGGGAAGAGGGGAGTCCTATCTGCCTCCTAACTCTCTGGGAGGCTCTGCCAGTTCAGCAAGTGGATCTGACCTATGCATCTTTCAAGCTACTGTCTCTGGACTGTGACTCAGAGCATATGAGATTTTGTGAGCACCCTTTAAGAGCAGAGTCTCTGTTTTCTATAGCTCTCCAGCTCTCCTGAACATAAGCCTAGCTAGTTTTTGAAGCCAGATATCTGGAACTCATCTTCCTAGTGCTGCAGGGCCCCTGGGCTGGGGAATCCAAAGTGGGACTCAGACCTCTCACTTTTCAGAAAGGACTTCTGTGATTGTGACACCTTTCCATTTTGGGGTTGCCAACCTAGGGATGTAGGTCCTGACTAGACTGCATCTCTGCCTCTCCTACCCATCTTGTTATGGCTCTTTCTTTATATCTTTAGTTGTGGAAAATCTTTTATCTAATCCTCAGGTTGTTCCCATAGACAGTTCTCTGTAAGTAATTGTAATTTTGTTGTGCCCATGGGATGAGGTGAGTTCAGGGTCTTCCTATTCTACCATCTTGATCTCAAGCAAATTCTCAAAGTCATTTTTGGCAACTTTGGCTTATGCCAGTTTCACAATAGCTACGACGTGTGAAGTTATATAACATTTTCATATTAAAAATCACTAGCCCAGTTGTTTGAGTTGTCTGTAGAAGAGATAGAAAATGGAATATACTAGAGATGATACTTTAAAGGTAGCTCTAAAGTCACATCACGAATTATCTTCAGTGCATGTTATGAAGTATGTAATATTTTGGGAATGAAGGGAAATACAAACATTTAGATACAGGGAATGGAATAGACAAATCTGTTATTATGAAGCTAATTGTTGTAAATGACAGGTATTTCAATACTATTGAACTTTTCTTTCCTTGAAAACCATAATAATTATTGAATTTATAATTTGATGGTTTTTGCCTTGGGATCTTTCATTCCTTCTATTTTATATTTTACTGATATTAAAATAATTTGTTATTTAAACAGTAATTTATTTCCTTCATATTATTTAGCAAAATAAAATGCAAGGTTTTCAAAAGTAATGGCCACATTTTATATTTCCATATATCTTCCTTTTTGTCCAGCACAGTGACTTCTTATAACCTGTCTTCAAATAAGTTTATTAATTTAGTTCATTTTGTTTGTAGACTTTGAATAGTTTTTTGAAATAAATACTTTTGTAAACATGTTAATTAATGATAATTTTAAGGGTAAAAATGTGTTTTCCTGAACAAGTATATTGACTGGCATTTAGGAAAAATTTTCAAATATCTATGCATCAAACCTACTTGTTTTATAAGCTTAAATATAAAATTAATAGAAGTTATAAATAGTTATATAAATAGACAAAGAGAAGGCATTTAATAAAATCCAACATTCATTTATAATTAAAACAAAATAAAAACTATCGACAAATTTGGAACAGAGGGGAATTTCTTCACAGTGACAAAGAACATTGGCAAAAAAAAAGTCTACAACATTATGCTTAACTTCATGGTAATAAACTAGATGCTTTTCCCCTAAAAGTGTTAGCTAATGCAATCAGACAACAAAAAGAAAAAAAATACAGATTGGAAAGGATGATAAAAAAAAAAACTATCTTTGTTCACATATGGCATGCTCATCATCTATTTAGAAAAAATGTTAAAACTTCCAAAAAAGTAAGGTATTGTAGCAAGTTTGCAAAATACACAAAAGTACCAGCAATGAGCAATTGGAATTTGAAATTAAAAATCCAACACTGTTTATATTAGGACCAAAAGAAGAATACTTAGGTATAAATCTAACAATATATGTACGAGATCTACATGAAAAACTTTAATGAAAGAAATCAAAGAATATCTAAACAAATGGAGAGACACTGCATGTTCATGAGAAGGAAGACTCAGTATCGGTAAGATTTCAGTTTTTCCCAAATTTATCCAGAGTCAACACAATCCCATTCAAAACTCCAACAAATTATTCTGTGGATTTTGAAAATCTTATTCTAAAGTTTATATTGAAAAGCAAAAACCCAGAAGAGCCAACATAATATTGAAGAAGAGTAAAGTAGAAGGACTGACACCACACTACTTTAAGACTGGCCATGGAGATACATGAATCAGTACAGGGTGGTACTGGCAAATAAACAAACAACTAGATCAATATAATAGAATAGAGAGACCAGATGTAGATTCATACAAATGCAGTCAACTGATCATTGGCAAAGGAGCAAAGGCAGTGGAATGGAGAACAAAAGTCTTTTAACAAATGGTATTGGAACAAATGGACATCCACATGCAAATAAATGAATCTAGACATAAAACCTTCTTCCCACAAATAACTCAAAATGGATCATAGACCTAAACGCAAAAGGCAGAACTATAAGCTCTGGAAAACAACCTAGGTGAAAATTTAGGTGACCTTTGGTTGGCTATGACTTTTTAGATACAACAACAAATGCTGTTTATGAAAGAAAATTGATAAGTTGAACAACACTAAAATTAGAAACTTCTGCTCTGTGAAAAACACTATTAAGGAAATGAAGACTGAGAAAATATTTGAAAATAACATTTCAGGTAAAGGATGGATATCCAAAATATACAAAAAATTCTAAAAGCTCAACAATAAGAAAACAAACAATTTAAAAATGGGCCAAAGATCTGGACACCTCACTATAAAAGATATATACTGAATAAGCAAATGAAAAGGTACTCAGTGTCATTGGTCAATACAGAACAGTAAACAAAACAACAATGAGATACTGCTACAGCAGGCAGGTAGCTAGGTATGAGCAGAGAAATGGGGGCAGAGGCCAGGTGGCCAGGTGTGATTATAAATCACACGTCTTATAAACAGCGGGGGGGTCCATGGACAGAAAAAAAAATGCAGGAACCTCCAGACTGACAGGAAACCACACTTTTTGGGCGAACCTGTTGCTCATTATGCTCTCATTACAATAATATTAGCCTTACAGATAAGAAGTACTCATCATTCACCAATGCCATGACACTTCTGATCTAAGCTAAATAAGGACAAAAATTCCTCCTTCCCCCTGTCTGCCCACTCTCAGTCTGAGAGAGTATTCTTGCTTAAATAAATTCTCATTTTACTTTCTTAACCTCCCTGCTTTCTCTCTGAATTCCTTTGATATGTGGCAAGAACCTCAAATTCACCAGGAACAATACTACCATGCACCTGTTAGGATGACTAAACTTCAGAACACTGACAATACAAAATGCCAGAGGGAATGCAGAGCAACAGAACTTATTCATTGTTAAAAGCAATGCAAAATGGTACATCTGGTTAGGAGAAATGTTTGGTAGCTTCGTACAAAGGTAAACATAGTCTTCTCATATAATCCAGAAACTGTATTTCTAGGTGTTTACCCAAATTAGTTGGAAAAATGTATCCATACAAAAAACTGGCAAAAGATTGTTTATAGCAGCTTTATTCATTGCCAGTGAATTGGAAGCAACAAAGATATTCTTCCATAGATGAACTGATAAATGAACTATGGTACACCCATACACTGGAAGATTATTCATTGCTAAAATGAAATATATCCATATGTATAGTTGATACACTTTGTTATAAACTACCACACCATTTTAAAGCTATTATACTCCAATAAAGATGTTAAAAAAAAAAAGACATGGAGGAAACTTACATGCATATTGCTAAATGAAAGAAGCAAATCTGGAAAGGCTACATACTGTATAATTTCAATTACATGGCATTCTGTAAAAGGAAAAACTGTGACAATAGTAAAAATGTTAGTTTCCGGAGGTTTAGGGGGAGAAAAGAACAGGTGGAGCACAGGGGATTTTAGGGCAGTGAAACCACCCTATATGATACTATAATGATAGATATATGACATTATGCATTTGTCAAAACCCATAGACCTGTACAACATAGAGTGTACCTTAATATAAACTATGAACATAACTTAGAAACAATATATACATATTGATTCATCAGTTGTAACAAATGTACCATATAGATGCAAATTTTAATCATGGGGAAACTTGGGTGGGGCTGTTGGTGGGGGATATATGTACTGTATGGAAACCCTTTGTACTTACTTTCTTTTTATTTTTCTGTAGACCTAAAACTACTCTAAGAAATAAAGTCTATTGTTATTTTTTTAATCACTAATGTTACTAGAAACGATGTTATTGGTATAGGCATTAATCTGAAATGATTAATGTGAAACATTTCATCATTTCTGTCAAGTTCACCCTTCACTTTAGATTGCTGGTACAAACGCATGATTAACTTAATGTCTTTGATATTCATCAGTGCCACATTATTCAGTTCATGTGCTTTATTTATTACATTGGAGATTTTCTCTGTTTATGATGTCTTCACCTTCTATGTTTTAATGATAATTATTTTCTAATGTAGGTATCTAATAATAAGCTAAATAATTTAAATGCTACAGTTATATATTTCTTGGGACTTACTTTCCTTTCAGTTCCTTAGATACCTATTCTTTTTTTCACGTTTATTAAACTTTACATTCAAAAACTTCACACAAACTTTAAAATATATTATTTGAAGTAGTATTTTCTCTCTTCCTCCCTGTTTATCTCCATCTATCCATGTACCTAAGCATAGATTTTTCATTCAAAATAATTTAATATCATCAGTAATACCATTAATAATGATTTGCTCCATGATGTCACTTTAAGGAAGTGATTATTGTCAATAATTCATAAGGAAACTGCCAGACCAAAAATCTTGAAATCTTAAAAAGTTTAAGGTAAATCTATGGTGTTTTGCCAAGGTGAATTTAAATTGTATTTTATGGGGCTTTACAGGAAAATGTGAAAGTGTGTAACAATATGTAACTGAAAAGTGTGCAACATTTCTATTATGAATAATATTACCTAGTTGAAGAATGAAGTACCATGTATTATGAGCTCTTGAATTTTGGGGTTTGTCATATTATTTTATGTCTAGATGGTTTGAAGACTTAGTTCTTATTTGCTCTTCCCAAACAATACAGGAAATAACATTTGCTCCAAAAATATTATCTTAAACTTCTCAGAGTTGATTTGTACTTGACTCTTGAGGACAAAAGTGTTCAACAAAATTATCTTCCCAAACCAAATGAATGAAAAGGTATTTTTCATACTTTCATTAAAAAGTTTGAACCTATATTTCTAATAATTATTGTATCTTTATCTTGGACTTTTAAAGGGGGGACAATGCTATTTTCTGTTTGTTTCTGAACACTAAGTGCTGAATTGGAAAGAATTTAAGTAAGTTACAGGTACACTTAATGAAGGAAGCACCTAATTAACACAAAACCCAGACAACTATGAGCCAAGTCCTTCAAGGATGATTCTCTGCATACCACACTGTGTCATTAGGATGTTTCCCATTCCTTTTTATTAGTGTCTTCATTTCTTATTCTTTTAATCTGCCTTTTTTCTCCCCTCTGTGACCGTGGTTTAATATTAGTGTTTTAAATTTTGTCTTGTGAGAAAGTAAACAGATATGGAAACTTTTAAAATGTTCATATCCTTAAAATCTCTGTGATTTTTTTGTAGATAATACAAAATAGACAAAAAAAAGAGGGTTGACTTTTTTCATGTAATACTTCATTTCATGTGATGTTAAGTATGTATTTCCCTCTTATAGTCCTAATTTCCAATTCCACATTGAATATGAATAAATATGAATAAAAGGCCTTGTAGGTACAGCGTTTAAGATTACTAAAGAAATGCAGTCATTAATTCAATTTAATATCAGCACTGCTATTTTCAAATAACTTAGGTCTATGTGGGAAAATATGTAAATATGAAAATGGGTAAAATACTGTTGAAATGAAAAGTGATAATTTGTATTTAATGAAAAATGTAATTGTTATCTTTGTGGGTGAACTTCAAGTCTTTATGGAAGAGAAGACATAAGCTACTTTACTAGGTTGCTGCTTACCTATTTAAGAAATCAGAAAAGCATGCCAAATCAGATATGTCACAAGCTCGTCTACTTCCATAGTGATGACTTCAACTTTGAAAAAATTGTTCTGAGTATCTTTCAAAGTCATTTTTAAGATTCTTAAACAAAATAGTTCAATTTTTAAAACAGATGTATAAATATGATTATCAAATATAGATTTCTAAAAAGTAATGTACACCGGTGGATTTGTGAAATGTAACAACTTTGAGCAAGTATTATATGAATAAAAAAGAAATATAATAAATCAAAATAAAAGATACAAGGTAAAGTATTTCACTTTTTAAAAATTAACTGAACGTTATATAGAGAATTTGATTGTAATGATGGAAATAAATAGTAATTTAATTAGTTTTTAAGTAATGACACACTATATTTTATTTAATCAGGAATGCTGCTATTCATTTAAAATTTTATGTTTAATTAATATCACTCTTTTCTCATTACATTTAGAAAATTTTTATCATCAATAAAAAGTTTGGAAATGGGAATGAATGTGAATATTTTAGTCAATGCTTCAAAAGGAAGTGTCTTATTCATAGGAATTTCAGTTTATAGTAATGGAAATTACAGGGACTAGGCATCTTGCAGGAATCATAATTAGGCATCAATCTGTGAAAACACGCTCCAAGTGCCTGCTCTGACAGAGATATACCACACACTTTTATTTTTAGAGTAGTCAGATTAAGATCGAGAACTAATTATTTCCTGGCAAGATACTCAAAAACTCAAAAACACACATGCACACACACATACATGCACACATGTACAATACACATATGCATGTATATATAATTATAGTCCATTTTTATGCTTTCTTGTTAGTGTTTGTGTACAAAATATGGGTTTATGATAGTTTAGGCCTGACATAAGAGAATGAGAACTGCTGATTCCTACCTGCCCAGTCATTTCTCTTCATCATGGTGCTTTAAATGCTGTATAAGTTATGGTTATGAAAATGAGAAGTCCAAGTACCACTTTTGACTGATATATGGTTACTTGCTTTCATTACACAATTTGCTCTATTCTTTTACTCCGTGATTTAAGCTTACCATTTTTTTTTACAGAGTTTCACTTTCTTACTATTTTATTGCATAAAACTTAACTTGAAAGTTCTCATTTTCCAGAAAACTGTCCCCCCATTCACCGAAACTCCTAGCACCAATTCCTCTCCATCCATCTCCTCTATTGGGTGATGTAGAGTTTTACTGTAAAGTTTTTTTAATATATCAACATTTGAACTTCTATTATTTTTATTTTTTTATTTTTTTTTTCCGGTACGCGGGCCTCTCACTGTTGTGGCCTCTCCCATTGCGGAGCACAGGCTCCGGACACACAGGCTCAGCGGCCATGGCTCATGGGCCCAGCCGCTCCGTGGCATGTGGGATCTTCCCGGACCAGGACACGAACCCGTGTCCCCTACATCGGCAGGCAGACTCTTAACCACTGCGCCACCAGGGAAGTCCTCTATTATTTTTAAAACTCAATGTCTTTCCACTGCAAAACCACTGCTGGATTTAATATCAACTACTCAAGGTGAATTCAGGCAGATCAATCCTGACAATAATATACAAAGACGTGGGACATCAGATTGTGGACGGGAAAGATATCCTGGTGAGAACCCTAGTTTGGAATACTGGGTTTTGAACCTGGTTGACCAATTAACTCTGTGAGAAACCCCCAGTCCCATCTGTGTCTCAAGTGCAGTAAAATGAAGAGCTTAATTCATGATCCTTCAAAATATGATATTTTTCCTTGTTAAAAATATAATACATGTGTGTTGGAAAATATGAAGAGGCATCAGAATAAATAATCTAGAATCTAAACAGACAGACAGAATAAATGTTATCCTTTTGGTCATTTGTATTTGAAAAATATGATAATTATCCCAATACAATTTTTAATGCAGCACCTTTTAAAGTTAATAATTGAATACCATCAGTATATTTTTGAACACATTGTTTTAATGGTTGTAGATTATCCCATTATATGCTAGTGACATAATTTATCCATAAATTTCCTCATATATTTTTTATATTAATAATACTCAGATGAGAAAAATTATTCTTAAATCCCTGTGTATGAGGTCATTTTCTTAGGTTAAAGTACTAGATGTGTTCCTTAATATATATGGCTAAATTTCTTTTGATGAAAAAACAAACTAAATAACAGAATATGGTGATGTCAATCTGAATGTACAATTCCAAACACAGAACATTATTTCATCTTAACATTTTACATAATTTGCCAAATTTAAAATGGCTTGTCCTTATTCTTTCTATTTTATTATTTTTAATTACTAACAAGTGATAGGTTGAATAAAATTTCAGATATCTTTAGCTATTTTATTACTTTTCCAGTTAATTGTTCTTAGTCATTGCCTAATTACTCTTTGGAATTGTTTATATTTTTAATTCCTCCTTAAAAATTATGCTTTATAACTAAGATATTAACAAATTTGAATAATTTATTAGAACATTTTTCTTATTTCCTTTCACTATTTTTATGCTATTCTTGACATACATAGTTTTAAATTTATATTGTCAAGTCTATTGTGTTTGGCTCTTACACAGATGATATATGTCTTTGTAAAACTCTGTGTAAAATTTTCAACTCTAAAAATATAAACCTCTCTGTATCTTTCATCTTTTCTAAAGTACTTAGCATTTAATATACACATTTAAAATTCATGAGAAATGTTAACTTTTTGGTTTGGTTTTCTAGTGTTTGAATGTTTTATTCTAAATAAAACAAATAACAACACCTCGGTGAGTGGTGTGGTTACCTACTTGAAAATGATAAAAAAGTCATCACTATTTTAAATAATGAGTGGTTATGTGACTGGAATAAGAAGAAGTCTGTTTTATTAAAACACAACAAAACAGCATAGACCTTCTTCCCTGACCTTTCACTGATGGAAAGCACAAGAAGAATGAAATGATCAGATCATTTTACTCTCAGACTCTTTTGTATAGAGATACAGATCTAGCTCTTGAGCAATATCCTAGGAAAAACTTACTGAAAACAGAGTTAATTAAAACAACTTTTTATACTTGGCCTGTAATATTCATCTAATATTAGACTCAAAAACAAATTAAGTTTGTCTCATATTTTGGGGACTTGGGCCAGAGTACACATGGAGACTCACCATACATATAAATAGCTTCAAATGTAAACTAAGCCATCAAACTTTAAAAAAATATATAAATATATCTTATTTTTATATCTTGAAAAATATTCTTCATGATGACCTGGAAGAACAGGTTCAAAATTAGAATTTTCTATTCCTTATATATCTATGGCCAAACACCACAGCCAAGGGAGAACTGGACACTGCCTTCAGGTTCCTAGCCCATAAACCTCTCCTCTTTTGCCATCCCATAGGTTCATGTGGACAACACAGCCAAAGCACATGCTCTTCTCATCCCCAACCCCTTTCAGCTAGCCACTCTTTAACTACTCTTCAAGGCCTCAGGTACACAGACTAGTAATGTGTCTGCTTTTGGAAAGAAGGTACTAGGGAAGAGGCCAGCACAGAAACCAGAATGAGACTCAGGGGTTTGTAATTACTATGTAGCTGGAGCATGGTTTAGAATGAAGGGGCTTATGTTCTAGACGGGAAGCTCTCCTTGGCCCTGTAAGTCCTGACCTCATGGAAAGGGGTTCAGCCACAGATGGTTAAGTGCAGGACTCCTTAAAGTTCAAGATGCTCTTAAGTGAAGGTCCCCATGCTTTGTAATGTCTTACCTGGGCTTAAGGTCTTAGCTCATCTTTTGAGAAGAGGCAAACTAGAAGGGGAGAAAGGAAAGGCATGAGGGGGATAAAACACTAGAAAACTTTTAAAATTACTTTCCCTTTTATTGTTTGTTTTGGAGTTATTGTGGTTTAAATGACACTTCTCTTAGAACTAAATGATGGAAATATATTTAAGACAAACACATGCATTAAGTGCTTTATAAACATGACTGATGTTACTACACAGCAGTAATATCCATCTTCAAACACTTTACAGCACTATCCCACTGATTAGCTTCCATTTTAAATAGTGACTTACATTCATTAGGGTTCTATTATTCCAGTATTATGGTTTCATGCATAACAGCTTCAAAGCAACAATTTTGGCAATATAAGGAATGGAATGTTTCAACAAGCAATCATTTTTGTTCTTGTTGGTTTCCATGTGATAAACTCTGTGAATATATTCAGAGATCTTTGAAAATGACAAGTCTGTAATTTAGTAATTTGGTCTATAATACAAATTGTAAAGCAAGCACAAAGGACGATGTGTCTCCTATTTACTTTCTTGATTTACAAATTACTTGTATCCTGTTATGTTAATTGGAGCTGATATTTTAACTAGTTCTCATAATATAGAAAAGAAAACAATGATAAAACAAATGTGGGACATCCATATAATAGATATTACTCAGCCATAAAAAAATGAAATACTGATATGTGTAAAAAACATAGACGGATGTCAAAAACATTGTGTTGAGGCAAAAAAAAAAAAAAGCTGACTACAAATGGGTGAATATGGCATGATTCCATTGATATGAAATTCTAGAAAACTCCAACATTATTTGAAAGAAGATGACAAGGCTCCATCTACCAGTGCACTGGAAATACCGTTGAACCGGCCTCACCCACCAGTGGACAAGCACTAGCTCAGGGCCCACCCAGGGTCATGCAGCCAGAGACCTCAGGTCCCAGCTCTACCCACCAGTGATCCAGCACTAGTCTTGGGACCACCTGGGCCCATGTCCCATCCACTAGTGGGCCAACACCAGCAGAGGAAACACAGGCCCCAGAGTGCTCAGGACCTGACTCTACCCACCAGTGGGCAGATAACAGCTCCAGAACCCTCTATACCCCAAATGTGCTGACCAGTGGGCCAACACCAGCTCCAGGACCACAAGAGCCTAGCCTGCTGTGTCAGAAACTGGGATCCAGTTCCACTCATCAACAGACTAACACTAGCTGTAGAAACAGTGAACCCTGCAGCCAGATATGTCAGGAACCAGCACCCCACCAGAAGGCTGACAGTAGATCCAAGACCCTGGACATACAACCACTCACTCTGCAACCTGGTTCCACCCACCACTGAGTCAGCACTAGCCTTGAGATTCCCTGAGCTGTGGCCCCACCCACCAGTAAGCTGACACCAGCTCTGGGACACACTGAATCTCTCAGTCAGCAACCCCAGTACTGGGCCACACTCAATACCTTTTGGACATACCAGACCCTGCAGCTAGCATGTCAGGAAATGGCTCTGATTATTGGCCGGCAGACACTAAATCAGAGACTTCTGGCCCCACAGTCAGTCACCCTGTGACCCAGCTCTGCCCACCAAAGGGCCTAAAGCACTACCATCAGTACATTCGAGGGCTCTGCAGCTAGTCACCTAGTGATATGGTGCTGCCCATCAGCAGCTGGCAGCCTCTATATAAGGCAGAACATGGCAACCACCTGGACGGAGGGTTAGCCACACCTACAAGTTGGCTCACAGTAGTCAGCTTGCCACAACGGAAGGGCCCACACAGTCCACACAGGGGGGCACCCCTAGAGCATATTGTTCTGGTGACCAGAGGCGAATATGCTGTCGACACAAATAAGATGTCTGTCACCCACAAAAGACCACTATTCCAAGACTGGGAAATGTAACCAACTTTCCAGATACACAGAAATAAAAACAGCAAATTAGGCAAAATGATGCAAAAGAAGAATATGTTTCAAATGGAGAAACAAGATAAAATCCAAGTTGAAGAACTAAGTGAAGTAGCGATAAGCAATCTACTCAATAAAGAGTACAAGTTAATGATCATAAAGATGCTCAAGGAGCTCAGGAGAAGAATGGACAAACATAGTGAGAAATTTAGCACAAAATTAGAACATATAAAGCATAACCAAACAGAGGTAAAAATACAGTAACTGAAATGAGAAATACAGTAGAAGAAATGAACAGTAGATTAGATGATACAGGGTTAGATAGAATAGTGGAAATTACTGAAGCTGAACAGAAACTAGAAAAATAACTTTAAAAAAAAGAAATGAAGACAGTTTAAAACAACTCTGTGACAATATTAAGCTAACATTCACATTATAGAAAGTTCCAGAAAGAGAATAGAGAGAGTAAGAGCCAGAGAACAAACTTGAAGACATAATTGCTGAAAATTTCCCTACCCTGGGAAAGGAAACAGACATCCGTGTTCAGAAAGCACAGAGAGTCCCAAACAGGATCAACCCAAAGAGGACCACAGCAAGGCACATTGTAATTAAAATGTCAAAATTTAAAGATGAAGAGAGAATATTGAAAGCAGCAAGGGACATACAAGTTATATACAAGGGAACTCCGGTTAGGCAATCAGCTAATTTTTCAGCAGAAATTCTGCAGGCCAGAGGCAGAGGCACAATATATTTAGTGTGATGAAAAGGAAAATCCTACAACCAACAATACTCTACCCAGCAAGGCAATCATTCAAATTTGAAGGAGATATCAACAGTTTTACAGACAAGCAAAAGCTAAAAAAGTTCAGCCCTACAAAAAGAGTTTTACAAGAAATGTTAAGGGGACTTCTCTAAGTGGAAAAAACGACCATAATTAAAAATATAAAAATCATGAAAGGAAAAATATAATTGGTAAAAAACAAATAAACAATAAAGGTAGTGAGTTAACCACTTTTAAATCTAGAAAGAAGGTTAAAAGACAAAAGTAGTAAAATCATTTACATTTACAATAAGTAAATAAGAGATACACAAAGCAAAAGAATGTAAAACATGATGTCTGAAAGAGTAAATGTGTGTGTGGGGAGTAAAAATGCAGGGTGGTTAAAATGCATTCAATCTCAAGAGATCAACAACTTAAAATTATCACATATATATGTACATTTTTTTATATATATATATATACCTCAGGGTAGCCACAAATCAAAAATCTATAACAGATATACACACACAAAACAGAAAGGAATCCAAACATAACACTAAAGATAATCATCAAATCACCAAGGAGGAGAGCAACAGAAAAGCAAAAGCTACAAAAAAAAACTCAAAACAACTAACAAAATGGCAGTAAGTAGATAACAATCAATAATTGCCTTAAATGTAAATGGAACCAATACTCCAATCAAAAGATATAAAATGGCTGGATGAATGCAAAAACCTATATATGCTGCCTACCAAAGCTAAAAACACACACAAACTAAAAGTCAGTGGATAGGACCATATATTCCATGCTAACAGAAATCAAAAGAAGCTGGGGTAGCAATACACATATCAGATGAAATAAACTTTAAAACAAAGACTCTTACAAGAGACGAGGAAGGACATTACTTAATGATCAAGGGATCAATCCAAGAAGAAGATTTAACAATTGTAAGTATACATGCACCCAATGTAGGAGCACCTAAATACATAAAGTAAATATTAACAGATATAAAGAGAGAATTTGACAGTAACACAATAATAATAGGGGACTTTAACACCCCATTTACCTCAATGAACAGCTCATCCCAACAGAAAATCAATAAGGAAGCACTGGCCACAAACGACACATTAGACTGTACAGACTATGTATGTGTGTGTGTGTGTGTATATATATATATATAAAATATATGTATTTAGATGGAGAGAAAGAGAGAGATAGAAAGATCCAGATTTCTCATATCTAGTACTGAAGACTAGAAGATGACATAATAATGCTTTCAAACATTTGAAAAAAAATAGAACTAGAATATAAAAAACATCATCAGCCAAGATGTTCAAATACACAGACAGAAGAAAGGCACTTTAGACAGTCTAGGATTCAGAAAGTATGGAACTCATATATCCTTTCTTTAAAAAATTATTCATGAATGCACTCTGATATCCATTTTCTTAACCTTTATTTTATACTAGCTCTCAGTTGAGCTCATATTATGTCCCTCTTGATGCTAAAGGAACAAAAATATTCTTTGTGGTTTCTGCTCCAAGAACACCCCATTAGTTTAATGCCATCTTTTTCTTTGTGCATCAGAGGATCAGCCTCCTAGAGATGGCTTGTTCTGAGGTGAACAGAGTTAATTCTTACCTTGGAGGAAGAGATCAAAATGTAGTAGAAAGAAATAATACCACCTTACCCCACAGGCCCTTTTCACTGCTGCCATGCTGTGTGCTCATATACATGAATAAAAACTTACTAACTGAGAAAAACAAAAGGGTTTAAAAGAATTTCTTTCACTGCATGAGAATAAGGAAAAATGGAAAATGAGGAGTGTGAGAAAACAGTGGGTGGCAGTTATCACCCTGCACATAGTTGTTGAAATCAATTATGAATAATGTTCCTTGATAAAAGATTTTTCAAAAATGCACAGGGCTCTCAAATAATGATTATGACTTCATAACCACAAATGTTCTTTTATGTTAAATGCAACATGGTACATGCCTATAGAATTGACTTTGGTTGCATAGAGGATTCTGCAGTAGCTTCCATTTAAAAGGATATGCAAAAGCGAGGACTCATAGAATAAGATGATATATATTTGTAATGAGCAGTGCAAAGAGGACTAAAACTTCAAGAGAAAAGAGATTAAACTTTTCAATAATCCTAAAGATGATAACAAATTATGTACAAAAGCAAAAACAAACAAGTAACAGCTCTTTTAGTGATTTGTTATTAAACAAATGACAAAATGAAAACATTGAACCAATATTTGAGGTAAATGGTGCAATGTTAAAGGTTAAGAACCCTTAATTTCCTCAACAAAATTTTTGCTTTTGTCACATTCATGAAAAAAAATACCCATTAGTTTGCCATGGCTCAAATAAACCTCCATAAGAGGAATTTCTCAGCATATAAGGAAATGTCTTCTCAACTTTTAGAGGTATTTTAGCACATTCAAACTACTTGCCTTAGTTATAGGGCAGAGAACTGAATAAACTACGTGGTTGAACTGAATTACCTCTAATTGTCTTTCAAACAATTAGATTAAAATATCTTCTAAAGATAAAAATCTCATCTACTTTTTTCTTCCCTTAAATCAAAGGCTATTAAGAAATACAAATATTTATTGATATTCGTGTGGGACTCAATGAAGGAAACATTTGGTTCTTAAGTAATGTCAGTGAATAAAATAAAAATACTTCAAATTGCTGACACGTTTTTTTCTAGCTCATAAGAACCAATATGACAGAAGGTATCCTACTATTTTCCAGGGAAATTATAACTAAAGTATATCATTACTGTCATCGGATGCACTTACAGGAGATACATATATCTCTGGGGAATTACACTTGGTGGAACCAGATTGAAATGAGTGTGACTAGTGTTTATAAATGGGCTTGATCTGCTAGACATATGGAAGAAAATCATATTTGATTCATTCCAAAATGTATCAAATATAATGTGAATGACAACTAAACTTCCTTAAAGAAAAAACCATCTGTGTAATTGTAGACCTATTTCCAGTGGAAAAAAATGATGGCAAACTATTTCCGTCATCATGCTTGCAACCACCCTGAGTTAGTATCCACATTTATTTATTGTGTTAGTTTTTAAAAGTCCCCCCCTCTCTTATTTTTACCAAGGTATTGCTTCTGCTCTCCCCTCTTGCAAATACAATGTAAACTTGTTATAATTCTGGACATAAAGAGTATAATTTTTTGTAATGGTTCTATTGTAAACAATATACTCCAATGTATATGTTTGAATCTATGTCCTTTGTGCAACTTAACGTCATTTTCCTTAAATCATATTTAAATCATTACAATAAACCAAAAGCTGCAATTGAAAAAGAGATATTCCATATTCAATAAGTCTGCTCATTTCCAAAATGAAAGGAATTTAGGTTTCTAGATGAAAATAGGAAACCAATATATGCACATTTTTATTTTTACATTTTTAAAGTAAGTGTAGCATGTGCTATTTAAAGTTTCCATTTTTATATATATTTAAAGTTTATAGGCAATTCATTATTTTAGACCAGAACACACAGATGCCAAATTTTCCCTAAACATTTAGAATAACTACAAATAGCCATTAATGCAGCTTGATCCTTTGAACTGATCATACCACTGAAAACAACTGAGAAAGCTGAACAAAAATTAAAAAAAAATGGAAAACATGAGATCACAAAGACAGAGCTGCATTATGGAAAACGTAAAAAAAAGAAAATGCGATGAGCTAAGTCCAATATTTTGAGCCACTTTCTCCCAAAAGATGCTATGTCCACATAGTTGATTGAGAAATAAGCAGAGATTTCAATAGTCTCTCCAGTCGAGAGAAATCAAAATTTCAGTACAAAACCCTCTAAGGATATGGGGGAATGGAAACCCTCCAGAAAGCCTATACACAAGAAGTTAGAGTGAAACCTATATGAACCAGCCCTCATAAAAGTGAAAAACAGTCTTTGAATCAGATTGATCCCTGACTGGATTAATGTGAAATAGGGTTGCTAGTTCTCTCAGGTAAATACTTGCCAAAAGCAAATAAATTCTTTCTGAGGAAAGTTATATCAGCCTTAGCCTTAGATTATCTCTATAATATTTAACATTTAATTTTGAGTACTCAAAAATAGTCAGATATATGATCAGACAAGCTGATATAACTACAAAGCAAAGAAAAAATAGAAGTGAAAACAGATATACATAAGATCTGGAAAAGAAGATTGGTGGGCAGTGGTAATATCCAGGTATAAATCCAACTAAACAATATTGCTTTCATTTTTACCTGAACATATTTATAAACCATTGCAATAATACACACAAAAATAGCTTTCCTATTTCCTCACTCTATTCAAAAGCGTAAAGATTTGAATGCAACAACACTGTAGTTTTTTCTGTTGCTGCTATAGCAAATTACCACAAGCTTAGTGGCTTAAAACAACAAAAGCCTGACATAGAATTTTACTGGACTAAGATCAAGGTGTCAGCATGGCTGTGTGACTTTCTGGAAACAGTAGAAAAAAATCTCTTTCTTTGTATTTTTCAGCTTTATAGGCTGCCACATACCTTGGCTTGTGGCCAATCTTGATCTTCAAAGCCAGCAAAAGAGAGTGAAATCTTTTTCACATCACAACTCCCTGACACTTTTCTTCTGCCTCTTCTTCATCCATTTTTAAGGAATGTCATTAGATTGGATGCACCCAGATAACCTTGGATAATCTTCCCCATTTAAAAAAATGAGTTGATTAGCCAACTAATTGCCTCTGAAACCTTAATTTCTTGTTGCCAAGTAAGGTAACGTATTTATAGTTTATGGGGAATAAGACATGGACATTTCTTGGTGGGGAGGGGGCATTATTATTCTTCCTCCCATAGACACCAGTATAAATTTTCTTTTTGTATTATCCATTTTATGCTAATTAAATCTGAATATTCTGTATATATTTTTGTATCATTTGGGAAACACCATATAGAAAAATCAAGACATCATGATGATTGTTGATATTGAAGCTGAATGTTGAGACAGTCAAAAATGATGGGCTATGATTTAATGATGTCGTTTCTCTCAATACATTTTCTTCAGCTTCTCACACAGGTGACTCATCCCTGTTCATTCATACCCCATCCCCATTCATGATGATTCATGGGTTAGTGACCTGAAGAATAATGTATCATGCTGTGCTGAGAAATGACCCTGAATGTTCTGACCTCTCTAACTCTTTGTCAGATATGCATGACTTTGAGAGTGGTTTAAGGCAACCCACTTCCTCTACTATTTTATTCTTTGACTACTGTGAGAAAAGATATCTTAAACTCAACACATATATTAGGTAAGATACTTCCAGGCATTGAAATTTAGGTAACTTTGTTTAAAATCCCTATTCCATGCTCCTGAGAAATCTAAAAACCTACCAAAATTTGGACCAGATGCAAGGCTGTTTGTGTCCTTAGTCATCTCTCCCCCTGGGTTCCTACAGGGTTGGCCAAAAATTTCGTTTGGGTTTTTCCATAAGATGTTGCAGAAAACCCTGAACAACTTTTTGGCCAACCCAGTATTTCTTCATCTCTTGTCTCTGGCGTATTTGCAGTAAATATAAAAGAGAAATTTTTCCACCTTTGTTTTTTTGAGATAAATAAACAAACAAACAAACAAGGCCCAGTCACAGGAAAAAATGAATGAGTTAGAAAAAAAAAACTATTGTGTTCATGCAAGCGTGTGTGTGTGTGTGTGTGTGTGTGTGTGTGGTAGAA
Source organism: Leucopleurus acutus (assembly GCF_964270905.1). Lineage (NCBI taxonomy): Eukaryota > Metazoa > Chordata > Mammalia > Artiodactyla > Delphinidae > Leucopleurus > Leucopleurus acutus. The sequence goes on along the minus strand of NC_139159.1, from coordinate 26,007,877 downwards.
AGAATGCAGGTTTTATTTTTTAATTAACTTTTATTAGTGTATAGTTGATTTACAATATTGAATTAGTTTCTGCTGTACAGCAAAGTGAATCAGTTATACATATACATGTATCCACTCCTTTTTTAGATTCCATTCCCATATAGGTCTTTACAGAGTATTGAATAGAGTTCCCTGTGCTGTACAATAGGTTCTTATTAGTTATCTATTTTATATATAGTAGTGTATATATGTCAATCCCATTCTCCCAATTTATCCCTCCTCCTCTTTCTCCCTTGGTAATCATAAGTTTATTTTCTATATCTGTGACTTTATTTCTGTTTGTAAATAGCCTCACGATGGAGGTTTTAACCAGTAAACTTGGGGAACTTGGAAAATCCTAATTAGACTTGGGAATTCATTAACTGTTCTAAACATTACTCTCCTCACCTATAAAATTGTAATAAAAACATTCATTTTTAAGGAGTTGTTTCAAGGAATAAATTGGAATCAGTATATACATTTTAACAATTAATAGGCATTCAACAAGTAATACCCATTATTAGGGCATAGTAATTTCCATAAGTTGATGAGATAATCTGTTTCAACCTTACAATTGTAGAAAGAATAATTTTCTATTAAGTTAAAATTAAATGGCTTCCAAAAATACTCTATGGTTGTGTCACCTATAACTATGGATTTGTTAGGTCACATAAAATTAGTGAAAGAAGTTGCTGTACATAATGGAAATTAAAAACTTATTTTTCTATAAAATGTAGTTACTTTGTTTCATATATAAACAGACTTTCAACTGTTTCCAACATTCACTCTCAAAGGATATACTGAATACTGACAACGTGTTTCAATATTTGTTTCTTTGTTCTTCCCTAACACTGGCATCCAGTTGTACTACACACACATACGTATACCCGTGGCTGAAGCCAAAAATACAGTCTTGACCTTGGCACGCAAATAGTTTTTTCTTTACTTTAGGTAAGATAGATACATTTGAAAAGTTAATGAATGAAATAATTATGTCTATTAGCCACAGAACAAGTTCATTATCAGGAGTGTGATAAATGATTTGAGCAATATGATACTATTTTTATGAAAATATGCCTGCTCCTCTACATAAAGTCAATGCTTTATTACATCACCCACTCTGATCTTCTTTTCTTATTTTTCTGTTAAGTATTTCTTTAATCATCAAACAGCACATGCTGCTACACTATGTACATAATTCATCCCTATCAAGATTATTTACTTAAGTTACTATTTTACTTTACCACTTTAATATTATATATTCTTGAATCTCAATCTCACATGTACAAAACTGAGGTCACTATACCTCTCAAAATAGTATTGGAAAATGTTTTGGTTTCATTAAAATTTTTTTTGTTTTCATGTAATGCTCTTTGCCTTGTAATTTATGATACAATAACTTTATACACTCTCTCAAAATTCCCATTAAAGGCCCTAACAATGTAAGAATTAACTTAATATTTTCCAAAAATAGAGGAATTGATTGAGTTATATGGGTGAAACATAGATATGGATAGAAACAATTTCCATTTATTGACTATTAAATAATTTTCATATGTGTGAAAATTTTAGTGTTAAAGATTATTTTCCTTGTATACTTTAGTTCAGCACTGAAGGAGGAATATTTTAATGATTTTATATTGTATAAAGGAGCTCTAATAATGATGAGAGGAGAAAGCGCTTTGATCTTGTAAAACTACTCTAACATAAATGGTGCTAAATAGTAAAGAGTGAAGAGTAAAGGATGGAGATAAAATCCCAGGACCAGGTTTATTTAGACTTGCCAGAATCTTATGACAATTTAATTATAATATAAAATGGATGTTAAGTACTAACCATTGCAACCCATACATTTTATAGATTAGGAAACTGAATGTATGAAAATGGTTTTCTTTGTAGACGATCACATATATAAATATCATATATAATTGTTGAGTTTGGACTACTACCAAATTGTCCCCAACCTGTAAATATCCTTTATCATATATTTTCAAAAAATATTTATTAAAATACCAACCTCAAATTTATCTCAGTTATGTGAATAAATGAGGCAGACACATATTGGCATATTTCTTATAATTGTAAATTTTAAATTTGGATTTCTGGTATAAATAAAAGTTTTAAATATAAATTTTATAGTGTTGTTATTTTACAACCTAAATACTCTAAAAGGTGTAATATCTAATATTGAAGGACTGGTCCAAGAAAGAGGTATAATTCTGTTAGTGAAAAGTCAATAAGGAAGAGCAGAAAGTTTAGAAGAAAAGACTGAATTTAATTTTTAACATATTTTGATTATTTATATCATATGGGAAACCCATAAATTTTGTGTTAAATTAAGATTTTGTTGAAAAATATAACATATGGAATTGCTGTGATCTTCTGCAGGACTTTCTCTTCACTGATATTTATCAATATATGTCAAGAAGCACATCATCTTGAAAACCTCTTGTTCCTAACAGTCCAAAACAGCATTTTTTTTTACAAGTTTATACCATCAGAGTAGACTTACATAAACTGTAACACAAATAATGATTCCATGATTATAGAAAACATAAATAATATAATTTTAAAAATTCAATGGCATAAAACATATTTCTATTTAGAAAAAGAAAATTCTTGCTCCAATGTCATTTGGCAAAAACTTCAAAGTCTTGTAGGTGTCTATAACTTCAAAATAATTCATAAAACTGGTTGGTCTCTGGTGGCTATATTAGAATTAATCAGGTTGATAAAGACAAATAACATTTTTCCTTGCCAGTGAAAAGATGAATTGAAGTCATAACTTACATACTCATCCTTGATTCAAAGTAGTGAAAAATATGTCAAAATGGATAATTATTTAAATGTCCAAGCATCTTTTGCTACTTGAAGATATACAACAACGGTGTCAGTATAAGGACTTGCACGTACGTGTTTCTCATCATTGGAATATTTAAAATCTTATTTAGATTTACTGCATTTTTCAAAGCACTATTTTAAACTGATTATTTTCACTGCCTATTTTTATGCTGATTCATAGATCTTAATCTTGAGTAAAATACCTCTTTGATAACTTTATGTATATACTTTCCCTCAAATGCAAAGAATTTTTGTTCTTATGGTCCTTATTATATATCTCCTTTGATGAACTTAAGGCAATAGAACAAGCAGTGACAGAAATAATGAAGATATCATATCATGTGATCAAATTTTCTAATTTTCAGTAACAAAGTGGTGATAAAGTTTTCTGTGATTTGAGAAAATATACCTATTAAGATCTATGTATAAATTAATTTAAAAACTGCATTATCCAAAAGTTTTGAACCTCCAAAGTAGAGCAATTAGTTGCAAAATTTTAAAAATACATTTCTTGTTTTTAAAAACCTTTAAGCGGACCACTATATGTGTGTGTGTATATATATATATATATATATATAAAATAGTATATATATAATATAATATAATAGTAGGTATGTGTGTGTGTGTATATATATATATATATATATATATATATATATACACACACACACATACCTACTATTGTACTATTTAATTCAATTTGGAAAATGTTTAAAAAGCATAGGGTGCTAATGGAGTATGTGGGTATATAAAATAATTGGAGTTACATTTTAATTGAGGGATGTATCGTAAAATCAATACTTATTTTGAAGCAGTATAAAGTTAAAATCACTATTAAAATCTCTTAACTCACTCATAAAATACTTTATACATGGCTTTGTGTAAACTCTGGTGCATTCATGAGGGAATATGTGGAACACTTGAGATGGAATAAAGGAAGGAGCATAAGAAATATATTGCAGCAGATCTGGATATTTGATCCATTTTCACTTTCATCAGAGATAACTGCGAAGATGGGTGAAGATTCTAAATTTCTTGCTGGGCTTTAGTGTTTACAACATTCAATTATAATATTAAGCTTTGTTAAACTGAACATAACCACATTTTTTGTTTCTTTTTATAGAGACTGCACAAGTTGGTGAGATTGGCTTTTAAGATAAGTTCAAAAGTCTTGAGGAAATTTGAATGTGTATGTAGTACAATTGTAATCTATATCTATGTCTATGTCTATATCTATCTATGTATATCTGTATCTATTTTATCTAGGCTACAGTCAAGTGGGAAATATCCCTAGTCAATGTTTGAACTGAGTTTTGAGAGATTAGTAAGATTTAACCAAGCAGGGAAATGAACAGAAGCACTCACTAGGCAGAACAAGCAAAGACACCCAGGCATGAGAAAACACAGCATTGCCATGGCACAGGAAATGGTCCAGTGTGCCTGGAGCCCAGGCATGAGGGGAGACTGCCAAATGGTGATATTGGAGAACTAATCACAGGGCAGATTAAAAAGGGTCTGGATTTGATCCTGAAGGTAGCAGAGAACCATTCATCAAACAGAGCTATATGAAATTAAAAACAGGGGAAAAAAAGAAAAGAAAAAAAAGAAAATGGCTACTAGTGCACTCTTTAATGTAATAATCAGTTCAAAAGATAAGGCAGTATTAGAAACACTAAACACACCTTGTCGTATATTTCTACCTAGTAGAGAGGTTTCAAAGCAAAGAGGCAGTCAAAAGCAAAATTGTATCTGGTCATTTATAGTTACAATGACATATTAGAACAAGTCGACAATGGTCCTGTGGGAGGAATCATTCAAATAATATTTTCAACAGCAGGAAACTAAAATATTTGAAATAATTCATATTACTTTCTAAGATTTTGAGCTTTGAGAGATTACCATGTGGCTTTTCATCAACAATGGGCACAGAAACCTTGAGAATGATATATTATTTTGAGGTACACACCAGGGATACCTACAATCTAGTTATTTGAATTTGTGTCAGCCTAACAGTTATAAAAATGACATTTCTCTTTTATGACAATGTATTTGAATGGTTCTAGAGCTTTAAATAAGTCCAAAATTGAGATGTATGTCCTTCAATATTAAATTGTCAGTGAACACCTAGTATGGGTTAAATCTATTGCATCAACATAGGTAAGTTCAATTTTGACTGACATGATAAATAGAAATAAGAATTTATATCTAAATTCAGAAAAATCTTTCAACAAAAATTTATATAAAAATTTTTGAACCCAAGCTCTGCCATTTAATAACCAGATGACCTTGAGAATGTCAATCTTTACTAACATTGATTTCTTGATACAGAAAGGACAAATACTCAACTATTAATGTTCTTTGAAGATTAAATGATATGTACAAAAATTCCTGATCAAATAACAAAAGTAATATAAATCAGTGCTTCATTAAATGCATCTTGAATGAAACACTATTACTAGTTTTAGACTTATATAAATGGATATCATTATAGTCTTTTGAGCCAAAAGAAAGCTTAATTAAAGAGGTAAAATACATATACAAAATGCTTCAGTTATTCTTTTTTAACTTATGTCACATTGTTAAGGTTATACCGTTACACAGAGGAAACCAATTAGGAAGATATTAAAAAGCAGACTAAAATTTTAAGAGAGTAAAGCATGACTTCAAAAAAAAAGTGGACTCTACACTGTAATGTTATTCTTATACAAGTTACCGTTGTCATTGCAAAATAGAACAGGATAGATTTGATCTTGCCATGAGTAACTACCTTCCCAAAGCAAAATATTCACCCATGTATGGTGAATTACAATGCCCCAAGACACAGCTTAGTAAATTGCCTCTTCTTAGGTATTGACTGGAACCCCTAAAGAAAAATAAAATCATTGTGTGCAAGTGACCTCTTTGTTCCCAGACAAATTGTTTTCCATAAGATTAGTGTAACAAGACAAAATCATATGTTTATGGTGTATTACCTTCTTTTTTCCTTATAAAATGACCTAGAAGTTTATATTTACTTAAGTTCTTGCATATCTTCAATCCATTTGAAAGAGTTAGAAATGGGAAAGAGCATTATTATTTTACCAGTTAGGTATGAATTCAGTTATAAAGAAAGAAATCAGCTGCAGCTGAGAATCAGTATTACTAGCAGGTAATTTTACACCAAGCCTAGAGTATATTTCTCTTAGTAATACTCTATGAGTTAAGCCAAATACTTTCAAATATTCTTGAATATTAAAAGCTTATTCATTGATGTTTATTCATTCATTTTCCCTACATATTTTTGGAGACAACACTACCAGAAATGCACACAAAAATTGTATATTTTGCAAAGTTACAGGACTGATACTCTTGCCTGTGAAAATAGATAAGGAAGCCTTCAGAGGGCTCATGATTTCTGTAAGTGTACAATTTAAGTTAAATTGAAAGATTAATTTTGCAATTGCATTTTAATTATCAACAAAAATACATGCAAAGTATCCCAATTGACACATTAGAAATGATATAATCAAACTTCTGAAGTGACATGATCTAAAACAAAATTGTACTTACATATAACCTGCTTTTATTGTGGTTTATGTATATCTATAAAATATTACTCCTTTATGTCCACCTTGGTAGGAAGCTCTTGATACAGTTGATGAATTTTTGCTAAAGCTCAGGTAATAGCACATTATACCTATTGTTTTACTGTCAAGATAGCTGTAGGATATCTTATCATAGTAAAAGCCTTCTGGGGTCCATCCAGATGAATTTCTTCAGAGTACATCCATTCTGCACCAAGAGAACACATAAGCACCTTTTTTTTCTCCATCATCTCTAAATTCCTTACATTTTTAACAGACATTTTGCATAAAGAATTAACAGATGTGAATTCCCATGCCTATTTTTGTTTGAATTACTCTGTCCTTTAGCATCTCCTTATATGTCCAATAAACTATAATTCTCCAATTATCTTGATATCAGTGAGAAAAAAAGAATCCAAATTAAGAAGATGTGGGATCTTGAATATTTAGCACTAAGAAACTCAGAAATTCTAGGTTTAGGTCCTTATCTTAGAAAATAACTAGTTAATTTCCTCATTTATAATGTGATCATTGTTTCATTAATTAATTAATTTAACTTCAAGGTAGTCATTCTTTCCTAAAATAAATCTTTATTTTGAGCCTATTATGTACCAAACATTAGGCTAATTTTGAAGTACTCAGTGGGGAACAAGACATCTTAATTGCCCTAAAAATGCTTATAATCCATTAAAACATTAGATCTTAAAGTTTTTAAATTATAAATTCCATATCTATATTTTATTTACAATTCATCCTCTTACCGGTATATAATGATTAATATTACTAACAGTAATATTATAGTAATTTCACTTAAGTGTTCAAAAGTTTTAAACTTATAAACAGTTAAGATAATTATTAAATGAATAATATTTCAAACAGCTTATCATTGTTATAAAATGGTTTTGTTCTTTATAAAATACTATTGGTAAAATTTTAAATTGAAAAATTTTATTGAATATTTTATGAACTTATAAGATATATAATTGTCTTGTGATATGATTCTAGAGTTTTAATCTATTTATTTGAAATTTTGATTTTTAATGGCTTTCAAAACTATATTTTACTTAAAAATGATAGACTTTCATGGAGAGTGCACTGTTGATATCAATTACTAAATATGAATGTTCTCTTTTGATTTCTTGCATCAATCACATAAAAATTTAAAATAGATAATACATTTCTACTTTCAGTTATATCAATTAGCTTTCTGTCAAAATGGCCAGAAGAAATTATATATACAAATGTTCAACAAGTGATCCAACATCTAATACATTCTTTCTTTCATAGGTATCATCATACATTTGTCTAAATTCATGGAATGTACAATCCAAAAAGTGAACTGTAATGGTAATCTGGAGATGATTAGAATTCATCAAGGTAGATTCATCAGGTGTAATAAAGTACCACACCAATAGGAGATGTTAATAATGGGAGAGATTTTGCATGTTTAGGGTCAGGGTGTATATGGGAAGTCCCTATATCTTCCCTTTAATTTTCCTATGAATCTTAAACCGTTTTAAAAATAAAAACGTCATGAAAACAAAAAGAAAGAAGAAATGAGCTACCATGTCACAAAATTACTTGAAGAAACCTTAAAGGCACCTTGGTTAGGGAAAGAAGCTAGTCTGAAAGGCTATGTACTGTATGATTCCAACTGTATGACATCCCGAAATAGGCAAAACTTCAGAGGACAGCAAAATGATTAGTGGTTTCCAGTGGCTAATGGGGAGGACAAGAGGGAGGAAGAAGTGAAGCACATGGCATTTTTAGGGCAATGAAACTATTTTGTATGATATTCCAATGGTGAATATATGGCATTTGTATTTGTCAAAAACCATAAAGCTATACAAAATAAAGAGTGAAATCTAATGTAGACTATGAACTTTAGTTAATGATAAGGTGTCAATATTGGTTTATCAATTTTAGCAAATGTGCCACACTCATTCAAGATGTTCCTAATAGAGGAAACTGTAAGAGGAGGTGAGAAAGTGTATTAGATCTCTCTGTATTTTCCACTCAATTTTATATAAACTTAAAACTGATATAAAAATAGTATCAATTAATGATATTTTTAAAAGCAACACATTAAATTCAGGTTTTCCATAGCTACCTCTTATGTACAGCTACTTTGTTGAATATCTTTATTGTTTTTTTTTTTTTTTTTTTTTTTTTGTGGTACGTGGGACTCTCACTGCTGTGGCCTCTCCCGTTGTGGAGCACAGGCTCCGGACGCGCAGGCTCAGCGGCCGTGGCTCACGGGCCCAGCCGCTCCACGGCATGTGGGAGCTTCCCGGACCTGGGCACGAACCCGTGTCCCCTGCATCGGCAGGCGGACTCTCAACCACTGCGCCACCAGGGAAGCCCTCTTTATTGTTTTTGCATCACTTGTTGCCATCAGTAAATAAATAATGGTCTCTGAATCATATAATTCCTACCATTTCAAGTCTTGAAAAGTTGTCTCTATCTGTTCATTACCCTGAAAAGCCCCCTTTTTCTATACAGGCATATGTAATATGTAGTGGTTAACTTTCTTGATAGTGAAAGCCTAAATTAATCAGCTTTAATCAATGCCTAGCAGGGTAGTTCTTTCAGTTTGCCAGGACCTATAAATTGTTTACTTGAATTTCTTACTTTTTTTGGAATTTCATATATTTATATTAATTTTAGATAAATCATTTAAAAAAGTGTACTTTGTTATTTAAGAGTGAAACATTTGAAAATGCACTGTGAAGCAAATACATATAGACAAATTAGAATATATTTCAAATGTTATATTACATAAACATACTTTTTGCTCAGTATTGGGTAAATTCTTTCACTTCACCCTAAAGATAGAAACATGAATTATATGGTTTTTGATAATTAATTTGATCATTGTTTGATTTACACTGGTTATTATTATTTTTTATTTTATTTTTTTTGTGGTACGCGGACCTCTCACTGCTGTGGCCTCTCCCTTTGCAGAGCACAGGCTCCAGATGCGCAGAATCAGCGGCCATGGCCCACGGGCCCAGCCGCTCCGCGGCACGTGGGATCCTCCCGGACTGGGGCACGAACTCGCGTCCCCTGCATCGGTAGGCAGATTCCCAACCACTGCGCCACCAGGGAAGCCCTACACTGGTTATTATTATATAGTACTACTAAATATTGATTTCTTACCTCTATTATAAAAATTTAAAAATCAATACTTCCATTATCCTGGCATTCGATATTTCTCTCCACTCAACTTTATTCATTATTTTCTGTTATATGTTTGTCCTTTATTTTTAAATGGGTACCATATACATTTTGAAATGTTTGGGCAAACGTTACAAACACGTAAAATAAGTGAAAAATCACAATCTCACTCATTTACGATTTCTCAAGATACATACAATCTTGTTAGGTGTGATTTAGGAAATAATTAGACTTCCATCAAAATGTAACCCAACTGAGGCCTACTGTGCCTGTACTCTTCTGAATAGTTTCTTATAATCCCTTTTGTACATTCTCCCAGATTTAAAAAAAAAATGGTTCTTCAGTGAATTTTAAGCATTTAAAAGGATCTTGAGGTCAAAAACTTTGAAAATACCTGCTTCAGTACCACACTGAATTGGATATTATGGGGACAATACTGGATACAAGAAGATAAGCTAAAGAAGCTGGTAAAGAAATCTAGGTGAGGGATGGTGGGAATGTGGGTAGTGATTATGGAGAGAAGCAGATGAATCTGAATAAATCTTTGTAAGTAGTTTTGAAGAGTTTTATAACTAATTGGTTAAAGAATTGAGAGGCAGTAGTCAGAGACCACACACAAGTTTTCAACTTAGACAACACATAGTCACGCTTTAAATGGGAAGGAAAAAAGACAAGAATTTATTCAATTTCTTTTAAACTGATTTTTCAGAACATTTGCTTGGTATCTGTGAGAACCCAAGCATGTCCTGAAGTATATACTTCTCACTATATTACATTTTTTATTTATGTTATTGCTTTCTTGTAAAAAATTATGTTATTGCTTTCTTGGTGCATTACCTTATTGAAAAACATTTAGAAACTTGGGAATTTTGCTCTTTTATTAATAATATGTTCAAGAAATTGAGAGTGGTAGAATATTAATGACATGTTTATATAGCACTTTTTGAAGTGGATAAAGTGACAGTTTAGACCTATTATTACATTTTTCAAAAAATCATGATAATGTTTATCAGGGATTCTTTCAATTGTATAAATATTTTACAAATCACTTTAAGATTTTTTTTTTTTTAAGGAATGGCTCAGTCTCTATGACTGCTCTGAATATTAAATCTGAGTAGGGTTATCGATGCTTGAAAAAAGTCTCAGAAGTGAAAGTATTTATTCAACAATTTCATGTTCAAGTTGCTAATGAAATCAAAGTCAATAAAAATTATGTAGAAATATTCAAATAATACAGCATGTCCAGTTAATTTTGCCTAATTTTACCTGACTCAACTATTGATCCAAATTACCATCCTTTCTTAGGGGAGTCTTAAACTGCCACATAGAATACAACTCTTATATCTTAAATTTTAATAGATTGAATTTAGGAAATTATTCAGATAAAGATGATCAACATATTTCATATTTAATCTCTCCTCTTGTATTACTTTGTAGGTTCTTATACTACTTCCCATTCTGAATGTACAAAATGCTTGGTCTGCCTCTTCTCTTTTTTATCATAATTTTTAAATTCTAGCCCTTAGAACCAAATACATGAATAAATAAAGAGAAATGTCATTCCTTTTGACATTTTGGCTGAAAATCAAAAGAAAAATATATATTCTTTCATTTTTCACATTTACTGTGCAGAAACCCAGCCAACACTTAGGATTTTACACATGGAGAGGATATTAAATGTTCAGTTCAACACCAACTTTCCACTTTTCTTTGTGTTAGTCACCTGTTTACCAAAAGTAATATGCTGCCATATAAATCTCTCAATAGAAAAAAATATCAAGTGGCTAAGTGGTCTGCTCAGAGAAAATTAGTCTATTTCAGGGACAACATTAAAATTTTTGAATCAATTTAAAATGTAATATTGAAAATAAAGAGGAAACATTATGATCGTATTGAACAACAACAAAAGTGAAAACCCAACTCTTTCAAATGGAATAAAATGTAATTGTGTATTTCTCTCATTCTCTCTTTATCATTTCTACATACAATATTGTTTTTACTTAAAACTTTGTTTGGTTCATTGTTCATTTCCCAGTTAGAATTAAGATGGTATTTTGAGGAGTAGAAGCATTTCATGTACAACAGCTCCAAAAAGATGAGCTGGTTCATAGATATAATAAATATTGCATACAGTGAACCCACCTTCCTCAAAATAAACTGGGACATTAAAATTTGGGAACAAAAGGTGTATGGGGGTGGAAACAAAAAAAATGTAAAGTTGAGAAGTACATTATACATGAACATTGTACTGCTTCTCAGCCTCCCCCAACTACCTCCTTCTTCTTTATCTTGGCTCTCACCTTACTCATATGAGGTTGCCCCTTTACATCTGGACTTCAGTAAAACAAACATCAGGCAGGTTTTGGGATCTAACTTCGTGGGAACCCAACATGAGGAGGGTAGAGGAGATAGTTCCCACTTGGGATGCACCATAAGCAATAGGAAATTAGATGAGAGAGAACCAGGAAATACATGCTTCCTTCTCTCTGTCCAACCTGGTACTATCAGTAGTGTGGTTTCTCCTTTCAACCTTTCCATTAGCTAATTTGTCTGCAGAGCAACTGGCTGTCAAAAACCATGTCTTTTCAGGTGGAGAATATAACACAATCACACTGCATCTTATCTTTATTGCCTTATTTCCTTTTTTAAATCACCTTCATTATCTTTGCCTTGAACCTCTCAAAGTGTTAGTACTTATGGTATTGTTTAAAGAAGAGTAAGGTTAAGGAAGGTTATAACCACTCCAATTTAGGGCACAGAATACATGTTACCTTGAGGCATTCTCGTTTCTTTCATAATCAGTTTTATTTCTCTTGAAAAAAAAAAAAAAGAAGAAGAAGAATGAGAAGGAACGATATCAGTGAAGATCTCCAAATGGATAAAGAACTTCTTACCCATAGCCAGATCATTTCTTACCATCCACAGTCAATCAAGCTTTCTTTTGAATAATGTTAGTTAGTATATGTTTTCTCATCCTTTTATTTTTTCATTTATTTGGTCTTTGTATTTAAAGTAGATTTCTTGTAGGCAGCATATATTAGTAAGAGGCTTCATTTTTATTCAATTTGACAATCTCTGCCTTTTATTTGTTGTTTTTAGATTATTTATATTCAATGTGAATATCATTTGGTTTGAATTTATAATATTGCTATTTGTTTTCTATTTGTCTCATCTCCTCTTCCCCCTATCCTTTCTCTATTTCTCTCTTATGGTTGATTTAATGGAAGATATTTTTTATGTTTGATTTGTATAGGTTTTATTTGTTTCTTATCCATATCTCTTTTTTTTTCTTTTTATAGAATTTATAATCATTGCTCTAGGGTTTACAGAATAAAACGTTAATATAACCACAGTTTACCTTCTAGCAATATTATACCACTTCACATACAGTATAAGAACCTTAAAATAATATAATTCCAATTTTTCCTGCAGCTTTGTGCTATTGTATGTGCTACTTTATTGTACTGTATGAACTCCACAATCTATTGTTATTATTTTGCCTTTAAACACTTGTTCTTTACAGATATATAAACAATAAGATAAAAAGTGTTTAAATTATCTACCCAAATATTTTCATTGCTTTTTCTTTTTTAAGTTAATCCTAATTCCATCCATATTATTTTTTAACCAGCCAGAAAAGCTTTCTTTATTCTTGTTTATAGTGTTGTCCAGCTGGTTATGCATTATTTCAGCTTTTTATGTATGAAATATTTTTTATTTCAAACTTTTTAAGAGTAAATTTTGTTGGATACATAATTCAAATTTATTTCTTATTTTCTATTAAAATTTTTGAGATATTGTCTGACAGTCTTCTGTTTTGAATTGTTAGCTGTTACTCTAATTTTGTTTCTCCATATGTGTGTCTATTTCCTCTAAATGCTTTCAAGATTTTCTCCACATACATGGTTTTCAGAAACATATGATGTGCATTTATGTGGTTCTTCAATGTTTCCTGCTTGGAGTTCATAGAGATTCTTAACTCTGTGGATTGATACATTTCACCAAATTTTGAAAACATTCTCAGCCATTATTTCTTCTTTCCTTATGGAACCCCAATTACACTTATTTTAAACCACTTGATATTGTTCAAACATTCACTAATAATTAGTTTTATTTTGATCATTTGGTCTTTTTTTTTTCTCTGTATTTCATTTTGCATAGTTTCTATTTCCAGAGTTTTTGTTCCTTAATCTTTGATTCCACAGTGTCTAATCTGCTGGGTATATTCTCTCTCCAACATATATTCACTCTAAATTCAGTATGACTCTTAGTTATAACTATCATCCATTTCTTTCATCATTTCAAAATTTTCTCTATCTTTTTGAACAAATGAAGCAATGTATATTATATATGCTTGCCTACTATTTCTAACATCTGTCTCGTTTCTGGAATTGTTTCTACTGACTGATATTTTTGCCATAGTATGTGTTGTATTTTCCTATTACTTTGCATGCCTGATTTTGTTTTTAGTCAGATGACAGGTATGGTGAATTTTGTCTTTATTTTTAAAATTATCATTATTTTCAGAGGCATATAAGCAAGATGAATTAGAAAGGAGATGGAGAAGGAGCAGCCAGTGTAATGAGGTGAAATCAAGGGAGTACGGAGTTCCAGAATCCAAAAGAATTAAATTATAATTTTCTAGACAAGGAGTCAACAAATTACAGGCTACAACTGATTTGTTTTTGTCTATAAATTTTTTCACAGTTGCCACAGAGGATGTATGTATGGCTAAAATACTTACTAAGATCAAAAATACTTACTGGATCAAAAATGTATGTATGGCTAAAATACTTACTAAGACTAAAATACTTACTATCTCAAACTCTAAGGAAAAGGCTGCAACCCCTTTTCTAGAGACTGGAATATATTTGGAAACAAGACATAGTTTCTAATCACAAAGAGATATGGTCCTCTTTCATAATACCTTTTAATAAAGTAAACCAAAAGATTTTCTTGACTGATTGCTTAAATAGAATGTTAACTAGATGGATATAGGAAACATTACTGATCATCTGTGTATCCTTATACATCTAGCTTAATGTTTGTTAAATACTAGTCTTACTGTTTGTCAAAGAAAGGAAGGAAGGGAAGAAAGAAGAAAAGATGAAAAGAGGAAGAGAAGAACTAGGAGAGAGAATGAGAAGGATGGAATAGGAAGATGGAAAGATATATTTGATAATATAAAGAAACAAGTTTTTCATATATATATTCATGAATTTGACATCGATCATGTAATTTTCTTGGTAGCATATATATTTGTTGACCAAAATATGATTTCTTACAGTTGTGAGTGCTTCTAAATCCCTTATGACCATTGGAGCATTATTGCACTAATTTCTAAGTTATGTGAATTTGCCAATAAAAATTTTCTCATTAATCAGTTACTCCATGCCTTTTTGAAAAAAGTTTTTGGCACTGTATATATTGTTTTCCTATAGATTTTTTGAAGGTAAATAATTTATTCCTTTTTAAATTATATTTTATGACATATTTATTTTTTGGGTTAATTTTGTTTCTACCACAATATTCTTAAGCATTTTAATATCAATTATTTGAGGACTTGCCAGAGATGAGTATCATGTAATATTAATTATATCATTAAAAAGCCAATAAATTAGTAAAAATAACTCCAGTGGAAATAAAATGAGTAAAATTACATATTTTTTAAAAAATCCTTAGTATGGAATATAAGATACCCATAAAATTACAGGTTCTTATGCAAAAGGTTGATATAGTGCTTCAGGGTCAACTCTCCAATTATAGTTTAGAAAGATTAAATTAAAATTAAGGTACATTACAAGAGAATTTATCAACTAGTAGTGAGAAGAGTCCTTGAAGCAGAGAATTGCCTAAGGAATGTCAAACTGGGACAATAATTTGCTGAGTACAATTAATGAAAAAATCAAGAGTTGAGGGAATCTTTCAAATTAATGGAGAAAGTTAAACTCACTACTGTAATTTCCAGGCAATGTATGTATTGTTATTTAATTTACTTATCTTCTTGCACTTACTAGTTTTTGAAAACATGAAATCATTCTTTAAATTTCATTAATGTTAATTTTTATTTTTGTTAAATTATGACATTCAAGTGGTTCGAACAGTTTTAAAGTGCTAAAAATATTATGTCATCAATAACAACAACAAAAGTTCCTCTTTCATCATTTTTCAACACTTCTTGCCCAGAGGAAACCACCACTCCCAATAGTTAGATATTTTCATGTGTGTGTGTTTTTTGAAATGTATCAACATATATTGAAACCAATAACATTATTACATCTCCTAATTCTTTGCTTTTAAATATTTTAGTGACTTCCTTTACTGGAGATAAGATTTTAGCTCATTTTCAAGTCCACAATTTTTTTTTAATTGATCCTCCCCATAAATATCTTCAATTCTGGTTAAGTTTATATTTAGTATTTTGGTTATTGTAACTACATGAAAATAATTTAATACAGATTCAAATAGTTTTGCATGGTTATATTTTCCTTCCGGAACTTTTATTTTTAATGGAGTTAGCCACTGATACATTGAGAACTGGGTTTTTTTTTCCACTTTTTTCAGTTCCTGTAATGTATCTTATTTTGTTACAAACTGTGTACTATTCTAAACTGTGCAACATTCATTATGTGAAACATTCTAAATTCAGACAATTATATGCCTTGGCACTATATTTTTTAATTCCTTGTGCAAAGTACATAGATGGCATTTTCAATCTGGGGATGCAGGAATATCTGATCTAGAAAACATTCCTGAAACTTTCAAGATGATCTTCTTTTTATCTTCTAAATTCATATTCTAGTTTTCTTAATATTCTCTTCTTATTGACTTCCATTTATTTTCTACTATTTTTTAAGAGAATACCTCATCTTCATCTTACATTCTATGAACATCTACATTTGGACCAACCTATTTTAATTTCCAACATCTATTTTCTATTTTCTGATGGTTAATTTTTAATAGCATTTTGTATTTGTACCATGAAATACAACACTTCATCTCTCCAAAAAAAAAAATAATTATAATGTATTTAACTTGTCCTTTTACCTCTTCATTAATTTTGTTCTTTCTGGGCTCCCTTTCTCTATTCATTTGCATTCGTCTCTGGCTTCCATTTTGGAAGTTTTCCTTGATTATCTGGTAATCACTGGCTGTCCATTCTTATTTAAGACTGATATCACTAATCACTAGTTTACTTCTGGGCTCTCTATTCTGTTCCATTGATCGATATGTTTGTACTTATTCTAATACCATAATGCTTTGATTACTATAGCTTTATAATATAGTATGAAATCAGAAAGTATGATGTTTTCAGTTTTGTTCTTCATTCTTAAGATTGTTTTGGCTATTTGTGGGGTTTTTTGGTTCCATAAGGATTTTAGGATTTTTTTCTATTTCTGTAACAAATTTCATTGGAATTTTGATAGGGACTGCACTGAATACATATTGATAGATTGCTTTGGGTTATATGAACATTTTAGCAATATTAACTATTCTTATCCATAAGCATAGAATATATTTCCATTTATTTGTGTTCTCTTCAATTTCTTTACTCAATATCTTATAATTTTCAGGGTACATATGACCCCCTTGATTAAACTTATTCCTGATATTTTATCCTATTTTAATGCAGTTGTAAATGGGTTTGTTTTCGTAATTCCTCTGACAGTTCATCGTTAATATATAGAAATACAACTGATTTTTGTAACTTGATTTTGTATTCTGCAACTTTCCTGTTAATCAAAATTTGCTGAGAGTAAAACGTAAATATTATCACAAAAATTAAATAAATAAACAATTTAGTTAATTAATTAAATTAATTAATTAACTAGAGGAGGGTAATTATATATATATATATATATAATGACTATGATGGAGAGAGAGGGGGAAGATGGAGGAAGAGTAAGACACGGAGATCACCTCCACAGATACATAAGAAATACATCTACACGTGGAATTACTCCTACAGAACACCTACTGAATGCTGGCAGAAGACCTCAGACCTTCCAAAAGGCAAGAAACTCCCCACATACCTGGGTAGGGCAAAAGAAAAAAGAATAAACAGAGACAAAAGAATAGGGATGGGACCTGCACCAGTGGAAGGGAGCCGTGATGGAGGAAAGGTTTCCACACATTAGAAGCCCCTTCACGGGTGGAGACTTCAGGTGGCGGGGGGGGAGCTTTGGGGCCGCGGAGGAGAGTTCAGCAACAGGGGTGCAGAGGGCAAAGTGGAGAGATTTCTGCACAGATGATTGGTGCCAACCAGCACTCACCAGCCCAAGAGGCTTGTCTGCTCACCCGCCGGGGCAGGCGGGACTGGGAGCTGAGGCTCAGGTTTCGGTCGGAGCGCAGGGAGAAGACTGGCATCATGAACACAGCTAAAGTTGTTAGTGTACCACGGCTAGGCAGGAGGGAGTCCGGGAAAAAGTCTGGACCTGTCAAAAAGGTAAGAGACTTTTTCTTCCTTCTTTGTTTCCTGGTGCATGAGGAGAGGGGATTAAGAGCACTGTTTAAAGGAGCTCCAGAGATGAGCATGAGCCGTGGCTAACAGCAAGGACCACAGAGACGGGCATGAGATGCTAAGGCTGCTGCTGCCACTACCAAGAAACCTGTGTGCGAGCACAGGTCACTATCCACACCCCCCTTCCGGGGAGCCCGTGCAGCCCACCACTGCCAGGGTCCCAGGAACCAGGGACAACTCCCTCGGAAGAACGCACGGTGCACCTCAGGCTGGTGCAATGTCACACTGGCCTCTGCCGCCACAGGCTCACCCCAAACTCCGTACCCCTCCCTCCCCCTGGCCTGAGTGAGCCAGAGCCCCTGAATCAACGGCTCCTTTAACCCCGTCCTGTCTGAACGAAGAACATTTGCCCTCAGGCAACCTACATGGAGAGGCAGGGCCAATCCAAAGCTGAACCCCAGGAGCTGTACCAACAAAGAAGAGAAAAGGAAATATCTCTCAGCAGCCTCAGGAGCACTGGATTAAATCTCCGCAATCAACTTGATGTACCCTGCATCTGTGGAATACCTGAATAGACAACGAATCATCCCAAATTGAGGAGGTGGACTTTGAGAGCAAGATTTATTATTTTTTTCCCTTTTCCTCTTTTTGTGTGTGTGTATGTGTATGCTTCTGTGTGAGATTTTGTCTGTATAGCTTTGCTTTCACCATTTTTCCTAGGGTTCTATCTGTCTTTTTTTTTTTTAACTTTAAAAATTTTCTCTTAATAATTATTTTTTTATTTTAATAACTTTATTTTATTTTACCTTACTTTATATTATTTTCTTTTATCATCTTTCTTTCTTTCTACTTTTTCTCCCTTTTATTCTGAGCCATGTGGATGAAAGGCTATTGGTGCTCCAGCCAGGAGTCAGTGCTGTGTTTCTGAGGTAGGAGAGCCAACTTCAGGAGGACACTGGTCCACAAAAGACTTCCCAGCTCCACATAATATCAAATGACAAAAATCTCCCAGAGATCTCCAGCTCGACAACAGCACCCAGCTTCACTCAATGACCAGCAAGCTACAGTGCTGGACACCCTATGCCAAAAACTAGCAAGACAGGAATACAACCACACCCATTAGCAGAGAAGATGTCTAAAATCATAATAAGGGCACAGACACCCCAAAACACACCACCAGACATGGACCTGCCCACCAGAAAGACAAAATCCAGGCTCATCCACCAGAACAGAGTCACTAGTACCCTCCACCAGGAAGCCTACACAACCCACTGAACCAGCTTTAGCCACTGGGGACAGACACCAAAAACAATGGGATCTATGAATGTGCAGCTTGCAAAAAGGAGACCACAAACACAGTAAGATAAACAAAATGAGAAGACAGAAAAACACACAGCAGATGAACGAGCAAGATAAAAACCCAACAGACCTAACAAATGAAGAGGAAATAAGCAGTCTACCTGAAAAAGAATTCAGAATAATGATAATAAAGATGATCCAAAATCTTGGAAAGAGAATAGATAAAATTCAAGAAACATTTAACAAGGACCTAGAAGAACTAAAGATGAAACAAGCAACAATGAACAACACAATAAATGAATTTAATAATACTCTAGAATGGATCAATAGCAGAATAACTGAGGCAGAAGAATGGATAAGTGACCTGGAAGATAAAATAGTGAAAATAACTACTGCAGAGCAGAATAATGAAAAAAACATGAAAAGAACTGAGTACAGTCTCAGAGACCTCTGGGACAATATTAAATGCACCAACATTCGAATTATAAGGGTTCCAGAAGAAGAAGAGAAAAAGAAAGGGACTGAGAAAATATTTGAAGAGCTTATAGTTGAAAACTTCCCTAATATAGGAAAGGAAATAGTTAATCAAGTCCAGGAAGCAGAGAGAGACCCATACAGGATAAATCTAAAGAGAAACATGCCAAGACACATATTAATCAAACTGTCAAAAATTAAAGAAAACATATTAAAAGCAGCAAGGGAAAAACAACAAATAACACACAAGGGAATCCTCATAAGGTTAACAGCTGATTTTTCAGCAGAAACTCTGCAAGACAGAAGGGACTGGCAGGACATATTTAAAGTGATGAAGGAGAAAAACCTACAACCAAGCTTACTCTACCCAGCAAAGATCTCGTTCAGATTTGATGGAGAAATTAAAAGCTTTACAGAAAAGCAAAAACTGAGAGAGTTCAGCACCTCAAAACCAGCTTTACAACAAATGCTAAAGGATCTTCTCTAGGCAAGAAACCCAACAGAAGGAAAAGACCTACAATAATGAACCCAGAACAATTAAGAATATGGGAATAGGAACATACATATCGATAGTTACCTTAAATGTAAATGGATTAAATTCTCCAAAGACACAGACTGGCTGAATGGATAAAAAAACAAGTCCCATATATATGTTGTCTACAAGAGACCCATTTCAGACCTAGAGACACATACAGACTGAAAGTGAGGAACATATTTTTCCATCCAAATGGAAACCAAAAGAAAGCTGGAGTAGCAATTCTCATATCAGACAAAATGGACTTTATAATAAAGACTATTAGAAGAGACAAAAAAGAACACTACATAATGATCAAGGGATTGATCCAAGAAGAAGATATAACAATTGTAAATATTTATGCACCCAACATAGGAGCACCTCAATACATAAGGTAAATACTAACGGCCATAAAAGGGGAAATCAAAAATAACACACTCATAGTAGGGGACTTTAACACTCCACTTTCACCAATGGACAGATCATAGAAAATGAAAATTAATAAGGAAACACAAGTTTTAAATGATACATTAAATAAGATAGATTTAATTGATATTTGTGGGACATTCCATCCCAAAACAACAGAATACACATTCTTCTCAAGTGCTCGTGGAACATTCTCCAGGATAGATAATAGATTGGGTCACAAATCAAGCCTTGGTAAATTTAAGAAAATTGAAATTGTATCAAGTATCTTTTACAACCACAACACTATGAGACTAGATATCAATTACAGGAAAAGATCTGTAAAAAGTACAAACACATGGAGGCTAAATGATACACTACTTAATAACGAAGTGACAACTGAACAAATCAAACAGGAAATCAAAAACGACTTACAAAGAAATGACAATGATATCCCTATGTCCTAAACCCTATGGGATTCAGCAAAACCAGTTCTAAGAGGGAAGTTTACAGCAATACAATCCTACCTTAAGAAACATGAAACTTCTCAAATAAATAACCTAATTTTGCACATACAGCAAATAGAGAAAAGAAAAACAAAACAAACACAAAGTGAGAAGAAGGATAGAAATCAGAGAGATGAGATCAGAAATAAATGATAAAGAAATGAAGGAAACTATAGCAAAGAACAACAAAATTAAAAGCTGGCTCTTTGAGAAGTTAAACAAAATTGATAAACCATTAGCCAGACTCATCAAGAAAAAAGGGAGAAGACTAAAATTAATAGAATTAGAAATGAAAATGAGCAGTAATAACTGATACTGCAGAAATACAAAGGATCTTGAGAGATTACTACAAGCAACTATACACCAATAAAATGGACAACCTGGAAGAAATGGACAAGTTCTTAGAAATGCACAGGCTGAACCAGGAAGAAATCGAAAACATGAATAGAAAAACCACAAGCACTGAAATTGAAACTGTGATTTAAAAGCTCCCAGCAAACAAAAGCCCAGGACCAGATGGCTTCACAGGCAAATTCTATCAAACATTTAGAGAAGAGTTAACACCTATATTTCTCAAACTCTTGCAAAATATAGCAGAGGGAAAAACACTCCCAAACTCATTCTACGAGGCCACCATCACCCTGATAACAACATCAGACAATGATGTCACAAAGAAAGAAAACTACAGGCCAATATCACGGATGAACATAGATGCAAAAATCCTCAACAAAATACTAGCAAACAGAATCGAACAACACAATAAAGGATCATACACCATGATCAAGTGGGGTTTATCCCAGGAATGCAAGGATTCTTCAATATACGTAAATCAATCAATGTGATACACCATATTAACAAATTGAAGGAGAAAAACCATATGATCATCTCAATAGATGCAGAGAAAGCTTTTGACAAAATTCAACACCCATTTATGATAAACAACCCTCCAGAAACTAAGCACAGAGTGAACTTACCTTAACATAATAAAGGCCATCTATGACAAACCGAGAGCCAACATCATCCTCAATGGTGAAAAACTGAAACCATTTCCACTAAGATCAGGAACAAGACAAGGTGGCCCACTCTCACCACTCTTAGTCAACAGAGTTTTGGAAGTTTTAGCCACAACAATCAGAGAAGAAAAGGAAATAAAAGGAATCCAAATTGGAAAAGAAGAAGTAAAGCTGTCACTGTTTGCAAATGACATGATCCTATACATAGAGAATCCTTCTGACGCTACCAGAAAACTACTAGAGCTAATCAATGAATTTGGTAAAGTAGCAGGATACAAAATTAGTGCACAGAAATCTCTTGCATTCATATAAACTAATGATGATAAATCTGAAACTGAAATTAAGAGAACACTCCCATTGACCATTGCAACAAAAAGAATAAAATATCTAGGAATAAACCTACCTAAGGAGACAAAATACCTGTACACAAAAAATTATAAGACACTGATGAAAGAAATTAAAGATGATACAGATAGATGGAGAGATATACCATGATCTTGGATTGGAAGAATCAACATTGTGAAAATGACTCTGCTACCAAAGCAATCTACAGATTCAGTGCAAAACCTATCAAACTACTACTGGCATTTTTCACAGAACTAGAACAAAAAAATTCACAATATGTATGGAAAATCAAAAGACCCTGAACAGCCAAAGCAGTCTTGAGAATCAAAAACAGAGCTGGAGGAATCAGGCTCCCTGACTTCAGACTATACTACAAAGCTACAGTAATCAAGACAGTATGGTACTGGCACAAAAACAGAAATATAGATCAATGGAAGAGAATAGCGAGCCCATAGATAAACCAATGCACATATGGTCACCTTATCTTTGATAAAGAAGGCAAGTATATATAGTGGAGAAAAGACAGCCTCTTCAATAAGTGATGCTGAGAAAACTGGACAGCTACATGTAAAAGAATGAAATTAGAACACTCTCTAAAATCTTAGACAAAAATAAACTCGAAATGGATTAAAGACCTAAATATAAGGCCAGACACTATCAAACTTTTAGAGGAAAACATAGGCAGAACACTCTATGACCTGAATCACAGCAAGATCCTTTTGGACCCACCTCCTAGAGAAATGGAAATAAAAACGAAAATAAACAAATGGACATAATGAAAGTTAAAAGCTTTTGCACAGTAAAGGAAACTGTAAAGAAGAGGAAAAGACAACTTTCACAATTGGAGAAAATATTTGCAAATGAAGCAACTGACAAAGGATTAATCTCCAAAATTTACCAGCAGCTCATGCAGCTCAATATCAAAAAAACAAAAAGTCCAATCCAGAAATGGGCAGAACACCTAAATAGACATTTCTCCAAAGAAGATATACAGATTGCCAACAAACACATGAAAGAATGCTCAACATCATTTATCATTAGAGAAATGCAAATCAACACTACAATGAGATATCATCTCACACCAGTCAGAATGGTCATCCACAAAAAATCTACAAGCAATAAATACTGGAGAGGGTGTGGAGAAAAGGGAACCCTCTTGCACTGTTGGTGGGAATGTAAATTGATACAGCCACTATGGAGAACAGTATGGAGTTTCCTTAAATAACTAAAAATAGAACTACCATATGACCCAGCAATCCCACTACTTGGCATATACTGTGAGAAAACCATAATTCAAAAAGAGTCATGTACCACAATGTTCATTGCAGTTCTATTTACAATAGCCAGGACATGGAAGCAACCTAAGTGTCCATCAATAGATAAATGGAAAAAGAAGTGGCACATATATACAATGGAATATTACTCAGTCATAAAAAGAAACGAAATTGAGTTATTTGTATTGAGGTGGATGGATCTAGAGTCTGTCATACAGAGTGAATTAAATCAGAAAGAGAAAAACAAATATTATATGCTAACACATATATATGGAATCCAAAAAAAAAAAAAGTTCATGAAGAACCTAGGGGCAAGATAGGAGTAAAGATGCAGACCTACTAGAGAATGGACTTGAGGATATGGGAGGGGGAAGGGTAAGCTGGGACAAAGTGAGAGAATGGAATGGACATATATACACTACTACACTACAGTTTAATACAGATTGCTAGTGGGAAACAGATGCATAGCACAGGGAGATCAGTTCGGTGCTTTGTGACCACCTAGAGGGGTGGGATAAGGAGAGTGCAAGGGAGAGAGATGCAAGAGATATGGGGATATATGTATATGTATAACTGATTCCCTTTTTTATTAAGCAGAAACTAATACAACATTATAAAGCAATTATACTCCAATAAAAATGTTAAAAAGAAATTAATTTTTTTAAATAAAAAAATTAAAAATATAATAAAAGGCTATTTGGAAGGAACATTCCTTTCCTTCAGATACACAATTTAGCCTTTCATTGTTCGTGAGGTATCTAGAATCTCTGACATGTTTTTTATTTGCAGATTGTTTAAATCCAGGACTTTTTCAAAAAACATGATTATAGTTGATTCACAATTTTGCATTAGTTTCTACTGTACTGCAAAGTGTATCAGTTATACATATACATATATCCAACTGTTTTAGTTTCTTTCCCCTTATAGGGCATTACAGACTCTTGAGAAGAGTTCACTGTGCTATACATCAGGTCATTATTAGTTATTTATTTTATATATAGTAGTGTGTATTTGTCAATTCCAGTCTCCCAATTTATTCCTCTCTCCCCCCGCCACTTTCCTTCTGTGGTAACCATAAGTTTGTTTTCTACATCTGTGAGTCTATTTCTGTTTTTTAAATAAATTCATTTGTACCATTTCTTTTTAGATTCCACATATAAGTAATAATACATGATATTTGTCTTTCTCTGTCTTACTTCACTCAGTATAAGAATCTGTAGGTCCATCCATGTTGCTTCAAATGGTATTATTTTGTTCCTTTTATGGCTGAATAATATTCCATTGTATATAGATACTACAACTTCTTTAGCCATTCCTCTGTTGATGGACATTTAGGTTGCTTCCATGTCCTGGCTATTGTAAATAGTGCTGCAATGAACACTGGGGAGCATGTATCTTTTTGAATTATGGTTTTCTCTGGATATATGCCCAGGTGTGGAATTGCCGGGTCATATGTTAGGTCTATTTTTAGTTTTTTAAAAGAACCTCCATACTGTTCTCCATAGTGGCTGTACCAATTTACATTCCCACCAACAGTGTAGGAAGGTTAACTTTTCTCTCCACCCTCTCTAGCATGTATTGTTTATAGATTTTTATGATGGCCATTCTGACTGGTGTGAGGTGATATCACATTGTAGTTTTGATTTTCATTTCTCTAATAATTAGTGACGTTGAGCATCTTTTCATATGCTTTTTAGCCATCTCTATATCTTCTTCGGAGAAATGTCTATTTACTCCTTACACTCATTTTTTGGATTGGCTTGTTTGTTTTTTTTCATTTTGAGCTGCATGTGCTGTTTGTATATTTTGGAGATTAATCCCTTGTTAGTTGCTTCATTTGCAAATATATCCTCCTGTTCTGTGGATTGTTTTTTCATTTTGTTTATGGTTTCCTTTGTTGTGCAAAAGCCTTTAAGTTTAATTAGGTCCCATTTGTTTATTTTTGTTTTTATTTTCATTACTCTTGGAGGTGGATCAAAAAGGATCTTGCTGCGATTTATGTCAGAGAGTGTTTTTCCTATGTTTTCTTCTAAGGGTTTTATAGTATCTGGCCTTACATTTAGGTCTTTAATCCATTTTGAGTTTATTTTTGTGTATAGTGTTAGGGAGTGTTCTCATTTCATTAAAATCCAGAACTTTTTAAACTGAATGTTTGAGATCACTGTCACCCCAGGCATGTAAGCATGCTAGAGGATTTGGGATTTTTGTTTGTCCTCAGGATTTTCCTACCCTTGAACTTCAGATATCTTCTGATTTTATTCCCCCTCACTGATCACACTCTCTTTTCTTTTAGCATTCATCTTTTCTGACAATACCTAGTGTGGTGTCTTTTAGTGTGTTTTTAAAGAATAATCTAGTATCCACAAGTTTATCTCTATTCCCTGCCTCTCTATGTACAAACTTCTTTCCCAATACGTTTATTTGTTTCCTTTTTCACTGCTTTTTAAGCTTTTTACCCAAGTTTGTTTGTTAATTATTTGTTTGGTATGCAGCACTGTTGGTTTTATTCTTTACTGCTTCCAGTGTTTTTAAATTTAGCTATTTTGTTTATTTTATTTTGAAAATCTTATTTTGGACATTTTCCAAAATATTTTGTTTTGGACAAAATATTTTGGACATTTTCATTTGTATTTTGTATTTTGTTCCTTTGTATTTTGGACATTTTCATTCCAGGTTATGTGTCTTCTAATAGTATTATGCTCCTTTTTATAAGGAGTATGTCTTCTTGTGGTACTGAAGTTTCCTTTGCATCCTTAAGTATGGATTTATTTTTCAATATAATTTTTAGAGATTTTGAGTCCTTAAGTTTCTGTTCTCCTTCCCTTACCCTGCTGGGTATTTCATAGAATACAAGTTGTTGTATTTGTTAATATTTTTCTTTTAATTATCTTTCAACAATGCAAAACGCATTTATTTTTTTTTTGACACGACATATTTTTTGTGTGTAAACATATGTGTAACTGTGCATTGGGCTTGGGCCATTGTGATGTGAAATAAGTTTCTCAAATCTATAGATGCAGTTTGTTGTGAACAGAAATAAGTTCCTTTCTAAGTTTCAGATGTGTTTACCCTTTTCAGTTTCTTTATTTCCCCTCATTCCTCTGGTACCCAGGAAACATTACTACTATAATTTATTTTTCCCACTTTGAATCCTGAAACCAAAATATTATTTATTCTTATTATGTTTCACTATATATAGTGAAAACTTCTATTCTTCCTACTCTCAAACCTCTCTGTCTATCTTCTTTCTAATAGTATTCCAGTATTAATATAGAAAGACATTGGGAAAAAAATACATTGGCAACATCTGAAGTATGGTTCACATGGAAAATTTGTGCATTTTAATGTCT
This sequence comes from Leucopleurus acutus, assembly GCF_964270905.1. NCBI lineage: Eukaryota > Metazoa > Chordata > Mammalia > Artiodactyla > Delphinidae > Leucopleurus > Leucopleurus acutus. Next base: position 25,980,637 of record NC_139159.1, on the reverse strand, counting down.
CTAGTTTTTAGGAATGATTGTTCTCAAGTAGAGGTCAGAGAATTCGAAATGTACAGACAAATTTGCAACTAATTTTCATAATTTTTTTCATAGTGTAAAACACATCTAACTGTGTTTTACATTTTAATATAGCACAAATAATTTTACAGTTAATGGACATTCTACATTTGCTACCTCCTTTTGAATTCTAGAAGCTTTATCCATTATATTTATTATTTATTAATTTTATGGTTCCTTTATTTTTCTAGGTATTTTGGTGACAGTTTGAGAGCAGTTAGTGTTAAGATGTCATATTTATCCAGATGTTTACATTTGACATTTACTTCACTGAAAAGTTATTCAATAAGCCAATAAATTTGTTCTGTTTTGCCACTATCTCATTATTTGCAATAACTAGACATCTTTGAATGCTGTTTTAACCTATACCACCTAAAAGAGTCTTTAAAACTCAAAAATAACTCCTCTTGTTTTATTACATCATGTAACATAGTAGCAAAAATAATTATTATAAATATATCAATTTATACTTTTAACCCACAACTGAATAGTGGCCTGCTGTGCTAATTATTTTTGGGACATGAAGACTGATTGCATTTTCCTAATCAAACAATTTTTCTTAGTATTCTTTACATTTATGTATTCACTGAATCATGACTATTATTATCAGAATTTACTTTACTGTTTCTAAAACTTGTATTTAAAAGTAAAATATGTGCAGAGTTCCCTGTGCTATATAGTAAGTTATCATTAGTTATCTATTTTATACATAGTATCAGTAGTGTATATATGTCAACCCCAATCTCCCAATTCATCCCACCACCCCCTTCCCCTGGTATCCATACGTTTGTTCTCTACATCTGTGTCTCTATTTCAGCTTTGTAAGTAAGATCACCTATACCAATTTCTTCAGATTCCACATATATGTGTTAATATACAATATTTGTTTTTCTCTTTCTGACTTACTTCACTCTGTATGAGAGTCTCTAGGTCCATCCACATCTCTACAAATGACCCAATTTAGTTCCTTTTTATGGCTGAGTAATATTCCGCTGTGTATATGTACCACATCATCTTTTTTCATTCCTCTGTTGATGGACATTTAGGTTGTTTCCATGTCCTGGCTATTGTAAATAGTGCTGCAATGAACATTGGGTACATGTGTCTTTTTGAATTATGGTTTTCTCTGGGTATATGCCCAGCAGTGGGATTGCTGGGTCACAAGATAGTTCTATTTTTAGTTTTTTAAGGAAGATCCATACTGTTCTCCATAGTGCCTGCATCAATTTACATTCCCCCCAACAGTTCAAGAGGGTTCTCTTTTATCCACAGCCTCTCCAGCATTTATTGTTTGTAGATTTTGTGATGATGGCCATTCTGGCTGGCGCTCTGTGATGACCTAAATGGTAAGGAAATCTAAAAAAGAGGTATATCTAATACACTTTGCTGTACAGTAGAAACTTACACAACATTGTAAAGCAACTATACTCCAATAATTTTCTTTTAAAAAGGAAAGAAAATAAAGTAAAATATGTAATTTTTCTTTCTACAAAAACCAGAAATAAAATATACTGGAAAATATAAGTACTGGATACCTCAGATGATATATAGATCTGGGTCAGATTAAGGTGATTATAAAGTCATGTTAAATTTTACATGGTTCCTAATTCTAAGAGGTGACAAAATAACATACAATTCCAAGATGTAATATATGAGAATAAATATATTTTTTTATCAATTTAAAAAATATTTTTGAAAATATAATTTGTGTAAGTGTTGAGCAATGTATTCAATCAACAAAGTATTCAACAATGAAATACTATCTCATGTAGTCCTACTACATAGAATGCAAGGTAGGAGGAGGCTAAATTTGCATGAGAGAGAAAGAAAAGTATTTCAAAATATATACCTTATGGATGGAGGCTTGCTATAGAAATAGGACTTCACTGTGATAAAAGATGGTGGATTGAGAAAGGTCATTTTACAATAGGTCAGATTTTGTACTAAAATGCAAATAAATAAGTAATTACAGAATATTTTTGACAACTAGGGTATTTCAATTTGACTGAAAAATTAATCAAGCTAAGAAATAGGAGTTGTGACAGGTAGGGAGATATAGTAAGATGCCAGGTCAATATCCTTTCATGTCAATTAAAGAATTTAAACATTATTATCTAATACATAATTTTAAAAAGGGGCACTTTTGAAAAACTTTAATTTGGTGATTATAATTATAAGAAAATGTTCACTACTTGTAATGTGCAGGAAATATGGAAAGGAAGGGAAGAGATTGTGGGAAAAATACAGATAAGAGCAAAGAAACTAGGAGACATGTCTTTGTAAAATCATTGGAGGTACTATCTTTTCCATATTGTGTATTATTGCTACCATTGTTGAAAATTAAGAGACTGTATATGCTTTGGTTTACTTCTGGGCTTTCTATTCTGTTCCATTAGTCTATATGCCTGCTTTTATATCAGTGTGATACTGCTTTGATTATTATAAATTTGTAATATAATTTGAAATTGAGACTTGAGACATGCTGCCTCAACCTCCATTCTTCTTTCTCAATATCACTTTGGCTACTAGAGCTCTTTTGTGGTTCCATACAAACTTTTGGATTGTTTGTTCTATTTCTGTAAAAATGTCATTTTAAGTTTGATAGAGAAATGTCCAATCTGTATATCACTTTGGGTAGAATGGATTTTTTTTTAGTTTCTGCTTTATAACAAAGTGAATCAGTTATATATATACACATATGTTCCCATAACTCTTCTCTCTTGCATCTCCCTCCCTCCCACCCTCTCTATCCCACCCCTCCAGGCAGTCACAAAACACTGAGCTGATCTCCCTGCGCTATGCAGCTGCTTCCCACTAGCTATCTACCTTACGTTTGGTAGTGTATATATGTCCATGCCTCTCTCTGACTTTATCACAGCTCACACTTCCCCCTCCCCATATCCTCAAGTCTTTTCTGTAGTAAGTCTGTGTCTTTATTCCTGTCTTACCCCTAGGTTCTTCATGACATTTTTTTTAATTCCATATATATGTGTTAGCATATGGTATTTGTCTTTCTCTTTCTGACTTATTTCACTCTGTATGACAGACTCTAGGTCTATCCACCTCATTACAAATAGCTCAATTTCGTTTCTTTTTATGGTTGAGTAATATTCCATTATATATATGTGCCACATCTTCTTTATCCATTCATCTGATGATGGGCACTTAGGTTGTTTCCATCTCTGGGCGATTGTAAATAGAGCTGTAATGAACATTTTGGTACCTGACTCTTTTTGAACTATGGTTTTCTCAGGGTATATGCCCAGTAGTGGGATTGCTGGGTCATATGGTAGTTCTATTTGTAGTTTTTTAAGGAAACTCCATACTGTTCTCCATAGTGGCTGTACCAATTCACATTCCCACCAGCAGTGCAAGAGTGTTCCCTTTTCTCCACACCCTCTCCAGCATTTATTGTTTCTAAACTTTTTGATGATGACTATTCTGACCGGTGTGAGATGATATCTCAATGTGGTTTTGATTTGCATTTTTCTAATGATTAATGATGTTGAGCATTCTTTCATGTGTTTGTTGGCAGTCTGTATATCTTCTTTGGAGAAATGTCTATTTAGGTCTTCTGCCCATTTTTGGATTGGGTTGTTTTTTTTTTGTTATTGAGCTGCATGAGTGGCTTGTAAATTTTGGAAATTAATCCTTTGTCAGTTGATTCATTTGCAAATATTTTCTCCCATTCTGAGGGTTGTCTTTTGGTCTTGTTTATGGTTTCCTTTGCTGTGCAAAAGTTTTGAAGTTTTATTAGGTCCCATTTGTTTATTTTTGTTTTTATTTCCATTTCTCTAGGAGGTTGGTCAAAAAGGATCTTGCTGTGATTTATGTCATAGTGTGTTCTGCTTATGTTTTCCTCTGAGAGTTTGATAGTTTCTGTCCTTACATTTAGGTCTTATTCCATTTTGAGGTTAGTTTTGTGTATGGTGTTAGGGAGTGATCTAATCTCATACTTTTACATGTACCTGTCCAGTTTTCCCAGCTCCACTTTTTAAGAGGCTGTCCTTTCTCCACTGTACATTCCTGCCTCCTTTATCAAAGATAAGGTGACCATATGTGCATGAGTTTATCTCTGGGCTTTGTATCTTCTTCCATTGATCTATCTTTCTGTTTTGTGCCAGTAACATACTGTCTTTATTACTGTAGCTTTGTAGTATAGTCTGAAGTCAGGGAGCCTGATTCCTCCAGCTCTGTTTTTCGTTCTCCAGATTGCTTTGGCTATTCGGGGTCTTTTGTGTTTCCATACAAATTGTGGATTTTTTTGTTCTAGTTCTATGAGAAATGCTGGTTGTAGTTTGATAGAGATTGCATTGAATCTGTAGATTGCTTTGGGTACTGGAGTCATTTTCACAATGTTGATTCTTCCAATCCAAGAACATGGTATATCTCTCCATCTATTGGTATCATCTTTAATTTCTTTCATCAGTGTCTTATAATTTTCTTCATACAGGTCTTTTGTCTCCTTAGGTAGGTTTATTCCTAGATATTATATTCCTTTTGTTGCAATGGTAAATTGGAGTGTTTTCTTGATTTCACTTTCAGATTTTTCATCATTAGAGTATAGGATTGCCAGAGGTTTCTGTGTGTTAATTTTGTATCGTGCTACTTTACCAAATTCATTGATTAGCTCTAGTAGTTTTCTGGTAGCATCTTTAGGATTCTCTATGTATAGTATCATGTCATTTGCAAACAGTGACAGTTTTACTTCTTCTTTTCCAATTTGGATTCCTTTTATTTCCTTTTCTTCTCTGATTGCTGTGGCTAAAACTTCCAAAACTATGTTGACTAAGAGTGGTGAGAGTGGGCAATCTTGTCCTGTTCTTGATCTTAGTGGAAATGGTTTCATTTTTCCACGATTGAGGACGATGTTGGCTGTGGGTTTGTCATATATGGCCTTTATTATGTTGAGGAAAGTTCGCTCTATGCCTACTTTCTGCAGGGTATTTTATCATAAATGGGTGTTGGATTTTGTCAAAAACTTTCTCTGCATCTATTGAGATGATCATATGGTTTTTCTCCTTCAATTTGTTAATATGGTTTATCTCAGTGATTGATTTGCGTATGTTGAAGAATCCTTGCATTCCTGGGATAAACCCCACTTGATCATGGTGTATGATCCTTTTTATGTGCTGTTGGATTCTGTTTGCTAGTATTTTGTTGAGGATTTATGCATCTATGTTCATCAGTGATATTGGCCTGTAGTTTTCTTTCTTTGTGACATCCTTCTGGTTTTGGTATTAAGGTGATGGTGGTCTCACAGAATGAACTTGGGAGTGTTCCTCCCTCTGCCCTATTTTGGAAGAGTTTGAGAAGGATAGGTTTTAGCTCTTCTCTAAATGTTTGATAGAATTGGCCTGTGAAGCCATCTCTTCCTGGGCTTTTGTTTGTTGGAAGATTTTTAATCACAGTTTCAGTTTCAATGCTTGTGATTGGTCTGTTCGTATTTTCTATTTCTTCCTGATTGAGTCTTGGCAAATTGTGCATTTCTAAGAATTTGTCCATTTCTTCCAGGTTGTCTATTTTATTGGCATAGAGTTGCTTGTAGTAATCTCTCATGATCTTTTGTATTTCTGCAGTGTCAGTTGTTACTTCTCCTTTTTCATTTCTAATTCTATTGATTTGAGTCTTCTTCCTTTTTTTCTTGATGAGTCTGGCTAATGGTTGATCACTTTTGTTTATCCTCTCAATGAACCAGGTTTTAGTTTAATTGATCTTTGCTATCATATCCTTCATTTCTTTTTCATTTATTTATGATCTCATTTTTATGATTTCTTTCCTTCTGCTAACTTTGGGTGTTTTTGTTCTTCTTTCTCTATCCTCTTTGATTTCTTCAGTGATCACTTCATTATTAAGTAGTGTATTGTGTAGCCTCCTTGTGTTTTTATTTTTTACAGATCTTTTACTGAAATTAATATCTAGTCTCATAGTGTTGTGGTCGGAAAAGATACTTGATACAATTTCAATATTCTTAAATTTACAAAGGCTTGATTTGTGACCCAAGATATGATTTATTCTGGAGAATGTTCCACGAGAACTTGAGAAGAATGTGTATTCTCTTGTTTTGGGATGGAATGTCCTACAAATATCAATTAAGTCCATCTTGTTTAATGTATCATTTAAACTTGTGTTTCCTTATTTATTTTCATTTTTGATGATCTGTCCATTGGTGAAAGTGGGGTGTTAAAGTCCCATACTATGATTGTGTTATGGTCAATTTCCCCTTTTATGGCAGTTAATATTTGCCTTATGTACTGAGGTGCTCCTATGTTGGGTGCCTAAATATTTGCAATTGTTATATTTTGTTCTTGGATTGATCCCTTGATGATTATGTAGTGTCCTTCTTTGTCTCTTCTAATAGTCTTTATTTTAATGTGTATTTTTTCTGATATGAGAATTGCTACTCCAGCTTTGTTTTGGTTTCCATTTGCATGGAATATCTTTTTCCATCACCTTACTTTTGTCTGTATGTGTCCCTAGGTCTGAAGTGGGTCTCTTGCAGACCGCATATATATGGGTCTTGTTTTTGTATCCATTCAGCCAATCTGTGTCTTTTGGTGGGAGCATTTAGTCAATTTACATTTAAGGTAATTATCGCTATATATGTTCCTATTCCCATTTTCTTAATTGTTTTGGGTTCGTTATTGTAGTTCCTTTCCTTCTCTTGTGTTTCTTGCCTAAAAAGTTCCTTTAGCATTTGTTGTAAACCTGGATTGGTGGTGCTGATCTTTCTCAGCATTTGCTTGTCTGTAAAGGTTTTAATTTCTCCATCAAATCTGAATGAGATCCTTTCGGTGTAGAGTAATCTTGGTTGCAGGTTTTTCCCCTTCATCACTTTAAATATATACTGCCAGTGCCTTCTGGCTTGCAGAGTTTCTGCTGAAAGATCAGCTTTTAACCTTATGTGGATTCCCTTGTGTATTATTTGTTGTTTTTCCCTTGCTGTTTTTAATATGTTTTCTTTGTATTTAATTTTTGACAATTTGATTAATATTTGTCTTGGCGTTTTTCTCCTTGGATTTATCCTGTATGGGACTCTCTGTGCTTCCTGGACTTGATTACCTATTTCCTTTCCCATATTAAGGAAGTTTTCAATTACAATCTCTTCAAATATTTTCTCAGTTCCTTTCTTTTTGTCTTCTTCTTGAGCCCCTATAATTCGAATGTTGGTGCATTTAATGTTGTCCCAGAGGTCTCTGAGATTGTCTTCAGTTCTTTTCATTCTTTTTTCTTTATTCTGCTCTGCAGTAGTTATTTCCACTATTTTATCTTCCAGGTCACTTATCCGTTCTTCTGCCTCAGTTATTCTGCTATTGATCCCATCTAGAGCATTTTAAATTTCATTTATTGTGTTGTTCATCGTTGTTTGTTTCATCTTTAGTTCTTCCAGGTCCTTGTTAAATGTTTCTTGCATTTTGTCTATTCTATTTCCAAGATTTTGGATCATGTTTACTATCATTTTTCTGAATTCTTTTTCAGGTAGACTGCCTATTTCCTCTTCATTTGTTAGGTCTGTTGGGTTTTTATCTTGCTCCTTCATCTGCTGTGTGTATTTCTGTCTTCTCATTTTGTTTATCTTACTGTGTTTGGGGTCTCCTTTTTGCAGGCTACAGGTTCATAGTTCCCTTTGTTTTTGATGTCTGTCCCCATTGACTAAGGTTGATTCAGTGGGCTGGATAGGCTTCCTGGTGGAGGGAACTAGTGCCTGTGTTCTTGTGGATGAGGATGGATCTTGTCTCTCTGGTGGGCTGGTCCATGTATTGTTGTGTGTTTTGGGGTGTCTGTGGACTTATTATGATTTAGGCAGCCTCTCTGCTAATGGGTGGGGTTGTGTTCCTGTCTTGATAGTTGTTTGGCGTAGGGTGTCCAGCACTGTAGCTTGCTGGTCGTTGAGTGAAGCTGGGTGCTGGTGTTGAGATGGAGATCTCTGGGAGATTTTCACCATTTGATATTATGTGGAGCTGGGAAGTCTCTTGTGGACCAGTGTCCTGAAGTTGGCTTTCCCACCTCAGAGACACAGCACTGACTCCTGGCTGCAGCACCAAGAGCCTTTCATCCACATGGCTTGATACAGTGAAGGAATGGGGCAGTGAGGTGACTTATCCAAAGCCCACCAGTTAGTGCCTAAAGCAAAAGTAAAACTGTGCTCTCCATTATGGATATTTTAACAGTATTACTTCTTCCAATCCATGAACATGGACAATCTTCTCATTTATTTGTATCTTCTATTGCTTTCATCAATGTTTTACAGTTTTCAGTGTAATATCTTTTATCTCCTTGGTTAAATTTATTCCTAAGCATTTTCTTCATTTTGATACTTTCATAAATTGAACTTTTTAAATTTTCTTTTCAGATTGATTGTTTTTGATGTAAATAAATGCAGCTAATTTTTGTATGCTGAGTTTGTATTTATTTATTAGTTATAACTTTTTTTTTAAGTTTGTGGTATCTTTAGTGTTTTCTACATAGAATATCATGTCATCTGAAGAGGTAAATTTACTTCTTCTAATTTGGGTGTCTTTTATTTCTTTTTCTTTTCTGATTGTTCTTGCTAGTAATTTCAGTACTGTGTTTGATGTAAATGGAGAGAGTGGATATCTTTGCCTTGCACCAGATCTTATAAAGAAAACTTTCAGTTTTCCCTATTGTTTATGATTTTAGCTGTGGGCTTTTCATAAGTTGGTCTTTATCATGTTGAGAAAATTTCCTTTTATATCTATTTTCTTCAGATTGTTTATGATGAATAGATGTTGAACTTTGTCAAATACTTTTTTCTTTTTCTGCATCTATTGAGATTATCATGTGGTTTTTATATTTCATTCTGTTAGTGTGGTGTATCACATTGGTTGATGTGCATATCTTAATCCAACCTTGCATCTCAGAGATATGTCCCCCCTGGTCTTGGTGTAAAATCTTTTTGATGTGCTGTTGAATTTAGTTTGCTAGTATTTTACTGAGGAATTTGCACATCTGTGCATCGAGATATTGGCCTGTAGTTTTCCGTTATTGTGATCTCTTTGTCTGGTTAGGGTACAAAGGAGATGATATACTCATAAAATGAATTTGGAAGTATTCAGTCTACTTTAATTTTTTTGGAAGAGTTTAAGAAGGATTGTTGTTAATTCTTCTTTCAACACTTGAGAAAATTCAATCATGAAGTCATCTGGCTTTTCTTTCTTGGGAAATTTTTAATTACTACTTCAATCTCAATTGTTATTGCTCTGTTCAGATGTTATTTTTCTACATAATTCAGTCTTGTTAGGTTGCATGTTACTAAGAATTTATCCATTTTTTCCTACGTTATCCTCTTTGCATAAAATAATTCATAATAATTTCTTATATCATTTTTATTTATGAGGCATCCATTTTAATGTCTTCTCTTTCATTTCTGATTTTGAGTCTTCTCTCTTTATTCTTTAGTTAGTCTAACAAATGGTTTGTCCATTATGTTCATTTTTTCATAACACGAACTCTTTTGGGAGAACTGGATATCCATATGCAAAAGAATTAAACAGGTCCCTTATATTATTACTATACCTAAAAATGAAATCAAAATGGATTAGAGACTTAAATGTAAGACTTGAAACCATAAATCTCCTAAAAGAAAATATAGAAAATGCTCCTTGGTATTGGCCTTTCCATGATTTTTTGGATATGACACTCAGGCAATGAAAGCAGAAATAAACAAGTGGGACTATATCAAATTAAAAAGCTTCTGCATACCAAATAATATAATCTACAAAATGAAAGGCAACCTGTGAAAATGAAAGAACATATTTGCCAATTAACTACTTGATAATGGGTTAATATCTGAAATATATAATATTTATGCAACTCAATACCAAAATAAAAAAAGATGAAAAAGGACCTGAATAAACATTTTTTTTAAAAAAAAAAAGACATACAGATGAGCAAAAAATACATGAAAATGAGATCAATATCACTAGGTGTATACAAATCAAACCACAATGAAGTATCACCCATACCTGTTAGGATATCTATTACCAAAAAAAAAAAAAAAAAAAGTTGGTGTGTCAGGTTGTAGAGAAAAGGGAACCTTTATATATGGTCAGGAGAGATATTTTATTCCTGTCTTCATTGCAGCAGTATGGAAACAACTTTCTTCATTTCCCCCAGTTTACCACCCCTGTTAAACACTGTTTAACTCTCTGTTTCTATGAATCCAACGTTTTATGATTCCATATAGAAGTTAGATCATGCAGTGTTTTTATTTTACTTAGCATAATGACCTCAAAGTCCATCTATTATGTCACAAATGTCATGATTTCCTTCTTTTTATGGCTATACAATATTCCTGTGCGTGTGTGTATATACACAGTTTACCCTTAAAGAATGTGGAATGGGGGAGATGATCCCCAACCCCAGTATTCAAAAAACTACATATAACTTTATATTCAGCAATCCATATCTGCAGTTCTGCATCTGTGGATTCAACCAACCTCAGATCATGTAGTACTGGAGTATGTATTTACTGAGGAAAATCTATGTGTAAATGGACCCACACAGTTCAAACCCATGTTGTTCAGGGTCAACTCTATATGCATGAGTTAATGTCTGGGCTATCTGTTCTATTCCATTAATTAATGTATTTCTTTTTATGCCAATGCCATACTATTTTGATTACTATGTCTTTGTAGTATAGTTTGAAGTCAGGAACTGTGATGTCTCTAGCTTTGTTTTTCTTTCTTAAGATTGTTTTGGGTACTTGAGATCTTTTGTAGTTTCATAAAATTTTTAGGATTGATTTTTAATTCTGTGTAAATTTCATTGGGATTTTGATAAGGATTGTTTTGAATCTACAGATTATTTTGGTAACATGGACATTTTAGCAATATTAATTATTCCTATCTATATTCTTTCATTTGCTTGTGTCTTCAATTTTGTTTATCAGTGTCTTAGAGTTTGCACTGTACAGATCCTTCACCTTCTTGCTTAAATTTACTCCTAGGTATATTATTATTCTGATGCAAATATAAATAATATTATTTCCTTAATTTCTTTGCTGATAGATTGTAGTATATAAAAACGCAACTTATTTTTTTATGTGGACCTTGTATTACTAAATTTGTTGATTAGTTCTAACAGTTTATTGGTGGAATCTTTAGAATTTTCTATATATACTATAAGGTTATCTGCAAATGAAGACAATTTTACTTTTTCCTTCTGATTTAGATGACTTTTATTTATTTTTCATGCTTAATGGCCTGGCTAGGACTTTCAGTACTATGTTAAATAAAATTAGTGAAAGGTGGCATCTTTGCCTTACAGAAAAATCTTTCAGATTTTGCTATTGAGTATATATTATCAGTGACATTTTCACATATGAACTTTATTATGTTGAGGTACATTCAATGTATAAAGATTTTATATATATAATGTACATATATAATTTCATATATAAAGGTTAGGTTTTGTCTACAAGGTTATAGATTTCTATATATTTACATATAACATATATAATTGCATATATTTATATGTAACATATGATATATAATATTAATGCTATATGCAATATGGTATATATTAATATAGTAATTGTAATATAATATTAATATATTGTATATATTATTGTGCAAATATTATATACATAATTATATTAAATATATATATTTAATTTATTAATATGTATATTAGTGCATATAGTATATATTAATATAATAGATTATAATAATATAATATACAATAATATAATTCATAATATATTATTGTTATATTGTAATATATAAATATATATTATATAATATATAATATATAAAATGTAAATATATCATAGTATTACATTTATTATACATTATATTATACAGTATATAATTATAATTATAATATATAAATATATATTATACATTCTATATAATATATATACCTTTATATATATTTTGTATACACTATATATATCATTTTATGTTGGAGTATAGTTGATTAATAATGTTGTGTTAGTTTCAGGTGTAAGGAAAGTGATTCTATTATACATATACTTGTAACTATGCTTTTTCAAATGCTTTTCCCATTTACGTTATTACAGAATTTGAGTAGAGTTCCCTGTGATATAGAGGGTATTCATCATGACTGAAAGTTGAAATTTTTTAAAGGCTTTTCTCTCGTCTATCAAGATAACCATATTACTTTTATCCTCCATTTTATTTTAGTTTAGTTTACTTTTTTTTTTTTTTTTTGCAATACATGGGCCTCTCACTGTTGTGGCCTCTCCTTTTGCGGAGCACAGGCTCTGGACGTGCAGGCTCAGTGGCCATGGCTCACGGGCCCAGCCGCTCCGTGGCATGAGGGATCCCCCCGGACCGGGGCACGAACCTGTGTCCCCTGCATTGACAGGCAGACTCTCAACCACTGCGTCACCAAGGAAGCCCCTATCCTCCATTTTATTAATGTTGTGCATCACATTTTCACAAATATTCAAGCATCCTTGCATCCCTGGATATATCCCATTGGATCATGGTGTATGATCTTTGTAAGGTACTGCTGAATTTTGTTTGCTATTATTTTGCTGACAATATTTGCATCTATGTTCATCAGGGGTATTTTGTTCATGCCTGTAACATTCTTTTCTTGTGGTGCCCGTGTCTGGTTTTGCTATCTCGGCAATGTTGACCTCGTAAAATGAGTTTGAAAGGATTTCCTCCTCCTCTTTTTTGTAAGATTTTGAGAAGAATTAGTATAAATTCTTCTTTAAATGTTTGGTAGATGAATATTTTGTTAATTCTATCACTTTAGGAAGCTGTATCCTCATGAATATTACCTTTAGTTGGCCCTATTCAATACACATCATTTTGAAAATAACATGGCTTCAAATTTTCTTCTCTAACTACAAAAAGTTCCTCCTACTTAAAGGAAAAATATGCACATACAGACAATTAACATGGTTGTTCAATGAGGTCTATTGTATTTATTCCAATTTGTGTTTTGCCCATGATGATTTCTTCTAGAAATTTGATACTTTCAGATTGGCTCCCAGAGCTGCCAAAAGTATTTCTTTTTCCTTATTCATCAAAAGTTTCTTCCTGAATTACATGTCACTTTGCTGTATAGTTCCAAACCTTTGAAGTCTACACTTTTCCAATCCAACTTGTTTATTTATCAAAATCTCTAGAAACAATGAAGAAGTTAACCGTAACTTAGGAATTTATAGAGGCACAGAAAGTGTAAACATATAGAAGATATCACATTTTGGATATATCTACATTATGGAGAGCATGTGTATTAGTAAGAGCACTGACTTTGGAGCATAGATCTTTGTTCTTTTTCTGTCCCTATTGACAAGTCCCTGCATATTCTGAACAAAATCACATAATAAAACTAAAGATCAATTTCCTTTCTTATAAAATGAACACATCAGGTATACCTTCCTTCAAAAATATAATAACACTATTTGTTTTAATATGTGATTCTCCTTTAATCCTAGAGTATTATTGTTTGACTTTTCAACAGAACATCTTCAAAAAATAACATGTCCAGGTGAATTTTGTAGTCTTTATAATGTAAAATATAGTGTGTATTCATAAGAATGGACCAAAAAGAAAAGCAGATACTTTTTAGCTCAAAGTAAACAGTTGGGTAAACACATCACAAAAGAACATCAACTAACAACTTTAAAGGCTAAAGGCCTTGTCATATTTTCTTTCAACCATTGATCCCCTTGGCAAAAATACTCCTGATCTTAATTTGTATTGTTATTGCTTTTTTCTTCTTTCCTTATGATTTTACCATGTACGTTTGCATCTTAAAGGTGCATTCAATATATTTCTCTTTCTTTTAAAGACATTTGTACAGTGTGCATTGTTTTCATCTGTCTTTTGCCATTATATTTTTCCCAATTTTTTAGTTATGTAATATTCTATTTTAAGAGGACACTACACTTTTTTAAGCATTTTACTGGTTATGAAAACTTAGGTTGTTTCCAGTTTGTGTCTATTAGTATGTGTCTATTAGTACTACTGAAATATTTTCTTAGTTGTATTTTTATGCAATTTTTTAGTATATACCTAAGAATAGAATTGTTAAGTTTGGGGGAATACATATTTCTAAGTTTAATAGAAAATCTCTGTTGTACAAGTGATTAAACCAATATATATTATATATAGCTGTATATGAAAACTCCTGTTGTATTACATTCTGTCTAACACTTAGTAATCTCTATCTCTTTTCCTTCCTTCCTTCCTTCCTTCCTTAGCCATTAAGGATGGTAAATAGTTTGGTATCACATTGGGGCTTTTAATTTTCACTTGCTTAATGAATAATTATGATTGGCACATGTAGATACCTTCTTTTTCTACATGCCTGTTTAAGGCTTTCAGTTGTTATTCTATTTTGGTATTTGTCTTACTATTAGGTTTGCAGAGATTTTTCAAAGGTATTATTTAGATATGAGATATTTCTGTTAATTTGGTGCAAATATTCTCTCATTATATGACTTTGTAATTTTCATTATATACTCTTTTATTTAATACATTTTTATTGGAGTATAGTTGATTTACAATGTTATGTTAGTTTCTGCTGTACAAAGACAGATATATGTATAACTCATTAGATACTTCTTTAATGATATTATTTGATGAACTGGAGTTCTTCTTTTAATTGTATTCAATTTGGCTATTGTTTTCTGTAATGATAATGTTTTTGTGACCTCTTTAGAAACTTTTCTGATCCAGATATTTTCCTATATTTTTTCTAAAATTACATATATTTATAAATATTCAGAACTACAAATTTTCTTGGGAGTGACGTTTGTATATGGTGTGAGGTAGAGGACCTGCTTTTTTTTTTTTCCCATCCTCCCACTGGGAATGAGCTTGTAGTCAATTACTGAAAAGACTGTATTTTTCCCACCATTCTTTTTTTTTTTTTTTTTTTTTTTTGCAGTATGCGGGCCCCTCACTGTTGTGGCCTCTCCCGTTGCGGAGCACAGGCTCCGGACGTGCAGGCTTAGCGGCCATGGCTCATGGGCCCAGTCACTCCACGGCATGTGGGATCTTCCCGGACTGGGGCACGAACCCGTGTCCCCTGCATCGGCAGGCAGACTCTCAACCACTGCCACACCAGGGAAGACCTCCCACCATTCTTTTGATCCAAACTTGTTCTCATCATATCTCCATATATTCTAATGATTATTATTATTATTGACATTGTTATTTTTTTTTATTTTGTGGAAGTACCATTGTTTATTCCATCACTCTCAACTTTATAAATGTCTGTATTAAATTATAGTTATTTTGATCTGTAGACACCATCAAAAACAACATTATTGTAAATATACAGCAACCTATTGAGGCAGGAGACAGATGGGCTCCAGGTTAATCAGTTACAACTAGCCTTCTGTTTACATTTCACAGGGCAGGAAAATATGTGGGCTTGGTCTGGACACTTAGAACTAGCCTCCTGTTTGCATTTCCTGAGACAGGAGACAGGTGGGCTTCAGGTTAGACATTTAAAATGAGCTTCCTATTTGCTCTCTGAAATGGAAGCAATGACAGAAATGGGGTAAATAGCCAAGTTTTGTCTATTGTGGATAAGATAGCAGTCATGGCGAGAACAAAGGGGGCAAAACCCATTTGAGCAAAGGATCAAAGGATCTCTGTTTCCCCCCCCCCCACTCCTTGGAGCAAGGGAGACACAACACATGTGCAGAAAGGCTCCTTGGGGGTCAAAAGTCAGGGGACAACTCCAGGCCATGGTGACTCTTGCTTCTCCCAGACACCTTCGTGTCAGGGTCCATCTTGGCTGAGAGATGCGTGTGCACGTAAGGGGAGGGTCCTGAGACAGATTAGTCAGGGTTAACAAAGCAAGATGATTGGCCAGAAGGGAGAAAAAGACCCGGAAAACTGCTCCTTTATAAAGGATTTAAACTTCCCAAAGGTGTGACTCACTCTCTGAGTTCGCCTGTGCATCTTTCCGCATGTACTTTGTTTTTCCAATAAACATTTTACTTTTCTCTTTACCTTCTGCCTCCTCTCCTGAATTCTTTCCCAATAAGGCAGACAATAACTGGGGGTTTATGTCCTAGATGCTGGTCTCTGTGGTCTAGCAGTTAGGACTACCAGGCAGGGAATTTTTTCATGAAATTCACTTAAATGTCTAGAGCAGGAGTCAGACAATTTAGACCAGGATCTTGACAACCATAAACTTTAAAATCGAGTCCACATAGAGAAATGGATATGGAATAGGGCCTTGATGGAATGCTAGAAAAAGGAACTGTATTTGAAACAGAAATAAGTCATTCCTCCATTAACGTGGTGATATATCACCATCTGATCCTGAGTAAAAGGACGATATGTTTGTGTTTTAAATTAATTCCACCTTAGATGAGCATAGGATTACCTCGCTAGATCAATGGACATGAGACTTGGTTCAGGATAGAGCTCTTCACAGGTTGTGCTAGAGCATAGATTTTTGCTCGAGATATTACAAATCTTCCATAAGTGTAGCCAAACCAGATCCCATTAGGGAAATAAAAATGACTTAAAATATCAGTAAACGAAATACAAATACCTGAAACCAAAGGATGAGTTTCAGGTTTAAAATTCTAATTTATAAATTTATTCAACATATATTTATTTTATTAAGTGCATAATATATGTCAGGAATTATGAAAGCTGCTCTACATTCTGGTGAGAGTATACAGATGGTAAAACACTTATATACACACATAAATGTTATATACATAAGAAGTTCAAAGACCAGGGCACAGAATATGCTTGGAATGTTAAAGAAACATAAGCAGACTAATGTAGCTGGAGAAGAGAAAAGCAGAGTGAGTTGATAGATAATGAGGTCAAAGTAGTAGATGAAATCAAATTCTGTAGGCTGTCTAATCCTTTATACTGATTTTGCCTTTCACTCTCTTAGCATGGGAATTCATTTAAGTAGTCAGAGTACAGGAATTATATAATCTAATTTAAATATTGAGAGGATCACCTTGGTTGGCAGAGGAGAATAACTACAAGGATAAGAATGAGAGAAGAAAGGACAATCAAGAAACTATTAGAATAATTATATTATCAAATTATGATGTCTCAGAATGGAGAGGTAGAAATGTATACTCTGAAAAGTGATGATTCTCAGTATACTTTGAAGATAAATTTGGCAGAATTTACCATTTTTTTTTGTGTTGGTATGAAAGAAAGGAACTAGAGAATGACTCACACTTTTGAAGCTGAATAAAGAGATTTTGTTGATTGAAGAGATGAGGGGAAGAGCAAGTTTGTGTGGAGAGGAGAACTTGGTTTTAGAGATATTAAGTTTAAAAATTAGGCATATAAGTGATGATACATAGGGAGTTGTACAGATGTGTCAGGATTTCAGGGTAAATATCTGGCTAGAGGTACATGTTTGGGAGTTGTTAGCACATCATTAGTGTATCAAGCCATAATCATGGATAAGGTATGTAAAGATGGGGATGGCACTAATGATAGAGTCCTGTGGCAGTCCAATATGAGTACATCAGAGACAGGAAATAAAACTGAGAGAGATGAGTCATTGGATTACAATAGAACCAATTGAAAATAGTGTTTTGGAAGCCAAGGAAGTAAAGTATTCCATGAAGGAGAATGTGATCAGTTGTCACATGCTTCTGATAGGTCAAGTAAAATGAGGACTGAGAAATGACCAATGAACTTGGAAACTTGGAAGTCACCTGTAACTTTAGTAAGAACACATTTTCTGAATACCTAACTGCAGTGGTTTCAAGAGTGACTAAAGGAGGGATATAGTGGAAAGTAGGGAGAAGTATAAAAGAGTTATCGAGAATAGATGGAGAGTGAATGGAGTAGGGAACTATACAGAATTCCTGGGAAGTACTTAAGGTTAGTTAAAGTTTTTTTTTTTAACTACTTATCTACAGGGGCAGAGTAGGCCAAGAGTTGAATTGAAGAAGGGTTGGAAGACAGAGGAAGTGAGGGACAAAGAGATGTAAGAGGTCTACCAGGGAACAAGTATGATCATGGACAATGGACCACGTCCTGCATAAACAGGGAAATGAAGATGTGCACTGGAGAGTGAGTGTGGAAGATAAGCAGCTAGAATGACATTTGCAGCAATATGGATGGACCTATTATCATATTAAGTGAAGTAAGCCAGACAGAGACAAATACCATATGATATCATTTATATGTAGAATCTAAATATATATATATACACAAATCAACTTATATACAAAACAGAAATAGACCCACAGATGTAGAAAAATTATGGTTATCAAAGGGGAAAGTGGGAAGAGATAAATTAGGCATTTGGGATTTACATATACACACTTCTATATATAAAATATGTAACCAACAAGGACCTACTGCATAGCACAGAGAATTATACTCAATATTTTGTAATAACCTATAAAGGAAAAGAACCTGAAAAAGAATGTATATATATATATATATATATATATATATATATATATATATATATATACTGAATCTCTTTGCTGTACACCTGAAACTAACACTACATTGTAAATCAACTATATTTCAATAAAAAAATTAATAAAAAAGAAAAGCCATTGTCTAGTTAACCTTAGGAAAAAAAAGGAAACAGTGGACATTTGGTGCTGGTAGCAGATCTGATAAGTGTTAAAAAATTGTAGCAATTAGGTTAATAGAAGGGGCAAGAAGGTAAAGAGATGATGGAATGACATAGGGTTGTTTGCAATTCCAAATTTATTGACATGAGCTAAGATGATTGAAGTGGGTGGCTAAAGTAGGTTCAGGGACAAGAGCTTTGGAGGAGAAGACTTTGAAGTCCAAGGTGTTTGAAAATCACATAGTAGAGAGATCTATAGTGAACTGAATGCAAAATCTTTAAGAAATAAGTGTAGATAATCTCTGGCTCTGTACATGACTAGAACGAAGAGGCATATTTCATAACAAACCCCAAATATTGAGATACACTATTGGTATACACATTGGGAAAAGAAATAACAAATTTTGAAAAATATCATCCATATTCAAGGGATCTTGGAATGACAATCAGTAACTATCCTAAAGAAATACACTTGTATTCTAGCAGATGAAAGGTAAGTAGACTTAATAATATATACTATGCATAGATTTTCAAGTTAAGAAACAAATTATCGCAAGAAGAATTTAAGAGTCTGTAGGAAAAATTTCAGTGTATGAAAGAGAAATTTTTGATTAGAATGTGGAAACTGATTTGCTGACTAGGACCCCATTGCAGATCTTCATGACTAAATATCTTTTAAGATTCTTAGCAAAATTATAAGATTCTTCTGTTGTTTTTGGTTGACTCAAGAAAAATGAAAGGACATACATGACCACAAAGTTTCTTCAAAGTGTTCAAATGTATTTTCTGAGTTCTGTATAAAGTTTTGTTAAATACATACAATTATTTTAAGAACTCTAATCAATCTAACTATCTAATCAATGTAACTTGTTAATGAACTTTCTACAGTCAAAGCCTAATAACAGAAAAACAATAAATAGCTAGGTATATATGTCATTGTTATAGTTGTTGCTTAATTTTTTTGTGCTAGTTGTTGCCACTGTAAAACTTCTTCAAAATTTATCTAATGGCTTCCATTCTTCACTATAGATTTATAAAAATCTCTGCTCTTAAAATATTTCTGAACAGCCATAGCATTCATAATATATTATGGATAGCTTTATAGAAAGAATAGCAATAGGAATTTGTTATGAATAATTTATATGTAGTGATTTCCAAAACAAAGTCATAAAATATATACTAAAAATAAAATGGTTTTGGGGAGTTCCGGGAAGATGGCGGAAGAGTAAGACGCGGAGATCACCTTCCTCTCCACAGATACACCAGAAATACATCTACGCGTGGAACAACTCCTACGGAGCACCTACTGAACGCTGGCAGAAGACCTCAGACCTCCCAAAAGGCAAGGAACCCCCCACGTACCTGGTTAGGGCAAAAGAAAAAACTAAACAGAGACAAAAGAATAGGGACGGGTCCTGCACCAGCGGGAGAGAGCTGTGAAGGAGGAAAAGTGTCCACACACTAGGAGCCCCTTCGCGGGTGGAGACTTCGGGAGGCGGAGTGGGGGAGCTTGGGAGCCGCGGAGGAGAGCACAGCAACAGGGGTGCGGAGGGCAAAGCGGAGAGATTCCAGCACAGAGGATCGGGCCGACCGGCACTCACCAGCCGAGAGGCTTGTCTGCTCGCCCGCCGGGGCGGGCGGGACTGGGAGCTGAGGCTCCGGCTTTTGTCGGAGCGCCGGGAGAGGACTGAGGTTGGCGGCGTGAACACAGCCTGCAGGGCGTTGGTGCGCCGCGGCTGGCCGGGAGAGAGTCTGGGGAGGGGTCTGGACCTGCCGAAGAGGCAAGAGACTTTTACGTCCCTCTTTGTTTCCTGGTGCACGAGGAGGGGGGATTGGGAACGCTGCTTGGGAGAGCTCCGGAGACGGGCGCGAGCCGCGGCTAAGAGTGCGGAGCCCAGAGACGGACATGGGACGCTAAGGCCGCTGCTGCCGCCGCCAGGAGGCCTGTGTGCAAGCGCAGGTCACTAGCCACACGCCCTTCCGGGGAGCCTGTGCAGCGCGCCGCTGCCGGGGTCCCGGGATCCGGGGACGGCTCCCCCGGGAGAGCGCACGGCGCGCCTCAGGCTGCAGCGTCACGCCGGCCTCTGCCGCTGCAGGCCCGCCCTGCACTCCGTGACCCTCCCTACCCCCCGGCCTGGGTGAGCCAGAGCCTCCGAATCAGCGGCTCCTTTAACCCCGTCCTGTCTGAGCAAAGAACAGACGCTCTCCGGCGACCTACACGCACAGGCGGGGCCAAATCCAAAGCTGAGCCCCTGGGAGCTGTGAGAACAAAGAAGAGAAAGGGAAATCTCTTCCAGCAGCCTCAGAAGCAGCGGATTAAAGCTCCACAATCAACTTGATATACCCTGCATCTGTGGAATACCTGAATAGACAACGAATCATCCCAAATTAAGGAGCCCTGTGGATGAAAGGCTCTTGGTGCTGCAGCCAGGACTCAGTGCAGTGCCTCTGAGGTGGGAGAGCCAACTTCAGGACACTGGTCCACAAGAGGCCTCCCAGCTGCACATAATATCAAACAGCAAAAATCTCCGAGAGATCTCCATCTCAACGCCAGCACCCAGCTTCACTCAACGACCAGCAAGCTACAGTGCTGGACATCCTATGCCAAACAACTAGCAAGACAGGAACACAACCCCACCCATTAGCAGAGAGGCTGCCCAAAATCATAATAAGTCCACAGACACCCCAAAACACACCACCAGACGTGGACCTGCCCACCAGAGAGACAAGATCCAGCCTCATACACCAGAACACAGGCACTAGTACCCTCCACCAGGAAGCCTACACAACCCACTGAACCAACCTTAGCCACTGGGGACAGACTCAAAAAACAACAGGAACTACGAACCTTCAGCCTGCAAAAAAAAAAAAAAAAAGGAGACCCCAAACACAGTAAGATAAGGAAAATGAGAAGACAGAAAAACACACAGCAGATGAAGGAGCAAGATAAAAACCCACCAGACCTAACAAATGAAGAGGAAATAGGCAGTCTACCTGAAAAAGAATTCAGAATAATGATAGTAAGGTTGATCCGAAATCTTGGAGATAGAATGGACAATAGAATGGACAAATTGCAAGAATCAGTTAACAAGGACCTAGAAGAACTAAAGATGAAACAAGCAACGATGAACAACACAATAAATGAAATTAAAAGTACTCTAGATGGGATCAATAGCAGAATAACTGAGGCAGAAGAACGGATAAGTGACCTGGAAGATAAAATAGTGGAAATAACTATTGCAGAGCAGAATAAAGAAAAAAGAATGAAAAGAACTGAGGACAGTCTCAGAGACCTCTGGGACAACATTAAACGCACCAACATTCGAATTATAGGGGTTCCAGAAGAAGAAGAGAAAAAGAAAGGGACTGAGAAAATATTTGAAGAGATTATAGTTGAAAACTTCCCTAATATGGGAAAGGAAATAGTTAATCAAGTCCAGGAAGCACAGAGAGTTCCATACAGGATAAATCCAAGGAGAAATACGCCAAGACACATATTAATCAAACTGTCAAAAATTAAATACAAAGAAAACATATTAAAAGCAGCAAGGGAAAAACAACAAATAACACACAAGGGAATCCCCATAAGGTTAACAGCTGATCTTTCAGCAGAAACTCTGCAAGCCAGAAGGGAGTGGCAGGACATATTGAAAGTGTTGAAGGAGAAAAACCTGCAACCAAGATTACTCTACCCAGCAAGGATCTCATTCAGATTTGATGGAGAAATTAAAACCTTTACAGACAAGCAAAAGCTGAGAGAGTTCAGCACCACCAAACCAGCTCTACAACAACTGCTAAAGGAACTTCTCTAGGCAAGAAACACAAAAGAAGGAAAGGACCTACAATAACAAACCCAAAACAATGAAGAAAATGGGAATAGGAACACACATATCGATAATTACCTTAAATGTAAATGGACTAAATGCTCCCACCAAAAGACACAGATTGGCTGAATGGATACAAAAACAAGACCCATATATTTGCTGTCTACAAGAGACCCACTTCAGACCTAGAGACACATACAGACTGAAAGTAAGGGGATGGAAAAAGGTATTTCATGCAAGTGGAAACCAAAAGAAAGCTGGAGTAGCAATTCTCATATCAGACAAAATAGACTTTAAAACAAAGACTATTAGAAGAGACAAAGAAGGACACTACATAATGATCAAGGGATCAATCCAAGAGGAAGATATAACAATTGTAAATATTTATGCACCCAACATAGGTGCACCTCAATACATAAGGCAAATACTGACAACCATAAAAGGGGAAATCGACAGTAACACATTCATAGTAGGGGACTTTAACACCCCACTTTCACCAATGGACAGATCATCCAAAATGAAAATAAATAAGGAAACACAAGCTTTAAATGATACATTAAACGAGATGGAGTTAATTGATATTTATAGGACATTCCATCCAAAAACAACAGAATACACATTTTTCTCAAGTGCTCATGGAACATTCTCCAGGATAGATCATATCTTGGGTCACAAATCAAGCCTTGGTAAATTTAAGAAAATTGAAATTGTATCAAGTATCTTTTCTGACCACAACGCCATGAGACTAGATATCAATTACAGGAAAAGATCTGTAAAAAATACAAACACATGGAGGCTAAACAATACACTACTTAATAATGAAGATATCACTGAAGAAATCAAAGAGGAAATCAAAAAATACCTAGAAACAAATGACAATGGAGACACAACGACCCAAAACCTGTGGGATGCAGCAAAAGCAGTTCTAAGGGGGAAGTTTATAGCAATACAAGCCCACCTTAAGAAGCAGGAAGCATCTCGAATAAACAACCTAACCTTGCACCTCAAGCAATTAGAGAAAGAAGAACAAAAAAACCCCAAAGCTAGCAGAAGGAAAGAAATCATAAAAATCAGATCAGAAATAAATGAAAAAGAAATGAAGGAAACAATAGCAAAGATCAATAAAACTAAAAGCTGGTTCTTTGAGAAGATAAACAAAATAGATAAACCACTAGCCAGACTCATCAAGAAAAAAAGGGAGAAGACCCAAATCAATAGAATTAGAAATGAAAAAGGAGAGGTAACAACTGACACTGCAGAAATAAAAGAGATCATGAGAGATTACTACAAGCAACTCTATGCCAATAAAATGGACAATCTGGAAGAAATGGACAAATTCTTAGAAAGGTACAACCTGCCAAGACTGAATCAGGAAGAAATAGAAAATATGAACAGACCAATCACAAGCACTGAAATTGAAACTGTGATTAAAAACCTTCCAACAAAGAAAAGCCCAGGACCAGATGGCTTCACAGGCGAATTCTATCAAACATTTAGAGAAGAGCTAACACCTATCCTTCTCAAACTCTTCCAAAATATAGCAGAGGGAGGAACACTCCCAAACTCCTTCTACGAGGCCACCATCACCTTGATACCAAAACCAGACAAGGATGTCACAAAGAAAGAAAACTACAGGCCAATATCACTGATGAACATAGATGCAAAAATCCTCAACAAAATACTAGCAAACAGAATCCAACAGCACATTAAAAAGATCATACACCATGATCAAGTGGGGTTTATTCCAGAAATGCAAGGATTCTTCAATATACGCAAATCTATCAATGTGATAAACCATATTAACAAACTGAAGGAGAAAAACCATATGATCATCTCAATAGATGCAGAGAAAGCTTTTGACAAAATTCAACACCCATTTATGATAAAAACCCTGCAGAAAGTAGGCATAGAGGGAACTTTCCTCAACATAATAAAGGCCATATATGACAAGCCCACAGCAAACATCATCCTCAATGGTGAAAAACTGAAAGCATTTCCACTAAGATCAGGAACAAGACAAGGTTGCCCACTCTCACCACTCTTATTCAACATAGTTTTGGAAGTTTTAGCCACAGCAATCAGAGAAGAAAAGGAAATAAAAGGAATCCAAATCGGAAAAGAAGAAGTAAAGCTGTCACTGTTTGCAGATGACATGATCCTATACATAGAGAACCCTAAAGATGCTACCAGAAAACTACTAGAACTAATCAATGAATTTGGTAAAGTGGCAGGATACAAAATTAATGCACAGAAATCTCTGGCATTCCTATATACTAATGATGAAAAATCTGAAAGTGAAATCAAGAAAACACTCCCATTTACCATTGCAACAAAAAGAATAAAATATCTAGGAATAAACCTACCTAAGGAGACAAAAGATCTGTATGCAGAAAATTATAAGACACTGATGAAAGAAATTAAAGATGATACAAATAGATGGAGAGATATACCATGTTCTTGGATTGGAAGAATCAACATTGTGAAAATGACTCTACTACCGAAAGCAATCTATAGATTCAATGCAATCCCTATCAAACTACCACTGGCATTTTTCACAGAACTAGAACAAAAAATTTTGCAATTTGTATGGAAACACAAAAGACCCCGAATAGCCAAAGCAATCTTGAGAACGAAAGAAGGAACTGGAGGAATCAGGCTCCCAGACTTCAGACTATACTACAAAGCTACAGTTATCAAGACGGTATGGTACTGGCACAAATACAGAAAGATAGATCAATGGAACAGGATAGAAAGCCCAGAGATAAACCCACGCACATATGGTCACCTTATCTTTGACAAAGGAGGCAGAAATGTACAGTGGAGAAAGGACAGCCTATTCAATAAGTGGTGCTGGGAAAACTGGACAGGTACATGTAAAAGTATGAAATTAGATCACTCCTTAACACCGTACACAAAAATAAGCTCAAAATGGATTAAAGACCTAAATGTAAGGCCAGAAACTATCAAACTCTTAGAGGAAAACATAGGCAGAACACTCTATGACATAAATCACAGCAAGGTCCTTTTTGACCCACCTCCTAGAGAAATGGAAATAAAAACAAGAGTAAACAAATGGGACCTAATGAAACTTAAAAGCTTTTGCGCAGCAAAGGAAACCATAAAGAAGACCAAAAGACAACCCTCAGAATGGGAGAAAATATTTGCAAATGAAGCAACTGACAAAGGATTGATCTCCAAAATTTATAAGCAGCTCATGCAGCTTAATAACAAAAAAACAAACAACCCAATCCAAAAATGGGCAGAAGACCTAAATAGACATTTCTCCAAAGAAGATATACAGACTGCCAACAAACACATGAAAGAATGCTCAACATCACTAATCATGAGAGAAATGCAAATCAAAACTACAATGAGATATCATCTCACACCAGTCAGAATGGCCATCATCAAAAAATCTAGAAACAATAAATGCTGGAGAGGGTGTGGAGATAAGGGAACCCTCTTACACTGTTGGTGGGAATGTAAATTGATACAGCCACTGTGGAGAACAGTATGGAGGTTCCTTAAAAAGCTACAAATAGAACTACCATATGACCCAGCAATCCCACTACTGGGCATATACCCTGAGAAAACCATAATTCAAAAAGAGTCATGTACCAAAATGTTCATTGCAGCTCTATTTACAATAGCCCGGAGATGGAAACAACCTAAGTGTCCATCATCGGATGAATGGATAAAGAAGATGTGGCACATATATACAATGGAATATTACTCAGCCATAAAAAGAGACGAAATTGAGCTATTTGTAATGAGGTGGATAGACCTAGAGTCTGTCATACAGAGTGAAGTAAGTCAGAAAGAGAGAGACAAATACCGTATGCTAACACATATATATGGAATTTAAAAAAAAAATGTCATGAAAAACCTAGGGGTGAAACAGGAATAAAGACACAGACTTACTAGAGAATGGACTTGAGCCTATGGGGAGGGGGAAGGGTAAACGGTGACAAAGCGATAAAGAGGCATGGACATATATACACTACCAAACGTAAGGTAGATAGCTAGTGGGAAGCAGCTGCATAGCACAGGGAGATCAGCTCGGTGCTTTGTGACCGCCTGGAGGGGTGGGATGGGGAGGGTGGGAGGGAGGGAGACGCAGGCGGGGGGAGATATGGGAATATATGTATATATATGACTGATTCATTTTGTTGTGAAGCTGAAACTAACATACCATTGTAAAGCAATTATACTCCAATAAAGATGTTAAAAAAAAAATAAATAAAAAATAAAATGGTTTTGTTTGGCCTGAGTTAAGACAAAAAAAGTTTAAACAGAAAACTTGTAAGCTACTTAAATTTATGTAAAACAGTAAAAATACACACTTCCTTTATGCTGTTTATATGTCTTTACCATAACAACATGAGTACAGATTTTCATCTTATTTTCTGATGTTTCAATATTATTGAAATTTGTACCAGTTTTACATTAAACATATTAAAAATAATGGAATATAGATGAATTGATGGGGGGAAATTTCTTCTGCCCACAGTCTTTAAATCACCAGGGGACTCAAAATACCTGAAGTTCCATGCTGTTAGCAAAATGAAATCAGTATGTATGACTGTAAAAATAATCTGAGGAATAACTGAAGACTCTTATTCTAATAAACATAATCAAGGATGCTACCCTTGAAAAATAAAGTTTTCTGCTTAAAGCAACTGCACTGTGGGAAATTGAACTCTTAATCTCCCACTGTTTCATACTTGGGCAGAGGCCCAGGGCTGCAATAAATTGTAAAATTTCTCATTTTATGTTTGCTCCTTCGTGTTGGGGAGACCCAGAGGCAGTGGGGGTTACATATATGATCATTCTACTGTAATCTTTTAAAATTTCTAATGATAATCATTATAATAAACTGCAAATAAGTGAGTTTATTTAACTCAAGTATGATACCATCCCTTAGCTATTGAACAGAAGACAAGATATTTGATATGATTTTATGATGATTCATTATAATAAAACCAATAACAACAATAATAGGAAAAAGATTTATTAAGTATCCAGCATACACTAGGCACAGATTTGTATATATATTTGGATAATTTTATGTCATCCTTCATCATAACCCCATGAGATAGGTACTGTTATTGGCTAAATTTTACTAATCTGGATGCTGAGGTTTATATTTGGAGAAATTAAATAAATCGTTAACTATAATATAGTTAATTTCTGGATATTACATCAAAAATCTGCTAATTCATCAACACAAACTATGATCTTAATCAGTGCACCTACTTCACGCTACTTAATAAGCTTGTCAAATTGTTTCTTCTTTTTTTTTTAATTTAATTTATTTATTTTTGGCTGTGTTTGGTCTTCGTTGCTGTGCGAGGGCTTTTTCTAGTTGTGGTGAGCGGGGGCTACTCCTCGTTGTGGTACGTGGGCTTCTCATTGCAGTGGCTTCTCTTGTTGTGGAACACGGGCTCTAGGTACACGGGCTTCAGTAGTTGTGGCGTGCGGGCTCAGTAGTTGTGGCTCATGGGCTTAGCTGCTCCATGGCATGTGGGATCTTCCCGGACCAGGGCTCAAACCCACATCCCCTGCATTGGCAGGCAGATTCTTAACCACTGCGCCACCAGGGAGACCCTATCAGATTGTTTTTTAAAAACTTTTCCTATAAGATTTCTAACTGCATGATGATAATCCTCATCTTTCCTTGATGTAGTTAGTATGAGTAAGCTATTCCATATTGATCCAGAAATAGAAAACTGTTTCTTACAATAAAATTTTTAATCCTTATCTTCAATAATGTGAGACACATTTAGAGATATAGCTTCCTAAGCTTCTCTGCTTAGCTTATGTAAATTTTTATCTCTAACTCAGAAGAACATTTAAGTACTTTATAAAATCTATTCCTGTTTTTGGCCTGTTTAACTGGTTTGGAAAATAGGACATGGATTCATTACTTACTGTATAAATTCTCTTTACCACTTCCTTAAATTTGTTTTAAGGAATACTTTCTTGAAATGTGATAGTTTAACTATAGGTCTTATGTTCTAAGATTTGGTAAGCAAGTTCATGTTTTTGCATTCTTTCATGAATATTCAGTATTTGCTGTTTTAAAGATAGTTACTGTGGGTTTAGTACTAAGAATGCTACAACCATAATTCTTTTTTACCACTGCCCTGAGATTCACTAATAGTGGATTTATCACCTTAATGAGCAAACAATTTAATGGCTAAGTCCACTGCATATTTTCCATCTTATACTCTTCCCCATAGACTATGACACTGTTAATAACAATTCATTCCTTACAAGAATTTTCGTCATAAGAATCCATGTCACTATACTCATTTTCCCTTTGCCTATTTGATGCTTCAAAATATCCTTTCTGAACTGCTCTTCCTCTGCCTAGGTAACATATTATCAACACAATTCTATAAAGAATATGTGGTACATATATACAATAGAATACAGCTCAGCCATAAAAAGGAGTGAAATAATGCCATTTGCAGCAGTATGGATGTACCTAGAAATAATCATACTAAGTAAAGTAAGTCAGAAAGAGAAACACAACCATCATATGATATTACTTATATGTGGAATCTAAATTATGACACACATGAACTTATCTACAAAAGAGAACAAGACTCACAGACATAGAGAACAGACTTATGGTTGCCAGAGGGGAGGGGGAGTGGGGGAAGGATGGACTGTGAGTTTGGAATTAGCAGATGTAAACTATTATGTATAGAATAGATAAACAACAAGGTAGGTCCTACTGTATAACACAGGGAACTATATTCAATATCCTGTGATAAACCATAATGGAAAAGAATATGAAAAAAATATATATATATATGTAATTGAATCACTTTGCTGTACAGCAGAAAATAACACAATATTTTAAATCAACTATACTTCAATAAAATCGACTGAAAAAGAAGACAATACTAGGCCCTCTTCCATTCTCACTAGACTCACACTCAATGAGATGTGATCTACTACCTGGGAGATAAATTACTAATATACGGTGATGTGCTAAATCTATATCTCCTTCCTAGAACTCTCTGTTGTGCTCCAGGTCCAGTTCCTCTTGGACATTTTCACTTGATATACAAAAAGCCAATCAAATTAAATGTGCTAAAAAGTGAGCTAATCAATGTCTTCTCGCCCCAAAATAATTCCCCTCCTTTCAGAATATGACTTCAGCCCTTGCCCAAACAAATCCCACATCTTTTTTCTTGTTCCATCACCATGCCCAGTTAAATCTAGCACCAAAAACATATCCCCAGTCTCTTTACTGATTTTTATTTCCCTAAAAATGATAATAAATCCACTTATTATTTGTTTCCTACTTTTTTATCTATATGGCCACCCATATGTCTTGCTTTTGGCATTTCTACCATGTTATTATACTACTTGTGGTTCTTCCAATGATTCCCATTTGTCACTCTGTCTAATCTTCTCACTTGGCACAGAGCACTCATTCTTCCTCATCAACACTTCCCACTCCTGTCTGACTTTATCTCTGTAACTTTTATTCATCATCTTTAATTTAGTCCACAGATTAGAAGGTCTTACAACAGAAAATATTCCTTGACATTTAAATACTGAATTAGGTGACTCTCTTGTTCTCTGATGAAAATTATTGCCTATCAGATACATTATAATTGCCTTTTTAGTTATTATTATTCCTTGGAAATCCCATGTCCTTTAAGGCAAATAGAATAGTTTGCCATTGCAGTTTTCAGGATCTAGCACAGTAAAATTTACAAAACAGGTTTACAAAACTAATAGATAAATTACAAGAATAAATGAGTCTCTTTCTTCAAACAATTCACAGATGCATAGATTCTGATTAAAATAATCTTACAAATGTGAGGATTTAATTTTTCTCCACTGAATATTAACTGGGAAGTAGGTAAATAATTAACCCCACCTCAGAGGTCTTTCTTTATAAAAGTACCAGATTATAAAATCATTCTTTCCTTATTGCTGAAGCCTTTGTCTGAAGTTTTAAATATTCTATTATTATAGACTTTGCATTTCAGGAAAGCATGTCTATTTCCAGTACTACACAATTAACCAATTTGCTTACTATCAACTTAATCCTTAAATTTTCTTTTCAGGAATGAATATTTACTCCTATCTTGATTACTTATATTATTTTTAAAATTATTTTTATGACTTTTTGATGACTTGATAGTAGAAATTTTAGATAAGATTGTAGACAAAATAGATGTATTTGAAACTTTTAAGAAAAATGCTCGCAAAAGGGAGTTTTGTGTCAAATATTTAGAAAAAAATCTTGGTTTTTTTTCTGATTAAAATAAAGCCTCAGTCTTTTATTTCTTCATGTAAAACAAACACAAATATATGTGAATAACACATTAAACAAAAAGTTTATTTGCACTGTGGATTCAAATATTTCCAGGTAATTACAAAAGAAAACATTGTTATAAATGTTCTTATATCATTTCACAAATACTTATGCTTATTTATAGTATTTAGATTTAATAGAACATGGCATAGAATAAATAGTAAAATTGATAGCAATAAAAATAAGTATATTATTTTCTGATATATGGAAACAGGGGTAACACAAATGCTCTCTTAAGGACACACTGTTTTTAATATCTCTTATCTAAAAACCAGCATGTAACAAACACTTATGTAGTCAAATGTTAGCAGTACCTGTGCAGTTGGAGATATCGTGGTTCACTCTTGAACAAGTGTACAGAAAAGGAAGATTCATAATTATTTGAACATAAAATTCCAACCTCACTTGGAAAATTATAAGTGGCTACTCCTATAATATATCAATATTTTTTCTTTTGAGAATTATTAATACTTTATAAACATTTTTGTTCAAGAAAGAAAAAGGTTTTCACAAGGGTCAATTAAAAGGAAGCAAATATAGTGCATTAAAAAGGGTGATTTTGTAAAGTCTGACAGACATGGATTTCTGTATGTGCTTTTCCACAAACTAGTTGTGGAACTAGGCCAAATTATATAACTTTTCTAAGCCTCCATGTTCTCTAATATAAAATGAGAGTATATTGTCTACCTCCTTGTAATATGAGAATTCAACTATATAATATATATATATATATATATATATATATATATAGAGAGAGAGAGAGAGAGAGAGAGAGAGAGAGAGAGAGAGAGAGAGTCTTGCACAAAATGGGCACTTAATGAATCATTTTCTGTTTCTTCTTATCCTCTTAATTTCCTGGATTTTAAATTCTAAATGGGTGAATAGATTTATTTTGATCTTAACTTTTGGAGAAACAATTGTAATTTACATTTTATTAAAGATAGAATTATACTAGTCATCAGATAAGATACCTGATAAAATAATGGGTAATTACTTAAGTGATCAGGGACTACTTTTTACTTATATCCATTTACATCTTAATTGTTATTGTTATAATTATTTTTGATACATACTTCTTAGTTCATCACAAACTATAATCATCTTATTCTTAAGGGCACTGTCTCATTTTATTCTTCCCCTTCCTCTTTATACCTAACAGCAAACTCTAAGGAATAATAAGAAACACAGGGAGATCAGCTCGGTGCTTTGTGACCACCCAGAGGGGTGGGATAAGGAGGTTGGGAGGGAGACGCAAGAGGGAGGAGATATGGGGATATATGTATATGTATAGCTGATTCACTTTGTTATAAAGCAGAAGCTAACACATCATTGTAAAGCAATTATACTCCAATAAAGAAGTTAAAAAAATAATAGAATAGAAAAAGAAAAAGAAATAGTAGTGCACCTGTTGCATGGGGCTAGATAAAGACTGACAAGGGTTGGTCCTTGCATGCCTGCTGCCAGGTGCAAAAAAAAAAAAAAGGCCTTCATTAAGGCCATATATTTTGCTCCTGTGGCCTCCAGCTTCTCTGCACATTTGGCACTACTGGGGATCCCATTATCCATACCACCTCTGCACCCTGTCCTCACAGGGACAGACCCAAGTGCTCCAAGGCAGTCCCAGGAGCAGAATCCTGTGGATGGCCCACACTCAGAGGTGGGGATAAAACCAAAGCTGAACCCAGGAGTGGGGAGACCAAGGAAGAGGATTGAAAATCTTTCTATCAGCTGCACAAGCTGCAGATTAAATCCCTGCAATTAGTTAGGTAGACCCTGCGTCTATGGACTATTTGAGTAGACAGAGTTCCCAGAAATGAAAACGGTCCAGCTCTGGTAGCTGTGGACTTTGGGAGCAAGCACACATGGCAGTTGGGCCAGTTCAGAGACTGAGTGATCCCCACGGAGCCCACAACAAGTCCAGAGACCAACCCAGAGGTAGTGGAGGGCCTCTTGGAGAGGTGGAGGTGGGCTGTGGCTTACAGTGAGAGCAAGGACACTGACAGCTGAGACATCAGGATAACATTATTATTACTACTATTATTACTATTTTTATTATGTTTTGATTCATTCTGTTGTTGCTTCTTTTTTTTAATTTTTTACTTTTGTTGTTGTTATTGTTCTTGTTGTAACTGTTTTTATTATTCTTATTTAGCCTTTTGGCTAAATAAGCCTTGTTTTTTAACACATTTTTTATCTTTCATTTTTATTTTTTAAAAATATTTCTATTTTTACTTTGTTTTTTGGTTGTCCTGTGTTCTTTCCCCTTTTCCCCTTTTCCTTTTCTTACAACTTTTTCTTTAATATATTTTTTAAAATATATTTCTATTTCCACCTTGCTTTTCTGTTGTTCTATGTTCCCCCCCCCTTTTTTTAATCATTTATGTCAGTTTGTTTTTTGTTTCTTTGCTTTATTCTTCAGCTGGCAATCTGCTCTGGTTTTGCTTTTTGGCTTTGTGTTTTTGTTAGTTTTGTTTTTAGTTGTTTGATTTCATTTTTGGGTTCTTTTGTTTGTCTGGTTGTTATCTTGCTTTTTGTTTTACTTGATTCTGTTTTTACTCCTTTTGTGTGTGTGCATGTGTTTCCTTGTTTCTGTTTTTGTTTGTGTGATTTTGCTTTTACCATTTGTCTAGAGTTTTGTTTGTCTTTTTTTTTTAATCCCCTTTATTGCTGTAATGAGCAACTGCAGGGTCTTCGTTCCCCTACTGGAAGTCAGGCCTGAGCCTCTGGGGAGAGAGTTCCGAGTCCAGGACTCTAGACCACCAGAGAATTTCCAGCCCCAAGGAATATTATTTGGTGAGAGTTCTTAAGGGGGCCTCTATCTGAATACAAGACCAGCTCCACCCAACTGCCTGCAGCTTCCAACTCTGGACACCTCACACTAAACAAAAAGCAAGACAAGAACACAACACACCCATCAGCAGAGAGGTTACCGAAATTCATACAAAGCTTACAGACACCCCAAAACACACCATCTGACATGGTCCTGCCCATCAGAGAGAAAAGACTCAGCTCCACCCACCAGAAAACAAGCACCAGTCCCTCCAATCAGTAAGCCTACAGAAGCTACTGGACCAACATCAGCACTGGGGGCAGAGAACAAAAGCAAGAGGAGCTATGACCCTGCAGCATGGGGAAAGGAGACCTAAGACACAGTAAACTAGACAAAATGAGAAAACAGAGAAATATCCTGAAGACAAAGGAGCAAGATAAAACCCCAAGATCGAATAAATAAAGAGGAAATAGGCAAACTACCTAAAAAAGAATTTAAAGTAATGATAGTAAAGATGATCCAAAATTTCAATAATAGAATGGAGGCACAGATTGAGAAGATACAAGAAATGTTTAATGGGGACTTAGAAGAACTAAAAAGCAGACAATCAGTGATGAACAACACAAAAAACCAAATTAAAAATACACTAGAGTGAATCAATAGCAAAATAAGTGAGGCAAAGAACAGATAAGTGAGCTGGGAGATAGAATGATGGAAATAACTGCAGCAGAGCAGAATAAAGAAAAAAGAATGAAAAGAAATTAGCACATTCTCAAGACCTCTGGAACATTAAGCACACCAACATTCTAATTATCAGAGTCACAGAAGAAGAGAAAAAGAAAGGGTCTGAGAAAATATTTGAAGAGATTATAGTCAAAAACTTTGCTAACATGGGAAAGGAAATAGTTAATCAAGTCCAGGAAGTGCAAGAGGGTCTCATACTGGATAAACCCAAGGAGAAACATGCAAGACACGTATTAATCAAACTAACAAAAACTAAACACAAAGAAAAAATATTAAAAGCAGTAAGGGAAAAGCAACAAATAACATACAAGGGAATCCCCATAAGGTTAACAGCTGATCTTTCAGCAGAAACTCTGCAGGCCAGAAGGGATTGGCAGGATATATTTAAAGTGATGAAAGAGAAAGACCTACAACCAAGATTAATATACCCAGCAAAGATCTCATTCAGATTCAATGGAGAAAGCAAAAGCTTTCAAACAAGCAAAAGCTAAGAGAATTCAACACCATAAAATCAGTTTTATAACAAAGGCTACAGGAACTTCTCTAGGCAGGAAACACAAGAGAAGGAAAAGACTACAGTAACAAACCCAAAACAATTAAGAAAATGGTAATAGGAATGTACCTATCAATAATCACCTTATGGATTAAATGCTTCAACCAAAAGAAACAGACTGGCTGAATGGATATAAAAACAAGACCCATATATGTGTTGTCTACAGGAGACCCACTTCAGACCTAGGGATACATACAGACTGAAAGTGAGGGGATGGAAAAAGTTTTTCCATGCAAATGGAAATCAAAAGAAAGCTGGAGTAGCTATACTCATATCAGACAAAATAGACTTTAAAATAAAGATTGTTACAAGAGACAAGGAAGGACACTACATAATGATCAAGGGAACAATACAAGAACAAGATAAAACAATTATAAATATTTATGCACCCAGCATAGGAGCACCTCAATACATAAGGCAAATGCTAACAGCCATAAAAGGGGAAATCAACAGTGAAACAATAATAGTGGGGAAATTTAACAACCCACTTACACCAATGGACAGATCATCCAGATAGAAAAATAAAAAGGAAACACAAGTCTTAAATGACACATTAAAGCAGATGGACTTAATTATATTTACAGGGCATTCCATTCAAAAACAACAGAATATGCTTTCTTCTCAAGTGCACATGGGATGTTCTTCAGGATAGATCACATCTTGGGTCACAAGTCAAGCCTCTGTAAATTTAAGAAAATTGAAAATGTATCAAGCGTCTTTTATGACCACAACATTACAAGATTAGATATCAATTACAGGTTAAAAAAAACCCTGCAAAAACCACAAACGGATGGAGGTTAAACAATATACTACTAAACAACCAAGAGATAACTGGACAAATTAAACAGGAAATCAAAGCATACCTAGACGGCTTCCCTGGTGGCGCAGTGGTTGAGAGTCCGCCTGCCGATGCAGGGGACATGGGTTTGTGCATAATGCATATGCATATATATATAACAGATATATACATACACACACACACACATATATATACACATACACACATATATCTAAAACACCCAAATATAAACATTCGTGATTGTAGGGTGTACGTGTTTAATATACATAAATGCTTGGCTCTATGTTGTGTAAGTCAAATTAATTGCTTCTTCTCTGCCTCTTCACCGTTTATTCACCCATTAGATTATCACGTAGTTTTATCAGTATAGACAATTGCAGATACTCATTTTATTCCTTGGTTTAGAATCTAATACTATTGCCATTAATTTTGTTACAAATTTGGCCATTGGGAACTCACTTTAGTTGGCTCCTATGTCCTTGTGGCATGCCCCATACCTTAATTTTTTTTTCTCTTGCTTTCTGGTATTACAAGATGTTCTAGGCTCATTTTGTAATTTCTCTGCCTCAGCCCTTAAATTATCCATTTCTCTAAGTGGACCCATTTCCTTTTATTAGAGAACTAACTGTATAAAAAACAAATATCTAGGTGCTGGCATGTTTGTGACCATCTCTAGGTTCTTTCAGCAGATGCACCTAGGAAATCTATATGTATATATACTAACCCACCTATACTTACAACTCAATATTTATTTATCTATCTATCCATATGCATGTATAATAAAATCAATATGAATTTGTACAGATATGACTGACTCTAATTCATCATCACACAGTTCATTCAAGTCTTCTCCCCTTTCTTATATTCTATTTATTTCTCTGACAGTGTAAAACCTCCTGTCTTCTGTCATTTAAAGTTTATTAACTTATTTGTTATTTTTATAATTTGAATACATGTGGATTGGAGGGTAGAACAAATAAAATAATATATTTGCATTTTACATGGTGTTTTTAAAAATTTTTAATAATAAATAATCTCATATATATATATATTTATATATATACACATACACACACAAATGCACACACAATTGATTTTTTTTTTTCGATACGCGAGCCTCTCACTGTTGTGGCCTCTCCCGTTGCGGAGCACAGGCTCCAGACGCACAGGTTCAACAGCCATGGCTCACGGGCCCAGCCGCTCCATGGCATGTGAGATCTTCCCGGACCGGGGCACGAAACCATGTCCCCTGCATTGGCAGGCGGACTCCCAACCACTGCACCACCAGGGAAGACCACACAATTGATTTTTTATCTATAGGTCTTATTCTGCAAACTTGCTATAGTCAGTTAATATCTCAAGTAGATATTTTGTAGATTCCATAGTACTTTCTCCAACCATCAGGTCACCTGAGAACAAAAACAGTGCAAACAAAGAGAGTTGAATTATTTCTTATGAGCCTGAATGATTTTTTTTTACCTTAATTGCACTGGTTATGTCTCCAGTGCAATGAAGAATAGAAGCAGGGAGAGCTTACATCCTAGCCCTGTCCCTGAGTTTAGTGAGAAATATTAGCTCTTTCACTATTAAGAAGGGTGAAAATTATGAATTTTTTGTAAATGCTCTTTATCAGGTTGAGAGATAGTCCTAATTGCTGGAAAATTTCATTAGAAATAGATATTAGATTTTGTGAAATGTTTTTCCTGCATCTATATAGGTAAACATATTTTTCTTCTTTAGTCTGTTAATGTGATAAATCACACTGCTTTTCAAATGTCAATATAACTCTGAATTCTATTATTTATATTTTAAAGTTTGGTAAAATTTATCAGTGAGGCCATCTGGATATGGAATTTTATTTGTAGGAATGTCTTTAAATAATCTAATTTCTTTATAAGCTACAGGAATATGAAGTTATCTATTTCTTTTTAAAATAGGTTTATTAATAAATGAATACAATCAACTGTATATGTTATTATCATTCACTTTTAATATTTACACACATGTTTGTATGTATACATGTATACACATAATTAATACAACACAATAATGAAGATATTATTACCCCCAAAAGTTTCTTTGTACTGACAATGTTTGTAAGCTTTCACCTTCTCTAGAAAGTAACCCAAATCTTTCCTGAAGTGTGATTCACAGCTATTGTTCCTACCTGTATAAGTTTACTCAGATCTTTTATTACAGTTTACAATGAAACTATTGAAATAGTGGGAAACACCCTAAGAGAGTTCTCTAGGTTGCATGTATTATTTTCCCTCTTCCCATTGTGCAGAAGCAACCTTATTTTCTCTTGATAGTCTTTAATCACCCCCAAACAACACTTAATCTTCAGTCTGTTGGTCCAGAATTCAGTCAACAACATATTATCAAATGCCAGTCTCAAATTCCAACTCAAGGTAACTCTTTCTACTCTCTCTTGTTTCAAGTTCAGGAATCAAAAAGATGAGAAATAGGTAATTAGACACAATGATCAGAGACATCTCTCTACCTATAGATTCCTCTGACTACAGAAGAAACAACATCATGTTCTGTTTACTGATTCAGAATATATATCTCCTGCTATAAAAAAGAAATCTAATATAATGTTTTTGTCTCCTAGCTGGTACCATAACTAAGTCCTATATAAGTTATGTCTTTCTTTGTGATCAACTCTTTATCAATAATGGGGTATATTTTCTGCTATTAAATGACTTACTTGCTCAGAAACAATGCTGTAAGAAGTGGCATACCTTAGAAGATTTTTTTGTTTCTTTTTTCTTTTTTTTAATAATTCTGTGGTTAGCATTGCATGTGAAGCATAGCAAGTAAAGAAAGGCAAATCCATACCCAGAATAAATATCTACTCTAAGGTGAACAAATTATTGTTTCCTCCATGATAGAAGACATTAAATACAATCAAAATATAGTCAAGTGGCCAGCTGGCCCCTGCCTTTTCCCTCCACACTGAATAGGATGTCATTTTGGTACTCATATTGGTTTCTGCTGCTGGCAGAGTGGGCAAGCAGTTTTGATGGTAACGGGAATAGTTGTGGCAAAGATGATCCACATGTTTGATTGCATGCAACGCCTAAATGTCTGTGACCAACACATAATGGGTTCATGGAATCACCATGCCACAGTGGATGGTAATAGGCCAAATTCCATTTACCACCTAAACCCTGCAATTCCCCACTTTGCGATCCAGGGAATGACATTTTCTAAAGTCAACGTCCAATAGTCTGGTATTGTTGACGATTACTTGTTGACATGGAAAGAAACTTGGGTTAATGGTCGTTTATCCTCTGAAGAAAGGCAGTAAGATTTTGGTGATATTTCAGGGTGTTTCTACAAGAATATCAAAGGGCTTCATTCAAGGAGCTCTGTGTTTATTAACTGATTCAAACCCGGGAATGTTAATGAGGCACCAAAACAATTAAACTGATCAAAGATTATTTTTCTTTAGCAAGAACTAAAGGTTTTTGTTTGTGCTGTTGTTTTATTTTTGAACATTTGAAGGTTGTCCACAAAATTGGGGACACAATGAGCAATATGTCATCTTCAAAGATTCTTCCACGCCACAGCATTCTCATTATTGTATTAGCCCTGCTGTCTATGACAATGCCCATTACTCCTGGTACTAAGGGGCTAAAACTTTGCCTCTGCAGCCAGAACTCATTCTCACTAAAATTGGAGTCCCTTTTAATAACAGTATCTCCCATATTTATCTCAGGACTTCAGAGAAAAGTAACTATAATACCTCTTTTGTTAAATAAACATTTTAGTTTAGTTTTAGATTAACAGGAAAATTGGGGACAACAGAGTCCTCAAATACTCCACACAGTTTCTCCTGTTATTATTATTGTACTTTATAATTGTACATTTTCACAGTTAGTGAACAAATATTGATACATTATTATTAACCAAAGTCCACACTTTATTCATATTTTCTTAGTTTTACGTAATGTGTTTCCTTCTGTTCCAGGACCCCATCAAAGATATCCCATTATATTTAATCATCATGTGTCCTTAGGTTCCTATGGCTCTGAGAGTTAATAAAGTGCTTTTCAAGGTTACTGAAAGTTCCAAAATATTAATCAACATCACTATTAAGGGAGATTCTTTTGACCTCTGTAATGGACATAGTTAATGAATAGTTTAATGAATTGGCTTTCACTCTACCTTAGTTCAATATAGACCAAATCTGAGTTTATGATTTAATCAACCAACCAAGTAAACAATTTGAACCATTCCCCATTAATCAAGCTAGCACAATACATTGAAATTCATCTTTAAGAGCACCCATATTGATAAATCCAACCTGGTCTTAAATTCTGCTCCTCTCCGTATTCTGTAATATGCATGGAATCTACTCTTACACATATTCCCTAGATTTTTTTGCCAATATAAATGGGAAATTTGAAGTTGTTTTGACATTCAAAAATTTCCATCTGACATTGACTTTATGTGGTTCATGGGGTAATACTAGAATCTGGATTGGTAATGAGAGTTTGTTGTGATGAGGCCTAAGGAAATTTGACATTCACTTGCAAGATACATCAGTGAAGGTTCAGTCAAGGAAGCAAAATCAGTATGAGTATGATAGAGTAAGGAGTTTTTGTAGGAACAATATCTTGTACTAATGTGGAAGAAGCTGGGGAAGTAAAGGTCCACAAGGGAAGATAAAGGATGAAGGGATATTTACTCACCAATCCTCCTGTTGCCAGATATGTCAGAGAGGGACTCTGAAGGAGAAATGATGGACTTGTGTGTGGAAGCCTAGTGTCCTGAGTCTTACAGTGGAGTTACTATTGATCAACAGGGACAGCAGTAAAGGAGGAAAATTAGACCTAGAGTGTTATAGAGTGAGGACAAATGTCAATCTGCTGGAATTTATGCATCTGTCTGTCTTCAAAGAGAGGACAAAGACCAGCTGGAATCTGGTAGCCTCTCCACATCTGTCTCTCATTACCCCTATCTATGATGGCATTCAGGGAGTAATAGCTACTTTTACTCACTTCTGCTTTCAAAATCTCTTTCAAATTTCTGTTTTGATCAACTCTAATGTAGAAGTAGGCAATAAAGGGTATTCTGGGAATTTTAGTTTCATTGTAGGCAAGTTGACACAGTATTAAACCACCACAAATTCCACTTCAGCACATCACATGAACTTGAGCTGTATCTGAATTTCAGGTATGGAAGTTCTGTAACAACAAGAATAAGAGGATATTTTAGGACAGAGTTAGATGTCTGTGGTTTTCTGACTTTGAATTGAGCCCAAAATTAACACTTTGAGTCTAACATCTTTACTTTAAATTCTCTATTGTAGCTATAAGCGAGCAGCCCACTCCACAGTTCTTATATCCCTCTGCTCCATTCACCGAACACTTTATCTAGAAAAGCTTGTCTTCAATATAGTTTATGAAGGAAACCACAGGAGTTAATTTAACCGTTCTTTCACTGAATGTCCTAGACTTCCAGGGTCCCTTTTTCTAGGGTTCATGGATTTTCACAGCCTTCAAACAACCCAGGAAAAATAACATATTGTAAAGTATGTTTTTTGAAGTCTGTTACAGGGAACCACTTCCAGGGTCTAGTTATGTTATAGGCATTCTTGGTTTATAGGCAACAAAACTATATGTAGCAGTTTTAAGCATGAGGAAATGTTCTGAGGTATATATGACTCAAAGCATTATTAGAAGCATTGAAAAAGGAGACTCTAAGTGGAGTTTCTATAGATGACTCACAAAATCACACCATAAAGGTGAAGAGAGAAGAGAGCTTCTGCCTCTCACCACTTCAGGGCACTGCTGAGTCAAGTGGCCACCTTCCAGAACCACACCACCACTACAAGATCTGTACCATCAATGAGGATGCTTCACATCCTCAAGCCACTCAGCTCTGAATCAGAAGTCTGGCAGAATTAGATTAATTGTTGGAATTAAACCCTTTTTGAAGAAAGGGTAAATTAAATTATCCTTTCTGCAAAGGAGAGATCAGAAATGCAGGTTTTGTTTTTCAAGTTCAGAAGGTCATACCAGAAGGTAGTTTAGGGTTGATGTGAGTAATCCAAACCCAGTAGTTGCTAAACTAGGCTTAGCCAACCAAAGACACCAGCTGTCTGCTTAGAGTTGTGATCAAGTGATGCAAATAAGCAGAGCTATCAGTGATTCCTTTTTGGATGTAGCAGTAGCACTATGATTTCTTTCTTTTCTTTTCTTTTTTTGGCCCAGCACTGCTGGCAAGCTGGCAATTCAGAGCCAAGAGTCCCAGTGCAAGCTATAGATTTCAGGACTTAACTGCAGCTTCAGTCGGCAGTGTTCTCGCTACCCTAATGTGCATCCTAATTTGGCTGTAACTCTGGATCCATAACCTCCTTGTTGAGATTCTTATTTTACAAAATTTGTTCTTCAGGCTTTCTTAAAATTGTGTAAGCTATCCAGTACTCTTTCATTAAATTGCTGTTACTCTTTAAATCAGATAATGTTTCTATTGCTTGCAAGTAAGTAATGTGAATGTTACAAACTGAATGATTTTATCTTTTCTAAACTGCTATAGAAAACATTATCAATAGAAAAAAATGATAGTTAATATTTCTGCACATGGATTATTGTCAGGAGAACAGGTTAGTAAATCCATCAAAGACAAGCCCTTTAAACACATAACTGTTATTTGTAGATACTTCTTTGACACATGTTATATATATATCATGTAGATTTTAGATCATATTTATGATTCTCTTAAGTTGCAATTGCATGCACATTTTGGATGGAGAGTGTTATAATCTCATATGTAAAAAATTTTATCTTTTACATAAAGTAGACATATATTTTCTCAAAACTTTTGAAAGGAAATAGCAGTGTCATAGACACAGTGCATGACTTCAAGTAAAAGATGAGGGTCTGATAAATCACTTACACTGTACTGGTTTCAGATGTCTCATCCATTAAATGGGGAATTGGATGATCTTTAAAACACTGTCTCTAAAATTCTATGATAATATGTAATTTTAACAACTTAAATGATCACACATTAAAGTTTCAAAAATTATAACATTGTATATATGAATCATATTGTGTATATATTATTGCTCAGGAAAGATACCTCTATATAATTATTTTATAGGCAATACTTTGTTTAAAATATGAATTAACTGATTTCCTGAAAGCAATTGGCTAAAAGCTGATTTGTCATTTGTTCCAAGCTTGGCCTGTTTACTCTAAAATCCATTTCTTGCCTTTGCTTGATCTGCTTGGTATCACAAACTGACTGATTCCTACTGGCTGTCATTCCCAAGCTGTTCTGTCAGCAGGCTTGCATCTGAACTCAGCCAGTGACTTCCAAATTACAGAGGAGGAGAAAAATCAAAATGAGTATCACTTCCTTTCTCTGTCTTCTCTGTGTCTGTGTCTCTCTAATGGTGTGTCTCTGTCTCTGTCTTTCTCTATCTCTTTCTCTCTCTCTCTCCTCTACTTTGAGCAGCCTCTCTGGCAGTTGCCAGATTTCCTCCCTGTCAGCTGCCAGATTTCCTCCTTTGATTCTGGGTTAATTTCATATTTTGTAAATCTTTCAATAACAATGTTATGGCCACTTTTCACAAAAAATCAATTCATCTGGTAATGACTTTTGAGTCAGTTTAAGGTTACTGTACTATCTTTATTTAATTTAAAATTCACTTCTCTATGATTTTATTATTATAAAATTCACTTCTCTAGTATGTAAACTATATTACATACAATATGATTTCTATTACTGTCCTAATAAATTACTACAAATGTAACAAATTAAAATAATACCCATTTATTATTTCACAGTTATAACTGTTGGAAGTCCAGGTGGGCTCAACTGGATACTCTGCTTATGGTCTCACCAGGTTGGAATCAAAATGCAGGCCAGCCTGGATTCTTACCGGGAGGCTTTAGGGAGAATCCACATACAGTGTCTCTGGGTTTTTAGTAGCATTTAATTCCACGTAATTGTAGGATTGAGGTCCTTCTTTCTTTGGCCAGAGACCTAACAATTGACCAAAGGTCACTCTGTTTCTTGAGACACCCTGCATCCCTTGACTTGTAGCTCTTTCCATTGTCATAACCAGCTGGGGTGCATTGCATCTCTCTGGCTTCTACTTTTCTCCATCACTTTAACTTCCTCCCCCTTCAGAGACAAGGGAAAGCTCTGCTTCTAAGAGCTCCCTTGAATACATTGGACCTATCAGAATAATCCAGGATAATCTCTCCATATTAAAGTCAAATAACTGGTAAATTTAATTATATTTACAAAGCAACTTTTGCCATGTAATGTAATGTATTCACAGGTATGACACTAGGGGACAAAAGTCATGGGGGCCAAAATTCTGCCTACCACAAAATATCTTAGAGAAAAGATGTGTTAAAACAATAAGCTAGATAAATATCAGAAAAATATTAAAAAAAAACAAGCAAAATAAGTGAATTATTTGATAGGGGGTTAGATGGAAGGGTTTTGAAGGATTTAGTATGTGAGTATAGAGTAAATTCTGAGAGATATTTGATAAAGAATGATTTGCAATATCTATTTAACTACATAACCTTGTTTTTGACAAGTATCTTTAAGAACAACAATTCTATGACATTCCATTTTAAAACACTGGTTTCTAAATCTCATATGTGAATGTATATGCTAAATTCCTAAATAAAATGTAAGAGTATAAAATAGAAAAATCCCTTAAAGAAAGCATTGACCATATTTAAATCTTATTTATTTAGCTCAAGAAGCAAAAGATAATTAGTTTTTGTATAAATATCAAATATATTAGAAGATATCAATGAAACTAACGATTTTGACAGATGCAAGAAAGACTTTCAATAAAATCCATTACCCTCACTTAATAGATAAATTCTCTTAAAATACTACAGCATAAACTTATGTAACTGAGTGAAGACTACACATC
Source organism: Leucopleurus acutus (assembly GCF_964270905.1). Lineage (NCBI taxonomy): Eukaryota > Metazoa > Chordata > Mammalia > Artiodactyla > Delphinidae > Leucopleurus > Leucopleurus acutus. The sequence goes on along the minus strand of NC_139159.1, from coordinate 25,936,083 downwards.
TCATACTAATAGCCAAAATGATATTTAAGTTTCAAAAGGTGGAGATGTATGATACTAATATTAAGAAAAAAATGAATGAGGTTAGCTATAACTATTATTAATTGTTGTTGTTTAGAATGTGTTCACAAATGCAAAAAAAGTGAAAGATAAATAAGGAATAAAAAAGCTTTCATCAAATTTTACAACCCCAGTGATTCAAAAAGGATCAACTTCTTTCACGTGCTCTCATTATTCCCCTACTCTCTTCAAATAGGATCTTTGTACAACCAACCTAGCTTTCTTAATTACATGTTTCTACCATTTATTTCACTTTATTTTGAACTTGGACTTTTTGCTTTCTGAATATCTTCCTCTTTCAAGTAGGATTCCTCACAGAGTGAGATAAAAAGACAATAATTTCTGGGTCTGAAAAAAAAGCCTATTATTGAAACAGACCCTCTCCATCTTCACCTACCTGAGTACAATTATTACACATAGTTGGTTCCATCCTATGAGACCAAAATCAAACACATGCCAGGATTATATTTGTTGTTGTCTTGCCTGTCTCCCCTTTATTTTTTCTCTTCTTAGCTATAACTATCCTTAGAGGCCTAACTCAATAAATTTCCCAGACATGTTCCCTTAGGGAATATGCCATGTTTTCCCTCCTTCCTGCTGCAATAACTGTGACATCTCAAATCTCATCTAACCCTGTTTAAAGTATTTTATATGATATAACAGGCAATCTCTTTCCACTCTTGTTTATTGTGTGACCACCCCGTATAGATTTCTCAAACATCAGAGGGTGAGCTATCTTTTGTTTTCCCATGTCTTATATGAGGGTGTCTCAATAATTTATTGAATCCAAGGTTCCTCAGAGATCCATGAGCAATCCCTTTCTTTGCTGTAGGTTTAATTGGGGCCCTAGTCAACTTGCATGATTTTGTAATAGTGAAAATTGCTCTCTTTCCTACTCTAACCATTTAAAATATTTAGATATGTTACTATTTCAATTTCCCTTTGCTTTCTGTTTATCCTGGGCACCAAAATCTATATCTGTTCCTTTCTTTCTCCAGCTTCTGAGTTAAAAAGTCAAAACATATTTATATAAGTATCATTCTTGCTTTTTGATTTATGTTTATTTGATTTTATAGTTCTGTTTCCCCTTGAGTTTTTTTATATAATATCTAATTGCTAGAGTTAGAGTACATCAAATGGAAGACCTCTTTTAAAGTTTCAAAAAGTGCATTAAATTTAAATTGTCCAAAAATGTGACTTTCCCTCCTAAAATAGTACTTCTCCAATAAGCTTTGTGCTTTTATAAACTTTATCACGCACCTGAGTTTTTGAAATCACAGTGATGGTATTAATTGGAATTTGACTGGAAGAGGTGTGCTGTGCTCTATCTTGGTTCAAATCGTTCAAAATTCTTCATCATGTATATTAAAAAAACAAGGTAGTGAGGGGCTAGTACACCTAAAATGTCTATTTTTAACAATACACAACCAAAATTTCATAACATAGTAGTATGACCCAAAGTCAAAACACAACAAATTTTATATTTCTGAATAACAAATACAATAAAGGAGGAATGTAGGTAAAAACTCTACCCAGTTTAAGCTCACCAATGTCCATTTAATCTCATATTTTATGTCAGCTACATACAGTGTGTTCACTTTTCTGGCTTTCCATGTAAAAAATGTTAAAACCCTGGAGATGTGAAAGGCAACCCTTTCTTCAAATACACAGACAAGTTACAACTTATCCAAAGAAAGACCCTTTAATCTGCTTCCAAGAGAAAATCCTTACTTCTTTTGGTGTCTCCAACAAATTGGTAATGATCTGTTTTCAAAGACATCAGATGAAGCCATATTTCATTTGTAAAGAGCTTCTTCCCATCAAGCACACTGAGAGCCACTGTCACTTCTCTAAAATGTGTGGAGTCTACAGTATGTTGGGTACAATACGTTTTTGTGCCACCTGACTTATGACATCAGCTCAGCTCTGATTTCACTTGTGGGTGTGGTATGCAATTTCCTCAAAGCTCAAAATCTCTCTGATAGCTTACACCACATCACCTTGATAAGTGGCAACATTTTTCTCCTTCTCTTCAACTGTGAGAAACTGCTCTGCTCACAGGGAAGCTAAGTTGGAATTAGAGGGAGTAAGCTCTCCCCACAGCAAAAAAACTGGCAAAAAGGGGCATGCATTGATTGACAAATATCCCAGTCTCCTTTATATAATTGGTTCTATGGACTGAATTGTATCCCCTCAAAATTCATATGTTGAAGCCCTCAACACAACGTGTTTGGAAAGGGGCTTCCAAGGTGCCAATTAAGAGTAAATGAGGTGGTAAGGACGCAATCAAATAGGATTGGTGGCCTTATAAGGAGAGGAAGAGAGAGAGAGAGATTTCTCTCATTTGACACACATTCAAAGAAGAGATCTCAGAATGAAACCTATTTTACCGGTACCTTGGTCTTAGACTTCCCAGCCTCCCGAATCATGAGAAAATAAATTTCTGTTGTCTAAGCCATCCTGTCTATAGTATCTTTATGGTGGTTATGGCAGCCTGATATAACTAATACTGTTGGGAACTTTGAAAGACTCCTAAGGAGGGTTTGGTAGCTACTATAATTTTGAGGTAGTGCTAAGTATAAATTATATTTTGACATGCTTGTGGTTTCTGTTGGTGAAAAATTCACAGATACTGTTAATACCACTATGGCTTGTCTACATCTATAATTAACAAATCATGGTGTTCTTTGTTCTTGACAAGTTGTGTGAAAATAAATGTGAGAATTTTTTCCATTCAATTTCATGGAACTCATATTCTAACCAAGGACCTTTTGTGAGTTCATGTACAACAGACTAAAAAATAGAGTAACTCTATTTGTTCATGGTTGAAAATGTATTCTGACTCCATATTTATTTATTTTGGAGTTTGAGAGAATAATAAATAATTATCAAGTGCACTCATCTGTAAGATGGGAGAGTAGTAGCACCTACTCAATACAGTTATTGTATGAGATCAATATAAAGTGCTTAGGATGGAGCTGTGCCGAGTAAATTCTCAGTAAATGTTGGTTATTGTTATTCTTATTCTTACTAGATGAGATGGATGAGAAATATGAGGCTTAGAGTGTTTGGATAATTCACCTGTTTTGTGTGTCAGTAATGGCAAAGTCAAAATCTGTACACGGGCAGTCTGCCTTGCTCTTAATCCTGATTCTCTTCACATGCACAAAATGGGGATTTTTGAATCCCAGACTAAAAACTGAGCATAACACTTCAACTTAGGTGCTGCTTATTTGGTACCATAGGATCAATAACTGTCTTGTTTATACCTTAATCAAAAGGAAATCCCAGCATCACCTTTACTTTTATTCTCCACATCCTTGAAAAGTAGCACTGTGATATCTGGTGGGCAGTACAGCAGAGCAGAGCCCCATGACCTCTGGGTCCTCTGATTGAAGAAGTGTCAGAGTACACACTGTCGTGCAGGGAAAATCATTAGCAGAAGCAGCAACAGCAGCCTCAGGATACCAGAGTTAATCCTCTACACAGATCACCACCATATTAAGTATATGTTATGAACTAGTGAACTAGTGGCTTAATCTACTTCTAGGGTAAAGGAGCTTGAATCATTTTTTTCTCATTTTTAGAAATTCTTATAGAATAAAAATCACCTGTAAATTCCAATAAGAAAGGAAGAATAAAGAATTCTTGGAGGTCCAGTGGTTAGGACTCAGCACTTTCACTGCTGAAGGCATGGGTTCAATCCCTCTTTGGGGAACTAAGATACCACAAGCCACGTGGCATGGCCAAAAAAATAAATTAATTAAAATAAAATAAAATCACACAAAAATGAAAGGAAGAATAACCTGGAAAATAGGGCTAGAATCCTTAATCTCTCACCACCATGGCCACCATGGAACAATTATGGTAGAGTTACCGTCCTTTTGGATTTTTTTTTTTGCCTCAATCAGAAACCATTTAATGTAACCTGACAACAGTTATGAAGGAATTATTCCAATTTTGTTTTTCTGAAGGGGCAGGCAATCTTAATTCTTGAACTTGGAACCTTAAGTACAAAAGTTGGGAATTCCTTAATGAGAATTAAGCCACATTCTCTTTTGGAGTCACAGACCAGTTTCACTTAAATCCAGCAAAGAATCCTACATATTTGGTTATAATTCCCTAAGAGATTTCTAGTATGTGTTACAATCAGACAAATCTCAGAAATATCACTTGACAGTAGAACTGCCATGTTGCACAGATCTGGGGAACCCCCTTCACGTTGTAATCTCTGTGAATAAAATCACCTGCATTTGTGCAGTGGAAAACCTTCTAGGCCATAGGCTGAGTCCCTGCTTGGCAGCCCCTTTACAGCAAGGATATCATGGTTGCTATGAATTCTAGTTCAAAGGACAAAAAAGGGCAGAGCACACAGGGGCAATCTAATGCCACCACCTGATGAATTATTTAATAGATACTGTTAGTTGCAGTACTCACATTAATTAACTTTTAAAAATAATATGAAAAATGATCCAGTATCATAGGTTATTATTAATAATATAATTAATATTAGTATCTTTATTAACAGTAATTATAAGGGTGTTTATAAACACATCAAATGATTTTTAGGTACAATAATTTAATTTTCAATAAAATATCAGTGTGCCACTTATTTTTTAAAATAGCATCTCTTTGCTATCTCCATTTCTCAAAAGGAAACAACACAGAAAGATATAACAGAAATAAATAATCAGAAAAAACACTTTCATCATTGTTATTTTGTGGTGAACATACTTTCAGATACTTATACATAAATAGATATTCAAACAAATAAATACATATGTATTTAATTGTACATAGGTAGATTCATAAATACCATCTGTTGGATAACCTATAGTTTTACAATACTGAATGCATGGACACCTATCCATTTTAATAAATATTATTTTGAATTGTTGCATAGTATTGCATTTTCTAGTATTTCATACTGTGGTCATCTACTCCTCTATTACTGAAAATATAACATGTTTCATTTTTTCCTTCTAAATCAGTTATGTTGTAATGAGCATTTCTTATTTTTTAATGAAGAGTCTTTATTTTTAAAAGCACTTTTAAGTTTCCAGGAAAACTGAGCAAAAATTAATAGAGTTTCCATTACCTCCTCTCTGTTCACCCACATATTTTCCCCTAATTTGAACATCTTGCATTAGTGTGGTACATTTTTACAATTCATGAACTAATATTGGTATATGATTATTAACTAAAGCCCATAGTTTACATCAGTTTTCACTCCTTGTGTTATTCTGTTCTGTGGATTTTGATGAATGCATAATGTCATGTATTCAACAATTTCAGTAACATAGGGAACAGTTTTACTACCCTAAAAACTCTTGTGCTATATCTATTTACTCCTCCTTCCTTCCCTTAAACCCCTCAATGTTTTAATTTTATGAAAAGTAGAATCATATTCTTCTAATAGTAGAATAATGCCAAAAACTAAAGGGACTTGTATAATATTTTGTTCTTGTTCTAGTATTATTCTTTTCATCTTCTTATTAATCCAAGCTCTGCTTTTGAACAATGCATTGACAGGTATGATTTTAATGAATTTCTCAGAATGCTTGTCAATTAATTATTTTCATATATTTTTGTCTCTAATGTTGCACACTCCCCCAATCCCCCCCAAAAAGAAAAATGTCTGGAATAAGAATAGAAATATTCTTCCTTCCCTCCCTCTTTCACTGAAGGTGAGAGGCAATAAATTGTCAACCGTGGTTCATTTACCTCTCATCCTCAAGTTGCCAAAATTATCACAAATCCCCATCAGTAATACCATTTTCAGAATGAACAAAACATCATCAATAACGTTTTAACTAAGCACTTACATGGGCATAATGTTGTTAGTCTTGACCTATCAGAAGGAACTTTTTAACAGTCTGTAATGAGCACTTCTAATACATACACATATTTTGGAATTTTTTTTATTTTATGTTTTTATACATATTGCCGAAGTAGATTTCAAAAAAGGTTAAATCAATTTATAAGTAAACCAAATGAAAATAAAGTATTCATTTCTAATTTAACCAACACTTGATTATTAATAAAATTCTAAATTTGATTTTGCTACCCAGATGTTTCAGCTGAGGCCCAAACATGAAAACAAGAAGTCCTAAAGAACAGTACTGTACTACCTTTGCTAGACATGTAAATAAAGCAGCTCAAAACAGATTTGGAAAACCCTTGTAGCCCATCACCCAATTTTATCTTAAATATAAGAGTTTGCAAAATGATTAAATAGAAATGATCAGTGGAATGGTAATTCCTTTGAGGACAGTGCTTGGAAGACTTATCACACCAGGTATGGCTGTCTGTCATGTCAGAATAAAAAAGTGAGGAAGGCTGAGGTGAATGCACCTTGCATTTTCAGATTCTGGTTTTGCAAAGATGCAAACTTTTTTCTCAATGGCAAAATGGGCACCACAGAAGTCAGTCATGCATGAAGTATTTTGAGAAACAATCTAGAAGAGACACGCCTTCCAACAAGAGTCAGAAAGGCTGATTTCCTCTCCCATGAGAAAGACTGTTTATGGTGTCCAAGAGAAGCATGGGGGAAATTTAAGATGTTAGAGCTGGAAACGCTAACCCTAACCCTAACACTGGATGCACAAGTACAACAGGACCAGCCATGTAAAACTGTACGCTTTTCTACTCACCTCCATTGTCCTCTGAGCCAGATTCCACAGAATAACTGAAATAGTACCTATCGAGAAAGGGAGTATGTGGAATAGAAAAGAGGAGAAAACTATCCATGCTAACATTTTCTCCTACAAATATCTGAGCCTGGATCAGAGCTGAGCTTGGGCAGAGACTGAGGATCAGATAGGAATCTGAGAAGGTGGGGAGCACTTTAAACTGAATGAGAGATTGAAATTTTGATATCAGGTTATATTTGACTTCTTAGAATCTGAAAATAAGTTTGTTTATTAACGAATGAAATTGACCATAAACATTTATATCTCTGCCAAAACTATCATATTACAGAAGGTTAAAATGTTGTGATGATAAACAATATCTGATGATTTCCCTCATAATTTGAAGACCTTGTCCTTTGTCAATCAGCAGGCAACACAACTATTTGACTTATGATATAATATTCTGTTTCTAATTTTCTTGTAAGGGGCTTATTATTTTCCTCCTCTCTCGAAACTTTTAAAACTTTTCTTCATTCCAATTTGCTGCTTAAGTTTTAGCATCATTGATTCTGTTAGCAAATATTTCTATTTTGTCTTTATTGTTCTAAATTTCTTTTCTTTTTTTCAACAGTACAGCCACATTTATTTTTCAATGTTAAATTTGTTTTTCTTTCCTCCTTTTGTCAGCAGCATAAAATGAGACCAGTTATAAACTACAAAGAAATTTAATTTTTGTAGAGAGTTTTATATAGGAGTGAAGTAAGTTACACATTTAAATTTCAAATTATACAAAGAAAAATATTAATGCTACATTAATTGAGGATAAATATTCAGTTCCAATCATTGTGAATGTACTAATTTAAAGTTTTCATTAGCTGTCCTACTGAGAATCAAATGCATGCAATTAGCCATCCATCAACCTAAAATATGTCAGTGTCTAAAGACATACTTGGATGTATGTTGGCAAAATTAAATTAATCTGAGATTGTTGATCTGGCACTACCATGAACCAAGAAGAGAGAAGGATAGTTATCCTCTTGTTTATCAACCCATTATTCAATTCTGTCTCATAAGTGCACACTTACATATCTGCTTTCTGCTACCATGTATCAATTTATTAACTGTTTCTGTCAATAATTTCAGAGGAGTTTCACAAGGCAATTACAATAAAAATTGTTTTCATGCTGTAGCTTTTTATGTATAAATATATATTACATCTAAATTAGGAACCATTTTAACCATTTTCAGTAAGGTATAAGTATAAATAGAAAAGTGTCCAATCTGAAGATTTAATATGATGAGTTTTGACATGTACACACCTGTGTAACCAACACTCTCCAGTAAATATAGAGCACTGTTATCACCAAAATTCTCTTCTGTCTTTTTCCAGTCATTCCTCACTTTCCCAAGAAAATGCTATTCTAATTTCCATTATCAAAAATTACTTTTTTCTTTCTGTTAACTGCAAACATATAGAATCATATAGTATACCCTCCTCTGTCTTTGATGAACTTACTGTAGTGGAAGCTCATCCTTGTGTATATCAGCAGTTTGGTCCTTTTTATTGCTGTAAATTGTTTACCCTAAATTTAGTTTCTTAATTCTGTTCATTGATTAATTTTGATTACTTCTTTTTATATAGACTAGCCCCCAAATATTCTAACTTCCTAGAAAATGTGTACAGATATTTTATTTTTTCCTTCTTTTCTGATAGTAAGTATTCCATAATATTTTTTCTGGTTCTTGTGTGCTATATTACTTGCCTTGTTTTTTGCTATAGATTTTTAAACTAAATATCCAATGATATTTTCTGTTTTTCTTTTTGCCCCAAGGGAGAAACTTTTTCTAGGGCTGGTCATTTTTTCCAAAATGAGTGTGGATATAGCCTCATAATCTAACTTCCTTTCCTATTTGCCTTGTATGAACCTAATTTGCATTTATTTTTAGAGCTGAACAGTGATTTTTACGTCCAGTTGCCTGCAAGAGATACGAAGAGAACTAGAAAAAAAATGAAAATCAAGAAAGATATCATCTAGTGTTACACCTCCAGTGTTTTCTCTAAAATGAGACTACTGAATCTGAAACTCACCATATTCGAAGATTGTCCTGTTCAAATGGAGACAGCCTTTGACTGGCTAGTGGATAATTAGATGTAGCTGTCAGGTAGGTTTATTAAAATCTCAACTTGCTCACACAGGAAATTAAGACAAAGAAAAATGAGTATGCATTGAGGTTGGACTCTTTTTTTTGGGGGGGCCCACTTTCTTTGCTGCAGCTGATTATTTCCACAGCTACCTTGGCTGCAATGGCTGATTAGATCTGAGTGACATCCCCCAAGGTGAGATCACATGGCCACATGTCTCCCTAACTCCAAGTTTAAGAGTGTGATATTTGTGTATTCATCATGACATATTTTCTCGAATCCATGTAGATTGTAGTATATCTGGTCAATATCTGCCAGGTTGTGGTATGAGATCTGGTACTTTCCTAAATGTAAATGAAATTTTAATCAATGTCTTTAATCACTGATTTCATTCCACTAAATATAATTGACATTTTTGAAATATACATTAATTTATCCATATTTGTTAAACATGTAGTCATCTAGAAATTAAAACATATCTTTTTCAGTCACTATCTAGGAAAATTTATCACATTTATGTTGCTTTTATATTATTTTATTTCCTTTTTTACATTTGAAGAAGTGCAGAATAAAAATTCAAAGACTATTGGATGGAACTGGTAGACTATTCTGAGAATTTACCCCCAAATTTGACTAGTATCTAAATAAATACTTTTTCCCATCTAGGTAGTATATTTAGTTCTAAGGATATTTTCATATTTATTAGTGAAATACTTTAGATATATTTCCAGCTGGATTCTTCCAAAATTCTTGATTTTTTTTAAATGATTCAAAATACAAGTATATGTGCATGGGTAATAAAGATTTTTACATTCTGTAATAAATTCTGGGAGACCTTGGGGACAATTCTAAATGAAAAGGTAAAGAAAAATAAGATTTCTTCAGTGATGCATAATTTCCTGAAGCAATGGAAATAAACAATTTCTCAAGGTCTCTTTCAGTTCTACGATCATTCAAAATTCCCAGTGTTAGAATGTCTATACTGCAGAAGTCACCACCAATGTCAGATATGGTCAAGTTACAAATACTGTTTTTACTTAGATTTGGGTTAAGTGAATTTAATTATTACATCACTTAGCATCTGGTCTTTTTTATCCAGGTAGAATTTCTCATGTGCTCTATTGCTCTTTAACACAAGTTAACATTTTGGAATTTAGGCCTATATAAAATATGTAGAACTTGTCTTTAAATATTAAGCATACTCAAAAATCATTTTGAACAATTTTCACTAAATGATAATAATCCAAAACTGCCATTTTTTAAAATTTATTTTCTTGTATGCATAATTAAATGAGACCAACATTATCTGGCATTATTTATAGTCTATATATTATAAATACTTACAAACATGAGACATCTCACCCAAGTATGTATATACACAGAGGTATACATATATGTATGTGTGTTTGTGTGTGTGTGTGTGTGTATATATATATATATATATACACATACATATATATATATATGTATATGTATATGTATATATGTATATATATATATACATATATATACACACATATATATATACATACATATATATGTATATGTACATACATATGTATATATGTATATATATATATACATACATATATATATATATATATATATATACATACGTCCTAGCAATAAAGCTATTTGTTAATAATTTATATTTTTGTAGTCAAATAGTGCATGTTAGATCATGTTAGGCACAGTTTACTGCCAGTATGCATACAGATTAAATGTATCACTTTTGCCTTTGAAAGAATGATTCTTAAGAATATTCTGAAGACAATAAAATTTGGTATCAAGTTTAATGTTTTACTAATTAATCAAATCAATTTAAAATAATCATACCTTTCCAACTATGTCTAATCAGTACCTATTTTCTGTCTATTGATGTATCTATCTATTCAGCTAACTAGCTATACATACTATACGATTTTCAGGTAAAACATAATTCAGGGACCTAAGAAGAAAATGGAGGATCTCAATCACACCCAAGGTGTGTTGCACTCACATATATTCACTTGACACAAGCATTTTACCTGAATATGTAGCCCTAATATTCTATTAATAACATTTATTGAAAATTTTCAACCAAGGTAAACAAAATTTATTCTTCCAAGTACATTTTGTTTGAAGGACATTAGCAATGCATAATTTGTAGAGACTCTGGTCTTCATGACTCTGTTTTATAAGCTAGTAGATATGCTGAGGTACTAATTTATAACCGCAAATCATGAACCTCGTGCAACTGAAAGATATTTATTCACTCACACATAATATTATGGCAATTTCTGGGGAATCAAAGTGTGAATAAATGCAATAACTTAAGTTTATGAACTTTCTATTACAGCATTGGAGAATTAAAAGGCAATGTGAGCTGCACTGTGTTCCTGGAATGTTTAGTAAGGATCAAAGCAGAAGGGAAAATATATGTGTATACATTTACTTAATACACATATATATACATTTATATTTACTATGGTAATATAAAATATTGCTCTACTAATGTATATAATACTATTTACTATATTGTAATCAAGACTAGAGTTCTGTAAGAAGACTGGGGAATGCATGTGTTTGGTTTTATATATGATGCTTTCTCTAGAACAGTTACTGCCTTGCTTACATAACTGTTCAGCATTTCTGATTAATTTCTGAGCTCCATATCTAGTGCTTTGATGTGTCATGAAAGAAATTATGTAACATGTATATTTAATGCACAGTCTTTTGGCACCAAACACTCCCCATATTATGCAAACATTATGTTGATTTAATACTATATGATTTGTGTATTATTTAGAAATATGTTGAAATCTCTACATACGTTGAATGTAAATTTAGCCATTGTAGATCAAATAGGTTCTCATTATTTGTAAGGATTAAACAAAAAATTTTGTGTAAGAACACTTAGTATCCTATTGAGAGAAAATTATGTTTATGATAGTAAAAATCCTGACTTTAAACAGGTACCAGTTTTGTGCTATCAAGAATTATAGTGAAATATGAAGTCTAATAGTGAATTTTAAAACATAATCTACATACATTCACTAAAGTGTCATCTGTATATTCCAAAGCAGTTAGATGGATTTTTCTTTCATGTCCCTAATTGCAAGTTCTTTAGGATAACTTTCTAGAAAATTAAAGATCAAATTAGAGACAAAGTGATATTACAGCATTTACTACAGTACAAATGAGGGGGTGGAAATTTAAAGTAATGTGACTTTCTCTGAGTCATGAAACCAAGCAATCACAGAACTAGTGATGTCATACAGTTCCCTGGCAACAAAGTAGTATTCATGCACCATAGACTTGACAATCTTTTCTAATCTAAACTCCATATCTTACAGGTTTTTGACCCTCAGCAAATCATTTAACCTCTGTCAATCTTAGTTTTCCTATTCAAAAAAGGAAGAAAAAAAAAACTAAAACGAAGAACAAAAGCAATGATAATGCATCATGAGAGTCTGTGAAAATGATACAAGATAAACAAGCTTGGGAACTTAGTAGGTTAAGGACTTAATATAATGCTTTTCACATAGAAGTGTAAGTGTTACCTATTACTTTTTAATTATATTTGCTTCTATTATTATGATGACTCCCATTATAGTACGTTTTCCAGTAGATCTGATTGCCAATCTCAGACATCACTGTAGAACTTCTTGAATCACTGTATACATATCCATCATCAAATAACTGAAAGAGAGGGACACTTGTCTCTCTGTGTCATGGCTATGGACCCTCATTGGGACCTTGAATATATTGACTCTGCACCATTAATATAATTAACACACCACAAGTTCCCTTAAAGTCTTGTTCCTTCTTATCCACCTCTATATCTAAAGCAGCAAAATTCCAATTGTTACCAAACAAATGTTAACTATTTGGTGCCTGTACCAGGTTGAAGAGTTGAATACTGTCTGTAAAAAATCAGTCACCCTGTTTGTCCCTCAATTTATATAGGCCTTCAACACTACCTGAAAATTCTCCCATACTTTGCTGGCATGTTCTTTCTCTCCATCTCCAAAGCAACTACTTCATACATTCCTCCCATACCTCAAAATTCCAGTTCTACTCTTTGTGACTCCTCACCTGAAAGAGCTGAAGACATTGTCTCAAATTGCCTCATGAAAATCAAAGCAACCAAGCATGAGCTTCTTCATTTTTCTCACCAATAAATCTGTATGCTTACCTGACCTGGACCCACACTCCCTGCATTTCCTCCAGTCACAGTAGTCAAAGTGGCTTCTCTTCCTTTAAAAGCCAGCTCCTTTACCTATACTCTGAGTCCTATCACTTGCACTTCTCAAGAATCTGCTGCTGTAACATTCCCTTCTTGTAAATAATTACTTTATTCCTCTCAACTAAATATAACTATGTTCTTTTGTTTGCCCATTACAAACAAATAAATACAACAAAACAAAGCAGGTTTACAACTTCCATTCACCCCAAAATCCCCTCTATGCAGCACTTTTTTTTAAACTTTTCACAGAAAAACTCTTATTAGATTTATACATTATCTATAGTCACTAAATTCACTTCTTTAACTTCCAATTTCCTCATCCTAATCAAATTTATTTTGTCTGAATGCATCTACAGGTAGTAATCTCATCAGTGTTATCTATGGCCATTTGTCTGTTTTCATTTTAATTGATGTCTAGGCAGAATTTTTCACATTTATACACTCTTTCCCTTTTAAAAAGTATTGTTTTTGTTTGTTGTTGATGATATCATATGCATCTGTCTTTTTCTTCTACTTATCAGTTGTTCCTCCTTAATCTCCTTGTTTGTTCAAATATAATTTTTTTTAACATCTTTGTTGGGGTATAATTGCTTTACAATGGTGTGTTAGTTTCTGCTTTATAACAAAGTGAATCAGTTATACATATACATATGTTCCCATATCTCTTCCCTCTTGCGTCTCCCTCCCTTCCACCCTCCCTATACCACCCCTCCAGGCGGTCACAAAGCACCGAGCCGATATCCCTGTGCCATGCGGCTGCTTCCCACTAGATATCTACCTTACGTTTGTTAGTGTATATACGTCCATGCCTCTCTCTCGCCCTGTCACAGCTCACCCTTCCCCCTCCCCATATTCTCAAGTCCGTTCTCCAGTAGGTCTGTGTCTTTATTCCTGTCTTACCCCTAGGTTCTTCATGATATTTTTTTTCTTAAATTCCATATATATGTGTTAGCATACGGTATTTGTCTTTTTCTTTCTGACTTACTTCACTCTGTATGACAGACTCTAGGTCTATCCACCTCATTACAAATAGCTCAATTTCGTTTCTTTTTATGGCTGAGTAATATTCCACTGTATATACGTGCCACATCTTCTTTATCCATTCATCTAATTATGGACACTTAGGCTGTTTCTATCTCTGGGCTATTGTAAATAGAGCTGCAATGAACATTTTGGTACATGACTCTTCAAATATAAATTTTACAGTTGCCCAGATTAGACCAGATAACTTCTCTTTTAACTTTATTCTGGCCAAGATTATATAATCGGGCCCATAGATTTAAAAGGAATTCTTTGGTCGGTATATGGAATTGACTCCCAATTTTTCATTTCTACTACTGACTTTATCATTGACTCTGCCATCAGATTTATATAGAGAAACATTTATTTTATTTTAATATAAATTTGATTTAGTAAAATTTAGCTACCTGGTCATTATCTCAATATCATGTGACCAAAACAGAATTCTTATTTCTGTTCTTAGAAAAGAAGCAGATAAATAAATCACCTGACCCCACCCAAGCCATCTCAGAGCAAGACTTAACTCATCTCCTTCTCCCATAATCTATCCTCTCCACACAAATATCTTTCAAACATAAAATACACAAGTCATTTTTCTGCCTAAGATCCTAAAAATGATATAAAATAAAATCATGTAAATAATGAATCCAAAAGAAGACGGAGAAATCAAAATGAGGAAGAAAGAACACAAGACAATAATTAGCAAAAACACATTTAAGCCTAAGAATATTAATAATTATATTAAATTTTGAATTATAAACATTCAAATTGAAAGGCAGAGATTATCACACTGCATTAGAAAATTAAAACAAATCCATACTTTCTACATGAAACTCACATTTTTAAGTAAAGACACCAAGAGATCGAAAGTTAATGGATAGATACCCCAAAAAAGTTGTTAAAAAAAAAGAAAGTTAATGGATAGAGACAAAAAGTGAAATAATGCTTGCCAGAGGCTGGGTGAAGGAAGAAATGGGGAGCTATTTTTTAATGGGTACAGAATTTCAGTATGGGATGATGAAAAACTCTGAAGATGGATTTTGCTGATGATTATGTGACATTGTGAATGTACTTAGTGCTGCTGGATTGCACAATTAAAATTATCAAAATGATAAATTTTATATTATATATATTTTACCAAAATAAAAATTAATATATAAGGAAAAAAGCGTTCCATGTTAAGACTAAATAAAAGAATGTTGAAGTGATTATATGAATGCTAGAAAAAATAACATTTGTAACAAATAATATTATCATAGAAAAATATGGTAATTTTATCAAAATACACCAGAGAATAAATACATCAAAATGCATCATTAAGAGAACAAAACCATCTTAAAAATAACAACTGAGCACCAAAATACATGAAGCAGGATCTGTTGGACTACAAGAAGAAGCAGACAAATCTAAAATTATAATCGGGGATTTCAATATACCTCTCTCAATAATTGACTGAACAAATAGATAGAAAATCTGTATAGCTATATTAGATTTAAACAACACTGTCAAACAACTTGACCTAGCTTACTTTCTAGAACATTCTCCCTAACAACAACAGAATGAATATTAGTTTGAAGTGTAATGTGGAAAATAAAAGATAGACCATTTTCTGGGTCATAAAACATGTTTCATAAGATTGAAAGGGTTCAAGTGAGACAAAGTGTGTTTTCTAACTAAAATGGGATTAAATTAGAAGTCAGTTATGGGGAAGATGCTTGAGAAATTTCCAAATAGTTGAAAACTAAACACTTTAATATAAAAATTAGGTGAAAGAAGGAAAGAAATGAAAGTTAGAAAGCCGTTTGAATTAAATGTATGTGTAAATTCAGTATATCAAAAGTATTGCAATGCAGATAAAAATAGTTCTTATAAGAAAATTGATAGAATAGAAGAAAAGCAAGATGTCACATCAGTGACCTCAGTTGGCATTTTAAAATATTAGAAAAATAATAATATTAATTCACAAAACAGTTAAATTCAGTGATAAAAATCAAAGAGGAAAACAAGAGAAGAGAAAACAATAAAGAGAATAAATAAAATTAAATGTTATTTTTGAGATCAATGAATTTTATAAAACTCCCCCAAACTAAGGAGAAAAATGATGAGACTACACAAATTACCAATATGAAAGTAAGATATGGCATCTCTACTGATTCTCATATATTACTTAGTTAATTAGGGCATATTACCAATAAGTTTAAGTCAAAAAATTTGACAACTTAGAAGATGTAGACAAATTTCTTGTGAGAAAGAAACAACCAAAGATCATCTCTAAGAAATAGATAATCTAAATAGCTCTATATCTATTAAAGAAATTGAATTTGCGGCTAAAAGCCTTCATAGGAAGAAAAGGCCAGGCCTCACTGGTAAAGTCTACCAAAATTTTAAGGAATAAATAATATCAGTTTTACCCAAATTTTTCAACAAATTTAAGAGGAAGGAAAATTCACCAATTATTTTATGAAATCAGCATCACTCTGACACAAAAGCCTGACAAAGATGTTACAAGAATAGAACAAACATAATGTCTCTCATAAATAGAAGCAAAATTTCTTAATAAAAATTTAGCAAATCAAATTCAACAGTACATAAAATTATAATACAGCATGACTAAATAGAGTTTATTTCAGAATAATAAGGTTGTTTTAACATTAAAAAATCAACCAGTGTAATATACCATAGTAACAAATACATAAGAAAAAAAAATGCTGATCTAAGTACACACAAAAAAGCATTTGGCAAAATGAACTATACATTCCTGATAAGAACTTTCAGAAAACTAGGAATGAAAGGGTATTTTATCTTGATAAAGGACATCTATGAAAAACCTACAGCTAATATCATATGTAATTGTGAAGACTGAATGTTCTCCTTCCATGATGGAGATGGCATGATGACCACTCTCATCACTTCTATTTGACACTGTATTGAGGAACTCATAGTAACTACTTTTTAAAATTTAAGTTAAATGAAAATAATGTAAATTTATATGATTAATAGATTGTATTTATAGTAGTTCAACATAAGTTCTAAACCAAGCGTGTCCATATGGCTTATTTACTTCTGAATTTCAGTTACTGCATTCAGTAGTCTAGTGAATAAAATAAAGGCATAATGTAAGAATTAAGTATGTTCACCTAACTTAATTTTAATCAAGAAACTTAGATGGAGATAGCAAAACACCTGTATAACTCCTAGGTTTAACCTGACTTTTTCTTAAGAAAATCTTTAAAAAGCAAACAAACAAAAAAAAACCCACTTTCATTATTTTGCAGGAAATCCTTGCTACAGTTTTCATTTAAGTAAACTTTATTTGACATATTACTGTAACCATATTCCAATTGAGTGAGTCCACCAAAGCAAATTCCAGATCATCTCTAATCTCTATTCTGCTTTCATTAAGGCTCCAGGACCTTTTACAGTCTATATCTATACACAGCCTTTTTGAAATCAAAGGAAACTCCCTGTTCAAATCAACAATATAAGGGTATGAAAAGGAATGGAGAAAGTGACCCTTGAGATAGTATCACTCTTGAAATTGAAAAGTTATCTTTCTTATTACAGAACCCAATGAAACATATTTCCTATTTCAAGGGATGTAAAGTTATGTGTTAAAAAGTGTTTCTAAAACAGCCTTCATATTCAGCTACACACTGGTGTATTAAGACTGAATTTAGATCTTAGGAACAAAGATAATGGAAAAAAATAGAGTAGCTTTAAAATAGTTATATGACCTGGTTATTAAGAGCAGTAATGGTTTTGAAACTACTGAAATGCGAAGAAAAGGGAAAAAGCTACCATTTTTATATAACTTGAGAAAACTAACATTTAAAAGTTAAATGGAGTAACTATTTTACATATACTGATAAAATATCTACAACATTTAAATTTTTTAAATCATTTTTATGTAAAATACAGTGACATTAATTGTACAGTCATCACCACTATCTACTTCCAAAATGTTTTCATCACCCCACGTAGAAATCTGTACCCATTAAGCAATAACTCCAATTCCCTCTACCCCAGATCCTGATACCCTCTAATCTACTTTCTGTCTCTATGAATTTGCCTATTCTATATATTTTAAATAAGTGTATCATGCAATATCTGCCCTTTTAGCCTGGATTATTTCACTTAGCATAATATTTTTCAAAGTCCATCCATGTAGTAGCATGTATCATAATTTCATTCATTTTTATGACTAATAATCCACATATTATATACCACATTTTGTTTATCCATTCATTGTTGATAGACTCCTGGTTGTTTCTACATTTTGTCTCTTGTAAGCAATGCTACTATGATCATTTGTGTACAAGTATGAGTTTGAGTCACTATTTTCAATTCTTTTGGGTATATACCTAAGAAGTGAAATTGTTGGGTCAAGTGGTAATTCTAGGTTTAATTCTTTGAGGAACTGTCAAACTGTTTTCCACAGTGGCTACACCATTTTATTTTCCTACCAGTAATATAGAAGGGTTCCAATTTCTCCACATTGTGTTTTGAATTTACATTTCTCTAATTATTAATGATGTTGAGTATCTTTTCCTATACTCACTGGTAATTTTTATATCTTCTTTACATAAATGTCTATTTGGGTCCTTTGCCTATTTGTAGTTGTGCTATTTTGTTGTTGAGTCATAGGAGTCCTTAAATATCCTGGATATTAAATCCTTGTCTCATATATGTGATATGAAAGTATTTTTTTCCAATTCTGTGTGTTGTCTTTTCACTCTGTTGATAGTGCACTGACCTGTGCTTTTGAACTCATATTTAAGAAGCCATTGTCAAGTCCAAGGCAATAAAGACTTTCCCCCATGCTTTTTTCTAGGGGTTTTACAGTTTTAGTATTTCCATTGTGATCAGAAAGCTACTTTATATGATTTCAATCTTTGTAAATTTATTATGACTTGATGTGTAGCCTAACATATGGTCTATCTTGGAGAATGTTCCATGTGCACTTAAGAAGAATGTGCATTTTGCTGTTGTTCTCTCTCTCTCTATGTCTCTTAGATTTAATTGATTTAGAGTGTTGTTCAATTCCTGTGTTTTCTTGCTGATGTTCTGTTAGGTTTTTCTATATTTTATTGAAAGTGAGGTACTGGTGTCTCCAACTATTACTGTAAAACTGTCTATTTCCATTTTCAATTATGTCAATTTTTGCTTTATATATTTTGGGGACATCCTGTTAGATGTGCATATGTTCATAACTATTAGATCTTCTGGCTAGATTAAATATTTTATTAATATATAATGTCCTTTGTTTTTGTACACATTTTTTACTTAAAATTTATTTTTTCTGATAATAATGAAGTCACTATAACTGTATTTAATTAATATTTGCATGGGATGTCTCTTTCCATCCTTTGCTTTCAATCTTTTTTTGTCTTTGTACCTAAAATAAATCTCTTGTGTACAGCATCAATATATATATTTTTAATCTATTCTATCTCTTTCTTTTAATTAGCTAGTTAATCCATTTACATTTAAAGTAATTAGTGATAATGAAATGCTTATTTATGCCATTTAGTTATTTGTTTTCTGTGCATCTTATGATTTGTTTCTCAATTCTTTATTACTGAGTTTTTGTATTTAGTCAGTTATTTTTGTAATATACCATTTTCTTTCCCTTTTTATTTCATTTCTGCATATACTTTTAGTTGTTTTCTTAGTGGTTACCTTGGGTATTCTAATTATCTTAAATGTATAATAAGTTAGATTGAATAAGACCAACTTGGTTTCAATACTATATAAACACTCTGCTCTTACAGCTCTCCCTTCTTCATGCTTTATGTTGGTTTTCTCAGAGAATATGTCTTTATATATTGCACCAATTAACATAGATTTGTAATTACTGTTTTATGCATTTGCCTTTTAAATCATAGAAAAATGAGGAGTTACAGATGAAAAGTACAATAATTAAAGCATTTATTTTCCTATGTTATGATTTTCACAGTATTATTCATTTCTTCATATGCTTTGAGTTACTGTGTAGTGTCATTTCATTTCAGCTTGAAGGACTCCACTAAGTATTTCTTGTAGGACAGGTCTATTACTAATAAACTCTGTTAGCTTTTGTTTATCTGAGGATATCTTAATTACTCTTTCATTCTTGAACACTAGTGTTGCCAGATATAGAATTCTTAGTTGATAGTTATTTTTTTTCTTTCAGCTTTTTAAATAGGTCATATTACTGCCTTATGGCTTCCATGTTTTCTGATGAGAAAAAGCTGTCAATCTCTTTAAGGATTCTTGCACTTGACATATGGCTTCTTTCTTACTGCTTCAAGATTTTATTATTTTTTTTCTGTCTTTGGCTTTTGAAAATTCGATTATAATGTGTCTCAATTTGGACTTCTTTCAATTTATCTTCTTGGAGTTTGTTGAACTTCTTAGGTTTGTAGATTTATATATTTTATCAAATTTCAGAAGTTTTTGGTCATAACTTCTTCAATTATTTTGTTCCTTTCTCTCTTTTCTCCTTGGTTTTCCCATGTTGGTGTTCTTGATGGTGTCCTGCAGGTCCCTCAGGTTTTTCCATTTCTATTCATTTTTTTTTTGTTTCTGTTTCTCAAACTGGATAATTTTAATTGCCTTATCTTCAAGTTGGTGATTCTTATGTTTACTCAAATCTGTTGTTGAACCATATATATATATATATATATATACATACACACACACATATATATACCTCCTTTATAAAATGTCTGTCTCTATTTATTTTACATTGCCTATTTTTTGATACACTGTTCTTCTGATGTCCTTTAGTTCTTTTTCTGTGGTTTCCCTTAGTTTGTTAAAACAGTAGTTGATTTAATGTCTTTAGCTAGTAATTCCAATGTCTGGGCTTTCTCATGATACCTGTTTAAATTATTTTTTCCTGTGAATGAGCCATACTTTTCTGTTTCATTGCCATGTTTTGTTTTTGTTTTTGCTGAGAATGAAACATTTTAAGTATTAAAATGTAACTCTGGAAATCAGATTCTCTTACTTTGGAGGGATTGCATTTGTTTCTTATTTAGACCTTCATTCGTCCATTTTTAGAGTAGATTTTATAAACTATTTTGGAAAATTTGTATTCCTTTTTGTGTGTGGTCAGCCTGTGACCAGATACAGATTTCCTTAAATTTCGAGATCAAAAAACCAAAAAAGGTACCTCCAGTAGGTGTTGCTGGGAAAGTCATACCTAGAAACTAGTCAAAGGCAACTATCTGTGTCAGTCCCTCAGGGACCCACCAGACTAACCAAAACACACAAATACAATTTATTGGAGGACAAAATCCTTACTGCCCACCCTAACACCAGCCACATGCTCTAGGAATGCTGGTTTTCGTCCCCATAGCCACAACAAGGGTGTAAAATGGGGGCGAGAAACATGCACTCTGGACTTCCCTGGTGGCACAGTAGTTGAGAATCCATCTGCTAATGCAGAGGACATGGGTTTGATCCCTGGTCTGGGAAGATTCCACATGCTGCGGAGCAACTAAGTCCATGTGCCACAACTACTGAGCCTGCATGCCTCAACTACTGAAGCCCACGCACCTAGAGCCTGTGCTATGCAACAAGAGAAGCCACCGCTGTGAGAATTTGTGTACCAAAAAGAAGAGTGGCCCCTGCTCGCCACAACTAGAGAAAGCCCGCATGCAGCAACAAAGACCAAACGCAGCCCCCCAAAAATAATTAATTTAAAAAAACAAACAAACAAAAAATGCACTCTGCTCTCTCACCAAAGTTCAGCAATCTCTCTCTTCATCAAGCACTTCTCTTGGTTGCTATAAGTAAGTGATCAGGTTTCAGATTTTCAAAACTGTTGATTTTTACAGTTATTTTTTTTCCATCTTAGTGATTGTTACAATGGTGTAAGTGACACCAGGAATTTCCTACTCTGCCATTTTCCATGACGTTACTCCTAGGCTATCTTTTAATCTATTAAAAATCATATCAGTTGCAGCATCTTGTTCTAAAATGTTTTGTTTTGAGTTTAGAATTTTGCCAATAAATACAGTATGAATTTTATGAAACATGTTTAAGGCATAGTAAATAACTTAGTCCATTATAGTCTATACCCATTTTTTCATTAACAATATCTCATTTTATTCTCACAACACCTTGCATAGGAATTATTATTCACATTTCAGAGATGACAAAATAAAGATTATTAAAATTAAATGATAAATTTGTAACTTGTGAATGGAAGAAACAGAAGGTAAAGCCAGGTCTGTTGAGTCTGAATCCCACACTCATTCAACAGTACAATTTATATATTATTGTCTGGTGATTTGAGTAAACTATGAATGTAAAACTGTGTCAATTAAAAATTAGTAGAATTTTCAAAACTATTTCATCCTGTTACTAAAGTTGTCATTGTTGTTTCAAATAAGAGAATGAATATTTTTACACTGTTTTACATAATAAAACTGAATATCCCAGGGGATGCACTTTCACTTTTGCTAGATTGTACTATTTTAAAGTTTGAGAGATATGTTAAAACACTCATCTCTAAAAATAAGAATAGAATGGCAAAAAAATTACTTCCAAGCTTTGATTTGACTTGCAGAACTTCTCATTAGTTTAAAATCTAGTTATTGAAACGATTGTGTGTTTTGTTTATCTTTACTAAGTCAGCATTACATTATTATTATTACCACCTATGTAAATAATAGCAAGCTGCATGCTCCCTAGCCTACCTGATCAGTTCTCTGAACCCCAGGGGAAAAATATGTCTTTATATCTTTTCATTAACTATCTTCTTGTTTGCAATCAGAATGCCTTTTACACTGTAGAATATAATTTTTATTGTTTGGCTTCCTGGAAAATGTAAAGTAGGAAATTTGAAGAGAGTACGCAGAGAAGATAACTTATTAGAGGTGGGCCCAATGATAAAAAGAAATGTGATAACTTGCAATGATCAAAGGAATGAACATTTTCCCAACTTGTTGCAAAAAATGAAGGCTACAAAAAGTGATCAGCCAGAGTCAATTTATTATAACAGGATATTAAACTACTCCAGTATAATGTAATAAAGAAAAGAATACACATTCTTCTTTGGAATTTTTCTATACATATTTTAAAAGTTAAATGTATTTCCTTTGGAAAAATTATAATGATATGGCAATCTAGTGCATAGTTATAATATGTGCTAACATTTCAGTACACAGAGGAAGGTGGTTAAAAATAAGTAACTAATTATATAGTAGAGCTTACTTAATAAGTTCCCCATTTTAAATCTCGTTGTGTGAAATATATATTGCAGCAGAAAAGTAGTATGTTTCTATCCAATTAAATTAATGACATGTAAATTAATGCTTATTTTGAGTACGTTGTTAATTCAAAAGGACAAATAATCAGTGTCTATCAGCAGAAAAATGGGTGGATACTCATTGTCATACTAACCTTGTCAACTTTTAATTATATATCCAGGAATGGGTTACATTTCCCATACACCCTTACAGACAGGATTCTCACTTACATTTATGAAAGGTACTCGTGTAATATTTAAAGACAAAAAGAAGGGAAAATCACTATCCTCTCCTGGAAGAGATAGACACCTCAGCTGATGTGACACACAAAGCGGTTTCTATGTGACCTTTTGCTAAGCATCTGCAGCTGAGATCACTGATAAGCAATTCCTGTGTTTTGGGGATTTACTAATATCTTGGAAGTCATAAAGGGTGATTATTCTTCCCTGCATTCCCTCCACCATAATACTACCAACTGATTTTTTTTTTTTTTTTTTTTTTTTGCGATACGCAGGCCTCTCACTGTTGTGGCCTCTCCTGTTGTGGAGCACAGGCTCCGGACGCGCAGGCTCAGCGGCCATGGCTCACAGGCCCAGCCGCTCCGCGGCATGTGGGATCCTCCCGGACCGGGGCATGAACCCATGTCCCCTGCATCGGCAGGTGGACTCTCAACCACTGCGCCACCAGGGAAGGGAAGTCCCCAACTGCTTCTTAAACATCTATTTTCCTTTATCATATACTCCCTCTAAAATGTGTACTTCCAGCCCTTGAGGCAAAAATACAATTATATATCTTTTAAAATTAATGACAAATCTCTGTGCATTGACATGGAGAAAGGTTCACAAAATATCATTCCATGAGAGCAAAAGAATACTACAGATTGATAAATATTTTATTTTGTGAAATTATGACACTCTGTTTTAGTAAACTCTATTCTCACAAAATCTGTTTATATTATGAAACATATGTGTATATGAGAAGAGATATGAGCATAAGATGGTAGAGGGGCAAAAGAATAACCTCTATGCATCTCAAAATTATTGAACTTGATAAAGCATGTACATTTTTGATTTGTAATAAATAATAATTTTAGTAAAAATATTAGCGTAATCTTAATAAAAGATTAAATTGTTTTAATTACATCAGAGTACAATCTTTCTAGCTTGTGAAAATGTTTGCTATTTTTGTTTTCCACATCTATTTACCCTTCCTTTTTGTCATCTTTCCCTGAGTGTGAATTCTGTATTTACCACTCTTACAAAGCTCATATACTTTGATAAAAGTAGACATCAGTACTAACTTCAAGATTAATCTCTAGTTGGCTTACTTTAGGATGATATAAGAAGCCCAATTCAAGCAAGTGAGATACATAAAATATATTTTGGCATACCAAAACACTGTCTCACTCTTGAACTGTTTCCTAGAGATGCTTTCCCTTTCTGTGTGATGTGAAACAGGAAGCTTGGAGATCTTGGAAATTTCTGGAAACCATTTTATGAGTTTGGGCACACAAAAAGCAAGGAAGAAAACATACATGCCCTTTTTATGACCTCATCTTGGGATTCATAAAGCATCACTTACACCATATTCTATTAGTTATGGTAACTTCAAATTCTATCAGTTTGAAGGGGAGGGGACATATATCATATATTGATGGGTAATGCTTTCCAGGACCATGTATAGTGGGAGATATTGTTTCAAAAATGCATTTCAAATTACTTTAAAAAATTAAATCTGCCCTGTTGTATTATAATGTCTAAGGTCTGTGACTTAGCATTGTCAGAGGTAGACATATATTCCTTATTCTTTATTTCAAAAGGAAATCTTGTAATATTTTAATTTTAAATATGATATTTTGCTCTAGGAATATTTGTTGTTATAAGCAGATTTAGAAATTTTCTAATAAATTTTTGGTCATCAGATTTTTATCATTGAAAGGAGGAGGTTTTATCCTTTTAAGGTGCTGTATTCATTTTACTTATATTTTATTTATAATCTTTGATTATGTATCTGTGTTGGAGATTACACTTTCCCTTTCTTTTGATGTCCTTTTTATACCTAAGTATCAAGTTTTTGACAGTCTTATGAAATGTTAGGACATGAACCCTTCTTTTTCTATTCTCTATAAAGTATTTTTGTAAGAATGATATTATATTTTCATTAATTAAGATGTTGTAAAGTCATTTGAGCATGGATTTAGTTGCAGATAGTTTTATCATGGATTTGGATTCATTTAATAACAATAAGACATTTCAATTTTTCTCTTTCACCTTGTGTCAGTTCTGGCTAGTTATTTTTATTTTTAGGAATTTTTCCATTTTATCTACATTTTCATGAGTAGTAGTATAAAGATGTTAATAATATCTTCTAGTTTTTCAATATCTCTAGATTCTGTATTGATATCCACTTTTTAATTTTTGGCATTTGTTATTTGTACTTATTCTTTTATTGTTATGTTTTCTTGAGTTTTTATAAAATGTATGGTATTTTTTAAAACACCAAATTGTTTGTTGATTATCTGTATTATATTTTTATTTTATTACTCCCTGATATTCCTGTTATTATACCTTTCTTTCTATGCTTGGTACATATAATTTATTGTTCTTGTTTTCCTTGAAGATCTCTACGATTTCTTTGTAGATCTCAGTTTGTAATATATTGTCAGAAAATATAAATGTGTACATTCAGATTGAGACACATTATATTATCCTGGATGATGGAACCATTTGTTATCATGAAATATTCCTCTTTAGTTATAACATTGCTTTTTGTTGTAGATTTACTCTTCTTAACATTAACAAAGCTGCACAAACCACATTTTGTTTAGTGATTGCAATGTTAATACAAAGAATTCCATATGACCAGATTAAAAAAAATGACATATTTTATAACCATGGTGCAATTACCAAATTAAGAATTTAACAATGGTACAATCCTATAAACTAAATTACAAATTTTACTTTATATTTCTTCATTTTTTTCCACTATGGCTTTTTTTTTCTGTTCCAGGATCCAATCCAAGAGACCTTTGTGCAATTAGTTGCTATTTCTCATTATTTTCCTTCCAAGTAGACAAGCGACAGTTTACTTTCACTTTACCTTGATTTCTAGTTGCTGTATATTATGGTCCCAAACTAAAATGTGAATGCTTTACTAGGCAACCCTTCCTTTCTTGCACCCCATCAAGCCATGAACTCTAATTTTATACTCCCATTCCTGCAAAGCTGTCAACAATATCTAGTCTGTTAAACTTTCTGTCTTGGCTCATCTTTATACTTCCATCATCTGGATATTGGCAAGGTGATATTTTACAACACTGGTACTTCTTCCATGTGTTCTAGATATTCTGTGTGGGAGAGTTTGTGCAAAGCATCTTGTCCACCTTTAATCAAAGTTCAAGTCTTTAACATTTTTATAATTAATCAAGACTGAAATGGTGCAGTTATTCTACAGTCAGCATCCCTTTCATCTGTAAAGCAGTTAGACCTATTAAACAACATATGTACATTCTTTCATTTGCTAAATATTTATTGAAATTCTACAGTGTATGATTAATTTGTAGCATGCTAAAATCAAGACAGTTTATTTTCCCTCTGTGTTACATCTCATACACACATATTATATATATTGCATATATTTTTCTATGCTAAAAGTATCCTCTTCATATACAATGAAAGAGTGAACAAATATTCATCATTCAGCAGATTTTTTAGTGCCTACAATTCTACCATGCATTGGACATAATTTTGGAATTGGGAATTTCAGAAAAATATTTCATAGACAATTAGTAATAATAACACAGCTATGGGCAAGAGTAGAATTATACAATATATTCAAAATGAGTGGCTGTTAATAAAATTAATAGAATCCTGGTTTTTTTCCTAGTTTCTATCCAGGATCAAAGTATGCCACTGATCCATCTGGAGTATTTAGCAACATATATTTGAGTACTTTGATAAAGATGGCATATGAAGAAGAGAAAATAGGACAAAACCATAAAGTAAAAGAAGTAAATGTCAAACAGACCAGACTTTTATGTACCAAAATTTCCAGCCAGGGAAAATGTCTTGTATTAGTAAATCTTCTTCTTTCACTACTCCGTATATCTTTCTGGAACATGCATTGCCAAGTTAGACTAGCAAGAGAATTCAACTCTAACTGTACTATATAACTGAAAAAAACTCAGTGCAGGTAAATATTACACAGATCATAAAGAATGATAGGTGTGATATTACATGATCGAATGTAACTTGTTATTCTCCTCATTAGCATTGGCTTCCTCTGAAGTAACTTAATAAATGTGGGCTTAGACTTGACTCTCACTTTCAACCTAGAACTCAATTACTTCTATTTATTCTGTTATAAATGTTGTGTTTTAAGATGCCCTGTCAGATTAGAGACAAACAAGTGTGATTACCGAAAATAAAATGGATATAATAAACGAGCACTTGAAGTACAACCTAATAAGTAAACGATTCTAAAGGTTAAAGAATGTATATCATTGAAAAATGTAGTATATTTAACACAGCCCATCACTTTTGATCTATAAATTCAAATTAAACAGTAAACACATTGTTAAAATTCAATGACATCAAATTTTGTCGTTTCATGGAGACTCACAATCTTTGAAAACCAGTCTTGCAATTAACTATTATCTATCATCAGAAAGGGTGCCTTTATTCTTAGTGACATATTTAGTTACATTGTTTCATCACTAATGTTTTCAGTGCTATTAACTCCAAAATAGTACTCTATGACTTAACTTATGGAAATGAGCCGGTATTCCAGTAAACAACATAGTTGTAAACGACATGGCACATTTATTTGTGTCACAAGAACTGTTCAAAGTGTCTTAATATTATTTCCTTTATCACACCAGCACAAATCAGTGAGTTTGAAATTTTAGAAATGCCTTTGGTTTTTGAAATAATAATAGTAATAGTAGTAGTAGTAGTAGTAATAATAATAATTTCTTTAAAAGTCAATCTTGTGATATGAAATAGGAAGCATAGTTTTGTAGGTTCTCAAAGTCTTTTTATATTTAATAAACTGGTTTTACTAATTTTTCTAAGTAAAAACTAAAATAAAAAAGCTTATTGAGAGAAAAATAAAGAGTACATGATTCTAGTGGAAAGACTTAATCTGTGTTCCAGTGCCATCCACAAAATGCTTCAGCAGTACTCTTCAGGGGTGAAATAAGACATCTGACTCTCAAATACTTCTGGGACTGAAATGACTTTGGAAAAAAAAATAAAGTGGCATATTTTGAAAACATCTAGATGTGTTTACTCAAATCACAATAACCCTAAGTCACCCAAAAAATGTTTTCTTGTACCCTCAACTCTTATGTAAGTTTTTTTGCCCTCATCCTACTACTACTCTTCAGAAGAATTGGCAAGCTATCTTTCCAAACATAGTCTTCTTCCCCATCTCAATTCATTTCATTGAGTCCTGCATGTGTATCCCCCACATTAACCCCCATCTCCTGGATACCTATACACACAGATAACACTCTATACTCCTCAAGACTGCTCCCTCAGTAGTCTCTTACACACTGAGGAGATGATATTGACTTCTGTTGCACAGAGAAAAAAATAAGAGCTATGACACTTGAAGCCATACTTTCCGTCACCTATTTACAAATAATAGCACGTGTTTGCTTGGTTGAAAGGAAAATGGCATCCAAGAGACACCCACCTTTTTATCCCCATAAGCTGTGAATATGTTACCTTACATGGCAAGAAAGACTCTGCAGATGAGATTAAGGTATGAAATATGAGAAGGAGAGATTATCCAGGTGGGCCCAATCTAACACGAGTCTTAAGAGTGGAGAATCTTCCATCTGGGGTTAGAGGCAGATGTGACTACTGGAGAATGGTCAGAGAGATGTAATTTTGCTAGTTTTTAAGATGCAGGAAGGGGACCCCGAGCCAAGAAATGTGGCAGTCTCTAGAAGCTGAAGAAGGCAAGACTGTGGATTCTCCCTTAGAGTCTCTATGAAGGAATGCAGTCCTGCAGGCACATTGATTTTAGCCCAGTTAGACCCATGCCAGATTTCTGATTTAAAAAGCTATAAAATAATAAAATTGTGCTGTCTGAAGCCATTAAGTTTGTGGTAATTTATTATGGCAGTGTTACAAAACTAATACAGTGGACATACACATTACTTATATATATTCCAATACCTATATATATGTATGTCAAATAAATATATATAAGAAGTATAATAAGAAATTTTGAAATGATAGACAGTCACTTCATATTAGCAGTTATTTGTGACAGACAAGTTCACTGAGGTTGAAAGTAGAAATAAAGGGACACACCTTTGTCAGCAACTAATTTCAATTCTTTCTAAATTGTTTATTTTTTTAAGAATAATTTTTTTTTGATAATGAGTGTAACAAATACATTAAATTTTTAGAGAGATATTTAAACTTTTAAAGAGAGCAAGAGAATGAAATCCATGTAATTCAGAAAATTTATTTGCAAAAATGTTGCACACATCTTCCTCTCTACTTATTTCTACTCTTCTGGATGTTCAGAAGTGGTTTTGGCCCCCGAGGTGAATATGGGTTCAAACCTACTAAATTAACTGTCTGTGTAGATGAGACCATCACTCTCATCATAAAAGTACCTAAATTAAAAGATATTATGACAGTTAAATGAGTTAATGTCATGCCTGACATATAGTATATACTATAGAAGTTTATTAAATAGCTATTAATAAAGAATTATTAATATTATTATTCTGCACTACACACAATCTTGCTTGGAATGTCCTCACTTGTATGCACTCTGATCTCTTATTTGTATTAAAACTCTAACTCTTGTGTCTTTGATCATAAGAAACTTTTTCTTAGTTTTAGCAAGTCTGTCCCACCACTACTTTTGCCCTAGCTCCAAATTGAACATTTTTCACTAGTGGTAGCATCTATCCATAATTATGTAAAACTGATTTCTATTTGCTTTTCATTTTGCTGCCAAATTTGTCTTTCTTTTTAGAAAACATTAAGATCTGCCAGGAATTGGACCTACTTCTGGAATTTAATCTTCATCCCTTTAGAAGAGGTTAGCAGGCTCTCATGAGTCTTGCCTCTTAGCTCTTGAATAATTGGAATCTGAATATTCTGACTAAGCAGGTCTTATTCAGTGCTGGGCAAAGGATCATTTGCTTCCTTCATTCCCTCATTCTAACTGAAATGGCTCTCTGTTCCAACTGTAAAAGTAGAATAAACGCATGTGGAAATATTGTTTTCCACCTTCCATTTAACTTGAAATCTGAAACTCAGACGTCTTTATATCTATATTTTATTTGAATATTAAAAGACCTTTCTTATACGTCAGGTCAGGGGAAAGACTTTCATAAAACGGGTGTGCTTAAAGTGCTATGACCTAAAGAATTTCTCTGCTTTTGAGACTAGAAACCTGACTATCTTATTAAACATACAAATTCAAATGACTATAAGCACTCCTAACCCAGTGTTTCTCTGTTTTATAATGAATATTGTTATTTAAAGCTCACTCAATATCCTCATAAAATCTAGGAAGCAGGAGTTTTCTCTCCAACTCACTTCTTTACTTTTAAAGATGTCATGAACATACCAGACTTCATGTAAGAAGAAGTAATTTTTAAAAAGACAGATATATTTATACATATATGAAATTTACAAATGCTATAGTAATATGATCAAATCTCAATGAAAGTAATAATGAAGCAACTTTGTCTAACTAGAGAAAATAAGGAAAGAACAAATGATTCTAATTGTAGGGAAGGAAGAAAGGAAAAATGTTGGTAAGCATCAATAAAAGTGATTACTTATAAAGTGGACACTAACTATTACTACCATTATGACTATGACTACAACTATGGCATTTAATGAGCATGTATTATGCACCAGGAATTTTTCTAAATGCATAGCAACTAAATGCATAGCATTACTTAACTCACCTATTCCGAATTGTAGTAATGCTTTCCCAAGGGAAGCAAGTTATAAATACATTCCAGAGTAATAAACATCATGGTCAAAGGACTAAAAGTTTTGGGTACACAAAAGTGAGTCAAAACATGGGGTATGACTGGAAAACAGTAGAAAAGAAAGTTAGATTGGAATAACTTTGTACACAACTTGAATGCCACAGTAAGACATTTGATTTTGATGACTTTGTGATAAGAAGCCATCAAAATAATGTAAGTAAATAAAGTTTTAAAAGATGACCTATCTTTTGAAAATATAACATTTTCAGCAATGTGGAGGTTAAATTCAGTAGTCTGGGCAAGATGATGAAGAAATAAAGATAGGATGAGAATAGATAGCAAAATAGAATTAAAGAGATTTTCAGTGGTACAGAATTTGATCTTTAAATGTTGAGACTGAACTGCCAATGGCATACCTTGCAGAGAAGGCTAGAAATAGAGATTTATAATCATAAAGATATGAGCAATGCTTGAAGCCGATAAGCATATAAGTCAAAAAGAGACAAATAAATAAAGTCAGATGCCAGAGATAGAGTCATTCTAGCAAATGAGGCTGGGAAGAGTAATAAGAGAAGTAGATGAGAAGAATATTATGTAGAAAACAAAATCAGGAGAGATTTTCCAATAAAAGAATTCATAGTGTCAAAGGGGCAGATGTTAGCTGGTATAATTACAGTTGGATTTTGAAAATAACAAGACACCGATGAGGTTAGAAAGAGCAAGTTAAATGGAGCAATGGGAGTGAAAATTAGATCATAGAGGATTAAGGAACTGAATGGTTAATTAAAAAAAATTAATATACTTAAAATTTCCAAATACAGAGAGGGCGAGATGATTGCAATTGTTTTAATGAGGGAGGTGGAGTTAAATTGGAAACATTTTAATGAAAGTAATTGAAGTAATTTCTAATAGGCTACAAATTACCTAGGATCAGAGAATAGCCAGTCCTCAGTAAGCACACCTCTGAATTATATTGAACTATCAATAGCTATTAAGAGAAAACATATTTTTAATATTTTGGATTGCCTATATAGATTTTTTTTTACATTTTTCAAAGCTAGGAAGAGATAGAGACAAGAGAAATATGACTAAATAAGATTTTTTAAAATGTTTTAAAATGAAAACAAGAACTATTTACCATGGAAATCTTGTAATTAGTCTCCAAACAGCAAATTCCATGAAATGTTCCTTGTGTTTGGACATTTAATGAAACTAATAATAAATGTAATGAAACTAATATTAAATGTAAGAATATCACTGGATTATTTGTTGTCCCTGGCAATATAGCTCAAAATATAGCCTAAGGACTAAAATTAAATAAAATATAGCATTTCGAATACTTAAGCAATTTAGCTATAAATAGATATGTTTCAAGTATTTATGTTGTATTTTGTTCAACAGTAATAAACATCATTGTGTAAGGTATTAATGTATGCAATAATCTGTGTGAAAGACGCTTATTTAATGTTAATGCTTATTTTACTATTTATCTTATGTTAATATTTATGTATTTATCTTATTTATATATTCTCTATTAATGTATCTGTTTATCTATTAATGTTATTAGTTTATGTTACTACTTATTTAGTAAATATTTATTTACTTATTTATGTTACCTTTAAGTCAGAGTACTTATGAGGAAAAGAGATGTGCGGATATGGGAGAGGAGCACATCAGACAAAATGACAACCTATAATTTCTCATTTCATCTCATTTTAAATGAATCTACATAATGTTTTCTGAAAACTATATTCCTCCATGTTTCCTCTACTGTTTTTCAGGCTCATTGCCTTAGCAATAGTCTTGTGACTTAAATGGAGTCAGGAAAGCAAAAGAGAAGTAAGTTTTCTGGAAAAATGTACATACCTTCTTGCAATTTACAGGTAGCTTTAAACAGCCATCGTGTTCACTGTCCCCAGTTCATAAGCCCTCAGTAATACTCTGGAGGCAAGATAGGTATTTTAGCCTCCGAGCTTTGGGGGTAAGTGAGGAAGTTGTACTTTGGCAGATATTCTTTCAAGTTTTCTATCTAACAGGCCTGAGAACTTACACACACACATACACACACACACACACACACACACACACACACACACACATACACACACAGACTCTGATTTCTCTCAGAGTAAAGATTAAATTCCTCACAATGACCTGTAAAGTTCTAGGTGATCTGTCCCATCCTTTATTTCCCTAAATTTCTCTCTTACCTCTCCTCCTCTCCTTAGAGCTTTTAGTCAACTCTGACCATTCTTGCATCCTTACCATTCTTAGGACTCTAGGCTGACTTCCTCATTACAGCCTCTGTATTGGCCACTTCTTCTGCTTAGGCCACTGTGCAGATACGCACATGACTAATTAACTTGCCTACCTCATACATCTACTCAAATGCTTCTTTACAATATACTTACCTTGTTCTCTCTTTTTAATACTACAGACCACTTCCATGTGCAAGCCTGATCCTCTTCCTCTGTTCTTTAAAAAAAAAATCACTATCTTGTTTAATGTATAATACACTCATTTATTTTGTTTACTTTTACTATAAGGTAAACTCACAAAAAGTAGGAGCTTGCTTTCTATTTCATCTCTGATAGACCTAAATTAAAGAAAGAAAGAAAGAAAATAATAAAATAAAAGAAGGCATAGGTTAGTGAATGCTGAAAGTAATGGAAGAAAAGAAGAAAAGGGAAGAGTAAAAAAGATGAGAGAAGAGAGAAGATTGAAAGGTGAGAGGAGAGAGCTGAGGAAAGAGGTAGGAGCAGAGATGAAAAGAGTTTGCTCTCTTCATCAGCATCTTCAGTTTCCTTATCATGACTGCAGTCATGAAGCACCCATCCTGTGGATGGCTCTAAGCCAGAGAAGAGTGATCAAGGTCTTTCTCTCACCCCTTCATCCAAAAGACTCTAGCCCGGGATGTCAAAATTGTAGACATTTTCAACTTTAGACTTGTGTATTAGCTCAGGCAGCTGTTGCTTCTGCTTTCATCTTTGTACTTCTGTCAAAAAAATCATGCTGACATGTCTA
The DNA here is from genome assembly GCF_964270905.1 of Leucopleurus acutus. Lineage (NCBI taxonomy): Eukaryota > Metazoa > Chordata > Mammalia > Artiodactyla > Delphinidae > Leucopleurus > Leucopleurus acutus. Next base: position 25,901,765 of record NC_139159.1, on the reverse strand, counting down.
TTTTAGAATTCCTTTGAATCTCAGAAAGATCTTTTTCTTCCATAAGTTTTACTTAATATAGGCTGGTTAGGAAAAGGATGTATCCCTTAAAGGATGAAGCTGATGCTTCTAACGTTCCAGTTCTCTAGGTACCAACATTACCTCTTTTTACCATAAAGACAGACACAGAGCTAATGTCTAAAAGGAAACAGGAGTTAGATGATGTCTGTATACATCATCTTTTAGGGGGTTTAGTCTCATAAGAAACTATAAGTATATCATGGTTGATATTTCTAAAGTGAAATATTTAACAGCTATAATTTTTAAAGTATTAAAAAATGTAGTTGAATTTGAAAAATAATAATTTGTATGATAAATACCTTTTTTTTAAAATACAGACTAACTTTCTTATTTATTTAAATAATCAGTCTTCCAAAGTATTTAAATATAATATAGCTTATAAAAATTAATTTTGCATATCAACTACCTATTATGACAGGTATTGTAAAATGTCACTTCATATCCTTAAAGAGCATAAAAGGTTAATATAGTTGATAAACTTTATTAATATAGTTGATAAACTTTATTTTGAATGTAAACATAATATGAAAATAGGCAAGTATTTAGGGTTTTTAAAATAATTTTATTTGTATATTTTATTTTTGTCTGCGATGGGTTTTCATTGCTATGTGTGGGCTTTCTTTAGTTGCGGTGGGCAAGGGCTACTCTTTGTTGCAGTGCATAGGCTTCTTATTGAGGTGGCTTCTCTTGTTGCAGAGCACCAGCTGTAGGTGTGTAGGCTTCAGTAGTTGTGGCACGTGGGCTCAGTAGTTGTGGCTCATGGGCTCTAGAGCACAGGCTCAGTAGTTGTGGCACACAGGCTTAGTTTCTCTGTGGCATGTGGGATCTTCCTGGACCAGAGATCGAACTGGTATACCCTGCATTGGCGGGCGGATTCTTAACCACTGTGCCACCAGGGAAATCCCAAGCATTTATTGATTTATCTAAATAATTGTTATTGACATGCATGCCATATTTAATTCTAAAGTGACCTTAACAAACTAATCTGAGATAAATAAAATTTAAAATTATACTTTGTGTATTTTGTAAGCAAAAAGAAAATCATTACCTTGGATTTTTATCCCTTAATGAGACAGATTTCATTTTGTAATTTCATTGATCATTTAAAAATGAAATGTTATCCAAAACTTTCTTGCTCAACTTCTTTATGATATTCAAATTACAGACTCAAGTTTAAAAAGAAAATAATAGTTGGATCAATGACTCAAAATAAAAATAAATTATAGACTAAAGAAAAATCTACCTTCTTATTCTTAACTGGAGCCTCCCAGATAAAATGGATTTTTTTTTCTTTTAGAGAAATCTGTGACTGTAAGCCAATTATCATTGGCTTTCTAATTCATTATTTTTCTCTAATTATGTCACAGTTCTGGATGTGTATAAGATGAAGAAAGACAAGAATAACTAATGTCCTTTTAAGGAAGGGAAGTTTCTAGCAAAGGTAGTGGTTGGGTCAAAACAAACAGATATGGTTGCCCACTATAAAAAACATTTTTCCCCCCTCTGTCCTCCTCTCTCTCTCTCTCTCTCTCTCTCAAAAGCCAGATACATCCTGCAAGTGTTCTCTTTTTGACCAAGCATTTAATTTTTCTCCAAAATCTAGATGTGAGGTCAGGTTCAAGCATACACAGATTATATTTTAATCTCTTAAGTAAAAGAGGAAGATGTGAGGTAGAAATAAAAGGGAACACAATTTTTTTAACTTTTACTCTTTAAAATATAATTATTCATAAATTGAGGAAAGATTTCCTGGAACATTCCACTGGCTTCTTAGCATGACTTTTGTTGTTTTTGTTGTTATTTCTATACAGAAAGCGCCTGTGAACAATTTGACTAAAATGTTTAGCAAAAGAATATCAAGGGGGACAAAATTTTCAGAAATAGTTTGAATTGAAATGTTAGTCATTTTTCAACCTAGAAGAGATAGGAAAGCAAATTTCATGGGTACCCTATTTTGCACATTGCCACAACACAAGGAAAGTATGTAGATGGTTAAGTAGATAGATATTTATGTGTGTACACATATATATATAAAAATATGTTTAACATGTATAATATATACATGTTAATACAAGCCATGCACTTAACTATTAAAAATTTAGAAGTATCAAAGTTTTTTTCAATGTTTACATTTGATTCTATCTTTGTTAAACAAATGTAGCATTATTTATGAAATCTCCCTACTGGAGAAATTTTTTTCATGGTACTAAACTAATGTATTATAAGTCTTGTTTTACTTATTAGCTTTATAAAGCTTCAGTGCATATGTTTATAGATCTTTTTAGTAGCATGTTACATAAAACAAATAACATTTGACCTCACAAAATTCTAATGACATAAGTTGCCAAGTATCATTGTTTTTCTCATGTAGTTGAGGGAATTTACCTTGAGAAAGGCTAAGTAACAGGTCAAAGGTCAGACTGAAGCTCAATATCGGTGCTAAGTCCCAATTCCAGGTGTCTTTAATTTTTGCAACTCTTTAAAATTTTAATTCATTAACAAATTGTTAAATGAATATTTGATTAAAAACTAATGCATATGTTAATTCATTAGATGGTGGGCTTTAAGCAGTTATTGTGTTGATGTAATAAAAATTTTGAAAAATATTATGGTTTTATTTTAATTTATTATGATATAATTTGGGAAATGTGAAAGCAATGAATTAAAGACCCTCTTACTGCTATTGATAGAGATGCTATAACACCCAGTATTTGGAAAGTTTAATGCACTTTTCCACTTGCTCAACTTGGTGCTACAGAGCTACTTAAGTCTATAAGACATTCTGATCCATTTATTAAATGCTATTGTTTCTTAGGGTTGACATGTGTATTAATATTCTTTTATTACAAGATTTATTGAGGAGTAGGAGAAGTTTGAAAGATAGTGAATTAGGTCATTTATTCCAAGATGCAAGGTGTTCATACTAGAGTTACTATAGATGACTACTCTTACTTCTTGAATCAAATAACATTCTCATATTAGGATTGTGCTTGATCTAGTCCCAATAAAAGTATATTTTTTTCTCAAGAAATAAATCAGTATACACCCGTGAAATAGCATGATGGTGGCCTTATTTGTATTATCTTTATAATTAATAGCTCTTGAAACATACAGCTTGTTGATTAAGTTTGCATTGCTTTCTCTTTAATCCAGTAAATAGAATAGAATTGCTATTTTCCAATGTTTTGTATTCTGCTAGCTTGATGATTTACTACATTTTTAGGCAGAATAAGCAAGCAACAAATTAACTTCTATTCTCAAGTGAGAGGACTTAAAAATTAATTAGACCAGTTTCATAAAGCAAGAAGGTAATTCTAGTCTGTCTATCCATACACAGACTTTGATCATATAAAAATTGATCCATTTCCATCTCTTTTAGAAAGAAATATGGAGCCAGATTTATTTGTCTTAGTCAATTGGTTCTCTTGATGTTTGTGATGGATTGGCCAATTATATTTTACAATCTCAAGGGGGAAATTAGGCAAAACTTGTGCTTCATGTGATTTTAAGTCTGGCAATTTCTATTGGAAAGCTTGCAGTAGCCTCTGTGCAGCCTATAGGATATATTCAATGTGCTTTTAATGGATGTTTGCATTGATGAAAAACAATAACATAAACTGTTGTAAGACCTTTTGCGAACTATGTGTTTAAGTTGGTCATTTTCCAGTTCTCAATGGCTTTCTGATCCTTTTCCAAGTAATTGTTCTGAGCTTTAATATGAATAATTACACACAAAAATATATGCCATCTTTTGCTTTCTTATTGATATTGCCAAAGAAACATTCAGTTAATTCTTACTTTTATCTATACCCAAAACTTTATGGAAGAAATTTGTTTTAGCTGAGGTCAGCTTAGAATGCATTGTCATATCAGAGATCATAGTCTTTAACTCAATTTAGAATTCCTAGTACTTTGTAGAAACATCTAGGTAATCCATTTAGCTTATTCGTTGATTCCTGTAGATACGATGTAGATAAAAACAACAACATATTGTACTAACAATACTAAGATAAATATTTTATAAAGCTCTAATATTTAACATTTATATAATTCATAAAATAGAAAATATTATCCTTATTTAATGGCATAGGTAACTGTTTATCTGATATGTGAAATTATTTCAATAAAGTCACCAAATTTCTAAGACATACATTTGAGTGTCCGGTCTGGGTATGCAAGACTAGTGTTCTCCAATTGTGGTCCCTAGACTAGAATCACTATCATCTGGAAACTTGTCAGAATCATTAGGAACATCCAGAAACTGGAAATGCAAATTCTCAAACATCACTCCAGAACAACATAGCAAAATCAGAAACGTTGGGAGTAGGGTGCAAAAATATGCATTTTAACAAGCCCTCCAGGTAGTTCTGATGCACACTAAAAATTTAGAACTGTTTCAAACTATCAAACCTGTACTTGTTAAATGACTCCCTCTAGGGAAGGTTTTGTGGTTCAACAGACATTAGTTAACAAACATTAATAACAAGTTACAAAAGGAATGAAAAATAGAAAATGAAACTGTAATTATTAGGAGATAATATGATTATTTCCCTAGACCATCAAATGAATTTATTGACAAATTAATAAAACTAATTTGAAACTTTAGTAAAGTGGTTGTAAAAACTCAGTATACACATGTTGTCTGTATTTCTACATATAATCAAGAAACAATTAGAAACACAATTATAAAATATATTACTTAAAAATTTAAACAAAGATTAAAATTAATGTAGAAAAAAGCCATCAAAAATTTACATGAATCTTAAAAAACTACAATGTAGGATATTAAAGAAGACATAAATAATCAATTTAGTATTTAAATTTTGTGCATAGAAAGATTTACTGCCATAAGGATATTGCCTTCTCAAAACTGTTCTAGAAATTTAATGGCATTCTAATAAAATTCCAAATGTAGTTTTTATGGCCTTTCCTAGTTAATTTTAACTTGAACATAGGAGAGCAAAGATCAAAGAATATCCAAGACTGCCTGAAGAAAAGAAGGAGGACATTAGTCTAAAATACATGAAGATTTATTATAAATCTATAATAAACACAACAGTTTTGCTCAGGAGTAGAAAAGACAAATTGGCTGAAGGCCATAAAATAAAATTTTTGAAACAAACTTTCATAGAGAGGAAATTTTGATATCCTACAAAGATAGCATAGCATATAGTCAAGAAGAAAATAGACTGAACAATTAGACAGATAGAAAAAAATGTTTATCTTTATAAAATAGAAAAGAGGAAATAAGAATGGGATGGAGGGAGGGAAAGAAGAAAGGAAGGGAGGGAGGAAAAAAGAAAAGTGGTTTTCCAAACCTCTTAGAAAAAATAATTCAGATAAACCTGAATTTTACAAACCTGATGTAGGGAAGAATTTCTTTTCTCAATATAATATAATCAATATATAATATGTATACATGTATAAGAATTCATATACATTAAAGTTGAGAAACTGTTTATCAAAAGATATCTTAAGTGAAAGAAAAGCTATAAACTGGAAGAGGATTATAGTATATTCTAAATTAATATTCAAAAATTTTAGTAACCAATAAAGTTAGAAAAAATTCAGGTAAACATTTTACAATCCAAATGTAGGGAAGAAATTCTTAGCTCCTCTCCTCCCACCAGTATCAATATAATATAATCAGTATATTCATATATGTAATACGTATATGAATTCAAATACATTAAAATTGGGAAATTATTTTTATCAAAAGACATCTTAAGTGAAAGAAAATCTATAAACTAGAAGAGGATGATTGTATATACTAAGATGAAAATTAACAAATTTTAGTAATCAATATAGCCTGGATATGGATCTATAAGAATGGAAATCAGTTGTAAATAATATATACATACTTGTTCACATCAACTGCAATTAGTCAACAAAGGAGTAGTATCAAGAATATATAAATAACTTCTACCAATTAATAAATAAAAATGAACCATGTATAGAAAAATTACAAATGACAGGATCTGACAATTCATAGAAAATAATGTACATATGTCTTTGAACACACACACACACACACACACACACACACACACACACACACACAGGAACAGAAACCCAAACAAACCATTAACAAGAAAAATACAAATTTAGATCAAAATGAGAATTTTTATCCCTATACCTATATAGAATTAAAACCTATGATAATAATCAAATGACAGAAAGAATATGAAGAATATGAATCGAAGTTTTTTTTCTAGTGACCATGCAAATTGTTAGACCCATGTTGGACAAATATTGGTATTATTTTAAAAATTCAAAAATTTATTGAATTTAAAATGACTCTATTAGGAGTCATTCTACTTCTAGCTATACAAGCAAGAGAAAATGCTATGCATTCAAAACAAGAAATAGGTACAAAAAAATAGCACACATTTTTATTAGTAGTGAAAAATGGGAAACAACCCAAATATCATTGAGAAATTAATTGTGATATATACATACAATAGAACATTAGAGAATAGTGAAGACTAAATATAGTTATATAAAATGACATAGATGAATTTTAAATGACAAGCTTCTAGTGACTTAAGCAATTCTCAGAAGAATATGGTCATTTTTATACAGGTCAAAAATAGACAAAAATAACTGTACACACACACACACACACACACACACACACACATATGCATTATGTAGCAGTCAGAAGTCATTAAGGGGATGATCTGTGGTATGCTGGCAAAATTTAATAATAGACTCCTCCTGGGAAAGCACAAAAAGCTTTCATAGTATTTGAGCATTTATGTGATGTAAATCCTACTGCCATGATGGTGATACGAAACCATTTATGTGAGGAAAGAATCAAGGCATAGAAAAACAAGAACGTCCTGACATTTTATTGTCTGCATTGGTTCTCCTAACAAGAAACTGAAAGTAATTATTTTCCTGCTAACTCCACTTCCTTACAACCAACAACTGTCTCTGTCCTTCAAATTATTTGCTAAAACATAAACTCCAAAATTATGTGGGACCATATATTTATGTAATCCAAGGAATTTCTTTTCTCCTTTTGCTTCACCTCCATGTAATTGAAACTATCAACCAGCCTCAGGCACTCCCTTTCTTTGACTTTGTGGACGTTTCAATTTATGGTGTCTGCATTTCCTTTTAGATTCACATCAGACCATTTTGCCCTAAATTTCATGTAGGCTCTGGCCTTGTTAGCTACATTTGATGTAATACATAATTGTGATCCTTTCAAGGACTGAAATTCAGAAAAAGTGAGGTGCATATTCAAATGTACCTTTAAAATATGTATTATTTTATAATTTTAATTATAATAATTAATGTTAATTATAAAGCAGATTCTTGAGTCCCAGCACAGACCTGTAGAAATCAGCACAGTGCCTTTCCCAAAATAGAGACTCATTTAAAGTTTATTGACCAAACATGAAAAATCTGCATCTCCAAAGGACCTCATTTATCTGCTATGTTCAAAAATTTTATTGAGGTATAATTAACGTACAAAGAACCACAATATGCAAACACCTATGAAAACCTCACCACAATCAAGGTAATAGACATATCCAACATCTTCCAAAGTTTCCTTTTGTCCCTTTGTGGTTGTGGTGAGGTTCTTGTTGTGGTTTTGCTTTGTTTTGTCGGTAGTAAGAAGACTTAACATGAGATCTTCAGTGGAGATTATCTCAGTCCTAGACATTTTGAAGTTCTTTAGAATTCTCACTCAATCTTTGAAAATCTAATTGAAAAAATTGCATTGCAAATTGGCACATCTATAGTAAACTATTCACATGCTACAGCATCTCTTACATTTGTGGTGTTTACTCAAATATTAGTATGTTTTATTACTTGACTGTGCTTTCTGGGAGGAATACACTGAGGAATATGATTTCCTAGGGGTCAACAGAGCAAATGCATAACTTTGATATAGTTTTTTATTTTCTGTTTGTGTTTAGTTTCTTTCTGCTTAGTATGCTACTGTGGGACTCGAGGGACATTGTTCCAGCTAATGATTAAGAACTCTCCAGACAATAGGGGCTTCTTAGACAATGGGTGAATTTCCAGGATGTCCGGCCCCCTTCCGAGAAGGAGGGAGATAACAAAATGTAAAAAAGGTGTCTGTCAAAGACCAATCAGGCAGCTGGGGAGAAGGAGGGAGATAACAAAATGTAAAAAAGGTGTCTGTCAAAGACCAATCAGGCAGCTGGGGACAAGTTCCCTCTCTGGTCCGAGCCTAAGCCGGGACCAATCAGCAGGAGAACACAACCAAATCTATAATTTACATACGGGGAAGTGGGAACCTATAAAACTGACATATTCGCGCCCAAAAGGGTTCCTTCTTCGACCTCCTACGTGAGGACCAAGGAACCCCGGTGCACCGGCCTTCAATAAACCTCTTGCGTTTTGCATCGGCTTCTGACTCTTGTTGTTTCCTGGGCGAGTCGAAACTCCTAGGAGACTGCGCAGGTCTAACACTATCTCCTTATCATATTTTATCACTGACAATTTACTTTAGTAAATTAAATGCCAAGCTGTGTGATTTTTGTCAACTACACATCATCCTTAATTTTATAAGCATAGATAGAAATATTGGGAGGAAGTATATCACCCAGATGCCTTAACCAGGTAATGTCGTTTTTAATTAGCTTCTTGAATGTCAGGTAGTGTTTCCTTTGCACAGAGATTTCCTGTTCTGTGCATTTTACCTGTTTTATTTTTCTTTTCTGCCTATCATGGGTTTAGTTACAGTATGCAAATGCAGACCTAAAACACTGTAAAATTAATATTTATATAGAAAAAATTAAAAGTGAAACAGACACTGTATTTAAGCAGATGTGATCATATAAAATGTAAATGCATATTTTATATCAAAATGGAAATATAGTAAACATACACATTTTTGTGTATATAGATACATAGATATAAAATCTTGTTCTCAAACTGTTTTGACAAAATGAATTGCAATTTTTAACAACTACTGTATATAATTCACAGGTAATTATAACAAAATTTAAACAATTGGCTCCCCCATGAAAATAAATTTGTAAATTTGTGAAATGTTGACATGAAAATCATTGTCTGACATTGGAAATAATGTTTATTCTAACAGTAGCTACTACTTGAGATTGTAAGAAGATGCAATTCTGAAATGCCTTTTAGAATGATCTCCTTTAAAGATGATATAGTGATAGGATATATGAGCACAGTATAATTTAGAGGCCTTGAATCTTCTCATTCATTCACCTAGCTATGTAATTTACTGTACTCAAAATACTCAGTTGCTTAAGTATCTAAACTGTTCTACACTGAAAACTTAGTGGGGGACTATAAGGAAGCCTGGAGATAGAATAAGATAAATTTCCTTAGTATTTAATATAAAATAAGCTGAAAGATCTGATTTTATCACTTACCAGTTCTCTAATTTCTGTGTATTATGCAAACCCTCTAAACTCTTATTTATCTATAAAAATAACAAAATAAAGAATTTAATGTCAATGAGTTGTAATAGATAGAATATACATGATGTCAAATTATATGTAAACTTTCATGTAAGGTCTTATGATTTAAAATACTGGATGCAATGTACATAATGGTAGCCAGTATTAGTGGATGAAACTACACCATATTGTTTGCTAACAGGTATTAAGAATTTTTAATATTCTAGGGAAAGGAACAACATAGAATTCAGTTATTGAAAGAGTTAACATCTTAAGAAAAATGAAAAAAACCCTGAGAGATGAAAATATAACTATAATATAAGACATATATCATATATGAGATACAATATTTAAACTTTCCAAAGGAATCTGACTCATTTTTTGGAGATACAACAAAACTGCTACCTAGAAAAGCTATTGATATACAAAAACTAAGTATTAATAAGATGAAAATATGAATCTTTCATGGAGACAGAACAACAGGTACAAAGGTACAAAGTCAAGAGTCTAGTTACTTGGACAACTGCAAAATATTCATCATGACTGGAAGATGGAGTGTAAGGCGGGATTGATAAGAGATGAGTCTAGACATCTAGGAGGGAGCAGGTGAATGTTTGCTTATGTGCTTCCCTAGAGACTTCTGATTTTATCCTGATGTTGAATGTGGAGTCTAAAGATTTTTATTTAGTATAGGAATATTCTCATGTTTGTGCTTTATAAAGATGACTTTGGCTAGATATTAAAAGCAGACAAACTATTTAGTGGGTCATTACACCCACCTATGGGAGAAATGATGAGCCAATGACCTGAACTAAAGTGGATATAGTATCTATGAAGAGAACTGGGCAATGGACAAGTTAAAGGAACAATGAGATGATTTGAATGGGAGGACCATGTATGGTAAGCTGAAGTAGTAGGCTTTTCTCACTTGGGCAAGTGAATGATGATTTCTGAGACAGAAGGAAGGAAGACAATGTAGAAATGTTTAATTGCAACAGGAGAAGTATAATGGTGTATTCTTTATTTTTGATGTGTTGACTTTAAGAGGAAATGAAAATTGTGGAAAATCTGACAACTTCTTGGCTACACTGAGCTTCCTTCCTCCTGTGAAACAGCATCATGGTGCAATCACATTCCTTACTCTTTGTGAAACCTACAATAACTTATATGAGACTTTTGAAATCACAACTAAGACTTTACATCTCTTCTGTTTGCTCTTATCAAGTATAACACACAGTCTGTCAACTTCAGGAAAGTGTAAAGTAATTAGACAAAGTTTTGAGAAACCAGACTTCAGTAGTTTCATTTCACTAAATATAAAGATAAATCATCTTTAAACAATTGAATGTGTCAGGATACTTTCTAATTAAATTCAAAGAATTTAAGAAAATTTCTTAAGATTATGAAATGCTTTCCTCGTTAAAATCAGTGTGATAAGTTTTATTGAAATTTTAAAGTCTAATTTTCTACTTACTAACTCTCTCATAGTACAACATTATGCAAGGATCCTGATGTTGTCCTGTTTTGCACTTAATAATTGAACCACATAGAAATGCATGCTATTAATTCTCTATTTGCTTTTTCACTTTCACATGGCAATATTTCCAAGTCAGAAGTTTTAGAAAATATCAAATATGCCAACCACATAGTGGAGTCAATATTATTTTTTTAATAGTACTTGGGAAATAAGTGAAAATTTTGCCCAAGTACCCACAGTGTTCCCTCACTGACCTCTCAAAGTTTTGAGTATATCTGTTAAATTTTGAATCATGTGGTTATTTATTGTTTGAAATGCATGGCATCCAAAGTATAGTTCTGGTAATACTGCATTAATATATTTATATGACAGTACCAAATCTTACATTATTTCCATTATAATATTTTTACATAGGCCTTTATTTTATTAGTAGACATTTTCAAATCTCTTCTCTTTAGATTACTCCTCATGTATTGAGAAATAACTTAGTGAAGAAGAGTCATGAAATTCTACTTCTGGTGGAGGGCTCAGATTTATCCTAATAAAAAGTACTAGAGCTATTATCTCTAAATGAATGAACACAATGATCTTTTTTCTTATGTTAGTTTACCACTATCTTCAACTCATGTTTGCCTACTCTTTGCTTCACAACTTTAGTATTTTTGTGACAATCTTTCAAGCATTATTAGATATGCAATTCAAAACTGAAACCTGAATTTTGAGCAACATCAAAAGCAAAGCTCCTAGGTTAAAATTTTTTTGTTTATATTTCTAACTAATTGTTCTGAACTGTACTATGATCATTCAAACAGAAGTGATGGTTATGAATGTATTACCTTTTCTTGTTTGCCTCCATTGGGTATGTCGAAGAACCTTGTTTTGAAATATTAGCTAGATTCAACATTAGACTGCATACTGACTGCATACTTAATGCTTTAGTTATTATGAGAATGTCTAACTGTAGATATACATGGTAAAGCTTCCACTTTGTAGTGAGTTATTGAAACACCACATGATGGAACAGGCAGGAAAGATAAACCTATTGCAGCATATAATAATGTCCCATCTGCCAACACTGACAGTCTTTGTTTTCTGGTCTTTTCCTCACACAAGGGTCTCTCAATAACTTTGATAACGTTATTGTTATTCTATCCTAGATACATTTTTCATAAGCAATTATTAACAACTTTGTTTTTAACAAGAGTACCATGAGTATCACAGTCTTTTTGCACACATTTGCTGGTGCATTTATGTATGTGTGGCTTAATGACATTGCAAGCCATACTGAACATAATTCTTGAAAGATGTGATTAGAATTTATGCTCTAATTTCCTAGAGCTCTTACTTCCACTGAAATGAGTAAACATCTTATCACTTTAAGTCATTCATTATAAATTCATGTATGTTAAATTAGTTTTCAAACTGAATTCAGGAATCACCCAATTGATGAGCATAGTAAATTACTGCACAATGAAGCAGGTTGCCAACTACAGTAGGAGTTGTTTACTGAGATTTTTCTGCACAGATCTTAGCACATATAAACAGTTAGTTTACCCACTTATCACTTTAACTGCTAAGGCACTATACTGCAAGTGCTATATGTCATTTCTACACTGTGCACATTGGAAGAAGGTGCTTGGTTAGACAATTGTTACAGTTTCTCTGTCTTCTCCCTAAAGCAAATGTAATACACTACCTTAAATGCCAGGTGGAAAACTAATTATCTCCAAAACAAACACAGCTGTAGCTAAAATAGTACTGTCTTCACAACAAGTATGTCTTAGTCTGGCCTGAAGGAGTATACCTAGAGACAAAAAAGTATAATATTTCCACATCTAGTTTGTCATCTGAGACTGCAAATAAGAAAGTTTATTGTAGAGAGGATAAAAGGAGTTTATTCCTGGTTAGTTTGTAAGGGAGGATTGAGTTGCTAATGTCATGTCCATGACCAAGAATTATAGATCTCAGGGTAGCTCTTATTTTAGGCTATATTAGAATTAGAATGTAGCTATTAAAATTTTCTATCCTATTTCAGGAGAATCTAAAAGGTGAGGTTTTCTAAAGACTAAGTGAATTTTGGCTGATTTTTGTATATTGACTACAGATATTTTAAATATACAAATTAATAGATTTACCTATTAATTTAACATATTTTTATTGAAAACCTCCTATATACCAAGCATCATATTAAGTACTAAGAACTCGGTGGTAAACAAAAGTAAAAACAAATCTTTACTTTCCTAGAGTTTGCATTGCAGTTAATGAAGATGGACAGTATAAAAACAAATACAATATAGACTATAGTAGATGGCATTGACTGCTATGGGGAAAAATAAGAATAAAAAGATATTAAATATTAGAGAGTAGAGGTTGCAGTTTTAAGGAAGAATGCAAGCAAGGTCTCCTTGTAAGTAACATATATGTAAAGACCTGAAGGATGTAAGAAAGTGAACTAAGGGATTTATAGAAAGAGGAAAGAACATATTAAAAGCCCATGAGGTGAAAATATTCTTGGTATGTTTCAGGAACACCAGAGAGGTTAATGATTCCGGAAAAAATATATGAGGAGAATATGAATAATAGGATTTGAGTTTTGAGTGTTAACGAGGAAACAAATAATATGGGGCATTATCAGCCACTGTGATGATTCTGACTTTGAATGGTTTAGAAAAGCATTAAAGGATTTGGCCAAAAGTTTAAACATGATCTGACTTACATTTTAAAAGAATCATTCTGGCTGCTGTTATGAGATTAGACTGATGAGGGCAACAGGAGGGGTACAAGTAAAGGGTGTGTTTTGATCAGTCAGATAAGAGATGATGGTAACCTTCACCAGGGTGGAGGTCATGGTATTAGTGAGCAAAGGCTGATTTTTGGATGTAAGCTGAATGTATATTTGCATAGAATTTGCAAGTAAATGTGCTAATGAGAAAAAGAAATGATTCAAGAAGGATGCAGAGGAGATAGAGAAGGATTGTTGGAGTAGCATTTGTGAGTAGATGAGAGTAGACAAACTAACACAAAAAAGGTTGGCCTTGGATAAGAGCCAAGGACATTTATGTAGCAGTGAGTGAAAGGGAGAGGATATGTCACAAATGCTGCTCATGGAGTAACTTTTTCTATTGCTTCTATTTTGCCCAGAGAAAGAAAAAAGAAAATAAACAGATATAACTGACTAAATGGTTTCTGGGCATATTTAGAAGCTCACTCTCATTTAAGATTAGTGGACATGAGTTTAAAAATTATCTAGTTAACACATTCTTTTCCAGCCACATTTGGCTGTGCACCTGTGGCATGAAATAGGTTTACAGCTGCATTTAACCTGGGTTGTGTATTAGTCAAAAAATTAGTGCCAGAGCTCACAAGCCTAAGGATGAGATCTAGATCTAATGGGCTCACCTTGCTTGGTGTAGCTTCCAACACCTCTTGGAAATGGAAAACTGTCTTCTCTCAAGACTACATTTTCCATTTATTTTTCAGATTTTACCATAGTTTGATTAAGGCTCAAGACATAAATTTAGAACTTTTTAAAGAGGAGTTTATTTATTATGTCACTTTCAGTATGTAATTAATGTTACATTATAAATATACAGTTTATTATTTCATTTCAGCACAATAATATTATCACTTAGTGAATTTAAATACAATATTTAAAGCATCAATTTTATTTTATTTTATTTTATTTTTTGCAGTATACAGGGCCCTCACTGTTGTGACCTCTCCCGTTGTGGAGCACAGGCTCTGGATGTGCAGACCCAGCAGCCAAGGCTCACGGGCCCAGCCACTCCGTGGCATGTGGGATCTTCCCAGACTGTGGCACGAACCCATGTCCCCTGCATTGGCAGGCGGACTCTCAACCACTGTGCCACCAGGGAAACCCCAATTTTCTTTTTTTTTAATTTTTTTGTTTGTTTTTTTAACATCTATGTTGTAGTATAATTGCTTTACATTGTTGTATTAGTTGCTGCTGTATAACAAAGTGAATCAGCTATACTTATACATACATCCCCATATCTCCTTCCTCTCATGTCTCCCTTCCAGCCTCCCTAACCTACCCCGCTAGGTGGTCACAAAGCACCGAGCTGATCTCCCTGTGCCATGTGGCTGCTTCCTACTAGCTATCTCTTTTACATTTGGTAGTGTATATATGTCCATGCCACTCTCTCACTTTATCTCAGCTTACCCTTCCCCCCAATATGTCCTCAAGTCCATTTTCTACATTTGCATCTTTATTCCTATCCTGCCCCTAGGTTTTTCAAAAACATTTTTTTTTTTAGATTCCATATGTATGTGTTAGCATACGGTATTTGTTTTTCTCTTTCTGACTTACTTCACTCTGTATGACAGACTCTATGTTCATCCACCTCACTACAAATATCTTAGTTTTGTTTCTTTTTATGGTTGAGTAATATTCCATTGCAAATATTTGCCACATCTTCCTTACCCATGCTTCTGTCGATGGACACCTAGGCTGCTTCCATGTCCTGGCTATTGTAAATAGTGCTACAATGAACATTGTGGTACATGACTGTCTTTGAATTATGGTTTCTCAGGGTATATGCCCAGTAGTGGGATTGGCAATCTGTATATCTTCTTTGGAGAAATGTCTGTTTAGGTCTTCTGCCCATTTTGGGAATGGGTTTTTTGGGTTTTTTTTGATATTGAGCTGCATGAGTTGCTTGTATGTTTTGGAGATTAATCCTTTGTCAATTCCTTCATTTGCAAATATTTTCTCCCATTCTGATACTTGTCTTTTCATCTTGTTTATGGTTTCCTTGGTGGTGCAAAAGCTTTTAAGTTTCATTAAGTCCCATTTGTTTATTTTTGGTTTTATTGCCATTTCTCTAGGAGGTGGGTCCAAAAGGATCTTGCTGTGATCTATGTCATAGAGTGTTCTGCTTAAGTTTTCCTCTAAGAGTTTTATAGTGTCTGGCCTTATATTTAGGTCTTTAATCCATTTTGAGTTTATTTTTGTGTATGGTGTTAGGGAGTGTTCTAATTTCATTCTTCTATATGTAGCTGTCAAGTTTTCCGAGCACCACTTATTGAAGAGGCTTTCTTTTCTCCATTGTATATTCTTGCCTCCTTTATCAAACATAAGGTGACCATATGTGCATGGGTTTATCTCTGGGCTTTCTATCCTGTTCCACTGATCTATATTTCTGTTTTTGTGCCAGTACCATACTGTCTTGATTACTATAGTAAAGGATCAATTTTTTTAAAGTTATCATTAGAACTTCCTGCTAGTCTACATAGTATTTTACTGCCTAAAGTTGATAATTTTATTTTATTCTCTATCAGTAAGAAATATTGTTATAAATTTAAAACTTTCCATGTTTCATGATTTCATTGCTAAAAAAATCATTTAGGATAGTGATGTTAACATCCAGAAAAAAAAATTGGTATGCTCTACATGATATGATACACCTGTATAATATGATATTCATATTATACATGTATGTTATAATATAT
This sequence comes from Leucopleurus acutus, assembly GCF_964270905.1. Taxonomy (NCBI): domain Eukaryota; kingdom Metazoa; phylum Chordata; class Mammalia; order Artiodactyla; family Delphinidae; genus Leucopleurus; species Leucopleurus acutus. The sequence goes on along the minus strand of NC_139159.1, from coordinate 25,885,343 downwards.
ATGTATACATAAAATCACGTTTCCCTGGAGTTATTTTTGGATATTGTCTACCTAACCCCAAACCCCATCTAACTCCTAAGCTCTCTAAAAAAGACAGAGGCCAATTAACTGACTTTTATGAAGAAAGAAGGAAGTGACTCCAATTATTTATCTCTCCATTTCACAACCCCACTCTTGGGCTCGGTAGTGGTCAATACTCTCAGAATACAAGTGTTTTTTGTTTAGGAAACATATCAGTTAGGGCTAATACAATGTTGACAGTTTCTCTAGAACAAGATTCAAAATGGGTTATATACTTTGTTTAAAAACTTGACAGTATAAAGTAACCGTAGCTAGGTAACTAACAGCCAAATTCTGCAACTTGTAGGTGATTTAAAATATTTGAGTCACTTATGGTCACTTGAAACCACTGAATGCTAAAAACAGGTAACATAATCAGATTTGCAATATCAAAGTTAGTCTGAATGCTTCTTGACAAAAAGATTGAAGGAAACATACCTTAACATAGGAAGATAGATAAGACGCTATTGAATCTACATGGAAAAATAGTAATGTCATTTCCAAAAAAGGTCATGTCAGAGAAAATACAAAGAAAAATCAGAGGTAAAACTGTCAGAGATTGAAAATGGAGGGTAGTGAGGATGGGAGTATCAACAGTGACTTCTTACTCTTTGGCTTGTGTGATTGGATGGATGGTACTGACACTCATAAGACTGGAAAACACAAGCAAAAATTATGTTTGAGAAGAAATGTTAATTTTTCTGAGGCTGATAGATAACAGGGTGTTGTTCAGTCATCTGTTTCAAAAATGTTACTTGAGAAGCTAATTGTAAAGGTCTATACCTCAGAAAAGATTTTAGGCTAAAAATGTAAACATGAAAGTCATCCTCATATGGCAATATGTGACATAATTTACATGGGTGAAAGACGTTATGGAGAAAATATAGATGGAGAACTGAGAAGAAAAAAGGTCACAAGACTGTTACACGACAGGTTACACAAAAATTAGAGGAAAATGCTGCTAAAAGGAGATTGAGAGGAATAAAGTTTTAGGCTGAAAACCGAGGGGCTATGTCATGGACACGAAGGTAAAGGAATGTAAAAAACAGTAAGCAAACAAAAATGTGGAATCATTTTCAGAGGCTAAGTACATTTGAGAATTAAAAAAATGTCAAATTAACTTTGATGGAAGACTTTTTGTTGTTAGCCATGATTGTCTAGATAGAGAAATGGAAGTGGAAGTGTATTTAGAATGGCTTGAAGACCAAGTGGGAGATGAGGACATGAAGGCTGTCTATTTTGAAATGAAGCTATTGGTTTTGATATGGTTTACTTGACATAGTATTTAATAGATTTGGAAGCAGCTGAAGGAGAAAATGTATGGGACAATACGGAGAGATAAAGAAAAATAGATCCTTTAGGTTGCTTTAAAGGCTGGAGGAGATGAAATCCAGCCTTTAAATTACATCATTTTAAGCTGGATATAAGTAGGCTGGGTGCAGATATAGTTAAGTTTGTGTATTTGCTGTAGGAAGTTGAAAAAGAATCAATTTATCAAGTGGGAAGTCAATATAACTCAGAATTGGATTGAGATTGCTAGAAAAAAATTGTAAGAATATTTATCAGTACTTATGATGTGATTTGAGGTTCGCAATCTTGAATCAGTAGTGGATCCCTTCTATCCTGCTGTGGAGTGTGCTAAGGTACTTAAGTATAGGCATGTAGAAAGAAAATAGAAAGTTTTCCTAGGTTTATACTCTGCTTAAATGATAGGATCAAATGGCAGAGGAATAAGGGATTTTAGGTAATGGCAAGAGTGTTATTAAAATAATGGTACTTGCAATCTTATAATGAGGTAAATGAAAGAGAATCCTGATGAATTGGAAGAAATATAGAAAGGTCAGTATATGGGAGAATCCTATGAGATCAAAGAGCAATTATCATAGAGGTAGTTGCACAAACTAACTGAAAAGAGAAAACACTGTGGGGTGCTAGAATTCACACTGTAGGAGGAAGTTCTGGGTGGTAACAAGGTCAACATTGTAACAGAACACCAAGGGACTTTGAGAAAGTGATTGTGAAAGGAAGAGATCATCAGAATGAGAAAACAGGGAACATAATCCTTAATTTCAGTGTCTTCCTGAATGAACGCAGGGCTTGACATGAAGCCTGGGACCAAAAAACAAAGAAACCAAAAAAAGGTCTCAAAAAAGGCTCTGCAATCTATTTCTTTTTTTTCTATAACATAAGGAAAAGAGATTAGACTCATTAGTTGAAAGAAATGGGGATATATGAGAAAAATTCAATTTTTTGATCCTGAAATTCATTGTGTGTAAAGGAAAAATAAACAATTGAGAGAAAGGAAGTGAGAGAAGATTGGGAGTTTGGGACTGACATGTGCACACTGCTATATTTAAAATAGATAACCAACAAGGACCTACTGTATAGCACAGGAAATTCTGCTCAATATTCCATGATAACCTAAATGGGAAAATAATTTGAAAAGAATAAACACATGCATATGTGTAATTGAATCACTTTGCTGTTCACCTGAAACTAACACAGCATTATTAATCAACTATACTCCAATATAAAATAAAATTTTTTAAAAAATGTAGGAAAGTAGCTAGCCATGGAACTACAATTTTAGAAGGTACTTTGTAAATCTTTGAAAGGAAAGGGTATATTTCTTGGTCAAAAACTAGAAGTCATCGGCTATTGTGGAGGCAATAGTTTGGTATGTGTTTGGCTAGGTAGAGGGTCCTATATTTTAAGGGGAGATAAAGAAGAGTGAATGAAAAACCCAGTTGATCCTTAACAGTCACTTTGAGGTTGTAAACATACAATCAAGTTTCTGTATGTCTTATGTGTCTCAGCTTGGTTGCTGATGAAGCAAAACTCCAGCACCCCACAAATGCTACTGCCTCAAATTAGGCTATATTAATCTCAAGATTGACATTTTAATTTTTAATGGCATAAAAGAAAAAATTATAAACAGCAAATAATCTTCACCAAGTCATGAAGATTATTATGGACAATACAGTTGCTTAGTAATATATTTTTACATAAAATAGTCTGCTATGTGTAGATTTCATATATACATATAAAATATTTTAGCAGGAAAATAATCATTTCAACTTTTTCTTTGGTTATTAATAGAAATTCTTGCGACATTAGTGAATATTTAAAGGGCTGAAACTGTGTTTATCCAACAACTGTGAAGATTCCTAATCTTTCTGTTGGATGTATATGTGAACAGTAACAGCTGTTGTTTTTCCAGTATTATTAATGATTTCCCTCTCATTTCTAATTCATGCAGAAGTCACTGCCAAAATGCCAACATAGATATTCTGAAAAACTGTGTCCTGGTGGTCATCAAATTAAGAGAAAAATCCTAATAGAGCAATCAATAAATGCAAAGCTCTATGCTAGTGTGCAGGAACAAAAATAAATTCAGAAAATGTCGATTTTCTAAAAAAAAAAAAAATGAAGTTGGCTCAAAATGGATATACACATGATTATTTAAATAATTATATATTTATTTCATGTGTAATCAATAATTTTATGAAATCACTAATTTAGAAAAACTAAAAGTCAATATCTAATTAAATACCAAATTGTAGTATGGATAATCAAATATATGAATTTAGGCAAGTCAAATTTTAGTTTCTATGGAGTCAAAATAAATACAACCTCTACGATGAATTTATATGTCGATTCCTCTCAATTCACATGGATATACAACTTTATAAATAGTTTTCTTGCAGCAATTTCCATTAATTATTTCAAGTGTATAGATACCAAAGATGAGTAGTCAGTAGTTAATACACTCATTCAATATATGTTGATTGAGCACCTACTATGTGCTAGACAAATATTGGGAATTGGTGATCACTGAGATTTTTCTAGTAATGACTGAGAACTTCAAGTCAGATGCAAAGAGTATGTTTTATTTATTTTTTCTGCAAAACTATATAACGATATTTTAATAGAGTCTGAGTAAGAAAGAAATATGGTTTCTTATTGAAGCCTGAAGTCAGTGAAGTCCATGGATTCAATTAATGTCATTATAATTTTCAGTTTTCCTTCATAATTATAGACTTAGTATTTTCAATAAAATAAAAGTTCTTTTCAAATTAAATATTTTGACAAAGTAGACACTAGATACATAGGTGGGAGAGAAGAGCAAAACATGAAGGTTTTGGGACTTTTGACTGCAATTTTCTCATGTCAAAAATATATGTCATCCAATGAATCATTTTTACTAAGAAATTTTGCAGTAAAAAGTGATCCTCAAATATACCACAACAGTAAACTTATTTAACATCCAATAACATCAACGTATTATGAGTTCCAGGATCTTTTATTTATTCTTCCAGAGTAATATTTTCTCCAAGGGGAAAAAAACAGTTTCCCCTCTAGTAGCAATTCAGTCATATTTTTCTCCCAAAAGTCTTTCTAAGGGAAAATTGCCTTATCATGTCAAAACAAGTTTTCATCAAATCCAGTGAAATAAAGAATAATATTGAGAAAACAAAGTCCTGGGTGTGAATATTTGTGAGTCACTGTCTCAGGTGATGTTTTCAAAGTTTAATTCATACAGGTCAACTGCAGTTAGCAGAATTAAACATAAGCAAACATATCTTGTAATGAGTAATGCACTTGGGTCAACCAACAAAAGTGCTTAAATCTATTGCAAAAATCAAATTAAAAATTTTCACTTCTTTTTAATCTCACTAGTTTGAAGATTATTTTGGAGTTAAAAAGACACAACATATGTCTAATGCATTAGTGATGTTCCAGCTTTGGAAACACCTCCTATTTCTGCCTTGTATATAGGACTTCTGATTTACACAATTGTACTAGAACACAGGTATTATTTTGAAGTTAAAAAAAAAAAAGAACTCTTTGCCTCAGTGTCCTGGTACCATGAGTAAAACAGGAAAAGCAGGAAATTTATTTGCTTAGATGCAGTTAGCTTAACGTTTCTAATTAAACAAGTATGCAGTTCAAGGCAATTTTTTCCTGTCTTGTGTGAGCAGTGTCTTTTTTTCCCTCTTTTTATCTCCTTCCATTGAATGGGAAATCTGTCTGGGAACCAACTTATATTTTCTTTTTTCAAAATTGCTTCTATAATGTTCTTTCACATATAATGTCATTTTCCTAATGATAATAAGGAGTTTGCCAAGCTATTACAGTTTTGCTTGTAACTGTGCTAAAAATGCTAATTAATTTTGAATGATATATTAAAGATATTCACTCTATCTCTTCCATTTACTCTGATTTTATTTTATGTTCATCATTTTATCTAATTAAGGATAGAAGTAATTTAATTTTTGATAAAGGAGTAAGAAAGTGGAGGAAATTTTCTAGGGCTATTCTGACCTAGCACACTTAAAGTAATTAATATTCATATAAGGTTGACCTTTATGAAAAGAAAGTTTAGGTTTTATACATAGTATTTAGAGGAAGAGAGCAGGTCAAATTTGATTCCTCACTCAAATTTAACCATATCTATTATTCTCTCTATTACTCTATTGTGGTAGATTGCAAAATTAGCACAAAACATTCTCCTCTATATATCCACACTAGCAATTACTTTCCTCTCATTAAAAGGTGGAATCTTTTTTCATCCTTTGAATTCAGGCTGACTTCACATCTTGCTTTGGGGAAAGGTATAGTAACAAACATGACAAAAGCATAATCTTGGAAAGTGATTGCACACCAGGGCTTGTCTTCTCTTGCTGCTTTTGACATGTTGCCACTGTATAAACAAGCCTGGGATACCTTTCTGGAGGATGAGAGACAACATGTTGAGAAGCCCTGATCTACAGCCACCCAAGCCAAATCCTTCATAAACCAGAACCAGCTGATTGCAGATTCATGAGCCAGCTGGCCCAGATTAGAGACATGCATGTGACCCTAAGTGACTCATCTACTTGTTGTAGACTAAATCCATGGTTTGGATGGTAACTTATACTGTAAAATCTAACTGCTTTTTGAGTGAATTCTGGTTATGGCAGATAGATTCTGATTCTTTTAAAGCCACTGATTCTGTTGTAACATATCTTGCTTCAGAATGGTGGAAATTCAGGGGAAATAAAACAAACAAAACAAAAACTGTTTTTATCTTGGTAAGCCCAAACTCTGTCCCTGTCTGTATTTCTGAATGTAATACTCTCCTGCTTTTGTCACCAAAATCCAGATGCCTGATATTCAGAATCATTTTCACCTGCTTTTCTCTCATTTGATCAGCCATTAGTGATCTGGATCTTCTCACTCCCATTCATTCTTTCTGTGCAGAAATGTCCCATCCTTACAGTGATCAGGTCTCCATCCCACTTCCAGCCCTCAGTATTGTCAAAATACACAGGGAAATTATACATAATTCTATGCCCAACATATTTCAATTGCCTCATAGGACACTTTGGGAACCTAGGAAAATGAAGAGCAAACAGTAACTCTCAAAATAATTTATATCTACACCTCCCCAAATAAGTAGGCATAGGGAGTGAGGGAGTATCAGAAAGAGTAGGTTTAAAAGAGGATTACACAGACCATGAACTATTACATAATGTCCAGGAATCCTTAAGCTATAAGGCAAGAAGAGTCTGACTAGGTAAACATAGCCGTTAGAAATCTAAAATTACCTTTTGAAGTTTTTCACAAAATACTCCTCTAAGGAGAGAAAACTTAGCATTTGGGCTGATTAAAGATACAGGGAGCTAACAAGTTAAAGCCAGAGAAATTAAGATCATGTTTAACTGTATGACAGTAATAATTATTGCTGTAATTTTATGAGCCACTTACATATTGAAGGTTAATTGCCAAGTAATATAACAGCAATTGTATTTATCACTAGTTATGATTCAAAATTAGTATCTGCTTTATTTGTTGATAACACATTGCATATATATGCAGGTGTGACTCTAAGGTAATAAATTTGAATCTATGAGTGACGTATTCAAGTTATCCACATTATTGTGTAGTTAGTTCTTTCCTTCTGCTGTCTCCAGAGTTTTGTTCAAATAGTATGATAACACTTAGCATGTTAGTGAAATGATTTAAGCGAGTATTACTTTATGGGAGTGGAAGAAAAAAATCAGATCCTTGGTTAATTTTTAAAATCAGATTATTTTTTATTTTTTTGTGGTACGCAGGCCTCTCACTGTTGTGGCCTCTCCCGTTGCGGAGCACAGGCTCAGCGGTCATGGCTCACGGGCCTAGCTGCTCCGCGGCATGTGGGATTTTCCCGGACTGGGGCAGGAACCCATGTCCCCTGCATCGGCAGGCAGACTCTCAACAACTGCACCACCAGGGAAGCCCTAAAATCAGATTATTTTAAATTATTCCATCAAAGTTGCCCTTTGGTTTTACCAGTTTGTTAGGTTAAAATAATTTTGGTTACAAGTGACCACATTTTACTTCAAAATAACATGAGAAAAATGGATTGTATTAGAGAGACACAGGGAACTCAGGAATACATTTTAGAACAAAACTTTACTAGGACCTAAAATAGCACCTGCATAAACTGCAGCTACATGCAGCTCAGTGTACCTTTAACTCTGCCTTTCTCCTCATCCTTTTGCTTTCTTCACTCATCTCTCCATTTTTGTCAGTGTCAGCTGTCTTTCACCCTGATTTAACCATCTTACACTGGCAACCTGAGATTGTTTTAAATATTCTTTAGACTCTGGAATATTTTAACAGAAGTAAAACATGGGTTATGTGTATCTTGTTTTATGAAACATTCCCTAATAAGCACATATAAAAGAGTTTTTACTACTGCTATTTTAATGTACAAAATATGATTTCAAGGGGCTTGCTCTTGTTAGTGTCTGGGTCAATTATTAAATAGACATATTGTTTAAGAAAATGTGTCTATTTAATAAAAATAAACAAATGGGACCTAATTAAACTTAAAAGTTTTGCACAGCAAAGAAAACCGTAAACAAGATGAAAAGACAACCTTCAGAATGGGAGAAAATATTTGCAATGAAGGAATGGACAGAGGATTGAACTCCAAAATATGCAAACAGCTCATGGAGCTCAATATCAATAAACAAACAACCCAATTTAAAAATGAGCTGAAAACCTAAATAGACATTTCACCAAAAAAGACATACAGATGGCCAAGAGGCACGTGAAAAGATACTCAACATCACTAATCATTAGAGCAATGCAAATCAAAACCACAATGAGGTATCACCTGACACTGGTCAGAATGGCCATCATCAAAAATACTACAAACAATAAATGCTGGAGAGGGTGTGGAGAAAAGGGAACCTTCTTGCACTGTTGGTGGGAATGTAAACTGGTACAGCCACTATGGAGAACAGTACGGAGGTTCCTTAAAAAACTAAATATAGAACTACCATATGACCTAGCAATCCCACTACTGGGTATATACCCTGAGAAAACCATAATTCAGAAGGAAACATGTACCCCAATATTCATTGCAGCACTATTTAAAATAGCCAGGACATGGAAACAACCTAAATGTCCAAAGATAGATGAAAGGATAAAGAAGATGTTGTACATATATACAATGGAATATTACTCATCCATAAAAGGAACCAAATTGGGTCAGTTGTAGAGATGTGGATGGGCCTAGAGTCTGTCATACAGAGTGAAGTAAGCCAGGAAGAGAAAAACAAGTATAGTGTATTAGCACATATATGTGGAATCTAGAAAAATGGTATAAATGAACCTATTTGTAGGGCAGGAATAGAGATGTAGACATAGAGAACGGACATATGGACACGGCGGGGGAAGGGGAAGGTAGGAAAAATTGGGAGATTCTGTTTGCCATAAATACATTACCATGTGTAAAATAGATAGCTAGTGGGAACTTGCTGTATAACACAGGGAATTTAGCATGGTTCTCTGTGACCACCTAGATGGGTGGGATGTGGGTGGTGGGAGGGAGGTCCAAGAGGCAGGAGATATAGGTATACATACAGCTGATTCACTTCATTGTACAGCAGAAACTAACACAACATTGTGAAACAATTTTTCTCCAATAATAAAATAATAAAATAAAATAAAAAGTAAATATTTCAAACAATATTCAGTCCATAGTTAAACAATGGCAGCCATAGCTTTACTTAAGTGAGGCTTTTTGGGTTCAAGGATAAGGAAAATATGTTGGTTGAAAAGACTTAGGATATTTTTATCATTAGTGATACCTTGGAAAACTATGGTATATCTTGTTTTGAGTTAAACTCAGAGAGAGAAACTTTTACAAGTATTTTTTTTTTTTTTTTTTTTTTTTTTGCGTTACGTGGGCCTCTCACTACTGTGGCCTCTCCCATTGCAGAGCACAGGCTCCGGACACGCAGGCTCAGCAGCCATGGTTCACGGGCCCAGCCGCTCTGTGGCATGTGGGATCTTCCTGGACCGGGGCACGAACCCGTATCCCCTGCATCGGCAGGCGGACTCTCAACCACTGCACCACCAGGGAAGCCCTACAAGTATTTTTTAATTGCTTGTCTGATACACTTTATCAGACAAAGAAAATCTTGCTTTCTAATTCTCTTCAACTCTTACTCCCATTACAATTCCATAATAATTGATGGATTAAAAGTTTCTATTTTTTTCATTTCTATAGTCCAATCAGTCCAAGGATGGGTAGAACTTAGAACATGGAAAGCCTGGAATTTAGAAAAGTACATTAATACAATAGAAAGATAAATATAATAAGATGTTATAAGTAGAAAGTACAATGATCAGATTTTGGTTTTGAAGTAGATTTTATCTTTGCTTTGTCATTAGTGACATTAATGGTAATAGATGATTATATAATACTCTTTAAAGAATAAATTTAGTACCCTCTTAGGAGTGTTCAAGGACAAACCTGGTCTCATGAAAGAATCATATAACATTCTAAATGAAATTTCACACATATTACATTCATATATAGTAAGTGAAGAAAACAGGGTAAAACTCTTAGTAAATAAGTATTTCAGAGACAAAAATAAATATTGGATGGGGAGTTGACAGTCATAAAAATTAATTTTTCAAATGTATTATTATTGTTTGTATATTGCAACAGTAATATTCCAAAAACATGTATTTTAGATGAATATAGATATGATACATATAACAAGATTGTTGTGTGTATCACTCCTGAGGTTTATTGTGTGTGATAATACTTTATGTCTTTACATTCCCAATAGTGTTTATTTTTTTAAATTTTATTGGAGTATAATTGCTTTACAATGCTGGGTCACTTTCTGCTTTATAACAGAGTGAATCAGCTATCCGTATACATATATCCGCATATATCCTCCCTCTTGCATCTTCCTCCAATCCTCCCTATTTCACCCCTCTAGGTGGTCACAAAGCACCAAGCTGATCTCCCTGTGCTATGAACCTGCTTGGTACTAGGTATCTATTTTATACTTGGTAGTGTATATATGTCTCTGTCACTCTCTCACTTCGTCCCAGCTTATCTTTCCCCCTCCCCATGTCCAGAGTCCATTCTCTACGTCTTTGTCTTTATACCTGTTCTACCCCTAGGTTCTTCAGAACCATTTCTTTCTTTCTTTTTTTTTTTTAGATTCCATATATATGTGTTAGAATACAGTATTTGTTTTTCTCTTTCTGACTTACTGCACTCTGTATGACAGTCTCTAGATCAATCCACCTCACTACAAATAACACAACTTGGTTTCTTTTTATGGTAGAATAATATTCCATTGTATATATGTGCCACATCTTCTTTATCCATTGATCTGTTGATGTACACTTAGGTTGCTTTCCTGTCCTGACTATTGTAAATAGAGCTGCAATGAACATTGTGGTACATGAGTTTTTTTGAATTATGGTTTTCTCAGGGTATATTCCCAGTAGTGGGATTGATGGGTCATAAGGTAGTTCTATTTTTAGATTTTAATGAAGCTCAGTACTGTTCTCCACAGTGGCTGTATCAATATACATTCCCACCAACAGTGCAAGAGGGTTCCTTTTTCTCAACACCCTCTCCAGGATTTATTGTGTGTAGATTTTTTAATGACGGCCATTCTGACTGGTATGAGGCAATACCTCATTGTAGTTTTGATTTGCATTTCTCTAATGATTAGTAATGTCAAGCATCCTTTCATGTTTTGGTGGCAATCTGTTTATCTTCTTTGGATAAATGTCTTTTTAGGTCTTCTGCCTATTTTTGGATTGGGTTGTTGAATATTTGATATTGAGCTGCATGAGCTGCTTGTAAATTTTGGAGGTTAAACCTTTGTCAGTTGCTACATTTGCAAATATTTTTTTCCCATTCTGAGGGTTGTCTTTTCATCTTCTTTATGGTTTCCTTGGCTGTGCAAAAGCTTTTAAGTTTCCTTAGGTCCCATTTGTTTATTGTTGTTTTTACTTCAATTTCTCTAGGATGTAAGTCAAAAAGGATCTTGCTGTGGTTTATGTCATAAAGTGGTCTGCCTATGTTTTCCACTAAGAGTTTGATAATGTCCGGCCTTACATTTAGGTCTTTAATCCATTTTGAGTTTATTTTTATGTATGGTGTTAGGGAGTGTTCTAATTTCATTCTTTTACTTGTAACTGTCCAGTTTTCCCAGCACCACTTATTGAAGTGGTTATCTTTTCTCCATTGTATATTCTTGCCTCCTTTATCAATAATAAGGTGACCCTATGTGTATGGATTTATCTCTGGACTTATTAACCTGCTCCATTGATCTATATTTCTGTTTTTGTTCCAGTATCATACAGTCTTGATTACTGTAGCTTTGTAGTATAGTCAAAGTCTGGGAGCCTGATTCCTCCAGTGCCGTTTTTCTTTCTCAAGATTGCTTTGGCTATTTGGGGTCTTTTGTGTTTTCATACAAATTGTGAATTTTCTTTTCTAGTCCTGTGAAAAATGCCATTGGTAATTTGATAGGGATAGCATTGAATATGTAGATTGCGTTGGGTAGTAGAGTCATTTTCACAATGTTGATTCTTCCAATCCAAGAACATGGTACGTCTCTCCATCTGTTTGTATCATCTTTAATTTCTTTCTTATAGTTTTCTGCATACAGGTCTTTTGTTTCCTTAGGTATGTTTATTCTTAGATATTTTATTTTTTTTGTTGCAATGGTAAATGTGAGTTTTTCCTTAATTTCTCTTGCAGATTTTTCATCATTAGTGCATAGGAATGCAAGAGACTTCTGTGCATTAATTTTGTATCCTGCTACTTTACCAAATTCATTGATTATCTCTAGTAGTTTGCTGGTAGCATCTTTAGGATTCTCTATGGATAGCATCATGTCATTTGCAAACAGTGACAGCTTCGTTCTTCTTTTCCGATTTTGATTCCTTTTCTCTTTCTTCTCCTATTGCTGTGGCTAAAAATTCCAAAATTATGTTGAATAATATTGGTGAGAGTGGACAACCTTGTCTTAGATGAAATGCTTTCAATATTTTGCCATTGAGAATGAAGTTGGCTTGGGTTTGCTATTTATGGCCTTTACTATGTTGAGGTAAGTTCCCTCTATGCCTACTTTCTGGAGGATTTTTTTTATAAATGGGTGTTGAATTTTGTCAAAAGCATTTTCTGCATCTATTCAGTTGATTGTATGTTTTTCTTCTTTAATTTGTTAATATGTTTTATCACATTGATTGATTTGCATATATTGGAGAACCCTTGCATTCCTAGGATAAACCCCATTGTTCATGGTGTATGATCCATTTAATGTGTTGTTGTATTGTGTTTGCTAGTATTTTGTTGAGAATTTTTGCATCTATGTTCATGAGTGATATTGGCCTGTAGTTTTCTTTTTCTGTGACATCTTTCTCTGGTGTTGTTATCAGGGTGATGTTGGCCTCCATAGAGTGAGTTTGGGAGTGTTCCTCCCTCTGCTCTATTTTGGAAGAGTTTGAGAAGGATAGGTTTTAGCTCTTCTCTAAATGTTTGATAGAATTCAACTGTGTAGCCACCTGCTCCTGGGCTTTTGTTTGTTGGAAGACTTTTAATCACAGTCTCAATTTCAGTGCTTGTGATTGGTCTGTTTATATTTTTTATTTCTTCCTGGTTCTGTCTCTGAAGGCTGTGCTTTTCTAAGAATTTGTCTATTTTTTTGAGGCTGTCCATCTTCTTGGCATATAGTTGCTTGTAGTAATTTCTCATGGTCCTTTGTATCTCTGCAGTGTCAGTTGTTACTTCTCCATTTTCATTTCTAATTCTATTGATTTGAATCTTCTGCTTTTTTTTCTTGATGAGTCTGGCTAATAATTTATCAATTTTGTTTATCTTCTTAATGAACCAGCTTTAATTTTCTTGATCTTTGCTATTGTTTCCTTCATTTCTTTTTCATTTATTTCTTAGCTGATCTTTATGATTTCTTTCCTTCTGCTAACTTTGGGGGTTTCTTGTTCTTTCTCTAATTGCTTTAGGTTTAAAGTTATGTTATTTGAGATGTTTCCTGTTTCTTGAGGTAGGAGTGTATTGTTATAAACTTCCCTCTTAGAACTGCTTTTGGGACATCTGATAGGTTTGGGGTCATCGTGTTTTCATTGTCATTTTTTTCTAGGTATATTTTCATTTCTTCTTTGATTTCTTCAGTGATCTCTTGGTTATTAAGTAATGTATTGTTTAGCTTCCATTTTTTTGTATTTTTTACAGCTTTTTTTCCTGTAATTGATATCTAGTCTCCTAGCATTGTGGGTGGAAAAGATACTTGATATGATTTCAATTTTCTTAAATTTAACAAGGCTTGATTTGTGAACCAAGTTATGATCTATCCTGGATAATGTTCCATGAGCACTTGAGAAGAAAGTGTATTCTGCTGTTTTTGGATTGAATGTCCTAAAAATATCAATTAAGTCCATCTTGTTTAATGTATAACTTAAAGCTTGTGTTTTCTTATTTATTTTCATTTTGGATGATCTGTCCATTGATGAGAGTGGGGTGTTAAAATCCCCTACTATAATTGTGTTACTGTCGATTTCCCCTTTTATGGCTGTTAGCATTTGCCTTATATATTGATGTGCTCCTATATTGGGTGCATAAATATTTACAATTGTTATATTTTCTACTTGGAATCATCCCTTATCATTATGTAGTGTCCTTCTTTGTCTCTTGTAATAATCTCTATTTTAAAGTCTATGTTGTCTGATATGAGAATTGCTACTCCAGCTTTCTTTTGATTTCCATTTGCATGGAATATCTTCTACCATCCTCTCACTTTCAGTCTGTATGTGTCCCTAGGTCTGAAGTGGGTGTCTTGTAGACACCATATATATGGTCTTGTTTTTGTATCCATTCAGCCAGTCTATGTCTTTTGGTTGGAGCATTTAATCCATTTACATTTAGGGTAGTAATTGATATATATGTTCCTGTTACAATTTTCTTAATTATTTTGGTTTTGTTATTGAAGGTCTTTTCTTTCTCTTGTGCTTCCTTCCTAGAGAAGTTCTTTCACATTTGTTGTAAAGCTGGTTTTCTGCTGCTGGATTCTATTAGCTTTTTCTTGTCTGTAAAAGTTCTATTTCTCCATCAAATCTGAATGAGATCCTTACTGGGTAGGGTAATCTTGGTTTTAGGTTTTTCCCTTTCATCACTTTAAAAATGTTCTGCCACTCCCTTCTGGCTTGCCGAGTTTCTGCTGAAAGATCATCTGTTAACCTTATGAGGATTCCCTTGTATGTAATTTATTGTTTTTCCCTTACTGCTTTTAATATTTTTTCTTTTATTTAATTTTTGATAGTTTGATTAATATGTGTCTTGGCATGTTTCTCCTTGGATTTATCTTGTATGAGACTGTGCTTCCTAGACTTTATTGACTATTTCCTTCCCCATATTAGGGAAGTTTTCAACTATAATCTCTTCAAATATTTTCTCAGCCCCTTTCTTTTTCTCTTCTTCTTCTGGGACACATATAAAGTGAATGTTGGTGCATTTATTGTTGTCCTAGAACTCTCTGAGACTGTTCTCAATTCTTTTCATTCTTTTTTTCTTTATTCTGCCTTATGATACTTATTTCCACTCTTTTATCTCTAGGTCACTTATCCATTCTTCTGCCTCAGTTGTTCTTCTATTGATTCCTTATAGAGAATTTTTAATTTCATTTTTGTATTATTCTTCATTGCTTCTTTGCTCTTTAGTTCTTCTAGGTTCTTGTTAAATGTTTCTTGTGTTTTCTACATTCTATTTCCAAGATTTTGGATCATCTTTCCTATCATTACTCTGAATTCTTTTTCAGGTAGACTGCTTATTTCCTCTTCATTTGTTTGGTCTGATGGGTTTTTACCTTACTCCTTCTCTGCTCTGGGTTTCTCTGTCTTCTCATTTTTCTTAACTTACTCTGTTTGAGGTCTCCTTTTTTCAGGCTGCAGGTTTGTAGTTCCTGCTATTTTTGATGTCTGCCCTCAGTGGCTGAGGTTGCTTCAGTGGGTTGTGTAGGCTTCCTGGTGGAGGGGACTGGTGCCTGTTTTCTGGTGGATGAGCCTGTATCTTTTCTTTCTGGTTTTCAGGACCATGTTTCAGAGTGTGTTTTTGGGTGTCTTTGACCTTATTATGATTTTAGGCAGCATTTCTGCTAGTGGGTGGAGTTGTGTTCCTCTCTTGTTAGTTGTTTGTCATGGGGTGTCCAGCACTGTAGCTGCTGATCATTGAGTGGAGCTGGGTCTTGACCTTCAGATGGAGATCTCTGAGAGGTTTTCACCATTTGATATTACGTGGAGCTGGGAGGTTTCTGGTGGACCAATGTCCTGAACTCACTCGGCTCTCCCACGTCAGAGTCACATGCCTGACACCTGCCTGGAGTACCAAGACCCTGTCAGCCACATGGATCTGAATAAAAGGGAGAATAAAAGGAAGAAAGAAAGAAAAGAAGAAAATAAAATAATGTTTTTAAAAAAATATTATTCAAAATAAAAAAATTATAAAGTAATAATAAAAAAGAAAGAAAGAAGAGAGAAACCAAACCAAAAATCAGATCCACCAACGATAACAAGTGCTAAAAACTACACACACACACACACACACACACACACACACACACACACACACACACACACACACAAAGACAGACAGAACCCTAGGACAACTGGTAAAAGCTAAGCCATACAGACAAAATCACAGAAAGAAACATACACACTCACAAAAAGAGAAAAAGAAAAAAAAATATATATATATTAAAAAAAAGGAAGAGAGCAACCAAATCAATAAACAAATCTACCAATGATAATAAACTCTAAATACTAAACTAAGATAAACATAAGACCAGAAACAAATTAAATGCAGAAAGCAAACCCCAAGTCTACAGTTGTTTCCAAACTCTACCACCTCAATTTTGGGATGACTCATTGTCTATTCAGGTATTCCAGAACTGCTGGGTACATCAAGTTGATTGTGGATATTTAATCCGCTGATCCTGAGGCTGCTGAGAGAAATTTCCCTTTCTCTTCTTTCTTCACACAGCTCTTGTTGTTCAGATTTGGATTTGGCCCTACCTCTGTGTGTACGCCACCTGAGGGCATCTGTTTTTGGCTCTGACATGACAGGGTTAAAGTAGCAACTGATTAGGGGGCTCTGGCTCACTCAGGCCAGACGGAGGGAGGGGTACAGAATGCGGGGCTAGCCTGTGGCGGCAGAGGCCAGTGTGACGTTGCAAAGGCCTAAGGTGTGCTGTGTGTTCTTCTGGGGAAGTTGTCCCTGGATCATAGGACCCTGGCAGTAGTGGGCTGCACAGCCTCCCAGAAGGGGACGTATAGATAGTGAACTGTGCTTGCACACAGGCTTCTTGGTAGCTGCAGCAGCAGCCTTAGCATTTCATGCCCATCTCTGGAGTCCGCACTGACAGCTGTGTCTCACGTCCATCTCTGGAGTTCGTTTAGGTGGTGCTCTGAATCCTCTCTCCTTGTTCACTCCGAAACAATGCTCTCTTGCCTCTTAGGCAGTTCCAGAACTTTGCCCAGAGTCTCTTTCAGCTAGCTGTAGCACACTAGCCTCCTTCAGGCTGTATTCACACAGCCAACCCCAGTCCTCTCCCTAAGATCTGACCTCTGAAGCCCGAGCCTCAGCTCCCAGCCCCCACCCACACTGGCAGGTGAGCAGACCAGCCTCTCAGGCTGGTGAGTGTTGGTCAGCACTGATCCTCTGTGTGGGAATCTCTCTGCTTTGCCCTCTGCACCCCTGTTGATGCACTCTCCTCTGTGGCTCCAAAGCTTCCCCCCTGCCAACCCCCATCTCCACCAGTGAAGGGGTTTCCTAGTGTGTGGAAACTTTTTCTCCTTTACAGATCCCTCCCAGAGATGCAGGTCCTGTCCCTCTTCTTTTGTCTTTGCTTTTTCTTTTTTCTTTTGCCCTGCCCAGATAAGTGGGGAGTTTCTTGCCTTTTGGGAACTCTGAGTTCTTCTGCCAGTGTTCAGTAGGTGTTCTGTAGGAGTTGTTCCACATGTACATGAATTTCTGATGTATTTGTGGGGAGGAAGGTGATCTCCACGTCTTACTCTTCTGCCATCCTGAAGGTCTCACTCCTCAGGTTTTTGATGGAGTAAAATAGCATAATCAAAATATTCTGCAATTGGACTGACTAATGCTATAATGGTGTCTATTTCTTTTAAATTTATACAAGTGGTGGGACAAGATGCATGTATATATTACAAGGAAAGCAGTCACTGTCCATACCTCATTTCTAAATTAAAGATAAAACATTTTATGCTCTTCTCTTTCCATTTAATGAATTAGAGATTAAAACTGGAAATGTTCCAAATGTTCAATCTTATGTGAGAATCCATTAAAGATCATTATTCAAGTCAAAATTTGGAAGGACTTCTTTTCTCCAGGGAGAACTTCAAAAGTACCTTTCTTTCAGAAATAATGTCAATTGCTATAACATTTTAATTCTAATAAATATTACTTTTGTCAGCAATCAGTTATTCACAAGTGTGGAGCTATATCTGGGTTCTTTATTTTATTTCACTGATTTATATGTCTATCACTTGGCCATAAACATTAATAAAAAATAATAAAAATTAAATAATTCTTAAAGTTTTCTTGGAAATTCCCGAGAAATGTTATAGAAAACTACATAGAATTTTTTTAAATAATTTGAGTTAAACTGTCATCTTCACAATGTCAAATTGTCACTTCATATAATGGTATGTTTATCCATTGATTTATGTTTTAAATAATTTAAAATGTTTCCATAGATTTTTTTTGTACATATTTTCCTGTCACTCCTTTGACACGTATGATTCCTGCTTTAACTGTGAAGGGTCTAATCAATGTAATGATTCTCCAAGTGTGTCCCCAATCCAGAAGCAATTCACTTGTTTAATGGTTTAGTGTCAAAGTAAATGAATACAACTTATTTCTCTAGAATGATCTTAAGCTGACACATTTTCTGCAGTCTGTTGTCAGTTTTAATATCTACCTGTTCATTGTGTTATGATTTCCTTAATGGCACTATTTTATTTGCAAATATAACTATATTATCTTTTATACTTCTTAAATCACTTTTTTTCACTTGTTTTTGTTATTGGCCAGGAAGCACAGTGAACAGGTATCACTCTGATCTTATCTTCCATACATCTATATTTTCTTCATAAAGTTGAATTGTAATTCAGGAGACAACACTAACAAATTTTTCATACTTCCTGTTTTTTAAATTTTATTTTAGTTACAATGAACTATTAAACTTTAACCAGAGGTCCCCAACCTTTTTTGGCACCAGGGACTGGTTTCATGGAAAACAATTTTTCCATGGATCGGGGGCAAGGTGGATTTGAGGCAGTAATGCGAGCAATGCTTCAGGCAATAACATGAGTGATGGGGAGTGGTAGATGAAGCTTCACCATCTCGCCTGCTGCTCATCTCCTTTTGTGCAGCCTGGTTCCTAACAGGTCACAGACCAGTATCTGTCTGAGGCCCGGGAGTTGGGGACACCGGTTTTACACAATGTTTTGTTTCTTTATCTAGTAAGTTAAAAAATAATATCTCTCTTTTAGATTATTAATGTTGTGGTGTATTTTAGATTTGATATTGAGCCTTCTAGCATTGTTGAGATAATTCATTTGATCATTATGCTTTTTTTGAGGAGACATCATTGAAATCAGTAGGCCAATATTTCATATTGAATTTTCACATTTAAATTTAATAACTAACTGCATTAGGCCTATAATTTTACTTTCATGCACTTTTAAATGTTTTTTGAATTGGTTAATTTAGCTTCAAATAGTCAGTTGGACAATGTTCAATTATTTTTCTTTTGTTTCTTTATTTTGTATTTTATGGAAATATTGTACCTTGAATTTTTGGTACAAGTAAGTTAATTTTTTTTTTTTACTTGGAGAGTTTTGAGAATGAGGAACTTTGATAATAAAGGAGAATTGATAACTTGTGTTTATACACATTGGTCTGTGATGTAGCACTAAGATCTAGTAATCTGCATGTGTGCAAGACATCTTGACTAGATGTTTAAAACAGGATTTAAAATAAAAGGAAAATAAAATCAACAATAAATTTTATATAGTTTTAAATTATATGTGCCAAATAGCATCAGTATTTAGATTTTCAAGTATTCAATAATACCTTGAGAATATATACCAAATATACTAGAAAGTTGTTTGAATGAAGGATGAAAAATGGGTGTGGAGATTGGATATGAAAAGGAAAAAAAAATCTAAAATCAAGCATGAACAAGTTCATGCATTAATACAGAATATGATTGTGCCATGAACTGGAAAGAATAATTTACTCCATTCTACCCTGACATTAAAAGCAAAAAACAATAAATGCCACCAAAACTAGAAAAAATAGAAAGATTTCTTTTGTTTTGTTTTTAAGAAAATAAATTTATTTGAAACTTTTTTAACTGATAAAGGAAATTATCTTTTAATTTTGGGGGGGGTTCAGGTAATCTAGGATTTTAATGTAAAGAAAAAGAACAATTTTCAACAGCCAAAAATGCTCTATTCACTAAATACCACATACATAAAATGAAGTAACAAGTCGACTTTATCTAGTCAAAACATCATGAAATACAGAATTTTATTAAAACATCTGACTAAACCATTAAAGATTTACCTTAACTACTGGTTTGCCCAGATCATGCAAGTAAATTAGTATATGCATTAAATAAGCATCACATAATCAGAGGACTGGTAGACATTCTTGTCAGATGTTAATATCTATCCATAAAGTGATTTTTTTGATAATGGTAGAATATAAGAAAACTTTGAACATTAGTAGTGTTTCCTGCTAAATATTTTAATAATTGTTTTACCTTCTTCTGGTATACCTTATTTGATGTCACAGTCTACTGAAAGAAAACTAACTATACCACAAATACAGTTTCAGATAATCAATAATGAATATAAGACCACATTGCCTATCTTATAATAGCTACAGCAGAGCTTTTTTTTTCCTAATCTATTTTCTTAGTGAAGGACAATTTGTATGATGCTGGTACAGTCCAACCCCAAGGAACCATAAATACAATACAAACAATAATTATTCTCTACACATCTATATTGTCAAAGTTCTTTCATTAAATATGAGAGATTTCTAAGTCAGTGTACACTTTGCTCCCTTTGGTATAGTCACATCGGAAGTGACAACATAGTTTATCCAAATTATGAGTTGTCTCTGTTAAAGATCCTGCCCTCTGAGACTTCTTCAGGAACCCAGAGAAGTAAAAGTTTTAGCCTTGTTTGTCCCATGTGACCTCACCTATCTCTGGTCAAAAATAACTGTCCAGTTTTAATATACATAAAGACTCTACAGAGTATAAGTCAATCTATAAACTCAATGAAGCAATAAGATCATTCCATATAGAAGTTTAAGGCTTGTATTAATAGGTCAATTATCAGTAAGTGATGTATGTTCACTTAGAAGGTCATATAAATTTGAGACTGTGGCAGCCATTATTGGGCCATGTTCAATAAAACAAAGACAGTGAGTTTGATAAGAAGAGAGTTAAATATAAAACCAAAATATTGTCTTTAGTGAATCTGCTCTAGACTTGTTGTTACAAACAAACCCCTTTGATATTAAAGCCACTTTGAAAAAAATCTTTCATTAAATCTTTTTTTGTTTTATTTTGAAATAATTTTAGACTGTAGATGCATTGTGGAGATAGTGCAGAAGGTTCATGTACCCTTCATCCCAATTTCTCTACAGTTATCATCTTACATAGCAAATGATATGTCTACCAAAAATAAATTTTTTTAAGAAGATGTTGGGGTTAGGAGTTTATTAATTAATTAATTTATTTATTTTACGTCTTCATTTCTGTGTGAGGGCTTTCTCTAGTTGTGGCAAGCAGGGGCCACTCTTCATTGCAGTACACGGGCCTCTCACTATTGCAGCCTCTCTTGTTGTGGAGCACAGGCTCCAGACACGCAGGCTCAGTAGTTGTGGCTCACAGGCCTAGTTGCTCCGTGACATGTGGGATCCTCCCAGACCAGGGCTCGATCCTGTGTCCCCTGCATTAGCAGGCAGATTCTCAACCACTGCGCCACCAGGGAAGCCCCAAAAATAAAAATTTAACATCAGTACAATACTGCAGACTTTATTTAAATTACTAAGAGATTGAAAAACAAATTTAAAAAAAGAAAATTTTATTTGGACAGCAGTATATTTCAAGAGTTTAGTAACCCAATGAACATTTAATGATTGTTGTTAGAAGTCTTGGGGTTTTGTTTTGTTTTATTTTCAGAGTTCTGTTAGGAGTTACCATGCATCTTTATCATCTCCTAATTAATGTCTTTGGGACAGTATTAGCATAACCTAATTCAGCACCAGATACAGTACCTGGAACATAGTAAGTGCTCATTAAAGATTTATTGAATTAATTGTTCTTATTCTTCACTTCTGTTAGACCTGGATGATAAATGTCTTATTCTGAAGACATGCAAAAGGGACTTACAAAATGTGTTCCATTTTCCTACTGACCTAAGAAGTGCATGACTCAAGTCCACTGAAAAATGCACCAACCTCCCCACAATAAAGCAATGAAGAGGAAATAGCAGAAAACATTTTTGTCTCACTTTCTAACACACTCATCATAAGCCTTAGTGACATAAGTTAGTTTTACATAAAACTACAGGTTTTCTCTGTACTCAAATGTGCCAATCTACATTATGGATTAACATCCAAACATTCAATTCTTCACAACAGATCTTACAAAATGTGCTTTAAAGCATGATTTTTAAATTTTATTTCTGCTTCCTTACCTAAGACTGAATTTAAAGACATTATTCTTCAGCTTCTTGTCTGTTATTTCTCTCTTATTAATTAGATATTAAATTTAGAAAATTGAACAACCTCAGCACACTTATTTAATATTTCCATTGCTTTATGTCTCATTTGATCTTTTAAGAAAGTGTTCTAAAAATAATAAAAATTTTCATAAATACTTGTTTTGAAGTTATGAGGAGACTGAATAGAATACAAATTGCATGGATTCATCAAAAACAACCTTTACTCTGAGAACTCCAACGCTCTTTTAACTGCTTGTAAAGAAGCATAGAGAGCAAAGAAATAGACCTCTAGTGCACCACATAGTGACTGCATCAAATAAATCCCCAGAGTCTCAGCTTTCTTAAAATAATAATAATAATAGTGTGTGGTGTGCATGATAACTCTTAATTCACAGGTATACAGGCTTCTAGAAATCAGGTAAAATTTTTGCAATGCCCCTATGCTGAAAATTACATCAAGAGAAATTAAAGAACATTTACATAAAGATGGATTGTATCAGGTATATGGACTAGAAAAATCAAAAATTAATATTTATAAAATGTGTAACTGTATATGCTAACCAAATAGAAAATAGTTAAATGTATATTCTACTGATCATTAAAAAAATACCATTAAGAAAATAGTATGGATCTTTTAGAGGTTGTGGGATCAAGATGGTGGTGTAAAAAGATCCTGAGCTCACCTCTCCCTACAAACACATCAAAACTACAACTATAAAGCAACTCTCATTGAGAATGACATGAAAACTAGCAGAATGGCTCTTGTACAACCAAGGCTGTAAAGAAAAGAGACACAGAATTTGGTAGAAGGGGAAGAAAAGAGAGCTAGTCAGGACCCACACATCTAGTGGGTAACCCAGAAGAAGAGGGGGATATCACAGGCTTAGGGAATCTTCCCTGAGGAGTGAAGGATTCAAGTCCCATATTAGGCACACCAGGCCTGGGGTATGACACTGGGAAGAAAGCCCCCTTAGCTGGTTTGAAAATCAATGGGGCTTATGGAAGGGCTGTAAGAAAAAGAGCTGTGCTCTTGAACAGCATGCACACAGACTTCCTTGCTCCCAATACCAGTGTGAAGGCAACAGACTGAAAATTGCCTATTGTTCTGACAAGCCTGCCAGCACTGCCTCAGCATGCCCCTCAGCCTTAACTCTGCTCCTGCTTCAGCACCTCCTGGTCTAGCCCCACTCCCACTAAGGCAGAGACGATCACTGATGCACATCATGCATATGTGCACATGTACCTGGGAAAAAGCAGAGCCAGCTCAGAAGTACAGCTCCAAGCACTTGGGTCCTGGTCCAGCTAACCAGAAACTTACTATCATGCTAGGGCCCAACTTCCTTAGGGCTTCTGCTTTAGCACCTTGGGCTCCACTGTTACCCCGACCCCAGTGCCATCTCCCAGTAGAATGATGAGCCTGGGAGAAGCAACAGCTAACACCTGACTCCAGGTCTACCTCCCACCAAGGAGATGGCTGCCAGCATAACCCAGGAAAAGATGCAGGCTCTGTTAAATTCAGATTCAGCCCTCCTACCAAAGCAAATGAGCAAATGTAGACCACATAGGGACTCTCCCACACAAGGACACACTTTTAAGATTGGGATGGGTAACTATTTCACCTAATTTTATAGCGACAAACAGAGAAAGTCAAACAAAATGAGATGACAGGAATAAGTTCCAAATGAAAGAATGGGATAAAATCCAAGGGGAAAAAATTAAGAAAGCAGAAATAAATAGTTTGCCTGATAAGATGTTCAAAGCAATAGTAATAGAAACATTCACTGAACTTGGAAAAAAATAGAGGGGCATGGTGAGAACTATAACAAAGAACTAGAAAATATATATCAAAAAAAAAAAAAACAATCAGAACTGAAGAATACAATAACTGAAATAAAAAGTACACTAGAAGGAAATAGAGGCAGAATAGGAGATACAAAGGAATACATAAACAAGCTGAAAGAGAATAATGAAAATAACCCAAACAGAACAGTAAAAAAAAAATAAATTAAATGAGGATTGGTTAAGGGAAGTCTAGGATAAACTTAAGCATCCTAATATTCTCATTATAGGGTCCCCAGAAAGAGAAAAGAGACAAAGGGAGCAGAAAATGTATTTGGTAAAATAATGGCTGAAAATTTCCCTAAAATGAAGAGGAAAACAGATATTCAGATATAGGAAACACAGAGAAAGAAACCCAAAGAGACACACATCAACATATATCATAAGCAAAATGACCAAAAAAATGTTAAAAAAAGTAATTTAAAAGGAAGCAAGAGAAAAAAGAGTTATAAACAAGGGAAATCCCATAACACTATCAGCTGATTTTTCAGCAGAAACTTTGTAGCTAAAAAGAGAGAGGCATGATATATTTAAAGAGCTGAAAGGAAAACAGGAACAAAAAGCCAAAACAAAAACCTAGGATGTTCTACTCGGCAAGTTATCACTTACAATTTAAGGAGAGAAAAAGAGTCTCCCAGACAAGCAAAAACCAACTGTACATCACCAAAAAATCAGCATACAAGAAATATAAAATGGTCTTCTTTAAGAGAAAAAGAGAAGTATGTAACAAAAAATAAGAAAATATACTAAGGGATAAATCTCATTGAGAAAGCAAATACATACCAAAGGCAGTGGAACAACCACTTAAATAAGTTCATACAAAGGTTAAAAGACCAAAATTGTAAAATCAACTATAACTACATAGTTAAGTGATAAACATGAAAATGTAAAATATAACATCATAAACATAAAACATATGGGGGAGTAAAAACGTAAATATTTTAGAATGTGCTTGAATTTGAATGACTATCAACTTAAAACAAATTATATTGCTGTAAGTCAATGTATATGAACTTCATGGTAACCACATATCAAAAACCTACGATAGACACACACACACACACAAAAGGGAAGGGAACCCAAATATAACATGAGAGAAAATCATCAAACCAGAAGAAGAGACTAAAAGAAAAAGAAAAGAAAGAGAACTGCAAAAACAACCAGAAAATAAGTAACAAAATGTCAAAAGTATGCCTATCAATAATCAGTAAAGTTGAAGGATAAAAATTAATATACAGAAATCTCTTGCATTTCTCTACCCTAACAACAAACTATCAGAAAGAGAAATTAAGGAAACAATCTCATTTGCCATTGCATCAAAAATAATAAAATACTTAGGAAAAAACCTAATTCAGGAGGTGGAAGACCTAGACTCAGAAAAATATGACACTGATAAAAGAAGTTGAAGATGACACAAACAGATGGAAAGATATACCATATTCTTGGACTGGAAGAATTAATATTGTTAAAATGGTCAAACTATCTAAGGCAAGGCAATCTACAGATTCAATGCAATCCCTAACAAAATATCAATGGCATTTTTCACAAAACTAAAACAAATAATTTTAAAGTTTCTATGGAAATACAAATAGCCAAAACTGTCTTAAGAAAGAAGAACAGAGCTGAAGGATCACAATCCCTGACTTCAGACTATACTACAAACTACAGTAATCAAAACTGTATGGTACTGGCACAAACTCAGACACATAGACCAATGGAACAGAATTGAGAGCTCAGAAATAAACCCACACAATTATGGTAAATTAATCTACAACAAAGGAAGCAAGAATATACAATGGAGAAAAGATAGTCTGTTTGATAAGTAGTGCTGGGAAAACTTCACAGCAACATGTAAAAGAACAAAATTAGAACATTCTCTAATACCATACATAATAAACTCAAAAGAGATTACAGACATAAATTTCAGCCCAGAAACCATAAAACTCCTAGAGGAAAACATAAAACATTCTTTCCCATAAACCATAGAAATATGTTTTAGGATCAGTCTCCCAAAGAAAAGGAAATAAAAGCAAAAAAAAAAAAAACAAAAACAAAAACAAATAGGACCTAATTAAACTTAAAAGCTTTTGCACAGCAAAGGAAACTATAAACAAAATGAAAAGACCAACTACAGAATGGAAGAAAATATTTGCAAATTATATAACCAAGAGGGGGCTAATATCTAAAATACATAATTCATACAACTCAAAATTAAAAAAAAATACAGCCTAATTAAAAAATGGGCAGAAGACCTGAATAGACATTTTTCCAAAGATGACAAGCAGATGACCAACAGGTATATGAAAAAATGCTCAACATTGTTGATAATCAGGGAAATGCAAATTAAAACCAGAATGAGACATCACCTCACACCTGTCAGAATCATTATCATCAAAAGACAACAAAAAACAAATGTTGGCGAGGATGTAGAGAAAAGGGAACTCTCATACACTGTTCGTTTGAATGTAAATTGGTGCAGCCACCGTGGAAAAGAGTATGGAGAGCTCTCAAAAAACTAAAAATAGAAATACAATGTTAACCAGCAATTCCACTCAGGTATATACCAGAAAGAAACAAAAACACCGATTTGAAAAGATACATGCACCTCAATATTCATAGCAGCTTTATTTACAATAGCCAAGTTATGGAAGCAATCTAAATGTCCTTAGACATATGAATGTGATTATATATATATTCAGTCTTTAAAAAGGAAATTCTGTCAGTTGTGACATGAATTTGGAGGAAATTATGATGAATGAAAAACGATATGCAGAAAGAGAAATACTGTGTGATCTCACTTTGATGTGGAATCTAAAATAGTCAAACTCATAGAAGCAGAAAGTAGTATGGTGTTTGCCAAGGGTGAGGGCTAGGGAACAAGGAGGAGATATTGTTCAAAGGGAACAAAGTTTCAGTTGTACAAAATGAATAAATTATAAGGCTCTCAAATACAGCATGGTGATTATAATAGACAATGCAATATTTTATACTTGAAGTTTGGTAAGAGGATAGATCTTAAATTAAAGCTTCTCAACACACACAAATAGGTAACAGTGGAGCTGATGGTTTACCATAAGTATTTTGATTGTGTTGATCATATATATGTATAATATCCATGTGCACAATTTTTCTGTTAAAGATATCTCAATAAAGTTGTTTAAAAAAAAGAGAGAGAATAGGCAACTCAGAAATTGGAGAAGATATTTACAATACAAGGATATAGTTGCTTATCGGCAAGTGAACTTTTCCAATGTATATTAAGAACTCTTATAGATTACTAAAAAGGAAATGAGATTTTTTTAATGTGCAAAAACAAGAAAGACATTGAAAAAATGAAAATAACCAAACTGCCAATAACATATTCTGTTAGTTTACTGGTGATACCATAACAAAGTACAACAGACTGGTGGATTAAACAACCAAAATGTATTTCCTCACAGTTGTAGAGGCTAGAAATTCAAGATCAAGGTGTTGGCAGTATTGGTTTCAAAATGAAAGGTCTCTCCTTGGCTTGTAGGTGGCCATCTTCTCCCTCTGTCTTCACAGTGTCTTTTCTCTGTGTGTTTGTGTCCTAATCTCCTCTTTTTTATGAAGATACAAGTCACACTGAATTAGATTCCAACCTAATGACCTCGTTTTATCTTTTTAATGACACTTTTCAAATACAGTCACTTTCTGAACTGCTGTGGGTTAACACTTCAACATAAGAATAGGGAGAGGGGAATAATTCAACCTATAACACATGAATATCAGATTTGAAGAAAATGCCAGTTAATACTACAAAGCAATATTACTTCACAGCTCCCTGAAGGGATCTGCTTAAATGTAGTTATAATACTGTATATTAGCTATTGTGTGGAGCAATTAGAACTATCATAAATGTTGTTGATGATGTCTTAAACTGTAACCACCACTTTGAAAACTACCAGGCAGCATATAACAAAGCTAAATACCTGCGGTCCTCTGACTTACCAATTTTACTAAGTATATAGGCTACAATTTTTTTTTAAAGTATTTTGACAGCAGCACTACTAATTTAAACCTGAAATTGGAAAAGCCCGAATGTTCATCTAACACAGAATTGACCTCCTCCAAAAAAAAAAAAAAATCAAAACAAACAAAACAGTGTGGTGCATTCATATAATACAATACTATATATCAATGATAATAGGTACAATATACAACTTGATGCAGCAACATAAATGGATCTCCGAAAAATTATGTTAAGAAAAAGAGCCAGACACTAAATAAGTACATCTATTATGATTCAGTTTACAAGAAGTTCAAACTTTACGCTATTGGAAGACAGAAGAGTTATCACACTAGTGGGTGCAATGTGACAGGAAGGGGACACAGTTGGTTGCTGGTAAAGTTCTATTTCTTGCTCTGAGTGCTGGGAAAACTTGTGTGATCACTTTGTGAAAGGACATTTAGATATATACTTAGAATCTATGGGGCTTCCCTGGTGGCACAGTGGTTAAGAATCCTCCTGCCAATGTGGGGAACACAGCTTCGAGCCCTGGTCCTGGAAGATCCCACATGCCGTGGAACAACTAAGCCTGTGAGCCACAACTACTGAACCTGTGCTCTAGAGCCTGCGAGCCACAACTACTGAGCCCACATGCCACAACTACTGAAGCCCATGCACCTGGAACCCATGCTCTGCAACAAGAGAAGCCACTGCAATGAGAAGCCAGTGCACCACAACAAAGAGTAACTCCTGCGTAACTCAACTCCCACTCACTGCAACTAAAGAGAGCCCGTGAGCAGCAACAAAGACCCAATGCAGCCTAAGATAAGTAAAATAAATAAATTTAAAAAAAATCTATGTAGTGTTCTGGATTAATGTTATGGTTGAATAATAATTTTTCCACTAAATATTTTAAAATCTTCCATTGCTTTCTTTAGTTTTTAATCCAAGAATTGGTATTTATTCTTATCAAATAATAATTTGATGACTATTTTCAAAAATTTTTAAGATTCCTTAAAACTTATTTGTTAAAATCCACTAATAATTAAGATTAGAAATCCAGATCTCATTAATAAAAATTCCATTTTATAACATTTATATTAATTTATAATTTATAATTCTATTTATATTAATGATGCCTGGATTGTTAATCTTAAATTTATTTTCTATCATTTGATTTTGTGTTTGTATAATAGAATTATTTTTACATTAATATACATAATTGATACACATTTTTGTTCTTTGTAATGTTTCTAAAACATTTAAAATTAAGAAGTATATGTAGCATGATATGTTAAATTTAGCAGCAGAAGAAAAAAGCAGGTAGTTCATTGTATGTGGAGAAAGTAAAATTAATTAACTCCCAAATTAGATGCAAAGAAAGAAGAATCTCTTGTTTTGCTTTGCTTACATAACCTGAACAACCCTGCCTACATTCAGTAGACAAGTGGAAAAATACCATGTGTGCTTCTGCTATGAGGGTTTTAGATTCCAATATTATCCTTCTCCCATATAAGGAACCAAGTTCTTTGGAGAATAGGTGATTTCATGACTTGGGGGCAAAATAAACATTAATGGCTCTGAAGTGACTTAATGTTATAAGAATCTAAGAATGGTCTCTATTAATCACCATCATATCTCTGTCTCTGAGTCTTTCAGTCCCTGAGGAGTCACTTAAATGTATTCTAACAACAATTCAGAATTTCTCTTCATTATCATGGTACTGAAATGTGAAATATCTCTAGTTTCTTGTGACATGTGGCCTCATACACAAGTACTAATTATTAACTAATATTCATTCTCAAATACCAGGTATGTGCTCAGGAACTCTTTCTTGAAAGATTTAGCATGGTGAAAGCTTTAATCAGTCCACCTATGTTCACACTAATTCTAGGTCCTCCCCATGCTTGCTTTTAAAGGAAATAAATTAATGTTTCATTCTGAAGCAGTCAAATGCAAGAAATTTATGTCCTCAAAGATTATGATACTATTTTAGCATAATTTACCTTTGGCTTTGAAGGAAAATTCTAAGGACCAGAGATGAACACTGCCCTGAAAGTATTGCCTCTATTCTCTTGCATCAGGCCTTCCTTGCTGGTAAGCATGCAAGTGTTGTTCTTGGCAAATTAGCTTATAGTGAAATAATTTAATATAAGTTGCAATTTTTCTGCTCATAAATTCAATATCTGAGAAGAAGACCCCAAAAATATATGTTGGTTCTCCTCTTGGGAAGTCACTAATTTTACCTGATGTCAGCCTTGAAATAAAAATCATTACTCCTTCCAACTTACCTTAAAAGAAACAACTCGGGGCTTCCCTGGTGGCACAGTGGTTGAGAGTCTGCCTGCCGATGCAGGGGACACAGGTTCGTGACCCGGTCCGGGAAGATCCCACATGTCACAGAGCAGCTAATCCTGTGAGCCATGGCCACTGAGCCTGCGCGTCCGGAGCCTGTGCTCCGCGACGGGAGAGGCCACACAGTGAGAGGCCCACGTACCGCAAAAAAAGAAAAAAAAAAAAAAAGGAAACAACTCACATCAAACTCAGTCATTCCCTGACTCTTCCCTTTCCAATCCTTTCCATTTCCTTAGCAAAAAGGATTCTACAGTTACTTGAGCCAAGTTTCTTTCAGAGCAGTAAGGAAATAAAGTAACAAGAAAGAAAATGTTTCCTATAAAAGAATTCATGTGAAAATTATACCTAAGAATTGGTCAAGAGATGAATGACATGTTTATTTAATAATTATTACATAAGAAGATGAGTTATTCACTTCAGAAATGGAAGTTACTACTCACTTTGTATTACTTTGGATATATTAAAATTCTTTCAAATTTAGTCATTTTCCACATGGCTTTATATGAAGTCTCATCTCATTTTTTTCTGTGAATCAAACTCAGCAAATTCTGAGCACACATTTTTCAAAACATCAGATAGCCGTCCCAAAATTCTAATGACAGATGTTCATAATTACCATCAGTATGTGTTATAGGAACTAACCAAACCTAGAGTAGAAATAATCATCTGATTGATATCTTTAACCATTAAGATGGTTTAAGTATTTCCATACACTATCTGCCAGTTCAGTAGTAAAAATGAAGTGTTCAGGTTTAGTAAAATCACTGGGCTCTAGTGTGGTGGGAGACTATGGTAGAAGTCATGAGTAGCGTGAATTTCAGAGAAAGGCTGATGTTCAGAGATGTCATTTGCTTTTATTTATTGGTAAGGAGAGGTATTTTTTATTATAAAGGAAAAGAAGAAGGAAAGTGTGAGATTAGGGATGTGGTGAGAAAGTATATTTGTGTTAATAACTTAACAATTATAAAGCAAACAATTCAAATTTTATTTTCTCAGTATATCAAAAAGTCCTATTGCAATATAGCAATGCCAAGCTGGTGATGTCTAGAAGGCCATGTGGTTTGTAATATTATTTATAGTAGGCAAGGTATGGAAGCAACCTAAGTGTCCATTGATAGGTGAATAGAAAATGAAGATGTGGTATATATATATATATATATATATATATATATATATATATACACAAGGGAATATTACTCATACAAGAAAGGAATGAAATCTTGCCATTCTTGACAACACGATTCCAGTGGGTATTACATTAAGTGAAATAAGTCAGACTAAGACAGATACCATATAATTTCATTTATATGTAGAATCTAAAAACCAAAACAAATGAATAAAAATAACAAAACAGAAACAGAATCATAAATTTAGAGAACAAACAGGTGGTTGCCAGAGGGCAGGGATGTGGAGGGATGAGGAAATAGGTCAGGGAGATTAACAGGTACAACTTCCAGGTACAAAATTAATGAGTCATGGGGATGAAATGTATAGCAAGGAGAATATAGCCATTAACGTTGTAATAACTTTGTGTGGTCACAGATGGTAAGTAGACTTATTGTGCTGATCATATTTATAATGTGTAGAAATCTCAAACTAACATAATGTTGTAGGTGAGTCAACAAAATAAATAAATAAAAATAAATGTATTCAAATATTTTTATTTTATTTCACAAAAAAAGTCTGATATTTTGTTAACAACATTTTTTTAACATCTTTACTGGGGTATAATTGCTGTACAATGGTGTGTTAGTTTCTGCTTTATAACAAAGTGAAACAGTTATACATATACATATGTTCCCATATCTCCTCCCTCTTGCATCTCCCTCCCTCCCACCTTCCCTATCCCACCCCTCCAGGCGGTCACAAAGCACCGAGCTGATCTCCTTGTGCCATGTGGCTGCTTCCCACTAGCTATCTACCTTACGTTTGTTAGTGTATATATGCCCATGCCTCTCTCTCGCCCTGTCACAGCTCACCCTTCCCCCTCCCCATATCCTCAAGTCCGTTCTCCAGTAGGTCTGTGTCTTTATTCCTGTCTTACTCCTAGGTTCTTCATGACATTTTTTTCTCTTCTTAAATTCCATATATATGTGTTAGCATACGGTATTTGTCTTTTTCTTTCTGACTTACTTCACTCTGTATGAGAGACTCTAGGTCTATCCACCTCATTACAAATAGCTCAATTTCGTTTCCTTTTATGGCTGAGTAATATTCTATTGTATATATGTGCCACATCTTCTTTATCCATTCATCTGATTATGGGCACTTAGGTTGTTTCCATCTCCGGGCTATTGTAAATAGAGCTGCAATGAACATTTTGGTACATGACTCTTTTTGAATTTTGGTTTTCTCAGGGTATATGCTCAGTAGTGGGATTGCTGGGTCATATGGTAGTTCTATTTGTAGTTTTTTAAGGAACCTCCATACTGTTCTCCATAGTGACTGAACCAATTCACATTCCCACCAGCAGTGCAAGAGTGTTCCCTTTTCTCCACACCATCTCCAGCATTTATTGTTTCTAGATTTTTTGATGATGGCCATTCTGACTGGTGTGAGATGATATCTCATTGTAGTTTTGATTTGCATTTCTCTAATGATTAATGATGTTGAGCATTCTTTCATGTGTTTGTTGGCAACCTGTATATCTTCTTTGGAGAAATGTCTATTTAGGTCTTGTGTCCATTTTTGGATTGGGTTGTTTGTTTTTTTGTTATTGAGCTGCATGAGCTGCTTGTAAATTTTGGAGATTAATCCTTTGTCGGTTGCTTCATTTGCAAATATTTTCTCCCATTCTGAGGGTTGTCTTTTGGTCTTGTTTATGGTTTCCTTTGCTGTGCAAAAGCTTTGAAGTTTTATTAGGTCCCATTTGTTTATTTTTGTTTTTATTTCCATTATTCTAGGAGGTGGGTCAGAAAGGATCTTGCTGTGATTTATGTCATAGAGTGTTCTGCCTATGTTTTCCTCCAAGAGTTTGATAGTTTCTGGCCTTACATTTAGATCTTTAATCCATTTTGAGCTTATTTTTGTGTATGGTGTTAGGGAGTGATCTAATCTCATACTTTTACATGTATCTGTCCAGT
The DNA here is from genome assembly GCF_964270905.1 of Leucopleurus acutus. Lineage (NCBI taxonomy): Eukaryota > Metazoa > Chordata > Mammalia > Artiodactyla > Delphinidae > Leucopleurus > Leucopleurus acutus. Next base: position 25,851,899 of record NC_139159.1, on the reverse strand, counting down.
TTTCCCAGCACCACTTATTGAAGAGGCTGTCCTTTCTCCACTGTATATTCCTGCCACCTTTATCAAAGATAAGGTGTCCATATGTGTATGGGTTTATCTCTGGGCTTTCTATCTGTTCCATTGATCTATCTTTCTGTTTTTGTGCCAGTACCATACTGTCTTGATTACTGTAGCTTTGTAGTATAGTCTGAAGTCAGGGAGCCTGATTCCTCCAGCTCCTTTTATCATTCTCAAGATTGCTTTGGCTCTTCAGGGTCTTTTGTATTTCCATACAAATTGCGGAATTTTTTGTTCTAGTTCTGTGAAAAATGCCAGTGGTAGTTTGATAGGGATTGCATTGAATTTATAGATTGCTTTGGGTAGTAGAGTCATTTTCACAATGTTGATTCTTCCAATCCAAGAACATGGTATATCTCTCCATCTATTGGTATCATCTTTAATTTCTTTCATCAGTGTCTTATAAATTTCTGCATACAGGTCTTTTGTCTCCCTAGGTAGGTTTATTCTTAGATATTTTATTCTTTTTGTTGCCATGGTAAATGGGAGTGTTTTCTTGATTTCAATGTCAGATTTTTCTGACATTAGTATATAGGAATGCCAGAGATTTCTGTGCATTAATTTTGTATTGTGCTACTTTACCAAATTCATTGATTAGCTCTAGTAGTTTTCTGGTAGCATCTTAGGATTCTCTATGTATAGTATCATGTCATCTGAAAACAGTGACAGCTTTACTTCTTCTTTTCTGATTGGATTCCTTTTATTTCCTTTTCTTCTCTGATTGCTGTGGCTAAAACTTCCAAAACTATGTTGAATAACAGTGGTGAGAGTGGGCAACCTTGTCTTCTTCCTGATCTTAGTGGAAATGCTTTCAGTTTTTCACCATTGAGGATGATGTTGGCTGTGGGCTTGTCATATATGGCCTTTATTATGTTGAAAAAAGCTCATGTGTACTGTATAACACAGGGAACTCTACTCAATGCTCTGTGGTGACCTAAATGGGAAGGAAACCCAAAAAACAGCGGATATATGTATGTGCATAGCTGATTCATTTGCTGTACAGCAGAAACTAACACAACATTGTAAAGCAAGTGTACTCCAATTAAAAAAAAAAAAAAAGCTCATGAGGCCACCACAGAAGATTCAGTGAAATTTCTCAGTGTACAACTCTGAAGAAGCTACTATATAAATAAAAGAAAATAGTTCCTTAAACCCTATCCTTTCCCTTGTCCCCTCCTGCTTCTTCCCTGCAATATTTTGTAAGCAGAAAACTATTTCTATTAACTGTGTCAAATTATACATCAAAATCCACCTATATAAATATAGTAAGAGATTACACTGGTTTACATGTCTATCTTTAGCTGTATTTGTTTTCAAAGAGGGAGTGTAGTGTATTGAAGAATATCACACCACGGGGAATCTAGTCCGCCTACTTAACTCATATCTCTCCCTTTATAGCATTGCAATCTTGAGATATTTATGCAAACGTTGTGTGTCTTGCTTTCTTCATCTCCCAAATGGGACAATATAAGCAACTATACTATAAATTTATTGTGAGATTTAAATAGAATAGTACCTCTAAAGAATTTTGAATAATTTCTGGTATATCAATGCTAGCAATGGGACAATATAAGCAACTATACTATAAATTTATTGTGAGATTTAAATAGAATAGTACCTCTAAAGAATTTTGAATAATTTCTGGTATATCAATGCTAGCTGTTTTTCTTAAATTGCAGCTGTATATGTTACAAATGCAGGTTTAACTCTACAATGAAAAGAAGCAGAGGAAAAGGGGGAAACACAAGGGCAGAAATTTTAACAGTGATAAGGTTTGGAATTAGAGCTGATCAGCATACAGGTAACTAAATAAAATTTAAATCTTCCTATGAAGGCAGATACTTTGAAAAGAGGAGAAGTATGGGGGCAGTAGAGATTTCTCTTTCATTGAGATATGCTTCAGAGATTTTTTCCTCCAAGACCTTTATTGGAAAGTCAAGATAAATTACATTTAATAATATGTATAACTGTAGTTAAATGGAAAAAGCATGAACTACTATGAGGTGGATGATCCAACTGACAAATAAAATTTTCACTTGCCACAGAATCATAAGCTCCATAAGTTTAGTTTCAATTCAAAGTAAGTTTCAGTCTTGAAAAACTATGGGTTCAGGCTATTTAATCCAAATTTATCCAAGCATAGTCTGAATCATATGTTAGCAAGAATCCTACTCAAAGGAGATTAAATTTATCCAACTAAAATTCATCTAAATATTTCACACTTTGGATAAAGTTTGTCCTCTGCCTTGAATTCTCTTCTGTTTTCTGCAGAAATTCCCTAAAGAAAAATATTTTAGTACATATTTTTATGTTAGATTGGTTTTCAATAAGGAATAGCTTTATGCCTCAGTTTTCAGTCAATGAGCAAACTCAGAAACATTTTACAAAGCAAAATGCTCTTGAGTTTTATTTTACTTTCAGAGGTAACACGGATTAAAGGAGCTTTATTCCCTATTGTCATATGGTTGTAAAACCTCTAAAAATATTCCATGTTTCCAATTGACATTTCAGTTGGGTGTAAATTTATGATATTGAAAATTACATGTCATGTTAGTTGTATGGTGAACATTTTAATTGACAACTCACTAAGAATCTTTTCAGCTTGGAATCAAACTATTCCAAACTTAGCTATTCTTAGTTAATATTGACAGATGTTTAATAAGGTTATGAATTTCTGCTTACATTTAATAAGAGACTTCATTGCTCGATTCCTTTATTCCAGTTGGTGTAATAATTAATGAGCAATTTCTTCTAGTCAATGATTTGTTTCTAGAAAATTGATAGTTCATTTAAATGAGTTGTTTTTTTTTTTCCCTTCAGGAGTTCTGTGGGACAGTTTTACAAGTTCGTTTATTAGAGTTTAATAGAAAGGAACTGAAAAACATAAATTTTAAACTAATATATCAAGTCCGGTTGTATTCTGTAATTAGTCCTATGTAATATATATGAAGAAATTCAAAATTTATGCTAAGCTTCAGGATATGTTCTGCATTACTTTGTAATGTAAAATATGATAATTAATATGCACATTTCTAAAGGTAATTAAAACCATAATTAATGAAAATAGTAATGTTATTTTAAGAATCATATAAAAGCACAATATGTGTATCAGGGAGGACAAAAGTACTCTTGGAAGAAATTATTTCTGAGATTCCACATTGGGGATGGACTAAGGGGCAGCTTCACCTGAGAAATAGATGGTTACACTAGAAGCATGTTAAATGGCATTTTGTTTAAGAAAACTAAGCCATGATTTTTATGTATAAGTTGAGAAAAAGAAAGGGGTAAATTAAAATTTCTCTGGACATCCAAGAGCTTGGGAATTGGAATCCTGAAAAATGAATATTGTTATGGGAAGATATTGCTGAGAAACAAAAGAAGTGGCAAGCGGAGGACTCTCAATACACTGGTTGCAAAAGAAAAATAGGCAAAAATAACTTTTCTATTGTAGTGGTAGGAATAAGCAAGTAATTCCAAATATCTAAAATTTACCTATGAATTCCTTTCTACTTCTTATATGGTTTATTCTAATCTTACTCTATTTTTCCTAAATTTTCAACAAAGACTTGGTACATACAAGGGCCTTGGGTTAGTCGTGATTTTTTAATTAAAAATAATACAGTTCATCAAAGATAAAGCACAGATAAATAAGAACACATTCATGGGAAAAGTGATGATAAACAGTAATTTAGAATTCAGGAACTTTTGGTAAGCGGTAGCCATGCCAAAAAGGTCCTTTAAATACCTCATCTTTTTTTCTAAAAAATCCTGGGTACAATGAAATAAATATAAACTGCAGTTTTCCTTAAGGACTAGATAACTCCAGCAGGTGGAACTCCCTGAAATATTTATAAATTACAGAGGCAGATTTAATTCCATAGTTCTTTTCTGAACCTTAGCTATTAGCTCTTAGTGCAATGTTACAAGGCCACATTTTATTGGCAGTAAGGCAAAATAAACCACTCTGTAGAAAATGAATAAAAACACATTTTACCTATTTTACATGGGCAAAGGAGAAAACTCAGCTGACAGACCATATCTAACTGAAGAATAAAGTTTGTTCTTCCAATATAATCTCTAGTGTAAGTACAACTTAAATTTGTTTTGCCAGTTAATTTGTATATATTTCTTATACATAATAACTCTAAAATCAAACACTTTCAACTCCAACTTACTTTATGACCAAAGCCACAAAAAAGGATAATTACATTACTCAAACTAATTTATCTCATCGAAGGGAAAAAAAATATCTTTTTGGGAATATTGTATGTACATAAATCATATATGATATACATATATATCCCTTTTTATAAGCATAATATCTGCTGTTATTCATTTTGCTTTTTTAATATAACATTTTAGCTTAGGAATTATTCCATATTAGTGCTGCAGTACAAATTATTTCTTCATACTTGTAAAAATATAATGACTGCATAGTATTTCATTCTAGAAATCAAATCTATGACAGTGTTGTAATTTTTATTTCATTTTATAAAAAATAACATTTTTATATATTTAGCAGCAATTATAATTATTTTCAGCGATCTCTATGCCTATAAATAGTTTTATATTTGTGTTTGGTTCTTGGTAATTTTCTTATTGAGCTCAGACACACTTTTAAAATGAATTAAATAGACTTGTGTTTGCAATATGAGTTACAAGAAAATTCAATATGTATTTGTCTTTAGAATTTGCTTATGATAATTTTTACATTCACATTTTTATGAAATCACATTTATAATTATTTTTCTGTTATGGCTTCTGAGCTTTGTGTCACAGTTAAACATAACTCAGAAAATTTAAAGAAGTTCATGTAGATGTCTCCTAATTATAAATATTTTTGTTATTTCTATTTAAATTTCTTAAGTTTACATAATTTATCCTGGTAAAAGCTGTGAGGTATGGATTTATTTTATGTTTTGCTTCATGGACACTCAGTTGTCCAAACTAGTTAATGAATAATTCATCTTTGTCCTACTACATTTATCTATTAAATTACATAATATAGCTGTGTCAGTTTTAGAATTTGTAGCCTGTTCTGTTGATCTGTCTCTTTATCCATGGGCGAGCCACACACTTTAGTACTTTCTAAGTAATTCTAATATATTCTAGTACTTGATGATATAATAGCTCACTTACTATTTTTATACCCCCAAATTATCTTTGGATTCAAGTGTTTATAATTTCACATAAAATTTAACTTTTATAATCCCCAAAACTAAACAAAAACAAATTATGAAACATATTAGACATTAAGAACATGTCAACATATATGAATAAACATAGAATTGTTGCTTTTATGATGCTAAATTCTATTCAAAAATATGTGTGGCTTTCCATTGTTTTTAGATGACATTATTCTATTACCCCAAAGGTAATTAGATTGTATTTTAAAATTATAATTTGATAGCAGTGTACAAGATGTCATAGAGGGAGATAGTGTAAGGAAATAAACTAATTCTGTAAATAGCATATAGAAAAAATAGAGGACATGATTTATTATTGAGTTAGCATTGACAGATTTATATGAGGATACATTAACACCAAATTGAATACATACTTAGAACAAAATCTTACATATTTTATATAGCAAAGCAGAAGGAAGAACAATATTTTATCTCAAGAGAGATAATTTTCTAGCCTAATACAACACTGGGATAGGTATATAATAAAATAAAATTAAAAATTGATGAGTTACAATAGTTGGAAAATTGGGTATACAGGTTCATCAAAATTACATTATAATTGCTGTGTAATAATGAAACAATGTTGCTACACATGAATTGAGGAAAACTTTTAAGCACTGTTAAAAATGAACAAGTAAACTTTAAAAATCTGAACCATAAGATTTTTGAAAGACGATTTAGTCTGACAAAGAAACATTTATTTGAAGTGTTATTTCTTAAGTCATAGACAAATACATTTCAAATGCTGTGCTAAATGCTTTACATAAATTTTTCCCTTTATCTTTCACCAAATCTCTGTGAAAGAGTTCCTATTATTATGCCCATTTGGAGTGAGGAGATGGAGGATTAGAGAATGAAGAAACCTGACTAATGTCATACAGCTATCAATAGTTGCCTATCAGATTATGGCATTGATATTGAAGTTCAGATGTTCAAAACTGCAAACACCACCCTCACCTCTAAACCATCTCCTTCTCTTTTATTTTCTCCATGAATAGCAGAATACATAGTTATCTAAAGTTTAGAATGTGAATCAAGATCTTGAGATTATCTCACCAATACTGTTCCCTGTTTATTTCTTCAGTAATCCATCAAGTTTTAACTCATGTGTCATTTCCTTCACAGAGATTTCCCTAATCCCTCCAGCATTCTCTGGGTGCCCCTTACAAAGCATCCTGTACTCCTCTCTATCTTAAAACATATTATATTATCTTGTTTATTATAAGCATATGTGTGTCCTCCACACATTATGACAACAATATAACATTATAAGACCTGTTCAAATACCAGGTCTTTCTGTTCTTGTTTTCCACATCTAGCTCAGTGCAGAAAAAATAAGCATTCCAAGAAATATTTAGATATTAGAATATAAATACCATGAGTGAAGAAATATAATCCTGCTCAAAGTTGATGCTTGGTAAATATCTGGACAATGAATGAATGAATAACTATTGAATGAATAAATAATTAGAGAGCAATGAGAAAACCAATGCTAGAAAATGTAAGTCACAGTACAACTCCACAAATATATGGGTTATCAGTCTAAGTGGAAGAGTTATGTTTGGAGTAAGTAGGATATTAGGTTGGCTAAAATGCATGAAAACTGATTATGGATATTTTTAGCACTGGATGAAGGATTTTAGACATCAGAGAGTAGGACTAAGCATGCAAATTAAAAAAAAAAGTAAATAAATCCTACATAAGAGAGATCTGTTTAGCTATTCTGATTAGCCAAACCAATCTAGAACTTAATAAGATGACAAAAATTTTCATCTTTTACATTTGTTTTAGTAAAATGTATCACAGTATTTTTGAATTTTGAAAACCTGTCTTATAAAAAATTAATAAATGTATCAAATGTTTTTAAGTTGCATAAATGAATAGAGCTGTGTGCAAAAAGAAGACAATGCAGTAAACAAAATCCACTTGTAAGTGAAATACCCGCTGTAGTGATATAGCACCCTTTTTTGTCATATTCAAAGGCTTTCAAGGACAAAGTAATATTGAATATTAGACACTGAAGTTCTTGAAAGAAAGACACTGCTGCAAACAATCTTTATCCTGTTTATAATCTATAATGAATACAAACTTATTATGAGTGCATAGAATTTGAAATTAGTTCTAAATTCATTTGAAAACTTTACTCTTTTTTTTTTTTACTTTTTCTGATGAATAGCAATAACTGTTGTGATCAAAGCTATTTGATCACCAATGAAACATTTATTCCAATGAAACAGTTTGAAAGTCTGTGTTGATACTATTTGTACACTATTTTTTTAATTTTTAATTTTTATTTAGCCTTGTTATTTAAAAATTTAATATAATTAAAGGAACTCACAGAAAATCAAGTTCAAATCTTATACTATGGTTCACTATGAACAGAATATTTTTCTATTCTTACATTCTGGGTACTCAGTATTATTCCTGTTCCTTCTTCATGACAGAAATTGCATTCATGAGTTTTGATCTGGACTTGATACCCTAATTTTAAAGGAAATTAAAAACTTAGAAGTTAGTTACATGACTTACCTAAGACAAAATATGTATGTAATCTAGTAAGTGACAAGAGTCAGAAAACATTTTCAGGTCTCTTGATTTCCAGAATTTTATTCATTTCCTGTCCTGATGTTGGCTCAAAGACTGAAATACAAATTTTTGATAAGGTATTGCTGAAAATACTTATTTTTATTTTGCAAAGTCATTATAGATTTGAGGATCAGAGAATAGTATCTTACTTTGTGACCTCATGGAACCTTACTGTATTAGTTTCCTCATCCATAAAATGGGTATAACAACAACAGTGGCTATAAAGTTATGCTGCCTATAAAACATATTAATATCTGTGAAGCAGTTAGTGTACTCCCCTAGTGTGATGTAAATGCTCAATTTGCTTAGCAGTTTTCTATTTCCTAGCTTACTGCCCTTTTGTCACATAATGTCTATTGTACACATACACATCTTTGTTCAACCCCTTTGGTTGAAGGGACTAGGGAGCTCTCTATGTCATCTATATGGCCACTAATCCCATTCAGGAGCCCTCATGACTAATCACTTCCCAATGTCATCACCTCCTAATATCATCATTTTGGGCCTTAAGGTTAGACATACAAATTTAGGGGCAGACAAAAACTTTCAGACCATAGATTGACCTTAACAATATAACTGATAAGTGCAGAGATATTGAAGTTGTCATTGGAGTATTAATGCAGTAATCCTCATGGCATATCTTGGACACATAAAACAATAGATGCCATTTGTATTAGTTTGCTAGGGATGTCATAACAAAATACCAACTGAGTGACTTAACAGTAAGTTATTCTCTCACAGTTCTGGAGGCTGGGATTCCAAGATCAAGGTGCCAACAGGTTTGGTTTCTCCTGGGGCTTCTCTCTTTGGCTTGCAGATGGCAACTTTCTCATTTTGTCCTCTTATGGTTCTTTCTCAGTGCATACATTTCTGGTGTCTCTTCCTTTTCTTATAAGGAACAACTCGATTATAATCTCACTGGATTAAAGTCCCCCTCTTATGACCTCATTTAACTTTAATTACTTCTTTAAAGGCTCTGTATCCAAATACAATCACACTGAGAGTTAAGGTTTCAAGACAGGAATTTGGGGTGATACAATTCAATCCATAACATCATTCAAATCACCACATGGGAATTTGATAATGGGGAAAATGTACTAAGGAGTTTTACAGACGTGTGGTTGTGCTAAAGAAGAGAATGATGATGATTTTATTGTGGCTTTACATATATTCTCTCAAAACAGTGAATAAGACCACTCGGGAAAGTGAAAAGAGAAGGTTATGTAATAAAGAAACTCAGAGAAGACCAGGTTTTAGCCAGTGAGGAGAAATGTCACAACATACACACATACACACAAAAGATTCTGAGAGGAGAGAGTATTAGAGGGGAGTCTGGGGTGTCCAGATCAAGGAAGTGTGGAAATTAAAAGTCAGGATCAGGAAACAGTCTGAAGCAGAGGGTCTTGGAACATGTCAGATGTCACAGAGAGATAAGGATAAAAATGGAAATTACTCATTTGGTAATTAGAGCAGCTTAATGAATGAACTCCGCAGTTTTGTACACGACTTAAAGAGGGAATCAGAAGGAAGGAATTTACAATGAGAAGGAAGTAAAACCTTCTTTCAACTAGGAGGATTGGTGATATACCAATAAGGAACAAAATAAACACAAAAATAAATTTGAATTATTTAGAATATGATGTGAATATTATGTGTTTAAGGAATATTATAAAGGACTAAATATAGGAATTTCAGCAAAATTGTAATTAAAATATTCATGTTAGGAAATTAAGAGTTAACTTGTTTCACTAAGTTAAATATTTGAATATGATTAAGGGTAAAACAAACTACATTCATCTTTGATAAGTTATACATTTATTAATTATAGTAGTTTATAATATAATTATAATAATACAGTACGATATGACTTTAAATGCTATTTGTTTGATTCTATATTTAGATACATCAAGAATACCTGTGTGTTTGTTCATAGGCTATCAGTATTGCTGTAAAAAATGTTTTAAATGTATGAGCAGAGCAGCAGTGAGAAATAATTGACAATAAGACAGAAGCAAAATACTAAAATAGAAAACCTGCATTTTACAAGATTACAATAATTTTATGAGATCATTTTTATAATTAGAGGGATTCAAGTTGCCTGGATTCCCATGGTTTTAAATTTGGTTCTTTTTCTGAATTTGCTCAGAAATGTGTATTATATTGGCATCCTTCTATTCCTCTAGACATTTGGCCTAAAAGAAATGTAAATATATTTCAAATCTTATATATAAAACACATTCTAGGATGTGGAAATATTTACTCAGTGCTTTCTTTATTTGCTCTATGACTACAGATTTATAATGCAAAATCTATTCCTTCAAAGAGTTCTCATTTTATTCCTTTCATATTATTGCAACAGATCAGTGACTAAATGATTCAACTGCAGAATTACTGAACATACAGCAGGATTATCCTCTCAGAAAATAAATTCAACCCTGGAGGTCTTGATAAAGGGACTGAAGTATGCTTCCTGTGAATAGCTCCAATCCAATGTCAAAAGGTAGTGGATAAATTGTGTTGCTATAGGATTAAACATATTGTTGCTTGCTAGATTCTGCTCGGTGGATTTTTGTTTTCTTGTTTGGTGTGTACATGAAAGTCAGATTTCATTATATTGGTGACAGGTGAAGTAGGTAAAACCAAAGCACGTTATAATAAAGATGTACACCCAACAATAGGGCTGCTAAATGCATTGTAAATGCAGTTCCAAAATACCATGAAAGAAAACGCAGAGATCCTCCTGCATGAAGCAACTTGTTTTTCTATGGTTGAAAATGACATCCCCTGTTAGTTATCCCCTTTGTTTAAAAATTGGACACTTAACAGCCAGAATTGTGACCACCCTGTAGGAAACATTCTTAGTCTGAAAGAAAATCCCCAATTCTCTAAGTGACTACTTCAAATAAATCAGAGAGAGCTGTCAAAATTATCTGCTGTGTGTCAGCATGTGAAGAGTTACTCAAAATCAGTTTTATATCTGGTATTATTATCTGCTGGGAACACTTAGTTGAAGGACAGGGAAACTACATTGACAAAAAAAAAAAGATATTCAGTGTTTGGAGACTCTTAAGAATTATCAAAGAGTCAATTTGAAATCACTTCTGTGAAGACAGCAGTGACTTTCTGTCTTTTATGCCACTCTGCTTTGTGTTACAGGATATCTACCCTTTCAGAGACCTCAGACCCCATTTATTAAAAGTATTCATTGCTAGGTCCATTGCTTAAAATTACTTGAAAACAGTTAGATATGAAGCTGATGAAATTTGAATGGGGAAATTAGATGAGGAAATGTAGTTCTGTAAATGAATTTGAAGAAAGTAACCACTTAACATAATAAAAAAATAATGTGTATGTATATTTCAGTAACTACAGCAGTAGAGGCAGAAGGAAATGGAAGAAAGCAAGCCTGGATGTATATGGGAGATGATGGGACTTGCATTGGGTGAAAATCAAATGGGGAAAAATACATGTTTGTCTTTCTCTGGAACTTACTACCTTATTACAGCTATCATCCCATCAACTGTTTCATTTATAGAAACTTAAATCTCAGTCTTCTGCCTCTTTGTGCAGTCTTATTGGAAAGGCCACTGTCAGTAGAAATTCTCAAACTCTTTGTGCATACTAGGATTACAGTACATATAAAATATATTTTTACTATTGAATAACATTTCTAGACTCCAATGTACTGAGATTGTCTTCAGGGCAGGAAATTAGCCTTCCACATTTTTGAACATTTAATACAAAACCCAGTACTTAGCTGTAAAAAAGAATAAATTTTAGTCCAACTTGTTCAACTTTCTCCAATTCTTCAAAATATGTTCAATAAATGAAAAACTCTTTATCTAAGTTACTTTAAAAATTATAAGAAAATGTTATAACGTCGAACTAGCAATGAATGTCAGCTGCCCATTCTCCCACATCAGGCATCAGAGTATAATACGTTTATGAGTAGAGTATTATTTCAGGGTATTTGGGGCTGATGTCAGATGCTATATTGGTGTTACTTCTGTACTTTTCACTATCATATATTATTTTCTTGAAAAAGTATTCATTTATAGGTAAAGTCAGTAATTTTTTCACCTTTTTTAAGGTAAAATTTAAAAATAAGATTAAAATATTCATGCATTTTAGTATTCAGTTCAATGAACTTACAGTCATATAATGGCCACCACTGTTAATACATAAAACAAATCCATCTCTCCCATAAATTCCCTCACATACTTTTATTGCTAAATCTTCCAATATACCCAGTGCCTGGCAAAAACTGATGTGGTTTCTATCTCAATATGTTACATTTTCAAGAATATTATATAAATAGAATCATGCAACATGAAAGAAAATAAGCTTTCTTTCTATTAACATAATGCACTTTTTTATACATCTTTATTGGAGCATAATTGCTTTATGATGTTGTGTTAGTTTCTGCTGCACAACAAAGTGAATCAGCTATATGCATACATATGTCCCCATATCCACTGCTTCTTGAGCCTCCCTCCCACCCTCCCTATCCCACCCCTCTAGGTCATCACAAAGCACCGAGCTGATCTCCCTGTGCTATACAGCATCTTCCCACTAGCTATCTATTGTATATTTGGTAGCGTATATATGTCAATGCTATCTCACTACGTCCCAGCCTCCCCTTCTTCCCTGTGTCCTCAAGGTGGTTCTCTATGTCTGCATCTTTATTCTGGCCCTACCACTAGGTTCATCAGTACCATTTTTCTAGATTCTATATATATGTGTTAGCATACGGTATTTGTTTTTCTCTTTCTGACTTTCTTCACTCTGTATGACAGACTCTAGGTCCATACACCTCACTATAAATAACTTAATTTCATTCCTTTTTATGGCTGAGTAGTATTCCATTGTATATATGTGCCATATCTTCTTTGTCCATTCATCTGTCGATGGACATTTACATTGATTCCATATCCTGGATATTGTAAATAGTGCTGCAAAGAACAATGGGGTACATGTACCTTTTTTAATTCTGGTTTTCTCAGAGTATATGCCCAGTAATGGGATTGCTAGGTAAATGGTAGTTCTATTTTTAGTCTTTTAAGGGACCTCCATACAGTGGCTATATCAATTTACATTCCCGACAACAGTGCAAAATATTCCCTTTTCTCCACACCCTCTATTTATTGTTTATAGAATTTGTGATGATGGCCATTCTGACTAGTGTGAGGCGATATCTCATTGTGCTTTTGATCTGCATTTCTCTAATAATTAGTGATATTGAGCTTTTTCTGTGTGTTTGTTTGTCTTTGGAGAAATGTCTATTCTCTTCTGCCAACTTTTGGATTGGGTTGTTTGTTTTTTTAATATTGAGCTGCATAAGCTGTTTACATATTTTGGAGATTAATCCTTTGTCAGTTATCTCATTTGCAAATATTTTCTCCCATTCTGAGGATTGTCTTTTCATTTTATGGTTTATGGTTTCCTTTGCTCTGAAAAAGCTTTTAAGTTGATCTTTGTGCCATTTATTTATTTTTGTTTTTATTTCCAATACTTTCAGTGCTGGGTCGAAAAGGATCTTGCTGTGATTTATGTCATAGAGTGTTCTGCCTATGTTTTCCTCTAAGTTTTATAGTGTCTGGCCTTATATTTAGGTATTTAATCCATTTTGAGTTCATTTTTGTGTATGATGTTAGGAAGTTTTCTAATTTGACTCTTTAAATGTAGCTCCCAGTTTTCCCAGAACCACTTACTGAAGAGGCTGTCTTTTCTCCATTGTATATTCTTGCCTCTTTTGTCAAAGATAAGATTATCCTATGTGTGTGGGTTTATCTCTGGGCTTTCTATCCTGTTCCACTGATCTATATTTCTGTTTTTCTGCTATTACCATACTGTATTGATTACAGTAGATTTGTAGTGTAGTCTGAAGTCAGGGAGCCTGATTTCTCTAGCTCTGTTTTTCTTTCTCAAGATTGCTTTGGCTCTTCAGGATCCTTTGTGTTCCCATACAAATTGTCAAATTCTTTGTTCTAGTTCTGTGGAAAATGTCATTGTTAATTTGATAGAGATTGCATTGAATATGTAGATTGCTTTGGGTAGTAGAGTCATTTTCACAATGTTGATTCTTCCAATCTAAGAACATGGTATATCTCTCCATCTGTTTGTATCATCTTTAATTACTTTCATCAGTGTCTTATAGTTTTCTGCATACAGGTCTTTTGCCTCCTTGGATAGGTTTATTCCTAGGTATTTTATTCTTTTTGTTGCAATGGTGAGTGCAGCAAAAATGGGAGTGTTTCCTTAATTTCTCTTTTTGATTTTTTATTATTAGTGTATAGGAATTCAAGAGACTTCTGTGCATTGATTTTGTATGATGCTACTTTACCAAATAAATTGATTAGCTCTAGTAGTTTCCATTGGCATCTTTAGGATATTCTATGCATAGTATCATGTCATCTGTAAACAGTGCGGGTTTTACTTCTTATTTTCCAATTTGTATTCCTTTTGTTTCTTTTTCTTCTCTGATTACCATGGCTGAAACTTACAAAATTATGTTAAATAATAGTGGTGAGAGTGGGCAACCTTGTCTTGTTCCTGATCATAGAGGAAATGCTTTCAGTTTTTCACCATTGAGAACGATGTTGGCTGTGGATTTTTCATATATGGTATTTATTATGTTGAGGTCAGTACCCTCTATGCCCACTTTCTGGAGCTTTTTTATTATAAATGGGTGTTGAACTTTGTCAAAGGTTTTTATACATCTATTGAGACTATCATATTTTTTTACCCATCAATTTGTTAATATGGTGTATCACTTTGATTGATTTGTGTATATTGAAGAATTCTTGCATTCCTGGGATAAACACCACTTGATCATAGTGTATGATCCTTTTAATGTGCTGTTGGATTCTGTTTGCTAGTATTTTGTTGAGCATTTTTGCATCTATGTTCATCAGTGATATTGCCCTGTAAATTTCTTTTTTGTGTGTGACATCTTTGTCTGGTTTGTTATCAGGGTGAGTGTGGGCACATAGAATGAGTTTGGGAGTGTTCCTCACTCTGCGATTTTTTGGAAGAGTTTGAGAAGGATAGGTGTTAGCTCTTCTCTAAATGTTTGATGGAATTCACCTGTAAAGCCATCTGGACCTGGGCTTTTGTTTGTTGAAAGATTCATAATCACAGTTTCAATTTCAGTGCTTGTGATTGGTCTGTTCATAATTTTTATTTCTTCCTGGTTCAGTCTTGGAAGGTTGTATTTTTCCAAGAGTTTGTCCATTTCTTTGAGGTTGTCCATTTTCTTGGCATATAGTTGCTGGTAGTAATCTCTCATGATCCTTTGTATTTCTGCAGTGTCAGTTTTAATTTCTACTATTTCATTTCTAATTCTGTAGATTTGAGTATTCTCTCTTTTTTTCCTGATGACTCAGGCTAATGGATTATCAATTTTGTTTATCTTCTCAGAGAACCAGTTTTTAGTTTTATTGAACTTTGCTAGTCTTTCCTTCATTTCTTTTTCATTTATTTCTGATCTCATCTTTATGATTTCATTCCTTCTGCTAACTTTTTTTGTTGTTGTTGTTTTGTTCTTCTTTCTCTAATTGCTTTAGGTGTATGGTTAGGTTGTTTATTTGAGATTTTTCTTGTTTCTTGAGGCAGGATTGAATTGCTATAAACTTCCCTTTTAGAACAGCTTTTGCTGCATCCTATAGGTTTTGGGTCATCATGTTTCATTGACATTTGTTTCTAGGTATTTTTTTATTTCTTCTTTGATTTCTTCAGTGACCTGTTGGCTATTTACTAGCATGTTGTTAGCCTCCATGTGTTTGTATTCTTTACAGTATTTTTTTTGTTTTCCTGTAATTGAAATCTAGTCTCATAGCATTGTGGTTGGAAAAGATGTTTGATACAATTTCAATTTTCTTAAATTTACCTAGGCTTTATTTGTGAACCAAGATATGAGCTATCCTGGAGACTGTTACCTGTGCAGTTGAGAAGAAAGTGTATTCTGTTGTTTTTGGATGGAATGTCCCATAAATACCAATTAAGTCTGTCTGGTCTAATGTGTCATTTAAAGTTGTGTTTCCTTATTTATTTTCTGTTTGAATGATCTGTCTATTGTTGTAAGTGGGGTGTTAAAGTCCCCTACTATTATTTTGTTACTGTTGATTTCCCCTTTTTTGGACGTTAGCATTTGCCTTATGTATTGAGGTGCTCCTATGTTGGGTGCATAAATATTTACAATTGTCATATCTTCTTTTTAGATTGATCCCTTGATCATTATGTAGTGTCCTTCATTTTCTCTTGTAATAGTCTTTATTTTAAAGTCTATTTTGTCTGATATGAGTATTATTACTCTAGCTTTCTTGTGATTTCCATTTGCATGGAATATCTTTTTCCATCCCCTCACTTTCAGCCTTTATGTGTCCCTAGCTCTGAAGTGGGTCTCTTGTAGACAGCATATATATGGGTCTTTTTTTTTTTTTTTTTTGTATCCATTCAGCCAGTCTGTGTCTTTCAGATGGAGCATTTAATCGATTTACATTTAAGGTACTTATCCACATGTATATTCCTATTACCATTTTCTTAATTGTTTTGGGTTTGTTTTTGTAGTTCCTTTTCTTGTCTTGTGTTTCCCACTTAGAGAAGTTCCCTTAACATTTGTCATAGAGCTGGTTTGGTGGTGCTGAATTCTCT
The DNA here is from genome assembly GCF_964270905.1 of Leucopleurus acutus. Taxonomy (NCBI): domain Eukaryota; kingdom Metazoa; phylum Chordata; class Mammalia; order Artiodactyla; family Delphinidae; genus Leucopleurus; species Leucopleurus acutus. The sequence continues at coordinate 25,835,418 of NC_139159.1, read as the reverse complement.
TAGCTTTAGCTTGTCTGTAAAGCTTTTGATTTCTCTGTTGAATCTGTTCTGAATCTCTGTTGAGATACTTGCTGGTAGAGTAATCTTGGTTGTAGGTTTTTCCCTTTCATCACTTTAAATATATCCTGCCACTCCCTTCTGGCTTGTAGAGTTTCTGCTGAAAGATCACCTGATAACCTCATGGGGATTCCCTTGTATGTTATTTGTTGCATTTCCCTTGCTGCTTTTAACATTTTTTCTTTGTATTTAATGTTTGATAATTTGATTAATATTTGTCTCAGCATGTTTCTCCTTGGGTTTATCCTGTATGAGACTCTTTGCAGTTCCCAGACTTGACTTACTATTTCTTTCCCTATGTTAGGGAAGGTTTTGACTATAATCACTTCAAATATCTTTTCAGATGGTTTCTTTTTCTCTTCCTCTTCTGAGAACCCTATAACTTGAATGTTGGTGCATTTAATGTTTTCTCAGAGGTCTCTGAGACTGTCCTCAATTCTTTTCATTTTTTTTCTCTATTCTGCATCTCTGCAGTTATTTCCACCATTCTACCTTCCAGCTCACTTATTCTTCTGCCTCAGTTATTCTGCTATTGATTCCTTCTAGAGAATTTTTCTTTCAGTTACTGTGTTGTTGATCACTGTTTGTTTGTTCTTTAATTCTTCTAGGTCCTTGTTAAACGTATCTTGTATTTTCTCCATTTTATTTCTGAGATTTTGGATCATCTTTACTATCATTACTCTGAATTATTTTTCTGGTAGACTGCCTATCTCCTCTTTTTTTGTTTGGTCTTGTGGACTTTTACCTTGCTCCTTCATCTGCTGCATATTTCTCTGTCTTCACATTTTGTTTAAGTTACTGTGCTTGAGGTCTTCTTTCTGCAGGTTGCAGGGTCATAGTTCCTCTTACTTCTGTTTTCTGTCTCCAGTGGGTGAGGATGATCCAGTGGCTTGTGTAGGCTTCCTGGTGGGGGGACTGTTGCCTGTGTTCTGGTGTGTGAAGCTGGATCTTTTCCCTCTGATGGACAGGGCTGCATCTGGTGGTGTGTTTTAGAGTGTCTGTGGGCTTAGTATGACTTTAGGCATCCTGTCTGCTAATGGGTGGTCTTTTGTTCCTGTCTTGCTAGTTGCTTGGCATGAGGCATCCAGCCCTGGAGCTTGCTGGCCACTGGGTTTAGCTGAGTTTTAGTGTTGAGACAGAAACCTCTGGGAGAGCTCTCACTGATTAATATTTCATGGAGCCAGGAGTTTTCTGTTAGTTTGACATCCTGGACACACCTCTCCCACCTGAGAGGCTCAGGGTTGACCCTGGCTGGGGCACAAATACCCTGCAAGCCACACAGCATGGAAGAAAAGGAAGAAGCAAAAAACAAACAAAAAAAACCCCAAATACACAAACAAACAAACAGACAAAACCCTAAGACAAATGGTAAAAGCAAAGCTAACATAGTCACACAAAGAAACAAATATGCATATACTCACAAAAAGAAAAGAAAAAAAAAGAGAAAATGAAGAAGAAAAGAGCAACCAAACCAATAAATGAAAACAAACACTAAAAACTAAACTAACAAAAACATGAAACTGGAAACAAATCAAATGCAGAAAGCAAACTAAAAACAGGTGATGAAAACAAAACAGAGGAAAACAATAAAAAAAGATAAAAGATGAAAACAAAAGGAAAAAATACAAAACAACAAAGTAGTAAGGTAAAAACAGAAAAAAATATAAAATATAGTCAAAATAAAATGAAAACAAAGCAAAACAAAGAAAAAAAAACAAACAAGGAAAAAATACAATATAACAAAAAAGTACCTTAGGAATAAGGAAAAATAATAAATAAAATTAAAATATATTAAAAATAAAAAAATGAAAAGAAAATGTAAATAAAAAAGTAAAATTCAAAGAATAATAAAAAAGAGAACAGAACAAAAAAAAATAGAAAAAAAAACAAAATGTAGTGATATTTTCCTGTGGCTTTAGCTGTCAGTGTCCTTGCCCTCACTGTGAGGCACAGTCAATCTCTGCCTACCCAGAAAGCCCTCCAATACCTGTCATTTGTGGGCACTGTGGGGGCAGCTCAGACTCTGATTGGGCCTGACTCCTGCGTGTACTTGCCCCCAAAGTCCACAGTTGCCCCAAAGTCTACAGCCTCAATTGTGGGAACAATTGTTATCTATTCAGGTATTCCACAGATTCAGGGTTTACCCAGTCTATTGAGGGGATTTAATCCACTACTTCTGGGGCTGCATGGGGATATTTCCCTTTGTCTTCTTTGGTCACACAACCCCTGGGTTTCAGTTTTGGTTTTGGCCCTATCTCTGTGTGTGGGCTGCCCTCAGGCATCTGTTTCCTGTCCAAGCAAGAGGAGGAGAAAGAAGCTGCTGTTTAGGGGTCCCTTACTGACTCAGGCTTGGGGGAGGGAGGGATATGGCAGTCACAGTTGTGATGTGCAGAGAGTGCCTGAGGCAGCAGAGGTCAGTGTGAAGTTGCAAGAGCCTGAAGCCTGCCATGCATTCTCCCAGTGAAGTTGGCCCTCAACCACAGGACCCCCAGCAGTGGCAGGCTGCACAGACTGCCGGGGAGGTGTGGGCACTGATCTGCCTTGAACACAGGATCCTTGATGGCAGCAGACTCTGGGGTCTATGATAACAGCCATAGCTTGTGCTTGCACTCATGTAGGTGTTGCCCTGCTGTTTGTGAGCACACAAAATGGGAAGCTCCTGTGGTACACTGCCCCTTGAGTACCCTGCAACAAAGGTCTCCTGCCTCTCTGGCAGGCCCAGGATTTTTCCCAGACTCCCTCCTGGCTAGCTGTGGCATACTAGTACCCCCAAGCTCTCCTCACACAGCCAACCCCAGTCCTCTCCCTGGGGTCTGACGTCCGAAGCCCAAGCCTCAGCTCCCAGCCCCCACACACCCCAGCAATTGAGCAGACAAATGTCTCAGGTTGCTGAGTGCTGGTTGGAACTGATCCTCCATGTGGGAATCTCTCCACTCTTCCCTCTGTTGCTGCCCTCTCCTCCAAGGCTCTGAAGCTCCCCCACCCCATCCCTACCAGTGAGGGGGCTTCCTAGTGTGTGGAAACTTTTCCTCTTTCACAGCTCCCTACCAGAGGGGCAGGTCCCATCCTGATTCCTTTTTCTCTTTTTTTTTCTTTTTTCTTTTGCCCTACCCAGTTATGTATGGATTTTCTTGCCTTTTTGGAAGTCTGAGGTCCCCTACCAGGGTTCAGTATTTGTTCTGTAGGTGCTTTTCCACATGTAGATGTATTCTTGATGTATTTGTGGAGAGGAAGGTGATCTCCACATCTTACTCTTCTGCCATCTTGCAGGCTACATCCAAAATGTGCTTTTGATTATTCCATATTATGGACTGTATCAACAAAATGTTCTCTTTTATTGCTGTGTATTATTCCACTATATCAACTTACCATGATTTATCAGCTCATCTCTGAAGAATATTTGGGTTGATTCCTTGTTAAGTATGAATAAAGTCACAATAAACACTCACATAAATTTTTTTTGTGTAAACATAAATGTTCATTTCTTTTGGATAAATACACACCTAGGAGTGGGATTGTTGGCTCATATGGCATATATATATATTTAACTTAAGAAGTACACTGTTTTCCAAACTGAGTGTACCAATCTTTACTACAACCAGCAATGAATGAGAGTTCCTATGCTTTCCTTCCTCATCAACACTATGCATTTTTGTTTTATTCTGTTTTGTCTTTTTTGTGTGTGTTTGTTTTTAGCCTTTCTAATATGTATGTAGTGACATCTCTTTGCAGTTTTAATTTGAATTTATTTAATAAATAATTTTGGGCATATTATCATTAGCTTATTTTCCATTTATATACATTCCTTGGTGAAGTATCAGTCTAATATTTTACCCATTATTTTTTCTTGGGTTGTTTGTTTTCTTATCACAGAGTTTTGAGTGTTCTTTTCATATCCTTAATATAGCACCTGTAACAGATAAACATTCTACCAGTATTTCCCCTTAACTATGATATGACTTTGAAATTTGCAAATAGCAACAAATTTGAATTTATATGAATTTAAATATATCATTATTGAATTAATTTTTGTGTATAGCACCAAGTATTAAGTTAAGTTCATTTTTTCCCATATAGATTACTAATTGGACCCTCATCATTTACAGAAAAGACTATACTTAATCCATTTAATTGCTCTGTACCATTGTCCAAAATGAATAATGCAAACATCTTCAACAAAATATTAGCAAATTACTTCAGGCAATATATGAGTCCTACAAATTTGTTCAAAGATGAATATGGTTTTGTTGTATACTTTTCTTGCAATGTCTTTGATTAGCTTTAGTAACAGAATGAAAATATGCACATAAAATCAGTGAAAATGTGCTTCTGCATCTTCTATATTTTGAAAGAGTTTTTGTGAAATTGGTATTATTTCTTATGTAAATGTTTGGTAGATAACAGAGATTATCTATTTCTTCTTGGTTGAGCTTTAGAAATCAGTGCATCTCTAGAAAAGTATCCATTTCATTTAAGTTGTTGCTTTTACAAATATAAAGTTATTTGTAATGTCAATTATACTTTAAAAATCTAGTATCAAAATACTCTAGCTTTATCTTCTTCTTAACATGGAGGATGGTTTGCTGGAGGGTTTTATCTACTCTCAGCTTTAGGCTTTACATGCATGTGGTCTCTATGTTTTGCCCACTACCAGGTGGTAAATTTTTGTGGGTTATTATTCAGGTCTTGTACTTTGGTTAATTTAACACATCAACGTGACCAGGTCACAGGGTGTCCATATATTTGGTTAAACATTATTCTGAGTGTGTCTCTGAGAGTGTTTCTGGGAGAGATTCACATTTAAATCAGTAGACTGAGTAAAGTAGATTGTCCTCCCTAATGTGAGTGGGCCTCATCCAATTCATTAAAGGCCTGAATAGAACAAATGGCAGGGTAAGAAAGAATTTGCTTTTTCTTTCTACAGGTCTTGAGCTAGGACATGAGTCTCCTCCAGGCTTCAGAACCAGACTGGGATTTTATACCATTAATTTTCCTAGTTCTCAGGCCTTTGCTCTGCAGATACTGGCACTTGGCCTCCATTGTTGTATCAGCCAGTTCCTTAAAATAAATAATAAATAGAAAAATAGATGATAGATAGGCAATTATCTTATTTGTTTTATTTCTCTGAAGGACACTGACTAATACATCTTGTTATCCTGGTGATGGGGGTAAAGTATATTCACTATTGTTCTGTTCTGTTCTCAACCTTAGGCATGCCCTGTGTCCTTGCATCTCAGTGATGGGACATTCTCACTGATCCTGCCAGTACCCTATTGATAAGAGAGCCCTTGTAATCTGGGCTCAGGACAGTTTCATGCCCTTTCTTTAAGAGTACAGGTTTTATTTTTGTTTTCCAAAAAATCCAGCTATAATGAGTCTTCAACTGTATTTGGAGGGTAACAGAGTTTGCTACACTTCCCCAGCAGTTTAAGGCCTAATTTTAAAGCAATTATACTCCAATAAAGATGTTAAAAAGAAAAAAAGAAATGAACTATCAGTCATAAAAAGACATGGAGGAAACATTAAAAAAATATTCCCGTCATTATGACAAAAACTACTACCCTCATCCTCTCATGTACCAAGAGGGAAGCTTCTCAAGTTTCCTCACCTACCTCTGATCTTTCTTGTGAATGTCCAGTGTAGATCTCTGGAAAGAGAATGCCATAGGTGAAGACTTTCCTTGTATCTGTAGTTTCTATGGGTTTTATACTCTCATGCCAACTCACATTTAGCCATTAGCCAATTATTAAAAATTTTAGCTTGAAACTCAACCCTTCCCTCTATTGGTCTGCTGCCAGTGAGTCAATACTTACTCTTCCCATCATTCCTGGGTACAGCTGTCTTCAACAGAGTCTATGTTAGTTGTTGGTCCTGTAACTTCAGCTCATTGATGGGTTCAATGAATATTTGGATTTTATAGGTTATTTACTTTTTCTTGTCAGGATATGAGTTCTGTTCTTTCAGTTTTCTGAATTCTAAGCGGAAGCCAATAGTACATCAGATAATGTTTGATATCAGACCATTATTGAAACAGGTTGATGTAACTAAAACAACCTTAGACTATGAAACATTCAGACCATTTATAATACCATGATCTCAGTTCATCTCAGAGTAGAGCCAGGTCTTCAACTGATACTCTGCACTGAGAACTATGGGAGTAATTGTTATTGACAGACATTTTTATTCTTATTATGGGTACATTTTTTAAGAATGCTATTTTTTTCCTGACAAAATTTTGATGACCAGATTTTAGAATCTATATATGTTGATTTTCATTCTTCTAAAAAGAATATTGTTAAAATATATGTGCTAAATGTTTAATAAATAGTATTATAGTTTATTTATTTTACTTACTTCAAACCTGGGATAATCCTACACAGAAATGTCTTACACATCTTATGCAATGGTTCATTTATAGGCAGCCAGTAAATGCTAGTTAAATAAGTACAGTGTGTGCATATTTTCTATGCTTGAGAATTAGAAACATACTGTTCTCATAGATTTAAAATGGCAATTGCCATATTAATATTTGGCATTGGATCCACTAAATTAATCTTTCAATGTGACTAGGTATTATTCCCGACATTCCCTTCTCCCTCAAATCTAGCTCAATCTCTTTTAACAAGTTTATTCTCCAACATATTTTTCCAATTCATCTCATTTCTCTCTCATTCCAATGTCTCCACTCTATTCCAAGCTTTCATTCTCCCTGTCCAAGCATATTGTAATAGCATCCCATGTCATGCACCTGTATTCACTCTTCCTTTATACAAGGCATATTCCTTCCAATAGTCACAGAAATCATTTAAATGTGAAATGACCCTGCCCCTTAGTTTCTAACTGTAAACGTTCATTAAAAGCTTCTGAAGTCTAAACCATTTAATATGGCTTTCAAGATTTTGTATAATCTGACTCCTCACTACTCTCCACCCTTATATCAGGATGCTCTACTCCTTGCTATATTTATTTTGTCAGATTTTCCTCCCTTAATTTTCTTGAATTTGTCATGTTCCTTCTCTCATTAAGATCTTCCAAGATATTATTACCATTGCTTGGAATTATCACACTTCCTGCTGATCACTAGCCTGGCTGCTTACAACATCAGGTATTTGTTTACATGTCACTTTCTTCAGCAAACTTTTTCATACTTTTCACTCATCTGTAAACTGAGATGAGGATGTGAATCTATGAGAATTATCCTGAATTTTTTGTTCATTGAACTTACCACAATAGAAATCAACTTTTTTTGTGTAATTATTTTTAATAGATTTTGTCTCAATAAACTAGAGACTCTATTTAAGCTTCTCATGTTCAAAAAGAGAAAAGAATTTCAAAAACAAGGTTTTTAGAATAAAAGCAAAAATACTTTTTGTGAGAAAAGAAAATTGGAGAAACTTCCAAAGAAATAATGTTGACACCATATGGAGATTTACAGAGCTTCAGATCTAGAAATATGCCAATTTAGTGTCCAGAATTGTAATACTATTCTCACAAAACTTAAACATAATTTAATTTTGTGAAAATTCAAAGACAATTGAATGTGTTTACAGTTAAAAAAATAATTAAAGGTTAGAGGTCTGCTCATTGGAACAAATGATGTAATATTTTAAAGTATTTTTTAGGAAGCTAAGTCATTTATCTATTACTTTGCTTGAAGAAGAGCACTTAGCTGAATTAATTGAATTTACTTTAAATCATGTTGATTAATCGCCTTAAAATTCACTCGAGCTACATTTTTTCCATGAATTTTACTCATGATTTCATGAAGAACTAATATGTGTTTATAAAATCTATAATTGATACAAATAACAGAGGTGAGCATCAAATTTTGATATACTTTTAGAGAGTAAAGTGGTTATTAGCTTAACATAGTAAAATAAGCACCATTAAGGATAAACATTGAGAACAAAACAAAATGGGATTCACAGAATGCAACTCAAAAACCCAAATCTGAATTAAACTGTGCAGCTGATATTGATGCAATAATTATTTAGCTCTACAAAAATACTAATTTCACTATGGTTTTCACACATGAATTTCTTATATGTATTTGAAAAGACTGGCTTTTTTGATTCTTTTATTTTATTTTTAATTTATTCTCTTTTCAAAAAGATGTTTTTGAATTTTTGATATGGTGAAAAATTACCATGTGTTGATTTCAAGTCTATGGTGTAATACATTTGTTATTTTTTTTTATTTCAGAGTCATTTTATTTTAATATTTTTATATAAAAACTAAGGTGATCTTTTTTTAAGGAATTTTTGCCTTTTTTAAAAAAATTAATTAATTAATTTATTTATGGCTGTGTTGGCTCTTCGTTCCTGTGTGAGGGCTTTCTCTAGTTGCGGCAAGTGGGGGTCACTCCTCAACACGGTGTGCGGGCCTCTCACTATCGCGGCCTTTCTTGTTGTGGAGCACAGGCTCCAGATGTGCAGGCTCAGTAATTGTGGCTCACAGGGCTAGTTGCTCCACGGCATGTGGGATCTTCCCAGACCAGGGCTCGAATCCGTGTCCCCTGCATTGGAAGGCAGATTCTCAACCACTGCGCCACCAGGGAAGCCCTAAGGTGATCTTATATAAATGTATATATAAGATGATACGTGTATTTGTGTCTGAGAATATATATTATACTATTTTATATACATATATAATATTACCCTCTGCCTCCACTCACATTTTTCAGAGATAACCAAAGGCTATTTGGGGCTAATACAGAGACCTTCTTTCCTTCCTTCCTTCCTTCCTTCCTTCCTTCTTTCCTTCCTTCCTTTTTTCTTTCCTCTCTTTCTTTTCTTCCTTCAATTTATTCTTCCTTTTTTCTCCTATTTCTTCTTTCCTCCCTTTGTTATTTCTTCTCCCTATCTTTTTCATTGGTTTTGTCATTAAAAAGTGTAAGAGATACTAATACACTCAAAACCTGCATTTGTTTTTATGCTTGATATGTCATGAATTCTCTTCTGTGTAGAGAGAATACTGTCTGTTTCTTTTTTAGTATAAGCAATTTATATTGTATGTTTACACAACAATTTATTTGACTATTCCACCTCTGCGGGACATGCAAGTTGTTCTATTTTTTGTTTGTTTCTAGATGCAGGGTTGTAGTAAGCATCAGTTTGTTTGTGTATGTATGGTCGTGTGTGTGTATATTTCTTGCTTTTTTGAGTGCTTTTGTTTCTCTCAGATAAGCCATGTATCCATATACTTATGCATGAATATGCACATATATATGTGTTAGAAATAATTTACATCAATGATTTGCCTAATTCCAACCCACTCCTGGAGTTTCTTTTTGCTTTCCCCCATTTCTTGTTTGCCCCTTTTTGACAACCTATCTCCGAACAATATCTTCACATTGATCTAGGATTTTGGTCAGTCCTATAATAACTATCTAATAGTTTCAAAATTCCTTCAGGGGTATATGCATTTTAAATTTCCTTAGTTGTGCCTATGAGATTGTTAACTATAAACATTATTCTTGACTTACCAGTATAAAAGACAAGGGGAGTTAAGGCATTTGCCCTTCCACATCTCCCTTCTCTTTTCCACTTCCATATTGTGTTAGTTATATCAGTATTGTTTTTTGAAAATTCAATTTGTTGGACTTTTACCTGTTGAGATGTGTAGATTGTAACTGAGGGTTTGATTACTAGATGGAGGCAATGAACTATGTAGCTAATAGTCTCAAACAAGTTTTTTAGATGTCCCTTCAAATCTAAAGAAGTAATTTATGTGCTTTTTATTAATTAAAGTTTGATGTTAATGATGCATATTTATATTGTTGATAAATTATACACTGTATTAAATTAGTTTAGAACTTATAGCCCAAATAACATTACTGGAGATCGAGGGAGAAATCTGTTTTGAGCAACATAACTCTCTAATAGGACTGTCTTCTTTTTAAGTATGACCAAATATAAAAGAAACATTAATTTATGGACTCAACACAAATTAATCTTATAGATCATAATCACCAAGGTTCTAGGTGCAAAGTTATAAATATAAGCACTCTTTTTGAGGTGTTTTGATGTCATAAAGCTAAGTTATTAATATGTTTCATATAACTCTAATTTCTCCTTCTCCTGACAGCCAGAGTGTTTTTTCATTATTTACTCTCTCTTTGGTTCTAAGAAAAATGAATTTTTTTTTAGATATTTTGACATTTTGTTATTTATGAGTTGATGTTTGCAGCAAAATTTGTTCAGAATTGTTTTCCTCTTATTATATAAATATTAAAGATGTCTATTGTAAGACATGAAGTGTGAACAGTCTTGAATTATAGGAAATAATTAGAAAAAAAAAGAAAGAAAACTAAGTTGTTATGGTAATTGGTCATGTGGTGGTCTGATCAAAGTAATCTTGATTGTTTTGAATAATTAATCTTTAGTTCCAGGGTCAATTTGTTTCCATTTATTGGAGGCCAGTTCTCAGAATTGTGGCAGCTTATGTCATGGCTAGAGTCTGGTCACCATGTAGTTAAATTCCTCCACCTAGCAAGGGTTTCAGTATCTTCAAAAGGGCTCAAAGAATTTGGCTAGGAATCTTATCTGTAGCCCTTTAGGAGGAACTAAATGTCCTTGGCTTTGGTTAATGACTAAGCTATTATTATTTTGTCCTGTTCGACTGTTTTCCTTTGTTTCTTTAATTTCTCACTTTGCTGATTAAATTTATTACTTGGCTAAAGTTTTTATACAGACAAAAGTCAGGCTGAGGACATGGTAGGGTAGGGAAGTTCTGTCTTAGGAAGACCCCATAGGGTCCTGCTCCATTTCACAAGGGTTTTAGGAGCTCTGTGCCAAGAACTGGGGGAGAAGCCATATATATGTATTTTTTTCTATTATTTCACACCCTCAAAATTCATGTTAAAGCCTGAACTCCCAATACCTCAGAATATGACCTTATTTATAGATAGGGTCTTTGCAGAGGTAAACAAGTTAAAATGAATTAATTAGGGTGGTTCTTAATCCACTGTGACTGGTATGCCTTTAAAAAAGGGAAAATTTGGACACAGAGACATGCACACAGGGTGAATGCCCTGTAAAGATTGCAGGTATGCTGCTATAAGCCAAGGAACTACCAGAAGCTAGGAGAAAGTTCTGGAAGGGATTCAGAGGGAGTGTGGCTTTGACAACACCTTGATCTTAGACCTTTAGCTTCCAGGGCTCTGAGACAATGACTCCCTCTTAAAACACTCCCAATTATCTCATTCCAGTTCTATATGTGGGTTCACATCATGCTATACTCACTGTCACTTTCATAGTATAAACTGCAAACCTGGCTCTTCTAAATTATCATAATAATCTTCGAAGTGGTTTGTGTTTTCAGTCTTGAAACCTCTAACCCATTCTCCACACTTTGATGAGAATCATATTTCTAAACTCCAAATCTGAATCCAGGTGATTTTTCTGTTTAAAATATTCAAAGATTTTTCTACGCCATCTGAAGAAGTTGATTCTAAAACGACTGCTTCTGGCCAAAATAGAGTAACAGGAGAAACAGATTTATTCTCATGCCTGAAACAATTGAGTAATAAGAAAAAATATTATAGAAGAGTTTTCAGTTATCAGATGATAGATAGCTCAGTACAGTGATCAGTGAGAGAGGTGAAAAAAAAAATGAGATGACCCTATACTGATTGCCCAAGGTTAGTGTCTGGAGAATATTTCCAGGCCACAATACAGAGAGTTGAAGAGTCCAGACCACAATGCAGAGATGATCAAGGCTAGAGTTCATCCACCATAATACAGGAGAGGAGAAATATGGAAAGAGACTCTCCTAAGGATTGCATATGGTGCTCTCCTCACCCTAAGTCTTCAGTTGAGTGTTTATAAACATATGCATATGAAGTAACTACTTAAATTTGGAGGAAGAATTACCTAATAGGATAAGGAGAATAATCTATGAAGCTGAAACTTACAGAATATTGATTAAAGAAATCAAAGTATAATTGAGTAAATGAAGAAATATATGATGTTTATGGATTGGAAAACTCAGTGTTGTTACAATAGCATTTCTTTCAGTGCCGAGTAATAAGTTCAATGCAAACTCAGTTATAATCCTGGCAGTTGTATTCTTTTGTAGAAAATTAAAAAGCTGATTCTGAAAAGTTTGTGGAAAGGCAAAGGAATTAGATTAGCTGAAACATGACTGCAAATGAAGAAATTTAGAAGTCTCTACCATATTTCAAAAATTATTACAAAGTCACAATAATCAAAATTGTATTGTGTTGGTGAACACATATACATAGATAAACTGAAAATAATAGAGACATCATATAAACCAACATATATATTTTTTCAATAAAGTTGCTAAGGAAATTCAATAGGAAAATGATAGTTTTATCATCTAATCGCCTAGAAAAATTGTGTTTTCATATGTGAAAAATAAACCTCAGTGTATACCTCCATAAAAAAATTAACTAAAAATATAATTTAGACCTAAATACAAAAGATTAAATTTATAAAATTTCTGAAGGAAAACATAGAATATCTTTGTGACTTTGGGTTAGTCAAAGATTCATTAGATACAACAAAAAAAAGGATGATATATAAAGAAAAAGATTTATAAATTGGACATCAAAATTAATTAATCTGCTATTGGATAGTTACAGCTAAAAGAATGAAAAGGCAAACTACATGTGTGTAGATGGGGAATGCATTTGCAAACCACATGTCTGATAAACAACTTGTATCTAGAATATATAAAGGACTCTCAAAATTCAGTTATAAGAAGACAGTTATAAGAAGACAACCAAATAAAGAATGGGCAAAAGATTTGAACATTGCGGAGACATTTCACCAAAGAAAATATGCAAACGGAAATTTAGCAAAGAAATGATGCTCTGCCTCATTAATCGTTAGAACAATGCAAATTTAAACCATAACTACATGCCAGTTAGATTTGCTAAAATGAAAACCTGATAATGCCAAATATTGATACAGATGCAAATCAACTTGAACTTTCATACATTGCTTGCAAGTCCTTTGACAGATAAATTTGGACATTTTGGAGGTGTCTTATAAAGTTAAACATGTAGATATGATATGACTCAACCATCTCCTATGTATTTACCCAAGTGAAATAAAAAATTACATTCATATAAAAGCCTTCATATGAATATTTATAGCCACTTTTTTCATAATCAATGAGAAATGGAAATAACCAAATGTCTTTAATCTGCTAAATAAACTGACTTTGGAATATACATAGCAAATGGAATCCTACTCATAAAAGAAAAGGAGCAAACCACTGTTACAGTCAATAATATAAACTAATCTCAAATGCATTATGCTAAGTTAAAGAAGTGAAACTATAAAGACTACATCTTCTACAATACCATTTAAATGATGCTTCAGAAAAGGTAAAATTATAGATATAGAAAACAAATCAGTGGTTGCCTGAAATTGGGGGAGAGTGTGGCTTCAAAGAAGCATAGAGAAATTGTATTTGTGATGGAAGTGTTCTATATCTTAAAAAAAATGAAAAAAAAAGAGAAAAAACAAACTAATTATGACTTAAAAATCAGAGATTTTTCGTTTTCTCTATTTTCATTCTCACTACTCATGCAATCCATTCACTTCCTGCTTTAACCAGATCTTAGAGGACTCATTCTTAAAAATCCAATTTTTCTATACATTTTTCCCTTTGCCTGAAATTTTCTTACCATAGCCTTCATTCTTGATTAACTTTTAATCAATCTTTAGACCAAACTGTGATCACTTTGTATTGTGTCACCTTGACTCAACTGGACTTCATTTCCCAGAATTCCTCCAGATAGTATTGGGTATAAGAGGGATTCCAGTTTGAGATTCAGAGGAAGGAAATGAAACAACTGCCATTTGTAACTCATAAACCTCGTTTCTTTGTTGAAATAAGGCAGCAGCCAGGCTTAAAACTTCCACCTTCCCCTAGATTTTCTTTAAGCTTCTCCAACTTTCTGGGCCATTTCTGTCTTCTTAGGTCCCCATGAGGAAGGGCTCTTGTGCAGAACACTCATACCATCATCAAGCCAGAGGCAACAACTGCTGGCAGGAGTGTCAGTACATCCTCATTGGCTCAAGAATTGTCTTGCTTTCCCATACTTGACATCTCTCTTTTCTTCCCAATCACCTACATTATGTACTTCAACTTCCAGTGGCAGAACTCAACATCAGACATGTTGTTACAAAGACTGCTTAAACAGCTCCCAAAGTGTGTATGGTCAAATCCTCCTCTACCCTCATCTGTCTGTCTTTCTGTCTCTTTTTCTCTAGATAGATATATTAGATATAGATATAGATACTGATATACAATTTAAATTGAATTTTCTACTGGAACTGTTCTCTCATCTCACAACTTTAAGTGTCTTTTATTTTCTACAAACAAATTTCATTTTCACATCATAGCACACTTAACACTGTCACGTATATACATGTTTACTTGTTTGTATGTTCCATTGAGTTGATCCCCATTAAAATGAGGATCCATTATTTTCCTGTTCATAATTATATCATAAATGCTCTGTAAAGTGTCTGGAAAAGAGAATTTGTTACTTTTTATTGTTTTAACTTAATTAATTAGAATGTAATACATTTTTTAAAGGCATTCATTCCAGCCAAGGAATTTGGTATTTATTTGACATGCATATGGAAATCATTGAAGGCTTTTGATTTAAAGGTGCACCATTTGCAGGTCCCTCTGGGTGAAAGGATAGCAAGGACCCACCTCAATTTATTGCAATCCTCAAATAAAAAGACATACTGGGATTAATAGGGCAAATGTAAAAGAGCAAATGCAAATAAAAATATGAAAATAAACAGATTCTGACAAAGAATGAGAGAAGTCAGAGTTGATACCAAAGTTTTCAGTCTTGATATTTGGAAGTCTGCTGTGTGGAAATGAGTAGGGGGAACACATTTGGGGAGTGGTTAAATCATGAGATCAGTTTTAAGCATGTTGAATTTGGTGTTGGATTGACAATCCTACGAGGTATTTATCACATAGTTAGAAATTGTTGGAATGTAATTTTTAAGAAAACTTATTGAGATATACAAAGATGTGTAAATTATAAAGAGCTAATATTGAATCCTTTAGAGTGGGATTACATCACTTGTGTATGTGCATAAAGACTTGACTAAACTATTTAGAAATTTTAGAGTAATTGTCATTTGGCAGTGGGCTTATAAATAGATTTTATTCTCCTCTTTTTGTTTATTTATGTTATGCAGTCTGTGCTTTCCCAAATACTTTGAATGTATTGCATTAAATAATAGTGTGTTTGTTTATAATCAGAAAAATACTTTTTTTAACAAAGAAAAACTTAGTTTATGTTTATACAAATCTCAACATGTTTTAGTCTTTTCATCTGTGAAATGGAAATGGAATATCTATGATTATTGTGAATATTAAACAAATGTATAAGGGCCTAGAACAGGTTCTATAAATAACAGATGGTCAGTAAATGGGAGGTAAATATATATGTTACTCCCATATACATTGGAGTTCCAAGGCATCAAAAAGAGACAATAAGCTATTGGGTACTTGAGAGATGCTGAATAGGTTGCTGTAAGAGATGGTACAGGTAGCTGAGAAATGGGAAAGAAGCAAATGGAAACTCTGGGTACTTAGAAAGCTTTCCTAAGAATTAAGCCAGATAACCCAAGTCATAGTATGAAACTAATTTTGCATATAATTTATTCTTTATATGTGATCAAATTGGGACTCAAGAATTTTGGCAAACAGGTTCCTCTACATTTTAGTATGAGTTTGCACTGAACTAATAATTCATTCATAAGGTCCTGAAGGTATTTGGCACAGTAGTCTATGTGTTACATTAGAATTTTTGAGCAATAATCAAGTAACACAAATAATTAATCTACATTCTAACAGGAATTAGAGAGGGAAGTGATAGAAGTCTAATTTTGCTTTCACCACTTTTATTTTCCTGAAAGATGGTAATCTTTAGGAGGGATTACTAACACGATACCTTAATCTAGTGGATAGGGAAATGCCTGCTTGTGGAGAGTTTGGTCAACTAAGGGCATGTGGCAGTGTGATTTTGACCACATCTCTCTAGAGTAATACATCATCCTCTATTTTCTAAGGTTAGAATATAGGGAAATTAAACAGATTAAATTTATGAGTTCATAAACTCACTTTTTTTCCTGAGTTTTAGCTACTTCCCATTCTTTATAACACTCTGGGTTTCCTTTGTTAATGGGTTTATGTAAGGCATATAAGACTCACAGTCATAAATTGTGTGTAATATACTATTCCTCCAAAATTAGTTCAGTAGATGTTCTAATATTTCATGTTTTAGAATGTTTATGCAAAGACAGTTTAGGAACTTTCATGTCTTGAATGGTTTCTCCAGTCAAGCATGTTGATTACCTTTTTGCCTGAAATATATGGTAACTGATTTTAGTTCTCTAAGAAAATCCAATCTTATTCCTTGAATATACACATAAACTGTAAAGAAGATGAATTTGATTTAAATATAAATACACACAGGCACATTTCACTGTGTAAATGTTGACATATCTCATCAACCAACAAAATAAGTGATACAGTTCAAGTTGAAGAGGTTTTTTTGTTTGTTTGTTTGTTTTAACTACAACCTTCCATCTCTTTATTACCTAACAGGTTAACTTGGAAGAGTAAAAGCATATTTATTAGTTTAAAATCTCATATTTCAGAATGTTAGGTAAGCTCAGAAAATATATATCTTATTCAACATTAAATATTAATAAAATAGAGTTTTCAACAGCTTATAAAAGGACACCTATAATATGGGATTAATATATTTTGAATATGACATGAATATATATGTCTACTAATTAGAAACTGACTTATGCTTCCGTTCATTCTGTATTCATTTTAAAACATTTTGAACAGTTCTTTAAATAGAAAAAAAATCAGTGCAAACTCTTTTTGTGCAAAATGAAAAAACAAAACAAAACTTGGCTACCTTACTACTTTTTCATAATCTGTGTCTCCTCAACTCTATTTAAAACTCTTAAGTAAAGGTAATTTTTAGCATATATCTACTTATTTACTTGTAGATAAATACTTGCTCATGAGAATCTGAATCAAGTTTCTGTGATTCTTTTTTTACTTTTAAATTTTTGAATAGGTGTCAGAACTTTGTGTGGGCAGTGTTTATTCTGCTGCTTCATTCCACCATTCAAATATGGCTAAAATCATGTTGAAATAATGATTAATTTTTTTCATGCACCATATTTACTTTCACTACTGTGTTCCATAGACTTTTCTGGCCACTGGTGATAAAATATTGAACAAGACAGAAAAAGTCCCTGATTCCATGGAACTTATTTTGTATGTTGATAGACTAGCAATAAACAAATTAGTATATGATATAATAAATGATAAGCTTATGAAAAAATAAAATAGGGCAGAGGGATTCTGGAGTGGTCAGGGAAAATTAAGGATGTGACATTCCAACAGAGATCTGAATAACATGAAGCTTCAAGTCATACAAGGTCTGAGGCAATATACTTCTGGGCAAAGGGAATATCACATGCAAACTCTGAGCTAGAAAACTCTTGGAGTATTTGGGAAAGAGCAAGAAGGTCAGGGTGGCTAGGGCCAAAAGTGTGAGAGTATAGAAAGAGAAGAGAGGTAGTAGAAAAGACAGAAAAAGACAAATGAATGCCAGACTATAATAAGTCTTACAGCCAATAACTTGGTTATATTCCATGTTTGTTGGGGGAAAGGTAAGAGAGGAACTAATAAGATCATTTAGCAGATGACTTAGATTATTACAATATTCCAGGCTAATCATTAGAGTTGCTAGGATTAGAGTGGTAATGGTTAAAGAAGTGAGAAGTTGTATTGTAGGCAGCAACATGTTGTTGAGTTTGGATTAGTACTCTATGGGAAAATTTTTTTTTTAATTTCCTGAACATTGGGATAAATAGTAAAGTAATTATGATCTGAGAAAGACTGAAGAAGGGCTCTCACTTGACGGTGTAGGAAGTCTGGGAGTTCTTGATACCCTAATGGAGATATTAGGGTGGATCTTGATATGCAAATCTTGACCTCAGTGAAGATGTTAGTGCTGAGATATAAATCTGGGAGTCATGTCTTCATAGAAAATATTTAAAGTCATGGCCATTTCAAGACCTTTTTAGATAAAAAGCATGGATAGAAAGAAAGAAAGATGAGGAGGACTGCGATCTGGGGCATTCCAATATCTACAGTTAAGAATTTAGGAGGCTAAAATGAAGATTTAGTGAAGTAGGAAGGAAACTGGACAGTATAGAATCTGCAAAGCTAAGTAAAGAAATGTTTTAAATAAAAGTAAAAGATGGGCTTATTACATTTATAAAGCTGAAGGTTCGTGTGACTTTCATAGTTTCAGAGGATTAACATAAAAAGAAAAGAGGAAAAATACTGATAATGTGAAAGTGACATCAAAGCATATGAGCAAAACTTTAGTGGAATTTTTCTTTAAAGAAAATTAGAAAACTAGGATTATATAGGGGAATGAGGAGTCAAAGCAACTTTTTTCTTTTTAAACCTGAAAGATATAATGAAATGAATAATCAATATGAGAAGAAAATATTGATCATTCTACAATAGGAAGAATAAAACATAGTTATTTCTGTCTTTGTTTAGGCAAGAGGGAATGGAATCCAGAACAAAAGTGAATAACTGCTCTTAGAGAGGAGCATGGGGAGGGTGGCATTCACCAAATGTTTTAAAATGTAGAAGGCACAGTAAATAAACACAAGTGAACGTGGTTTGAATTATTTTGCATTTGGAAACATAGTTAGTATTCAACATTTTAGTGTGAGTAGGAGAGGGGTACTGGGGTTTTGAAGAAAGAAGGGATAGTGTAATACAGTCTGAGAGAGGGCAAGCAAATTGTACATAACAGTGTAAATCAACTATATTCCAATAAAAAGTAATTAAAAATAAAATAAAATGTGTTTTTAGACTAAAAAAAAGTCAGCATGGTTGTGTTTTCTTTAATATTTTTATTGAAGTATAGTTGATTTACAATGTATTAATTTCTGCTGTACAGCAAAGTGACTCAGTTATATATATATATATATATATATATATATATATATATATATAAAAAATACATTTTTAAAATATTTTTCCATTATGGTTTATCACAGGATACTGAATATAGTTCCCTGTACTATACAGTAGGACCTTGTTGTTTATCCATTCTATATGTAATAGTTTGCATTCACTAACTCCAAACTCCCAGACTTTCCCTCCCCCATCCCTCCTCTCCCTTGGTAACCACAAGTCTATTCTCTGTCTGTGAAGTATGGGTGTGTTTTTTTGTCCATCTACATTCAGCCTCTCTGGTAAATGTACTGAGCTGATACAGAATTGAATTAACTAGACAATTAGGACAAAGTGAGAGGTAAGGAGGCTGAAAGTGTATGATGAATAGGGATTATAGTGATGTGCCTTTGAATCAATAACCCGCTTGTCTGAGTTTCAATTTATATATTTAATGAAAATCTCATCTTTGAAACTTGGTAGCTTTGTGATTTGGCACAGGTTATTTATCTAACATATTTTTCTTATTTATAAAGTATGTGCAATTATATAGCCAATGAATAATACATAGCACTCAGTACATGTAAGATTTCATCCTTGCTGTCTTCATTGTCATCAATATTTTAGAAATTAGTATTAGCTAATTTCTGGGTACCAAGGATTTATTTTTATCACTAACCTCTGAAGTAACTAATGACCACTAACCTAATTCAGGAATAACTGCACATATCATCTTGTATTTCAACCTGGAATTTAAACATAATAGATTTACAGATATAGATATATATTTAACAGAAGTATTAGCATATTTCACTCTAGTACATATGCCATAAATGATTTCTCAATGAAGAAAATTGGTATATGTGGAGATTTAAACAAATGCATGTTCATAGTGAAATGTCACACATAAAACTCAGGCTACTACTTGAAAACATTAAACCTGTTATGAAGATCTTGCTGCTTAAAGCCAGAAGGGAATCACTGATTAGCAGCAGCAAGTAGAACCCAACCAATAAAAAATTTGTAAAAAAGAGTTGAAATATAAAGAGCACTTGAAAAAGCAAAATTTTAGAGCTTTTTAAAATTTTTATGAAATGTTCCACTAAAATTTGACAATCAAAATGTTATAAAACATGCACTTGTTAGAAGAAACACACACAAAAATATTATGTATATATGTCATAACATCTAAGTGGTTTCCAGAGTCAAAAGTTTACATATTAAAACAAATATCAGTACTACTGTTTGAGCAAGAACACATAATATATTATTTGACTGATAATAACTTTATAATTAAATAGAAATGAACTTGGAAATTTATTTTTTTCTATTCTGAATATAGTTTAACAATAAGTGGTTAGCAGCTTAATTAGTATATCTGAAAGCCATTAAAAAATTTGTTTTGCTCTTTCTTTTCATTACTAGTTTTAAACTATTTGATCTTAAATAACTAGATATAAAATAATTTCAAGTAATTATTTTAGCATTAATAATAATAATAACTAATATTTATAATTTCATACCTTGTGCCAGAATTTTAAATATATTAACTCATATAACCCTCTGTACTACACAATGAGGTATATACTATTCTCACTCAAATTTTATAAGTCAAGATACTTGAAGCTAAAGACCTTTTACATTTCTAGGTCACACAGTTTTTAACATGGTGAGATCTGAATCCAAAATTATGTTTTTCTGAATTTAGAGCCCAAACATATCAAAATTGTATATGTCTTACATTTAATATTTTTTAGAAAGGGTTGACTGAAAATTCATTTCAGTTAGAATTTGACTCTAATGAATATTGATGCTTTGTTTTCTTTTTGTTATTTTTCTTATAATATTGTTTTGTTGTTTCATTGTACTACAGTTACTGTGAAAGTTTTTCTTGAATTAAATATGTGAACACTATTACCCTGTGGGTTTAGGTACTTTTTTGAGGAATTGAGCTTGTGTGCTGTGTATTGTGCAGAACCAATTTACTGACAAAACTGATTTTTATGAGTTTAGACCTTAGTTCAACTACTCTTTAAGATTACTGAGTGAGTTCTGAAGCTTTTAAGTAATTAATCATAGCTTTTGTGTCAAAAGGGATTCGGTCTGATATTTCAAAGAAAGTATGAACCATTTTTCCTGTTCTCTGTTCCTATTTTCCTATTAGTCTTTTTTCTTAAATCTCTGATTTCTTTGAAGTATTTACTAGCAAAATAATAAATATGATCACCTTTCTGAGTGAGAAAACAGAGAAAACAAACAAGCAAAAAACCATGTCATTTCAGCTATACATAAAATTTTCCTTCAAAAAAACTTAAATCACTTTGGGTTTAACATTTAAACAATTTTGTCATAATTAAAACTGCTTTTAAACACCATATAATACCATTTTGCCTTACACCTCTCTTATCATCTCCCTAAATCATATTCTAGTCCTAAGAAATTACAAACATATTCAATTTATTGTCCAAGATTTTCATTTTCAGTTAAATTTGATGTCTTTATGAACATATTTTAACAGACTCTCCATTAGTCAATTTCTGAGAGTATTTAGTTAAATGCATACATGGTTTTAGATGATATTTGCTAGAATATTATATCACTTGGTAATTTCAACATTGTGGTAAATATTTTAAGTGCCTGTGATATGCCAAACACTATTCTACTGGCTGGAATACACTAGTAAACACATCATATGGAGTCTTACCTTTCACCAAATTTTTATTCTGTAGGAGAAAAGAGATGAATAACTAAAAGAAATATAATGTTATATATTGATATACATTATACAGAAAATTAATCACTCTAAGTGGATGGTGAGTAATTGGGAAAGTGGTTGACATCTAGGTACAGATAGTGAAAGAATGCTTCTATTTAGTTATCTAGTTCTGTGTAACATTATTTCATAATATGAAAGCTAAAGACATTTTATTACATCTTATAAATTTGTGTGTCAGGTATTGGGCAAGGAGAATTCTTTTGTTCCAGGTGGGAAATTCTCCAAATTGTGTCCGCTGATGTTCTTTGACGGTATTCAACTAATGTATGGGCTAAATCTGGACTGTCTGAGAAGTCTTCACTTACATATCTGACACTCTGTGTGGAGATGACCATGAGGCCTGGATCCAGAGCTTCTTCTGTATGTAGTCTCTGAATAGGTGCATTTGTTACAGTGTGGATTGGGGCTCCCAGATGGAGTGTTCCAAGAGACAGAAAGCAGAAACTACAAAGTTCTTAAGGCCTACACCTAGGCATCATTCTCATCATATTCCATTGGTCATGCAGTCACTGAGCCTTCCTAGAGGCAAAGGAAGATGAAGGAAAACCCACTTAACATTGGAAGGACTGTCAATGTGCAGCCATTTATAACATACTACGTCCATGTGCATACAGGAAGGTATATGCTGACATACATTCATCCACTTCAGCGGCAAGTGTTTGGTGTGTGATATATGTATGTTTTAATTGTCATACACGTATGTTCTTTTAGCCCTCATCATAGTCTTGTTAGTGGAACAAAACCTACGGGCTTAGTTCATTGTGAGAAAAGAACCAGTACTAGTTGTATCTGATTCAGAATACACTTGGAGTTCAAAGAATGGTACAAATATTTCTTTACAGTTGACAGGCCCAGTTATTTTAAGCCTGCAGAAAGTATTGACTTTTTTCCTTTATGTCTTTTCTAAACTCTCATTGTCTTTGAATCATTGCATTACATGCAGCAGACTATTTTCAAAGTGAAATTTTGGTTACTAATATTATCTCTCATAGTAAGACTTAGATCTTGGACTCATTATATTGAAAGTCCCATCTTAATCAGAAGTGAGTATGAAGCTAGGCAAAGAGTATGAAAAATACAGAGAACCATATTCTATTACATTTTTCAGGGTCCTCATTTTGTGCTCTTGCTTTCACATGTCTCTTTCAATTTCTTCCAACAATTCTCCAAACAGGATATTCACTCATTATTTTGTCTCCCATTGTGTTTGTTAGTCAGTAGTGTGCTCTCTTCTGAGTTTCTGTAAATAATGTCAAATAGTTCACATCAAGGTTTAATCAAATAATTTTAACTTGACTAGAAAAATAGACATAATTAAAACTCTAGCTTTGTATGTTTATACATATATACATTTACATTTCTCATTTACTTCCCTGCTAATGGACTCTTCTATCACATGCTTTTGCCAGAAATCTATCCTCCTTATTACTAACTGATGGCACTCTGTGTAAGTGTAAGGTAATGTAATCTGACATATATACTTATTGTATATATCTACCATTCTCTCATTTGCATATTCATTTGAAAGTAATTGGGGGCAATGTTTTATGTTAAACACAAGGTCACGTTTTGAAATATGTAAGGTGACAGTATTTGAATATATATTGATCTAAAGCCATAGGATTCATTTTAACATGTTTTATTTATACTTTTCAAGCCCTAGATCACAGTTATTCATTTAGAATTGAATTTTTGTATCACAGATGACCAGGTACAAACTTAGAAATTGCTACTTAATATGCTACTAGAGTTGTTGATTCTAAAATGATTCTATTCCATTTCCACAAATAGTGCTCCAAGTGAACTAACCACATCAGAATCATGTGATGTTCTTATTAAAATAGAAATGCCTTGGCCCTTACTACACTTATATAAATCAAAACAACTCCCTAGTGTAGTGTTTGGACATTTACATTATTCCAAAGTATACCAGGTGATTCTTAATAACAAATATTTTGAGAATATATTGTATGTTCTCAAATATTTCCATCTGGGAACTGATTGGCTTAAATTATACAAATTCAATCCTAATCATGAAATAGAAATGTAAATCAGAACATTACTTTTTGTTTTCCTAATGCAAACATTCATAGGAAGTGGGAGGTGTTACTTTGATTTTCCTACTAAAGTATAAAGTAATTACCTATATATATGCTCTGAGATATAGAGATATTGAGTCCAATACAACTTTATTATGCCTATTTTGGAACTCTGCATCAAAAATCAGAGCCACAATATACACCAGTATAAACCTAGACACAAACCCTTTGTTGATTCATGTGGGTTCTTGTTTGTGAGAAGCTGCTTTGTGCACTGTAAGACGGTTAGCAGCATCCCTGGTCTAAACCCTCTAGATTCCAGTAGCATACTCCTCACATTTGCGACAACCAAAAATGTCTCAATGTCAATGTATCTAGGGGTGGCGGCTGAGGAATAAGGCCCAGTAGAGAACCACTGATGTATTACCATATTTTAAAGTTAGAGCCAAAGTGCTCCACCTGTGGATATTTCCCAAACTTCTTTCAATTTTGTCAGGTAGCATTATTGGAAGACTACCAAACCTAGAAATTCTACAAAGGATCCTCTAACCTTAAGGCAAGCAAAATTGTTCAGGATATTACCTTAAAAAATAAATTTGTTTTCTGTTCTCCTTATTAAGTAAAAATACTTATAGTTAAGAAAGCAACATATTAGGCTTCCCTGGTGGCGCAGTTGTTGAGAGTCCGCCTGCCGATGCAGGGGACACGGGTTCGTGTCCCGGTCTGAGAGGATCCCACATGCCACGGAGCGGCTGGGCCCGTGAGCCATGGCCGCTGAGCCTGCGCATCCGGATCCGCAACGGGGGAGGCCACAGCAGTGAGAGGCCTGCATACCACAAAAAAAAAAAAAAAAGCAACATATTACTATCATTCTAAATTAGGAAAGTAAGCTATTCATATTTTGCTGATGTGTGTGTGTGCGTGACTTTAGCATTTATCCCTGAACTCTGTTATTAGTCTACAAGGAATTAACATATGGCCAAAAGAAGTTTTACTGAACGATTATACAAAGTATCATAGTTCATAGTAATATCGGGTTAAAGGGCAAAATAGAATATTTGCCCTAATTTCCTTCTGGAACTGTCATTTTTATTACTACACTATTTTAAAAGATTGTTTTATAGGACTAATTCTTCCCCTAAATCTCTTAAAGCTATTGTTCCATATCAGGAGACTAAGTTCAATTTTAAGCCATTTTGGAGGTTAGCTTACTTTTTCCATCTTAAATTCAGAAATCCAATTTAGGGTTTAATCCTTATATATGATAATAGATGATTCCATTTTCATTTAGTCTTTGAAACAATTATAGCAGGATTTAAATAAATCAAACTGCCACCATTGGAATAGCTCAGAACTATGCTCTATTGTGAACGTTTTTTATTGCAGAATCCTGGTTTCACACAATGTTATTCTTTCATCTTTATCAACCAAAGTCATTTGTACTTTATGGTAATAGAAGAAAAGCTTTAAAATTGAGAAGAAACTTGTTGGTTTCTTTATTTTTACAACCTTTTTTATGGAATAATGTGATGTATAAATCAAAATAATATAGCTATAAGCAGAACAGGTTTATAGACCAGGAAGATCTTCTTCTGAAGTTTGGCTTATGTCCAAACTTGACTACTTCTGTAAATCTAGGAAAGATACCAATCTTTCCTAAGTCTCGGTTTTCTGTTCTGTAATATGGAGTTAATAAACTTCTGTAAAAAAAAAATCAATAAACAGAAACCTCATTTAAATAGAGTTGGAAGACCAGATTGGCGAGCTCCCATGCCCTGAAAAGATAGCAGAGCAGGACAGGAAGAAGAAAAGCCTCCTCTTCTTTCCTGGCAAGCACTCAGCCAATGAAAAGTCAGGAATTCTATGTTTACTATAGCTTTCCATCTTTCTTTTCCCTTTTCTGTGCAAAAACTTGCACGTGCCTTGTCATGGTTGCCAACCCTAAATTGCAATCCTCTGCTGATCCTGAATAAACCCATCTTTGCTGGAGAAATACCTGGAAGTCTATTTATTTCAGGTTAGCACTACGTACATCTAATGGCTAATGGAGGATTGAATGAAGTATGACATTTAAAGCACATAGCACAATGAAGGACACAGAGTAATTACTCAATAATACAAATTTATCTGTTCTCAAGTTCCAAAGTGGAATTACTTTCTTCAATACTCAAAATTAAATATGTCCCAGTAGTAGGATATTGTTGCACAATTTAATTGGAGTGCTTCTGTAAAGAAAGCTAGTAAATAACATATCTGAGCATTCCCTAATCTCTCACCACCTACCTCCCCTACTCAGAGCTAACTCTGGTCAAGGAAAATGATGGTTGTTCATCATAAGCATGCCTGAGTGGGAAATATTCACTCAAAAGAAAGCTTGGGTTCTTAAGAGTCTGTCTTTTTAATTCAGCAATATTTCCTCAGGCTAAAGCGATATCCACTAGGACTACATTGTCTGAAAAAAATATACATTGGTTTTGTTTTCTTTCCAAATTTTATTGTTCTGTCCTGAAGTATAGCCAAAAAAAGCAACATATATGTAAGAACAATATGGAGTTAGTTTAACTCTTCTCCTCAATAAATACTACTTTGTCAAATCAGGGAGAGGAGTATCATGTGCATTAATGATGCCAATGTAGAAGATATTTTTAGTTCTCATAAAAAGGAAAAGCCCATAAATGAGTATAACATGAATTTTTAAATGTTTAGTATTAAATTAGAGAGTAAATTATAAGCATTTATTACTATACAACTTTTCATTTATCTATAATATTTTAAGAAATTTTGAATAATATATTATCATGATATAATATTGTTCTATTTCAATTTTATTTAAAATACCAATGTATTGGTAATAGTAGCTCAGTTTCTGATGATGGCAGACTAACTAGCCCAAAGCATACTTACTCTCTTTGGGGTTGGGTTGAATTCTAGGAAATTGGACTAAACTTGTTAAAATGAATCTGTTTTGTGGTAAGAGAAGTACAGTGGCAGCCAGAACTTTAGAGTTCAAGATGATCAAGGAAAGAATGCAAGTTCAGAGACTTAAGCCTGATATGTTTTTTCTCTTTGACCAATATTCTAGTACACCCAAGAGACAGAAAAAATTAGCAAAATTTGGCAGTTGAGAGGCCACAGTGTTATACAGAGTTCTAGCCAGTCTCACAGGTTCAGGGACCCAACATCGAAATACAGGGCCCACCAAAGGGATCCCTGTTGAACATCACAAGATTTCTAAACCTTCCCACCACAACTTGAAATGTAGATGAACCAGAAATAGACCAGGCCTCACAATGACTGAAGGCCAGTTTAGAACTGGCTTAATCCTAATTGAATCAAACCACAGTATGTTCAGCCAGAGACAATGCTTGTATAACAGAAAGGTAATTCATTAAATGAAACTATAATACAATTTTAAAATACATAATTACTTCATAAACTAAAATATATTCACACATTTTAAACTTTTTGTGTGTGTGTCACCTTTGCCAAGTGGGAGAGATACCAAAATTATGAACTGAGAATACTTTTTTAAAACAGACATAAAATACTATAGCTCAGAAGTGTGAGACAGGACTTCATTTCTGAAAGCCACCCAGAATACTTTCATCATTTAGTCTCATCTCTAAAGTCTGCTTGGTATTATATCTAAATGATTCAAACAGACCATCCCATATGTAAATCCTAGACATGACTGTTCCTAGATGTACAACAGTATGATTCTGTTTCCTCATTTTACAAGGGGGTTATTTATACATACTTCTCAGATTTATATTAATGAATAAGTGAGAAAATTCTGGATAAAGGGACAACAGACTCTCAAGCACATAGTGATATCTTTCCTCTTTCAATTCTTTCTTAAAATCAAGGTTAAATTTTCCCTCCCTTCATCATTCTCTTTCTTTCTTCCTTTTTTCCTTCATTCCTCTTTTCTCCCCACTCCTCTTTCTCTCCCTCCTTTTTCCCTCTCCCTTCATTCCTATCTCTTCCCCACACTCCCTTTCCCTAGATATGGTCATACTTTCTCATGCAAAATTTAAGGAATGCCAATCAATAATTAAGAATCAGAGTCTTTATTTCTGTTTTGTAAATAAGTTCATTTGTACTATTTTTTAGATTCCACATATAAGTGAAAGATGTAGAAAACAAATTTATGGTTACCAGGGGTAAGGGGGAAGAATAAATTGGGATATTGGGATTGACATATACACACTATTATATATAAAATAGAAAACTAATAAAGGACCTACTGTATAGCACAGGGAACTCTACTCAATACTCTGTAATGGCCTATATGGTAAAAGAATCTAAAAAAGAGTGGATATATGTATATGTATAACTGATTCACTTTGCTGTACATCTGAAACTGACACAACATTGTAAATCAACTAACTATTCTCCAATTTAAAAAATTTTAAAAAAAGAATTAGAGTCTTTAAAACAAGATGGAAATAATTACAAAGTATTCATAAAACCACCTCTATATAGATGAATTCTTTTAAATTGTTCTATATACCTACATATAGAGTACTCATTTGTTTATTTGAGCTATAGTTATATTACTTTATGTTTTTCTTTTTTTTTTTTTTTGTGATTTCTATTTCAATGGACACCTCATCCCCAATTAGAAATGCTCTTCTGGGAAATAATTTTCAGATCCTTTGAGGAAACAATCTGAGGTACATCACAGGTGAGATGTCTCCAAATGATAAGGGGCTCAGTTCCAGAGAAGGAGGCTATGAGATAAAGAACTTCTATACTTTGCATATTTAATAATTACAGCAATTTGGAATATAAATTCTACAATTTGTGTTTCCAATGTAAAAAACAGAAAATTCTTTTTAAAAGTCAAATTATTTTCAAAATTCATAAAATATGTACTTTATAAAATAATAAGCACATCTGGCTTATCTCTTTCCCTTCCAAACTATTTTTCTGAGGAAAATAAAATTTAATAGTTTATGAGTTTCCTTATTCAATGTTTTGGGATGAATTTACTGACTAAATTTTGTCTTATCATTCTTTGTAGTTAGAGAAAATGTTTATCTTGATTTTGATATGTATTTGAATAGGTGTGAATTTCAAACTGATAGATAAGCAAAGACTTCTCAAAGAATATGTTAAGTGGCTTATAGAAGTGTGTGTTTTTGTTGAAATCTGTCTGGATGTCTCAGATAGTTAGAGCCTTTGAAGTAGCTTGTTTTCTGTACTGCCAGTGGATAGTTTTTTCTAGTGTCTGCAAGAATTGAGGTGATTTATAAGTTTATGCATTCAGCATTAAAAACATGATGTTTGCCTATCTAGCAAAAATGTTTTTAGTTGTCTATATTCTTGCTTTTTCTTGTTGTAAAAGCAGACTTCAATAAAAAATTCACTAAATGAAACATTCATCACTGTAAATAGTTAGTTATAATATATATATACAAAGCATACATAGAATGTTCCTGTATTAAAATCATGTACATTTCATATATATCCTCATATATAGTAATATATAAATATATTGTATGTATATATATAAAAGAATGCAATGGAGTGCTTCATTCAGATCAAAGCATTCATTTGTAAACCTGCAATGAGGGACTTCCCTGGTAGTCCAGTGGTAAAGAATCCACTTTCCAATGCAGGGGATGCAGTTCAATCTCTGATTAGGGAACTAAAATGCCACAGGGCAACTAAGCCCGTGTGCCACAACTACTGAGCTCTCACGCCTCAACTAGAGAGCCTGTGTGCCACGAACTGCAGAGCTCACATGCTCTGGAACCCATGCCACAACTAGAGAAGAGAAAACCCGCCTGACACAACTAAAGAGAAGCCCGTGTGCCAAAATGAAATATCCCACATGCCTCAACGAAGATCCCACGTGCTGCAACTAAGACCCAATGCAGCCAATAAATTAATTAATTAATTTTTTAAAAAAGAAAATACTGCAGGGAGGTGGGTGCTTTTTTTTATGGTTCTCAACTAAGTCTTATCTGATAACTGTCCTTCATGAAGGGAGCTGCCCTACCCAAGGCTCTGGCACCTCCTTGGGTATAACTAGCACTCAATGGTCAACGTGAGGGAACAAAGGCCCAACCTCTTTATTTCAATTAGTAGCATCTCTTTAGAACAATCCTAGCTCCAGAATCCCCTGTAAGATGGCCAAAAACTGTTTGAGAACTGCATCACAGTTCAACTCTTTTTCTTCCCAGTCTTCCTCCATATGCTCCTACCAGGGGTTTGGGTGATTGGGAGTTTGGAGGGGTTGCTCTAAACAGCACCCCCTCAAGAATTTCTTACATGCAAATTTCTGCATCAGAGTCTATTTCTCTGGGATCCCAACTTAAAATAATTATCTCTTATTCTATTTTTAAATATGTTCAATTCTAATTATTTGTTTCATGGATTCTGGTAATCCTTCTTTCCAGAGTGACATTGTTATATTCATGGCAATTTTATCAGAAGATGTTCTTAATATTTTCTCTAATAACTACATCTTATTTTTATGAAGTACATAACATGCTCTAGGCACTATAAGTATTATGTATGACTGGCTTATATAGCCTACAAACCATCCTATGAGATGGGTGGTATTATTATTCACATTTTACACAAGAGGAAACCCAGAAGGTTAAACAACTTACCCAAGGTTATATAAAAAGTGTCAGACCTGAATATTAACCCAGATAAAATTTTAACCACATTTTTCTCCTAAACTTGTCTATCTAAAGGGTCCAAAATCACTAACATGCCATATTTACTCACATCAGTAGTTATATAACATTTCCTAAGAATAGAGGAGGAGATGGAAATAACCAAGCTGATCAGTGACAACAAATAGAGAGAAAATAAAGCTTGGTAACAAAAGTATAAAGAATTATCAGAGATCATTAAGCTTCTGATTTTCTATGTTATCTTCAACATTACAATTATTCCACTCACATTTTCTTATGCAATCTTTTTAGATTAATTGATGTAATTTTCCTAAAACATGAGAAAAAATAAAATGAAGATGCACAGTTTAAATGAGAGAGAGGGTAGAAGGGAGAGGGAGGAATAGATACAAAGGAGAGAAAAAAGAAGAAAAAGGGGAAGGGGAGGGGAAGAGGAAAGAAAAGACGAAGGAGGAGAAGGAAGAGGAGAAGAAGAGGAGGCAAAAGAGGAGAAGTGAGACGAAGGAGAAGAAAGGGAGAGAAGGCTTCACGTATAAGAGTGACAGACCATGGGGACTGTTGAACAGCAATTCCTATTGCTTAGACTCAACAAAATAATATTAATAATTTGTGCATTTGGTTAACATTATTATGTCCACTAAATATGTGTTGTTCAATAAACAATCATCAAGCTCCTAATAAGTGTCAGGAGCTGTTCATGCTGCTGTTTCCTATGATCATATCTGATCTACATAAGAGTCATATAAGGTCAGTGTTATTAGATCTATTTTAAATATTAGTAATATGAGATTCTAAGAGGTTAAATGACTTGCCCAACATTATACAGCTGGTAAATGAGATGAGATGTTAACCAGTCTCCGGATGTCAAATGTACGTTTTTCACAATGTTGTAATTTATTCCTTATTTCCATAAATGCCCTTCTTTCATATTCTTGAAAACTTTTAAATTTAAAAGTTTCTCTATCTGGGGAAATCTCTACTCTTAATCCTGCTGCCTAAAAATACCATCAAATTTAAAAAGCTGATGTGTAACATATTTTTTTCTAAACTCACAATTGACCTTTTCATTGGAAATTATATCTTGCTTTTAATTAAATTTCTTCACCACCTCTATTAGACAACATTTAAAATTATGAATACATGAAAAAAATACTCCCATGGTCTCTTCTTTGTGATAGTGATGTTACAATAATTGCTAAATTCCTGGGAATTTTTCAATACTTCAGATTAATTCTGAGGAGTCTTTAATATAACTGACTAATTAATTACTGTTATATAAATGTAGACACTGTTTGAAATTAAATATAATTAGTAAAATCTCATTACCCATACTCTGTAACAGACATAAAAATCAATCTCTTAATATTGATCTGTTTCTTATTTTGAATCTGGAGGAAGTGTCATTCCTAGGCATACAGTGAGCACACACGCACATACACACAAAGAATCATTGTCTGTATTGCAGATTTTCTCAAATTTGCCTGTAGCCCACCTAGCAGCCTCACCTACACAAGTCCTGAATAACTAAAACACAAGAACCAGGTCATTCTGCCATGTCTGTATAAATCAGGGAGTTATGAAGACATTGAAGACTTGTGGGGCAAGCTTCCAAAAGGTAGGGTGTCCAGAGATGTGAGCTCAATATTGGACACTGCTTTTGCACTTGAGATATTTATTGTTTCCTAAGGAACACTGAAAGGTTGAGTAGATAGTATCCATTTTGGTAGCTTCACATGGTTAAGGAAGCCCAACCAACAAATAAGGCCCTGGTAATCATCCCATACTTTCCTATCAGACCACAGAGAGCTGACAGCAAGAAAGAAGAGTGAACAGCAAATAGGCAAGGTCTTAAAAAAACTGTAAAACAACAGTGATTCAACTCAATATGACTGAATGAGATGATTATGCCCAACCCTGACTGCTGGCCAGGCATATATCTATAAAAATTACACTATTGATGCAGATAGCCTCAACCACAGCTCAAAGAACCTCTAATATATTTCATATCTAATGGCCAACATTCCATAAAAAATAACCAGGCATAAAAACTTCTAGGTAAATATGTGAACATTTTATCTCAACAAATTGAACAATTTAGATTAAGTGGAAACAATTGTTGGACAGCACAACTTTCCAAAACTGAAATAAAGAAAAAGAGAAAATTTGATTTGTTGATGTCTACTAAAAAAATTAAATCTCTAGTTAAAACCTTGCCAGGAAGAATATTCCAGATCTACAGTGAAGGATCAGGTATGGATAACAGTTGTATAATATTAACAGCAACAGTATCATCCAAATTGTTTTATAGAAACAAAAAAAGGGAACATTTTTCAAGACACTTTATGGAGCTAGAGTAACATTGCTACCAATACCAAGCACTACTATAAAAAGGAAAATGTAGAATAATCTCACTCACTCATGACCATTGATGCAGCCATCTTAATCAACATATGAGGAAAGTAAATCTGGTAATATATAAATTGGAGAATATATTATAAGGTTGGATTTTTTTTCAACCATGCAGAGTTGGTTTAACAATTAAAAATTCAATTCATAATTGCTACCACATTAACAGAATACATGAGAAAAATGGAATCATCTAAATAGACATATAAAAGCATTTGATAAAATGCAATATTAAAGAATTAGAAAACTAGAAATAGAATTGATTCCTTTAAACTTATAAAATATATATTCTTGAAAACCCTTAGGAAATATTACTCTTAAAAATGAAATACTGAGAACTTGCTGCCTGAGAATAGGAAAAATAAAGAATGTCTATTGTTACCATTTTCACTAAAACTTGTACTAGATATTTTTTAACAGGTTAGGAAAAATAAATAAAATATATAAAGATTGGAAAGGGACAAATAAAACTGTCATTATTCATAATGAAATAATTATATAGGTGGAGATTTTTAAATAACTAAAAATTCTAAATGTGTCACTGATAACAATATAAAAATCACCAAATAACTAAAAATAAATCTGGTGAAAGTTATACAAGAATTATATACAGAAAAAAATTATTGAGAGAAAATATTTTTTTAAATGGGCGATATACCATGCTTATTGATTGGAAGTCTCCCTAAAACACATACGTAAACAAAAATCAATAATATCTCAGCAAGTTTATTATAGAAATTGACAAGCCAGATCTAAAATGTGTAGGGGCATGCCAAAGGCCAAGAATAGTTAAGACAATCTTGATAAAAACAAGTTGAAGTCACTACACTGGATTTCAAAATCTATTATTACAGAGTTACAGTAATTAAGATAGTGTGAGATGGGTAGAAAAAATAGACCAACAGTATGAACCGTTTTGAAATAGACTTGATTTAAAGAAAAAGGTACAAAAAGTAATACTGGACTATACTACATTTTAGGGCTTCTGTTCTTTAAAAAACACCTTCATGAGAGAAAAATGACAAGCCACCAAAATAAAAATATTTCTTACATATATGCCAAAGATTATATTATGTATAGTTTGATTTGGTTAAGTCTGATTTTTGCCTATTGCCTCAGTGTAATTATAAATAATACCACTTTCCATTTTCAAATGTCTCATTATATGGTCAATAAATTGTATGGTCATTTTACAAATATCTACCAACAGTTTTTTTTCCAGAATGTGTAAGTAACTCCTATTGATCAGTTGGGAAAATAATTTAAATCTGTTGAAAAATATTCAAGACTTGAATAAGAACTTTACAAAATGGATATGCCAATGGAAAATAAAAATATGAAAAATTGCTCAACACTATTTTTCATTAATCGAAAGCAAATCACAATTCAATACCACTGAACTAAAATCAGATTAACTAAAATTTTTAAAAAGTGACAATTTCAAATTGGATCTAGGGTTTCAAGCTATTACAACTCTCATATACTGTTAAACTAGTTTGTGGTATTTAAATTATTACAACTACTTTGGAAAAATTTTTGACAGGTGAAGTTTGGAACCTAAAGATATATTTACTCTACAGCCTGTTATTTCCACTTCTATTTATATAACCAAAGGGAAGTGTGTACATATGAATATTAAGAAGTATTTATAAAATTATTCACAACAGTATTGTACAAAGAACAAGAACTAGAAACAATAATAATATACATAACCAGTTGAATGGATATATATAGGTTTTTTTGTACTATATAGTTATTTATTTAATATATAGTATAGTGAGAATATATGCAGCAATGAAACAAAATATGCTATTGCATCACATGATGTAAATGTATCACATAATACAATGTCAATTATATAAACCAGACTCAATGGAATTTATACTGTGTGATTCCATGTATATGAAATACCAAGAAAAGGAAAATTATGTTCTAGAAATCTGCAAATTTCCCATTTGGGAAGGACAATAAACGTATTAAAAGGGAGTGTGCACAAGAGAACTTCCAAGGTGGTGGTAATGTTTTACCTTGGGTCATGGTTTCCATGTATGTGATCATTTTGTGGTGTGTAATAAAACTGCAGTCCAAATTTGCATACTTTTCTTCACTATACTTCAATAAAATGTATTTTGAACATATTTCAATAATTTTCAACAACTTTCTCTTTTCACAGGACATATAATGACTTCTAATAAAAGAAAATGAGTTCCCTACACTGGCAATGTACCCTGCACCTCACTTCTTTGAGGCATTTTAATGGTTGCTGAAAAGGAAAGTGAACCTCAAACTGCATGTCTTTAAATTTTAAAAGTGCGGGATATAACAGATTAAGATGAACCAAAAAAAAAAAATGGATATAACCAAAAAAGAATGTTTCACTTTAAGTGTGGTCAAAGTATTTTGAATTTTTCACATAAGGATGCTGTCCTCCAAAGTGTGTGAGTGTATGTGTGTGTTTGGAGGCTAGGGGTATGTGTACACATTTTTTAAATCACTGGCAAATACTATGAAGAAAATCTTCTCTCTCTTACTAGGAAACTTTTAAATTTCTTCTTCTTTTAATCCTATTTCCATATTAATTTGAAACTTTTAGTCTAAATGGTTGCCACCTATTGGATGGTATTTGTCCAAGCAGGCTTCAGTCACTCATTTAAACATATCTATGTTGATACAGTTCATTTTTGGCTGCATTGAGGAATAAATCAAGACCAGAGTAACTATGTGATTGGCCAATGCCACAAATTTAATAGGGGAGGAAATGGACAAAGAAAATAAAAGCATTCGAAAGGCCAATTGCACTTTGATATTGGCTAGTATAGATCAAAAGCAGGTAATGTGAATCTTAGCTGGAAAATCATTTTCCCTCTATGAGATCAAATGACAGGCAAGAGGGTTTCAGTGGCAAACAATAACATTTTTTAAATTTAGACTAGAAAACTTAATTTCAACTTCAGGTGTATAATACTAAAACTGGTTTCCTTGGGGGGAAAGGGACTCCTTACTCACTAGATGAGAAAAAGAAGTTGAATTTTGGTGAGTATATAGAAGAAAAACAGAAAAGCATATTTTGTTCAATCAGTATCTCTCACCCCAAGTTGAAATGTAAAAAATAATCATGATCGTATGTAAAATTAGATTGTTCATGTTGAAAGGTAAAAAGAAAAGATTTGAAGTCAATCTTTACCTCATCCCACTTTATTTTCCGTCTTAGTTTGTTTTGTCAGCATTAGTAACATTTGCAAGTTGAAGCAAATCTCTGCAAAGTAATGAAATCCAGAATCTGTTAAAAAACAGCATTGGAGTTAGTGAGTCTGGCCACACCTCACTTTGAAGATACAGAGATTAATTACTAATTACTCACAGATATGGACTGTTTGAATGGCAGTCTTTCATTTTAGTATGATTGTATCATTTTTTAAAACTTTATTTGCTTTATTGTCCATCCCTCCTCCTGCCTTCTGGGAAAAACAAACCGCATTCCCCCCATTATGAAACTACTCCACTCTCTTTCTAAACATGAGATTTTTACTGACAGCCTCCAATCACAATTGTTTTACCTACCTGTAAAGAATCATGGATATAACTGGACTATTCATAACACCAATTGCCTTAATCTTAGGGCTTATTTCAGACTAGCCATGTGCCCAAGCTGGACCTGAGCCACGTTGCAGGCATTTTCATGTCAAGCAATATAATTGGAGATGTGATCCAAGAGCCATTGATGGCCATCCTTCTCAATGTATACACAGAGCTAGTGAGTCAGCTATAGAAAAGTGGGAAAACAGCATGTATAAAACAGCAGATTTAAATTTGAGAAAACTCATATTAATTATACCATATGCCTGGATCCATTTGCTCTTACCAGCACTGATTTCATGAGCCCCAAATCCTGTCTGTCATATAAACTGAGGTTGGATTGTTGTTGCTTGCAACAGAAAGAATTTGTAATATAGAAACTAGGATCTGGAAATAGGAAATTAACTTGGTCACGGAACAGTGAGTATTTGTTCATCCCAGTAAGAAAGATGTTAATCCATGTTAGACATTAAACAGTTTCTTAAATTATTATCTGGAATATCTTGAAATTTTTCCTTACAAGGCTGGAGATTTTGGAAACCGAGTATAGAAATGTCAGCATAAATTATTAGAGAAACGCAAATCAAAACTACAGTGAGCTACCACCTCACACCACTCAGAATACCCATCACTAAAAAGTCTACAAATGACTAAAAAGTCTACAAAAGACAAATGCTGGAGAGGGTGTGGAGAAAAGGGAACCCTCCGACACCATTGGTAGGAATGTAAATTGGTGCAGCCGCTATGGAAAACAGTATGGAGATTCCTCAAAAAACTAAAAATAGAGATACCATATTATCCAGCTATCCCACGCCTAGGTATATATCTGGACAAAACTATAATTTGAAAAGATACATGCGTCCCTATGTTCATAGCAGCACTGTTTATAATAACCAAGACATGGAAACAACCTAAGTGACCATCAACAGATTAATGGATAAAGAAGATGTGGTACATACATGCAATAGAATATTACTCAACCATAAAAAAATGAAATTTGCAGCATATGGATGGACCTAGAGAGTATCATATTAAGTGAATTAAGTCAGAAAGAGAAAAACAAATACCATATGATATCACTTATATGTGGAATCAAACATGATGGCCCACAGGTACATGAAAAGCTGCTCAACATCATTAATTATCAGGGAAATGCAAATCAAAACGATAATGAGATATCATCTCATACTTGTTAGAATGGCCATTATCAAAAAGACAAAAAAACAACAAGTGTTGGTGAG
Source organism: Leucopleurus acutus (assembly GCF_964270905.1). Taxonomy (NCBI): domain Eukaryota; kingdom Metazoa; phylum Chordata; class Mammalia; order Artiodactyla; family Delphinidae; genus Leucopleurus; species Leucopleurus acutus. Next base: position 25,797,653 of record NC_139159.1, on the reverse strand, counting down.
GATGTGGAAAATAGGAAACCCTTGTGCCCTGTTGGTGGGAATGTAAATCAGTGCAGCCACTATGGGGAGCAGAATGGAAGTTCCTCAATAAATTAAAAATATAACTATTATATGATCCAGCAATTTCACTTTAGGGTAGTTACTTGAAGGAAACAAAAACAGTAACCAGAAAATATATATGCACCCTCAATATTCATTGCAGCATTATTCACTATAGACAAGATATGGAAACAAGCTAAGTGTCCACACATGGATGAATGAAAAAGAAACTGTGAGATATATACATATATAGATACAGATATAAATTTTTAAAAAATCTTTATTTTTTTATGTATTTTTGGCTGCGTTGGTTCTTTGTTGCTGCGCTCAGGCTTTCTCTAGTTGGGCTACTCTTCGTTGCGGTATGCGAGCTTCTCATTGCAGTGGCTTCTCTTGTTGTGGAGCATGGGCTCTAGGCACGTGGGCTTCCGTTGTTGCAGCACGTGGGCTCAGTAGCTGTGGCTCACACAGGCTGTGAGCTCAGGCTCAGTACTTGTGGTACACAGGCTTAGTTGCTCCGCGGCACGTGAGATCTTCCCAGACTAGGTATTGAACCCATGTCTCCTGCATCAGTAGGCAGATTCTTAACCACTTTGCCACCAGGAGAGTCCCAGATATAGATATTTCAGCCATAATAAACTATGAAAACTTGCCATTTGCAACATGAATAGAGCGTAAGGACATTATGCTAAGTGTAACAAGCCAGACTGGTGGTTGCCACAGGCAGGGGCATGGGAGAAATGGATGAAGAAGGTCAAAATTTAAAAAGAAAAAAAAGAGGCAGTTGATGTAAAACAGACTTTTTGAACTATATTCCAAATTAATGTTATATATATGTATATATATGCATATATATGCTAATGTATATGACATAGGTATATTACACATAATATATATAAAAACATTGATGAATACCTGTTATTTCCAGGATAATGAAAATAAAATGACGTATTCTAAATCTTTAAGATAAAATCAAATATTAGCATATTCTTAGGAAAACAAACAAACAAACAGGTGTCACTTTCCGGTGGAAGCTTTTTAGATAAAATATGTAACTCATTGTGTTTGTTTCTACTGCTGGAAGGCCCAGAGAGGCACTGGTGAAGTTGTAGTCCTGCCAGAGCGGGTTCCAGAATGACTTATATGGAGCACTTTCTCCTGCTGAGCTAGCTGTATTGTGTGAGAAAAAAAAAAAAAAAAAAAAGAAGAAGGTTGGATTTAGCCACTGATTTTTTTTCAGCATAAATTAGATTATTGTGATTGATATATGTGACTGGGCTTACCTTGATATGAAGATCAAACAAGGGTACTATGGAGAACAAAAACAACAAAAAAACAATACCAATTACAGGCCAGAGGAGAAAAATCTCTAAATAAAGTATTATCAAATTAGGTATAGCAATGTTAAAAAGTAAATCTTGACCAGTTATTGTTTTCTAATGATCCAAAGGTAAATTAAAATTATAAAATTTATTAATATAATTTACTTCATTAGCATATCCAATTATATAAAATATAACAGATGCAAAAAGCTTTGATAAATTTAAAAGGAAACTAAATACTCTCAGTATAAAATGAAATGTATCAGTGTTCAGGGTAAAAATGGTGTTCAATTGTATACAGGGTTTATGGCATTTATTTATCAGAAAAAGGCAAACATTGGCTTGGAACTGTACATTTTAATAGAAAATGTGGAACACTCAGAAGAATGTTTCTCTGTGAGAAAAATCTATAAGTGGTATAGTTGCTTCCTTAGTGAGCCTTCTTTAATTCCATTCTTTCCCTAAGAAAAACTATTCCCTACTGCAAGTCTTATATTTAGATAATAACAATCAAGGTCATTTACTAAATCAAAAAAATCACATGGATTTTATTTTACAGCAAAACTGTTGCTGAGACAATTATTAAGAATGTTGACATTTAAAATCATATTCAAATATTGACAGTGAGTATTAATGTAAGCTCACTCTCTTCCAATATAGGAAACCTATTCTTTATACATATGGAAGGTTTTAGGTAAGTGAAAAGCCATGGATACAGTAAAGATGAGTAAATCATAAAAAAAGTAGTGGAAGCAGGGGTATTTAACTCCTTTTTCATCATATATCAATAGAAAATAAGTTATTCTTTGTTATAGTTTATGTTCCTATATATTTTCTTTCTTTGTGTTTCAAGTGTGTAAATGTGTATACAGGGGAATAAAGACAAAACACAATGTTTGAGAAATATTTGTGAACAAATATTTAAAGAATTGATATAAACAAATGAGATATTGGTTAAGTTTCAAAAATAAAACTCAAGTTTATAAACTGCTTCGTTAGATGGAGACCACTACTCTGATTTTATTTCAAGAACATGAAATTTTCAATCAGAAAGCTTATATTACACAGTAATCATACATACAAGGGATTTTTAAATATTATTATTATGTTTTTAACATCTTTATTGGAGTATAATTGCTTTACAATGTTGTGTTAGTTTCTGCTGTATAACAAAATGAATCAGCTATACGTATACATATATCACTATATCCCTATATCCCCTCTCTCTTGCGTCTCCCTCCCACCCTCCCTATTCCACCCCTCTAGGTGGTCACAAAGCACGGAGCTGATCTCCCCGTGCTACGCGGCTGCTTCCCACAAGGTATCTGTTTTAGATTTGGTAGTGTATATATGTCAACACTTGCAAAGTAATGAGGAAGACTATAATATCAGATTCCTCTGAGTTACTTAAGAAGCTGAAACAGAATAGCACAGGGAGATCAGCTCGGTGCTTTGTGACTGCCTGGAGGGGTGGGATAGGGAGGGTGGGAGGGAGGGAGATGCAAGCGGGAAGAGATATGGGAACATATGTATAGATATAACTGATTCATTTTGTTGTGAAGCTGAAACTAACATACCATTGTAAAGCAATTATACTCCAATAAAGATGTTAAAATGAAAAAAAAAAAGAAGCTGAAACAAAGTCATTCTCAAGAATTTGTGCTGATTAGTAGGAATATTCAGTTAGAAGTTTTCTGTATCTAAACATATCTTACTTATAATAAATTTATGAAACTAGTACCTGGAAAAGTATTTACTGCAGTCAAATACTTCCAAAGGTCCCATGCAAAATTACCGAGAATTTTCATAGAACAAAAACTGGCTTTATTTTTAACACCCATTTGTTACATAGAATTGCCAATGAAAGTTTGAATGTCATCACATTAGCTTTCTTTATATAGTGTGATAATTGAAGGTAGAATGGTCAATATAGTGCAAATGAGTACTAAGGTTTGTGTGTGCATGTGTTTTCTTATGTCAGTGATGATTTTGATAAATCTCTACTTACAGGCAGAAAGATAAACTAAATAACTATTGGACAATTATCTATGACATATTCATGTATTCTTGTGTTTCTAAATTAAATGAGATTATATAGAATAACAGCCTCTATAAAACACAAAACCTTATACGTGTAAGGTATAATGTTATTACTGTTGACTCAATAATTTAACCATATAAATTATTTTAGTGAATTCTGGTTATGTGCCAGGCCTATGATAAGACTCTATTCCAGAAATGTATCTTACCTATGTATTCCCATGCATCTCCATATACATCATTTTTTAAGGGACATATCTGGTATTATTTCTGACATTTTTTTTGGCGAAGAGATTTTTGTCTTAGAACACAAATCTTTTTACATAGGTACAAGGGCTCTTTAACCTTTATCATTTTAGTCCACACCCTCTTCTTTAACAGCTAGCACCTATATCAGTTTCCCTAAACTTCCTCTGCCTAAAGGATTCTGCTCTGCCTGAGGGCATAGAATAGAAGCACCTGGGAATTAATACCCTACTCTCCACTCCAATAAGAATTCTCTATCACCCACTGATAGAGTTGGTGGGATAACTCTAAGGCACATTTTGATACACTGTATCCCAGAGAGACCAGTAAGGTTAAGTTTTAGCTGACCACTTTGGTAACTTGCCTGATAATGCACTTTTTAAATTTATTTTATTTATTTGGATTGCTGTTCTACTTATGTCTGTATATTAGTTTTAATTATTAGTGTTTGATTGTGTTTATTCATATGTGTATACATATTCAATTAAATCCATTACTTTTTACATATAATAAATTAATATAATATATCCAATATATTGATGAGAATTGAATCCCTTAAGCCTTACCACATTGTCCTAAAAGTGCACTTGCCCCTCTCTTGGAGTTGCATAGCTATACTAATTTTGAGATATTCTGCCTTATCTAGTGCATTTGACCCTAAATCTAAAATAAATGTAAAAAGGACTTTCATTAAGAAAGCAAAAATCGATTACTAAAATTGCTGAAAATGGATGATCATAAAACAAAATAAACATACAAGAGGTTTTTTTTAAATTTTTATCTATGACAAAATTAAATCAAATTTATTAAGCCCTGATACCAATATAACCTGAGTTAGTTTGGCTTAATCTTTAAGACATTACCAAAATTGTCATTTTGCTTTGTGCTGAGTGGAACTGTGATTAACAGTAAAATGGTGTCTTTTGTGATTTCTTTATTATTATTGACTATTTAAAAAATTACTCTGAGGACAGGTGAATACAGATCAAATGTGACTTCCATATTCTGATGCAATCAGGCAGATAACAGATAACATTCTAATTTCCAACAGTTTTTTTCTTGACTTTAATAAGGGGTAAAGAATAAAGCTACAAACAACCTCATTAAATGGGTCAATTGATCTTGCATTTTGTTTGCAGAATTCAATTTCAATAAATTTGAATCTTTTTTTTTTTAAGGAAGGACTTTCCAGACTTTGATGTAATGTGCTTACAGTAAATCTCCAAAATTTCAATTATTGAGAAGGTAAGGGGACAGACATCTCTAAATTTTAATAATCTAAGCTATCAGCAAACACCAAATTGGGTAGATAGGAAGAGAAAATATATCTGAGGAGTTTGTTGCTCTTTAAAAAAGTCATCTAAAATGATAATTTTGCACTTAAGATACTGAAACAAGACTACTTTCCTTGGTAGCCTTTATATGAAAGTTTTGAGGTCAATTGAAAAGCCTCAAATCACTGTTTAGCATTCATACACAGTTCTTTTCTATATACATTGAAGACATTTCTCATAATGTTGATTTATAGATGCACTTAAAAACAGCAATTGAAAAGAGTGCTCTTTGAGGTGAGTATCTGCTGTGGGAGGAACAAAGACAGAGGCTTCAACTAAACTTCCTAGTGTCAGAAAATGCAGTTATATCAATTTGAGTATTTTGATACATAGATTTCAATCTAAGAACTGCTTTGTTTAATGCTTTTTTTCCCTCCCAGTTCTATTCCTTTCACACTTTTAACAGTGTTTCTGAGATGAATAGCTTTTAATACATAACCATTTCAGTGTAAGTAGTGAATAGAACAATGAAAATAACTTGGAGTTGTTCTTGTTATTGCTAAACTTTTAAATTGAAAGGTAATGAACTTAAGATCCAGTAAGAAAATAAATTTTTGTTAAATGCTAACATCAACAGATTAAATTTTTTGCAGTAAATTATAGTGTTTTTCTTCCTAAGATCACTTCAAAAATAATGGCTTTCCAAAGAATAACTACTAAATTTTGAGAAAAAAAAATCAGCAATTTCAGACCCAAAATATCATAATGCTCTTACATTAAGCTTTTTACATATTTATATATTATATGTGAAAGATTACATATGTGGATATTATTTCTGAAAGATTCAGTGAATAAAAAAGTAAAAATCTCAATATAAATACCTCTGTTTTCTTTGCAAATATATTACTCATACAATCTCCCTTTGTGCTGTGATAGCTAGGAAAGAGGTTTTCTGAGACTAAATAGTCTCTCAAGTGTAGGGACTATGATATATACTTCATTTGTTATAGCTCTAAAATATTCTTCATTTTACACAATTGATAGCTAGTTGCTAAAGGAACTGATTAATCAAAAGCTGAGGATATATGTATTTTTTCTTTCCCACAGTGAAGGAGAGTAGAGAGTCTATTATATAGTCTTTAAAATTCTAATCTAAAGGCATACTTTTCCATTAAGATGTCTTTGATCTAAGAACTGGGGATCCAGACTAGTTCCATTGTCAATTCTCAAGTTCTAAGAGATGAAAATCTCACAATTATTTTTGATTTGATAAGGTTTTTATTTATCTGGCCCATCATAAATCATTATTCAAATTATGTTTATATTTTCTTCATGGTTCTCCTCAAACTATTTTGTTAATTTAGTATTTTGGTGGCCCTACGTGTATTCAAGTTCCTTTCACATTAATATAATTATTAGCATAGAGACTTATTTTTGAAATATTAACATATATTGAATAAATATTTAAATAATTTAAGTAGTACTCTAAGAACTTCAAATAAACCTGTTGTTCTAAAATTTACAAATAATTTCTATTTTATGTAAAAGAGCTTTTAGTTCTTTTAGTGATTTTAATTTTCTTTTTTGGTAGTAATTTTAGTTTTGGGTGATGGTGGCCTCATAGAATGAGTTTGGGAGTGTTCCTTCCTCTGAAATATTTTGGAAGACTTTGAGAAGGATGGGTATTAGATTTTCTCTAAATGTTTGATAGAATTCACCTGTGAAGCCGACTTTTGTTTGTTGGAAGATTTTTTTTTTAACTTCTTTAGTGGAGTATAATTGCCTTACAATGGTGTGTTAGTTTCTGCTTTATAACAAAATGAATCAGTTATACATATACATATATCCCATATCTCCTCTCTCGTTGGAAGATCTTTAAACATAGTTTCAAGTTGATTTCTTGTGATTGGTCTGTTCATATCTTCTGTTTCTTCCTGGTTCAGTCTTGGAAGGTTATACCTTTCTAAAAATTTGTGCATTTCTTCCAAGTTGTCCATTTTATTGTAGTCTCTTTCGATGCTTTGTATTTCTGCTTTGTCCATTGTAACTTCTACTTTTCCATTTCTAATGTTATTGATTTGAGTCCTCTCCCTCTTTTTCTTGATGAGTCTGGCTAAAGGTTTATCATTTTGTTTATCTTCTCAAAGAACCAGCTTTTAGTTTTATTGATCCTTGCTGTTGTTTTCTTTGTTTCTGCTTCATTTATTTCTGCTCTGATCTTTATGATTTCTTTCCTTCTACTACCATTAAGTTTTGTTTATTCTTCTTCCTCTAGTTCCTTTAGGTGTAAGGTTAGATTGTTTATTTGAGATTTTTCTTGTTTCTTGAGGTAGAATTGTATTGCTATAAACTTCCCTCTTAGAACTGCTTTTGCTGTACCCCATAAGTTTTGGATTGTCGTATTTTCATTGTCATTTGTCTCTAGGTATTTTTTGATTCCCACTTTGATTTCTTCAGTGATCTGTTGGTTATTTAGTAGTGCACTCTTTAGCTTCCATTATGTGTGGTTTTTACAGGTTTTTTTTTCCTATAATTGATTTCCAATCTCATAGCATTGTGGTCAGAAAAGATGCTTGATACGATTTCAATTTTCTTAAATTTTCCGAGGCTTGATTTGTGACCCAAGATGTAATCTATCCTGGAGAATGTTCAGAATGCATGTGAGAAGAAAGTGTATTCTGCCACTTTCAGGTGGAATGTTCTATATATCAATTAAATATCAAATATCAATTAAATATATCTGGTCTATTGTGTCATTTAAAGCTTGTGTTTCCTTATTAATTTTCTGCCTGGATGATCTGCCCATTGGTGTAAGTGAGCTGTTAAGTCCCCCACTATTATTGTATTATTGTCGATTTCCTCTTTTATAGCTGTTAGCATTTGCCTTACATCTTGAGGTGCTCCTACATTGGGTGCATATAGATTTATAACTGTTATACCTTCTTCCTGGAATGAACCATTGATCATTATGTAGTGTCCTTCCTTGTCTTCTGTAATAGTCTTAATTTTAAAGTCTATTTTATCTGATATGAGTATTGCTACAACAGCTTTCTTTTGATTTCCATTTGCATGGAATATCTTTTTCCATCCCCTCACTTTCAGTCTGTATGTGTCCCTAGGTCTGAATGGGTCTCTTGTAGACAGCATATGTAAGGGTCTTGTTTTTGTATCCATTCAGCGAGCCTGTGTCTCTTGGTTGGAGCATTTAATCCATTCATAGTTAAAGTAATTTTCAATATGTATATTCCTATTACCATTTTCTTAATTGTTTGGGTTTGTTTTTGTAGGTCCATTTCTTCTCTTGTGTTTTCCACTTAGAAAAGTTCCTTTAGCACTTGTTTTAGGGCTGGTTTGGTAGTGCTGAATTCTCTTAGCTTTTGCTTGTCTGTAAAGCTTTTTATTTCTCCATAGAATCTGAATGAGATCCTTGCCTGTTAGAGTAACCTTGGTTGTAGGTTCTTCCCTTTCATCACTTTAAATATATCATGCCACTCCCCTCTGGCTTGTAGAGTTTCTGCTTAGAAATCAGCTGATAACCTTATGGGAGTTCCCTTGTATGTTATTTGTTGTTTTCCCCTTGTTGCCTTCACTATTTTTTCTTTGTCTTTAATTTTTCTCAATTTGATTACTATGTGTTTCAGAGTGTCTCTCCTTGGGTTTATCCTGCCTGAAACTCTGCACTTCCTGGACTTGGGTTGCTATTTCCTTTCCCATGTTAGGGAATTTTTGACTATTATCTCCTCAAATATTTTCTTGGGTCCTTTCTCTCTCTCTTCTCCTTCTGGGACCCCTATATGTGAATGTTGTGTGTTTAATGTTGTCCCAGCTGTCTCTTAGTCTGTTTTCATTTCATTTCATTCTTTTTCTTTATTCCATTCCATGGCAGTTAATTCCACCATTTTGTCTTGCAGGTCACTTACTTGTTCTTCTGCCTCAGTTTTTCTGTTATTGATTCCTTCTAGTGTATTTTTCATTTCAGTTATTGTATGGCTTATCTCTGTTTGTTTGTTCTTTAATTCTTCTAGGTCTTTGTTAAACATTTCTTTCATCTTCTTGATCTTTACCTCCATTCTTTTTCCAAGGTCCTGGATCATCTTCATTATCAGTATTCTGAATTATTTTTCTGGAAGGTTGCCTATCTCCACTTCATTTAGTTGTTTCTCTGAGGTTTTATCTTGTTCCTTCTTCTCGTATATAGCCCTCTGCCTTTTCATCTTGTCTATCTTTCTGTGAATGTGGTTTTTGTTCCACAGGCTGTAGGATCGTAGTTCTTCTTGCTTCTGCTGTGTGCCCTCTGGTGGATGAGGCTATCTAAGAGGCTTGTGCAGGTTTCCTGATGGGAAGGAATGGTGGTGGGTAGATCTGACTGTTGCTCTGCTGGCCAGAGCGCAGTAAAACTTTAATCCACTTGACTGCTGATGGGTGGGGCTGGGTACCCTCCCTGTTGGTTGTTTGGTGTGAGGCAACCCAACACTAGATCCTACCTGGGCTCTTTAATGGGGCTAATGACAAATTTTGGAAGGGCTCATGTCATGGAGTACTTCCCAGAACTTCTGCTGCCAGTGTCCTTGTCCCCACAGTGAGACACAGCCACACCCTGCCTCTGCAGGAGACCCTCCAACACTAGCAGGTTGGCCTGGTTCAGTCTCCTATGGGGTCGCTGCTCCTTCCCCTGGGTCCCAATGCCCACACTACTTTGTGTGTGCTCTCCAAGAGTGGAGTCTCTGTTTCCCCCATTCTTGTCAATGTCCTGCAATCAAATTCCAGTAAACTTCAACGTCTGATTCTCTGGGAATCCCTCCTCCCATTCCTGGACCCCCAGGTTGGGAAGACTGACATGGAGCTCAGAACCTTCACTCCAGTGGGTGGACTTCTGTGGTATAATTGTTTTCCATTTTGTGAGTCACCTACCCAGCAGTTATGGGATTTCATTTTATTGAGATTGCACCCTTCCTACCATCACATTGTGGCTCACATTTGTCTTTGGATGTGGGATATCTTTTTTGGTGACTTCCAGTGTCTTCCTGTTGATGATTGTTCAGCAGTTAGTTGTGATGCCAGGGCTCTAGCAAGAGGGAGTGAGCACATATCCTTATACTCTGCCATCTTGAACCAATCTCTCAGCCTATTTTAATGATATTATGTTACCTTTATAGTCTGTTTTTTTTCACCCTGTTGAGGCAATATGATATGATTGACATTATTTCTGCTTCCTAAAGGAGATTAAGTGACTGCAGTTGAAATACCATCTACCTGTTTTTTCTAGAAACATCAAACAATAAAATGAATAGAAACAACAGAGTTCAAGGCACAGAAAAGTGGAATTGTTTACAAGTCTTGTACAAGGGCAAATGGGTACTAGAAGTCCTAGATTGAGATGGTTAATTAGAGTATTATGGTTTTTATATACCAAGGTAGTATCTTTCATAGTAAAGGTATATGTTTTCTTTCATTTTATATTACCCGTGGGAGTAGAGATCACATAGTCTATATTCTACAAGGGCTGTTGCAATAAACATGACTGTGGTAACAATCAATGCTAAGTTTAAAAAGAGTTTGGTGTCCCAATCTACATAAGATTATACAATTTTGCAGAGACAAATGATTGTGTAAGAATATAAATGGCCTGATACCAGACTCAAAGAGCTTATAATAAAACACAAAAAGAATTAAGATTAATATAATAAAACATATTTCTAAGGGGAAAATAATTCATCAGATGTATTGGTCTGTTAGTGCTGCCATTACAAATTTCCACATTTGGAAATTTGTAATGGGTGGATTAAACAAATGAAATTTATTTCCCCATAGTTCTGGAGGCTAGAAGTCCAACATCAAAGTTTAAACAACATTGGTTTCTTTCTCCTTGGCTTATAAATGGCCATTTTCTTCTGATGTTGTTGCATGATTGTCCCTCACCATGTGTCTCTCTCTTAATCTTTCCTCCTTATATGGACACAAGTTATTGGATTAAGGCCTATCCTAATGACCTGATTTAACCTTAACTACATCTTTAAAAACCCCATCTCCAAATACAGTCACATTCTGAGTTACTAGGATTTAGGACTTCAAAATATGAATTTAAGAGGGATGCAATTCAGCCCATAACAGCAGAGAATGAGCACACAAGTTCAGGAGATGAGAGACCATGTTTATTTGCCCAGTGTCACAGATAAACATGAAAATATATTAAATTAATTTATACCTAGACATTGTGTACTTTGTGAGACTAAGTCAGGCCCTTTGGATATTTGAGTAATTTGTTGACTTTGATTAATCTCTTCTACTTTAATTTCTCTTCTAGTATAAAAGTGTTGTAAGTGTTCTTCTATGATACACAAATGATCTTATTTTGTGAGACAGCCTCCTTTGTTGTCATTTTTCTAATGCTCTTATATAGCTAGTGCTTTGTATATTTACCTGAAAGAACAATGTGGCAAATTTGATAATATGCTCTAGGTTCCAAGCTAACCAGGACCTTTCCTACGTGACTGCCTATCACTTATTATTCACCATTATTATCTGGTTCAAGGAAAGCATGTCATGTTGGTAATTAAAGAAGAAGGTTAAAGAGACACTTACTTGCCCCTTATTTAGTGTCTGATGAGTGTGAGATATTTTCATTTTATGTTCCTCAATCCATCCCAGAACTTTCTCTCAGTCATCACAAAAAGATAATCTCATGCTGGTGCTTAGCAACCAATGTAGAAGCTATGCAATTAGGTCATATAATCAAGAAAAGTAAGCCTTTGATGGCACCTGTTCTGTATATACCTAAAGGCAAACTGAGTCTGACAATCGTTCATGTAAAATATAAATTCTCTGGAGGCTAAATCTTACTATATTTACGTGAAAGAAAAAAAAATAATGTGATTTTAAAGATGACCATGTTACTCTGAAATACTGTGTGTAACAAGCAAATTAATAGTGTAAAACATGTTTATTTCTAGGGAGGAAGATGGCATATTAACACCTGGAAGAGATAGGATTATTTTGGAATGTTTCCAGTTTTTGTTTACTCAGTCTTTAAAATTTTATATCAAAGAATATGCTATCTTCTTTTATATTTATATTATATTCACTTTGCAAGAATTTTAAATAATCATCTACATGAAAAATTTCTGTTTTGCATATTACAACAATAAAAATATATGTAATACTGTTTCCTAAATGATGACAGTGAATGATGACTGGAAATAAAGTATATGTACAGATAAATTTAGAATGTAGGGAAATTGGGAATTGGGATCAGAAAGAAATTGAGTGCAGTTTGGAAGAGAGCCACCCAAATTCATAATTGGTATGTTACTGTGCTCTCACAGATCATTTATAATTATCTTATGACATGGTTGATGGTGGAAATGGGCACCAGAGCAACATGAAAGCAGGAGTAGCTTAATTTATTTTTTACCTTCAACAGCAGATCAATTTATTTAGGCATTTGGGGGAAAAGGAATGCTATGTATACTTCTCACTTTATTGAGATCTGTGCTGTAGTTTACTATGCGAAAAATCTCACTATATATTGAAACTGTAAAAACCTATGCCAATAGGATTCAAGAATTGCATTGACTATATGATATCCACAGATAATCCCTGCATTTTATAGTAATGAAGTTGCAATCTTCCCTTTGGCCAATCTTATATTATTTAGAACTAAGAAAATTCCCTAGACTGACTGACTTTAATTTCATTTTTGATATTTCATCTAATCTACTGTGGAAGAAACTGAATAAGTTTATGAAAAAAGAGAAGGAAAAAATATTTAAATGGCATGTCATTCCTTTTGTACAGCATCTAAAATTCTGAGCTGATCTTATATGCTCTCTCTTTGAAAAGAGCAGGTGGTACCAAAACCTGTCATAAGAGAAGAAAACTTACAATGTAAATATAATATATATGAGTATTTCTAAAATAGAAACAACTGTGTGCAGAGTTCAATTAATATGGATTAGAATTTTTAAATGTATGAAAATGCTTCTTTCAATTCATGAGACAAGGGGACTTACTGAAAATGTTTGATGATTTTAATCCAAATGAACAAAAAATGTTTTGTTTTTTCAACACGGTTGTGTATTTTCAATATGACATGATATGATAAAATAATTATTATAATTGCATATATATGATTATATGCATATAATTGTCTATGATATATTACACTGTAGGAAAATAGAAATTTTCATTGTGCTTTGAAAGCTAAATATGCATAATTGATAGTACTGATGCCCATTATGATATTAAGAAGATATATTAAGAAGCAGATGAGTAAATGAAAATGCTTTTAATTAATTATATGCAAATACACTTGCATGAATATCAAGTGGATACTGAAAGGAAATAATCTTCACTTTCCCTATTATTCTAAGAATATTTCTGAGTAGAGGTAAAATCACATGTATTGTTTAAATGATGAAATGAAAGAAATTGTATTAAGGGTTTGTATGGCTAGCTTTTAAGAAGGGTTACAGAGTTTTATTGTCAATAAAACCTATAGTTAGACATAATGAAAGGAAGGCAAAGGCTATGAAATATTATGCATTGACATTTTAATAGCATTAGGTCAAGAAGGAATTTTATTTCAATATGCCATATTGTCATATTCAATTAAATAGCTCTCTTAGAAACAAATAGGTTCAGAAAATTCTGTTTTAGTTTGCTTAGTTTTTTTTTTTTTTATGGACAGCTAGCATGATGAATTCTGAAATTATGGTGCTGTAGTGTTTCTATCAAACCTATAAAATAAATATAATTTTTTTCAGAACAACTTTAAAATGTTGGAACCTGAATGATTTAGAATTTATAAAGATAAATATAAAAATGTTTAGTTTATTTAAGTTCAGATTTTTAAAAAACTTAAAAAAAAAACAAAGCAGTAAAAATAAACATCTGATGGATATCAATAAGAGCAGTAGTGAATGCATATATAAAAACACCTAAAATTGAAATTTATTTAAATTCATCATTATGTTTCATAACCACACACACATATGCATAGGTATATCATCTTTTGCAAATGTGACTTCATTGCATGTGAAATAGGTATTTCAACGAGCTCTAGAGCTGAGATTATTTCCATCATGCTTAAAAATTATTCAGTTTTGTATTTTATGAGTCCTGTTTATCTTATGAAACATAAACAAAGAATCAGCATAATATTTCTCACAATTTAAAATTACACTTTGCATTCGGTGACATAATGAATGTGAAGTAAGAAACTGTAGATTATCTCCATGGCACTGAGTGCCTTGTGAGAGACAAAGTTAATAAATATGAGATTCTTTATGTAGCTTCTATACAATAATAACATTGGTCTACAAACTTATAGTTGTCAGTGTTTCCTTTTCTCAATTTTTGTTTTAGTTTTAAGAGGCAAATAAGTAAAATGCTATGTACAGTGCCTTACAACCTATGTATATATAAATACATCCAAAGAGTCAATAAACATTTGTTGAATGTACTATTTTATAAACTAGTTTTGAATAAAGATTCTAATGAATTAAAGGACTCAATCTCCTAAAATATAATGTAAAACATAGGGGAAATATTCCAGGACTTAAGGAAGGATATGCATGGATATTCTTACATTTATTTCCACAGAGAAGGTCTATAGACTATAACTCAGAATTTTATCTAATTCTGTTCTGCAAAGGTACAATTCAAGAAATAAGGCTTTCCTTTTTTTTTTTCCAAGTCAAAATCAAAAGAAAAGGAGAAAAATATAAAGATAGAAGTGTTCCTAGAGAAGACAGACAGTTGGAAAAAAGCAATAGCCTAATATTGAAAATATACCAAAGAATTAAGAAATGATCACAGCACTAATAAAACAAAGCAAACTTAGGTTATTCCAGCTAGTTTTCAATAATATGTGTTTATAATATGAATCTAAGAAATCACAGAAAAGCAAAATAACAAGAAACACATTGAAGATTTCCATAAATTAAAGTATTAATGATTTATCAGGAGAATTTCAGCTATCCAAAAATCTTCTAATGTAGAATACCTCTTCTCCAGATGCCAGTAAAAAAGTATGATTGTATGTTGTGTGTGTGTGTGTATATATATATATATATATACACACACACACACAATGTACATTATGTATACATATATATTACCATTTAATGCAGTTAGATACTTCTATAGAGTTGAAAAAGACCTTAGAAACCCTCTGATCCAACACCCATATTATATATATATATATATATATATATATTTTTTTTTTTTTAACATCTTTACTGGAGTATAATTGCTTTACAATGTTGTGTTAGTTTCTGCTGTATAACAAAGTGAATCAGCTATACATATACATATATCCTTATATCTCCTCCCTCTTGCGTCTCCTTCCCACCCTCCCTATCCCACCCCTCTAGGTGGTCACAAAGCACTGAGCTGATCTCCCTGTGCTATGCAGCTGCTTCTCACTAGCTATCTATTTTACATTTGGTAGTGTATATATGTCCATGCTACTCTCTCAAGTTCATCCCAGCTTACCCTTCCCGCTCCCGTGTCCTCAAGTCCATTCTCTACGTCTGCGTCTTTTTTCCTGTTCTGCCCCTAGGTTCATCAGAACCACTATTTTTTTTTTTAGATTCCATATATATGTGTTAGCATATGGTATTGTTTTTCTCTTTTTAACTTACTTCACTCTGTATGACAGACTCTAAGTCCATCCACCTCACTACAAATAACTCAATTTTGCTTAGTTTTATTCCATTGTATATATGTCCCACATCTTCTTTATCCATTCATATGTCAGTAGACGCTTAGGTTACTTCCATGCCCTGGCTATTGTAAATAGTGATGCAATGAACATTGTAACACCCATATTATAAAAATAGGCAAAATTTTGTGACTTGGTGCAAGTCATGAAGGCCATAAAATCACTGGAAATTGAAGAGTGCTGTTCTTTTCTCCTTTCTCTTGTCATGGCTCTTTAAGTCCAGGAAACTGGCAACCTTCTGAAGCTTTCAGGATTATTATTTCATAAATTTGCATTAAGTACCAGTAAACCTTTAATTTAAATTCATAAATAGCCCTCAAATAAAGTAATGCCTGGGGTGTAATAAATTTAACTATCAAAAAAGCATTAGATAGGATGCCTTTAATGCCTGGACGTCAATGATTCACGAACATCTTGCTCTGTGACCTTGAGTGAGGTTTGGAACTTGCCTTTGTTTCAGTTTCCTCATCCATGGCATGTGTATTGATGGAAGGAATTTTCACATATTAAGGTATGGGGATGTCATTCTGGCTTATACATGATTTGACTTGGGCTTTATGCTAACTATAACAGCCTGACTTATGGCCTTTCAAACATATATTGCACATCTGCTCTAACCATTAAAAAAAAAAGAATGCATTTACCAGATTGTTTAGAATGTCCACGTTGAAGATAAAGATAAATTCCTCCCCTTCTTATGACACCAATGCTAGTACTCCTTCAAATATGATGTTCTCTTCCACCAAAATCATGCTGACTAGTTGTGTATGGGCAAATCTGCCTCTTTGAAACCTTGAAGGAATGTACCCCTGTCATGTTGATGTTTCTTCTTTGTTATGAGAAGATGTAAAACTGTGGTTCAGGTACCCAAAAATGGAGCCAGGTGGCCATTGCGGATGTGATTTCAGACACGTTCCTGCATCCTGAGAACTTGAATTTTCTGAACTGTATCAGACTCAAGGACACCAACAGTCATTCTCAAAACAAAGTCGAAAGAAGCTGCCAGCTGGAACCCTATGGTCTCAAGGTCTCGCCTTGTAAAAATACAACCACTTAAAACTACAACCAATCCTTGCTTAACAAGCACCCTTACTTCTTGCCAGGTCCAAGCCTGATTCTTGACAAACAACTTATGTAACTTTGTGTGTTTTGCCTTTATAAGCCTCCCCCATTTTGTAGTCTGGAGGAACACCATTCAGGTGCTTCTTGAATCTGTGTCTCACAAGCTATAGTCCTCAGTCTGGCTCAAATAAACTATCGTCTAATCCTTAATATAGATTTTTTTGGTGAGTATTTGTGTCAACAGTATCATAATGTCATCCTCACCTGGTTGTTGGATTGCACAAAGAGAAATTATATTGATTCATTAAAAAAATACATTTTTTACCTTCTAGAATATAATGGGGAAAAGAACGTGTCTTGTTCATTGCTTTAAACAATGTGTCTGGTGTTCCTAGGCACTCAAATATTTGCTGAATGAATAGATGAATAAAAGCTTGGCACCCATGGGATAGAGATACCAGAATGTCTGAGAAAGATATACTCCTTGCTTCCATGGAAATTTTAGCTCAGAATGCATTAATAAAATAAGAAAATAAATTTAAGAAAACTGAGACAAACTGGGAATAACATAATGTACCTGCCCATACAGAGTTCATAGCACAGCATGTTATTTCTGATAAATTATTTTCTTCTAAGATAAAACATACCTCCATCAGCCTTTTCAGCAGCAGTTGAAACAAGGACTTTCTAACTCCATGTAAAAGAATCCATGCTGGGGCTTCCCTGGTGGCGCAGTGGTTGAGAGTCCACTTGCCGATGCAGGGCACACGGGTTCGTGCCCTGGTCCGGGAAGATCCCACATGCCCCAGAGCAGCTGGGCCCGTGAGGCACGGCCACTGAGCCTGTGCGTCCAGAGCCTGTGCTCCGCAACGGGAGAGGCCAAAACAGTGAGAGGCCCGCATACCGCAAAAAGCAAAAACAAAAACAAACAAACGAAAAAAGAAACTATGTTGCTAGTGTCCTGTGAAATTCAAAAGAGAAAATATTATCAATAAAGGTCTGGGAGTAGATGATGCAGAAACAGTGTAGTGATTTATTTGATTCAATCTGAAAAATCACTGAATTAGGGGTTTTGTATATATATATGGTATATACATATGTACATATATATCGTATGTGGGATATATGTATGTACTATTTTGCTTTTAAAGGTATAAAAAATTATGTGTATATAATCTGAGCTCCCTTTTTAACTGTGCTAACTCATTTCCTATGGGTATGAACAATAAAATTGAAATTAATTTGCCTTCTGTAAATTATGAGTGAGCATGCGTGTCTGTAAAAGCATTGATTATTTTACCAGCATTTTCTCTTTCTTCTTTATTTTCTAGTGTTATGATAGAAAATGTCTTTTAATTTCCTTGGTTGAATTACATTACCAAGGTCTAAATATTCTGGATTCATGAAATGGAAGGTAAAAAATAACACTTAGTGATCATGATAAAATGAAACATGGTCTTCATAAAAGAATATATTTTCAAAGCAGTGAAAATTAAAACATAAAATTCCCATTAACATTAGTGGAAATGTCACATTTATTGCCTAGCAGTCTAGACTATAATTAACGTTGATTTTTTTTATTGTAAAAGATGATTATCTAAACAATTATAGCTTTTTTGGTTTAAATATCTTTATCAGAAAATATTTTACACACTGTCATTTGCCAGTTTGACCTCCTAAAATGTACATGTTCCCACTGGAACAATTTATTAAAGTGGAAATAAAAGCTCTGCAATAGATCACATTAATACTGCATGGAAACAACTGATGTTCTGCAAAGGTAAGAACACTGGACATAAATCAGTAATTTTGCTCATTCTTTCCCTGGTAAGAAAAGCCTGGATAAATTTGCATTTTATGTTGTTTCTCAAGTGCTTGTGTGGGACTGTTTTTCCAAAGCTTATGCAAGAAATAATGTAATTGTATATTTGTGACCCCAGTAAGTTCAATAGAGAGGGAAAAATAAAAGAGATCATGCATTCAAGGTTCAGATATTATCTTGTTTTGTTTAGATATTCAAATGTCTAATAATATATACCAATCTGAAATGTTCCCACTCTTTTCATCAGTTTGAATGAAGTGAAAATGGCAGCTTACAAATATGTTTAGGATCTGAAGAGTTACACTTTTATTTAAATCTTTATCTCAGAATTATAGAGTACTCACTGCACACTTTCATTTTTTTTTTTTTTTGGCGGTACGCTGGCCTCTCACTGCTGTGGCCCCTCCCGCTGTGGAGCACAAGCTCCGGACGCGCAGGCCCAGCAGCCACGGCCCACAGGCCCAGCCGCCCCGCGGCATGTGGGACCCTCCCGGACCAGGGCATGAACCCGCATCCCCGCATCCCCCGCATCCCCTGCATCGGCAGGCGGACTCCCAACCACTGCGCCACCAGGGAAGCCCCACACACTTTCATTTTTTAATAGTTTTTTTTTAATAGTCTTTTTTTTCTTTTTGGACAGAACTTCCAATTGTAAAAATGTTTGAATAGTGGATTTTATAAATGGAATTAAAAATAAAGTGGAATTTCATTTTCTCAGGTAAGAACAAAATGGACTGGGATCAAGTATTAGCTTGCAAGCTTTCAATAAGGTGAATAAGCAACTTATAGAAACAGCAAACTTAATTTGCAATGGGGATAGAACTTTGCATTGGCATTTTGAGTTTTCTTTGCTACATAGTAACCTGATAGCTTTTCTTTTGGCAAATTGGTTTTGTAACAATTTATTTGTTGTTGTTTTATCTCAATAAGGTTATAGAGCTTCGCACTGACTTCAGTGTAAAATGTCTAGATTCTAACTGCAAGCACTACTGGTCTATTGTTTCGGGATTCAGGGAGAGAGAACAAAAAAGAACATATTACACCACTGGAGATAAAAAGTGAAGGTGACTGCAAAGCGGTGACTCTCCCAATTTATCTTATAATATTTAATAACTCAATAAGTATATTAAGGATATATTATAAGTCAGAATATTATGGAGTTTTCCCCCTCACTGTGTAATTAAGGACAATTTAGTAAAACCCACTGATATTTATCCTACTCATTGAACTAAACTGGAAACTTTTTGAATCATGTATACCTTAGTAACTAATATAAGTCCATATGTAGCCAAAAATATTGTATATTTTCTATCCAACCAAAGGAGTACTTTAATTCTGAACATTTACCTAGAGAATACTATATGCTTGAATTGTGATTATCTTTGAAGTCACATGGTTCAATTCTCTTAAGTCTGGTAGTAATTTCCTCTATTCTACATCTATTTTTCTTCTTACAATGATACAGATTTTATTACAATACAAGGTCATCAGTTCAGTTACAATAATAATATTTAACAGTTCTTTCTACATGTCATAAATGCTTTATAAAAGTTTTACTACATTCTCTCATTTACCCAAATGCTAACTCTTGCATTTTGTACTTACTGCCATTGTCAATTTTATATACGGAAAGATATGAAAATACTTGTCTGTTCCACAGTTAATAAATCAGGATTCATGGATTCAATCCCAGGTAGTGTATTTCCAGAGACCACATTTTTAGTCACTGAGCCAATCTGTAACATCAATTATTAAAGAATTGTTCTTTGTATTTACCTTTAATATGGAGCTTAACCTGACCTGCCATATCAGAGCTACTTGTAACAATTTATTCCTCTTTCCATAATACAGACCTTCAGTAATTAGAAAACATCAATTTTCCTCTTTCCATGTTTTCTGTCACCAAGCTATATATCTAGCATGCTTTAACTGATGTAGTTTTCAGATCCTTCTCTATATTGTTTATACCTCTTCCCCCATATACATATGTGCCATATTTTATTGCCTCATTTAAAATGTGATAACCTAAGGATCGAATCAATTCTCTGATTTGACAAAATAAGGGCATGGTAACAAGTGAAGCTATAGTTTTCCATAAACTTACTAGACCTATGATAGTTTTATGAGTTACAAATTAGAAGAATGATAAAGTTGAAAGAAGTGTCATATATCACTCAGATCATGAGATTTTCTAACCTGAAATTACTTATTTCATATACTCTGTGTTGGACTAGAAAGTTATCTCAAAACCTGGATTAAATTGTGTGTTCTAAGGATTTGCTATTCCTAACTTACTCTTTTCTGTCTTTATTACACCTCATATTAAGAATAGTTCCCCCCAAAATAAATATTAATATTAAAACAACTTGAATAACCAAAATTTTATTCTATGGAATTTATTATTTTAAATTACATCTTATTAAATTACACACTTAAAAATATACTATCCTTGATCTGTCCTTAAGAGAGTTTTACCACTATACTTCATTTGCTTTTTTGTATAAGAAAGGAAAAATGAGGCTAAAGTTTTAAATCTATAAGTAATTTTTTGGCTTGTGTTTAAACCAACTTTTATAAAGTACTTACTGTTGGTCTATGATCCCTTAGAATTCTGTATTTACTAACATTAGTTTTGTAGTCACATATCATATCACCAACTCCCAACACTCCAAGAACTAGCTTTCCCATTTGGTTGAATTGTTGTTTCGTTTTGTTTTGCTTTATTTTATCTATGGAAACACACAGGGAATGTCCTAATGTATTTGATAGCTAAATAAGATCTAAACTGTTGAAAAAATATTAATGTGTTGAGCATCAAATACATAAGATAGCTAATAGGACAAACATTAAATCTGCAGAATCTATTGCCAAAAGTGTTATAAAGTTCCTACCATAAGAGAGTTTGTTTATGACCATAAATTCATGGAAGCTGGGAACAAAGGGTGGGATAGCTGAATAAAGCAGGTCACTGTCTTCTCTGGAAGCCAGAGGTTCTGCGCAATCTACTCCTGTCACATTCCAGATGGAAACTTTGTTATTAATTCATCAACATGTTGTCTTTCTGCAATATTGAAAATTATCTTCTAGTGGAAATACCATACTGTCACAGTCCTTTTTCTATTAAACTTGGTTTCAGAGACAAACATTCAAGAAGGAAGTCTTTTCTATTGTCAATATCTTGTGATGTTTTGCCCCATTCATGTTAATTTCCTCTCTCACCCTTTCAGTATTTCTAACATGGTGTGTAGTCAAACAACTGCTCAGGAGATTTGCACTTTACTACTTCCTATCTACTTAGTATTCACCATTTCATGTATATACAAGTGCCTATAATACTCCAGAACTATACTGAATAATGGGGGGAAAATGATGGATAGAATGAAGATCCCTTCCACCATGAAAAGTGTCTAGTGGAGAAGATATACAATAAATGGGTATATTTAACAATTGCTTCAATAGACATAAAATATATTTCCAAGGGAAGATATCTGAAGGTTATAACCAAACTCTGGGGAAGGTCAGAGGAGAAAAAAAAAGCCTATGAACATGCCAGGAAATAAGAGGAAGTTGGACACTCACAGTGAATTGCAAATAGCACTTTATTGATGAAAATGCAGTGTTCAAGGTCGAGTTCAATAAAAGTAGAGACCGAAGAAGAAAGCTAAAGATCATACAACATGTATATTTTACCAATTTTAAGAATTCAAGACTTTACCTTGAAAGTTATGGGGAATCATTGTAAGCTGAGGTTTTATTCATTTGTTTTTTAGTTAATTATGATTATATTCTTATACAGGCTGCTGGCATTAGCCTGACTCAGTATCTAATGTCAGGCTTTCCACTGAGATAGGTGACATGGGGAGCAGCTAGAACAGTGCAGATTCATCCATAATCCCTTTCTGTTGTTCCTCACCATCAATGATCCATCTGTTTAGTTTATGAACAATTAGTGATTCCAGGTTTTAAATAGTTCAGTTTCTACCCAGTTTATCATCAACTCCTGATTTTTGAATTAAAGCATTTTAATTATATATGTATACAATTACATATATATATATATATATATATATATATATATATATATACACACACACTTGTTTTTTTTTACTCTGCCACTGCTACAATAACCTCTGCCCTCATGTCTGATAGGGGTGACTATAAGATGGGTCACAATGTGATTGGATGACCCCACCAGGGGAGGTCCCTGTCTCCCTTGTTGACAGCTGTCACCATTGCCTGAGCAGAAGACATGGTATCGAGAAAGTGCCAAAGAAATGCATCCTGGATGAATGCCTGCTTACAAAGATAAATGAGTGAATGGATCAATCAGACAGGAGACCTGGATTTAAATCTAGCCTGTGTGATTTTGGACCAGGAAAAGAGCCTTTCAGAAAACAGCCTCAACTTCTGAACCTCAGCTGCTTCTTCTACTAAAGAGAGACAATAATCCTAGTACCATTCTGTCTCACTGGATTGTAAAGATCAAAATGAAAAACTGCAAGGAGACAAAATCTGCCCCCATTACTCCAGTACCTCCTCCCCAGAGCTGGGCTAAGTAAATAGGAATCTGGTTTCATGTCTGAACTGCTCAGACACTTCAGAAGGTGCCTCACCCCTCTGGCCTGGGTTGCAGGGTCTGGCTCAACTCACAGTGCCCTTTCTCTTCCCTGTATCCAGGTGACCTCTCAGAGGAGCCACTGATTCTCTTCCGTGGCACTTGATTTCTCTCTTCTCTCCAACAAACTAAACTGTTTTTCTCTTTTTTCTTCTTTTTCTTTTGCTGTAGCAGTTAATTTTTCCAACTACCTATAGAACATAAGTGGTTTTGTTTTTTTAAAAAAAAAGTAGTAGATATCAACATCAGATACTTTGGTAGGAAGAATCTTAGTGACCAGACGAAGAATGGGTGTCCTGGCAGGCAGTGAAGAGACAACAGCTGTGTGTCTTGAGTTTCAGAGCAGCAGGACACAGAAGAATGCAAAGAGGAGAATCCTGGACACCACAAAAGGCATATAGTTGGAGAAAAATTGGGCTTCGCCTGAGGTACAGACCTGGACAAGCTAAACAGGCTCTGACCCCAGACGGCTAGAGCCCCAGGACCTCCAATCTCCGTGGGCCGGCCAATCTCCATCCCAGCTTCAGTTTCCAGCCCTAGAGGCTCCAAAACCCTCTCACCCTCCATACCCCCACAAGGTGGTGTTTTCCTTGGCAAGAAGTGCAATCATATCTAATTATTCCTGAAGAGATGATGTTTAACTGTGGCAAAAATCCAGTGACTTATTTCAAAAATTAACAGAGGAAGACACAACAGCTCTGATTGAAGAAAGGAGAAAATATCTGCCATGGTTGAGCCTTATAAGCTCACCACTAGCAAGGGGTACACAGGTCAAAAATGTCACCTTAGCTGGTGTTTTCTGTGAGTGGAATTATCCAGGAGCTTATAGTCACATAGTCTATTTCCAAGCTCTAATACTGATCGATAAGAGAGATATTATGACTCGGTCCCATGTATATTCATAACACGTATGATATATGGGATGATATACCTCTCCCAGCATGAGAGATATTATTTTTATTTCACAGAAATTAGTAGTGTCTAATAGCATTATTTTCTGATAGATCCACATATTTCTCCACTGTAGCTGGTAGCAAACACTGATGGGTATATGTCCACATTCTTGATGTTAATCAAATCATATGAAAATCTAGCATGAACTTAAATTACAGAAATGATTTCACTACCTCTGCATAATCTATTTTATAAAATATGTCCATGAATATATATTATTCTCCGCCTCCCTTTAAGATTTTGGCTCTTTGTGACTAGTTGTGCTTTTCATTTAATTATCATGCTTGGGTTTCCACACCCATTATGGACCCCATCATTCATAGTCTTTCATTAGTTTTGGTAAATTCTTAGCTATTGTCTCTTCACATATTTTGGTGCCATGTTCTCTCTCTTTATTCTTTCTGGGACTCCACTCAGACATATGTTACACTTTTAATATTGCACTAGCTCTGGGATCAATTTTTCCTATCTTTCCACTATTTATTCCCTTTTGTTTTCTTATTAACATTGCCAGGTTTATATTTCAGGTTTGAACTAGTTTCATGACAAAAAAGGAACTTACAATATTCTTTCTTCTTTTCTCTAAAATAATAAAATTATGTCATAACCAAGGCTTTCTTTCTAATAGAAGTTACCCAACAGATTATTTTCCAGTGCTTTATTTTCAATCACTTAGATTGATTGCTTTTTCACCTTTCAGATCTATCTTTTCTGTAAAGAGAGTTGGATCTACTTTTGAATGCACTTGCAATATGTTTTATGTGGATTTTTCCCACTTAGGTTCATGACTATAATACCTATACTTAAAACAATGTGGTTAGATAACTTTCAAAAATAAAAATCAATGCTTAAAGGTAAAAAGCTGAATAAAATTCATAAACCTGGCTAACAAGTCGAGAAACAACAAACAGTCCAAAATAAACAAGTTGTGCATTATGGTAATAATAGTGTCTTCAAGATATGGTGCTTGAAAACAAGAAGTTGCTTTTTATGAGCTAAGTTTTTTCTTATTGGCCAGGACTAACACTGGATTCAGTATTGTGGATCTTCTACTGAAAATTGAAAGCAGGTAAGAAATTTAGCATGAAGAATTGAGAAATAAAACCAAAAGGCAAAAGCTCATTGATGCCACAATATTTTTTTTCTAATTTATGCTACTTAGGAGTTGGATTGTCTAATTTTATTGGCTTCTAATACACTCCACTCCTGGAAAGTAATCATGAATCATAGGGACAAACAATAAGGCAAGGAAAATACATGCATAAGGTAAACAGAGAGGATAACAAGAAGCAAAAGACAGAACAGATTATTTTAGCTCCTTAAAAAGAGTAAACACATATATCATGAAAAAGATACACTTGTACTTAAAGTTTTTAAAAATATTTTCAAGAACCTGATACAGGAAATGTCATTGACTTAATAATTCTCGAAATGATTTTTATATGGTGTATTTGTTTTTATAGTGAGGTTGACTTTCCCAGTATGAGAAAGAAGCAGCAGATATAAACATTTAAAACAAACACACAAAACGTATTAGTCTGGGCCACCAACCTTTGTAATCTTGGGGATTAGATTAGAAAGGAGCAGAGTAAATGAATATTAGGATCACAGAAGTATGGAAAAACTATGGGCTCTGCCTCTTATTCAAAGTATTTCTATGGATTTTGCTTTTCAACATATTTGTTTCTTACTGAAAGCAATTTTTCTATTACTGACAAATACATCATTTTTTTCTATTTCTTCCTCTCCCCACATCTCCATTTTTTGAGAAATCCATGAGATGAAATGCATGTTTTTGAGAAATCCATGAGATGAAACAATGCATGTATGCATGGGGCATAACCCAAGTGTGCTGTGAAAGGGAACAAATCAGAAGGAATATTGCTTGAGGTCAGCATCTGATGTGTTCATTATTCCTAGATCTGTGAGGTAAGATGACAGGCAGAATTGTCTTCTTCATGGAGTACCGAGTGAACATTTCTAAGATAGACAAGTGAGAGTATTTGCAATACAAACCTTAATAATATAACATCTGCTGTGTTTCATTTATATTAACATAGGAAAGGTATGGTAGTAGTTATAGTATATAGCGTTAGGGTAAATTTATACTATTTCATGGCATTTGTTAAAAATAAGGATTGAAAAGAAACAAGAAAACTCTTATGGTCAGTAATATAATACACAGAATTCTCACCTCAAGTCACCAGTTTGAATAAGACTATATTTTCAAAAATATAAATTTGTCAGTTGCAATGTAATTACTTTACTTATTATATATTAGCAAGCTGGTTCAGTTTTTGTGGAAGTAAGATGCCATCATTAAAAAAATAGGCAATGAAGTTAACAGATTTTTTCTTGGTGATAATGGTGATTTTGTTAAATGCTATATTTGTGTGGACTTAGAAACTGACTTCTTGTATTTTCTGTATATGATACAAGAGTATGTCTAAAACAACAAAACAGTTTGAACGTTATTCTATGTAGATTTGAATATTTCTTTTCTTTTATTGGAGTATAATTGCTTTACAATGTTGTATTAATTTCTGCTGTACAATGAAGTGAACCAGCTGTATGTATACCTATATCCCCTCCCTCTTGGACCTCCCTCCCACTGCCCCCCCCATCCCACCCATCTAGATCATCACAGAGCACTGAGCTGAGCTTCCTGTGCTTTATAGCATATTCCTGCTAGCTATCTATTTTATGCATGGTAGTGTATATATGTCAATCATAATCTCCCAATTTGTCCCACCCTCCCCTTCCCCCACTGTGTCCACATGTCTGTTCTTTACATCTACGTTTCTATTCCTGTCCTGCAAATAGGTTCATCTGTCCATTTTTCTAGAATCCACATATATGCATTAATATACAATATTTGTTTTTCTCTTTCTGGCTTACTTCTATTATCTTCTGGAACCAATTTTGAAAAGTTAGCCTCACTTTGAAATTAGTGAATATGTATTTGGAAAACTCAAAAGCAGACTTGTGTATCTGTCAGATGCTTCAATGAAATAGAGACTTTTGTATGTGGGGTAACTTGGGCAAAGGAGATGAGGAACTATTCTTAGGGATGTGAAGATACACTGTCTCTTTGCTTGATCTCCTATAAAAAGCCTGCAATGAATTTCTAGAATTGAGTCTATACAATGTAGGTTAAAATGTAAATTGTTGCACTACCCTACACTAATTGTATCCCCATGTGCGCACATGCATGCTTGCACCATTGCTTGGAATTTGTTTTGTGCATTTACTCATCTTGAGCTGCCCTCCACATTCCAGTCTTTATTGTCCTTCTGCCTGTTAGTCCTTCCCCTCATCTCCCCACTTATTTCATTCTTCAGATCCAGCTCTTGCACAATGATGATATATCAACCAGAAATGTTTTCACTCTTCTTCACTTTGTTTGCTCCCAGCGAGAAAACTGTTAGGATCTGGTAAAAACAAACAAACAAAAACCGAAACTCCCACATTGGTCCATGTTGATGGTCCTTGATCATGTCCAGTTTTAGTTTGGTTGAGCTTATCTGATTTTGCTTAACTTAGCTATCCCTTGACTACTTGCTGCTTTTGCTAGAAGTGGTTTATTAACTTCAATCTGCCATTTTGCTCTCTTGGCTTTCTTATTTCATGCACCTCACTTTCCTGATGAGGTTAATCTTCCCATTTCTAACCAAACCTGAAATTTGTGGGATAGTTGATCCATATTTTGTCTACATGGATGTTTTAATCAAATCTTATATTTATCAGTGAGCATTTAAAACTTTAAATAGATGATGTCCAATTAATAAACAGCATATCTAGAATTTATGCTAAACTACTTAGAATGTAGAATTATTTGTCTGATGAATTGGAAGAATATAGACACGTATATTTTTAAAACCAACACATGGGCAAGGTCTCTTTTATTCCAAATAAAATTGCAAAATAATGATTTTTCTTGATCATTACCTGTTCTTGATCATGACCTATCCCTAATTTAACATCACATTACTATTTCCTTCAAATAGTTTCTTTGTTGCCTTTTGAATACACAGAGTTTTATTTTTATAATTGTTTCATCATGAAGATACTAACAGTGATAATGACCACTTTCAACTATGGTACTGTATACAATATATAATATTCACTTACAATACAGGGAAGTGTTTATGTAAAATTAAAATACATTCATATTGGGATGTTTTTAGTAAATGATATAAAGGATGATGTGTGGTTTGTCCCGTGATCAACAGAAAGATGAGTTTAAGTTTTACAGTTAGTAGATTATAATAGAGTTTACTTTCAACTGAAGTCAGTAAGTTTATTTTTTAAATATTGTTTTAATCAGAATGATTTTATTTAGAGAATGATTTTAAATGTAGGCATTCTTGGGTCTGCATATAAAACTTGGGTCTCCGTATACATGCTTTAAAAAAAGGAAAAGAAAAAATGTTCAGTCACATGGATTTCAAGTTCTAACTGTTCACACACTACCACATGCTAAGGTTCTTAGAAATAGTTTCCTTCCTTCCACCTCCAGTTTATATGTCATTCTAGTGCTTCCTTCTACTTTTGACAGACTTCAAATTACGCATCACCAAGCTTCTTTTCCACATTCCCATCAAATAGATTGCACACAGTAAACATCAATTTTCTTCAATCATCCTTGATAACACACATCTCAAATATTTTTTATAACATATATCTGTTTACTATTTTTACGTTAAGTAAAATAGTTATTATGTGCTTAAAAGTTTCAAAGGATGTAACTTAAAGTATAAGGAAAATATTAATTTAAAAACCTTTTAAGACATTCAATAGAATAGAAATGATAAAGATTTAATACCCACAGTTCAATTAATACTTTTGTGAACAAATTATTTTCTTAATATTTATTTATTTGGCTGCACTGGGTCTTAGTTGCAGCACGTGGGATGTTTAGTTGTGGCACATGGGGTATTTAACTGAAGCATGCAGGAGCTTTTTTAAGTTGTGGCATGCAGGCTCTTATTGCAGCATGTGGAATCTAATTCTCTGACCAGGGATTGAACCTGGGCTCCCTGTATTGGGATTACAGAGTCTTAACCACTGGACCACCAAGGAAGTCCTGTGAACAACTTCTTTAACAATCAAAAAAAATCATTTTTCCTTTTGATTCTTGAATATATATATGCCAATTTTCTATGTAATTTTTTCTCATGTAACATTTTATGATAAAAAAATACAACACAAAGTTGCATAATTCTTTAAAATTTCATTGAACGTATGTTCTAAGGATTGCATATTTACATTTTAATTATTACACTATCATTAGTTCTTACTTGATCAAAACAACATAAATGGATTTTAAAATGTTGGTAAATAATAAACAATCATAGAAAGAAAAAATGAGAAAAATGGCAATTTTTCTGTTAATTTGCATGCCCATGATCAAAATTACTTATTTCTAGAATGAAGTTGGGGACTACACTCATTTTCTGTTATTGTTTTTATAAATGTAATTGTTCATACACTTTGTTTATATAAATAAACAAATGAGACTGTATTTTTGTAATCGAAATTTAACTAATTTTTAAACATCTTTTGAGTAACATGCCAATAATCACAATGCCCTATCTTCAAAAATTATCTTAGTGATCTATCAGCTAACGCATGTTTTATTTAATTTTGTTGAAAGCAATACTACAGAGCCTTTTTCTCAGTTCTTGGTTTCATCATTCCCTTTATTTTCACATTAGATGAAGTTAACTCTAATTGTTCTTTTGTATAGTGCCCATGAGGTTTTTATGCTTTGGGGCTATGCACCAAGTTAGGTTGTTATGAAGAAAAGGGTATCACTGTTAAAAGTTTGAGGAATTTTGAAAGGGAAAGTGAGCAGGAACTTATATCACTACGTCTCTATTACAAGTGTGTTATCAGGAAGATCAATTCTAGAAAAGATTAAGTATTGTGGAACTTAAGGATTTAAAAATCAATTCCCTTAATATTTTCCACTTATACATGTTCCTTATAAAACCTTAGACAAGTTTCATATCTTACATATAACCCAGTTTGAAAACCATTGGCACATTTTACATTGGAATTTTTGTTTTCGTAACTGTTTTCACCCAGGACAGTGAATAATTTGAGAAGAATGATTTTGCTTTGTTTATTTGTCTGCTTGTATTTGAGAGGGCTTACACTATGCTTGCAATGTAGGAGTTAATTTTCTTTTAATGTAATGAATGGAATGTTGAATAATGTAATAGATATTTCAAAGTGTTACTGTTATTAAATACTTTCTTACATTCTATTAGACGGTAAACATTTGAGGTCTTATCTATACCTATATCATCCTCATTTTTAAGGGTCATTGTGCAAAATGTCCAGTTTCCTGACCACATCTTGTGCAGAGAGTTGGGAGTCCTTAGCTAATCAATTCTTTCAAAGCTCCCAGGTGCTATCATAGGAACCAGCACAGTGACAAGGTCTTCATAGTCCTCACTCCCCAAACAGTGGAAATTGCTGCACCCATTTGGTGTCCACAAACCTTGCTTTCAATAAGCACTTCATTTCAGGCAAACAAAATTTATAATCCATTCAATTCTTTACCACTATGTGCCATGAGCTACCATTATCTCACTTTCTAATGGCAATGTGGTTATCAATACATTCAAACTATATCTGGTCAAAAACAGCAATCCCCATCATTGGCAGTCTAGTAAATGGAACTATTCCTGAGACCAAGGATTTTATTAGTCAGTGTGTCTAGACAGGAAAACAGAAACCATTCTAGATATTTTAGGTAGATAAAGGATTTAATGCAGAGTATTATTAATGAAATGTTGCAAAGTATATAAGAGAAAAAAGAAGAAAGTGAGACTAGAGGAAGAAAGAAGTCAGGATGATATCTAAAGATTAGAAGGTTGTTATTACTCCCAGGAAGTATATAATCAGAATGCATTTTTGGTGTTGGGTTCAACGAGAAAATTAAGCAGTATAAGTGACTTAGAGAGTGATTGTAGTCTTTCTTTTCACATTTACTTTCTATTGAGCAGTCAGTGAAAATTTCTCTGCTAAAGTGACATTTGAGCAAAATCTTAAGGAAGTGAGCCATTTGAACTTACTCGCAGAGAAGATATTAATGGAAGAACTCTCGAGGCAGTACCTTTATTGGCACATTTGAAGAACAAGGAGGTCAGAATGGCTAGAGTGGTGTTACTAAGGGAAGGAGGTAAAGGATATCATCAGAGAGGTGGCAGGAGGCAAGGTCACGAAGCCTCCTGTGTGCCAGAGCTAGAATTTTGGATTTTATTTTCAGACAAAAGGGAAGAAAAAGGATAGTTCTGAGCAGACAAGTTTCCAAGTAATCCAGACCCCTTTGTATTCACTTCTTTTTTATAATTCCATTTGCTCCTGTGTAGATAGAACTTAGTGAATTGCTTCTAACAAATAAAATATAGTAAAAGTGACAGGACATCATTCCTGAATTTTGGAACTTATGAATTTTAAAAGCTTTTGGTTTTCACAATTTTGAGAAATCTTGACTACATGAATCCTAAGACAAATCTTATGAACATGTTGTATATCCAATTTTCTAGCAAGGTCTCCTATAGATATCTTTGAAGCAGTCCCCACTCCCCAATTAGAAGCTCCACTATTGTTGGAAAAAAGCATTCACAGCTGCACTGTTATTTCTCCCCCATACCTTACTCTGATGGCTGACTTAAGGCTGCTAATTAGTGGGGATGCCTTTAACAAATATCTTACGTCCAAGGAAGGGTCAATGTTGGGAAATGGAAATCACGTTGAAGGGGAGTTTCTGGACTTCTTCAGAATGAAAGTGTAATCTATCCATTCCAAATGGCTTGGCTTGGCATCTTTGAGTTTCCCAAGGAAGCCCTTGCCTTTGAAATGGAGACTTAAGCATTTGTATAAATTGCAAAGACTAAACCACTCAAAGTTGCTGAGCTCACAGTTCTATTAAGGGTGCTGCCAGAGTTCTGAAGAGAATCACCAAAAGCTTTTTTATTACTATCCTAGATGTGTCAGAAACTGTAACATTACTTAACTCCAAGGAAAAAAAAAAAAGACTTTAATAAATATTTTACTTGGAACCTTCTGACAAAAATCTGATGTATTGTGGATTTATTTATATTACAGATATTTGTACTTTTTCCTGACTTTTCTGATTTTGTCCCCCCACATATCTTTGTCTTTAAAACCTAATTGCGAAGCTTCATTTCCAAATTCTTATTAAATATGAAGTTATACAAGTGACCCCTCACAGAAACCTATTGTACAAAATTATTTAAGCCAATTATAATGCCAATAATGTACATTAGTAGGACCAGTTCTCATTTTAGTAGAAAATTACTGCTCTTGTGTAAATATTTTTATAATTTCTTTGATAATTAAAGTAAAAGACAAGTAGAAGAAGGAAGTGAGCAGAAATTTTTCTTCTTGAGATAATCGTGCTCTTTTGTGGGAATTTCAACAGTATTTTATATTAATTTTTAGAATATTCTTAGTATCCTCCTCAATGTTCTCTGTATTCTATATATACAGATGATCAAATTAAATTAATTTCTATCTTTTAGAAAAATGTCTAGAAGTATCACAATGTTAATTATATTTAACAGATAATCTGTACCTCTATATTTAACAGATAATAGTACCTCTATTTTTTGATCAGAACTTCCATCTCTATCTCTGTGGTTTCACTGACAGCAGGCTTGTTCAAACATGGGAAACTTCATTCCCTACTCCACTGAGCCACAGATTATCATTTTAGTTTGGTTGTTTAACCCAAAAGTGGATCATTACATAGTTTCTCAGAGAGTATGGACTTTGACAGAGGCGGTGTCAGTTCAGGAGTTATCTAGGTGGCTCATCACATATTAACTCAGGTGCTACTGGAAGACAATTTTTGCCATGTGTGTAAACAATGAAGCCATTGTATAGTGAGGAAGTAGAATAAAATAGTCATTGATGGTGAAGTGGAGTTAAAAATTAAAAGAAAAAAAAAAGAAAAAAATGGGGCAGGAGGAGAATCCTTTGGTTCTTCCACAGTGCTCCAGTCCTTGAGCTCCTGTTCTTGAATTCCATGATTTAGTGGAATATACTTGCACCACTATATTGCATTCCTGTTTTACACAAGTCATGTTTTTATATTTACAATCAACAGTAAACTAATTCAATAGCTAAGAAAAATTTAGTATCAAGAAAAGCAGTGATGACATGTTGGAATATTATATATATAGCTTTATATTTTTCAATGGTTCTTGATATTTTGGATAGAAATCCACTTTGAGGCTAGTCTAGTTTCCTTGCTATATCCTTTCTCTACTTTTCTAACAAGTCTTACTTTTTATTATCTGAGAATTTAAATATATAAATATATATTTATAAAGATAGATGATTTACACATATTTGCTATGTGACAAAACAGATTTTAAATATTTATAATATGCTTATCCAAATTTTTAGCAGCTTTATTGAGAGATATTTCACCCCCTATAACTGTAGACTTCAATATTTTTCAGTAACCGTATAGGTCTGTATGACCTTCAGCACAATCTAGTTTTAGAAGATTTTCATCAGCCCTAAAGGTTGTCTCATGATCGTACCTCTTTGTCTATTTTCGAATATCTTGAACCACCTCAGCCCTAGGCAACAAATGATCTACTTTTTAATTCTATAAATTTGTTTTTGCTAGGCAATTTATATAAATGGAATCATACAATAAATTGATTTTCGCATCTGATACTTTTTACATAGCATAATAGTTTTGAAGTTCTTTCATTTTGGACGAAGTATCAGTGTTTTGCTAGTTTGTATTGCTAAATAATATTATATTGTTTACATATACCACAGTTTGTTTTTCCATTCAACAGTTAATGGACATTTGATTTCCTTCAACTCTTTAGCTATCATGAATGATGCTGCTATGAACACTCTTGTACAAGGCATTGTGTGGACATATGTATCATTTCTCATGGGTAGGTCTTACCACTGGAATTTCTGGGTCAAATGATAAACATATGTTAATGTTTAAGAAATTTCCAAATTTTTCTCAAAACTGACTATCATTTTACATTAAAACTACAATGTATGATTGTTTTAATTTTCCCACACCTTCACAAACAGATGAAATGCTTATTTGTGTGTATATGTAAAAAATATATATATATATACACACACATACATACATACACACACACATATCACTCTAATATAGTGAATGTGTACTAGTATATCATTGTGATTTTAATTTGCATTTCCTTAAGAAATAAGGTTATCAAGCATCTTTTCAGGTGCTATTAATGACTCAGATCATTTTTAGCAAAATGTTTATTTTATTCTTTTGTCTATTTTAATTGTTTTTTGTCTTCTACTTATTAATTTATAAGTGTTCTACATTCTGGATATAGTTCCTTTATCAGATAAATGATTGCAAATATTTTCTCCCAGTCATTGCTTTGTCTTTTTATTATCTTATTGATGTTTTTGAAGCACAACAAATTTTAATATTGATAAACTCACACAAATTATATTTTTAAATGTTTTGAACTAGAGATACAGATGTAGAGAACAAATGTATGGACACTAAGGGGAGAAAGTGGCGGGGGTGGGTGTGCTGTTGGGATGAATTGGGAGATTGGGATTGACATGTATACACTAATATGTATAAAATGTATGACTAATAAGAAACTGCTGTATAAAAAAATAAAATAAATTTCAAAAACAAAAAAGAATAATAACTCTTTCAAATAAAGTGGAAAATGGTGGGTGATATTCATCTATTATCAATATTCTAATAAATGTTCTCAAATTTTCAAAAAAAAAGTTTTGGATCATGTCTGGTGACACTGTTTTGCCAAATCACTGGTTGCAAAGATATTCTCCTATGTTTGTTGTAGAAGATTTATGGTTTTAGTTCTTATACTTAATATTACCATATTACCATCTATTTGGAATAAATTTGGGATATGATTTGAGATAAGGATCACATGTCCTTTTTTTTTATGTGGATATCCAAATGTTCCAACATATTTGTTGAGGAGAATAATTTCCAATTGAATTAGTTCTGTACCCTTGTTTCAAAGACTTGTTTTTAGATTCCTAATTTTAATATCTCTATTCTTGGTCAATAACATACCTCATTACTGTATCTTTATAATGAATTTTAAAATAAGATCTGTAAATCATACCATCTTTTCTTTTCTTTTTTTTTAATTAAAAAAAATAAAAGAGGCACCAGTGCTGTGTCAGTGTCCTGGGGCCACCCTAACAAATCACCTCAGCTCAACAACACAAATGTGTTTTCTCACAGTCCGGAGGCCAGAGTCCAAGTTCACAGTGTCGGCAGGGTTGGCTCCGTCTGAACGCTGTGGGGAACAGTGCTCCAGGCCTCTCTCCTAGCTTCTTGTGACCTCAGGTGTCCTAGGCTTGTAGATGTGTTTTTCCCGTGTCTTCACATTGTCTTCCCTTTGTGTACGTCTCTCTCTGGGTCCACATTTCCCTGTTTTATAAGCACACCAGATACCATTAGGGCCACCTAATGGCCTCAACTTGATCATCCACAAAGACCTTACTTCCAAATAAGGTCACATTCACAGGTACTGGGGACTGTGACTTAAACGTCTTTCAGGAAAACACAATTCAACCATGACAAGTGCTAACACAAATAGGTTTTTTTCTGACATAAGCCATACTTGGCTAGGGTTTTTACTTTTTTAAAGTAGGCCATTGTTTTGTTTTGTTTTTCCTGAAACATTGTATATTGTTTACTTATGTTGGGGTGAAATTCACATAACATACAGCTAAGCATTTAGAAGTGAACTATTCAGTGACATTTAGTCCATTCGCAATGCTGTGAAACCACCACCTCTATCTATTTCCAAAACATTTTCATCACCCTAAATGGAAACTCTGTACCCATGAAACAATGGCTCCCAAGCCTCTGGCAACCCCCAACCTGTGCCGTTGCTTTTTTTTTTATAATTATTGAATTTTATTTTATTTATTTTTTTATACAAGTTCTTATTAGTCATCAATTTTATAAACATCAGTGTATACCTGTCAATCCCAATCGCCCAATTCATCACACCACCACCACCACCACCACCACCACCATGCACAGTTTTCCCCCTTTGGTGTCCATACGTTTGTTCTCTACATCTGTGTCTCAATTTCCGCCCTGCAAACTGGTGCATCTGTACCATTTTTCTAGGTTCCATATATATGCATTAATATATGATACTTGTTTTTCTCTTTCTGACATACTTCACACTGTATGACAGTCTCTAGATCCATCCATGTCTCAACAAATGACTGAATTTTGTTCCTGTTTATGGCTGAATAATATTCCATTGCATATATGTACCACAACTTCTTTATCCATTCATCTGTTGATGGGCATTTAGGTTGCTTCCATGACCTGGCTATTGTAAATAGTGCTACAATGAATATTGTGGTGCATGTGTATTTTTGAATTGTAGTTTTCTCTGGGTATATGCTCAGTAGTGGGATTGCTGGATCATATGGTAATTTATTTTTAGTTTTTTAAGGACCCTCCATACTGCTCTCCATAGAGGCTGTATCAGTTTACATTCCCATCAACAGTGCAAGAGGGTTTCCTTTTCTCCACACCCTCTCCAGCATTTGTTGTTTGTAGATTTTCTGATGAAGCCCATTCTAACTGGTGTAGGGTGATACCTCATTGTAGTTTTGATTTGCATTTCTCTAATAGTTAGTGATGTTGAGCAGCTTTTCATGTGCTTCTTGGCCATCTGTATGTCTTCTTTGGAGAAATGTCTTTTTAGGTCTTCTGCCCATTTTTGGATTGGGTTGTTTGTTTTTTTAATATTGAGCTGCATGAGCTGTTTATATATTTTAGAGATTAATCCTTTGTCCATTGATTCATTTGCAAGTATTTTCTCTCATTCTAAGGGTTGTCTTCTCATCTTGTTTATGGTCTCCTTTGCTGTGCAAAAGCTTTTACATTTCATTAGGTCCCATTTTTTAATTTTTGTTTTGATTTCCATTACTCTAGGAGGTGGATCAAAAAAGATCTTGCTGTGATTTATGTCCAAGAGTGTTCTTCCTATGTTTTGCTCTAAGAGTTTGATAGTGTCTGGTCTTACATTTAGGTGAACATTTAGTTCACCATTGTTCTAATTTCATTCTTTTACACGTAGCGGTCTAGTTTGCCCAGCACCGCTTGTTGAAGAGACTGTCTTTTCTCCATTGTATATCTTGCCTCCTTTGTCATAGATTACTTGACCATAGGTGCATGGGTTTACCTCTGGGCTTTCTATCTTGTTCCATTAATCTATGTTTCTGTTTTTGTGCCAGTACCGTATTGTCTTGATTACTGTAGCTATGTAGTATAGTCTGAAGTAAGGCAGTCTGATTCCTCCAGCTCCATTTTTTTCTCTCAAGATTGCTTTGGCTATTCAGGGTCGTTTGTGTCTCCATACAAATTTTAAGATTTTTTTGTTCTAGTTCCGTAAAAAATGCCATTGGTAATTTGATAGGGGTTGCATTAAATCTGTAGATTGCTTTGAGTAGTATAGTCATTTTCACAATATTGATTCTTCCAATCCAAGAACATGGTATATCTCTCCATCTGTTGGTATCATTTTTAATTTCTTTCATCAGTGTCTTATAGTATTCTGCACACAGGTCTTTTGTCTCCCTAGGTGAGTTTATTCCTAGGTATTTTATTCTTTTTGTTGCAATGGTAAATGGGACTGTTTCCTTAATTTCACTTTCAGATTTTTCATCATTAGTGTATAGGAATGCAAGAGATTTCGGTGCATTAATTTTGTATCCGGCACGTTTACCAAATTCACTGATTAGCTCTAGTAGTTTTCTGGTGGCATCTTTAGGATTCTCTATGTATAATATCATGTAATCTGCAAACAGTGACAGTTTTACTTCTTCTTTTCCAATTTGTATTCCTTTTATTTCTTTTTCTTCTTGGGTTGCTGTGGCTAGGACTTCCAAAACTATGTTGAATAATAGTGGTGAGAGTGGACATCCTTGTCTTGTTCCTGATCTTAGAGGAAATGCTTTCAGTTTTTCACCATTGAGAATGATGTTTTCTGTGAGTTTGTCGTATATGGCCTTTATCATGTTGAGGTAGGGTCCCTCTATGCCCACTTTCTGGAGAGTTTTTTATCATAAGTGGGTGTTGAATTTTGCCAAAAGCTTTTTATGCATCTATTGACGTGATCTTATGGCTTTTATTCTTCAGTTTGTTGATTATGTGTATCACATTGATTTGTGTATATTGAAGAATCCTGCATCCCTGGGATAAATCCCACTTGATCATGGTGTATGATCATTTTAATATGTTGCTGGAATCTGTTTTCTAGTATTTTGTTGAGGATTTTTGGATATATATTCTTCAGTGATATCGGTCTGTAATTTTCTTTTTTTGTAGTATCTTTGTCTGGTTTTGGGTCAGGGTGATGGTGGTCTCATAGAATGAGTTTGGGAGTGTGCCTTCCTTCCAATTATTTGGAAGAGTTTGAGAAGGACGGGTGTTAGCTCTTCTCTAAATGTTTGATAGAATTCTCCTGTGAAGCCATCTGGTCCTGGACTTTTGTTTTTTTGGGAGATTTTTAATCACAGTTTTAATTTCATTACTTGTGATTCGTCTGTTCATATTTTCTATTTCTTCCTGGTTCAGTCTTAGAAGGTTATATCTTTCTAAGAATTTGTCCATTTCTTCCTGGTTGTCTATTTTATTGCCATATAGTTGCTGGTAGTAGTGTCTTAGGATGCTTTGTATTTCTGCCGTGTCTGTTGTAACTTCTCCTTTATCGTTTCTAATTTTATTGATTTGAATCCTTTCCCTCTTTTTCTTGATGAGTCTTGCTAATGGTTTATCAATTTTGTTTATCTCTTCAAAGAACTAACTTTTATTGATCTTTGTTATTGTTTTCTTTGTTTCTATTTCATTTTTTTCTGCTCTGATCTTTATGATTTCTTTCCTTCTGCTAACTTTGGGTTTTGTTTGTTCTTCTTTCCTACTTCCTTTAGGTGTAAGGTTAGATTGCTTATTTGAGATTTTTCTTTTTTCTTGAGGTAGGCTTGTATAGCTATAAACTTCCCTCTTAGAATGGCTTTTGCTGCATCCCATAGGTTTTGGATTGTGTTTTCATTGTCATTTGTCTCTAGGTTTTTTTGATTTCCTCTTTGTTTTATTCAGTGATCTCTTGGTTATTTAGTAACATAGTGTTTAGCCTCCATGTGTTTTTGTTTTTTATGTTTTCTCCCCTATAATTGATTTCCAATCTCATAATGTTTTGGTCAGAAAAGATGCTTGATATGATTTCAATTTTCTTAAATTTGCTGAGGCTTGATTGTGACCAAAGATGTGATCTATCCTGGGGAATGTTCCATGCACACTTGAGAAGAAAGTGTAATCTGCTGTTTTTGCATGGAATGTCCTATAAATATCAGTTAAATCTATCTTGTCTATTGTGTCATTTAAAGCTTCTGTTTCCTTGTTTATTTTCATTTTGGATGATCTGTCCATTGGTTCAAGTGAGGTGTTAAAGTCCCCCACTATTATTGTGTGACTGTCAATTTCCTCTTTTACAGCTGTTAGCAATTGCCTTATGTATTGAGGTGTTCCTATGTTGGCTGCATATATATTTATAATTGTTATATCTTCTTCTTGGGTTAATCCCCTGATCTTTATGTAGTGTCCTTCTTTGTCTCTTGTAACATTCTTTATTTTAAAGTCTATTTTATCTGATATGAGTATTGCTACTCCAGCTTTCTTTTGTTTTTTTGTTTGTTTGTTTGTTTTTGTGGTACGCGGGCCTCTCACTGTTGTGGCCTCTCCCATTGCAGAGCACAGTCTCCGGATGTGCAGGCTCAGTCGCTATGGCTTATGGGCCTAGCTGCTCCATGGCATGTGGGATCTTCCCAGACCGGGGCACAAACCTGTGTCCCCTGCATTGGTAGGTGGACTCTCAACCACTGCACCACCAGGGAAGCCACCAGCTTTCTTCTGATTTCCATTTTCATGGAATATATTTTTCCATCCCCTCACTTTCAGTCTGTATGTGTCCCTAGGTCTGAAGTGGGTCTCTTGTAGACAGCATATATATGGGTCTTGTTTTTGTATCCATTCAGTAAGCCCATGTCTTTTGGTTGGAGCATTTAATCCATTTATATTTAAGGTAATTATCAATATGTATGTTCCTATGACCATTTTCTTAATTGCTTTGGGTTTGTTTTTGTAGGCCCTTTTCTTCTCTTGTGTTTCCCACTTAGAGAATTTCCTTTCACATTTGTTGTAGAGATGGTATTCTGGTGCAGAATTCTCTTAGCTTTTGCTTGTCTGTAAATCATTTGATTTCTCCATCTAATCTGAATGAGATCCTTGCCGGTAGAGTAATCTTGGTTGTAGGTTCTTCCCTTTCATCACTTTAAGTATATCATGCCACTCCCTTCTGCCTTGTAGAGTTTCTGCTTTGAAATCAGCTGTTAACCTTATGGGAGTTCCCTTGTATTTTATTTGTCTTTTTTCTTGTTGCTTTCAATAATTTTTCTTTGTCTTTATTTTTTTCAACTTGATTACTATGTGTTTTGGCATGTTTCTCCTTGGGTTTATCCTGCCTGGGACTCTCTGCACTTCCTGGACTTGGGTGGCTATTTCCTTTCCCATGTTAGGGAAGTTTTCTGCTATAATCTCTTCAAATATTTTATCTGGCCCTTTCTCTCTCTCTTCTCCTTCTGGGACCCCTGTAATGTGAATGTTGCTACATTTAATGTTGTCTCAGAGGTCTCTTAGGCTGTCTTCATTCCTTTTCATCCTTTTTTCTTTATTCTGTTCCACAGCAGTGAATTTCACCATTCTGTCTTCCAGTCACTTATTCATTCTTCTGCCTCAGTTATTCTGCTATTGATTCCTTCTAGTGTAATTTTAATTTCAGTTATTGTATTGTTCATCTCTGTTTGTTTGTTCTTTAATTCTTCTAGGTCTTTGTTAAACATTTCTTGCATCTTCTCGATCTTTACATCCATTCTTTTTCCGAGGTCCTGGATCATCTTCACTATCATTATTCTGAATTCTTTTATGGAAGGTTGCCTATCTCCACTTCATTTAGTTGTTTTTCTGGGGTTTTATCTTGTTCCTTCATCTGGTACATAGCCCTCTGCCTTTTCATACTTTCTATCTTTCTGTGAATGTGGTTTTTGTTCCACAGGCTGCAGGATTGTAGTTCTTCTTGCTTCTGCTGCCTGCCCTCTGGTGGATGAGCCTATCTAAGAAGTTTGTGTAAGTTTCCTGATGGGAAGGCCTGGTGGTGGGTAGAGCTGACTGTTGCTCTGGTGGGCAGAGCTCTGTAAAACTTTAATCCACTTGACTGTTGATGCTGGGGCTGGGATCCCTCCCTGTTGGTTGTTTGGCCTGAGGCAACCCAACACTGGAGCTTTCCTGGGCTCTTTGGTGGGGTTAATGACAGACTCTGGGAGGGCTCATGCCAAGGAGTACTTCCCAGAACTTCTGCTGCCAGTGTCCTTGTCCCCACAGTGAGACACAGCCACACCCTGCCTCTGCAGGAGACCCTCCAACACTAGCAGGTTGGTCTGGTTCAGTCTCCCCTGGGGTCACTTCTCCTTCCCCTACGTCCTCATGCACACACTACTTTGAGTGTGTCCTCCAAGAGTGGAGTCTCTGTTTCCCACAGTCCTGTCAAAGTCCTGAAATCAAATCCCACTAGCCTTCAAAGTCTGATTCTCTAGGAATTCCTCCTTCCATTGCCAGACCCCCAGGTTGGGAAGCCTGATGTGGGACTCAGAACCTTCACTCCAGTGGGTGGACTTCTGTAGTATAAGCGTTCTCAGTCTGTGAGTCACCCACCCAGCTGTTATGGGATTAGATTTTGCTGTGATTGAGCCCCGCCTACCATCTCATTGTGCCTTCTCCTTTGTCTTTGGATGTGGGGTATCTTTTTTGGTGAGTTCCAGTGTCTTCCTATCGATGATTGTCCATCAGCTAGTTGTGATTCTGGTGTTCTCACAAGAGAGAGTGAGAGCATGTCCTTCTACTCCACTATCTTTGTTCAGGCTCCCATCTTTTCTTCTTCTCCAAGTTGTTTGGTAATTCTAAGTTCTCTGCATTTCAATATAAATTATAATACAGCTTAAAAAAAGAAGCCAACTTGAATTTTGATATCGATTGATTTAAACTATAGACCAGTTTAAAGAGAATCATCTTTTTGCTGATATTGAACTTCTAATCCATCATCATGGTATGTTTTTATATTTACTCATATCTTTTCAATTTCTCTCACCAACATTTTGTAATTTTTGTTAAAGTCATACCTCAGTATGATTTGATTTTTCATGCTGTTGTTAAAATAATTGTCTTCTAAATTTTATTGTCAGATTTTTTTCTAGTATATAAAAACATATGTTGATTTTGTATATGTATCTTACATACTGTGGTACTGCTAAAACATTTATTATGTGTATGGTGGGGCGGTCCATGGATTTTCCATATGAGACTGAGTCATTTGCTAATAAATCAGTATTACTTTATTTCTAATCTGTATTATTTTAATTTCTAGAACCTCAAGTACCATTACGAGTAGAAGTGATGAAGGCAATGTCCTTGCATTCCTTCCCAATGTTAGGAGAAAAGTATTTGCTCTTTCACTATTAAGCATTATTTTAGTTATGAAGTTTTTCTAGGTGTTTTTATTAGTTTATAGAAGTTTCCTTTTACTCATAGTATGTTGAGAGTTTTTATCAAAACCAGTTTTGAATTTTGTTCTAATGCTTTTTCTTTAAATAATAAGATGAACAAGTGGTTTAGATGCTTTATTCTATTAATATGGTGCTTTAACATTAATTACTTTTTATATGTTAAACCAATCTTGAATTACTAGGATTATCTCTACTTGGTTACATTGTATAATAATTTCTATTAGTGTGATCTTTCTTAAATGTTTTAAAATATTGTTGTATATATGTTCCTGAGAGTTTTTCATTTATAATTTCCCTTTCTTGAAATGTCTTGGTCTAGCCTTAGTATCAGAGTAGCACTGGCCTCATAGAGTGAGAAGTGGTCTAGCTTCTATTTTACAAAGAGTTTGTGAACTGATATTATTTCTTATTTAATTATTTGATAGAATTTCCCCCACTTACTTGCATCTGGTCCTGGGTCTCTTTTTGTGTATGTGGAGTGGGAGGAGAGAAAACAATTTCTAAATACTAATTCAATTTTCTGTTGTAGATATATTCAGATTTTTTCTTCTTGATTCACTTTTGGTAATTACGTTTTCTCTAGGAATTTGTCCCTGTCATCTAAACTGTCAAATTTGTTGACATAAATTTATTTGACATCTAGGTGATTCACCTTGATAACACTTTAACTCCGTTGCCCAGACTTGGTGGTATATCAGTAGATAAATGGAACATGCATGGTTTGAAAAATCATGGAGGATAAGAACTCACAACCCAGAGATGGCAATCTGGGATTCCCCAATAAGTAAGTAACTGAGGCCTGCAGAGGTTCTGGTTAGCTGAAAGTGCTTAGCATCCAGAATGGATATTAGAGGAGGATATACTATCAACTAGGACTTGACTAGCAGCAACAGAGTGTGTTAAAGCTTGTCATTTTATCTTTCCTGTCACATAACCATTAACCTTGGGGAAAATGATCACCTTATCCTCTAGGAGCAGTTTCCAGAATTTTTTGAAGTGGAGCCTATGACTGCTTCATGCAGTGGTACAAGAACCAGCCCCAAAATTATTTTGGTTTTAAAGATAAGTCAAATCAACCCTCTGTAACTGAAGTCAACAAATTAAACATTGATTTTGCTCATATCAATTTGAGTCACTTTTCTAATAGGCTTCAAAACGTTTTAAAGAGCTGAATTAAATGCTAACATCAGGTATTACTGAGCAAGTTACTAAAGAACCTCATTTACAAAGACAATGTGATTATGGAGTTTAGAAAGCTGTTTTTCTTATTCACATTAGGGAATTCATTCTCTCTTGTGGAATATGTCCAGGGAAAGAAGTGTGATTAAGCAAAGCTTCTTAATTCATTAAGTCATAAACATGCTAATGACAGACCTCCTGGCAAACACACCAATGGTTTTTACTAGTGGGAGTGTCCTTAACTATGGAATACTCTAGCAGAATGATCCTGGTCTGTTTAATTTTGCATGAAACTCACAAATTCAAATCTATGTCTTTAGAAGCATGGCTTCCTGGACAATATTGTGTATGCTATGTAATTATTCTAGCATAAAATTTAGATAACTCATGGTAGAAAGAGTTCACTTTTGTGTATTGATGTCCTCACATATAAACTTAAAGATCTCATGTTATATCAGGAACAAAATGAATCTTAATGTTATCAAAATAGTATTTTAATCAGCATTGGTAGTCTAAAAC
The DNA here is from genome assembly GCF_964270905.1 of Leucopleurus acutus. NCBI lineage: Eukaryota > Metazoa > Chordata > Mammalia > Artiodactyla > Delphinidae > Leucopleurus > Leucopleurus acutus. Next base: position 25,753,162 of record NC_139159.1, on the reverse strand, counting down.
CTCTTAATGTCTCTTGTTTCTCATGCCTTTCTATATCCTTACAATTATTAGTAAATTCCAATTATGGTCCCAGATTTGTGGATCTGATTTTACAGTCTGTATCTTTGTGTTTACTTGACAATTCAGGACTTAAAGTCATGATTCCCAAAAGATAATATTTGGATATTATTATTCATATTTTAAATGTGTATGTTGCTATAGAGTCAAATTATATTTAATTTGTATATTTAAAGGTTTAAATAATTAAAAGTTTTAAAATTGTATATATTTTTATCAAAATGATATTTTGATTGTATTATCCTAGAATTTTATGCTATATTCTAATAAACTGGAATAAATAAAATAAGTGAATTATATATTAAAATTACTCAAAAGCATTTAGTTAATTCTAGCTACATTTAACATTTTTATATTGCTCAACAGAAATTCTAACAGAATTCTCAAAGTTAACAATATCCTTTTCGAGTGCTTTTTATTCATTATACTTCTTAGGGGGTAAAAAGATAAATCTAGTAGTTCATAGATTGAGTATATGGACCTCTATGAGCTAAAAACTTTAAAATGGCCTTCAAGCTATTTTCAAAATTTCTAAAAGCTAGAAGAATGATAGAAACTGTCTATTCTAAATGTCAAATAATTTTGCTCTTGACCAGAATGGTATCAATTTGCTTTTTATTTTGTATTATTTGGAAGCTCTGATTGTTATTAGAAAACAAAGAAAAACAGAAAAAAAAATAGTTAATTAAAAACATAGCATGTTCTAGTCTGAGTGTGCATTGACCTGGAAATACAATAAAGTTTGAAGAGTAAGTGCTGTTGTATAATCCTAATTTTGAAAAACAAACCAATGAAACTAAAGAAAAGTAAAGCAAATACTATGAATATGCATACACATGTATGAATATTTCCTATGTGTCTGTGTTTGAGAATGATTTCATAGTCATTTACAAAGGCATTGTGGTTTCATAATAAAATATTAATCTCCATTAATGCAATAAAGTAATATTGGGGGAGAAAATGGGAGAAAAATTAAACTATACTTTAAATATGTCTTTGTGTACTGTTTGATTTTTATAATCAGCCAGTATTACCTTTGTGAGCAAAATATATTTAACAAAAATATGAAATAATAAAAAACAACTTTTATTTATGAAAAACTTGTTCCATCACTAACATATTTATGTATCTAAGTCACTAAGTTCAAGGGTTGGGAAAAGATTTAAATGTGTAAAATAATGTTTCTTTGTAACTGTGGATCAAAACATTTCCTATTAAGTGTTTCAAATGAATCAGGCCAACCAGCAAAAACATTGTTTGAATGACCTATCTTTAAAATAAAAAATGATTTTCCTAAGCTTGTTGTTAACCATAATTCCTTTTCCCTTCTTAAAACAATTACAGGAAATAGGAATACTCTCTGTCTCTTTATTGTTTTCAACATAGACCTCTTCATCTGTCTTACTTTCCATCAGTAGGTTTTCCTGTAGAGCTCTGAGTAATATCCCAATAGTAATTCAGACTTTTCTCCAACTTTACCCTCCTCTATTCAGTATTTTGGGTCATGGTTGCAATGGATCTTGCTCTCCAAGAACTCAAATCTGTCTCTCTGGAGAGTAGGAATTATTCCATTTTCATCTTTGCGTGAACAGCATGTATCACAAAAAAATTGTAGATGTATGGAGTGCCTCTTGTGTGCCAGACACTATCTTAAGTGGTTTTCATGTACTTTCATTGATTCTTCACAAAAACCTGCTTAGTCAATGTTATTATTCCCATTTATCAGATAGGAAGCTTAAGCCCAGAGAAGTGGTTTAAGTGACATTTTTAGTTACACAGTGTAATATGGTGCCAAGAATTGAACGCAAACAATTTGATGTCGAAGCTACACTCTAATCTTACTCAAATCCTATTAAAAACAATGTGAAGACTAAAAGCAAACACAAGGAGACAAATTATTGGGAACAATATGGTTACTGCCAGTAAGATTAAGAAAACAATCCCTGCGGTAATATAAGAATGTTGGTTTATTTCTAAACTCTGTAGGTATAAAAATCCCTTTATTCAGATGCTGCAGCAAATTTTTTTGAAGTTATACCTTTAAGAAAAACCAATATACAGGTTTTTCTTAACTGAATTTCTTATCTGGAATTTCTAATATTAGGGTTTTAATTTTATTTTTTGAGTACACATACTCAGTATGGAATAATAACTAAAAGTAATTAAATTGTACTTGCTTTACTATACTTCATAGGTAGATGCTTTGTTTACCTACTGTGATTTACAACAAGAAAGATATATTTAAACTTAGTCCTCATTTCTGACACAGGGCTCCTAAAACCTTTGGAATTTCTTATGTGATGAGAGTGATAAAGGTATAATTTGTTATATTAATGAAGTGACTTCTGGAATACCTCTAGGTCACTTAAGGATAGGGACAGGTCACCAGATGAACCAACCATGTAATTAGAGGGTTGGAACTTTCAGTCCTTTTCCCCTGACCCCCAGGGAGGGGAGAGGGGATGAAGGTTGAATCAATCGTCAATGGCAAATGATTTAATCAATTATGTCTATGTAATGAAGCCTCCTTAAAACCCCAAAACAACTGGGTTCAGAGAGCTTCCAGATTAGTGAACAAATGGGCATGTGGGGAGAATTATATTCCAGGAGAGGGTATGGAAGCTCCATGTCCCTTCCCACATACCTTGCCCTATGCACCTCTTCTTATCGGCTATTCCTGAGTTGTATCCCTTTATAATAAATCAGTAATCCACTGACTAAATAAGTTTTCTAAGTTCTGTGAGTCCCTCTAGAAAATTAATAGACCCCAAGGAAGGGGGTTTTGGGAACATATGATTTATAGCTGGGCAGCCAGAAGTACAGATAACACCCTGGGCTTATGACTGATTGAAGTGCAGGGGGTAGTGAGGGTGATGGGGTGGGGGCAGTGTAGTCTTGAAGTACACAACTCCTAACCTGTGGAATCTGATGCTATCTCCGAGTAGATTTGAATTGTAAGACCTGCAGCTGATGCCCAGAGAAGCGGGGAAACCCCCTCCTTAACACACGTTTTTATTGGTTCCAGAACATAGAAAACCTGCTTGTATTATTCCCTTACTTAGCTATGATCTTCATGTTTGAACATGTAATCTTACATGTCATGGATATTACCTACTTTCCTCATCCACATTCTGTATGTCTTTAGTCTAAAAAATTACGTATATATACATATATACACACATAAATATATATATTATGTATCTATGTATACTAGAATATGCTATGAGCAAAGATGATTTCTTAAGTAATTCATTGAGGTAGAGATATCTGAGGCATTGCCAAGATGAGGAAAAGGTAAGTAGTTAAACTATGATTCATTTTGGAAAGCTTCAAGATGAGACAATCACAAAAAAGTCTGCAGAAGATATACCCTACACTGGGAGGAAGCAAAAACAAACTGCATGGGACAGACACATATAAAAACTTTTAATAAAATGAATCCATCATTGTTTATTTTTTAAGTTAGAGAAGGGCAGAAAGAGGATCTAGATGGGTAAACAGAGACTACTCAGCATGGCCCAACCCATTGTTCTTCAATATTCATCTTGTTTTTGTCCAGTGAAAATGTGTATTTCCAACACAGGAAGCACACTAGGTCCTATCATCTCTTGTATCATCACGTGGTGACAATAATTCAATTATACTCCCAGCTGAAACCTAAAACACTGTGCCTGTATATAAATTATTGGAGGTAAAGGAAGTGAGACAATGAATTAACATTAAACATAATTTCTATTGCCTCCACTCCTGTGATCAGGATGTTTTTTTTTATCAAAAATGATGAAGGTCTTCCTGACTTTTTATATAAAATAAAAGAAACTTAACCAAAATGTTGGGTATAATAGTAAAGATACACTGCAGTCCCTAAGACAGGAAAGCAAAGGTTTCTGATTATCTTTGCTGATGTGAATTGAAAACAATGCATTTTATAGGGCAATAGTAGCATAAAATGGGTTCTTTGATCAAAAAATCTAGAAAAAATAAATGTTGGAGAGGATTTGGAGAAAAGGGAACACTCTTACACTTTTGGCGGGAATGTAAATTGATACAGCCACTATGGAGAACAGTATGGAGGTTCCTTAAAGAACTACAAATAGAACTACCATACGACCCAGTAATCCCACTACTGGGCATATACCCTGAGAAAACCATAATTCAAAAAGGGTCATGTACCAAAATGTTCATTGCAGCTCTATTTACAATAGCCAGGACATGGAAGCAACCTAAGTGTCCATCAACAGATGAATGGATAAAGAAGATGTGACACATATATACAATGGAATATTAGCCATAAAAAGATACAAAATTGAGTTATTTGTAGTGAGTTGGATGGACCTAGAGTCTGTCATACAGAGTGAAGTAAGTCAGAAAGAGAAAAACAAATAACTTGCTAAGACATATATATGGAATCTAAGAAAAAAAAAAAAAAGGTCATGAAGAACCTAGGGGCAAGACGGGAATAAAGACACAGACTTACTAGAGAACGGACTTGAGTATATGGGAAGGGGGAAGGATAAGCTGTGACAAAGTGAGAGAGTGGCATGGACATATATACACTACCAAACATAAAATAGATAGCTAGTGGGAAGCAGCCGCATAGCACAGGGAGATCAGCTCAGGGCTTTGTGACCACCGAGAGGGGTATGATAGGGAGGGTGGGAGGGAGGAAGACGCAAGAGGGAAGAAATATGGGAACATATGTATATATATAACTGATTCACTTTTTTATAAAGTAGAAACTAACACACCATTGTAAAGCAATTATACTGCAGTAAAGATGTTAAAATAAAATGTGTTCTTTGATTTGCTCCAGTAAAGAAATAAAATCTGGAATGGCAGTGGAAATGAGCATTTCTGGACTAAGGTATATGATAATTTATAGTCATTCTAAAGTCTTGTCTCATGTTTGAACCTACTAATAATCAAATTAAATGAGAATGTACATCTTGTTGGTGGGTAAGTTTACAATTCTCTCAGGGGTTTTCATTGTCCTCTCCCACCATGGTGGTTGTCTCTCTCTCCATGGGTTATCAATGAGGCAATCATTCCAGACAATATATTCAGGATATATTACATAATATATAGTATGTAATTTATATATATATATATATATATATATATATATATATATATATATATATATATACACACATGTAATTTCTGGAACTGGCAAAATACAGACTGAGATACATACTGGCTGATATTCTACGTATAACCTAAAATCTAACACAGATCTCCAGGAGTTAGCCATAGCACAAGGCCATTATCTATGATCTCTTAGAAAGTCTGAGTATTTCCCCAGTTCTAGTACGAAGTCACTCTAGCAGATAGTCACTGATCCTTCTGAGGAGAGCTCAGCAAAAGAGTCACATAATATACATCTAGCAGAGTTTCAGGATTATCATCAGAGGAACATGACCCTCTAGTCAACTAAGGGGTTTCAGGTTGCACTTATTTTGGAAACTGAGTTAAAAGCCTGATTCTAGGTAGATGTCTGCTCCCAGACCTAGTTTTTTACTAATATATGTCAGCAGTACCTTTCTAGGTTGCCTGTCTGATTCATTTCTAAAGGGCCTATAATCAAATAGCCTTTACCATGTATCCTCAATAAGTAAAATTATTCTGTCCCTATGACGTGTTTCTGATGGTCAAGTGCAGCCAACTGGTCTCTACTTCTCTGTGTCCCCATAGACATCTGGGAGTCCAATTTCACTGCAGCATCTTCAATCTTGTATCCAGCCTACAGAGGCCACCATCCAAGAGCTTTTCAAGGATGCTGTTGTTTCATTCAAGCTTTTTTTTTTTTTCTTTTTCTAATGTTGTGGTAAAAGATGTCTCCTGAGAGCCCCTGGGAAGGAGAAACTGAGCAGATTGCATGTGAAAGTTCCAACTTAACATTTCCACTTTTTGAACTTTTAGACTATTTCCTCTACAGCATTGTGTTTTATAGATCAGCAACATTGATAACCCCCGGGATCTTGTTAGAAATGAAGAGTCTCGGGATCAAGACTAGTGATGGATACCATCACTAGTACTAGTACTTCATAGGCACATTAACATACTAACAGTGGGGAGTATCTGATGTTTTATCCTCTTTGACTTTAGGCCCCTGTTGAGTTCAGGCTATAGCTAAAAACTTATAAAATTTATAATCTCATAATCAGCCATACTCATCCCACAGCTACCATAGATAGCCACAGACTATCTAAGCAGCCATGAAATCATCATGACTTTCACTTGCCTTTAAGTACTCTTTAGGACCAACATACATTGCACTGACTCACCACAGTCGTTGAAAACACTGTGTTGCTATAGCACCTAATATCTTCAGCTACTTGGTCTCCCATCACTTTGCCCTCCACCTGCACTTCATCTCATTCCATGATGTGGATGGTTTATAGTTCTCCATTTTCCCCAACTAAAAATAATCCATGTGACTCTTCATATACGTAAAATTTCAATCTCAAAATTCTATTGTCAAGATCTGCTTCCTGGGCCACTGTTGATATCAATGAATATATTGGTCAAGGTTCAAAAAGCAAGAAGAGGAGACTGAACAGGGCTTAAGGAAAGGATCATTTTCAGAGGTGTTGGCAGGGTTAAGGGAAAGCAATAAGGTATGGTGAAGCAGCCCAATGGTAAGTAGTAACATCTAACTGCTACCACTCTACATATTGGGAGACAAGGTGAGCAAGCAGTTACTGGAACAAGATCTAATTCATAGAGGCAAGCAGACACTGCACAACTTGTTGCTGGCCATGAATGAGACATGGGATTAAATGAATGATCTCTTCTTTTTCTGATCTCGTGCTGTGCAACCCGTTGACCCATTCTGACAAAAACAAAGAGAGCAAGTTTTTTTTTTTCTTTGCTTGAAACATAACTTTAAGTTTTTAATGTAATCCAATATCCAGTTCAGTGTTCAAACGTCACTACCTCAGTAAATTTTAACACCTAGGGATGGTTGTGCAATATTTCATGTATCCAACCATTCTTTTTATAATTTAACTTTCTTGTTGACATATAATTGATTTACAATGTTGTGTTAGTTTCAGATGTACAGCAAACTAAATCAGTTATATATATATATTCTTTTTCAGATTATTTTCCCTTATAGCTATAAGTAGGTTCTGTTGATTATCTATTTTATGTATAGTAATGTGTGTATGTTAGTCCCAAACCCCTAATTTATCCTTCCCCTCCTTTTCCAAAGGGAAAAGGAGGGGAAGGATAACTGTTAGGTCTGAAAAAATAAGAGTTTAGGATTAAGTTACTTGAAAAACAATAAATGAATATATACCAGGTTAGGTATAATTTATCTTACATATTCTGTTTTTACTGCTTCTATGTCTGTGGGTCTTTTGCTGTTTTGTATATAAGTTCATTTATATTAGTGTCGGTTGTTACTTCTTTTTCATTTCTAATTCTGTGGATTTGAGTCTTCTCCTTTCTCTGCTTGATAAGTCTGGCTAATGGTTTATCAATTATGTTTATCTTCTCAAAGAACCAGCTTTTAGTTTTATTGATCTTTGCTACTGTTTCCTTCATTTCTTTTTCATTTATTTCTGATCTGATCTTTATGATTTCTTTCCTTCTGCTTACTTTGGGTTTATTTTGTTGTTGTTCTTCTTCTTTCTCTAATTGCTTTAGGTGTAAGATTAGTTTGTTTATTTAAGATTTTTCTTGTTTCTTAAGGTAAGATTTTATTGCTATAAAGTTCACTCTTAGAACTGCATTTGCTGCATCACATAGGTTTGGGGTTGTCATGTTTTCATTGTCATCTGTTTTCAGGTATTTTTTAATTTCATCTTTGATTTCTTCAGTGATCTCTTGGTTATTTACTAGCATATTGTGTAGTCTCCATGTGTTTGTATTTTTTACAGTTTTTTTTTCCTGTAATTGATATCTAGTCTCATAACGTTGTGGTCAGAAAAGATACTTGATGAGATTTCAACTTTCTTAAATCTACCAAGGCTTGATTTGTGACCCAAGATATGATCTATCCTGGAGGAGGTCCCATGAGCACTTGAGAAGAAAGTGTATTCTGTTGGTTTTGGATGGAATGTCCTTTAAATTTCAATTAAGTCCATCTTGTTTAATGTGTCATTTAAAGTTTGTGTTTCCTTATTTATTTTCATTTTGGATGATCTGTCAATTGGTGAAAATGGGGTGTTAAAGTCCCCTACTATGATTGTGTTACTGTCGATTTCCCCTTCTGTGACTGTTAGTATTTGCCTTATATATTGAGGTGCTCCTATGTTGGGTGCATAAATATTTATAATTTTTATTTCTTCCTCTTGGATTGATCCCTTGATCATTATGTAGTGTCCTTCTTTGTCTCTTGTAATAGTCTTGGTTTTAAAGTCTATTTTGTCTGATATGAGAATTGCTACTCCAGCTTTCTTGTGATTTCCATTTGCATGGAATATCTTTTTCCATCCCCTCACTTTCAGTCTGTATATGTCCCTAGTCTGAAGTGGGTCTTTTGTAGATAGCATGTATACGTGTCTTCTTTTTGTATCCATTCAGCCAGTCTATGTCTTTTCATTGGAGCTTTTAATCCATTTACATTTAAGGTAATTACCAATATATATGGTCCTATTACCATTTTCTTAATTGTTTTGGGTTTGTTATTGTAGGTCTTTTCCTTTTCTTGTGTTTCCTGCCTAGAGAGGTTCCTTTAGCATTTGTTTTAAAGCTGGTTTGGTGGTGCTGAATTCTCTTAACTTTTGCTTGTCTGTAAAGCTTTTAATTTCTCCGTCAAATCTGAATGAGATCCTTGCTTGGTAGAGTAATCTTGTTTGTAGGGTTTTCCCTTTCATCACTTTAAATATGTCCTGCCACTCCCTTTTGTCTTGCAGTGTTTCTGCTGAAAGATCAGCTATTAACCTTATGAGGATTCCCTTGTATGTTATTTTTTCATTGCTGCTTTTAATATTTGCTCTTTTTATTTAATTTTTGATAGTTTGATTAATATGTGCCTTGGCAAGTTTCTCCTTGGATTTATCCTGTATGGTACTGTCTGCATTATCTGGACTTGATTGACTATTTCCTTTCCCATATTAGGGAAGTTTTCAACTATAATCTCTTCAAATATTTTCTCGGTCAGTTTCGTTTTCTCTTCTTCTTCTGGGACCCCTATATTTCATTTGTTGGTGTGTTTAATGTTGTCTCAGAGGTCTCTGAGTCTGTCCTCAATTCTTTTCATTCATTTTACTTTATTCTGCTCTGCAGTAGTTATTTCCACTGCTTTATATTCCAGGTCACTTATCCGTTCTCCTGCCTCAGTCATTTTGCCATTGATTCCTTCTAGAAAATTTTAAATTTAATTTATTGTGTTGCTCATCATTGTTTGTTTGCTCTTTAGTTCTTCTAAGTCCTTGTTAAATGTTTCTTGCATTTTGTATATTCTATTTCCAAGATTTTGCATCACCTTTACTATCATTTCTCTGAATTCTTTTTCAGGTAGACTGCCTATTTCCTCTTCATTTGTTTGGTCTGATGTGTTTTTACCTTGCTCCTTCATCTGCTGTGTGTTTCTCTGTCTTCTCATTTTGCTCCAGTTACTGTGTTTGGGGTTTCCTTTTTGCAGGCTCTAGTTTCGTATTTCCCATTGTTTTTGATGTCTGCTCCCAGTGGCTAAGTTTGGTTCAGTGTGTTGTGTAGGCTTTCTGGTGGAGGGGTCTAGTGCCTGTGTTCTGGTGGATGAGGCTGGACATTGTCACTCTGGTGGGCAGTACCACATCCAGTGATGTGTTTTGGGGTGTCTGTGACCTTATTATGATTTTAGACATCCTCTCTGTTAATGGGTGGATTTGTGTTCCTTTCTTGCTAGTTGTTTGGCATAGGGTGTCCAGGACTCTAGCTTGCTGTCTATTGAGTGGAGCTTTGTCTTTGCTTTGAGATGGAGATCTCTGGGAGATTCTCACCATTTGATATTACGTGGATCTGGGATGTCTCTGTTGGACCAATGTCCTGAACTTGGCTCTCCCACCTCAGAGGCACAGGCCTGACACCCAGCCGGAGAACCAAGACCCTGTCAGCCACACGGCTGCCTCGGGCCTCACTACCCCAACCAGCCTTCAGGTGGCTGTCTATTCTGTAAGGGTTAAGCTTTAAGGTTCTTTCTTGTCTTGTTTTTATGCAGGTGAAGCATAAAATAACTGAAATTAAAAAATAATAATAATCCTACTTAATATAAACTTTACTTATCAGATTTATTTAAGGAGCTATAATCTAGAAAAATCTAGAAACTATCATTTCTGTTATGTTTGAAAGCAACTTTTCTAAAATTAAACTAAGTAGAATAGGGCTTCCCTGGTGGTGCAGTGGTTGAGAGTCTGCCTGCCGATGCAGGGGACACGGGTTCGTGCTCCGGTCTGGGAATAGCCCACATGCCATGGAGCGGCTAGGCCCGTGGGCCATGGCTGCTGAGCCTGTGCATCCAGAGCCTGTGCTCCGCAATGGGAGAGGCCACAACAGTGAGAGGCCCATGTATTGCAAAAAAAAAAAAAAAAAAAAAAAAAAAAAACTAAGTAGTATAGTACACAATGAGACAGAGAACTGGAACTTCCCAGTGGCACAGTGGTTAAGAATCCACCTGCCAATACAGGGAACACGAGTTCAACCTTGGTCTAGGAAGATCCCACATGCTGCGGAGCAAAAAACCTGTGTGCCACAAGTACTGAGCATGTGCTTTAGAGCCCATGAACCAGAACTACTGAGCCCACGTGCCACAACTACTTAAGCCCATGTGCCTACAGCCCATGGTATGCAACAAGAGAAGCCACCACAATGAGAAGCCCACACACCACAACCAAGAGTAATCTCCACTCGCCACAACTAGAGAAAGCCCACACGCAGCAACGAAAACCCAATGCAGCCAAAAATAAATAAATTATATAAATAAAATTTTTTAAAAGAGACAGAGAACAAATTCCTTAATTATTAATTTCATTCCAAATCACAAAGAAAGTCACTCTTATAGGTCAGGACCATACACTGCTAATTTTATACAACAAAATAAGAGTATGCAGTGGGCTGACTTTGACTATTTTCCTTGTAACCCTTCCATGTCCACTGAATGTCATCCCATATAAAAATAGACATTACCAATTAAATCCTCCATAGCACAGTTGAAAAACTTTGCTCAATTTACCATGTCACCATTGTGAATATTTTCACAGACCACTGCAGCCAAAGCTGCACACACCACCAACATCTTAATAACATCATTCTGCATCTTAGCACATGCTGCCAGAATTTAAACTTTTGGGGGAGCTGGGAATCTCTTAGGAAGCTAGGAGCTAAAAATCAATAGTTTGGGAAAAGAAAACTTATAACCCCACTAGGGATTGAACATCTATTGAGAGCTTATGTGTCAGGCAATGTATAAATTGTTTACATTTATCAATGATACAATTACATACTATATTAATTTGTTTTGCGAATGAAGAAGACATATTTCAGTGTATTTAATCTACTTCTCCAAAAGTATAGATTATGAACGCCATGACCAGAACTTGAACTCCAGGTTTGTCTGATATGAATTCCATTCTCTCAAACGCTCACTCTACCTCCTCAAAAGGGTTCAAGTCTATGTGGAATGTGATTGGGTACTGGAACAGACAAAGAATATTAATGGAAATCTGAATAATGTCTGTAGTTCAGTTAATATACCAATGTTAATTTCTTAATTTTGGCAATGTACCATGATTATGTAAGATGTTAACATTAAAGGAAACTGAATGACAGATACATGAAATTTCCCCATACTATCTTTGCAACTTTACAAAAAATCTAAAATTATTCCAAAAATTATTTTAAAATTAACATGAAAAATTATCCAAGTATACCTAACATAATGGGGTGATGATTTGATAATTATTGAATTAAAAAGGCAAGTTGAATATTTTAGTCCTTTACCTTCTCAATAGGTATATTTATACTGAGTAGCAATTCCCCCAAGTTGGCACTGTATTTCATAGATTTTTCTTTCACCATGTGATATGACGGTTGCATTCCTAATAAGTAGCACTGTATCAAAAATTGTGTTTAAAATGTTTCAATAAGTAAACCAAGAAAAGACCAAGAGCTAGAGACCTTCATACTCATAATAATCTTATTTCACATTTAGTAATTCCTTTAATGTGAGCATAATTTTTATTTATAAAACTAAATACTTTTCAACACACCTTTGTTGGTTAATAATGGATTTTTTGCACAAAAGTAACAGCTTTTCCTTTCACAGCATTTTAATTTCTTTAGGTACCATAACAGAGACATATGTATCTATTTCTATCAAGTTGGCATCTATTATTACAAAAATTTAAAAAAAAAACACATATATATAGTTGTTCTTACAAAGTTCATTTTATTTCTTCTATTATTAACTCCAATTGCTGTCACCTCTTTATTATTTTTTGTGTCTTTGTTGTTCACTGTCAGTTCCCCAATATCTGGAAAAATACCTCAAAAATAATAAGTACTTAATTTTTTTCAATATGTTATAAAAACCCATGTTATATGAAAAATGACTGCATCACAATTCTTAAGCATTTAAAATTTATCAATTTTGCATTTATTTATAAAACTCTGCCTTCTTCTAGGAAAAATTAAGGTCATACACACACACACACACACACACACACATATACACATGAAAATAAATAAGAACTAAAAACATGAGGAAAGGCAAAGCATGAAAAAGGCAAAAAAAAAAAAGTAAGAAATAGAAAATGAAGTCAAGAATGAAGTTAAAAGACAAAAATAACTTTGTAAAACTCTGCTATCATGTTTAGGATTGAAACAAAAAAACATTGTAAAGTTTCTAACAATAAAAATGTAAGAAAGGAGGTATATCAGCATTCACAGGATTTCTAGAATCAGTTTAATTGCTCAGTATAAGCCAAGTGACTCCTGGCAACAAGATGCGAAAGACATTTCTCCTTGGGCTTTTACTGAAGCTAAATATTGTATAAATGTCTGAACAATGTCCTCATAAAATTTCTTCCAATAAATATAGCAACGAGTCATCTAGAACTATTCTTGGAAATGCCTATTCCTTAGTGCCAAGTGCATCAGGTTTTAGGTAAATTCAGCAAAATTAATTCTTCTCTTTTCAAAATAAGAAAACTCAGCTATGTAGTTCCAGTCTTTTCTTATTTAATACAAGCCTACAGTTTGAAGTATTTGGACATTATAATGATGTATACAAACATGTTTTTCGTCTATCCTATTTCCTATTAGTAAGTTAATATAGTGCAACACACTTTAACTTTGATCTATGTAGTGATTTTATATACTCTCCAAGTGACATCAACACAAAGTATATGTCTAGTTGATTGAATGTCCTAATTCACTATATAGCATTATTTAAAAAAATAATTAGCTAAATTTATTTTGTTTGAAAAGATTTAATCTATAGACCTACTTTTTGGCAGTACTTACTTAATACATCTAGTTGTCAACTAAGATAAGTTTTAGCTCCTAATTGTACTAATTCTTCACATACTAAATAGTGTATTTTTTCCTCAAATAAAAATTAGACTAATGTTTGATGTTTTAATGTGTCACATTGCCACATAAAAGTAAAATAACTAACTCAACCCATTCAGTCTCATTTCTCATTGTGCCCCATTTTCTTATTCAGGGTTCAGCAAGACTAAACAAACTGTTTTCTGTTTCATAAAGCACAATGCCTTACTTTCTATCATGTATTTGTATTTGCAACCCTCTCTTCCTGCAACACAACCCCTAACACCTTCAACTTGTTAATTAAGTCAACAGTTAGCTTAGACAATACTTTTTTTAGGAAAACTACTCATGATCTCCTAAAGGCAGGTAAAGTGTTTCTTTTAGGTGTTATAATACGATTACTCTTGCCCCATTATAGTGCTTATCATATTTATATTAAATTTCCTTTTTACTTGCCAAACAATCACTTCCATTGAATATAGGAAAATGACCGTGCCTTGTTCATCATTGTATTTCCAGTTCCTGGTACACTAAATACTTCAGTGATATTAATTGAATCAACTAAAGAATGAGTTAATCAATACTCCCAATTTTACTATGTATTGAGTTGCAAAATATTTGAAAGCTCTTACTGGTGAGTGTCTGTTTATATCAGGTGGCTTAGTTGATAAATTATTGCTATACAGAGAATCAAAGGCAAAGGAAATGTCAATATTTATTATTACTTACAGATTTCTCCATAGGGTTATAAAAATGTGTCAAAATAGTTAGTGCAAGTATAGTCTTGTCTATGATCCAGTGTGTGAGATTGCAATTTGCAGATAATAAAATGGCATGTGAACATTCTGGACGGGATATCTAAGAATGTAATAAGTCTATGTTTGGAGAGGAGCATGAACATTATCATATTTTAAAGATTTGAAATTACTCTGTCCCTGCCAGATATCAGATGGATGCATGTCTGATTATTTGATGAAAGAAATGCATGGTGAGGATCTGTGTTAACAATTAGAATGTTATCTCAAATAGTCGAGAAAGGGGAAATCTTGACTAGTGCTTAATGCAGAGATTTTGCAAGCTGTTTCGAGTATTGGTTTGTGAGAAATAAACATCTCAGTTAAAAAAAATATTTTATTTAGGTAAAGATCAATTCTAAGGCAAATCCTTGGAAAAAAAATTTTAGTGTGGGGCTTTACAAAGTAGGGATCAGACAGTCACTCCCTGACTCACTGAACAGTCTTAGTAACCCTGACAGTGGGATAACCAGACTTTTAAGGCTCCTGAGGTGCTGCAATAGGAAGCACCAGCTTTAAGGATTCCTGTTAAAAAAAAAAAAAGCTTGAACATGAATCTATTCTTGCTTTTAGAGCTGATTTTAAATTGTCTATAAATACAGAGATAGAGAAACAATTCAAGTGAAATGACATTTCAAGGACATCAGCAAACTAATCCCGAAGCTAGGCTTTTCTACCATAAGCCCAGTCTCTTTAACAAGATAATGGGATAGAAAAAAGATAAAAGGTCAGCTGGGAATGAAAAAAGATTTGAAAACTAATAACAACATGCAATATTGACATTGTTTTGGACCTGATTTCTACAAAAAAATTGTAAGAAGATGTTTTCCCAACAATGTAGTTTTTTGAATATGGATTAGATATTAGATAATTCAAAATGTACTGTTAATTTTATTAATAATTATAGAGAAGAAGAAAACACCCATATGTTTCATTAATGGTTATTTAAGTATCTAGGACTAAGATGACATGAGGGTTTAAAGTGTTTTAGCAAATATAAGAGGGGATGGGGTAAATAAAACAAGTGTAACAAAATGATGATTAATCTATTTTTTGTGATAGAGAATATTATTTTAAAATGTCATATTCTTTAAAATACTATGTGCATATATCTTCTTTCTAAATGGTGACCACCCTTTCTTCATGCTTTGGCAGCTACAGTTTTTCTTTTAAGTTTTTCTTCCAGTTTTATTGAGATATAATTGTCATACAGCATTGTATAAGTTTAAGGTGTACAGCATAATGATTTGACTCACATACTTCATGAAATGATTATCACAATAAATTTAGTGAACATCCATTTCATATAGATACAAAATTAAATAGAAAAACATTTCTTTATCTCCCATATTTAATTGATCATAGCAATAACATGAAGAGAAAAAAAAATCATTGAACCTAAGCAGTAACTTTCTGCATCTCTGCAGTAACATTTCAACTCTGAAGGCATAAGGCTGGAGCACCCCAGCTGCCTGAACTCGTGTCAGGGACTCTGGGAAACAAGGATGTGCAGGAAATGGGGGCCTTGCATTGTAAGTTCTTCAAATCATTCTCTTTCCACACATACGAAACACATATTCATTTTTATAAGTCTAATGGGGGCATTCAATGCTATGTTGCTTCTAATCTCCCTATCATGACAACTACAGTTTTGTGTAAATTCATGTATATCAAAGTTTATGTAATTGTCAGTCTCTCAGTCAGTGTCATTTACCAATGTGCACCGAGAACAGTGGAGGATGCTAAATAAATTAAAAACTCACCCTCTGATTCCCAAGATATTTTAAGGTTGATGAATGTTAACAAAGAAACAAATAAGCAAACAAAAAACTACTCCAGGGATAAGACACACCATATTGTGCTGACCAGTTTTCTGGACACTGTCATGGCAAAGTTTTATTTCATCTTAAAGTATTTTGTTACCATACGATCTTGTCAGTTTATACACAGGTAATAGTATTGCAGCATTCTTTCTGTTAGAAGGCTTACAGAAGAGAAAATTAATAGAGTTGAATTTGAGTCACGTAATCTTTGCCTTTTATTTTACATTACAGCAATCCCTGAAATAAAGCTTTAATGTATTCATATTGTACATGATTTATATTTTCCCTCTTTTAGGTAATGTAGTTAATGCTGTCATTATGGTCATTGTAACATCCAGTTCAAAAGGTTCAGAAAGGGGGCAAAATCTAACCTGTCTTCATGGGTGATTTTTTTTTTTTAAACAAAGGCTGCTATTGTGAGTCAAATAAAAGACATACCAATTGAACTGCATGAAAATTTTCTCTCAAGGAGCCAGTATGTTTCCCAATCTAGAAAGGACACCTTTTTAAAAGAGGTTTGTGTGTAATATTTCTACGGAGTATATATATATATATATATATATATATATATATATATATATATATATATATACATATATATATATATATGTATATATATATATATATATATATATATATATGATGGCATATCCTTTTGTTAGTCCTTTGTGATTACACTATGTTTGTAGCATATTAATTGTAAAATTACTTTGTATTATTGGAAATATTACTCTAATCCTAATTAATGGGACTGAAAAATCCTGTTATACATAATTTCAGCAGGTAGGTGGTTCAATTAAATTATGGATTTTAAAAAGATGGTGCAAATTTTAATGTTAATGACTGCCTGAAAATAACATTGGTGATTAAGTAAAATTTCAATGTACTCTGAAAAGAAATTCTCATTGTTATGTGTCTACTTATTCTTCAGAGAGCTACATACATGACAGTCTACATTTATAAACATTGTAAAATATGTGATAAAATTCTCAGAAAATCACTAAATTAAGAAATATTGAGAGATGTAAATATAGATATGAGAAGTTATAGATATATTCATCCAGAAATCATGTTATTTTTTTTCAGTTTATATCCAATTAAAAACCGGAGGGCTTCCCTGGTGGTGCAGTGGTTGAGAGTCCACCTGCCGATACAGGGGACATGGGTTCGTGCCCTGGTCCGGGAAGATCCTACATGCCGCAGAGTGGCTGGGCCCGTGAGCCATGGCCGCTGAGCCTGCACATTCAGAGCCTGTGCTCCGCAACGGGAGAGACCACAACAGTGAGAGGCCCGCATACCACAAAAAAAAAAAAACGGAATATATTAGACTTTCATTTAAAATAATTAAATCTACTTTTCTGCATGTGAACAGGCTGACTGAAGTTAGATAATCATATTAGAATTGTATTAGGTAGGTTTTCCCAGTGAAAACAGCTATGTTCTCTAACTAGCAAGCCATAACGAGAATTCTTTATATCTCCATGAATGTCATTAAACTTTCCAATAAATTATTAAGATTTGGTAAAGCAAAATAGGAACACCTGCCATTATTTCAATGAAACAGATGGTCAATAGTAAATTTTCAAATATTCATTTCCTAAATTGACAAGAAGAGTCAATTTGACATTTAGCATATGTCCCTTGTATAAAGAGATCTATGCAAGTCATGAGACTGAAAACCTATTTTCATTTCTTTTTAACAAAATTAAAATTCCCGAACAGGTTTTTAAATATTAATGTACATTTTAAACATTTTGGGTGCATAAAGCTTTCCATTGATATGAATTTTCATAAATAATAATACATTCTATTTTAAACTGACTAATGAGCTCATTGATGTTTATCATATTATACTTTATATCAATAAAGTTGATAAACCTACCTTGACACATCATAACCACTAAACGTCCATAATTTACATTAGTGTTCTATGGGTTTGGACAAATATATAATTACATGTATCCTTCATTATAGTAGCATACAACATATTTTCTCTGGCCTAAAATCCTCTGTGCTCTGCCTTCTTATTCCCCCACCCCCCAGCCCTTGGCCACTGATCTTTTTACTATCCCCATAGCTTTGCCTTTTCCAGAATGTCATATAATTGGAATCATACAGTATGTATTCTTTTCATATTAGCTTCTTTCACTAAGTAATATGCATTTATTATTCCCACATGTCTCTTCATGACTTGAGCTCATTTCTTTTTAACACTGAATAATATTCCACTGTCTGGATGTACGTTTTATTTATTCATGCACTTTTTTTAACATATAAGCACATAAGTTTATCATTAATTTTACTGATATTAAAGACATAATTTATGTATAATAATAGAGTATTCAGTACTGTAGCATAAGTTCTTTTTAGCCAATTGAATATTACAGGGACTTTTGTTAATTGTTGCTGAACTCTCATATCTGTATGCAAACTATGATTGCAGTTCAACCATGATTTGACAAATGGAGTTCCATTAAAATTCACTCTTTCTCCAATAAATTTATTGTCATTAAATCTGATCCACTATTAAACTGTTTTTTATCCTCATATAAACTATATTTATTAAACTGAAATTTCTTTCAGTTTTAGCACTACATGTGTCAAAACCTCACTCATCTTTCAATGAGGTGAGTGACTTTTGTACTGAATTGGATAATAGTTTTCAAGCATTGGAAGAATATTTCCTTAATGTTCTGTGCTATTCATAATGTAATGGACACAGGCATGCCATTACACTTCTGAGTTTAACTTTAAACTTATAAGTTTAACCTGCATTTTTCTCTATCACTTTCTTAAGTTTAGACAAATAACAAAAGAATAAATCAAACTCTGACCTGTAGCACTTGCTGATTTCCATGATGTAACTATTCTCATCATGGCTAAGTTCAAACCACCAGCATGAGGTCACTGAAAGCAGAGTTGGGAAGAAATATGCAGGGTTTCCACCACATAAATGTGATAGATATAATTTCATGTGTTATGGTTATTTGGCATTCTTTGAATTGTCTTTTTATATTTTCTTACCATTGGGTTCTCTCTCTCTCTTTTTTTTCTATTTTTCTCTCTCTCTTATTTGCAAGAACTCTTTGTATGTTATCTGTCATATCTATCATCTATCACAAGAAGGTAAACTCCATGAATACAGGAATATCATTCAGACAAATAAAAAAATAATAAATCAAACCCTGGCTTGTACCATTTGCTAAATGTTTTTTATTCAGCATGGCATCCAGTAGCACCTATAACATAAAAGGTGTTCAAACAAATATTTGTTAAATGAACTAATGTCTTGCAAATATTTCCCCAAACTATAATTTGTCTTTTTATTTTATTTGTGCTTATTTTTGCTATACAAAATAGTAAATTGTATTTTGTCAAATTTGTCTGCCTTTACATTTATTGGGTCTGAGTTTTCTGTCTTATTTAAGAATGTCTCTCTCTTCCCAAGGTTGATTATTCTCCTAAGTTTTTCTAAAAGTTTTATTATTTTGGTATCATTTAAAACTGGAATCCTTCTAGAATGTATATTTGTATATGACATGCATTTCTTCCAGATGGCCAGCCTATTGTGTCACTTCTGTAAATAAATTACTTTTCTTTACTAAATTGAAATTCTACCTTTTTGGTACATTAAGTTTCCTTGTATGCTGGGCTCTATTTCTGATACTCTAATTTGTTTCATTATGCCTATTTCTGGAAAGAATAAAATACCTAGGAATAAACCTACTTAAGGAGGTAAAAGACCTGTACTTTGAAAACTATAAGACACTGACAAAAGAAATTGAAGATGACACAAACAAATGGAAAGATAAAATGTGTTCTTGGACTGGAAGAATCAATATTGTTAAAACCACCATACTACACAAGGTAAGCAACAAATTCAATGAAACCCCTATTTAAATACCAATGGCATTTTTAACAGAGCTAGAACAAATTTTTTTTTTTTTAGTTTGTATGCAAACACAAAAGACCCCAAATAGCCAAAACAATCTGGAGAAAGAAAAACAGATTTGGAGGAAACACACTCTTTGACTTCAGACTGTACTACAAAGCTACAGTAATCCAGACAGTATGGTACTGGCACAAAAACAAACAGGTAGATCAATAGAATAAGATAGAAAGCCCAGAAATAAATGCACACACTTATGGTCAATTAATCTATGACAAATGAGGCAAGAATATACAATGAAGAAAAGACAGTCTCTTCAATAAGTGGTGCAGGGAAAACTGGACAGCTACTTGTAAACGAATGAAATTAGAACACTCTATAACATCACATTAATAAAAAAGAAAAGAGAAAACTCAAAATGAATTAAAGACCTAACTGTAACACTGGATAGAATAAAACTCCTAGAGGAAAATATAGGCAGAACGCCCTGACATAAATCACTTCAATATTTCTTTTTGGATCTGTCTCCTAAAGTAATTGAAATAAAAGTAAGAATTAACAAATGGGACCTAATCAAACTTAAAAGCTTTTGCACAACAAAAGAAACCATAAACAAAATGAAATGAAAACCTACAGAATGGGAGAAAATATTTGCAAATGATGGGACCAACAAGGGATTAATTTCCAAAGCATATGAACAGCTCATACAGCTCCATATCAAAAAGCAAACAACACAGTCAAAAAAGTGGGCAGAAGACCTAGATGGATATCCATTCACTTTTTGAAGGACATTTTGGTTGCTTTCCAGTTTTGCTAACTATGAATAGAGCTGCTATAAATTTTCTTGTACAGGTTTTTACCAAAAGGTGTGAATCTTGGATCATATAGTAAGAATATATTTAGCTTTTAAGAAACCGCCAAACAGACTTCCAAAGTGTCTGTACCATTTTGCATTCCCACTGGTAATTAATGAGAAAACTTGTTTCTCCATATCTGTGGCAGCATTTGGTGTTGTCAGTATTCCAGATATTGGTCATTCTAACTCTTGTGTAGTGGTTTCTCATTATTGTTTTCATTTGCATTTCCCTGACAACATATGATGTAGAGCACTGTTTTTCTTTATGTAGGTGAATTTAAGTCATTTACTTTACTGACATGACTGACATTTGGCCTTACTTCTGAGTTCTGAGAAGATGAGGATACAGATTTCAGTCACATCTATTATTAAATCTGATTATACTTTATTACTTATTAGATTGGTAAACTTTAACACATGTTGAAAATCCAAGTTTCAATTATCCCATATGTAAAATAGTGAAAATCATATTACTTCCCTCACAGGGCTAGTATGGGATGAAAATGAAACTATATGTATAAAAAATTAATAGGGCACATGCTAAAAATACTAAAAGGTGCAATATTTGTTATTATTGATCTTTGGAGACATAATTGGTGACAACGTGTTAAGCATGATCAGAATCCATACCTTTACATGCTCAACAGTTGATAATGGGTATGTATGTATTTAATCTAGTTTAGTATGTGTATATACAAATAATAATAATCAGTGTAAAACAATTTATGTATCCTAAAACGTTATGGTCTAAAGCACAATAATCTAGCATTTAAAATAAATATACCAACAATATACCGGTTTTCAGGATATAGAGAGCATATTACATATGTTTGCCAAATTTTGACTCATCTATAAACAGACTATTTTACCCTTTACCCTCTCATATAGTTAAATTTTACTCATTTCCCTTAACTCATCATTTTATAATCTTAGCAGACTTGCTACCTATTATATCTTTATTAGTAAGAGAAAGTCACTGCAATCCATTAAAAACACATTAGTGCATTCATTGCTGGTCTTTGAATGCAGTTGTACCTGAATTGAGCTTAACTAAATAAACAATATTTAATAAGTGTGGTAGGATGTGGGAAGAGGATGAATTCTAACTTTTTTTAACATACTTTTTATATTAGTTGTCAATGAAGAACAATTTCTGAAAAGCAGTTAATTTCTTATTCCTCAGC
This sequence comes from Leucopleurus acutus, assembly GCF_964270905.1. Lineage (NCBI taxonomy): Eukaryota > Metazoa > Chordata > Mammalia > Artiodactyla > Delphinidae > Leucopleurus > Leucopleurus acutus. The sequence goes on along the minus strand of NC_139159.1, from coordinate 25,731,083 downwards.
CCTCCTATGCAATTCTCTCATGAGTAGCAGGACAGTTCATTCAGACATCAAAGGGGAGATAAAAGGAAAGATCAAATGAGAAGATTTTGATGGAGTTGGGAAAATGTCTTCACCCTGTGAACACTAATGATACCATAAGAAAAATATAATGGGCTCTGTTCTTCATTTGAAATACAAAAGGTGTTAAATCTTTGCCCCAGATTCAGCCACTCTCTATCTGGGGAAAACATGGCATCACCTGTAAGCAGCGCTGTGTCTATTAGTAGAAAAATCAGTTATTGTTCATGAACACAGTGTTTCATTCCACAGTAACACGCATGAATGAGGTATTACTCATGAAGAAAAATGGGAGTTTTTTTCCTTCTAAAAATAAATCTAGGATATTTCCATTTTCAGCTCCAAAATGTAAACATCTTGGAAGCTGTCCTTAAAATAAAACTAACAACAACAACAAAAAAAACTGGAAAAACTGAAAAGCAATGATTTCTTGCACCCATCAGAAGACTGAATTCACAGGACAGATGACACCCTGAATTCTGGAGATGTAGGCACATCCAGTTAGATACAACATCAGAGATCTACATATGTGGGGGAGTAACTGCTGAGCATAGAGCAGTATGAGATTGATAACTCCTAAGGACTAAAGTCTTAGGCAGGTATTTTCACTTTCATGGGCTTTTCCTCCAATAGCACCAGCAGGTTCCCCCTTTAAGGATCTGATAAAGATCCCTGCATTGCTCTGGGGAAGAGAGGGGAAATCTAACCTTTGTGAAATAAGACTAGAACCTTCAGCATTTAAAACCAAAAGGTCTATTATCTAGAGGAAAGGACTTTGACAGAATGCAATTCTAAAATCATATCCCAACTGGAAGAAGGGAATATCTCCCATTCTAGTTTCCTCCAGTCTTCTTGTGAAACCTAAGAGGAAAAGCAAAACAACACAATACAAAAAACATAGTCAAGAGGAATCAGGACCACAAAAAAAAAAAAAAAAAAAAAAGCAGATGCTGTAGCCAGGTAAGGAAATAGTGGGGGTTAGGGAGAAGTATAACCAAAGGGAAACATTTGAGAAGGTCACAGCCCTGAGACTGGTCCATGAAAATGGGGAGATTTAATTGGAATATTAGAGAATGCTCTCTCTCTCACACACATCTTACTACAACATCAAAAGATTTACAGGATAACAGATATGGATTACAACTAAAGGGGCTTCAAGGCACAGATTCTAGAAGGATACCAAAAAAAAAAAAAAAAAAGAGGGAGAGAGGAACTGAAAGACTCTGGTACTTGTAGCTACAACATAATCACAGCACAATTTTTACCCAGATTAACATAAATCTCCACATTAAAGCCTTATTTACCTGAGTTTCTATTACTCAATTCAACATGTCAAGCTTTCAAAAAAAAAAAATTACAAGGCATGCAAAGAGAGAAAACAATCATCAGATTCATTCTGAGATTTGACAGAAGTGTTGTAATTATACGTAGGGATTTTAAATGAACTATGATATACATTAAAGGCTATAATGGGAAAATTAGACAATATGCAATAACAGATGGGTAAAGTAAACTGAGAGATGGAAACTCTAAGAAAGAGTCAAAAGAAAATGCTAGAAATCAAAAGAATAATATCATAAATGAAGAATGTCTTCAACAGGCTCATGAAAAATAGTTCAATAAAAAAAAAATAGTTCAATAGAAACATCTCAAACTCTAATGCAAAGTTTTTTTGTATTTCTAAATTTAAGAGAAAAATATCCAAGGGGACAGCATCAAAAGGTGTAACAAACACCTAATTTGAATGTCAGATACAAAAGAAAGAGAAAACCACAAGGAAGAAATATTTTAATAATAATGTCTGAGAACTACCCACATTTATTAACAGACATCAAATCACAGATTCAAGAAGCCCAGAGAACACCAAGAACCATAAATTCCCCAAAACAAGACATCAAGACATATCATATTCAAACTGTAGAAAATAATGCACAAACATGAAATCTTAAAGAAAGTCACCTTAGAGGGAAAATAATAAGCATACCTATACAGGAACAAAAACAAAAATTATAGTAGACTTATTCTTTTCAAAAGCTCTACAAAGAAAAAGAGAGTGAAGTTAAACCTTAAAGTACTGTGAGGAAAAAAAAAGAGAAAGAAAATACCAACATAAAATTCTAAATTCACTAAAATCATCCTTCATAAATTAAGAAGTAAAAAAGATTTTCACAGACAAAAACTGAAGTAAAATGTTTCTCTTACACAATCAAGAAATGTTAAAAAATTTTCTTCAGGGAAAAGAACAATGAAGTAGATAAAAAATGTGGGACTACATAAGGAAAGAATGTTAGTGAAGGAATAAACTAAAGTAAAATAAAATATTTTATTAATCTTATTCTTAATCTGAAAGATAATTGTCTAATTTCAGATTAATAGCTATGTATAGTGTGATAATATAAAAGTAAGTGAAACAAATGATAGGAATGTCACAGGCACAAGAAAGAGGACTGGGAATATTTTGCTATAAGGAACCTATACTGCATGTGAAGCTATGTCATACTATTTGAAGGTAAAATTACATAATTTACCATATATAGTTTGAACATAAGAATAAATAGCCACTAATTTTCAACACTGTAGATGGGGAAAAAATGGAAACATAAAATGAACAGTTAAAAGCAGAGATGCCCCCCACCAAAAAAAATAAAAGAGTGGGAAAAAGAAACTAACAACAAATGCAATGAATAGAAAACAGTTACAAAGGGCATAAATATTAATCCAGCTATGACAATAATCATTTTCAATGTGAATAGTCAAAATACACCAAATAACAATAGAGATTGTCAGAATGGATTAAAATAAAAAGAGACAATTTTACATTGTGTATAACAAAAGCACTTTATAAGGGCTCAAATAGATTAAAAGAAAGATGGAGAGTGATGTACCTTGCTAACACTATTCAGAAGAAAGCAGGGGTTTCAGCTTTTTAATTTCTAAAAAAACAGACTTCAGAACAGGAAAGATAATCAGAGATAAGGACAGGTAATATAATTCTTCAAGAAGACATAACAATCCTAAATGTGTAAGCACCTAACAATATAATGTGAAAATGTATGAGAACAGCATTGCTCTAATACTTAAATAATATAAAGACGAAAAGGACATCACAAGAAAGGAAGCTACACATCATAATTTTTCATTAACATAGAAACCAAAATCCATACCAAGTTGAATCCATCAGTATATATAAAGAATAGTGCGTTACAGCCAGGTGGATTTCATTTCAAGAAACAATGTTGGAGGAGCTTCAAGATGACAGAAGAGTAAGACACAAAGATCATCTTCCTTCCCAGAAATACATCATAAATACATCTACATGTGGAACAACTCTTACAGAACACGTACTGAATGCTGGCAGAAGACCTCAGACCTCCTAAAAGGCAAGAAACTCCCCACGCACCTGGGTAGGGTAAAAGAAAAAAGAATAAACAGAAACAAAAGAATAGGGACGGGACCTGCACCAGTGGGAGGGAGCTGTGAAGGAGGAAAGGTTTCCAAACACTAGGAAGCCCCTTCGCGGGTGGAGACTGTGAGTGGTGGAGGGGGGAAGCTTCGGAGCCGTGGAGGAGAGCACAGCCACAGGGGTGTGGAAGGCAAAGTGGAGAGATCCCCGCATGGAGGATGGGTGCCAACCAGCACTAACCAGCCCGAGAAGCTTGTCTGCTCACCCGCCAGGGCGGAAGGGGGCTGGGAGCTGAGGTTCAGGCTTCTGAGGTCATATCCCAGGGAGAGGACTGGGGTTGGCTGCATGAACACAGCCTGAAGGGTGCTAGTGTTCCACAGCTAGCCAGAAGGAATAGGGGAAAAAATATGGAGCTGCTGAAGAGACAAGAGAACTTTTCTCGCCTCTTTGTTTCCTGGTGTGCGAGGAGAGGGGATAAAGAGCACTGCTTAAAGGAGCTCCAGAGACAGGCATGAGCCGTGGCTATCAGCACAGACCCCAGAGACGGGCATGAGATGCTAAGGCTGCTACTGCAGCCACTGAGAAGCCTGTGAGCAAACACAGGTCACTATCCACACCACCCCTCCAGGAAGCCTGCACAGCCCGCCATTGCCAGGGTCCCATGATCCAGGGACAACTTCCCTGGGAGAACGCATGGTGTGCCTCAGGCTGGTGCAACATCACGCTGGTCTCTGCCACCACAGGCTCACCCTGCATCCGTACCCCTCCCTCTGGCCTGACTGAGCCAGAGCCCCTGAATCAGCTGATCTTTTAACCCCGTTCTGTCTGAGTGAAGAACAGAAGCCCTCAGGCGACCTACACACAGAGGGAGGTCCCAATGTAAAGCTGAATTCCAGGAACTGTGAGAACAAAGAAGAGAAAGGGAAATTTCTCCCAGCAGCCTCAGGAACTGCAGATTAAATCTCCATAATCAACTTGATGTACCCTGCATCTGTGGAATACCTGAATAGACAATGAATCATCCCAAATTGAGGAGGTGGACTTTTGGAGCAATGATATATATATATATATTTTTTTCTCTCTCTTTTTGTGAATCTGTATGTGTACGCTTCTGTGTGTGATTTTGTCTGTATAGGTTTGTTTTTACCATTTGTCCTAGGGTTCTGTCTGTTCCTTTTTCTTTCTTATTACATACAAAAATTTTTTTCTTAACAAATATTTCTTAATTTTTATAACTTTTATTTTATTTTACTTTATTTTATTTTTTCTTTCTTTCTTTCTTTCTTTCTTTCTTTCTCTCTCTCTCTCTTTTATTCTGAGCCGTGTGGAGGAGAGGCTCTTGGTTCTCCAGCCAAGCGTCAGGACAGTGCCACTGAGGTGGGAGAGCCAAATTCAGGACACTGGTTGTCCACAAGACACCTCCCAGATCCACATAATATCAAACGGTGAAAATCTCCAAGAGATTGCCATTTCAACACAAAGACCCAGCTCCACTCAACGGACAGCAAGCTACAGTGCAGGACACCCTGTGCCAAACAACTAGCAAAACAGGAACACAACCCCATCCATTAGCACAGAGACTGCCTAAAATTATAATAAGGCCACAGACAGCCCACCAGACCTGCCACCAGAAAGACAAGATCAAGCCTCATCCACCAGAACACAGGCACTAGTCCCCTCCACCAGGAAGACTACACAACACACTGAACAAACATTAGCCACTGGGAACACATACCAAAAACAATGGAAACTACGAACCTGCAGCCTGTGAAAAGGAGACCTCAAATACAGTAAGTTAAGCAAAATGAGAAGACAGAGAAATACACAGCAGATGAAGGAGCAAGACAAAAACCCACCAGACCTAACAAATGAAGAGAAAATAGGCAGTCTACCTGAAAAACAATTCAGAATAATGATAGTAAAGATGATCCAAAATCTTGGAACTAGAATGTAGAAAATACAAGAAAAGTTTAAAAAGGACCTAGAAGAACAAAAGAGCAAACAAACAGTGATGAAGAACAGAATAAATGAAATTTAAAATTCCCTAGAAAGGATCAATAGCAAAATAACTGAGGCAGAAAATGTATAAGTGACGTGGAAGATAAAATATTGGAAATAACTACTGCAGAGCAGAATAAAGAAAAAAGAATGAAAAAACTTCAGGACAGTCTCAGAGACTTCTGGGACAACATTAAATGCAACAACATTCGAATTATAGGGGTCCCAGAAGAAGAGAAAAAGAAAGGGACTGAGAAAATATTTGAAGAGATTATAATTGAAAACTTCCCTAATATGGGAAAGGAAATAGTTAATCAAGTCCAGGAAGCACAGATAGTCCAATACAAGAAAATCTAAGGAGAAACATGCCAAGTCACAAATTAATCAAACTATCAAAAATTAAATGGAAAGAACAAATATTAAAAGAGACAAGGGAAAAACAACAAATAATACATAAGGGATTCCCCATAAGGTTAACAGCTGATCTTTCAGCAGAAACTCTGCAAGCCATAAGGGAATGGCAGGACATATTTAAGGTGATGAAGGAGAAAAACCTACAACCAACATTACTCTAACCAGCATGGATCTCATTCAGATTTGATGGAGAAATTAAAAGCTTTACAGACAAGCAAAAGCTAAGAGAATTCAGCACCACCAATCCAGCTTTACAACAAATGCTAAAGGAACTTCTCTAGGCAGGAAATGCAAGAGAAGGAAAAGACCTACAAAAACAAATGAAAAACAATTTAAAAATGATAATAGGAACATACGTAACAATAACTACCTTAAATGTAAATGGATTAAATGCTCCAATGAAAAGATACAGACTGGCTGAATGGATAAAAAAAACAAGACCCATATATATGCTGTCTACAAGAGACCCACTTCAGACCTAGGGACACATACAGACTGAAAGTGAGGGTATGGAAAAAGATATTCCATGCACATGGAAATCAAAAGAAGGCTCAAGTAGTAATTCTCATATCAGACAAAATAGACTTTAACACAAAGCCTATTACAAGAAACAAAGAAGGATAATACATAATGATCAAGGGATCAATCCAAGAAGAAGATATAACAATTGCAAATATTTATGCACCTAACATAGGAGCACCTCAACACATAAGACAAATACTAACAGCCACAAAAGGAGAAATCGACACTAACACAATCATAGTAGGGGACATTAACACACCACATTTACCAATGGACAGATCATCCAAAATGAAAATAAATAAGGAAACACAAGCTTTAAATGATACATTAAACAAGATGGACTTAATTGATATTTATAGGACATTCCATCCAAAAACAATAGAATACACATTCTTCTCAAGTGATCATGGAACATTCTCCAGGATAGATCATATCTTGGGTCACAAATCAAGGCTTGGTAAATTGAAGAAAATTGAAATCATATCAAGTATCTTTTCTGACCACAACACTATGAGACTAGGTATCAATTACAGGAAAAAGTCTGTAAGAGATACAAACACATGGAGGCTAAACTATACACTACTTAATAACCAAGAGATCACCAAAGAAATCAAAGAAGAAATCAAAAAATATGTAGAAACAATTGAAAATGAAAACACGACAACCTAAAACCTATGGGACACAGCAAAAGAAGTTCTAATTAGGGAAGTTTATAGCAATGCAATCCTACCTCAAGAAACAGGAAACATCTCAAATAAACAACCTAACCTTACACCTAAAGCAATTAGAGAAAGAAGAACAAAAATCCCACAAAGTTAGCATAAGGAAAGAAATCATAAAGATCAGATAAGGATTAAGGAAAAAGAAATGAAGGAAACAATAGCAAAGATCACTAAAACTAAAAGTTGATTCTTTGAGAAGCTAAACAAAATTGATAAACCATTATCCAGACTCATCAAGGAAAAGAGAGAGAGGACTCAAATGAGTAGAATTAGAAATGAAAAAGGAGAAGTAATAACTGATGCTGCATAAATACAAAGGATCATGAGAGATTACTACAAGCAACGCTATGCCAATAAAGTAGACAACCTGGAAGAAATGGACAAATTCTTAGAAATGCACAGCCCTCCAAGACTGAACTAGAAAAAATTGAAAATATGAACAGACCAATCCCAAGCTCTGAAATTGAGACTGTGATTAAAAATTTTCCAACAAACAAAAGCCCAGGGCCAGATGACTTCACAGGCAAATTCTATCAAACATTTAGGGAAGACCAAAAACTTATCCTTCTCAAACTCTTCCAAAATATAAGAGAGGGAGAAATACTCCCAAACTCATTCTACAAGGCCTCCATCACTCTGATACCAAAACCAGGACAAAGATGTCACAAAGAAAGAAAACTACAGGTTAATATCACTGATGAACATAGATGTAAAAATCCTCAACAAAATACTAGTAAACAGAATCCAACAGCACATTAAAGGGTCATACACTATGATCAAGTGGGGTTTATCCCAGGAATGAAAGGATTCTTCAATATACACAAATCAATCAACATTATACACCATATTAACAAATTGAAGAAGAAAACTCACATGATCATCTCAATAGATACAGAGAAAGCTTTTGAAAAAACTCAATACCCTTTTATGATAAAACCGTCCAGAAAGTAGGCATAGAGGGAACTTTCCTCAACATAATAAGGCCATATATGACAAACCACATCCCACATCTTCCTCAATCGTAAAAGACTGAAAAGATTTCCACTAAGATCAGGAACAAGACAAGGTTGCCCAGTCTCACCACTATTATTCCACATAGTTTTGGAAGTTTTAGCCTCAGCAATCAGAAAAGAAAAAAGAAATAAAATGAATACATATTGGAAAAGAAGAAGTAAAGCTGTCACTGTTTGTAAATGACATGATACTCTACATAGAGAATCCTAAAGATGCTACCAGAAAACTACTAGAGCTAATCAATGAATTTGGTAAAGTAGCAGGATACAAAATTAATGCACAGAAATCTCTTACCTTCCTATTCACTAATGATGAAAAACCAGAAAGTGAAATTAAGAAAACACTCCCATTTATCGTTGCAACAAAAAGAATAAAATATCTAGGAATAAACCTACATAAAGAGACAAAAGATCTGTATGCAGAAAGTTATAAGACACTGATGAAAGAAATTAAAAATGATACAAATAGATGGAGAGATATACCATGTTCTTGGATTGGAAGAATGAATATTGTGAAAATAACTGTACTACCCATAGCAATCTACATATTCAATACAATCCCTAACAAACTACCAATGGCAGTTTTCACAGAACTAGAACAAAAAATTTCACAATTTGTATGGAAACACAAAAGACCCCAAATAGCCAAAGCAATCTTTAGAAAGAAAAACAGAGCTGGAGGAATCAGGCTCCCTGACTGCAGACCATACTACAAAGCTACAGTAATCCAGACAGTATGGTATTGGCCCAGAAAGAGAAATATAAATCAATGGAACAGGATAGAAAGCCAAGAGATAAACTGATGCCCATATGGTCACCTTATCTTTGCTAAAGGAGGCAAGAATATACAGTGGAGAAAAGGCAGCCTCTTCAATAATGGTGCTAAGAAAACTGGACAGCTACATGTAAAAGAATAAAATTAGAATACTCACTAAAACCATACACAAAATAAACTCAAAATTGATTAGAGACCTAAATGTAAGACTGGACACTATAAAACTCTTAGTGGAAAGCATAGGCAGAACACTCTATGACATAAATCACAGCAAGACCCTTTTTGACCCTCGTCCTAGAGAAATGGAAATAAAAACAAAAATAAACAAATGGGTCCTAATGAAACTTAAAAGCTTTTGCACAGCAAAGGAAACCATGAACAAGACCAAAAGACAACCCTCAGAATGGGAAAAAATATTTCCAAAGAAGGAACTAACAAAAGCATAATCTCCAAAGCATACAAGCAACTCATGCAGCTCAATATCAAAATAATAAACAAACCAATCCAAAAATCGGCTGAAGACCTAAATAGACATTTCTCCAAAGAAGATATACAGATTGCCAAAAGACACATGAAAGAATGCTCAACATCTTTAATCATTAAAGAAATGCAAATCAAAACTGCAGTGAGATATCATCTCACACCAGTCAGAATGGCCATCATCAAAATATCAACAAACAATAAAGGCTGGAGATGGTGCGGAGAAAAGGGAACCCTCCTGCACTGTTGGTGGGAATGTAAATTGATACAGCCACTATGGGGAACAGTATGGAGGTTCCTTAAAAAACTAAAAATAGAACTCCCCTATGATGCAGCAATCCCACTACTGGGCATATAGCCTGAGAAAACCATAATTCAAACAGAGTCATGTACCCAAATAATCATTACATCTCTATTTACAATAACCAGGACATGGAAGCCACCTAAATGTCCATTAACAGAGGAATGAATAAAGAAGATGTGGTCCATAAATACAATGGATTATTACTCAGCCATAAAAAAGAACAAAATAATGCCATTGCAGCAACATGGATGGACCTAGAGATTGTCATACTGAGTAAAGTAAGTCAGAAAGATAGAACAAATACCGTATGCTAACACATATATATAGAATCTTAAAAAGAAAGAAAAAAAAAAAGAAAATGGTCAGAAGAACCAGGGACAAGACGGGAGTAAAGATGCAGACCTACTAGAGAATGAGCTTGAGGAAACTCAGAGGGGGAAGAGTAAGCTGGGACAAAGTGTGAGAGTAGCATAGACATATATACACTACCAAATATAAAATAGATAGCTAGTGGGAAGCAGCTGCATAGCACAGGGAGATCAGCTTGGTGCTTTGTGACCACCTAGAGGGGTGGAATAGGGAGGGTGGGAGGGAGACGCAAGAGGGAGGAGATATGGGGACATATGTATATGTATAACTGATTCACTTTTTTATAAAGCAGAAACTAACACACCACTGTAAAGCAGTTATACTCCAATAAAAATTTTAAAAACTAATGAAACAATGTTGGCTCAACAACGGTTAATGTAATTCATCATTTCTGGAGCATAAATACAGAAAAATATGATCATATCAATAGCTGCAGAAAAGCAGTTGACAAAACTCAATACCACTGCATGATAAAACCTTGCAAAATTAGAATTAGAAGAGAATTCCCTTACTCTAATAAAGTGAGCTTATGAAAACCTGTGCCTAACATTGTACTTACTGGTGAGCGATTGAATTCATTTTCTGCAACATCAGGAACAATGCAAGTATGTCCTCTCTCATCTATCCTATTCAACATCACACTGGAAATCCAAGCTCGTGCATAAAGACAAGGAAAATATATAAAATTTATACAAATTGGAAATTAAAGAAATAAAATTGGCTTTATTCATTATCACAGAACTAACTATATTGAAATACCCTGAAAATCTAAAGCAAAAAGAATCTCCTTAAGTGTGGGCTGTGCATAGTGAATTCCTTCCAAATAGTACAGTATTGAAATGGGAGGGGTAACTTTAGAGTGGAGAAACATGACAAACTCTACCTTAGCCAGGAGCTCAAGGTCAACATCAACAGTGATAAGTCATGTTGATAACATGCACCTTTAATAATATATGAGGAAAATGACATTTTATCTCTATGATCTTCCTCCCCTAAACATATAACCTTAGTTTAATCTGAGAAAAACATCAGACAAACCACAAACCATGGGCATTGTATTGTCGAAAGCACCTGACCAATTCTCTTTAAAACTGTCAAAGTCATCAGAAACAAGAAAAGTCTCAGAAATTGTCACAGTCTATAGGAGCCTAAGAAGGCATGATGACTATAATGTGGTATCTTGAATGAAATATTGAAATAGATAAATGACAACATAAAATCTAAGGGAGTCTGAATAAAGTATGTAGTTTAGTTAATAATGTATCAATATTGGTTCAATATTCATATTTGTGACAAATGTACCATACTAATGTAAGATTCTAATATTTGGCACAATTAAGATTGAAGTATAATGGATTTTTCCATATCTTACCAACTTTTCTGTACATCTAAAACAATTCTAAAATTAAAAGTTTATTAGGCAATTTCAAATGAAAAAAAAATCTAGAAAAGACTATTTTTCTACAAAATCCACAGGAAAACAAATAACCTACAAGAAAACTTGGATTTTCTGAGACTCTATTTAATCGTTTATTCTAATGGCATTTATGAATAAATAGTATGATTCAGGAAATGTATAAAATTTCTGGGGATGTAACATTAAAAATCACATAATCCCTTTCCTTAGGGAAATAAAATATAGTTGGGGCACAAAAAATAAGAATATAAGATCGTCTATCCTATCTTTGAAGGGTGAGGAAATATTTCCAGAGGAAGAAACTTATGTGCTGATATTTACCTAGTATGCAAGAGTTAACCAAGGTAAAAGGGTGAAATAGTTGTGATCCAGGGACCTCAGTGGGAGGACTGTCCAAACTAAGGACATAACACACTTATGAACATTCTACTTACTGTCCCCTTCCATTTCATTGAAGTTTTCTGTTTCTGGATCTAAAAGTAACTCAGGCTACCTAGCAACCTTTGTCTCTTCCCTCCTCCTCTTTCTGAATTTGTCTTCCTTGTCTTTCTCTCCTTTTCTTTGTTTCCTTCTATGTTCTATTCAGATTCTTCCTCATCTTCTCTTTATTCTCCCCAGCCTCCTCCTTTTTTCTTCATTCTTCTGTTTCTTAATGTTCTTTGTTCTTAGGACCCACCTGAGGAAAACCCAGAATTTCACCAATTGTTATTTTTGTCAGCACCTTCAACTGGGTTAGAGAGAAGCATTTTGACCTGCACTGGTCTCCTACTAAACCAGCCTCAGTCTTTCCTCTCGCTGAGTATGAGGATGAATACAAAGCACTACAAACTACAAGAACACAAATATGAATAGAAGGGTAAAGTGACATGTAAAATAAGACTCATCCTAAAGCGAGCAAACATGGTTATTAAAAGATTTTGTTCTTAATTGAGCTATTTATTCTACCCCTGCAACTCCATTAAAGAGTTGCATAATGAAATTTCACTACTGCCTTTTTACAATTGCAGTTATCCTTCCTGTGCCTAAACTACTACCTTGCTGTAAATTAGACATTTTTGGAAGATGTTTTTATTCATTCTATTCTCCAGATTCCTATTTAGCACACTGGTGGTCATCACACTATCTTCAAAAACAATTCTTTAATCAGAGCATAATACAATTTATTACTTCCTTATATTAAATAAGCTGATACCCTGATGATCATTATGATTCAAAAACAACTTCCAAAAGCTTCTTAATTTACAGCAGTGTCTAGTTAAAGCTCTGTGAGAATCTGGTTCTTCAGCTAACATTTTTGTGATACATGTTCAATGAAAGATGGATCTCCCTCTGTGTTGTTTACACTAGGAAAGGATTTGTCCATTAACCGCAGAGATGTGCAGAAATATCATTATTTGTTCTGAGAACGGTTTGGGTCTCTGAGAGAACATACTTTTCATGTTTACTGCACAGTTTCACCTTCTGGATGATTTAATATTCAAGCAGTGTAAGCCTAAATAGCTCAGCGCAGCTGGTGTGGTGTCTTGTTATTTCTCTTTTCCTCTTATCTGTGGAATTTTAATAATTGGGAGCCTAAAAATGGTATGGTAAATAAATAAAATTATTCAAGGAATTCACATATCTGGCATATAGTCCATGAGAAGCTTAAATCAATTTTCTCAAATTGTCAGCCATGCTGTATATCTAAATGGAGTGCTGGAATTTAGTCAGATTCATTGCTTATTGTTTGCCTCTGCAATTATGAAATATGAAAGTTGGTAGGTTTCTTTAGTGTCTTTCTTTTCAGTTGAATGTCTCTGGCAAGTTCTGAATGTTTTTCTATTTAATCATAAAAGTAATATTCTCTCTTTCTTTTAAAGAAATACACCTTTTGAAAAAAGTTTTACTCTTTTGGGTGGAGAAAAGAGCAAGTCACCTCATATTGCACCATTCTATCTTAAAATCTGAGCCTGAGCAATATGCTGTTTCATACTTGATTCAATTAAATGCAATGTCTATGCAGCTTCAGATTCCAAAGATGAATGTCAGAACATAAGCTTTCCTTGTACTTACGCTGTACAGTGACTTGTTTAGATTGCTATTCTCTTTTAAATCCAGCTGCTTTTTTGTGTGATAAAGAATTAAACCTTTCAGTTTTATCCATACCGATTTGTCTACAAAAAAATATTGAATACATTGTGGAAAATGGAAAGATCTTTTATTGAATAAATCTCATTCAAGGTTAATACTGGATATTTCTAGTCATTGCTTTCTAATTCTAAAATAAAGATGTCTATTAGAATATAGTTTCCAAAGACTACATGTTTATATTAAATTGCTTAAATTTGACCCTTGAGAATTTTCTCCTTGAGCTGTATATGAAAACTAGGACATAGTTCCTTTTTGTTGTCTACAGCAATAGTATTTCTTTGGATAATTGTTATTTGGGGTCATTTTAATTTAAATTTTAGATAAACAAATTAACATAATTTTGAAGATGTGGCACAGCTTCTCATCATATTCTTATCCTCGCACTGAAAATGACTCCATCCAGTCAGTCCATTGGGGTATTAATTCAAGTAGTTGAAACACAGCATCTTAGAATGACATTATTTCATGGACATGCATCCAAATGGAATCTTAGACAAAGATAATCTGTGATTTAACTTTATCCTTCAGTTCTGGACCATACAAGCAAAGCCTGCATCATTCAAAGGACAAGGCTCCAGGTTAGTCTAACTAACTACCCTTGTAGGGATTTTCTTTCCAACTTCTAAATTAGTTATATACATGAGTCAGTTTTTGAAGTTTTAAAATTGTCTTATTGCTATTCCTTTTTGGGGAGAAGATGTTCTTAGAAGTGAAAAACTGACTTTTCTGAGTAGAAATTCTATTTGCAGAGTCAAGTCATATTTCCTGCCCACCCAACTGCTACTGACATCTTACCAGATTTGTTCGTCATTCTCTGGAAACACATTTTTAAGGTATATGTTAACCACAACCTCTCCGCCTCCTCTCTTAATTTATTAATTTTCTGTGTACTTCCCTAGGATTAATTAAATGTGACTTATTTCTCTCCTCTCTAGAACTACACATTCTGAAGTCAGTTAAGACTATTTTTCCATTTCACATGCATCTTTTGACTGAGAGTTGGTCAGCATTCTCCTCAGTTTCTGTTGCCTATTCAAGAATATTATGCTTCCACCTTAAATAAGGGGAAAAAATTATTTAAAGATTCAGTGGTGCTCAAACAAGTAAGCTTCTGACTGCCATTTTTTCATCTCCACACTCTGAAAGATGTTGGCTTCTTACTGATGTTGTAGCAGACTAGAGTTCTGCCACCATTCTGAGTGATTTCAGACATCTATTCGGGTAATCTACCCAACACCATAGCATTATAGTTATATATACATCCTCACTTTGATTATCTGTCTTTACAACTCATCATTTATTTCCATGAAAATATGCTGGATCTTGTCATCATTTGGAATAACTGACCCACCCAATTTTAAACGAAAATACCAACTCCCAGGGGTGGATAAACATAACTGAGATACCCAGTCCTTTGTTTTTTCTCCTTTTCATACTCTATCTCCTCTTATTGTCTCCATTTATTTTTCTCTACTTTGGCTCAACCCAAAATGAATTGTCTCTACCAAACTTTCCAAAGCATTTCCAATACACTATGTTTTTGCAACATACAAGCAATAGCCTCACATTTCTTCAGGACAACTATAATTTGCCTTCTCTGTTTCTTCATACAGAAAACAACACACTTAAGTAAATTGGTATCACTTTAAAGTCATGGTCTGTAGCCCTAGCTGGGTTGTAAGTCACTTTCCTTCCTTCCAGCTTGAACTAATGATCCAAACTTTTACCATAGTTTAGAAGATTTTCTAGGTAAAAAGAGTTAAATATTTTAAAATGCAGAAACTTTTTTTCTTATAAAGAAAACATCAAAAATTTCTCTATTCTTCTCTTTCATGTGACTCTCTTCTCAAGTTTCAATTTTCTAAAGACAGAAAACGAGACTAGTGATGGAATTTTCTTTTACTATAAGTTACTACTAAAACATAACTTTTTTCTTTAATAATCTGTATTAAACTTTTACATATATGAAATTACTTTTCCACTCTCACCTCCCATTTTCTGTAGCCCCGTCAATTTCTTTTCCTCTCTCAGTATGAATAAAGTCTAAAATTTGTCTGAACACTTACTCTGTATATTAACAAACATGGAATGATCTTAATCAGCTCCCCACAGGAAACTTGGAATATGCTTCATATTATATTATTAAGAAACAAGAAGAGAATTTTAATTAATTCCAATTAATTGTATCTATTTAAAAAGATAACCATGAGTAGGCAAAGTTTCCCAAACTGTGTTTTCATTTCTTCTCTCTTCCTTTCTTTTTAATTTTAATGAACTCCTATTTAGTTTAATAATTAAAAAGAAAATCAGTTTGCTTATTAAACTGTTTCTTCTTTTATTTTCTTTATAACATGTTCTGAACCCTGCTGTTGTCCCATATTTACATAAGTTGGACAAGTTTAATGGCAGTGATGTTGTAAAATTTATTTTAGTGGTTTTTCAGCATTTAAGAACCACTTTCTTTTCTAAAACCTCATTCATAAAGGCACATATATCTATCTCTCAGTTAGCAGTCTTTATCTCCTTCAAATTTCTGTAATACTGTGTGGCTTGTCAACTGTATCCTAAGAGTTCTAAGTGAAACTGATAACCTATCTACCTGATATGTCATTCAGGCAAGACCACATTTAACAACAAAATACAGATATTTGGAGTTTTGGATTTTTAAGGTACTAGAGTAATAGGGTTTCCAACTTCCCTTGCAGTTTAATCTGTAGTGTACACTCACTCAGTACATGAGCTGGTGAATTATTTCTAATAATAACCCTTTACATATACATATATTAATTCTTCAGGTTAAATAATTTCATACTTTTTAATTTTCCCTACAAGTTTTATTTCACAATAAATTTTATCAACTTTTTTTTCCAAATCATCATCAGATTTTGCCAATTTTTTCCTCTTGGCATTCAGAATTTAACAAAAAATAAATTGCATCCCAACTAATTTGTCACAAGTCCAGGTTTGAGAAATCTTTTCAGATTTTACATTCTGAAGAACAGAATAAAAATAAACAAGATAACCTGGATATAATTTTAAGTGTATTAGATTGTTTATGTATATTATTTATTTTAGCATCTTTTCAAGAAAATTGTTTATTCTTTGTGAAAACACTGGGCATACTATAAAATTCTAGACATTACTCAACTGACAATCAGAACACATAAAATAATTAACTCATATAAAAATGTTGGAGGTGTCACTACATAAAACAGTAAACCTGGTATCCAAGTGATTGTAAATTTCATGTTACATCATTATCTATCCTCTTTCTTCCACAACTATTATCATTCCAGTTTATGAGATTAGATTTAGCTGTTTAACACACCAGACTAGTTGAAGGCCTGTTACCTTCCCCCAAATCCAAGCTTATTTCCTGAAGTGCTGTATTGAGTTGGAATTTTGAAAACCTAACCAGGACTCCTAAACTTTCTCTAATATAAAGGGCTTTAACCTAAAACTAGTTAGCGATGAAGTAAGATCTAAGACTTAAAATGTCTCCAAACTATGTTTATCCATAATTTCTTATATCCTTTTTTGGCAATACAAGCTATATACTGTGAGATTGAGTAAGAAAAGGAAACAGGATATCCAACAACATTCTTTAACTTTGCTGCCTTTGGAAGTGTTGCCAGATGCAGGACCCTCAAGATGTAGCAGGACAACTCTAAGTAGCTCTAATCTATGGGAAAATGAGTGGACAATAGGAAACTCTACATCAAATATAGTCTGGGAAGCTGTTCACCTTAACCTGTCAAATCTCTGCAACCAAACCTGTGCTCCTGCTTGGTTTTTCTACCTATTTAGCCCCATTAACTCTCATGAGCAATGATCTCATAGTTATCAACCCAAAGGACATGTTCTAGACCTTAATTTACTTGTGCCAATTGCTACAGCTGATATATTTTGAGTACTGTCATTGTTCTAACTATCTCTCACTATTTTGCCACACATGAATCACTCTTCTGTGTTTTTTCTTATTTCCCAGACAATCATTTTGAAATCTCCATCACCAAATTTGCTTTCTTGGATTGTTTTTTTAATGTCTGTGTTCCCTAGACTTTTACCTTTTTCCACATTTTTAATCCTCCAAATCCTCCATAGCTAGGATGAATCAATCCAGAAATTTACCTAGAAGAGATTATGAAGTAGGAATCTTCAAGAACATCAACTTTTCAGTAAATATAAGGTGATATTTGGACTTGATATTCATTAACACTAGGATGAAAGGTGCTAGATCTAGCAGTGGAAAGTAAGGTATTGATAACATTGACAAAGAAAGGTGCTATAATTTTTGTTTCCTCCCCTGCCAGTCAGTGATGCAGCCATCCAACCTTGGCCATACTTTAGTTCAAATATATATAATTGCAGATATTTTCATACATGCTCTAAAAATACCTAAAATGCAACATTTAGAAAAATAATTTTCAAATTTTTCATTAAATCCTTCTTTCCATATTAACTCCAGCAATTGTTGACACGATCTACTTAGTTTCTGAAGTGAGAAATTTAATCTTTAATCATCCCACTCTTTTGCTGTCCACAGCTGATTGAGAATAGAGTTAATTACATAAATTTCTCCCCAAGCCATCTTCTTTTTCCATCTTCTCTTTAAAATGTCTACTTTAAATATTTTCTAATTCTTTCCACACGCTTCATAGCAAAACACCCATTTTTAAATGTACATATGATCATTTTAGTCTGATGCTTAAATATTTCAGTTTTCCTTCTATTATAGATTTCTAGTTACTCCATTGTAGTTGGAGAAGACACTTTGTATAATTTTGATCTTTTTAAATTTTTTTGAGAATTTATTTTATGCTTAACATATAGTCTATCTTGGAGAACTGTACCTGATTACTTGAGAGAAAATCATATTCCGCTATTGTTGGATAGAAAGTTCTATATATGTCAGCTAGGTCTAGTTGATTTATAGTGTTGTTCAAGATCTCTATTTCTTTTTGATCTTCTGTCTATATGTTCTATTCATTGCTAAAATTGGTGTATTTAAGTCTCCAACTACTATTATAGAACTATCTATTTCTCATTCAACTCTATCATTGCTTTTTCTGGGCTCGGCATATGTATTTGTAATTGCTGTATCTTATTGATAGATTTAACATTTTATCAATATATAATGCCCTTCTTTGCCTCCTGTAATAATTTTTTACTTAAAATCTATTTTGTATGATGTCATTTTGGCAACCATGGTTCTATTTTGGTTATTAATTGGGTGGAATATCTTTTTCATCCTTTTACTTCCAATCTGTTTTTATCTTAGGACCTAAAATGGGTTGGATGGAGTTTTTTCATTATACTTCTGCCAATCTTTTAATTGGTGAGTTTAATAAATTTACAGTAATGTAATTACTGATAAGGAAAGAATTATTTCTTCCAGTTTGCTATTTATTTTTTGTATGTCTAGTAAATTTTTGACTCCTCAGTTTCTCTAATATTGCCTTCTTTTGTGTTTGATTGACTTTTTCTAGTGTACCATTTGATTCCTTCTTTGTTCCTTTTCTGTATATGTTTTAGTCATTTTCTTAGTTACCATAGATCTTAAAGGCATCCTAAATTTATAACAATCTAGTTAGAATTGATACCAACTTAATTTCAATAGCACACCTTAAATCTGCTCCTAAATCCAGCTCCATCCCTTCACCTCCACTGTGTAATTGCTACAAATTATATCTTTATTTATTGTGTGTCTATTAATCAGATGTATACATAATTATTGATGTATGCATTATATTCTGAATCATATGGGAAACAAAAGAAGAGTTATAAATGAAAAATACAATAATACAACTTTAATATTTACCTAAGAGGTTTATATATACCTATAAAATTTACTGGTAAAGGTGAATATACAGTCAAATTTAGAAAACTTTAACTCTATAATAACACACTGGTTAACCACTAAATTATAGTATACAGGTTAAAGGAAAAGAATATTAAAAATAACTATAGATAATATAATTTTTAATAAATATACAATATAAAAAAGTCACAACATCAAAAATATGAAAAACAGGGAAGTTAAACAGGTGGAGTTTTTGTGTATAATTGAAGTTAAGTTGCTATCAATTTAAAATGGACTGCTTTATCTGTAAGATATTTTTGTCAGCCTCATGGTAACTACAAAGCAAAAGCCAAACAAGGATTCAAAAAAGATAAAGAAAGGTGAATCAGAGTAAACAACCATAGAAAATTGTCAATTTACAAAGATAGAGAGAAATAAGAAAAAAGGAAACAATGGAACCACAAAAGAGAACACACAAACCAGAAAACCACAAACCAGAAAATAATTGACAAAATGCCACTGGTAAGTCTTAAATATTAATAATTACTATAAATGTAAATAAATTGAATTCACCTATCAAATAGCACAGTATGGCTGGGTGGATTAAAACAAAAGAAAAAGACCTAACTATAGCTGCCTATTAGAGATTCCCTTCAATTTTAAGACAAACAGAGGCTTAAAGTGATGAAGTGGACAAATATATCCTATGCAAGTAGAAACCAAAAGAAAAAGGTGGTAGCTATGCTTATATCAGACAAAATAAACTTAAGCCAAAAATGGTAACAAAAGACAAATATGATGATAAAAAGATAGATTTATCAAGAATATATAACAATCATTATTTATATGCACCCAACATTGGAGCACATAAATCTATCAAGCATATACTAGTATATCTAAAGAGATAAATAGCAACACAACAATAGTAAGGAATTTCAATAGCCCACTCTCTGCAATGGATAGATCATGCAGACAGAAAATCAACAAGAAAATGTTGGACTTGAACCGTACTTTAGACCAAATGGACTTAAGTGACATTTATAGAACATTCCATTTAGTAGCAGCAGGATAGACATTCCTCTCAAGTGCACATGAAACACTCTTCAGGATAGATCTTATTATAGAGAACAAAACAAGTTTTAACACATTTAAGAAAAATGAAATCATACCAAATATCTTTCCCAAACACAATGGTATGAAACTAGAAATTAACAAGAGATAAGCTGGGAATTTTACAAGCATAGGGAAACTTAACTACACACTTCAAACAACCAATGGGTCAAAGAAGAAATCAAAAGGGAAATCAAAAACTGTCTTGGAAAAAATGAAAATGATAACAAGAGCTGACATTTTGAAAATGTAAACAAAATTGATAAAGCTTTAGCTAGACTCAAATAAAATCAGAAATGAAAGAAGAGACATTAAAACTGCTACTACAGAAATACATAGGATCATAAGAGTACTGTGAACAATTGTATGCCAACATTTAGATAGTCCAGAAGAAATAAATAAATTCCTAGGAACATACAAAGACTGAATTAGTAAGAAATAGAAAATCTGAATAGTTCAAACACTAGTAAGGAGATTGAATCAGTAATCAAAAACCCCTCAACAGATAAAATCCCAGGACCAGATGGCTTCATTGGCAAATTCTGCCAAATATTTAAAGACTAATTAGTACTGGTCCTTCTCAAGCTCTCCCAAAAAACTTCAGAGGAAAGATCACTTCCAAACTCATTTTACAAAGCCAGCATTACCCTGATACCAAAGTCAGATAAGGACACTACAAGAAAAAAATAACTATAGAACAATATCCATGATGAATATAGATACAAAAATACAACAACATACTATCAAATCAAATTCAACAGCATATTAAAAGGATCATAACCATCACCAAGTGGGATTTATTCCTGGAATGCAAAGATAGTTCAACATACACAATTCAGTAAGTGTGATAACCACATTCATAAAATGAAAGATTAAAATCTTAAGATCATCACAGTAGATGTCAAAAGCATCTTACAAAATATCACTTTTTTTCATGATAAAAACCCTTGACAAACTGGGTATAGGAGGAAAATACCTTAACATAATAAAAGTCATATGAGGCGAAACCACAGCAAACATCATACTTAATGATGAAACACTGAAAGTTTTTCCTCTATGATCAAGAAAAAGGCAAGTGTGCCCACTCTCACCACTCTCATTCATAGTATAGTATTGGAAGTCCTAGCTAGAGCAATTAAGCAAGACAAAGAAATAAGTTACCCAAATTGGAAAGGAAAAAGTAAATTTTTAATTATTTACAGATGATATGATATTATATATATATAAATATACTAAAGGCTTAACCAAAAATCTGTTGGAACTAATCAATGAATTCAGTACAGTTTCAAAATATAAAATTAATATTCAAAAATCAGTAACATTTCTATACACTAACAGTTAAATTTCTGAAAAATAAAGGAAATTATTCCATTGACAACAGCATCAAAAACAATGAAGTACTTAGAAATAAATTTAACCAAATAAATGAAGGATCTATACAATAAAAACTACAAGTCTAATGAGAGAAATTGAAGAAGACACAAACAAATGGAAAGCTATCCCCTGTTTATAGATCAGAAGGGTCAATATTATTAAGATGTCCATATTACCCAAAGCTATTGATAAATTCAGTGAAATGCCTATCAAGATTCTAATAGGATATTTTTCACAGAAATAGAAAAAAAAATACCCAAATTTGTAGGAAACTACAAAAGATCCTGAATAGCCAAAGTCATGAGAAACAACACAGGTGACATCAGAATTTTTTATTCCAAACAATACTAGAATGGTATAGTAATTAAAGCATTATGGCACTACCATTAAAATAGGCACATAGAACAATAGAACAGAATAGAGAGTCCAGAAATAAACCCCAGCATATATAGTCAACTAATACTGGGCAAGAGCCAAGAACACTTATTAGGGATAAAATAATCTCTTCAATAAATGGTGTTGGAAAAACGTGGATACCACATGCAGAAAAAAGATATTGGATCCCTATCTTACATCACTCACAAAAATTAACTTGGAATGGATTAAAGATATATACACTGGACATGACACTCTAAAAATCTTATAAGAAAATATAGAGAAAAAGCTTCTTGACATTTTTCTTGGCAATGATTTTTTTGGATATAGACAAAATGACATAAGCAAAAATCCCACAAATTTACAAGTGGGAAAGCATCAAACTAGAAAGCTTCTGCACAGGAAAAGAAACCATAAACAAAATAAAAAGGCAACCTACAGGATGAGAGAAAATATTTGCAAACCATCCATCAGATAAGAGATTAATATCCAAATATATTAAGAAAACTCATAAACTCAATAACAAAGAAACAAACAATCTGGTTAGAAAATGGAAATAGGAGCTGAATAGACATTTTTATAAAGAAGACATACAACTGGCCAATAAGTACATGAAAAGATGTGCAACATCACTAATAATCAGAGAAATGCAAATCAAAACCACAATGGGATATCACCTCACACCTGTTAGATTGGCTATCATCAAGAAGACAAGACACAGCAAGTGCTGGTGAAGATGTGAAGAGAAGGGAACGATTGTGCATTTTGGTGGAAAGTAAATTTGTTCAGTCATGATGGGAAACAATATGTTGGTTTCTCATTAAGTTAAAATTAAAACTATGATCTATATGATCCAGCAGTCCTCCTGCTGGGTATACATATACAAAGGAAGTGAAAACAGAATATTGAAAAGATGTCTGACTCCCATGTTTATTGCAGCATTATTTACAATAACCAAGATATGGAAACAACCATAAGTGTCCATCAGGGGATGAATGGGTAAAGTATATGTACATATATAATGGAATATTATTCAGCTGTGAGAAGAAAGGAAGTTCTGCCATTTGTAACAACATGGAAGAACCTTAAGGGCATTACGCTAAGTGAGATAAATCAGAAAGAGGAAAAAAGTACTGTATGACCTAACTTATATGTGAAATCTAAAAAAGCCAAATATATAAACAAAAAGGGTGTAGAATGGTGGTTACCAGGGTCTGAGGGCTCTCACAATGGTAATATTTAAACAAGCCATTTTTGATTTTCTGAGTCTCATTTAACTTATTTATATATTGGTGATGTTCGAACTGAAACCTCATGGAATTTGCTCAGAAATTTAGTAAGATAGTGATTTTCAATGTTTGGCACATAATTTAACTCATTATATGTTTCTTTTCTTTTCTATATTATAGAGAATCATGTCTAATTTATGTCTCACCCATAGTAAAGACCCAAATAATGGTTTGTGAACATAATAAGAGGGAGAAGTTTGAAACATAGACTTCAACTCCAAGACTTGAAACTTCAGTTTCAAGCACGAAATTAAACCATCTCTTAGAGGAAACCTAATTCATTTATTAGTTTCATATTATTGGTTTAAGTATTTATGTTACTCTATTTAGGGTTCTCATAAACTATGTTGGACTTGACTGCTTTAGTTGCAAGAGACAGGAAATCCAGTTCCAAATTTCATAAAGTATAGGGTAATTATTGACTAATAAAATTTTAAAAATTAATGTTAAATACCAGAAGATGCAATTATCAGGAGAAGTTTGATCCAGTGGATCAATGTCATCAAAATGCCATCCCACCACTCTGCCTTCTACTCTTTCAGTCTTATCGTCAGATGCTACATATGTTCCTCTCCATTTCTACCGATATCTCCAGGGTGTTCTCTTGTTATAAAACTGTTTTGGCAGCTGCAAACATCTCCATATTGATCATACTAAAGAAGAAATCAGTGATAATTGCTTACGATATCTTTATGCTAATGCCCATGCTCACTTTTTCCTATTATCCAAAATCCTTGGTCATTCCTGCACCATTTACTGTGAACAGGAAAATGTGCTACTTCTATTTGCTTGAATGAAGACCTACCCTGGGACTTGATAGTAAGGTTATTCCCACCCAAATCACAGGCAGAGAATGCAAAGGGATATTATCCAAATAAAAGTAACAGTAGATATCTTTGGTTGAGTTCCCCCAGAAGGGGACTTTAAGACAACAATGTGAATACAAGTTGGTATCTGATTGTTAACCTCAGCTACAGGGATGAATAAATAAGTCTATAAAAGGTGAAGTTTGAAGATGTTTTCCACGTAGACAACTGGTGCTTAATCTCAGTGTGATATTTTGGAAGACCAGGTGACCCAAATTATAGACAAGACCTATTAATTGCTAGCTGATGGATACTTCAAAAGAGGGGTAACACCTTAGTACTTCCCACTTAGTTTATGGGAAGACAGAGTGGAGTCAGACAATTAAGGAAAGGCCTCAGTCAAAGACATAGGTGCTTGCAGTTGGAAGCAATTAGATGTAGGTACATAGGAATGTTAAGTATCAATAGGTATGTTCAACTATGACAACTGTGCATGTTCAGACTCTAGCATAATAATATAGGTATGAATTTTGAAAACAAAACACTAAATAGTTGCTTGGGTGTCCATTAATAAATGCCTACCACCTTGGTGCTAAAGAAATAATCTTCTCCAATTTGTATGTATAAATGGTATTGATGTAGCTGCTTTCCAAAACTTCTCTTGTGTTTTTGTACTTATTTAAAGTGTGTCAGTTTTAACTACTTCCTAAACTTTGATAAAAGCAATTTTTTGCTTATATTGCATTCTTCCTACTTCTTACTTTTTCTTAAAATGCCTTTATTGGAGCATAATTGCTTTACAATGTTGTGTTAGTTTCTGCTGTACAACAAAGTGAAACAGCTATATGTATACATATATCCCCATATCCCCTCCCTTTTGTTGATTTTTTATTGTTTTTTATTGGAGTGTAATTGCTTTACAACGTTGTTCTGGTTTCTGCTGTACAATGAAGTGAAACAATCTATTAAATATGTCAATTATCTATGTGTCAATATAAATGCATCCTGTTTGTAGAGAGCTAAACAACACTTTAGATTTAGCATAGCTTCAGCATATCAACCATTATTTCTTTTTTTTTTTCTTTTTTTTTTTGTGGTACATGGGCCTCTCACTGTTGTGGCCTCTCCCGTTGTGGAGCACAGGCTCCGGATGCGCAGGCTCAGCGGCCGTGGCTCACGGGCCCAGCCGCTCCGCGGCATGTGGGATCTTCCCAGACCAGGGCACGAACCCGTATCCCCTGCATCAGCAGGTGGACTCTCAACCACTGTGCCACCAGGGAAGCCCAACCATTATTTCTTAATGCCAGAACCTGTAATGTTTTGGATACAAAGTTTTTATAAATCTAGCTATTTAGGAAAACTAATAACATTATAATAGCTTTCATTCCAAATTTATTTAAAATGCACTATCCTCAAAATGGCTTATTTTCTAATATTTTAATAAAATATCCCTCTGCTTGCTGTGTCTTCTCATAAATGTGACAATATAATTCTTTTGTCTACATTCAGCTGTAATAAGTAATCTGCATATGAAGCTGTTAATAAGAGTTTTAAAAAATATTTTTGTTTATATAAAAATATATAATATTGCATTTGAACATAAAATGTATCTACTATTTAAAATATAAAATAGTTTATATTTTAATGGTTCATATTTATGCATTATTTTAATGTATATAATATGGAGCAATTTTCCTTATAATTGTCATTAAACAATCTATCAGTAAATATATTTTACACTTCAGCATTCTATGACCAGCAGGTATTTTAATTTTCTACACTACCTGCTTAAAATTGTTGTAGTCAATATATAAATAATTGGAACCATTTCCAATGCTGAACTAAAAAACATAGTATATAATATTGTCTGAGCCACATCAAACATTAATAAACCTTACTGATTGCTCACCTAACATTCATTCTCCTCCTTCCTAATAGACCCTCTTTCCTGGTGTCATCCCTAGATCTCAGGGGAATTTGTTCCACCTTCCGTTTTAGGAATGGTCCCAACTTGTCTGTTTTCAGAGATTAACTAAAAAAGAGCAATGTGACTCAATTTAAGTCAATGAATTATAAGCTTTTAATAAAGCAATGAAAGGGCTGTAGGGAAGTATATTTTCCCCAGATTCCAATAATAGGGATAATATTTCTTGTAGAATCTATGCATTTGATATCAGATTCTAATGTGAATCGAATTAATAGGCAAGCGATGTTGTCTCCATCTAGGAGTCCACTTGAGACTTAGTAATTACTTTTCTTGAAATTCAACAAAGACTTCGACAATCAGTTAATTATTGATAACTTATTGCCTTTGTTTTATGAGCCATAGTTGATAAAAATTCAAAAAAAAATCCTTGGAATACAATGATGAAGGACTAATAAGCATAAGCCTTACTGTGACAGTGTTTTCTTAAATATTCATCTACATTTGTGTAACACAAACATTAAAATGCCAACAAAAGGCAGTCAAGTTTTGCAAACTATAGCTAATTGGCCAAACTTTTACTTCATATCACTAGTGAGGTCCCTAAGCCTTTATCCAGTTATGGCCTATAGATTGTGAAATCAGTAATATATATTCAGATACAGGCCTAGTTCTTCTAAGAGTCTGAGAATTAGGGAAAACAAATTAAAGCAGATAATAAATTCCAAGTGAGGCTGAACATTACCATATTGGCAATATAGAGAAATTGAAAGGGTGACCACCATCAACATTTCTATAAGGCTAAGTATATATGTATATGTGTGTGTATTATACATTTATATTTTAAATATTTATATTTTAAAATACTTATATATGCATATTTATATAAGTTTTCATAAAGAAATTAAATCTCACACTCTGTCCCATAACATAATTTGAGCTCACACCTACACCATCCTCAGTGTTCTGGTCAATCTCACATCAAAGCAATGATGCAATGAAAAACTGATCCATTCCCTATACCATCCTCTGCCTACTAAAATCAGTTCTGGAATTAGAAACTATAATGAAGCACTGGCAATTCAGCTCTATTCTCAAGAGGGAGTTTTATCAGGTAGAAAGTGCCTTAGAGATTTGCTTTTTATTGGATGGACAAGTGACTTTGATGGTGATAAATGATATTGTTAGGTCCCTTTTGAGCTAGTATAACTGCCCTTATGCTACCAATAAATATTGTTTAATATTTTTATCTCTGTAGCAGCATGCTCATAATAACATATTTAAAATACAAATATAATAAGTTTAGTATGTATGTTAACTAATATTTTCACCATTGCATTCTATAGGCAGGCTGTCTAGATAACATTAAAACAGGAAAAAGAAATAAAGACATGCCATAATGCTACATTAAGACAACAAAGGATGACTCAGGGATGAAATAGATAAGCTTAGGTACAGAATTCCAGCTGTGAAAGAGCAAATGGAAAGCCCAGTGACTGACATGAGATAGTACCCAGAGAAAGATAGACAGCCAATGTGATACTACCTTGTTCCTTGTACTGTTAACAGAAGCTGACAATCATTTTAGTCTCAAAGTGACAGTTGAATAGGCTGAGTTGAAAAATAAGTCTGCAAAATAAGAATAGAGGAAAACTTTCCCAATAACTCGGCTTTGTGTTATGTATTTTTTTCCAATGGCTCTAAAGACAATATTGCCTATAGACCTAGCAGTATGTGGAGAAGGGGGAATAAAAAAATCTGATTATTATATTTACTCTTCTGGAGGTACTAAAAGGGAAGTTGGTCATATTTAGATGAATACAAAGTTTAAATATAAGATATTTCTTGTTTCTCAACAGTATATCTACTTTAAATGATATCTGACTTCAAATTTTATTCAGCAAATTACTGAGTATTAAATAAATGTCTGGTAGATGGCAATACAGAAAAAAATATCTCTGACCATGGAACTTAGATCCTAGTGGAGAGCTGAGTGTCTGGTGGAAAGGTATTTTCATTTGGAATGTATCAGACTCTCCTATGTTGCTGGTCTTTGAACCAGAGTTTCTTTTGTTTTCATACAAATTACTTTGCTAACTCCTATTCATTTCCCAAAATCCCCAATATTACTTCTAGAAAAGTTTTTCTAATCATATAAAACTGAGTTTCGTGTGCACAATTATATATCCTGAGAATATCTGATGCTTACTGTATTGGAGTGCTAATTACATTTTATTGAAGTTGAATTGACTATCTTAATAACATTTATATTTATTTTGGTCTCTATCTCAGGGCCTAAAAAAGTGCTTGTCACTTTTTAAGTTTGAGGCTGGACAAACATTGTTATTATTAGGTAAATATGTTCTTTTGTTTATTCTACACTAGAATAAGAGTAAGGGTTAACTATTTCTGAATGAGGCAAAAACAGAGTATTTAGTTTAAAAATCCTATCAGACCTATTTTTAACATTAATTTAAAGAATTATCTATTCTTTCTATTTCTGACTTTATTTTGATATTATTGGGTCATGTTAAATAAATAAGTCAAACATGCATTGAGAATATGGAGGCTTACATTGATAAAAATATTGTATTATTCTATTAGAACATAATTAGTAAAATTGTTTCTGTTGTGATTACATGTAATACATATAAATTTGCTTTAAAATAAGAAATTGAATGGACTGAGGTAAAAACATATCTTAAAGTTTCTAATTTTATAACTTATGCCTATATGATCATGGCAAGTTTCTTTAGTTTCTCTTTAGCCGCTACTGAATTTTTAAAGATCCAATTTTCTTGTTGTTATGCTATCAAATGATACTATTAAAAAAATTATCCAACTTTATTCAGGGATAACTGTCAAATAAAATTGTATTGATTTAGGTTATTCAATGTGATGATGTGATATATATATATACTTGCAAAATGATTATGCCAGTCAAGTTAATTAACACATATATCACTTCACACAGTTACCTTGTGTGTGTGTGTGTGTGTGTGTGTGTGTGTGTGTGTGTGTGTGTGTGTGTGGTGAGAACATTTAAGATCTCTTAGCAGATATCAAGTATACAATACAGTGTTATTAAGTATGCTGTACATTGGATTCTGGAACTTACTCATTTTACTAGTGAAAATTTGTGCCCTTTGACCAACATTTCTCCATTTACCCCACCTTCCAGCTACTGGCAAGTATCATTCTACCCTGTTTCTTTGACTTCGACTTTTTGAAATTCCACATATAAGTTAGATCATACACTATTTGTCTTTCTCTGTCTGGAGACTTAATTAAACTTAGCATAACGTCATCTGTGTTCATCCACGTTTCCATGTTGTCACAGTGGCAGGGTTTCCTTCTTTTTATGACTGAATAATATTCCATTATATATATTTATACAACATATATATAATATTATACTATATATATAATATTTATACACCACATTTTCTTTATCCATTCATCCATTTAATGGACTCTTAGCTGCTTTCCATATCTTGGCTGTTGTAAAATGAATGTTAAAATGAACATAGAAGGGCAGTTATCTATTTGAGATACTTATTTTGTTTCCTTTGCTGTATACCCAGATGTGGGACTGCTGGATCATACAGTAGTTCAATTTTTAAATTTTTGAGGAACCTCAATACTGTTTTCCATAGCTGCTACACCAATTTACATTGCCACCAACAGTGCACAAAGTTCCCTTTTCTCCTCATCTTCACCAACACTTGTCATCTCTTGTCTTTTGATAATGGTCATCCTCACACTTATGAGGTGAAAGTTCATTGTAGTTTTGATTTGCATTTCCCTGGTTGTTAGTGATGTTGAGCACCTTTTCACATACCTGTTGGCCAGTTGTATGTCTTCTTTGAAAAAATGCTTATTTAGGTCCTTTGCCAATTTTTTAATTGATTTACTTGTATTTTTGTTATTGAGTTCCTTATATAATTTAGATATTAACTCCTTATCAGATATATGTTTTGTGATATATCTATATCTATATCTATATCTATCTATTGACTAGGGCATTTGAATGCTTTCATTTTTTTTTTACTTCATGATAATTCTTTATTTGCGATTATTCACCGACACCTTAACAAATTATTAATAAGATGAAGCAAAGGAAGACACGTTGACTTTTCCACTTTTATATACACTATCTTTGATTGAATAACTATATTATGAATTGGCCTTAAACAGTAATCTTAAAATAATCTAGTAGTTGTTGCCTTTCTGTTTTGTTAAAACATTTATAAATGTAGCACTACATATGGCAAATTTAAATTTTCTTTGGTAAATAAAAATCTTATATATGCAACATATTATCAAAAAAGTCACTAATGAGTCTATATGTGGTTTCTTCTTCTTGCACTATGTAATGAATAGATAAATTATCTTGAAAAGTGGTTATTCATAAAACTACATTGTACATGAATTCCACACAGTTCATTGTCCTTATTTACTACAATAAAAGGTTTCTGAGATAAAATGGTTAGTTTCTTTGCTTAATTTAAAACTCCATCTTCTTTTTCTGCAATAGTTTAGGGCAGATTACATATAAATAATATGAAAATATTCACTTAAAAATTATAATGTGTTCAACATATTAATATAATAACATATGGTACAAGCATTTGTTAATATTCCTCAATCTTTAGAATAATTTTCATCATTGTATATTATTCTAAACATCACATCTTACTAAATTAATAACCACATTGCAATAAAATGAAAATTTGCTTGAAAAATGCCTTTTGACAAAAGCATGTTTATGTACTAACTGAATGGAAGATGGACAAAATAAAATCCTGATTGTTCAGACTATGCACAATAAATGGTAATCCTCAGCATTAGGGAAGAAACACATTACATCAGCGTCTTATTGTTCCCCAATATTTTACATAGTTTAGATTAATATGAATAATATGGCTAGTTTAAATTATATTGGTTTTAAAATAGATAACCAGCTGTGGGTTCACAAAAGGGTTTAAAGTATGTCTGGTATTAATTATGGATAAGGTTACTTTTCCACTGAACCTTTAAATGAAGTTACATCCAAACCAAATTTCTTTCTTCCTTAGTCTTCCTACCCAAGAGTCTCCTTAATTTTTCACTGGCTCTGGATTAAAGAAGTGGTTTGATTCCTTTTCACTTCCTAACAAAGCTGGTGCCTGATAAATGTTTGCAGAGAGTCTTATGCTCTCGGGAACTTAGATCTGTATATATTTATCACAATGTGGATAGTTTATTTCCTTTTTTTTGTTCTACTTCCCATTGTTGTAACCTGAGCTGATATATGGATATCAGAAGAAGGAACAACATGAGTTCCATGCAATTCATATAATACGAGCTTGAATTTTTGTACTCAGGTTGTCCTCCTTGTCTTTGTATTTTGAAGAGGCTTTAAATCTTTCTCTTTTTCTTTTTTATCATTGTCACCAGCTTTTGTAGTTTCTTTGGCAGCTTCCTTCCCATTCTGTTCAGGTTGTAAAAAAAATCTTCCTATTATAAACGGCTTTTAACACATCCCCTCTCCATTTTGCTTTTCACAGCATTCTAACCTTGCTTTGATCCCTTTTCTTCCCCTTTCTTCTCATTTCTCTTCCTTTTATTTTTTCACTTTAGGTTTTCATTCCAAATGTCTCCTTACACTGACACCAGATTACTCAGTAAGCAGTTCACATTGCATTGATCTGGCTACTGTTTGGAAAGCAGATTTCATTTTAAGTAGAGAAATAGGAATGTCTGAAGAAGGACACCTTTTATAGAACAAAAGGCTGCTGCTTCCAGATCCTTCTTCCTTTTTGGACTACTGCTTCCAGATCCTTCTTCCTTTTTGGACTTGATGAGAAAGAGCTATCTCTTCATAACCTGACAGTTATAATTTTGCCCATAAGATTTTTTTAGACCCATAAAAATTCATTCAATAACTCAAATGTTTCTGGATTTATTTTTCAAATAATTTTCTTTGGGAAATCTATTTCTTAGTATGCTAGAAATTCTATAAATAGAAAACACAGAGAAATGGAGGGATCAATACAGGGAAATGTATTCCTTTGGAAGCATGTCCTTATTCTCTTTAATTGAGCCCCTACTTGTTTCTCAATGGTTCTCTATTGTACTCTGATAGCTTTCATCCTGTTTTGTTTCTCCCTTATTCTCATTTATAGTGTCAACTTACATTTAGGGTAGTGAGAGTTAACTTGTTCACTGTGACATTGCAATCAACTAACCACCTTTAGTGCTCTTTTCTGCCTTCCTGTTGGCTGGTTTGTAATTGAGCCATGGGACAAAAGCCATTTCCAGCCACAATCTGTCAGCTTGTTCAGCAGTTCACTTATTAGTTTGATAAGATAACCTTTTCACAGCAACATCTAATCAAAAGCACCAAGATTAACTTATAGTGGAATTATTCAGAAATTCATGTCTAGGTTCTATATGGGTTAGATCATAATGGTCAGAGAATTGTTCTCTGGGTATTGGGAATACAAACGTAATATGTAACCCTCTGACCTTTAAGCTCTGGGTCAAGATGTTGATAAAGACCATAGTCTATAAGACAGCTGACAGCTAAGTGCCTAGAATATATAAATATGATTTTCCCTAACTTTAAATTTTATTACATAAACCTAAACTTACTAAGCCATAGACATTTAAACTTTTTTTTAATTAAAGAACTGTATTTTGGAAGAAATTTTACCTTTTTCTGTATTTTATACTGTTTAATATCTAGTAAAATATTATCCTGATTTCCCTCTCTTCATGTAATCAAAATGTCACTTCTGAGAAATAGCTCATTTTCTTGAAATAGAAAGAGATAGTGTAAATCTTTACTACAGTGTTTGACTTATTGGGAAAAATTCCATTTATGGTAGTGAATGGAGCAGGACCCCATGGTCTTTCTTCACCCATGTCCTCATCCTGCTTTTTGTCTGTAGAAAAACTTTAGCCAAAGAATAAGTTTAATCAGAGAACTGAGAGGTCATGCCTTTCAGGGAGCTCATATCAAACAACTGATGGAGGACGGTGTGTAAATGTCAGATCATTTTGGCACAGGGAGGACAATCGTAACAGGTTGTTTTAGCTTGAACTTTCGCATGAAGTTGGTTGAGGTTGTCTTCAGGTCAATATCAGGATATAACTACTCCTACTGTCAGATGCTACTTCCTGCCTCTCCCTTCCACAAGTGTTGATAAATCACAGAGTGTATCTCAGTATTTTTTCCAGCAAGCCCAACTTGTGATACTTGGTAAGATTTTTTTGTTCCTTTTGCATTCTCAATCACTGAATTCTATTTTATTATTCAAGACCACTTATGACTCAAATACTATTAATATAATTAAGATCATAATCATATAAAATGAGCATTTCTTTATTTAGCCTATTAAATGCTCACAAGATAAGATGCTTAGAATGAGATTAAAATGTTATGTTACATTTGTTTAGTCCTTATTATGGTCTAGGCTTTGTTCTAAGTATTCTGTTGGTACTAATTATTCCATGTAGTCCTCAAAGAGTTGAGCAAAGAGACATATGGCATTTAAAGTAACTTGAACAGGTTATATGATTATCAGAAAGTACCAGAACTAGATTCTGAATCCAGGTGATCTGGTCTCAGAGTTTCTATTCCTAAATTACCATTGACAGTGTTTAATCCAGTGGTTATCACATATGAGCATAAACATGTATTGGATTTGTATGGAAAGCTTATTAAAACACAGATTGTTGGGCCCACTCCCAGAGATTTTCAATCAGCCAATTTGGCCAGAGAATTAGTATGTCTATCAAATTTTCAGGTGGTGTTGAGTAGCTTATTTCTTTAGCTACTTATGACATTACAGCTGATTTTGCTTGCATGTACAATGGGGTTAAACCTGAACTAACAATTAATGTACTTTGATTTTTATAATTTAATCCAGTTTTGTGATAACAGTCCAAAGGCCTGACTAAGGGGTGAAAATGTTGTGGTGAATTTCTTTCTTTTAAATTTTTCTTTATTCTTTAACTTTACACAATTTTCTATTATTTAAAAAAATTTTAACAAGCAAATTAATTTTATAATTGAGAAGAAGATAAATGAAGAGAAAAAGTAGAAAGAAAAAAACAAAAGAGCAGATGGGCCATCTTACCCTTGATTGAATATACAGTCAGTTCTGCCATAATGTGATATATGCATGTTTTAAATTGCCTCACTATGCAAAATTTCACAATAAAAACCACGGGGGTTATGAAAATATGGGGAAACAACCCTCAAAAATTTCCATACTGACACACTTCTAAAACAGATAGAAACCTAATAAAAATGGTAGCACACTTTTACATATAGCAAATGGTTAAGAAATACATAAATATTATAATAAATGTCAGCTTGTCCTGAAAAAGACTTGACATTTACTTCTAGGATGAGTGTCAGCATCAGGCAGCTTGTCAAGTGTTAGAAGGAGCAATATCTGAAGTTGGATGTAAAGCTATAATGCCAGATGTGAATGGGTGTGGCTCAGTGTCTTCCTCAACACGTCGGCACCAAACATAAGAGTTACAAATCAATCTCATACTTAATCCTGAGATATTTTTTCATCCTTTGAAGTGTAAATGCTTTGAAGGATGTGTTTCCAATAGATACCTCTTTAATCAAAATTGAAAAATCCATCTAATGTATAATATTCTATTTCAAATAGTTTCTATGTCCTGGCTGGGAAAAAATTTCCCCTCAAATTTCTAATATGCACTAGTGGCTTCGCCCAATAGCTGAAGACTAGAAATTGCAACATTTGAAATCACTAAACCAGCCACTGAAGCATTAAAATGAGCCACTTCTACAAGATATGGAAATAACATCTTCACATACAAATAATGCTTTCTTTTTGATTATACAACAGGTTGTTTTTTGAACTTTTGCCATTTATTCTTCAATCTAAATGCTCAATAATTCTTCTCATTTTTTCTTAAGACCATGTTTTATGACTTTGAAGAACTTGAAGTTTTTCTTTTAGTTTTTGTCATTGTTTATGATGTTCTACAATATAGATGTCTTTATAGCTGAAGAGATATCAAACATTCTATAGTTTCTTCCAAAACATTTTGTTATTTCTATCTTCTCAATACCTAAAGATTTCTTTTTTGGTGTTTTGGGGTGAGAAGGATTATTCATGTTTGGAATGTTTAATGGTGTGAGATATATATATATATATATATATATATATATATTCTCAAAAATGTGAGAAAATAGCAAAATACAACCTAGTTGAATAACACACAGTGAAGCAGACCAAGGCTGCTGGTAGATGTTTGAGGTCTATGCATGTGTGTGTTTTGTGTATTCCTACAAAGCACAATTCAGCTGGATGTGGTTATCTGTGTTCACCTCATGTTTCTCAGGAACAAAATTATGCATAAGCAGATATAAAATTTCCATTATATTCAAATTGCTCACTAATATATCAATTGCATGAAATGGAAAGTTTTATTTTTTTCAAAACAAGCTTTATAGCAGAAGTGACTGTATATGCTGATGACTGTATATGCTTATAAAATATAAAATCATAGAAATGACGCCTCTTGGCGTGATAAATATTGAAAACTTACCTTGGACAGTGACACTTATTTTAATGTGTTTTTCATGCTGAAGTTTTCTGACTGGATGACAGAGAATTTATTTTCCAGAAAAACACTCCCAAATTAAAGACTAGGATTTTTGTCTTCTTTTTTGTTATATTTTCTGAACACTTGACATCTTTGCTCCTCAGCAAGTATGAGTGTCAACTGAAGGAATTTTGCTGACTTGATTTAATAAATATATTCATTAGCTTGTTTCTTATGTCTAATTTCATATTCAATATTTTCTTCTAAAAATAGTATGCTTAGTTTCATCTGCTACCATGATTTTATAGATTATAGAGCTGATAGTTTTCTTAGAGACCAGCATTTCATTTTCCCATGTTATGGATGAGAAAATGGAGGTTCAGAGAGGTTAAGTTCTCCTTTCATTCACAGGATTACTCAGAGATACAGAAGGACTGTAATACAGACCTTGAATTCACATTGCTATGTTTGTTTATATTAAATATAATTTTGTTCCTTTATTGCAAGTTTTACTCTTTGCTCACCATATACACTCTCCAAGATAAAATAACTAGCTTTCTGGAACTCTGCAGCAAAGAAAATCCTTTCTCAAACTCACTGTCAATTTATCTGAGATGGCTTAACATAAAATCAATCCATTCTCAAGAACTTTTCCCTGACCCAGCCATGCTTGGCAGACAAGGAAAGGTATTTCTGTACACTGAAGTGTAATGTACAAAAAAATCCATTTCTGGATTAAAAAAAATAAAGAGAATTGGAACAGCTGGGCATAACTAAAAGCATTTTCTTGTTGATTTTCTCATATCTGTATTCTTACCTTCTTTAGACCACATGTCCCAAAGAGATCTCCTTTACTGGTCAAGCACATACATATCCAGGGGTTTTCCATTCATTACAAAAGGCATAAATAGGCTACTCTCTTTGGAGTGGAAAATAATGAGACTTAAATGGGAGTTCTGTCTGTTTGTAATGATGTGACTAGTTAAGCCCTCTGAGGATTTTATTTGTAGATGATATATCCACTCTAAGATAATTGTAAAGATTAAGTAAAATAATATAACTGATTGGCACACCGTAGACTCTGAAATGCATATTATCATTACTTCTACTGGAAATGTAGCACCACACTTGTTGGTTAAGTGTGTGAGCTCCAGACCTGACTACCTGAGTTTGTATCTAGATAGCTACTTACTGAATAAACATATTTTGTCAAGTTCCTTAAACATCACTTTTCTTATCTATAAAATAGGGGTAATAATACTAGTATTTATCCTAACAGGTTGTTGTAAGAATCAAGTGAAATAACATAAAGCACTTAACTGTGTTTGTTATTATTATACTCTCCACCCATCCACCCACCACAAAAATTTCTTAAGTGACTTTTTATGTTTTTCTCAATGGCACAAAGAACATACATAATCAGGCTTAAGGTTAGGTACTGCTATCAGAGATAAATAAGAGAACAGAATACAAAGATCCATGGTTTTCAACTAGTTTCAATGTTATTTCTTCTATTTTGTAATTTCATCTGGATCTTATTTTATGACAAACAGTGTGGTTTTTTGAAGTACTGTGAATAAAGCCTAGAGTTTTTCTATGCAAAATCTTGACTATGTAATTTATAAAAGCATTACATGCCTCACTGACCAAATATACCTCATACAATCACATTCAAGCACCTCTAGAAAAAAGGAAAATTGAAGCATAAAGAGGTACTGAAGGCTGCAGGGTGAAACTGTGGACGCATAAAGCTACACTTTCAGATACGGAGGCAGCTTTATGTCTGCAGTTAAAACTTAAATCTATTATAACTCAAAGCCTAGTTCTAATAGGAGAGAGGAGGGTCTGTGGAGTGAGCGTGAGACTTTATTCATACACAAATAGGAGGCAGGAAATACAACGCAATTATATAGAGAATTCCAGGCACAATAAGTAGATGCACTCTCTTTTTAAATTTGCCTCAATATGACAGTAATATTTTCACATTCTGTTCGCTTTTCAAATTCAGTTATTTTACTTGCGTTACATTTTTTTAAACAAACAACTGCATTTAAAAATAACAAGTCATTTCAATTGCTGAGCAGTTAGTACTAATAGCTACCCTATATGAAACAATCAAAACAAGGTTAAAGCAGGTGTATTGACATCTTAATGGCTCCTGATATGGTAATTGCCCCTTAAGAAAAGTAAAGGAGAAAAGGATGG
The DNA here is from genome assembly GCF_964270905.1 of Leucopleurus acutus. NCBI lineage: Eukaryota > Metazoa > Chordata > Mammalia > Artiodactyla > Delphinidae > Leucopleurus > Leucopleurus acutus. Next base: position 25,693,014 of record NC_139159.1, on the reverse strand, counting down.
ATAGTATAGGGAAATCTAATATAATAGGATAAAATTATTGTGAACAAATGCTTTTCTGTGCTTTGAATTCAGGCATGATAGCATAAAAATTATTTTAAAAACAAAGATTTTTTAAAAGTGAATGAGAAGTTAGATATAATATTTTTATTTAAAATATCTTCAATAATAATATTAATACTACAGTGTACTAAAGATAGAATGTATCAGGCAACGTGCAATAAAGTTGTATATAATTTTTCTTTTAATACTCACAAGTCTTTGGTCATAGTTTTTTTTTTTTAATCCCAATGTTTAATGTTTAAGGAAATAATGCTACAAGAGGTTAATAACCAACATCACGGCAAGTTACAGGAAATGCAGGGACAAAAGAGCCCAGCCTGTATGAATTACTCTTAATTGCTGAGAGGGTCTGACTGTGTCCCTACAAAATTCCTATGTTGAAATTCTAACTCCCAAAGATGGTAGGAGGTAGAGCCTTTGGAAGGTACTTAAGCCATGAGGGTTGGGTTCTCATGAATGAGATTAGTGCCGTATAAAATAGGTTCCAGATAGATCCCTAGCCACTTCTACCATGTGGAGCACAGCAAGGTATCAGCAATGAACCAGGAAGAGGGTCCTCATCTAACCATGTTGGCACCATGATCCTGGACTTCCAGCCTCCAAAACCGTGAGAAGTAATTCCTCCAGTTTAATAGCTACCCAGTCTGTGGTATTTTTTAATAGCAATTCACAGCTAAGACAAACTCCAATCTAATGCATCCAAATCTTTCTTTAGTAGTGACTTTCAGTGCAGTTGTGCCAGAGAATATTTCCAAAATCCATACTTATAAGGAAGCCAACTGATAAACCCATTTTAATATTATTTTCCTTTCCTTTTTTATACAATCTTTAAAACCATTGGATATAAACTTCTATGCCCAACCACTTGTTACTACAGTTAGCCTCACTTGGTTGATATATTTCTCAAGTGTATGCAGTATTTGAACTGGTTAAAGCAAGGTTTATGAATTTGCACTGACTCCTCCTCAATAATCAACCCAACCTAGTTATTGCTTAAACTTTTCAAAAGATTCTGTGACTTGAGTTGTGAAATTTATTTTCTGATCAAAATCATGTATACTTTCATTTTTCTCACTTCTAACTCCCATCTAGCAGATTATTTGCACTTTATCAACCTATCTTCTCTGTTGATAAGCAGTCTTCTGATTTATCTTCCCTTCTTTGTAAGTCCAAATGACAAACAAAATTTCAGTGGTGTTCTGCCTATATTGCATCAGGTGTGAGACTGAAGACTTTGTGGACAGAATGTCTGGGTTTTGAGTCTAGCTCTAAAATATGTAATGTTTGTAATCTTGGGCAGTTATATGATTTTTGAAACAATTTCTTGAACTTTGAAAATGGATTAATTACAGTAGTTACTATATAAAGCTGGTGAAAGCAATGTAATGAGATAATCCAAGTAAAATATATTGGCTGGCAAATAATTGTGTTAGTTAGCATAAGTATATAGAATATTTTTACCATGTTTAAACTTTTCTCTGTCTTCTTCCTCAGAAATCACTCCAGAATTTGACAATTGACATTTTAACCCTTAATTTTTTCCTCCAAGATCTGCCCATCCTCCAACTTTCTTCCACTTCATCAATATGTTCAGATCTTTATCACTCTTCCCTCATATTCAGTGGAACTCTAGTGACCTAAATATGTTATAGTTTTGCCAAAAGTGTTGGATTGTCATGGCAGAATCATGCAAATCATAGATAATACTGAATATCAAACTATATCAATAATGTAAAACTCCAAATGCAGATTTTCCTTCTGTAGAGGTTCATATCTATTAGGCACAGCTTCCAGATTGGTTTCAGAACAATGGAAGAGTTCTGAACAATGTGTACAAAACTACAGTAGATGCCCCCTTTATCCAAGGTTTTACTTTTCATGATTTCAGTTATCAGTGGTCAACCATGGTTTGAAAGAAAAAATTCATTAGTTTTAAATTGCTAGCCATTCTAAGTAGTGTGATGAAATCTTGCACCATAAAGTTCCTTCCTCTCTAGGACATGAATCATCCCTTTGTCCAGTGTATCCATGCTGTATATGTGTTACCCATTCTTAGTCACTTAGTACCTGTCTTCGTTATCAGGTCAATTTTTGCAGTACTGCAGTGCTTGCCTTCAAGCATTGCATTCAAGAGATCATTGTTAACCCCTTACTGTGTCTAATTTATAAATTATATTTCATCATAGGTATGTATGTATAGGAAAAAACATAGTATGTATAAGGTTTGCTATTTTCTGTGGTTTCAGGCATCCACTGAGGCTCTTAGAATTTATTGATGTACACTCTCCATCCAGAAGATAAGGGGAGACTACTGCATTTTTCGCAAAGAAAATTGTTTTGGTTTTGAGCTCCCCAATTTAATACTCATAGAGAAAATCCCTTTTCCTCAGCCAGCCAAGCCCCATAAATTCGTAATTTTAATAACAACAGGTATTCCAGGTGGATTAAATATATACTAATAAAAAGTATTTTTTAGAAAGGCATTTAGTTAATTTTCCATTAGTAATAAAGTTAGGACATTTACAAGGAGGTCTGATCAAGGCTATTCATTCCCTTCTCTAATGTCCTGGTCAGTAGGGAAGGAGTGAGTCTGTTACATAAATTTATTCTATGGGCTTTTTTTTCCTTTTCATTCCAATTCTTGAATCTGGGATTTCCCCCAAAGTCCATTTCCATATCTCTAAAAAATTGTTAGTTCAAATATTCCTGCAAATGCCCTGCACACATATCACACTCAAATATCTTAAAGATCAAAATCATCTTTTTTAAATTTAAAATGTATTTTCCCATGTTCTGAATTAGTTTTGAACACATCAGATGTACTCTCAGTCATTCAACCTTGCCAAGCATTCAATCTTCAAATGAACTGGCCCTCCCTTACATTTTCTTTCTTCCTTCCTCCCTCCCTTCCTTCCTCCCTTCCTTCCTTCCTCTCTCTTTCTTTCTTTCTTTCTTTCTTCTTTCTTTCTTTCTTTCTTTCTTTCTTTCTTTCTTTCTTTCTTTCTTTCTTTCTTTCTTTCTTTCTTTCTTTCTTTCTTTCTTTCTTTCTTTCTTTCTTTCTTTCTTTCCTATTTGCTGAGGTATTATTTGTCAAATAAAATTGTAAGATATTTAAAGTGTACAATGTGATTATTTGATATATGTATTCATTGTGACAGGATTCCCTCCATAAAGTTAATTAACAAAGCCATCTCCTCACATATTTACCTTTTTTCTTTTTGGTGAGACTGTTTAAGTTCTACTCTTAGCAAATTTCTATTACATAAAACAGTGTTATCATGTAGAGTCACTCTGTTATACATTAGATTCTCAGATTTTATTCATCTTATAATTGAAAGTTTATACACTTTACCAACCTCTCCTGATTTCTGTCAACCACCAGCCCCAAGCAACCACTTTCCTATTCTCTGTTTCTATGAGTTCAACATTTCTTTTGTTTTGTTTTGTCTTAGGGTCCACATATAAGTGATACAGTATTTGCCTTTCTCTTCTGGCTGATTTCACTTAGTATAATGCCTTCCAGATTCATCCATGTATTAGCAAATGGCAGAGTTTGCTTTTTTACTTTTTTGTAAGGCTGAATAATATGCCATTGTATTTATATATCACAAGTTCTTGATCCGTTCATCTGCTGACAGAAATATAGGTTGTTTCCATATCTGTGCATTTGTGATTAATACGTCAATGAACATGGGAGCATGGCTATCTCTTTGAAATAATGGTTTAATTTTTTTGGATATATAACCAAAATTGGGATTGCTGGATCATATAGTATTTCTATTTTTTTAAATTTCTTGAGGAACTTCCATACTGTTTTCCATAGTTTTATACCAATTTACATTCTCACAAAACAGTGCACGAGGGCTCCCTTTTCCACATCCCCACCAGGATTTGTTATCTCTTGTCTTTTTGAGAATAGCCATACTAACAGGTGATATCTCATTGTGGTTTTGATTTGCATTTCCCTAATAATTACTGATGTTGAGCAACTTTTCATATACCTATTGGTCATGTGTGTGTGTCTTCTCATGGAAAATGTCAATTCAGGTCATTTGTTTTTTAATTGTCTTATTTGTTTGTTTTATTTTTGCTCTTATGGTGTATGAGTACCTTATATATTGTGGACACTAACCCTGTAATAGATATGTGGTTTACCAATACCGTCTCACATTACAGAGCTTGTCCTTGCATTTTGTTGATGGTTTTATTTGATGAGCAGTATATTTTTAGTTTGATGTATCTCCGCTTGTTTATTTTTGCTTTTGTTGCCTTTGCTTTTAGTGTTGAGTTGAAAAAAAATCATTGCCAAGACTAATGTCAAGGAGTTTCCCTTTTATATTTTCTTCTAGGACTTTTATGGTTTCAGATCTTATGTTCATTCTAACACATTTTGAGTTGATGTTTGTTATGGTGAAAGAGAGGGGTCCAGTTTTATTTTTTAAATATGACTATTCACTTTTCCTAACACCATGTACTGAAGAGACTATCCTTTCCCTGTTGTGTATTCTTGGCTGCTTTGTTGAAAATTAATTGACCCTATATATCTGGGCTTATTTCTAGGCTCCCTATTTTCTTTAATTGAATAACATGTCTATTTTTATGCCAATACCATATTGCTTTGATTGCTTTAGCTTTGTGATACAGTTTGAAAACAGAAGTGTGATGCCTCCAGCTTTATTCTTCTTCCTCAAGATTGCTTTGGCAATTCAGATTCTTTTGTGGATACATATAAATTTTAGAATTATTTTTCCATTTCTGTGAAAAATATCACTGGGATTTTGATAGGGATTACATTTAACCCGTAGATCACTTTGGGTAGTATGGACATTTCAGCAGTATTATTTTTTCCAATCTGTGAACATAGAATATCTTTCCATTTTTTACATGTTTTCAGTTTTGCATCAGTGTTTTATAGTGTTCAATGTATAAATCTCTGACCACCTCAGTTAAATTTATTCCTAAGTATTTTATTCTTATTGTTGCTATTGTAAATGGGAATGTTTTCTAAATTTCTCTTTTTTAAAATTTTATTTATTTTTAAATTGAAATATAGTTGATTTACAATGTTTTAGGTGTACAGCAAAGTGATTCAGTTATATATAGATATGGATATTTATATCGAGATATATATATATTCTTTTCAGATTCTTTTCCATTATAGGTTATTACTAGATATTAAATATAGTTCCCTGTGCTATGCAGTAGGCTCTTGTTGCTTGTCCATTTTATATATAATAGTATATATCTGTTACTCCCAAATTCTCAATTTATCCTTCTCCACTTCAATTTCTTTTTCTGATAGTTATTAGTTCATAAAAACATGAATGATTTTTGCTATATTGATTTGTATCCTGAAACTTTACTGATCTTGTTTTTTAGTTCTAACCAGTATTTTTGTGGAATAATTAGATTTTATTTTTTATTTATGTTTTTGTGTTATCTGCAAATAGAACTAATTTTACTTCTTCCTTTCTAGTTTGGATGAGTTTTATTTATTTTTCTTGCCTAATTGCTCTGGCTAGGACTTTCAGCACTATTGAATAAAAGTGATGAGAGTGGGCACCCTTGTCTTTTTTCTGATCTTAGAGGAAAAGCTTTCAGCTTTTTACCATTGAGTATGATGTTAGCTATGGGCTTGTCATACGTGGCTTTTATTTTGTTGAGGTACATCTCTTTACACTTACTTAGTTGAGAATTTTTATCATGACTGGATATTGAATCCTGCAAATTATTTTCCTGTATCTATTGAGGTGATCATATGATTTTTTTCCTTCATTTTGTTAATGTGATATGTCCCATTTTGATTACTGGATCTTCAGTCATTCTTGCATAACTGGAATGAATACCACTTAATCATGGTGTATGATCCTTTTAATGTGCTATTGATTATTGTGTTGTAATGTGTGTAGTTTGCTAGTATTTTTGAGGGTATTTATATCACTTTTTTTCATGATACCAGCCCATAATTTTCTTTTCTTGTACTTAACTTTGTCTGACTTTTTGATATCAGTGTACTGCTAGGCTTGTAAAATGAGTTTGGAAGTGTTTCCTCCTATTCTGTCTCTTGGAGGAGTTTGAGAAGGATATATATTAACTCTTCTTTAAATGTCTGGTAGAATTCACCAGTGCATCCATCGAGTTCTAGAGTTTTCTTTATTGGAACACTGATTTAGTATCTTTATTAGACTAAAGTCTGTTTCTTTACCTCAGTCACTACCACAGCAGCTCTCCTCTGGACAGGCCCACATGTTCCCTCAACATTAAATGATACAAAAACATATTTTATCTCTTACATTCTCCTTCCACTTCCCAACTCCATGGAGAATCCATATCACAGGGTCTTATATCTACCTTCCTAAGGATCTTCCAAAAGTTTGGAGTTAAGGAACATTGTCCTATAGGAGACAGAAAATGGAAAAGAGCCGAAAAGGAAGTTACATTTTTTCCTTGAAGTGTTCCAAGGAAGAGATTCTCTATGGCATTTGTCCAGAGACTTGTAAAATTGCACCTGCTGAGTCATCCCCTTTCTGGCTCATTGTGAAGAAGTGATCAGCTCTCTAACTTGGTATCTTGCATTTTCCTCAAACTCTCTGACTTTGCTCCCCCTCTTCATCCTCACTGTCCAGGGTTTCACCTCCAGAATTAAGCTCTAGCACTTACTTCATGTCTCTATTTTTAGGGAGCTGGCAGAATACAGTGGTTAATAATGGAGTCAGATCAACTAGGCTCTGCCACTTCCTAATGGCACAGTTTTTGAAAATCACTTAATCTATGGAAACATCAATTTATTATTCTGTAAAATAAAGACAATATTAATGAACACTTTCTTGATTGTATCATGCAATTAAGGTGACCTAGTTAGGAAATAACTAATGCAAGCTGATTGGTCATCCTCCAAATACTCCCTGCCTCTACTTTACATCCTTTCCCCCAACCCTAAGTATTCACAATCATAACAGATGATGACAAGCCCAAGGGGAAAGCCAATGCTTCAGGGTAGTTTAGGGAGAGGAGAATTCAGCCCAGATTGCAACACTAGTGCTCTGAAACAACCAACTGTAAGGAGGGGAAAAGACATGCTACAGAGAAAGAAAATGAAGCAGACATGCAGAAAAATAATGTAGCTACAAGAGATCATGTGATGAAAATTATACCTGACATGATTATTAATGGCTTCTACCTTGTACTTTATGGTCCCAGTAAGAATCAACTGTTATTGTTCTGGTGTTCTATCTATTAACCCAGATTTTCTTTTTTCCAGAAGCAAACTTGCAACAGCTTTCTATTATTTGCAACCAGAGTTTTAATTGACATAATTTCTTAATATTTTTCTAATCTTTTCTTATTGTATGCCTGTTTAAAATCATCTTGCATTTGCACTCTCAGGACAATGCTTTTGTGAAGGATTTTAAGCATAAAAACACAAGTATACAGATCTATAGTAATGGATTACTATTAAGGTCTGTTAAGTCAAGGACTATGTGCATTTAGGTAGGATTTTCTTATCATCTCTAAGCATAATGCCTGGTAAATATTTGTGCTCAATAAATTATTGGTTTGATTCAATTGAATGACATTTACAATATGAATATTTGAAGAACTCAGTGTTCATTTACTATAGAATTTGCTAAAAATGAGTACGTCTTGTAAACACATGAGTAACAGAGACATAGAGGAAATACATTTATGGGAACCTAACATATCCACATTTTTGATGATTTTGCCTGATGCTTGTATACTGACTTTAAACTGTGAACAAATGTCAGAAAAATGTTATGATAATCTTACATTAACACTAAATAAAAACATGTTTCTCTCTTGCTTTCTTCAAATGATCAATAATCTGAAATGTTAACATGTACTTCTTTGCATAGTAACAAAAGCCAAAAGCACTGGCAAAGCTTCAGAATCAATACACATATTGGAGGACTGCTGAAACTCATAGCTATAACAAATAAAATTGAAAAAATGACATAAGAAAGCAATTGTTGCTATCAGGTTCAATAAGGTAATGTGAAAGAAAACAAAATTTATTATGATTTAGTGCTTCAAAACAGATCATACTTTTCTTTTGACAACACATATTGCTACAAATTTTGGTTCTCATTTTATCTTTGTCATTTCATAATTACCATAATATAAAGTTCATCAACCATATGGTTGTATTATTGATGTCAATATCTAATTCCCATACTACTATAAAGCAAAATGTTAACATTAACATGTCTATGTGTTTTATTTTATATTTGGTATTTTTATAAATATGTTCAAAATATCACTTGTAATTACTTCATATTCTATAAATAACCTTAATGAACTATTAAGTATTTTTCTTCATGTGCTTTTACTAATGAATGCTGCTCATTGCATATTTCCCAAGAACCCACTTCCTTTTTTTTATCTTTTTGACATGTATTTCTATATAACTCTGCTTATGGGGAATGTGTGTGTGTGTATATATATATATATATATATACTAAAGAGAATCTTTAAGTTGTGAACTTTTACCATTATTCATACAATTCTTAGCCAGAAAATTCAATCTCATGATCCCATATTCTGCTAAACTATTCCCAGACTCTTGTTCTCTAAACATCATCAACTCTTTTAAAATTATAGTATTGGAAAAAATAACTGACGATTTATGAATGGAGAGTCAAAATCAATTACAGAAAATTAGTATTTTTTAAATTAAAAAATATTTGTAATTAAAAAATTATACCACAAATAATGTATAAATATGCTAATTAATATGTGAATGAAATATTCTGCAAAAAAAGTTAGAAAGAACATGATGAAATTTTTCACATAACAAGACATTGATACTTAACATGTTGAAAAATATTGAGTTACTAAACTAGTGCATTAGTGAATTTGAAATGCATTCATTCATACATGCAGGAATGAATACATGGATGAACAAAACAAACAGTTAAAACCACAGAAGTTGAAGTTAAATTAGAGTTTTATTTTTTTCAATTTGTGAGATTTTACTTTGGAAAAGATAGGCATATATGTGTAACTGATTATACTGATATGATCAATAGCATATTTTATATTTATGTATTAAATGCTACATGTGGATGGAATTCATCATACAAAAAGAAGAAAGGACAATTTTTGTCGAAGGTTTGCTGACCTGATCAAAGAGAACTGAAACTGAAATTGGAAGAGCCCATGTAAAACTGATTCCAAAGGAAAAAAGATCCGTGTAAAAATGTACAAATTAATATTATAGAAGCCATTTCCTCTACTATAGAAATTCGATTAATACATAAGTTTTGTATTAATTCAAAAAAGAGAAAGATGATAAAGGTTATTTAATGATTCAGCAGCAAACATGAAAATGGAAAATAAAGTTACCTTGCTATTTTAACAGGATAAGAATCCATAGATGTGGCAATATCGTTCTCATGCCTCTGTTTACTATGTGGAAAAAGAAATCCTGTTCAAAATCACTAACAAGCTTTTAGGTAAAGTGGAGTTTCATTTTACATTAAGAAGATATAATAAACCTGTCTGGAATTCTATTATCCTAGGGATGAAATCTCTGTAAGAAATATACTGGTGAAGAAAGATGAGAGGGAAAGAAGCAATATAGTTGTATGATAACATTACACATTGGCTGAAAAAAGGAGAATGCACATAATTCAGCCCAGAAACAGATAAAAAACCTAATACAGGAACACAAAATACTGAAATATTGAAAAAGCAAATATACATACATATACATATTCTTCTGGAATTCTTATCCTGCAATAGCATTATATCTAATAAATTTCTCATCTGAGAGACAAACCAATCCATTTATATCAATTTAGAGTAATTGGAAGTGACAAGAATTCTGGAAAAAAATCCTTAGATTTTTAAAAGTTAAAGAGTTCAGTAGGCAGAGCTTCAAGATGGCAGAGAGTAAGACGCGGAGATCAACTCCCTCCCCACAAATACATCAGAAGTACATCTACACGTGGAACAACTCCTGCAGAACACCTACTGAATGCTGGCAGAACACCTCAGACCTCCCAAAAGGCAATAAACTCCCCCACGTACCTGGGTAGGGCAAAAGAAAAAAGAATAAACAGAGACAAAAGGATAGGGACGGGACCTGCCCCAGTGGGAGGGAGCTGTGAAGGAGGAACGGTTCCCACACACTAGGGAGCCGTTCGCGGGCGGAGACTGCTGGTAACGGAGGCGGGGAAAGCTTCAGAACCATGGAGGAGAACCCAGCAACAAGGGTGCGGAGGGCAGAGCGGAGAGATTTCCGCACTTAGGAGCGGTGCTGACCAGCACTCACCAGCCCAAGAGGCTTGTCTGCTCACCCACCGGGGCGGGCGGGGCTGGGAGCTGAGGCTCGGGCTTCAAAGGTCGTATCTCAGGGAGAGGACTGGAGTTGGCTGCGTGAACACAGCCTGAAGGGGGCTAGTGCACCACAGCTTCCCGGGAGGGAGTCTAGAAAAATGTCTGGAGCTGCCAAAGAGACAAGAGACGTTTTCTTGCCTCTTTGTTTCCTGGTGTGCAAGGAGAGGAGATTAAGAGTGCCACTCAAAGGAGCTCCAGAGACGGGCGTAAGCCGCAGCTATCAGTGCGGACCCCAGAGATGGGCCTGTCCACACCTCCCCTCCCAGGAGCCTGTGCAACCTGCCACTGCAAGGGTCCCATGATACAGGGACAACTTCCCCAGGAGAACGCACAGCACGCCTCAGGCTGCTGCAACATCACGCTGGCCTCTGCTGCTGCTCGACCCACATCCGTACCTTTCCATCCCCCCAGTCTCAGTGAGGCGGAGCCCCCAAATCAGCTGCTCCTTTAATCCTGTCCTGTCTGAGTGAAGAACAGACACCCTCAGGCGACCTACACGCAGAGGAGGGTCCAAATCCAAATCTGAACCCTGGGAGCTGTGCGAACAAAGAAGAGAAATGGAAACTTCTCCAGGCAGTCTCAGGAGCAGCAGATTAAATCTTCACAATCAACTTGAACCTTACCTCTGTGGAATATCTGAATAGACCATGAATCATCCCAAATTGAGGAGGTGGGCTTTGGGAGCAATGATATATATATGTTATTTTACCTTTTTCTCTTTTTGTGAGTGTGTATTTGTATGCTTCTGTGTGTGATTTTGTCTATATAGCTTTGCTTTTACCATTTGTCCTAGAGTTCTGTCTGTTCTTTATTTTTTATTACATAATTTTTTTTCTTAATAATTATTTTTTATTTTAATAAACTTATTTTATTTTATCTTCTTCTTTTTTCTCCCATTTATTCTGAGCCATGTAGAGGACAGTCTCTTGGTGGTCTAGACAGGCATCACGGCTGTGCCACTGAGGTGGGAGAGCCAAGTTCAGGATACTGGTCCACAAGAGACCTCCCAGCTCTATGTAATATCAAACAGTGAAAGTCTCCCAGAGATCTGCATCTCAACTCCAAGACCCAGTTCCACTCAACGACCAGCGAGTTACAGTGCAGGATACCCTACGCCAAACAACTAACAAGACAAGAACACAAACCCATCCATTTGCACAGAGGCTGCCCAAAATCACAATAAGGCCACAGGCATGAAAATCCCACCAACAGACATGGAACTGCCCACCAGAAAGACAAGATCCAGCCTCATCCACCAGAACACAGGCACTAGCCCCTCCACCAGCAAGCCTACACAACACACTGAACCAAACTTAGCCACTGGGGACAGACATCAAAAACAACAGAAACTACAAATGTGCAGCCTACGAAAAGGAGACCCCAAACACAGTAAGTTAAGCAAAATGAGAAGACAGAGAAACACACAGCAGATGAAGGAGCAAGGTAAAAACCCACCAGACATAACAAATGAGGAGGAAATAGGCAGTCTACTTGAAAAAGATTTCAGAATAATGATAGTAAAGATAATCCAAAATCTTGGAAATAGAATGGAGAAAATACAAGAACCTTAAACAAGGACCTAGAAGAACTAAGGAGCAAACCAACAGAGATGAACACAATAACTGAAATCAAAAATTCCCTATTAGGGACCAATAGCAGAAAAACTGAGGCAGAAGAACAGATAAGTGACCTGGAAGATAAAATAGTGGAAATAATTGCTGCAGAGCAGAATAAAGAAACAAGAGTGAAAAGAATTGAGGACAGTCTTAGAGACTTCAGGGACAAAATTAAGCCCAACAACATTTGAATAATAGGGGTCCCAGAAGAAGAAAAGAAAAAGAAAGGGACTGAGAAAATATTTGAAGAGATTATAGTTGAAAACTTCCCTACTATAGGAAAGGAAATAGTTAATCAAGTCCAGGAAGCACAGAGAGTCCCATACAGGATAAATCTAAGGAGAAACATACCAAGTCACATATTAATCAAACTATCAAAAATTAAATACAAAGAACAAATATTAAAAGTGGCAAGGGAAAAACAACAAGTAACACATAAGGAAATCCCCATAAGGTTAACAGCTGATTTTTCAGCAGAAACTCTGAAAGCCAGAAGAGAGTGGCAGGACATATTTAAAGTGATGAAAAAGAAAACCCTACAGCCAAGATTACTCTACCCAGCAAGGATCTCATTCAGATTTGATGGAGAAATTAAAAGCTTTACAGACAAGCAAAAGCTAAGAGAATTCAGCACCACCAAACCAGCTTTAAAACAAATGCTCAAGGAACTTCTCTAGGCAGGAAACACAAGAGAAGGAAAAGACCAACAAAAACAAACCAAAAACAATTAAGAAAATGCTAATAGGAACATACATATCAATAATTACCTTAAATGTAAATGGATTAATTTCTCCAACCAAAAGACATAAACTGGTTGAATAGATACAAAAACAAGACCCATATATATGCTGTCTACAAGAGACCCACTTCAGACCTAGGGACACATACAGACTGAAAGTGAGGGGATGGAAAAAGATATTCCATGCAAATGGAAATCAAAAGAAAGCTGGAGTAGCAGCTCTCATATCAGACAAAATAGACTTTAAAACAGAAACTATTACAAGAAGCAAAGATGGACACTATATAATGGTCAAGGGATCAATCCAAGAAGCTGATATAAGAATTGTAAATATTTATGGACCCAACATAGGAGCACATCAACACATAAGACAAATACTAACAGCCACAAAAGGGGAAATCGACACTAACACAATCATAGTAGGGGACTTTAACACCCCACCTTCACCAATGGACAGGTCATCCAAAATGAAAATAATTAAGCAAACACAAGCTTTAAATGATACTTTAAACAAGATGGACTTAATTGATATTTATAGAACATTCCATCAAAAAACAACAGAATACACTTTCTTCTCCAGTGCTCATGGAACATTCTCCAAGATAGGTCATATCTTGGGTCACGAATCAAGCCTTGGTATATTTAAGAAAATTGAAATTGTATCAAGTATCTTTTCCAACCACAACGCTATGAGACTAGATATCAATTACAGGAAAAAATCAGAAAGAAATACAAACACATGGAGGCTAAATTACACACTACTTAATAACCAAGAGATCGCTGAAGAAATCAAAGAGGAAATCAAAAAATACCTAGAAACAAATGGCAATTAAAACACAATGACTCAAAACCTATGGGATACAGCAAAGATAGTTCTAAGAGGGAAGTTTATAGCTATAAAAGCCTACCTTAAGAAACAAGAAAATTCTCAAATAAACAACCTTACCTTACACCTAAAGCAATTAGAGAAAGAAGAACAAAAAAACCCAAATTAGCAGAAGGAAAGAAATCATAAAGATCATGTGCAAATTAAAGGAAAAAGAAATGAAGGAAATTATAGCAAAGTTCAATAAAACTAAAATCTGTTTTTTTGAGAAGATAAACAAAATTGATAAACCATTAGCCAAACTCATCAAGAACAAAAGGGGGAAGACTCAAATCAATAGAATTAGAAATGAAAGAGGAGAAGTAACAACTGATGCTACAAAAATACAAAGGATCATGAGAGATTACTACAAGCAACTCTATGCCAATAAAATGGACAACCTGGAAGAAATGGACAAATTCTTCAAAATGTACAACCTGCCAAGACTGAACCAGGAAGAAATAGAAAATATGAACAGACCAATCACAAGTACTGAAATTGAAACTGTGATTAAAAATTTTCCAGCAGATCTTCCCTGGTGGTGCAGTGGTTGAGAGTTCACCTGCCGATGCAGGGGATGTGGGTTCGTACCCCAGTCTGGGAAGATCCCACGTGCCACAGGGCAGCTGGGCCCGTGAGCCATGTCTGCTGAGCCTGCACATCTGGAGCCTTTGCTCCACAATGGGATTGGCCACAACAGTGAGAGGCCCACGTACAGGAAAAAAAAAAAAAATCTTCCAACAAACAAAAGCCCAGGGCCAGATGGCTTCACAGGCGAATTCCATCAAATATTTAGAGAAGAGCTAACACCTATCTTTCTCAAACTCTTCCAAAATATAATAGAGGGAGGAACACTCCCAAACTCATTCTACGAGGTCTCCATCACTCTGATACCAAAACCAGACAAAGGTGTCACAAAGAAAGAAAACTACAGGTCAACATCACTGATGAACATAGATGCAAAAATCCTCAACAAAATACTAGCAAACAGAATCTAACAGCACAATTAAAGGATCATACACTATGATCAAGTGGGGTTTATCCCAGGAATGCAAGGATTCTTCAATATATGCAAATCAATCAACATGATACACCATATTAACAAATTGAACTAGAAAAAAAATATGATCATCTCAATAGATGCAGAGAAAGCTTTTGACAAAATTCAACACCATTTTACGATAAAAACCCTGCAGAAAGTGGCATAGAGGGAACTTTCCTCAACATAATGAAGGCCATTTATGAGAAACCCACAGCCAACATCGTCCTCAATGGTGAAAATTGAAACCATTTCCACTACGATCAGGAACAAGACAAGAGTGCCTACTCTCACCACTATTATTCAACATAGTTTTGGAAGTTTTAGACACAGCAATCAGAGAATAAAAAGAAATAAAGGAATCCAAATCAGAAAAGAAGTAAAGCTGTCATTGTTTGCAGATGACATGTTACTATACATAGAGAATCCTAAAGATGCTACCAGAAAACTACTAGAGCTAATCAACGAATTTGGTAAAGTAGCAGGATACAAAATTAATGTACAGAAATCTCTTGCATTCCTATACACTAATGATGAAAAATCTGAAAGTGAAATTAAGAAAACACTCCCATTTACCATTGCAAGAAAAAGTTCAAAATACCTAGGAATAAACCTACCTAAGGAGACAAAAGACGTGTATGCAGAAGATTATAAGACACTGATGAAAGACCTTAAAGATGATACAAATAGATGGAGAGATATACCATGTTCTTGGATTGGAAGAAGCACCACTGTGAAAATGACACTACTACCTAAAGCAGTCTATAGATTCAATGCAATCCCTATCAAACTATCACTGGCCTTTTTCACAGAACTATAACAAAAAATTTCACAATTTGCATGGAAACACAAAGACTCCGAATAGCCAAAGCAATCTTGAGAAAGAAAAACGGAGCTGGAGGAATCAGGCTCCCTGACTTCAGACTATAGTACACAGCTACAGTAATCAAGACAGTATGGTACTGGCACAAAAACAGAACTAAAGATCAATGGAACAGGATAGAAAGCCCAGAGATAAACCCACACACATATGGTCACCTCTTCTTTGATAAAGGAGGCAAGAATATACAATGGAGAAAAGACAGTGTTTTCAATATGTGGTTCTGGGAAAACTGGACAGCTATATGTAAAAGAATGAAATTAGAACACTCCCTAACACCATACACAAAAATAAACTCAAAATGGATTAAAGACCTAAATGTAAGACCAGACACCATCAAACTCTTAGAGGAAAACATAGGCAGAACCCTCTATGACATAAAACACAGAAAGATTCTTTTTGACCCACCTCCTAGGGAAACGGAACTAAAAACAAAAATAAACAAATGAGATCTAATGAAACTTAAAAGCTTTTGCAGAACAAAGGAAACCCTAAACAAGATGAAAACACAACCCTCAGAATGGGAGAAAATATTTGCAAATGAAGCAACTGACAAAGGATTAATCTCCAAAACATTCAATCAGCTCATGCAGCTCAATATCAAAAAAACAAAAAACCTAATCCAAAAATGGACAGAAGGCCTAAATAGACATTTCTCCATAGAAGATACACAGATTGCCAACAAACACATGAAAGAATGCTCAACATCATTAGTAATTTGAGAAGTGCAAATCAAAACTACAATGAGATATCATCTCACACCAGTCAGAACAGCCATCATCAAAAAATCTACAAACAATAAATGCTGGAGAGTGTGTGGAGAAAAGGGAACCCTCTTGCACTGTTAGTGATAATGTAGATTGATACAGCCACTATGGAGATACAGCCATTATGGAGGTTCCTTAAAAAACTAAACATAGAACTACCATATGACCCAGCAATCCCACTACTGGGCATATATCCTGAGAAAAACCATAATTCAAAAAGAGTCATGTACCAAAATGTTCATTGCATCTCTATTTACAATAGCCAGGACATGGAAGCAAACTAAGTGTCCATCAACAGATGAATGGATAAAGAAGATGTGGCCCATATATACAATGGAATATTACTCACCCATAAAATGGAACGAAATTGAGTTATTTGTAGTGAGGTGGATGGATCTAGAGTATGTCGTACAGAGTGAAGTAAGTCAGAAAGAGAAAAACAAATACCATATGCTAACACATATATATAGAATTTAAAAAAAAAGAAAAAAAGAAAATGGTCAGAAGAACCTAGGGGCGAGAGGGGAATAAAGACGCAGACCTACTGAAGAATGGACTTGGGGATACGGGGAGGGGGAGCAGTAAGCTGGGACAAAGTGAGAGACTGGCATGGACATGTATACACTACCAAATATAAAATAGCTAGCTAGTGGAAAGCAGCCTCATAGCACAGGGAGATCAGCTCGGTGCTTTGTGATCACCTAGAGGGGTGGGATATTGAGGGTGGGAGGGAGGGAGATGCAAGAGGGAAGAGATAGGGGGACATATGTATATGTATAACTGATTCACTTTGTTATGGAGCAGAAACTAACACAGCATTGTAAAACAATTATACTGTAATAAAGATGTTAAAAAAATAAATCAATAAAGTATTAAATGATCTGTGGTGAACCTAGGAAATAAATTAAAATTAAAAGATTATTCAAATGCATATATTTCCATGAACTAAAGTTAAATATTCTGAAGTTAAAAAAAAAAGAGTTCAATAATATTAAATATACAATAGACCTAAAGAAATAGTAAATAAAAGTGTTGAACCAACAAGTTATAGTATATTGGTTACTTTCTTCAATATATGGTAAATTCCCAGGACATTTGTGATTACTAAAAATTTCACATAGTCCTAGGTCATTATGGGAAGCCTAACTTATCATCTACTTAACATGGTCAGGCCATATTTTATTCAGAAATTTTAAAGTAAATTTTATAATAAAAGTTTTGGATCTATGGGAGGCCAGAAATTTTATAGTAACTTCTCATAAATATTTAAATAATATTATCTAAGCCTTAAAATTTTATAGAAATCTGATCCAGAAATGTCATATCTGAGAATAAATATTAAATACATTATTTAGAAATGTCTGCTCCAAGAAAGAAACAAGAATCACTTGAGTTTTAGAATAAAGGGACTTGGATGCTCCACAGAGATTTTATCTCTTTTATGAGTAAGAATTATAATTCCTACTGCACAGGGTGGTTTTTTTCAAGATTTTTTTTCAAGATTTTTTTCAAGATTTTGTTCAAGATTAATTGAAATAATGTATAGGGAATATTTATCATATAGGTTTGTCATACAGGAAGTAATCAATATGCAATAACAACTCTAAATTCAGGTTAAGGGTTTCCTTGGTGGTGCAGTGCTTAAGAATCTGCCTGCCAAGGCAGGCGACATGGGTTCGAGCCCTGGTCCAGGAGAACCCACATGCCGCAGAGCAACTAAGTCCATGCGCCACCACTACTGAGCCTACGCTCTAGAGCCCACGAGCCACAATTACTGAAGCCCTCGTGCCTAGAGCCCGTGTTCCACAACAAAGAGAAGCCACCGCCGTGAGAAGCCGGCACACCGCAGGGAAGAGGAGCCCCCCCTCACTGCAACTAGAGAAAGCTCGCATGCAACAATGAAAACCCAATGCAGCCAAAAATAAAATTAAATAATTAGTTAATTTAAAAAAATAAAAGGAATTGATATACACATGAAAAATAAATTCAGATTAATATGGTAAAAATATATATAATAATAAAATGTAAAACATTATGTTAGGTCAAAATTAAGGCAATGATGAATAGAAAGGAATTAACAGCATCCTTTTTTAAATAAGTATTTTAGTGATGTAATAAAAATACTATTAGCCAGACTTAACTGGAAAAAACAACAACAGGGCACAAAACTTTACTCATTGTATGATCAAACTATGTGAGATAAATACACATACCTAGAGAAATTACTATAAGGGAGCATGTCAAAACGTTAACCACAATTTTCTCTGCATGATGTGGGTATGAGCTTATTTTAGGGGTTTTATTTTCCGAAATTACTTTTATATGGAAAACAGAGCAATAAAATATAAGTAAACTGTGAAGGGTGAAGGCAGGATGCTGGGAAAACAGGTAACACAGCCAGAATTTGAAGCTGGGTCTGCCCATGGCCTATTGTGAAAATTTGCCCCCCAAATTAACATTTTTCAGTGAGTTTAAACCGGATGTGCAGGCTCAGCGGCCATGGCTCACGGGCCCAGCCGCTCCACGTCATGTGGGATCTTCCCAGACCGGGGCACAAACCCATGTCCCCTGCATCAGCGGGCGTACCCTCAGCCACTGCGCCACCAGGGAAGTCTGAGTTTAAACTTCTGAATCACACTTTTCCAGTCATAAAAAGAAGATAATTGTGTCTAAATTATAGCATATTTGTAAGGATTAGGATAAAAACTTCATGAATAACACAACTGACTACTTTAGTGCCTATCTTAAGACAGTAGACTGAAAACTGTTCATCCAAAATTAATTTATTTTCCTTCTTGGATCACACAGCTGGATTGTACTTCCCAACCTCTACTGAAATTAAGTTCAGGCATGAGGACAGTTTTTGCTGCATAATAAACAACCTTAAAACTTTGTGGCTTAAAATAACAACCACCTTTAAATTTCACTACAGTTTGCATTTGGGTTGGGTTTAGCTGGGCAATTCTGGTCGCAGCTTAGCCCTATTACAGTCATCCTTCAGTATCCAATGAGGGGATTGATTCTAGGGCTCCCCACCACACCAAAATCTGCTCATGCTCAAAAATCCATGCAAGCCCTTTATACAAAATGGCATAGTACAGTTGTCCCTCTGTATCTGAGCTCAGCACCTGAGGATTCAACATGGCTGGGTGAATATGCAGATGCCAAGGACCCACTGTATATGCCTGACTTTTGACTAATTACCATCAATAATTGAAATCCTCTTCTCCTTTTATATTTGGATTGGACTTGTGACCATCCTTTGCCAAATGTGGCAGCAATACTTTCCAGTGCCATATCTAGCCTCCCTCTCTTGGAATCTGCCCATCTATCAAGTGAACAAAAAATTACTAGTTTGTGCAGTGATGAGAGAAAATCAGGGACAGAGTTAGCATGGTAGTACAATACCAGTCCCAGATATGTGAGAGAGCCCAGGCAAAACTGTCATAGGAGTCTGCTAATCAAAGAAGGTTGAATTCTTACAGCTTAACATATGTAAGTACTCAGTACAACATCAACTGGATTCTGTCTATGAATTAGCACTGTTACTACTCTTAATACTACCAGTACCATTATTTCTATTGCTACTACTACTACTCTCATGATTACTCTTAATAGTCCCACTATGACCACACTACTACTACCAATATCACTAATAATAATAAATATAATTATATAAAATATGAGCATCAAATAATATATATTTATATTTTTATATATTTGAGTAAAATAGTAATATTTTTCTCCATTTTTCTAAGTTTCAGCCTAAATTTTTTTTTTGCATTTAGTATTTACACATTTATATTGGATATTTTATCCAAGAGAAAGGATGTACAGGTGATGGTATCTAAGAATGCAGGCTTAGGAATCTGTAGGATCCTGGGGAATGTGTATACTATCTCCATGCCTGAGTTTCCTCATATAGTGAAGAAGATAATAGTAGCACTTTCTTCATAAGATTATTTTTACAATTAATTTTCATTCCTCAACATATGTAAAGTTCTTGAGAAAGTGACTAGTGCAGGTAATTAACCAAATTATTATCATTATAAGCTTTAGGAAATTTACATGTGGTCTCCACTAATGTATCTTTTATTTTATGGTGTCTTCAATAAATTTGATAAAATTACTCAGCATCCAAAATTTATTAAAAGATCATTTTGAAAACTCTATCAAGAAAGATTTTATTACTTATCTTTCATCTACTTTAACCCACTATAAAATTTAGTATTAGCATTAGCTGCCAATATGATAAAAATCAAACATAGTAGTAATAAAAATATGACCTTTATAATTATGTGAAGTACTTTTTTTAAAAAGTCAATTGTTATGTGTAGGGAAATTAACACAGAAAATGTAAGAATTTTCTTGTGAAATGATTATCGCTCGAAAAAAGAGGCATTTTCCTCTGGCATTATTTTCCTGAAAACCTGTTATTTTTGCCCTCTCTTCAAAAACTGTCCCTTACTCATCCTTATAATTATGGTGAAATTACCACCCCTGGAAAAGCATAGTCTCTTTCCACCATAAGCAGGGTGGTGGTGAGCATGTAATCTCTACTGGAATTGTTTTCATGAGTTAAATCACTTTAGCATGGAGGTGGTTGGAGTTTGCATCAGCTCTATCAGGGGATTTTTTGATGCCAGTGTCCTTGAGAAAATGTCTTCAAGTTGCCATTTCTTAGATCTCTGGAGATTTCCTTATTCCTGTTGTTCTGGAGGCCCTATTTTTCATTTCCCACTGTGACTGGTGAGTTCTTCAGGACCATTCCTGTAAATTAATTTACCTGCTTCAATTAATCAGTGTCAGTTACAAAAGATAGCCAAAAGATTCATTTATAGAAACTTTGCCCAACCTTTTATGATTTCTTGGCCAAAGACACAATTTTTAAGAATATAATCTAATGTAGATAAGAGTATATATAAGGGTAAAACAATTTTCCCCTCCTAAAAGAAAATATTTTGCCTCAGAAACTCAAGCTACATTGCTGAAACATAGAGCTGATATATTCATAGTTAGCACTGCTAGATTTTTCTTATTAATTATTTCTAAAACTAGGAAGTTTATAAATCATCAAATAAGGAGAGAGAATGAGGGAGAAGAGTGTGGCAGGATTAGAAAATAAGAGAGAAATATTTCTCTCTTTTCTTTACAAAATCCTCTATTATCCTACCTATGAACTTCATTATGTTTATTTAATCATTTGGAAATATTCATAAATTTAAGTTCACTTCAGACTATCAATTCTGAAGTGTGTTCATTATTACTAGTCACACATTATTGTTATTAATGCCTTCCATTCTTATTCCCTGTTGAGTAATTTGACAGGATGATAATTTGACTTTTCATGTAGATCTTTATACACAGAGACAGTGTGAACTGTATGGGAATCAACAAATTTGGTATTATAATTCTTAGTGCAATTAAAGAGTTACAGTTTATTTTTGTACACTTTTGGTGGGAAATGTAAATTGGTGCAACCACTGTGGAAAACAGTATGGAGATTCCTCAAAAAACTAAATATAAAACTACCATATGATCCAGCAATTCCACTCTTAGGTATATATCCAAAGAAAACAAAAATACTAATTTGAAAAGATACATGCATCCCAATGTTCATAGCAGCATTATTTACAATAGCCAAGATATAGAAGCAACTTAAGTATCCATCAACATGTGAATGGATGAAGATATGGTGTATATAAACAATGGAATGTTATTCAGCCATAAAAAATGAAATTTTGCCATTTGCAACAGCATGGATGGACTTGAAGTGTATTATACTTTGTGAAATAAGTCAGACAAAGAAAGACACATACTGTATTATATCACTTACATGTGGAATCCAAAAAATACAACAAGCTAGTAAATATAACAAAAAAAGAAACAGACTCACAGTTATAGAGAAGAAACTAGTGGTTACCAGTGAGGAGAGAGAAGGAGGGAGAGGCAAGATAGGGGAAGGGGATTAAAAAGAACAAAAGCTACAAGGATATATT
Organism: Leucopleurus acutus; assembly: GCF_964270905.1. NCBI lineage: Eukaryota > Metazoa > Chordata > Mammalia > Artiodactyla > Delphinidae > Leucopleurus > Leucopleurus acutus. The sequence continues at coordinate 25,670,690 of NC_139159.1, read as the reverse complement.
GTACAATGCAGAGAATATAGCCAATATTTTATAATAGCTATAAACGAAGTGTAACCTTTAAAATTTGTGAATCACTATGTTGTACACTTGAAACTTATGTAATATTGTACATCAACTATACCTCAATAAAAAGAAAAAGTTTGCTAATTTCTCAATAATGGTAAGACAATGATGAAAACAATAATGCCATATAAAGTGCATTGTATTCAATTACCTGAGCCTTTATAGTAATGAACCTCAACTGTTCTTCTTTCTCAATATACATTAATGATAATATATTTCCCTTGGAAACAACAGTGTTACATCAGTCAGGGTCTTGATAATAAAGTATAAAGCACATTCAAACTGGTAATTTGAGAGACTATTTACAAAGTTGTAAGCAGAGTTCAGGGCAACCAGCAAATGAAAGTGTAGGACCTCAGAGCTAGCAGTAGCTAGAAACTGTTTTCACTGTAGATCTCAAAAAGCAAGAAGAGAGAGAAGTCAGCATAGCCCAACAGGGTAACGTATTGAGTCAACAACCTGGTAAGAGCTGTGGCCTTTGGTAAAAGGATGTAGCCACCTAACATGAATGCCCAGGGAGGGAGCTCAGACATCAATACCAAGGACCTACTGTATAGCACAGGGAAGTCTTCTCAATACTCTGTAATGACCTATATGGGAAAATAATTTTTAAAAAATGGATATATGCATATGTATAACTGATTCATTTTGCTGTACAGCAGAAAATAACACAATATTGTAAATCAACTATACTCCAATAAAAAGAAATAGAAAATGCAATTAATGCCAGTAAAGGAAAATAAGGGCATATTAGATAGGGTAAGCTAATGGCTAAACAAATAAACCCCAATATTTACAGCTGTTCAAACAAAAAAAAGTAGTGTATTTCTTATTTATGTAATATCCAAAGCAAATATTTTTGATTGATGGCAGGCTTTCCTCAAAGTGGTGATTCAAAGACCCATAGTCCTTCCTTCTTGTGCTATCTTTAACAGGCTGCACGTCCATTTGCATCAAGCTGGTGAAAGGGGACAGAGAGTGAAGAAGCCACACCTGCTTCTTAACCACCTTGGTTTAGAAGTGACATACATAACTTCTAATCCCAAACTGTTGGCAATACCTAGTCACCTGGCCCTTCCTAGATGCCAAGTAGCCAGGAAATAAAGTCCCTGAGAACACAGCTGCTTTCCAGTGATTGCTCTATCGTCGTGATCCAATATAGTAGCCAACAGCCACAAGTGGCTGTTGGGCACTGGGAATGTGGTGCATCCAAACTGAGGTGTACTGTAAGCACAAAGTGCACACCAGACTTTGATGATTTAGCATGAAAATAAGGATGTAAATATCTCATTGATAACTTTTAGAGTGATTACATATTGAAATGGCAAGATTGTAGATAACTGGGTTAAATAAAATCTATTATTTAAATTAAAAAAAAAAGAAAGAAATACCACAACCTCATTCTCTTCTTGCTCAGTTCATCTGTTGCTGGTGTTTTCCCCTTGGCCAAACCAATCAGAAGAAAAAGGGCAAAGGACTCTGTTTATGTAATCCTTAAAAGTCAGCCTCTCCAGATGAAGAGCAGGGTGAAGAAGGTAGGCAGGTGACTAGAAAGGAAAATATAACATTTCTAAAACAAGCAGCTAACTGTTAAGTGAACACAGAGGAAGATGAGAATGGCTACAACGTATACACTGATAGAAATCTTGACAAGGTAGTTTCATGTTTCCAAGGTAAATTTTTATGTTGAATTAGGAAACATATTTCTTTCCCTTAATCCATTTAAACTACTTCCTCTTCCCCATATTTTACCAAATATATACCTATTTCAAATGAATTTGTTAACTAACATTCTGTTTTCTATTTGAATAAAACTATAATTTTAAAATAATTTTAATTTGTCAAAACCACTTCATTTTTTTTGTTGATTCGATATTTTTTTTAACACTTTAGCTTCATATAAATGTCTAATATTAGGTCTTTAAAAGGTTACTACCTTTTAAAATGAAAACAAGGATATTGATTTAACAGCTAAATAAAACAAAATATTTTTAAAGTATGCTTACTTTATTAATTGTTTTACATTTTTTCTTCCAGTTTTATTGAGATATATTTGAGATAAAGGACTGTATAAGTTTAAGGTATACAGCATAATGATTTGACTTACATACATCATGAAATGATTATCAATAAGTTTAGTGAAATCCATCATCTCATATAGACACAAAATTAAGGAAATAGAGAAAAATATTCTTTCCTTGTGATGAGAACTCCTAGGATTTACTCTCTTAACAACTTTAATAGATAACATACAGCAGTGCTAATTATATTTATCATGTTGTATATTACTTTAAAAGCTACATTCTACTTCTTTGAATCAACACTATTTGGTTTGGTAATTATCTTTTCTATTTCAACTTGCCAATGGCAGGATACAATATCTCTTCAGTTAAAAAAAGTAATAAAATTACTACAAAAGAAAATGAATTATTACAAAGTGAATTGTATGAAGTGTTTTGAGGAGAAACTATAATATAAAAATGTATAATTGATTTCTTTTTAGTTCATTATTTACTTGAATTTAGATTATAGACAGTTCAAAAGTTAAAAGAGATACACACGATACATATGTATACATTTTTATGTGTATGCACATTTTTACAATGTAATATGAAAGAAAGCATTTGATGCAACTTTGCCATAAAGAAAGAACTTTAGGAAAAAAACAAAAGTATGTGAAAATAGTTGAAGTACACTCTGTCTCAACTGTAAACCAACATAAATAAAGTAGAATCTCCATATTCATATGAAATCAAAGACTTTGTCCATTGAAAAAATGTAGTCCTGTTGACTATAGACTCTGGTTCTTAGTCTGCAACTAAAAGAAGGAAATTCTGGCTAATGAAATGGAAAAGGAATTTAGGTGTGTCCGAATTAAAGAACTAAGGTCAGGTGCAGGACTACTAGAGTCTCAACCAAAATGGCACCCCAAAATTTGTCTCTTGAAATCATTTCTGCTGTCTTTGCAGAACTCTGTTTACCATTATGGCTGCCAACACAACAAATAGAAGGTGCTGTAAACTGCTTCTACTGTTTCTGGTGTCTGCACTCCAGATGTTGCTATGTAACTGTTACTGTCTTTTCTCAGAGTGGATATTCCTATATTCTTCTTTGTATTACCAACTGCTAATATTGTGGATGTGTTCTGTAGGCTGGGACCAGGTTAATTGTCTTCACTCTGGATGCAAGAGGAGATGGGAAATCAAATAAATGGTAATTTCATCAGCTATATTTAGTAGGTGAACTCCCCTCCCCAACAAGGATAGGAAATGTCCCCAGTATAGGAAGGGTGTTAAGTACTGCAAAACCAAAACAATGAAAAAGACAAACCCATTAAGGCTGTGAGTATATAGGATTTTTTATTTGAATAACCAAACAGATACTTAAATTTTACTTTTCTTCTCTTCTAAATAGATGTATAATAATTACTAGCTAAATGTGTTATGACCTTATACAGTTCATATAAAAATTAATATAAAATACTATATACGTATATATTTAAAATACACATTTATATATTTCATATAAAATAATATTAATAATTTTATAAGTTAAATAACATAATTTTCTTATTTATTAATTATATATCCACTAATTACCATAAGAAGTCTATTAGATTTTGGCTCATATTAGTAATACTTAAAATAATGAATATTTAATGGGTTGAAAGAGATAATAAAGTTACATATAAGTAATTTCATTTTCTTTTATTAAAAAAATGGAAAATAAGCAACGGTTAATTGAACTGCTAAACCACTGAAGCTATTTAGTTAAATATTTTCCTCATAGAATGGACTTTTCTTGGTACAATTTGATTCAGATAAACTAAAAGAAAAAACATTTTAAATCTGCATTTTATATTTATGTCAAATCTTCCGTATAGGAAGAAGAGTGAGAAGGTTGTAACACGGTGGGAGTGTAGATTGCTTTGCACATATCTGCTTGGGTAAAACTTCAGGGTTGCAATTACCTAATATACAATGGAATAAAGATTATGTAGTGTATAGTGGAGAGGGTGGGAGTTACCTTAGTAAGGAAAATATGTTTTTTTATATTGATGAATACAGTGTTGAGGAGCAAATTCATGTACTAATATAGACAAGGTAAATTTTCTTTGTTTTGTTGTTGTTTATTTTTATAGATATTATTTTTTAAATTGTTTTAAATTGAAGCATAGTTGATTTACAATTTTATGTTAGTTTCTGGTGTACAAAAAAATGATTCAGTTATATATCATTATATAACTGAATATATATATATGAATATATTATTTTTCATATTCTTTTCCTTTATGGATTATTACAAGATATTGAATATAGTTCCCTGTGCTATACAATAGGATATTATTGTCTGTCTATTTTATATATAATAACTTACATCTGCTAGTTCCAAACTCCCAATCCATCCCTCCCCTAGCCCCCACCTCCCCAGCAACCACAAGTCTGTTTTCCATGTCTGTGAGTCTGTTTCTTAGACAACATCTTTTTAATGAGAGTGTATGAAGGCAGGTTTCCTGCAGGAGTTTGGAAACCTATCATATATTATTATACATACATAAAATATAACATCACTTTTCGAATACAGGGAGAATAATTATATGAGATACTTAATTCCAGGAAGAAAAATGCTTGGTGTGTTAAAGTAATCTGACAGCAGTTGGGTCAGTTGAACAAACATAACCTGTATGAAATGATAGATACAGAATTTGACAAAGTTGAAAACAAAAGTACTGACCTTATTACCAGAACTATAAACTTATCCAAGCATGAGTTTAGTGGAGAAAACAACCAGGATTTCTAATGAATAAGTATTAGTGTAAGAGATTGTTTTGACATTTGCCCAAGAAACACTCTCTTTTTTCATATTCAAAGGCAGTTATACAGCTGTTCTCATACTATACCAACCAATATTGAAAACCCTCTGGCAATCAAAAGCATGGCTGAATTTACAGTGATTAAAAGCAACAGCAACAGCAACAACAAGAAGCTGTGAAAGTTCATCTTAAATAATATAATCTACAGAAAGATATAAAGTGGCAATTGCACTGAGTTAGCCTTTGGTCTGAGTTTCTTCATTAATGTATCCATATTCATTCAGTTATTCAATGAACACTAGTATGAGCCTCTGTTATGGCAGGAATTGTGAATACAAACAATGAACAAGGTTCTGTATGTACTTTAAGGAATCTACAGCTTATTGGAGAATAATTACATTAGAGTAATACTCATTTGGTAGGGTATCACCAGATACATACACCAGATACATAGTGTATCACCAGATCACATACACCAGACCCAGAGTGTGATTCCTGATATCAATTATTAATAAGTCCATACTTTATATTTTTGCCATATTTGAGTATATCTGTATACTTACTAATATAATTTTTTAAATCTGACTTCAAATCAAATGAAAGAATCCATGCCTAGAAAGATAATTACCCTGTTGCCAGATTAGATGTGTTTAAACATTTTTTTTAATACAGGTAGATATAAACACACAACTTTCAATTGTTTTATTCATGTAACATTCATAATTGTATGATGTTCTAGATTTTGGATTTGAAGGCGAATAAAGTCATCCAGGTGAAAAGGATATTCAGAATTATATTGCAAATGGGAAAACAGGGATGATTCACTGACAAGTTTGGAGAAAGGGATTTTAAGCAAAGAAGCAAGAGCAAGATTAAGAGAAGAGTGAATGTGTCAAAGGATGTTTTGGTGGGAAAACTGCGAGGAGATGGACATGGTGATAACACGTGATTAAGAAGAGGCACAGGTAAGTCTGAGGGGATAGAAAAGGGTAAGAACCTAAAAGATTCTTATATCTTTGTACTTTATTCCAAAACAACAAGAAATATTTACTCTTATTTATGTTTTACAGAAAGTATTCTAAGAGCAGTATATTAAAGGTGAGCTATATTAGGAAAAGGGAAATAACTTAGATGCCTATTATATTAATACAGGTATGAACTGATGTATGATATGGATGTGAAGTAGATGGTTTTAATAATCATCATGACTTTGGAAGCTGCTGGATATAGAAACTTATTAAGTGTTGTGACAACATTCCAAGATGAGAGGATAGAGTAGAGGTTTATAATGTTTTGTTTTAAAAGATCTGGGTTTGAGGTGCCTATAGAATGTAACAAGTGGAAAATTTCAGTGGACCTATGTATCTAGAGATCTGAAAAGAGGTATGTGGTGGTGGTTCACAATTGTGGGTAAAATATTAGTGTTCATTTAAAACTAAAAAGATGGATTAAATGACTTCAACAGAGTGAGAAGAGTAGAGAAAAAAGATTAAGTTCCTCAATCTGCCTCTATAAAGGTAGAAATAGCCCTCAAAATTATTACTTCCCTTTGCCAATTTTATGCTTATCAGTGATGAAACTTATCTGTGAAATTCACCTGCTCATTGCCTCTCTGCTATGTTCTTTCAGCAACAGAAAGCTGCTCTCTCAAGGGAAAATCATTCCATGGAATTCAGGCAGGACCAAATCTATCTATGTCTTTAGTAAATGTGGGCCAATGACACAGGCCTCAGGAATCATATTTCTGAATCTCTCTGGTCATGATATTTGGTTCAGAGATGAAAAGGTGAACCAAACTACATCAAGCTACATTACATGAATGTAAAATAACATCTAATGTTTTTCTGGCCCTCTTCTTCCCTCTCTAGAATTATAACTATTGCCATCTTTAACACAGTCATCATTATATAACATTTTAGATGTTGGTAAACATATGTTACACTGAGAAAGGAGTGACACTATATCTCAACTAGTATTAAGGTAAATATACAATTTATATATTCTTCAGTGCAAGGGTCCCGAGGGGTGGTTGATATGTGGACATGCAAATTTATTAATTTGAGCTGTCATGGAGACTAAATAAAATTTCACTATTATAAGATTCTTATATTTTTTGTGTCTGAAGTAGTATAGTATTATCAAATTATAATGTGATATGTTAAAGGATTCATATTTTAAACTTTTGAGAAACCTCTAAAAATTGTACAAAAGGATATATCTAAAATTTCAATGAAATAGTTAAAATCAAATATTTAAAAAATTGATGCACCAAAAGAAAGTGAAAAGGGGAGGATATAAGACAGAAACAACTAAAAAAAGCAGATAATATACAAATAGAAAACAAATGCCAATGAGGACACAGGGATGGGGAAGGGTAAGCTGTGACAAATTGAGAGAGTGGCATGGACATATATATAATACCAAATGTAAAATAGACAGCTAGTGGGAAGCAGCCGCATAGCACAGGGAGATCAGCTTGGTGCTTTGTGTACACCTAGAGAGATGGGATAGGGAGGCTGGGAGGAAGACAAAACAGGGAGGAGATATGGGGATATATGTATATGTATAGCTGATTCACTTTGTTATACAGAAAAAAACGAACACACCATTGTAAAGCAATTATACTCTAATACAGATGTTAAAAAAAAAAAGAAATGGAAAAAAAAAAGAAAACAAATGCCAAGATGGTAGACTTCCAACCATACCATTCATTACATTAAATGTAAATAAATTATACAATTTGATTGAAAGAAAAAATTTTCAGACTGTATAAAAAACAAGATTCAACTGTACATTCTCATAGTCATAAATAAAACTAAACCAAGATCAGTTGAAATTTAGAAGCACTAGATCATATGCTTATATTAAGGAAAAGATAATAAATGAAGGAAATTACAGAAAAAACAGCAAAATTCATATACAAAGCTGTTCTTTAGGGAATTATTTATAATATGAAAAAATTAAAGACTAACAAATATCCCACATCAGAGAAATGATAAAATATATTACAATATTTTGTTATAAACATTTATGTAATCATTAAAATCATGTGTTCCAATACTATAATAATATGAGACATTATGGCAACAATATGACACTCAAACAACAAAGCAAGATATTCTGTATACCATAATAATTTTGTTAAAATAAGGAAAACAACTATACTTATTTAAACTGAATATACAAAACATATGTGGGCTTTAATTTTCAGCATTATGTTTTTCTATTTTCCCTATGATTTTACAAAAAAGTATTGGCATACCTTGCTTCATTGTGCTTCACTTTATTGCTCTTCACTGATACTGCGCTTTTTACAAATTGAAGGTTTGGTGGTAACCTTGCATGGACCAAATCTATGGGTGCCATTTTTCGAACAGCATTTGCTCACTTTCTGTTTCTATACCACATTTTGGTAATTCTTGAAATATTTCAACTTTTTCATTAACCATATTTTTTACGGTAATGTGTGATACTAAAACTTGCTGAAGACTCAGATGAAAGTTAATGTTTTTTAGCAATGAAGTATTTTTTTAATTAAGGTATGTACATTGTGTTTTAGGCATAATGTTATTGCACACGTAATAGGCTACAGTATACTGCAAACATAACTTTCATATGCATTGGGAAATGCAAAATATTGTTTGATATGTCCTTTATTGAAGTGTTCTGGAACTAAACCCACAATATCTCAGTTATGCCTGTATTCATTCCGTGCATATAGTAGAAAGAGTTATAAATTAAATACTTCTAGTATCTCTTCTTACCAAGTAGGGCTAAGAAAGTGGTTTCAAAGTATTGTACACATGAATTAATAAAATAAACATATGCCAAAAAAAGATCTTATGATTAAATTGTTAATATGGCTTGCATGTAGTTAAGCTATGGCTAGCCATTAGATTGGGTTTGGGTTCATTTCTGTTGGAGATGAGAAAATCATTTTTAGGTCAATCCATCTTTTAAAAAAGTTTTAAGGTAGACAATTGAAAGACACCCTTACACTTGTTGATATAATATTGATCCTAGAAATATGTGAAACTGGTTTGTGTGAAACAAATAAATTTACAAAAATTATTTTATTCTTTCCAAGTTTCACTCTTGATTCCATTTCCCATCTTGAATTATGCCCACCTATACTGTCCATCATAGTACCCAAACAGAAACATACAGTCATGTAAAAAGACTCAAGGCTTCAAAGGCATCAGCTATATCCGGTTATTCAGTTACCACCGACATTCAGAGACCTAGGGAAAGTCTCAGTTTCCTTTTACAAGCTACTGCCGGGTGCAAGGGCAGATCCAAATGTTAAGGATAGCGTTTTTCTAGCACTTTTATGGTGTTTGCCTGAGGAATCTACATATGCCTGAATCCTGCCACATCAACCGCCTCCTTTCCACTATGACATTTCTTCAGATAGTAAACACAAGATATATTCACTTACTCAGAAGCAAATATCAATACCATTTCATAGAATCTTTGTTAAAATCTAATATTCTTGCAACTGTCAAATTAGATCTCTGAAAAAATGTGTTATATTTTATGGCTTAGCCCCATCCATACCCCTAATCTAAATCTTGAGTTCATACTACCCTTTATCTGACTTAATGACATAACAGAGATTTAGGTATATGCAGAAAAATAACTAAGTAGGCATTTTTTCAGTCAGTATATGCAGTTATATTCTTTTCCTTGGAGGATAAGGTTTTTTTCTTCAATGGAAAAAAAAATACTAAAGATCCAACTATCATTGTTGGTTTATATTTCCAATAATTCCAGAAAAATAACTGATAAAGTATTTGTATACCTATTTATTTTTATTTTCTGATAACTGGAAAATATAGAGATCAGAAATAGTAACAGCACTGGAACTCAACCTTTGCTTTAAGCAAAGTCTGTATACCAAAAGGCAAACAATGAAACAGAAGACATAATTTATGGAAAGTGCTCTAGGCAAGATGAAAACACAACTCCAAACATCTACTTCTGTTCTGAGGTAGATTGGTCTACACTTTGGGAACAGATGGTTTTCCTGGAATAAAAATGCATACTTATTGACTTTGTCATTTAGACATATTTGGTTTACACAAAATAATGATTACCGATGCATAAGATTTGCAATAAACTATAATTAATGATATATAAAGCCATCTATTTAAACAATATAATGAACTTTGCTAAAATAATGCTTTAACCACTCCTCATTACAAGTGAAATCTAAAGACTTTTAAGTAACATTTTACTTAAAGTGATTATTAGAGGTAAGCCTTTTAATGACAAAATTATCATTGTGGTGTGGTTTAAAGTTCTTTGTAATTCTGCATTTTTAAAAAGCTTAAAATATAAGACTTACCCTGTGTACTCAGTATTTCTCATGTAGAGAAGAAACTATTTGTGAATGTAATAGCCTAAAACATTTTTCTTTTCCATCCTCCCAAACAGCATTAATTTATTTTTTAAATTAACTTTAGGTTTAATAGTAAGATCATTTCATCTCCTACAATTACATATTCTCCTTCCAGTGTTGCCATTTAAATTTATCCAAGTAAAACAAATTTAAACAGCAAATAAACAAACTTTGAAACCAAGTTCCAGTTCAGCTTTCATTCTTCTCAACTATATCATGCTTGGAAAGAATAAACATATATATATATATATATATACATTTCTGCCAGCTGAGAATTTACTCTTGAAACCTTAGACCAAAGAGGAATGAGGTCAGCAACTATTTATTTCATGTGATATTACTGTGACTTTCATGAAGACTTAACTCCATTTTACACTTTCTCTAGACTATATTCATGTTACTTTTGGCTCCACATAGATAAGCACCATCTTATAAGCCCCAGAATTGAGAATTTTCACAGAATTGAGTACAAAGCAGCACACAAAATGATGATAATCCTCAAGGGAAGTATTGATAGAATAGTCCAAAGTATATATGTATGCAGAGGAAATGAAGAATTAAGAGTTTAACTGTATAATTTCAGCAAAAATAAATATTTTTAAATAGGTTCTTCTGGGGAGATTTTCCCTATGAACATAAATCATTTTTTCACGTTATTATTCTTGTTGCTGATGAGTCCTATGAGAAACAAAGCATTAACCTTTTTCTTAATCTTTTAAGAGGGTTTCCTGCTATTTGCTTCCATTTAATTTCTTGGTAAGTATTTTAGCTATTTTTCACCTGTAACAGAACAGTATACATTGACTGAAGAACATTATATGTTAATCAAAATGTAAATTTACACTTAGATGAAAATGTTCTTCTTATTTAATTAATTTATTTTTAATTAATTATTTACTTATTTGTTTTATTTTGTTTTTGGCTGCGTTGGGTTTTCGTTGTTGCGCGTGGGCTTTCTCTAGTTGTGGTGAGCGGGGGCTACTCTTCTTTGTGGTGCACGTGTTTCTCATTGTGGTGGCTTCTCTTGTTGCAGAGCACGGGCTCTAGGTGCATGGGCTTCAGTAGTTGTGGCACCTGGGTTCAGTAGTTGTGGCTCGCAGGCTCAGTTGCACTGCAGCATATGGGATCTTCCCAGATTAGAGCTTAAACCCGTGTTCCCTGCATTGGCAGGTGGATTCTTAACCACTGCACCACCAGAGAAGTCTCTCTTTTTATTTTAAAAAAGTGTCCTAGTATGTCTGAATTTATACAAATTTTCTTTCCATTTTTAGTTTTTTGTGATATTTGTGAGGAACAATATGGGACTTACTGTAACTAATATATAAAATGTTTCAGATTTTTGAATTTAGCTCTTTAAAATATTATTCCAAATGCTCTAAGTATTTTTTTTTAATTTAGCTAAAATTCAAGCTTTCTTTCACACTTGAATTCTCCTCCTTCTCCTCTATGCCCAGGATACATGCTTGAATGAGATAATGGCCATGTGTATTTATACCAAACTGAACATATTTGCAGGTCTGATTATTGCTATCTCAATGAACTTTACTACCACTTTTAAAATCACTTTCTCTAGTTACATTTGATAACAGTAAGAAATAATGTAGATTGAGCTGGTTGGGTTTATTTTGCCAGGTTTTAGCTACCCAGACCTTAAAAATATAATCATATGAAACTTTCCAATTTGATGAAGATGTAACAGTCTTGAACCTTGACTCTAAGAATAAAATGACTTCACCTGTATTTATTTACACATGGACTGAATCATCTATATAAAATTGCATTTGAGTATAGATTTATAAATAGAGTGTGCCTAATTTACACATCTAGCTTTTATTTCCTCTGGTTTGAGTAAGTCAGTGAGCAAGCTGAACTTCATTTGATTCACCTAATACTGGAACTAATAATTCCTAATCAAATAAGTTTCTAATAACATATATATTTAAAACCTCAAACATGTAGTTGAAATTCAATATGTTTTAGTTCCTGCATTTGTAATTGCATGTTCTTAATAATGTATAAAGTATGAACTTGAAATGTCACCAACATATGTTATATGGGGCCACAGAAGCTTAAAAAGCCTTCTGTGATGAGGTTTTACCTAGACAAGAGCACTCTAATTAGAGTGATCTCTTTATTATATATATATATATATATATATATATATATATATATATATATATATATATATACAGTAGAAGGTTGAACACAGATGAGAAAATGATTAAATCAGACTCACAGAAATCTAACTGTGTATTGAGCTTTACTAATAAATCCCAGGATATAAGCATAAAGAAAGCCAGGCAGAGGAAGAGAAATCTAAAACATCCTATGTGAATCTTCTCACCTCACAATGTTAGAATCATGTAGCTTATGAAATATCTTCATTTTATACTACAGATAATCACCTAGATTACCAGACTTTTTCCTGGGAGACATGTCCTATAAATCTATGGAACTTATCTTCATGATCCATAAGGAATTTTAATCCAGGGACTTCTTGCTAAGAATATCCCATAAATAAGAACTTGCCTTCTAGCAAATATCATTAGTCTAAAACTTATCAAGAAGTCAGTTAAAAATATAGTTACAAGAAGACTAGATGTAGTCTTTCCTTCTCATGAACATCTCCCACTCCTATGATCTATGATCTAGAGAGAAATGATTACAGGCCCACCTCTTGAATGCCTTCCTCTATACTCTGACCTTGATCAATATATATTTGTCACATATTTCTCAAGTATATTTTCATTTGCCTTAAAACATTTTCTGCAATATCTTACACAAAAAAATAAGAGTATATTCTGATGACTACTGAGCTTTGAATATCTAAAGACACTCACTCTGCAGAGATATTAATTGTGGCCACACATTATTTCCAACCACTTTCAAGGCCTTTGGATATTGTTCTAACCAGCTCGATTACTGTGTTTTGTCTCTATCATCCATAGTTATGTGACTCTTTTCATACATGCTGATAAAGACATTTAACTGAGTAAGCCACTTTTTTAAGTCCAAGTTCACTTGTGGTTCTGGCCAATCAGTTTCCATAAGTCCCACACCAACAGGACTCCCCCTTATTTTTACAAAATATTTCTCATCCTGGTACATTCACTCTCTAGACTTTATATTCCAGTGATGGGAATAAGAAAATAAATAAGTAAAAAAACAATATATATTTGATTTGTGAAAAGTACTGTCAAGAAATTTAAGCAGTGACATGATATATAGTAACTGAGTAGCAAGAAGGTACTTCTGAGTTGATTTATATGTTAGAACACATTTGGTAAAAAATAAATAGACCAAGATAGGAGAGAAGAAATTTCTAAGAAGAGGGAAAGCAAGCAGAAAGTCATAATTCTGTGATATGCATGTATGAATAACAAAAGGGATGGTAATTAAGTGAAGTGAGCCGAGCAGAAAATCATTAGGCTAGAGATCAGAGAGGTAAGCTAAGGTAATGTCTGGGAGTTTTGGCATGGCATATGGTTGAGGACAAGTTTGGAGTTTTATTCTGCAGGTAAAGGGAAATCTTTGAGGTTTCTTTAAGCGGAAGAGCCATATGATCTGATTTTGTTTTCAAAGATCACTCTGGGCGTCTTTTGATAATAAACTACAACAGATAAGAGAGAAACAGAGAGACCAGTTAGGAAATGAGAACAAAACATCAAAAAAAAATTTTGATTTCCAGAAAAAAATGTTTTATTTTTTTATTTTAACAAAATTTTTGACCTGAATATTTCAGAGAAGCAAGTGACTGCATGGTTACCAAGAGTGCAAAATCAACACAAAATGGCAGCCATCCACATTTCTTGTACATTAAAAATGTGTTTCTCTTAGACATTTTTGGGAGTTATAGCTGCACACTGAATTATTTATTATTATTTAAAATGATATTACTTCAAGAACATATATTGTCTTAGATATTTTTCCTTTACTCATACCATGCCTCTCAGGTTTATTTTAAGCACTAAGTGGTTCTGATGGAAAGGAATAAAATATATTATTGGTTTTCTCCAGAGTGAACCACCATGATACTTGGCTTGCAAAATTCAGTGATAGAAAAGCTTCTGGTTAATTCTTTCTTTAGTCCTTGTTGTTAGGCTCCATAAGTCACTCTTGAAGTTGAGTTTAATGAAAATGAATTGCTGTATTATGTTTCCTTCACAGAGTAACCCAACTGAAATCCCTTTGATTCAAGAGAAGTAAATAAGAAAAGCTCATAAGAGCAAGAATATAAACTTACTTTGGAAAGGAATAAGTCCCTAGTTACTGTAAATGTTTTCACACTGTAACATAGCAATTACTTGGAAATTGCATCTTTTGGCATAATGTTCTCATACTTCCCCTGAAGATTCAATTACTCATTTCTACACCTACAGTTCACTGAAGACAAAAACCCTTATAAACCCAAGACCAAACAGGCTGGCATATTTGTTCTTATTTGGCTTTAATGATCTCAGAGATGAGGAGAAAAACTAAACCTAAAAGTAAAGATAAAATAGTAGGTGATGGACATCTCAACTACTGCCCTAATGAAGCATTTTGTAGAAACGCATATGTATGATGTTAGAAATTAATGCTAATTTACAATTAACTTACATTTCAAATTTTAGCTTGAGAGGTATTCTTTAATTTTCCAGATAATTTTCTAATTTACAAATGGGTAATTAAATTGAGTGCTACCAACATGGAAAGTCCATTGTGAATATACGTGGGTGTGAGGGAATTCAACTTGCAAAAACCCAACACTCAATTACAATATAGCAAAAAGGCAACTGGTTAGATTTCAAAAAGACTGTGTATTACACTTATGGAGAAGATTAAAAATAAGTTAGTATTCGATTCAACTCATAGAAATAACGAAACGATTTTTTTTCACTCTCCACAAGAGTTAATTATTAGTAGTTTAAAAGCAATCAGGAGTGTCATGGACATATATACACTACCAAATGTAAGGTGGATAGCTAGTGGGAAGCAGCTGCATAGCACAGGTAGATCAGCTTGATGCTTTGTGACCACCTAGAGGAGTGGGATACGGAGGGTGGGAGGAAGATGCAAGAGGGAGGGTATATGGGGATATGTGTATACATATAGCTGATTCAGTTTGTTATACAGAAGAAACTAACACAACAATGTAAAGCAATTATACTCCAATAAAGGTGTTAAAAAATAAATAAAATAAAATAAAATAAAAACAAACAAAAAATATGAAACATTGAAAACAAGAAAAGTAATCAGGAGAGAAAATTCTCCAACTGAAGAATTATCTAAATATGTTTAACCTGAATGAGTAATGAAGACAAATTTCACATAAGGGTCTGCCTCCATGTGACCTCCAAACCCAAATTCTAAAATTGATATATATGTAATTATCAATGAAAAACCAACATATTGAAACGATGTTAAAGCAGTATAGTCAAACCACAGCTTCTTCCTATAAATTTAGCATGCCTGTAAGCAGTTTGTTCTACTAAGAGAGTGATATTTTTTAATGTAACAGGAATGATTATACATATGGAATAAGTGGTGCTTACCTGAGGGTAGGTGTCAGAAAATTAACTCTACAAAATGGATGGATACAGGGCTTGGAGTTTATAAGAAATCTAAAAAGAAAACAATGAAAAATTCATTATAGGTGAGAAGTCAAAGAGAAAGAGCAAATTGTTAGGAGATGAATATGGTACTCTGGGGGTTTAAAAAATATTTATTTATTTATTTGGCTGTGCTGGGTCTTTGTTGTGGTATGCGGGGATCGTCTTTGCAGTGTGCAGGAATTTTAGTTACAGCATGCGGGATCCTGGTCCCTGACCAGGGATGGAACCCGGGACCCCTGCATTCGAGCATGGAGTCTTAACCACTGGACCACCAGGAAAATCCTGAATATGTACTTTGAAATAGCTTGCTCTGTGAGAAATCCTGAAGATAGAATGGTCAGAAAGATTTTCAAGAGGGCAAATATTTAATGAGCAAATAAAGCCACCCTAATCAGCACAGATATGAAACTTCTCTTCCACTGCACACAAATATGTAGTAAAATTCTATTACATGTAAGCCATTTCTCCTATGAGGAGTAGCTAGGGCATGAATAAATAGGCAATTAAGCAGTAGTTAAGAGAGACTGAGTCTGAGATTTGGAATAGTAAGAGAGAAATAAAGGACAGACATAAGAAAATGTTTAGAAAATTTAAGACCGAAGCTAGAGATGACTTTAAGAGCACCGCCTCTCTAGGATTTTTCAGAATAAATAATTTTAAAGTAATTAACATTAACTGATATATGAGTTACACTTTCAAATATTGAAGAGTGATAACATTGTTGTGTTAGCAATATTAATCTATATGCCAGGCACCAACGTAATAACTTTACATAGATTACCTTATTTGACTTTCACAAAAACCATGAAGTGAGTAATAATGCTGGTTGGGTTTAACCCCATCTTGATGGTTTAACACCATCAAGAAATTAAGGCAGAGAGGGGAGAGGCAAGATAGGGGTATGGGATTAAGAGATAGAAATTATTGTGTATAAAATAGGTAAGCAACAAGGTACATTGTACAACACATGGAATTAAATCATTTTTTGTAATAACTTTAAATGGAGTATAATCTATAAAAATGCTGAATCACTATGCTATACACTGAAACTAATATAATATTATAGATCATATACACTTCAATTTTCAAAATGGGAAGGAAATTAAGGCAGAGGATGTTAAGGATATAGATCACTTAGTAAAATAATAGAAAAAGGAATATATATACACATACCATGTAAAGGCTAGTAAAAATAATCTGGATCATTTATATTAATATTAATTAAAGTAGACTTCAGAACAAGAAATATCAGGAATGAGGAAAGACATTATATAACAATAAAGCAGTCAATTCTCAAGAAAGATATAATTCTAAAGATCCATTACCTAAAAACAGGGCCTCAAAATATAGGAAGTAAAAATTAATAGAAGTAAAAAGATAAATAAGCCAATCCACATAAAATTGGAGTCTTCCACACTATTCTCTCAATTATTTATAAAACAAGTAGACAGAAAATCAGCAAGGAAATAGATGATCTTAACAACACTATCAACCTAATTGACATCATAGAACCTGCAGTCAAGAAAATAAAAGTATTTTCTAAAACTGAACAAGATACAGTCACCAAGATATATAACATTCTGAGACATAAAGCAAATTTAAACTTAACAAATTTAAAAGAATTCATGCAAAGTATGTTCTTGAGTGATGTCTAGAATTAAAACCAGATATCAATATCAGAAAGATAACTTGAAAATCTCAAATATTTTTAAAGTAAAATACATAATCTCAATAACTCAGGAAGTCACATGGAAAATTATTATTTGAAATGTAAGAAAACAAAAATATATCAAAATATGAAAGATGTAAGTAAAACAATGCTTAAACAGAAATTTATAGCAGGAAAAAAATTTAGTAAACAGAAAGGTCTCAAATCAGTATTCAAAGATTCAATTTTAAAAACTAGAAAAATGAGAGAAAATGACTAAACTTAAAATAAGCAAGAGGAAAGAAATGATAAAGAGTAGAAATCAATACAACTGAAAAAATAGGGTAAATTAACAAACCAAAAGCTGGTTTTTGCAAAAGATAAATAAAACTGATAAATTTCTAGACAGACTAATTAGTAGAAAGAGGAAAAGCACACATTACTTATATCATAATGAAAAACTGGATATCACTATAGATACCATAAATATTAAATGGATAATAAGAGAATGATACAAGGAACTCTATTCTAATAGTTTTAAAAATTTAATAAAATGAAATATTTTCTTAAACTATCAGGACCAACACACACACACAAAATAATCTTACCAGTGCAAAATTTATTAAAGTAATATAATTCATAGTTTAAAACCATCCCACAAAAAAACAAAAAAAAAAAAAAAAAAAAAACTCTAGGTCCAGAAATTTTCACTGGTGAATTCTTACAAAAATTTAAGAAAGAAAAAAAATACCAATTCTACACAATCTCTTTCTAAAAACTGTAAGTGGAGAGAATGCTTCCCAACTTATGGTGTGGGGCCAACATTAACTTAACACCAGAAAATATGAGAAAATAAAACTACAGACCAACAACCCTTAACACATATGCAAACATTCTCAGCAAAGCTTTAGCAACTCAAATCCAGTACAGTATAAAGAGGGTAACACACCCCGACGAAGAGAAGTTCATTCCAAGAATGCACAGCTAGTTCAATATTCAAAAGTGAATCTGTGTAATTTACCATGTTAAGAAACTAAAAGAAAAAATCCAAATAGTATCTCAATAGATGCAGAAAATCATTTGAAAAAAAATTAACACCATTTATATAAACTCAAAATAATTGAAAAGGAAGAAATTAAACCTCTTATATTTGCAAGTGACATGATTGTATAGAAACTCTTAAGGAATGCACAAACAGTATTTTATAGTTAGTAATTTAGCAAGATCACATAATGTGTCAATATAAAAAATCAATTATATTTCTATATACCAGCAGTAAACAGTTGGAATCTGATTTTTTTTTAAAAAAGCTATACCATATACAATAGCACCAAACATATGAAATATATAGATATAAATCTAACAATATAAATATATGATCAATCTGTTGAAAAACTATAAAACATTGATGAAAGCAATCTACAAAAGTCCTAATTCATAGGGATATATATATATATATAATATTGATAAATTGGAAAATTCAATCTTAAGATGCCAATTCTAAATTTGATTTTATGTTTATTAAAATCCCAGTGAAAGTTTTATAGTGTTTTCAGTAAATATTTTTATCACTAAACATTTTTTCAAAACTTTATACAGAAAGGCAGAAGAACTAGAATTGGCAAAGGTTTGAGAATAACCAATTTTAGTATAGAAGATCAAAGTTAGAGAACTTACCATTTTCCAAATCAAGACTTACCATTAAAGTAATCAGGGCAGTGAGATATTGATGGAAGCATAAACATATACATCACTCTATTTATGGAATCTTCCATAAATATAACCACAAGAATAGAGTCAACAGATTTACCAGAGAGTCATTAAAAAAAATCCAGTAGCAAAATGATAGTCTTTCAATGAATATTACTGGAACAATTCAAAATTCATATGCAAAAATGTATATGCTTGACCTAGAGCTCACACTTAAAATTATTTAAAAATTAATCATAGCCCTAATTACAAAATTTTAAATTCTGGAAATAAACAACATAGAAAAAATTTCACAAACTCAGGATAAATAAAGAAATTTTAGATACAATATCAAAACTAGTATCCATAAAAGCAAAGAAAATTACATTTTAACAAAATTTTAAAATTTTGCTATGAAAAACAACAAAAACACAGTTGAGAGAATGAAAGTACTGGCAAGTCATATTCTTGGAAAAGTACTTGTGTCCAGGATATATAAGGAACTCTCAAAATTCAACAATAAAACAAAATGGAATAAATATATGGGCAAAAGATTTACATATAAACTTCACATCTCGATGGCAAAAGAGCATATGGAAACATATTCAGCATCATTAATCTTTAGGGAAATGCTAATCAAAATCACAATGAAATACACTGGACACCTATTAAATTTAATTCCTCCCACAACCCCTGCCCCCAAACCCTCAAAAAACACTGACAATTCGGAGTGCTGGTGAGGATACAGAGCAACACTCATACATTGCTATTGGGAGTGCAAACTGGTGAAGCCATTTTGGAAAACAGTTTAACAATTTCTTTTTTTTCTTTTTTTTAACATCTTTATTGGAGTATAATTGCTTACAATGGTGTGTTAGTTTCTGCTTTATAATAAAGTGAATTAGCTATACATATACATATATCACCATATCTCCTCCCTCTTTCATCTCCCTCTCACCATTGGTATCCCACCACTCTATGTGGTCAAAAAGCACCCAACTGATCTCCCTGTGTTATGCGGCTGCTTCCTGCTAACTATCTATTTTACATTTGGTAGTGTGAATATGTCCATACCACTCTCCCACTTCATCCCAGCTTACCATTCCCCCTCTGCGTGTTCTCAAGTCCGTTCTCTAAGTCTACATCTTTATTCCTGCCTTGCCTTAAGAACCAATTTTATTTTTTAGATTCCATATATATGTGTTAACATATGGTATATGTTTTTCTCTTTCTGACTTCACTCTGTATGACAGACTCTAGGTCTATCCACTTAACTACAAATAACTCAATTTTTTTTCTTTTTATGGCTGAGTAATATTCCATTGTGTATATGTGCCACAACTTCTTTATCAATTCATCTGTCAATGGACACTTAGGTTGCTTCCATGTCCTAGCTACCAACAATGCAAGAGGGTCCCCTTCTCCCCATACCCTCTCCAGCATTTATTGTTTGTAGATTTTTTGATGATGGCCATTTTGACTAGTGTGAGGTGATACTTCATTGTAGTTTTGATTTTCATTTCTCTAATGATTAGTGATGTTGAGCATCCTTTTCACGTGTTTGTTGGAAATCTGTATGTCTTGTTTGGAGAAATATCTGTTTAGGTCTTCTGCCCATTTTTGGATTGGCTTGTTTTTATGATATTGAGCTGCATGAGCTGATTGTAAATTTTGGAGAATAATCCTTTATAATTGCTTCATTTGCAAATATTTTCTCTGAGGGTTGTCTTTTGGTATTGTTTATGGTTTCCTTTGCTGTGCAAAAGCTTTTAAGTTTCATTAGGTCCCATTTTTTTTTAATTTTTATTTCCATTTCTCTAGGAGGTGGGTCAAAAAGGATCTTGCTGTGATTTATGTCATGGAGTGTTCTGTCTATGCTTTCCTCTAGGAGATTTATAGTGTCTGGTCTTACATTTAGGTCTTTAATCCATTTTGAGTTTATTTGTATGGTGTAACAGAATGTTCTAATTTCATTCTTTTAGATGTAGCTGTCCAGGTTTCCCAGCACCACTTATTGAAATGGCTGTCTTTTTTTCCATTGCATACTTCCTTCCTTTATCAAAAAGAAGTTGACCATAAGATGTGTGGGTTTATTTCTGGGCTTTCTTTCCTGTTCCATTGATCTATATTTCTCTTTGTGTGCCAGTACCATATTGTCTTGATTACTGTGGCTTTGTACTATAGTCTGAAGTCTGGAAGCCTGATTCCTCCAGCTCCGGTTTTCTTTCTCAAGATTGATTTGGCTATTTGGGGTCTTTTTTGTTTCCATACAAATTGTGATTTTTTTTCTTCTAGTTCTGTGAAAAATGCCAGTGGTAGTTTGATAGGGATTGCATTGAATCTGTAGATTGCTTTGGGTAGTAGAGTCATTTTCACAATGTTGATTCCTCCAATCTGAGAACAAGGTATATCTCTCCATTTGTTTGTATCATCTTTAATTTCTTTCATCAGTGTCTTATAGTTTTCTGCATATAGGTCTTTTGTCTCCTTAGGTAGTTTTTTTCCTAGGTATTTAATTCCTTTTGTTGCAATGGGAGTGGGTAAATGGGAGTGTTTCTTTAATTTGAGTTTCAGATTTCTCATCATTAGTGTATAGGAATGCAAGATATTTCTGTGCATTAATTTTGTATACTGCTACTTTACCAAATTCACTGAGTAGCTCTAGTAGTTTTCTGGGAGCATCTTTAGGATTTTCTATGTATAGTATCATGTCATCTGCAAACAGTGACAGCTTTACTTCTTCTTTCCCGATTTGGATTCCTTTTAATTCTTTTTCTTCACTGATTGCTGTGTCTAAAACTTCCAAAACTATGTTGAATAATAGTGGTGACAGTGGACAACCTTGTCTTTTACCTGATCTTAGGGGAAATAGTTTAAGTTTTTCACCATTGAGAACAATGTTGACTATGTGTTTGTCATATATGGCCTCTATTATGTTGAGGAAAGTTCCCTCTATGCCTACTTTCTGCAGGTTTTTTTTATCATAAATGGGTGTTGAATTTTGTTGAAAGCTTTTTCTACATCTATTGAGATGATCATATGGTTTTTCTCCTTCAATTTGTTAATATGGTGTATCACATTGATTAATTTATGTACATTGAAGAATCCTTTCATTCCTGAGATAAACCCCACTTGATCATGGTGTATGATCCTTTTAATGTGCTTTTGCATTCTGTTTGCTAGTATTTTTTGAGGATTTTTGCATCTATGTTCATCAGTGATATTGACCTGTAGTTTTCTTTCTTTGTGTCATCTTTGTCTGGTTTGGGTATCAAGGTGATGTTGGCCTCATAGAATGAGTTTGGGAGTGTTCCTCCCTCTGCTATATTTTGGAAGAGTTTGAGAAGGATAGGTGTTAACTCTTCTCTAAATGTTTGATAGAATTCACCTGTGAAGCCATCTGGTCCTGAGCTTTTGTTTGTTGGAAGATTTTTAATCACAGTCTTAATTTCAGTGCTTGTGATTTGTCTGTTTATATTTTCTTTTTCTTCCTGGTTCAGTCTCAGAAGCTTGTGCTTTTCTAAGAATTTGTCCATTTCTTCCAGGTTGTCCATTTTATTGGCATATAGTTGCTTAACAATTTTTTATAAATTAAACATGTACATGATAAAACTATCACATGCCTAGATATTTATCCCAAAGAAATAAAAACTTACATTTACACAAAATCTATATGTTAATGTTTATGGCATATTTAATTATAATCAACCAATACTGAAAACCAACCCAGGCATTGTTGAACTAATGAATAGATACACAAACTCATAAACAAAATGGTATATGCATGCTATTTAAGACTTGGAATGCACAGGAACAAGCATTACACAAGAGCAATAAACAAGAACAAACCATTGATTCATGAAAAAACAGGTGGATCATGAACACATTTTCCTAAGTGAAAGAAGACAGACACAAAATATTTGATTCCATCTATATAGAATTAGCATTGTTTGATTGCATCTACATGACATCTTGGAAAGGCAAACAATAAAATGGAAACAGGTTATCTGTTAGCAGGAACTAGAAATAGGGATAATGATTGACTACAAAGGGACAAAACAAGGGAATATTTGAGTTGATGAGACTGTTCTGTATCCATATGGTGGTGGTAGATATGTGACTCTACGTTTTTGCCTAAACCAACAGAACTGTACATGTCAGAGTTTAAATTATACTTTATGTAAATAAAAAATAATTCATTGAGAATAATAGTATATTGTATTAGTAAGGTCTTGTATATTGGATGTGTGTTCACAAACACAATTTAATTCTACTCTAGGAGAAGACACAGATATTAAAAGAACAAATTAATACTCTCTACATCTAGTTAATAATTATTAGAATTGGCATTCAAATCCAGTTCTTGATTCTGAATCCAGTGTTCTTTTTATTACACCAAGTTAAAATAATTTATATCCTTAAAGATAATATATTGTATGGTATAATTCTTATTTTTTAATTCTCTTTTGTATTTTCCCATGACTTAAAAGCCATTTGTATTTGTTATATTGACTAATGTTTGATATTTTCCTACATACTCTTCTGAATAGAAGAAGCAGTTTGTGTACTATTGACTTCAAAAATGTCTTTAACTTTTAACATCTAATTTGGCATGCACAGCACATATTTTTAGGTATGTATCATTAAATTATTTATCAGGGTGTGGTGGTCAAATGGCTTTTACCATATTACTAAAAGCAGACTTGTGACATGATGATGTTATATTAAATCATTTAGAAGGGTAAGCTAATGAAAGTAATTTTTCCTTCTATAAAAATTAATTATTTAATGCAATACTGCACTAAAAAATAAATCATTTTTTCTCTCATTTTTACCCTGAAATCATTTTCATACATCCTAGCTACTTTGTTTCCTGCCTAGTTTTTATGTTATTGCCTATTCTATTATTTTATCTATTTGTTTTCATATATGTATTTGCAGGTGCTACCACTTCATATATTTTTATGGTATCAGTAAGGTACAGTGATTTTTGGATAATTCAAGTTAAAGAGCCCATTAGAGAAGAAAAAGAGTATTTCTTTTAATACATTCAGTCAAGATTCAGGTACTTCACAATGCCTCTTTTTTAGGATCACTTTCACAACTAATCTCAGAGTTCCTGAAAGTATTATTCCTTTGTTTCCATGACTACTCACCACAGGTGTGTGTATGCGTGGGTGTGTGTATATGTATAAAATATTTGGAGTTCAATACAATGGCCTACACTAATTTTATTTTACCAAACTCACATGCTTTTAGGTCCTTCCAGCTAACTCTGGGAAATAATTAAATAATGAGTATAACAAATGAAATAGCATTCTGAAATAATGTTAACGTATCCATAAGAAAAACCTATATTTTGGTATGAAAATAGAAAGATAAGTCTGAGGTGATTTTCTAGGTATTAAAGAAAAAGATAAGCAAATAATTGATACAAAAGTGGATGTTTGTTGTTCAATAAGATTAACAGTTATTCTTCCATTTTTATAACTAAATGTGCAAATAAAAGCATAATGTGCATATTTTGACAGGAAATGAAAAGTGCTATTCTGGAAACTGCCGAGCTTAGCATGATAAAATATTATGAGAATGATCCAAGTAAGCAAGAAAGATTTTTCTCAACATAAAGAGTTTCTATTTTTTTCCTCCTTTAATGCAGACGTTACTGATAAAGTTTCATAGCAGTGTTTCAAGACCTGGTGGGTGACATTTCTTGAAATTAACCTGGATAAATGAAGAACAAAAATGTGCATTTTTCCTTTATTGACAGGTATGGAGGATTTTGCTGTGCAACTCTTATGAATTTTAACAATGCCGATTACTGATCCAGTAGACGATGACAGCTCATTCTCATCAGTCACAGTCCATCACATAGAGTCATAGTTAGAGACTGTACCACTGCAAGTTATGGTGCTTGGACACCTTTAGCTTGCAGATCCTTGACACAAAAGACAGCTACAGTGTATTTATGGCCTTTAAGGTCACTGATCATTGATACGATAGACCATGATGTCTCCGGAACGTGTCGGCCGTCAGCACTATTGTTCTATTAACAGAATCTTGTGCACTAACACACATGCACTATGAACCATCTGCCAAATATCCTTATAAAAGAATTACTAGAATCTGTTCTGCATATCCATGCTAAAGTAATTTCAGTTGACACAATGACTCTTCTGTGTATCTATCATACTTACACCTGAAAGTCCTTTAGTCTGTTTGCCACCTTCCTTATTAATAATCTGCACTATTCTAGCTAATTATACTGCAACAGGTTTTTATAGCAGCCAAAAAAAGTTTGCAAATCTCTTAATTTTAATTTATATTCCTCAAAAAATCAGTTTATTGTTTTTTAAAAAAAACTTTCAATTTTTGTTAGAAAACTTTGGATAAATAAAGGGCAGTTTTGAAGAATGTTTTGTAGTTGTTAAAGTTTTTTGGGGGGTTATTTATGCTTAATTATTGCTGCATTTTAACTATTTCTTTTTAAGTTTGGGATAATTTTGAATTGTTAGAGAAGGTGTAAAACATTGCAGAGAGTTTCTATAGGCTTGTCTCCTATCTTCTGCTTAGATTAACATCCTATATAACAATAAAACATTTATAAAATGCAAGAAATTACCATTGACACAATGCTATTTACTAACACACAAACAATCAAATTTCAGTGATTTTTTTCTCATTATATTTTTTTCTCCTGTTCTATGCTCCAACCCCGTGTTCCAGATTGTTCTTAGTTGTCATGTGTCCCTAGACTCCTCTAATCAGAAACACTTCTTTAGTCTTTACAATTTTGAAGGGTACTGGTCAGTTATTTTTTTTATAATTTTTCATAATTCTCTTCCATTTTGGTTAGCCTAATGTTTTTATCAAAATTATATTGAGGTAATGCATTGTTGGAAAGGATGGTAAAGAGGTTATATACTATTCTCAGAACATTGTATTAGGGAATGCATGATGTCTATTTGTGGTACTGATGATGTTAACCTTGATCATTTGGCTTTTAATGGTGTCTGTCAGAACTACCTATCTTAGTTAGGAATGATCTTACTATTCTTGTCATTATAATTACTAAATATTTTGAGAAAATTATTTGAGACTATGCAAATATTCTGTTTCAGTTTAGAATTTCACCTATTCATTTTAGCATCCAATGGAAGATATTGGCTGCAGGAATTTTGACTGTGGTAGAATGAGTTATTTTCTATTTCCCTCACTCCATTTATATTTATTAATTGTAATTCTTCCATAAGGAAGACTTGTTACTTCTTATTTATTTATTTATTGATTGATTGATTGATTTCAGTGTAGGCTCACAACGTTTATTTTATTTGAAGGGTTAAAATCCAGCATTATAGTTATTTTTTGCTCAAGTTATTCCAGTTTTGAACCTTGATAACTCTGGGGTGCATATATTTTTTCATATGCCCACTTATCTTCTGGTACCACAAATTCTTCAATTTCACTTTGTATTTTCCCTGTCCAGGATTAGAATTGATCAGTTCTCCAAGGAAACCTAGTTCTTTTTTTAGAGAATTGTATTTAGGAAATATATTATTGGTGGTAAGTGTGCTCATTGCTACTGTGGTGTCACTGCTTCTGCCTAGAGAATACACACATGTATCTCATGCTTTCACACATATCTATACTTATTTATGATTCTAATTTTTTATGTTTATATTTTAAAACCATGAGTGCATATTGATACCTCTTCCATTCCAGCACCACTGTCATTCTAGGTGGCATTATAGCCTATAAACCTTCCTTATTCTCCTCTTCCTTATTCTTCTTCTTTCTCCAACAGTGGTTTTTGAATTTTTAATTCATACCTTTGTGAAAAACAAATTACCAACTAGAATAAAATAAATGTCTACCATTATTTTTGTCTTTAGTCTTGAGTATTCAGTCAATTTCTACATCATCTTGAATAAATGCTATCATAAAATATAAGGGAGATAATCTATGTTTTTTTAATTTATTGTCATGTAACAAATTATCTAGAACATAGTGGCTTAAAATAACATTTTGTTTTTAATCTCACAGATTCTGTGGATCAGTCATCTGGGCATATCTTAGCTGAATACCACTGACCAAGAGGCTATCACAAGACTGCAACCAAGTCTGAAGCTGCAGTTGTCTCAAGGTTCTATGAGGCTCAATATACTGACCAGCTCATGCATGGCTCTTAGAAGGCCTCAAAAATCCATTTCCAAGTTTCTTCACATGGCTGTTGGTAGGCTTTAGGAGATCACTTCCAGGTTCATTCACAGAGCTCCTGGAAGCCCTTCAGGTACTCACTGGATGTTCATCAAAGCTACTCACAACATGGCATCTTGTTTCCACCAGAGCAAGAGCTCTGAGACAGAGAGATAAGGAAATACCAAAATCACAGTTTTTTGTTAACTCATTCTCAGAAGTCACATCTCATTTCATTTGCTATATTCTATTTAAAACATGTGATTCTCTAAGTCAAACCCTTAAAGGGGGAGGTGTTACATTAGGACATAAATATCAGAAGGTAGAAAAGTTTGGGAGCCATTTTAGAGCCTACTTATCATAAGTCACCTTCTGACAATCAATGATTTACTTTGATTCCAGATGTAAAATACCCTTATTTCCTCCACAGGTCCTCAAAGTCTCATTCAACTTCAGCATCAGCTCAAAGTCCAGAATCTTTTCATCTATGTTAAGTCCTGAGGTATATGAACCTACATTATGAAAAAATGTTAAAGAAGCTTTTTTAGGAAATAAGAAAATGTTACCAAAAAACAATTGAACCTACAGAAAAGAATGATGAACATTAGCAATGCTAAATTTGAGGGAAAATGTGAAAGATGTATTTAATCTTTTGTAATCTCTGTAAAATAAAACTGAATGTTTAAAGTAGAAACAATAATCAAGTATAATGTGTTTTCCACATTTTAAAAAGTGAAATATGTGACAACAATAGCATGAAGGATAGGAGGGGAATAAAGGAAGGATATTCTTGCAAGTTTTTTAGTTGTAATTGAAATTGTACAATTTAAAAATAAATGATCAGTAAAAAATATTTATATATTAAATCTAATAATGAAACCTCGATAAAAACACCTAAACAACAAAGTTCAGGGAGCTTCCAAGTTGGTGAGCACAGCCATATGTGGGGAGAGTGGAATACCCCAACTCCACAGAAACAGAGTTTGCTTTGCTGGGGACCCTTCTTGACTTCTTGACTTCAACTGGCTCTTCATGTCTGCCATAAGTGAACTGAGAGGCAGTGTGAAGGACACCGAGATTCTATGGTGACTCACACCCAGATTCTAATTCTCCCTGCCCCATTTCTGCATAAAATAGAGGGTAGATTAAATAATCTTCAGGATTTAACACTAGGAATCTGCATTTCTAACAAGTAGCTAGGTGATTCTTAAGCATTCTGAAGTTTGAGAACCAACTCTCATGGCCCCCAAACTGTTAAAATTTTTAAAACTCCCAGCTCAAAAACAAACAAACAAAGCAAAACAAAAACACTAAAAATATAAAACAATGCAATCTAGCTAATAAGACAGCAGTAGAAATAAAAATAAACATTAAAGACAAAAAAAGGAGGAAGAGTAAGAGGAAAAAAAAAGTGCTGAGAACATATAGGACACAGAGAAAACAACTAGCAAAAATGCAATGTTAAACTTACCCCATTGGTAAATATAGTGCATAAATGTAAAATTTTCAAATCAATTCAATTAAAAAACAGATGTCAGCTATGTGTTGTTTACAAGAAACGAATTTAAATATAAAGACATTTGTGTGTTAAATGCAAAAGAATGCAAAAGACATACAATACACACATACACAAATTGGAATGACAATATTAGGCAAATTAGATTTGGAAACAAGGAATATTCCAGGTATACAGCAGTAGTTTTCATAGTGATAAAGGGGGTCAATTTATATCTCTTTTTTCTGCAGTTTAAAATAACTAAGTTTATTTTTAGCAAAATAAAGGTGCAGGTGGATTCAAACATTTAATGTTATTGGAACTAGTTCAGTTCCAATAAACAAACCTAAATTTGTATGTACCTAATAATAATAGAGCTTCATATAATCTAAAGAAAAAATGAGAGACTTAAAGGAGAAATAAACCTATCCCAATTATAATTGAAGATTTCAACACTTCTCTCTCAATAGATTAATATCTCTCACTGAGAAATTCAGTCAGGATATACAATTCATGAAAAAAAAAACAACTGTCAAGCAACCTGACCCAACTGATAATTATAGATAACTCCACCCTAAACCACTAAAATACACATTTATTTTTAAGTGTAGAAGGAATATTCTACAAGATAGAACATCTTCAGTACCTTAAAACAATTCTCAATAAATGTAAAATAATTGAAATCATGCAGAACACACTCTCAGACAAAATTAATTAAATTTGGAATTAATAATGTATAGATATTTGGCAAAATGATCAAATATTGTACATTTTTAAAACAAGAATTTATATAATAGGTAAAAAAATCACAAAGGATATTAGAAAATATTTTCATTCAATGAAAATTTTTAAAAATAAAACATCAAATTTTTGAAATCTATGCTAGAGTTATAGAACTATTTAGTTATAGAACTAAAGTATTTAGTTATAGAAAGTATATATGTTCTATAGAAAGTATATAGAAAGTAAATACTAAAGTATTTAGTTATAGAACTAAATACTTTGCATTCTGCTGGATAACTACAGATAACTACAGATCTCTATCTGTAGCTTATGAAGCTCATCTAAAAGAAACTAATGAAACTTTCTGCATACTGCTTGGAAATATCCTCAGTCAGATCCATCTGTTCATTAGGCACATTTTCTATTTTTCATGTTATCAAAGGTGAAAATGTTAAATTTTCTGACACTGTTTAACACTGTTTCTTTTCCTTCAGATTCCAATTAATTGGTTTTTTTTTAACTTTCTCTTAAACTTTTACCAAAAGATACCTTGAGAACAGTGAGGCTTCTTCTAAAATTCTCCTGAAAGCCCTTCAAGTTTCTGCTTATTGCTCAGGCCCAAAGCCAATGTCACATATTTTAAGTTTTTATTGTGCCATTCCCAGTAACAAGTTATGTTTCAGTGTATCTATTGCTGAATAATAAACTATTCCAAAACTCAATGGTTTAAAAAACAACCATTTAATTTTAACTCATGGATTCTGTATGTCAGGCATATGGACAGGGCTAAGCTAGTTGCTTCTTTTTCTCTTCATGGACTTGACTGGTACTTAACTGACAGATGCACTGGTCGAATTTAACATCATCACTCACGTGTTTAGTGTTTGGAAAGTATGGCTGGAAGGCTGAGATCATCTGACAATGTTAATTGAAGCTTTATTATGTGGACTCTACAAATTAATGGTTTTAGGGTAATCGAAGTTTTTACTAGAGGACTGGATTTCACCAGAGTGAGAATCTGAAGAGTACCAAATGAAAATTTCCTGTATTTTTCTCATAGAACTTTACAGTCACTCATTGTACTAATGCTGCATTCTATTAATTGCAAGTCAAACGTACAACCCAGATTCACAGGTTGGGAATTAGATGTCATGTCTGAATGGCAGAATTATTAAAAATATGCAAGCACTATTTTAAAAACCACCACACACACAA
Organism: Leucopleurus acutus; assembly: GCF_964270905.1. NCBI lineage: Eukaryota > Metazoa > Chordata > Mammalia > Artiodactyla > Delphinidae > Leucopleurus > Leucopleurus acutus. The sequence continues at coordinate 25,639,853 of NC_139159.1, read as the reverse complement.
AAATAAGTTTATTTTAAATTCCATTACCAAACAATGGCGGGGGTGGTGATATATGATATTTAATCATTTACCCAGGGCCCATCTCTCTGCTTATTTTTTCACTTAATCAACTATTTATATTTCAGTAAATGTGTTTACTTCAGAGCTAACAACAAGTAAGTTATGCTATCATAAGTAAAGACATATTTTTTAAAAAGTTGCTAATAATATGGCAGAAAAGATAGAATATCTCTCTCCCAGATGAGAAGCTACTATTTGTACCATATCCCAGAAAATACAAAAGGAGAAATAAGACAAATATTTTACTCAAAACTTTAGACAAAGAGAAGAGATTTTAATTAAATGGCACAAAACCCAATAGACAATAAAAAAATAAGACAAGAAATCAAAGAAGTCTAAAGCAAGCAAACAAAAGATGGATCAGGATTAAATAAAAGATGATTTTTGAATGTTTTAGTAAGGATGTTTTATGACAAGACAGAAAAAAATTAAGAGGTTATGGAAACAAACAAAATATAGAATGACAAAGGGAAAATACCAAGGAAAATATGCATCTGAAAGGTAATTATTTTATTTCACTCTACATTGATAAATTAAAAAACCTGGTAAAATACATTTCTGGGAAAAATATTAGCTGTCATAATAATATGACAAAATTTTGATTAAAACAATAATAATTAGTGATATTTAAATACGTTAAATTTTCTTAAAAATCCCCACACTAGGCAGATTTAGGAATCACTTTGTTCAAAATTTCAAAACCCATAAAATCTCTATTTTATATACTTTATAATAAAAGTAGAAAAAAAGAAATTGTCCTATTTCATGTTTAGAATCTACTAAAATCTTGGTTTTGAAACCACACATTGAGAGTAGATAAAATAAGTTAAAGACTCAATTCACAAATTAAAATAAAAAAAATGTACACTTAGCTAAAATATGTCAACAGTAACTAGCAATCCATTATATAATTATAAAACATTTATATAATTATACACTAGATAAATTCAGGAAGACCTTATTAAAGAAATGCAAGGATAAATGTAGTATGGAAATGGACAATTAATTTATATTAATGAATTAAAAGCAAAATAGTCATCTCAATAGAGTCAAAGTAAACACTTGATAAATGTAATTCCTTTTATGACTAAAACAACACGTTGGATTATAATGGAATTACTTTTAATAAAGTCAAAAATGAAGAAAGAAAAGAAGAGAAAGGGAAAAATAAAAGAGGGCCTACAGCTGACATTTACGTTTAATTTTAGGTATAGTCTCCTAAACATTGTATAAAAGACAAGGTCACCAATTATCAAAAGTACCAAAATTTGTAGTCAAAGTAAAGAAATAAAAAATATCAAGACTGGAAGGGAAAATGTTGCAAAAAGTAGCTAACCCATGGAGTCAATAAACTCTCAGAATAAATAAAAGAACTGAGGCTGCCAAATATAAGGTCAACCAGTAAATATCAACACTTTTTCTACCTCAACAGCATACTACAAAACAGCATAGAAAATAATGTTTATATTTGCAACCAAAATTTTAAATTTTCCTGGATTTAACCATCCAAGAACTTTATGAAAAAAAGAACGTTAATAGCAACGGGGTGAGTAAATGTAAAAAATAAATGCATTTAAGCAACATATATTTAGTGCCTACTACATGTCAAGCACTCTTTCACACGTGGGGCAAACACACTGAATAAAATGGACATGATCAACTATGTTCATGAACATGATTATGTAACATTACCAATTAACTCATTCATGAAAATCAATCCAAATCAAAATGCCTCCTGGATTTTTAAAATAATATATAAAACCATATCCTAGGATTATATAAAATAATACATTTTAATTAATTGCTAAGTGAGTTTTGAAGGAAAAGATCAAATTTGGGAAATTTGTTATGTCAGGAACGATAACTTGTTACAAAAATTAAAGCAAAGCAAAAAGTGTGCTACTGTGGAGGAAAACACAGGTAGAATACAGTGATATAAAAGAGTTAAGATATGATTCATCTATATAGGAATATAAGATATGATATAGATGACATCATAAATCAACAGGGAAATAAAATATTTAATGGATGGTGTTGCAAATAACAGCTTATTATATATTAAATAATAAAACTGTATCATAACTTCCTTTATAAACATTACATAGAAAAGTGAGTTATGTGTATTAGATTCCTATAGAAAAAAGTGTAAAATGAAGTCAATTAAAAAAATTTAATAGAATAAAAATAATAGAAGAAAATATAGGAATATATCTTAGTGGTTTGGAAGTAGCAAAGGGTGTATTATAATAAACAAAACAAAATATTAGTCAAAAATTTGATGATCTTGACTAAGTGAAAATTAAGATTCTTTTTTCAGGAAAGAGAGAAGGAAAATTTAAAGTTAGCACATAAAAAAAGAGTAGAAGTTTATAGTTTTAACGCCTAACAGGGACTGAACAAAATAACTACCATACACAAGAATTGTGTGCAAATCATGAAGAGAAAATGATACATAAATGTGCAAATGTTAGGATAGTTAATTTACAGAAGGACAACTCAAAAGTACTAAAAAATTAAACAATGAAGAGTGTCTTGATCCCTCCAGACATTAGTGAAATGCGAGCTAATATAATATTGAATGCATCTTGCAATCATCAAATTGGCAAAATTAGAAAGTTGGATCTCTAAGTGAGTAAAATAAAGAGCCCCCATTTTTCTCTATCCAAAATTAAGGGGGAAGTGATAGGAACGTCAAATGCAAACCACTTTTATTTTTGAAAAAGTCAAAGTTCTAGGCAATTTAGTCTGAGAATTAAATGAGCTATCTCATACAAATTCCAGGATTAACCAGAGATATCTACCCAGCTGCACAGTTCTAGAATGAGGTGAGCATTTCCCATATGGGGAGCTTGCCCAGGTAAAATTTATATCATGGAGAATCAGAGGGGAACCCCTGTTTGCCTGCTTTCTCAGAGGCAATGGGAGTAGCATAACAATGTAAAATAGGTAGTATTAGAACATAAGTGAGTAGAGTGTTCATGCCATATAATACAAATGTAGAAAGGAACCATTAAGAATACTGAAGGAAAAATAAAGTCAGACCCATCCCAGCTGCAAGAGTACTTGTTGTCCTTTCAGATGTAGAAAACAAACTTACGGTTACTAGGGGATAAGGGCAGGAGAAAGGATAAATTGGGAGACTGGGTTTAACATATACACACTACAACGCAGAAAATAGATAACTAATAAGAACCTGCTGTGTAGCACCGGGAACTCTACTCAGTACCCTGTAATGGCCTATATGGGAAAAGAATCTAAAAAAAAAAGAAAACAAAAAAAAAAAACTGTGGATATATGTATATGTATAACTGATTCATTTTGCTGTACACCTGAAACTAACACAACATTGTAAATCAACTATACTCCAATAAAAATCAAGCAAAAATATTGAAGGAAAAATAAATTGATTTCTTCTATTTCATTTAAAATACAATGTCATACAAATAGGTTTAGAAAATTGACCTTATATGGTACAAATTCTAGCACACACAAAAAGCATAATTGTGCAGGTGAAATAAATAGGTATTATGAGGGGACATAATTATAGTGAACCTTTATTCAGTGCCTTGTTGAACAAACTGAGCCAAAAAGATGTTAAGTAACTTGGTCACTTTTCATGCAACTTTACAATGTTAATTTCAGATGTCTCTGTCCCTGATTAAGAGTTTCATGTTTTGCATTCCCAGAAAATCTGATTCTTAGGTATCAGTAAGTGTGGATTAGAAAACTAGTTTTCCAAAACCTCTCTCATTGGTATTATTATTATACACTACTGCCTTGTCCACTCCTTAAATATGTTGTCAGGATGAAGCTGAACAAATAGTGCCCCCAAAGCCCCACCTCTAAATATCACCACATTGGTGTTAAGGCTTTAACATATAAAATTGTGGGGTGACACAGTTAGTTTCCAACAAGGACCAAATTCATAGTTGGACACAGTAAGCCAGGCAGTCTCTCTATCCTCTTCATTCAAAGGAACTGGTTTTCTCAGTGAGGGTTGAACATGGAAATGTCCTAGTTGAAGGAGTTACACTCTAATAATTCTATGATAAATAAAGAATGAGTCCTCCAAACTGAATTTCATATGACACTATCAGTTACTAAATAACACTTTGGTTTCCTTGAACATATGTAATTCTGGTATTAAGAGTACATAAAGTGGTAAACATGAAAACACACTAATAAAATAAAGGAGCTACAGAAGACTAGCTGGAAGGAGTTCTAAAAGGCCAATTAGTTCTTATTCACCCCCTCTGACATAGTCAAATTTGTTTTAATTCAATTGTTCTAGAAAACCCACTGTTAACCTGTAGAACCTCTTAGTTTCATTCCAGAAATGAAACTATTCTGTTAGTTGCATTTATACCACATTGCCGAGATATACAACCAAGTTGTTCCTTCAAGGTTTCTAGCATAATGTTTCAAGTAACACCTCTTTTTCTTATAATAATTAATTTTCTTTCCTCAATTTATATACCTCAGTTAATATTCATATGCTTTTAAGTGCCCTGAAGCCAATCCACACTAGTTTCTTTAATCATATTATTGGTCCACTTTAATACTCTGCTGCCTTTTCTTTTTGCTGTTTATTAAGCTTTTTTGTTTACATCTGCATTAATTATGCAGTAATTGCCTTAAGTGTTAGATTATTGAAAGGGCTCACAGGACTCAGTTTTTACTCACAGAAGAGCTTTATTACAGGCAAAAGAAAAAAAAAAAGAAAACAGCAACAGCGAGAAAATGACATGCATTGAAAATAGTCTGGAGGTGTCAAGTGTAAACTTTTTCCTCCTACCACTGGGTTGCACAGGGAACACTTTGCCTCCAGATTTTGAAGCACCTCACTAAGAGCAAAGTCATCTCCTGCTGGGGAGGTTATTTGGAGTAAACTGGTCACACGGGCTTAAAAGTAGTTCTACCAAAACCAGGTACAGATCCTGTTGTTATTACCAAACAATGCTGACATGAGAATGCATCCTGCCATCAAAACAACTCACAGGTTCATGATTACAGAACATTTCACTTTAGCTTGTGGATTCTCTAGCCTTGGCCAAGGGTCACCACCATGCTTCAGGCAGATCTGGAGATCAGTACGTGTTCAGTCCAGACCAGCTGAAATTAACCCATGCTATTCATCTTTTTTTAACTGATGTGCCCAGGTACAGTTCAATAGGTATTGACTTATGTGTCCTTGCAGCAAGTAAGTCTATAAAGTTTTATACAGTTTGTAATAAAGTGGTCATCTGGAAAAAAATCAGATAACTTTTATCTTTCCAGTTTTCAGTGAGATACCTTAGAAAATCTGACTACTTTAGGAAGACATTGGTATTTGTATGATTTAACAAAAACACAATATTACAAATGCTTGATTATAGATTTCAGCAATGTTCATAATGTTGCAGAGTCTCTATACGAATAAACTTTGGAGGGAATAATGGACTTAAAAATGAAAAATATGGGATAAAACAGAAAGGAAACTTATCAACTTCAACAATAATGAATCTGCAGATATGTATAGCCGAACTTTGCAAAAGGCCACAGGGAGTTTTCTGAGAAGGCTCGATAAGAATGTTAAAATGAATATACTTTCTATTTGTTGTTTATTGTTTAAATTGGTAGCACATTAAAAATATTACATACCTAGACTGTCCATTATTATTATGGATTTAAGTCTAAGTCAAGAGAAGGTAATTTCCAGTTTGTAGGATGGCACTGAATTTAGTTTCATCCAGCTCAGTGTGGACAGTGCCCAGTTGAAGAAAAAAAAACATACTTTATTGATAATTACAACAAATCACATCCCAGGAATTATTTTACCTTGACAATCTGGTTATTTTTTGCCTCTGACTGTTTCTCTTATTGTCTGCAACTCATTTATGTTTTTGAGTGTATCCCTCTTAACTTTGTTTTCCTTGTGTAACACAACTCTGTGCATATTACTGAAAAATATAGTAAGTTCTCTATACTGAAAGCTAAAAATACAGAAATAAGAATACTTAGCTCTTTTTCTGTCAGCAAAAACATGATTTTCCTCTTCCTGACACTGAGATTTTTCCTCTCAATTTTAAGATCCCTTATGATAAGGAATAAAGTCTCACCACTCATTGTTCAAAGTAGGAGATAGTGAGTTTTAAATAAAAAGGAAAAAAATAATTCAGCTATGTTTTGATAGCCTGATTTTTATGATGGTCTGGTTTGAGGGCAGCAAGAGAAGATAGAATAAAATCTTTGTTTTAGATGGAAACAGCAGAGTAATTGTCAATCACATTTCGTAACACAAGCATTCTCATCCCTCTGATTCTCTCTATATATGATGGAATTTAAAAACAGTGGTCAATACCCACTTTCAAAACTTCAAGAAATACAGATGAGAATGAGAGATGTAAAGGTCATTAGCCTCTTCTACAAAACAAGCCAAGCCTCTAGAGATTCACAATTCACTTTCTTTTCCATGTCCTGATTTAAGAAGCCAATCAGGGCTTCCCTGGTGGCGCAGTGGTTGAGAGTCCGCCTGCCGATGCAGGGCACATGGGTTCGTGCCCCGATCCGGGAGGATCCCACATGCCGCCGAGCGGCTGGGCCCGTGAGCCATGGCCGCTGAGCCTGCGCGTCTGGAGCCTGTGCTCCGTAACGGGAGAGGCCACAACACTGAGAGGACCGCGTACCGCAAAAAAAAAAAAAAAAAAAAAAAAAAAAGAAGCCAATCAATGACTCAATCAACAATATTAAAGATCTACTATGTGTCTAGCATTATTTTTAGCAACTACGGGAACATCCATCTTAAAGCATGTCTACATCAGCAACCAAAGCGTTTTCAGTTGTACAGCAATAAAATATTTGTCAATAATAACTAAATAAATAGCATATTGAGTAAAACTCAAATTAAGCCTTTATATGTAGAGTGTTAGATTGCAGTAAATCTAAAATTAGCTGAAGGGCAAAAACATTTATTTATGATGTGCCATCTCATGGGACTATTTATTTGCTTCCAAAATTATTCAAAAATGCAATCATTCTCCCATCACATATATGGAAAAACTCAAATATTTTTAAAAGTCTCTGTGATCACTTAACACCTCTTATCATGAGCATTCTTAACTATGAAAAAAAATGTTATTTACAAAAGTAAGCAGGAGGTTTTTTAATCTAGTGTAAATTCTCAATAGGCTTCAACTAACAGTAAATACAACATTTAAATATTCACATGCTAAAACCACTTTTCCCTTAAGCTTAACCTAGCACTGCACAAAATATTTAACAAATGGTAAACAATTTGAAAAGCATTTTCAAATTTTCAACTGGTAATCCATACACTTTCTCCAATGTTCTGTGTCACCTTTGTAATTTTAAAAAGAGAATTCATTATGTGTCTAACAAAGTTGGAAAATACTACTTACTAATCTTATATTCATTTGGCATTTTTTACCCTGTAGCGTCAGGACTTTTACAGTGGCTACACTCCTGCGATTTCCCTATTGGGCATTGTGTTAGCAATTTTTGGTGCAGAGTGCAATCTATCAGCTGCTTTACTATATCACATTACAATTTAGGTTCTATTTTGTCAGTCTTTCAACAGTATTTTGAATTTTGCTGTGAGATGTGATATCTCAAGACACTTCTGTACTTTTCCAAGCTATCTTGCCACTTTAAAAGTGTTGTCAGAGGAATTATTATTTGGAGAAGTCAGTCTGAATTATGCTGTTGCAAATCTGTACTGCACAGCTAACACAAATTGATTCACCAGGAAGCTCACTGCATTCCTGAGATGTACAGCCACTAGAGCAGCTTAGAGAAATCATTGGTCACAAATGACATATTCAGATACAACCTAAGAACCCCTCAAAATTAAGCTTTAAAAATGCTTCAGTCCATTTAAGGAATATATTTATGACTAATTTGGAAGGAAAGGAAATATTCCTATTAATGTGGCATTATTAAAATTCATATACTGCTTTGCAGTAATTGCTATGATAATGAGAGAAAACTACTGTTTAGGTGATACATGTCTCTTTGGAAAATGTAAGGAATGAACCAAGCATACTTTTAGTCAAAAAGAGATAGTACAGTTGACAAGTAAATAAATTTCTATGTATGCATTAGTATATCTTTTCTAATCTGTAACTCTGGGGATACCTGCATAAAACACAGATGAAATCTCCTTAAAACACAGTAACATTATATTGATGAGTCATTGGGCAGTCACACCAGGTGTCAAAAACAGAGGCGTTTGGCTTCCAGCTGGAGCTCATCATTTTTCTCCGTTTTCCTCTCTGCTTACTTCATCTGCTGGAAGGAGGAGGCTGGTGTGGATGCATTAAATCCAAGGAGGTAATGCAACTGAGCTACTAGTGGGATCGTAATTTATTAGAGGAGTATGTAATGATCTTCTATTACCCTTTTAGCTTTACTTCTTTGCTTGATGCTCACTTTTCATTGCTAAAGGAATTGCAACATTTAAAGAGTTAAGAAAAAAAAACAAGAGTTTTTGATTGGATTTTAGTGCTAGCCTTAAACATTGTTATTTTAGTAAATGCTTAAAAATTTGCTTTCCAAAATACTAATATTACTAATAATAATGCTCTAATTTATAATATTTGTCATTTTCTATGGTGTAAATACCCCCACCATGCCAGATTTCAAGCTACCAACTCAGTATCACTGACCATGATTCTAGGGGGTCACTGGAAATGGAATACAGCACACAATGGCACTTAATTTGGTCTTTTCTCTGATGAGGGAAAGTGTACTCTTGTAATTCTAGGTGGTAAACAATAGCTCAGTAGAAGTGTGTTCTTTTGTAGAGAGCAAAAGCTTTACCATAAGCCTATGCAAAACTGGCATAAAATAAATGATGGAGTTGATTTTGGGGTGAGAGCAATCTAAAAAGTATTTTTTCAATTACATGTATATTCAGTAGGCTGTTGCTAATTATTTATTGGGTGGACCTGTCCTGTCCCATACTTTAATGATCATTGAATTTTCAAATAAAAGTTAAATCAAGATATTATACTTGGTTTTGTTCATAACCTTTGACAAGTGCTGTTTAAGACACAGGAAAATAGCATCACCAAAGGCAACACTACTCATGACATTTTGTTCCCAATAAAACTATGCCCTTATTAGTCATTTAAGCCCTCCTGTAAACTCCTCTCCACAATGAACTACACTAATCCCACACCCTGTGCTCAGTGTTACCAGGAATGTTATCTCTACCTTATTTAATCTCTCACTCTCCATCCCTGAGAAAATCAAGGGGAAATAATAACCATTGTAATTACTATACTTCTTGTTTAAAGATTATTATTTTTGAGGCTTTATTTTTTAGAAAACCTTTATTTTTTTTAATTTGTAAAGTTTTTTATTGAAATATAGTTGATTTACAATGTTTCAGGTGTACAGCAAAGTGATTCAGTTATATATATTCTTTTTCAGATTATTTTCCATTACAGGTTATTACAAGATATTGAATACAGTTCTCATCATAACTTCTTATGGTGACAGAGGGTACCTAGACTTATAATAGTGATCATATGTTAAAATATTGAGTCACTATGATGTACACCTGAAACTAATGTAATACTGTAAGTCTACAATACTTCAATGTATTTCTTTTTTTTCTTGTTTCATATCTTTGTTGGAGTATAATTGCTTTACAATGCTGTGTTAGTTTCTGTTGTACAACAAACTGAATCAGCTATAAGTATACATATATCCCCATATCCCTTCCCTCTTGAGCATCCCTCCTATCCCCCCATCCCCTCCCTCTAGGTCGTCACAAGGCATCAAACTGATGTCCCTGTGCTATGCAGCAGCTTCCCATTAGCCATTCCACTTTACATTTCGTAGTGTATATATGTCAATGCTACTCTCTAACTTTGTCCCATCTTCCCCTTCCCCCATTGTGTCTTCAAGACTGTTCTCTGCATCTGCATCTTTATTCCTGTCCTGACACTAGGTTCATCAATACCATTTTTTAAATTTCATATATGTGTGTTAGCATAGAGTATTTGTTTTTTTGCTTTCTGACTTACTTCACTCTGTATGACAGACTCTAAGTCCATCCATCTCACTACAAATAACTCAATTTCATTTATTTTTAAGGCTGATTAATATTCCATTGTATATATGTGTCACATCTTCTTTATCCATCCATCTGTTGATGGACATTTAGGTTGCTTCCTTGGCCTGGCAATTGTAAATAGTGCTGCAATGAATATTGTGGTACATGTATCTTTTAGACTTATGGTTTTCTCAGGGTATATGCCAGTAGTGGGATTGCTGGATCATATGGTAGTTCTATTTTTAGTTTTTAAGGAACCTTCATACTGTTCTTTTTAGTGGCTGTATCAATTTACATTCCCACCAACAGTGCAGAAGGGTTCCATTTTCTCCACACCCTCTACAGCATTTATTGTTTGTAGATGTTTTGATGATGGCCATTCTGACCGGTGTGAGGTGATACCTCACTGTGGTTTTGATTTGTATTTCCCTAATAATTAGTGATGTTAAGCATCTTTTCATGTGTTGTTGGCAATCTGTATGTCTTCTTTGGAGAAATATCTATTTAGGTCTTCTCCCCATTTTTGGATTGGGTTGTTTGTTTTTTTGATATTGAGCTGTATGAGCTGCTTGTATATTTTGGAGATTACTCCTTTGTCAGTTTCTTCATTTGCAAAGATTTTCTCCTATTCTGAGGGTTGTATTTTCATCTTGTTCATGGTTTCCTTTGCTGTGCAAAAGCTTAGAAAAGCTTTAGATTTACATAAAAATTGACCAGAAAATATAGATAGTTCCCTTGAATTCCCTCACCCCATACTCTGTTTCTTCTATCATTAACATCTTTCATTAGTATGGTACATTTGTTAAAACTGATGAAATTTAACTTCATTATTATTAACTGTAGGGGAACAAAATTTCAAAATGCCAAAATGTCTCTTTAGTATGCTGATTATTTTGAGCTGGAAACAATCAAGGCCCAAAAGACTCAGAAAGAAGCATTGACCTACCTCCTAATTGTCTAAAAATAATTTAGATAGAGGACCTGTTCCAGGAAGGGAGTTATCACCATAGATAACTATAGTATGAACTAGGTTTGTAGACAGGGAGGAACCCAGCAAAGTCTGTTCTATAAAATTCCTCTCTGTGTCCCATTATCTCTGCATGGCCCACCAACCTTTTATTTACCAAACATTTGCTTTTCCATCTTCATGTCAATTGCCTTCCTACCCTTTGAGTTTCTAAACCACCACCCCCAATATCCTTTTTTGTCTGTAGCTGAAGACGGTATTTAAGGTGAGGGCTTTGGCCATTTTGGCAAGTTACTCAATTCTCCTGAGTCTTTCTCCTGTATACATGTTATTAAACTTTTGTTTGATTTCCTCCTGTTAACCTGTCTCATGTCAATTTAATTAGACCAGCTGGAAGAACCTAGAAGAGTAGAGGAAAATTTTTTCCTCTCTAACATCTATCTTTAACTTCATACGAAACTGTTAAACTGTCTTCTGAAGTGGCTGTACCAGTTTGCATTCCTAACATCTGGGAATGAGAGTTTCTATTTTTCCAAGTGTTCAACATAATTTAATGTCATTAGTGTTTTGAATTTTGGCCATTCTCATAGGTGTGTTCTAATTTTCAATCCCCTAATACATATGATGTTTAACACATTTTATATGCCTTTTTGTGATCTATATATCTTCTTTGGTGAGATGTCTGTTGAGAACTTTGGTCTATTTTTTAATTGAGTTGTTTTCTTATGGTTAATATTTAAAAGGGCTGTATATTTTGGATACCAATGCTTTATCAGATATGTGTTTTGTGATTCTTTTCTCCTATTTTGTGGCTTGTATTTTCATTCTCTTAACACTTTATTTTTTTTTTACAGAGCAGATTTTAGCTTAGCTTTTTTTATTTTTTTTTTAACTGTAATGAAGTCTAACTTATTTTTCTCTCATGGATCATATTTTTGATTGTTAAGGCTACTGTTTTTGTATTTACCTTTAACATATGCTCATTATGCTACACATAGCCAATTTTTATACCTTTTTATATTGAAACGATTTTGTACTTTCAGAAAAGTTGCAAATATGATACAGAGTTTCTGTATATCTTTCATCCAGCTTCCCTCAATAATAACATCTTACATAACCATGATAGATTTATCAAGATCAAGAAACCAACATTGGGGCTTCCCTGGTTGCGCAGTGGTTGAGAGTCCGCCTGCCGATGCAGGGGACATGGGTTTGTGCCCCGGTCTGGGAAGATCCCACATGCCGTGGAGCGTCTGGGTCCGTGAGCCATGGACGCTGAGCCTGCGAGTCCAGAGCCTGTGCTCCGGAACGGGAGAGGCCACAACAGTAAGAGGCCCGCGTACCGCAAAAAAAAAAAGAAACCAACATTGGAACATGCAATCAACTAACCTACAAATTTGATTCAGATTTCACTAGTTTTTACAATAATGTCTTTTTCTGTTCCAGGAGCCAATTCAAGATACCATATTGCGTTTAGTTATCATGGCTGCTTAGTTTCCTCAGATCTATGACCGTTTCTTAGTCCTTTCCTGTGTTTCATACATTTGATACCTTTGAAGAATATTGGTCTGGTGTTTCATAGAATATCTCTCAACTTAGTTTTTTTTCTGTTGTTTTCTCATAGCTGGGTTATAAATTTGGGGGGAATATAAAAGAGGTAAAATGTCCTTCTCATTACACCACATCAGGGGATATTTAATATAAAAATAATTTATTACTGGTTATTTTGGAATCAAAGAACACTGCAGGTCCCCCCAAGTACAAAACTAAGCAGTTAATGATTAGGACAATAGAGCACAGACTCAGTGTCTGATGCACATTCCTGGGTTGTTTTACAGATACTGTAAATGCCACCAGAGGAAAAAAGCTAACTGAATGATGACCAGACTGTAGCCATGACATAAGCTGCTCCATCTTGAGCAGTACTGAATCTGTGACTAGCACAATTCCAAGAACTGGCCTTAAGAGAATGGGATTAACATTATTGCTCATAATAATCTATATCGTTGTGGGCATAAAAATAATTGTAGTTGCTCTGCCTGTATTTGTAAGTAGGCAACTAAAATTGTCAGCAAAGAGATGCTACAGACCCATGTAGACTTCTTCTATCCTGAGAATATGAAACCCTATGTCAGCATGAAGAATTTACAGAAGACAAACCTTCACCCCTAATCCCATAGAAATGGAAGGTTGTTTGACAGTGGGGAATTGAAAGCAACTCTTTTACCCCTTTACTGTTTGCCCGTTTCTGTTCCCCTCTAACCTTAAAAGAACCTAATTATAGAAATGAGATCACTCACTAGGCAATTTAACCTAACTCCTAACTTATGCTTTCCTGAATGCACACCACATCTTGCTTAACCTGTTAATTCTTTTACTAGATAAAAATAAGTAAGAATGAAGAATTAAGTAGTTAAAGAATGACTAGGCTCTCTACTCTCACCAACCTCCTTGCAATCCTGCAGGCAGATCACCCAGGCAAGATAACATCTGAAGAGAGAGTCAGCCAGTCTGCACACAATGGAGAATACCTCTTGTCTCAATGATTCACTGAGATTCTTTCCCCTCTTTCTCCTTTAAAAATTATCATGGCTGAGCAGAATCTTTGGAATTGGTGTCAGGACATGAGTCCACCTTCTCCCCAGATTGCCAGCTTTTCCTATTAAAACATCTTTCCTTTCTACTGACACTTGCCTCTCGATCATTGGCTTTCGAGCAGCAAGCAGCCAAACCTGAGTTCGGTAACAATTTTAACTTTGATCATTTGCTTATAATAGTGCTTGTCAGTTTTCTCTATTGTAAAATTACTATTTACCCATTTCCATACTTTATTTTTAGAAGCAACACTTAGAGGAGATATAAGCTCTACCTTATGGAGGAAAGAGTATCAAAAAAATTTGTGGACATCTGTTACAACACCACAGTAAGCTATAAGTACTTCAGAGGAGAGCCTTTGGGACTATGCAAATATCCTGTTTCTCTTTAAAGTTCTGCCCACTAACTTTAGTATCCAGCAGTGGTCCTTGCCTGAGCCATTATTACTGTGGTGTTCTAATAATAGTTTTCTGTTTCCCTAATCCCTTCTATATTTATTATTTGTAATTCTTCTGTAGGGAAGAATTCTGTAATTTATTTATTCATTCAATCATTTATTTAAATCATGCTGGATTAATGGATACTTACTGTTTTGGTAGTAATTCAGTACTATGACTATTTATTTTGTTCTTCATATTACACAATTATTTTTAATTATTGAAAATACAATACTCCTCAGTGTTTAAGTTTCCTGCACATTTTCACTTGTTCTAAATACTCTTGCTTCCTCTTCACTTCTCATTCTCAAGACTCAACTCAAATGCTACCTTCACTGGCTATTCAATCTAAATAATCTATTCTGGTTTAAGTGTCACTTCTCTGGACCTTAAGAGCATAAGCAGACATATTTTTAGCTATTGATCTACTTTTCTCTCTCTCTCTCACAGACAATGTCTTTTATATTGTGCCCTTGACATTTAGAACAGTGACTAGTGCAGCATATGCACTCAGTATATCTTTTTTAAACTAAATTAATTATTAATGAGAGGTAGTAAAATGGAAACAATTACTATTCTTTCATGAAGCTTATCTGTGCAAACAAGAAAGAGTGCACTCACCAGAGAAGAATTCAAGTTGGGAGTATAGTTCATTTTTGTAGATAGAAATGAATTGAATGTACATAAGGTAAAGGAATAAGCCAGGGAGAAAATAAGTTGGAATCCTGAAAACAGTTGTCATAACTAACAAACCAAAGCCCCTGAAGATGTAAAGGGAGCAAATCACAAAGAATCAAGAGGATGGTAGAGATGCTAACCTTGGCCAGAGATAATGAGTAAAAGTGAGTACAGATTTGTCTGCAGGTGCAAGATAACAGAGAACTGAGAAAGTTCAGAGCAATGATGGTGCTGTGGAATAGAAGATAATATGAAATTTGGGAAACAAGGTGAGTTTTTGTCTCTGCTGGTACAACTTAATATTTCTACATTGCAAAAGAGAAAACCATGGAGAAAGAAGGAAAGATACTTACTTTTGGAAAACACACTGATTTTTTTTTTCTGTTATTGCAAAACCACACTGGTACCTCTGCTTATAAATCTTGCTGGAAGAAATTTCACTAATCTTCAACTGCTTCTACCAAATTTTCCTTATCCCTGCATACTCAACCCATTACACACACACACGCACACACACCCCCACCCCACAAACACACACAAATTGATCCTCTCTAAAATCTCATGTTGCATTTGGGAAATACTTCATTATAGCTTCCCAAGTAGACTTCTTAACACTTCTCCTTATCTGAACATGAACCATATCTTATTCTTGTTTATATCAGTGGTACTAGAACAGTACCCTGAATATGGTAGGTTTTAGAAATAATTTGCTGGACAAAAAATGACATATAAATATTTACAGAGCAGATACATAATTTTATATGCAAGGGTAGGGGCTTTGTTTTATCCATAGTTCTTAGAACAGTACATGATGAAAGCAAGTGCTAAATATCTATTTGTTAAATGACTGACAGAAAATAATTAGGTTTATTGTAGGTCTTAAATTCATTGCTGATAGGTATAAAGCACTATTAACTCCTCCTCCCAACACATAAAGTTAAACCATAAAATATTTCACTAAGGAGGAGATAACCAATTTTCATTTTAATGGGTGAGGTTGAGAGACTTGGTAAATTTGAAAAACAGAATTAAATTCATTCCAAAACAATCAAGTAAGTTATTCTTAATGACTGAGAAAAGATTTACACAAGAGGAAAACTGGTCTTAAGAAATAATCAATAACAAGTACAGGAGCATCAGCTAAGTAAGATAAACCACCAGAATTTTAAATGTTGCCAATGTTATTTTGTAGTAAAGAGTGATAAATAATGTTAACCCATGTTTTAACAGCATATCTAATTCAAAAACAGTTTCCTCAATTGAGAAGAGGTGAAGAAACAAACAAAAAAATCTTCCACCATGAGTGAAATACAGTTTTACAGCAATACTAAATAAGAAATACAAAAGGGCTAAATAAAACATTAAATCTCAGAAAAAGTTAGAGGAAGTATCATTTTCTTCTTGGTACAATCAATTTTATCTTTCCAGGGGAGGATCAAAAATTTGAGGAGACATAGAATATGGATTGGATATATGACCAAATGGTAAAATCTCACTATCACTTCCTCAAGAAAACTCAACTCTTGTGCATGAGATTTTTTGATAAAAATCCCTACTTTTTTTCTTTTTTCAAAAGTATGCTATGCATTTTAATACAATTTCTTGAGTTCTCAAAATTCATATAGAAACACAAAAGACCTTGAATATATCCAAAGCAATTTTGAGAAGGAAGAACAGATCTGAAGACATCACACTTCCTGATTTCAAACTATATTTCTAAGCTCTAGTACTCAAAACAATATGGTATTAGCACAAAGACTCATAGATCAATGCAACAGAATAGAGAGCCAAGAAGTAAATCCATGTGTGTATGGTCAGTTAAAGTTTCACAAAGGAGCCAAGAATATACACTGTGGAAGTGATCATCTCATCAATAAATTGTGTTGGGAAAATGGAATTGTCCCATGCAAAAGAATGAAATTGGGCCCCTAACACCATACACAAAAATCAACTCAAAATGCATTAAAGACTTGAACATAAGGACTGGATAACTCCTAGCAGAAAACATAGAAGTTAAACTCTTTGACATTTGTCTTGGCAAATATTGTTTTCATTTGACTCTAAAAGCAAAGGCATCAAAAGCAAAGATAAGCAATTGGGACTACAGCAAACTAAAAATCTTATGCACAGCAAAGAAGAAAGGAAGCCATAAACAAAACATAAAGGCAAATTGGAGAAAATATTTGCAAACCATATATCCAAAAATAGGTTAATGTCCAAAACACACAAGGAACTCATACAACTTAATATCAAGGAAAAAAAAAAGAATAACCAACTAAATAATAGGTAAAGGACCTGAATAGACAGTTTCCAAAGACATACAAATAGCCAACAGGTACATGAAAATGTGCTTAACATCACTAATTAGTAGGGAAATTCAAATCAAAACCACAATGTGTTATCATTTCACATCTGTTAAGATGGCTATTCTCAAAAAAACAGGAGATAGTAGATAACAAATGCTAGTGTGGGTTCCTGACAAGTTAACCCTCATACAGTGTTGGTGGGAATGGAAAAAAATTTACTATGAAAAACAGTATGAAAATTCCTTATGAAATCAAGAAAGTAAAAATAGAGTTACCATATGTTCCAGCAATCCCACTTCTGGGTATATACCCAGAGGAGATTAAATCACACTCTTTGTTTTTTGTTGTTGTTAAAATCACACTCTTTAAGAGATATCTGCACTTCCATATTCATTGTAGCATTATTCACAATAGCCAAGATATGGAAACAATTCAAGTGTTCATGGATGGATGAATAAATAAGGAAATGTGAGATGTATAAGCACTGTCATATTATTCAGCTATGAAAAGAAGGGAATCCTGCCATTTGTCACAACATGGATGAAATTTGAGGGCACTATGCTAAGTGAAATAGGACAGAGAAGGACAAATATTGTATCATCTCATTTATATGTGAAAACTAAAAAAAAAGTCAAAGACATAGAAGCAGAATTTAGAATGGTGGTTACCAGGGTCTGGGTGAGTAATGGGGAAGATGGGGAAATATTTGTCAAGGGTACAAAGTTGCAGTTGTGCAGGATGAATAAGTCTAGAAATCTAATGTATAGGCATAATGACTACAGTTAATAATACTGTACTGAATACTAGAAATAGTGTAAGAGATTCAGTGCTCTCATCACACACAAAATAATGGTAACTATGTGAGGAAATGATGTGTTAATTAGCTTGATTATAGTATTCGGTTGTCCAAAATTTCATTCAGGTTTTTCTGTACCATCTTACAGAAAAACCTGAATGAGCATTTTGGCCAACCCAATAATTATTTCACTATGTATATGTATATTAAATCGCCATGTGTATACTTAAACACATACAATTTTTATTAACAATAAAAGAGAAATAATCCAATTAAAATGCAGTGTTCATAGGAATTTTACTTTATTTAAAAACTATTTATGAGACAAATATTTTAGATAATTACTCATAAAGGATGGATAGACATGGATTGCATTGCACTAAGTGAAATAATTCACTCACAGAAGAAGAAGTATGGCATAATTCCACTTACATAAAATACCTAAAATAGTCAAACTTATATAAGCAGACAATAGAATAGTGGTTGACAGAGGATGGGAGAAGGTGGAAATGGGTAGTTGTTTTTTAATGGGTACAAAGTTACAGGTATACAAGATGAATAAGCTCTACAGATCTGTTGTACAACATAGAGCTTGTAGTGAATAGTATTGTATTGTACACTTGTATGGAGTTTCCTCAAAAACTGGAAAGTAGAACTACAATACAATCCAGTAATTCCACTCCTGGGTATTTATCCAAAGAAAACAAACACTAATTTGAAAAGATATATGCATACAATGTTCATAGCAGCATTATT
Source organism: Leucopleurus acutus (assembly GCF_964270905.1). Taxonomy (NCBI): domain Eukaryota; kingdom Metazoa; phylum Chordata; class Mammalia; order Artiodactyla; family Delphinidae; genus Leucopleurus; species Leucopleurus acutus. The sequence continues at coordinate 25,621,198 of NC_139159.1, read as the reverse complement.
TACAATAGCCAAGATTTGGAAACAACCTCAGTATACACTAACAAATGAATGGATAAAGAAGATGTGAAATGTGTACATATATATATATATATATATATAATGTTATATATAATTATGTATATATAAAATGTAATATTATTCAGCCATCAAAAAGAATGAAATTTTCCATTTACTACAATATGAATGGGCCTGTAGAGTATTATGCTAGTGAAATAATACAGAGTAAAATAAGTCAGACAGAGAAAGACAAGTACTGCATGTTTTCACTTTCCTGTGGAATATAACAATAAAACAAACGATCAAATTAACAAGACAGAAACAGACTCACAGTTACAGAGAACAAACTAGTGGTTACCATAGGGGATGAGGTGGAGGGAGGAGTGAAATAAGTAAAATGGGTTAAGAGGTACAGACTTGCAGTGATAAAATAAATAAGTCACAGAGATGTAATGTATAGCAGAGGTAATATAGTCAATGTTTCATAACTTAGTATGGTATGTAATCTATAAAAATATCAAATCACTATGTTGTATACCTGAAATGAATGCAATATCGTAAATCAACTATATTTCAATAATTAAAAAAATAATAATTTGTTAAAGATTAGGCTTCATGTTAATTATCCTTACCACAAAATATAAACAAACAAACACAAAGTGACACAAGGAAACTCTTGGAGGTGATTGGTATGTTTATTAGCTTGACTATGGTGATGGCATCACAGGTGTATGTATGTGTCTAAACTTATCAAATGGTATACATTAAATATGTTTAGTTTTTATGTATAAATTATACCTCATTCCAGATGTAAAAATCATTCGTAATGGTTGAAATTCAAAATATGGGAATCTAAAGCCTAAAAATAAATATCTAAAAATCCAACAAAACAGATGAAAAGAACCCCCAGAATATTGGTGCAGCTAAATTAATATTATCAGACATAGGAATTTGAGACCAGAGATATGAATAAAGAAGGAATTTATATAAAGATAAAGGATTAAATCAAACAAGAATGTTTGTATACAGCTAATAATATGACCTCAAAATATATCAAGCCAAATTGAGATAACTAAAAGGTAAAAGAAACAATACTAGAATTTATATATATATATATATATATATATATACTAGAATTAAAATAAAAACCTCTAATAACAGCTGGTAGAAAGAGCAGGGAGAAAATAAGGATATAAATATTGGAAAATATTAAAGAGTATTCTTTTAATTGATATATAGTGACCACAATAGTAACTGAACAATACAGATAATTTTCAAGTATACCTGGAACATTTACATCACTTGATCATGAAATATATTGCAAAGCAAACCTCAACAACAAAAATCATACTGATTATCTTCTCAGACAAAAGGGGTAGGCTATAATTCGTCTACAGTAAGATAGCGATAAAAATCCCTTATTTAAAATGAGTCAGTATACATCTAAATACCCCAAGGATCAAATGAATGTATTGAAAAGTACATTATATATTAAAAAGAATGGTAATGAAAATTTTAATTTTTCAATTTTATTGATTGCGGCACTATTGTTCTTAGAAAATAATTTATAACCTTAAATGCACACATGATAAAAAGGGAAAAGCTGAAAAATCAAATATTTAAGCTCCATATGTCAAAAAGGGAGGAGTGACAAATTAAATGCAAAGTATAAAAAACCAAATAACATAGAGACAGAAATTATTGAAATAGCAATTGAACATGAAAAAAGAATCTTGATCTTTAAAACAATGGACAAAAGGAATAAAATTCTGGTTAGTATCGAGGAAAGAGGGGGAGAAAATTATACACTAGGAGTTAAAGGGGAGACATTGCTAAAGATTTTGGTGATATAAAGAACATGAGAAAATATAGTGAAGAAATTTATGCTAATACATTTGGAAATTTAAGTAAAATGGACAAATTTACAGAAAAAATAAATTTGCCCAAACAATACTAAGTAGAAAATGTGAATATTTCTAAATCTATTAAGAAATGGATTTTCTTTAATTATCTCCCCACCCTCAAATAAATCTCCAGGCACTGACAACTTTACAAGTAAGTTACTCCAAACATATAAGGAGGAAATAACAACAACGTTATACAAATTTCTCAGTAAAGAGAAAAAAAGGAAACATTTCTAAACTTGAAAACAAGACTTTTCAAGTCAATTTCACTCATGAACATAAATGCAGAAATGTTAAATAAATTAATACAACTTATTCCAGTATAAGTTAAAAAAATATATAATATGCCATCACCTAACTGGTTTTATTCCATTAATGCAAGTTTGGTTTATTTTTCAAAATTCAATCTCTAAAATTTAACATATCATCAGAATCCATATGATTTTCCATTATATAGAAGTATTGTGTGATAAAATTCAAAATTCATAGTAATAAAAAATGATAATAATAACTGTCATTTCTAGGAGGCAAATAAATTCCTTAATTTCTTAAGTGTTCGTTACATGAAAAAATTTACAAAAAACATCATGCATAATGGTGAAATATCAAAATCATTTTCCCTGAGTTAGAGAATGATGTAATATATTATCACTATTTTTATTCAACATTGCATATATTTTACATGTTATTCAGTACTGCATCTAGCATATATGTTGGAAGAGATCAGACAGAAAATGTGCAAGGTTCCACATGAAGGTCTCTAAACCATTACTGAGAAAGAAATAAAAAAAAATTGAATTAACTGAGTAATATATGCTACATATTACAACACAAATGTAAAGATTTGAAATAGTGTCAAATAATTGATATTACATCAATTTATAATTTATTATTATGTTACTGTTTAAATATGAAATGTGGTGTGTTAATAATTATGCTAGGACAAGAGAGTAAATTTTGAGTGTTCCAGGCAAGCTTGGTTATATAGTCATGCCCTATCTAGATTCAGTAAATTTCCACTTAGCAACACAGCAAGGAGTTTTGTAGAAACTATCATAATAATCTTACAGTATATATGAAAATATAACATCCAAAAAAATCAAGACAATCTTGAAGGAGAATAAAATTGGAGAACTTTTATAATAGATCAAAATTAATTATAAAATACAGTTATTAGGGTGATGGATTATTAACACAAATATTAAGAAAGAGGCAAATGGAAGAAAATAGAGTCTAGAAACAAAATCACCTATGTATGTACACTTGCTATCTGACAAAGTTGAAAATGTAGTGACAGGAGGAATGGCACTGTTTTCAATAACTTGTCATAAGTCATTGTATATCTACATAAGGTTTATAATTTTGACTCCTATTTCATATCAATTGAATTGTGAACCAGTTTTGAAAGATACAACAATAAAATTATAATGGATAACACAGGAGCCTGCATGGCCTTGTGGCAGAAAACAAAAACACTCATAAGAAAATGTACATTAAATTGGGACTACATTAAAATTAAAGGTTTGTGTTTATCAAAGTAAAAATTTCAGAAAGTGAAAAAGCCAGCCAAAGAGCAGAAAAATATATTTATCAGATAGTCAAATTTCATATACAGAATGTATAGAAAACTTCTTTAAATTAAAAATCAGCACAAGAAAAACAGTAAAACTCATAGTTACTTCACAGAAGATCTCAAGTGGAAAATGCCGATATGAAAAGATATCCAATATAGTCTAATAGTCATCAGGGAAATGCAAATTAGAACCATAATGAGATACCACTCCACATCCACTAGAAGACTATTTTTTTTTTCAATTAGCCAAAAAATAGCAGATGGTTTTTGAAACAGAAGCAAATAAAACTTTGTTGTAATATAACATGTTAAAAGCTCTGCAGAAAGCTATTGTGCATTATCGACTGGAAATGAACATGCCTATTACTTAGCAATTCCACTTCCATGGGAACCCCCTTTTAATATATATTTGACTATGTATAACATACATTTAATATGATTTTTTCATTTATGTGGTAAAATATGTAATTATACACACGATTACATATAGCATGTATATTTTACTTACACATGTATATATGTGATATATACAGATAGTTACAGGCACAATATAATATCCATGAAATGGAAATAATATAGAATTTTTCAACCACAGATGGGATAAATAATTTATTGTATATTTATAAAGCAGAATATTATACAGCAAAGAAAATTGACATACTACTTCATACATGACTTGAATAAATCTCATAAACATTTTCAAGTGAATATTGTCAGACACAAGAAAACATATACTCTATAGTTTCATTTATATAAAGAATGAAAAACAGTTAAATTAATATATGGTGATGGGATTCATAATAATAGTTAAACTTAGGATGGTGACAATTCGGAAGAAAGCAATAGAGGCTTCTGAATGCAATTGGCATTTTATTTGTGTTTAGGATGTGGCTTCAAAGGAATATTTATTTTTTTGAAAATTTACTAAACATCTTTTCTATATTATACTTCAGTAAAATAAAATTTTTATTTAAGCAAAAGATAAAATACACCTCATGTCCCCAAGCAATTTAAGCCCCCAAAAGTCTCTATAGAAGTATAATGACAGTTATAATCAAAGCTAATTTTTAATGTTTGGTAGCTTGCAGGCACTTTTCTAAGTACTTTTCATCTACATTTAATTTAATATTCACCAGTCTATGAGGTAGAAACTATACATTTTACATTGAGGGCAACTGAGTCCAGAAGGATTTAGTAACCTGTACAAAGTCTCATGCAGTTAATGACTGGTACAGAGAGACTGTGAACCTGACCCCTATTCTTTGTAAGATTCATTCTTTATAACTCATGGGTCTTTCAAATATATCTCATACTCTACCTAAAATGAATATTATCATATCAGGATATGCTCTATTAAAGGGAGTAGGTCATTTTATATCTTCTTCAGAATAAAAATGGTAAATATATTGAAAGGAGACCTCTGTACCTGTAAAGGACTTTCTCTCTTCTCCTAGACGTTATTGGTGAGTGGAATGGGAATAGGAAGAAGTAAACTCATATTAGGGTTGAATTTTTATATTTGGAGGAAATATTTGCTGCCTCCCCTTTTCTTCTTGTTTGTGCAGTAAATTATCCTCCATATTAGGGATTAGCAAGTATGCTCTCTTTTTCTTTCTTATTTTTTAAATATTTTCTGTTTTCATCAGTGCTGTAATTGTTTCATCCATTTCTTTCCCTCCTGAATGCATTATTTGCTCTCATTCTTTATTTCCTTTTAACTGAAAAAATTAATTACATCACTGTATCATAGAATATTATGTTTTGCATGTATATATTCATAACTATCCATCATTAACTGGGAATAATCTTAGTGCTTTACATGTTAAATATTTTATGATACTACTGAGTTGCTGATTGGGCCACACATAATTCATTAAATGACTCAGTGTTATTAGGTTGCATTCTTAAGATGATTCTTTGTACTTTTGAAAATCACCTCACTTGAAATAATAATAATTGTAGGTTTGTTTTTTGAAACTTCATATTCTCCCACTGCTACTGATTTGCATTATGTTCCAAAAGACCTTTTGACTTAAAACAGTCCAAAAATACATTAAATAATGAAAAGAGCTGCCGTGGTGATTTTTCTTTCCCTTCACTCTGAGTTGTCATTTTCCACTTTTCTTTAATCCCTATGTCTCTTGAAGTACTGAATGCTTCATTGTACTTCAGAAGAAAACTCACTAAAATGTATCTCTGCAAAGATTAGTCATAGAACCCCCAGCGAGACTACAGGCTAACAGGATATAATTCATTGTCAATTCTTTCCCTTTCTCTTACCACCCAGAGTTTCTTACTTTTTTTTTTTTTAGATCACAATTGACCAAAAATTTCACTGTACCAAGGTCTGTCTGCACACAATGTATAGCTTGGATGCTTTTGTGGGTAGTACCATTTAAAAAATTTAGAAATATATCCTTCCATGGAATAAAATATTGTATTTTACACACAAGACCTGTCTTGTCACTAGTAGCTTAGGTGAAATTTGGAGTCAGTATAATAAAAGCACAAACCAAATTTAATGAATATAACAAATCAAATTTTTTGCCTTTAGAATTCTCCTTTTTGAGGAAAAATAGAGGAAAGTATTATAAGAAAATAAAGAATAAGCTTGTCAATCCCAAGATCACATTAAAAAAAATGAGGTCTACAATCTTAATTAATAAGGTGACTCAGTTGGTACAAATAATAGAAGACCATCCAAAAGACCCATCAATATGTGCTACAGTTGAATGGATGTGCTGTGATTTGGACTGGCCATTTGCATTGCCACTTGTGAACCATACTAAATGGTTTTGTCCATCCACAGATGGTTTCATGATAAATGAAAACAGATTCTGACAAACTGCAAAATTGGAATGAAAAAAATATAAATGTCAACTTTTATATAATTAAATGTGTTGAAATTCTAAATTAAAACACCTAAAGCTTTACACCTTATCCAACATTGAGTAAGGGCTCAAACAACTGATCCAAGCTTCCTTCAATTCCTATCATTTAATATAGTGTTAGAAGACAATTATTGATTGGTCTGCCCTGTTTTCATGTCCCACATCACTGCCCCCACCTGCAGGTTTCGGGAGGAAGACATTTGCTCTTTTTTATTTTAGATGATCTCTTCACAGACATTTGTTTTAATGAACACTCTATGACATAAATCACAGCAAGATCCTTTTTGACCCACCTCCTAGAGAAATGGAAATAAAAACAAAACTAGACAAATGGGACCTAATGAAACTTAAAAGCTTTTGCACAGCAAAGGAAACCATAAACAAGATGAAAAGACAACTATCAGAATGGGAGAAAATATTTGCAAATGAAGCAACTGACAAAGAATTAATCTCCAAAATTTACAAGCAGGTCATGCACCTCAATATCACAAAAACAAACAACCCAATCCAAAAATGGACAGAAGACCTAAATAGACATTTCTCCAAAGAAGATATACAGATTGCCAACAAACACATGAAAGAATGCTCAACATCATTAATCATTAGAGAAATACAAATCAAAACTACAATGAGATATCATCTTACACCGGTCAGAATGGCGATCATCAAAAAAAATCTAGAAACAATAAATGCTGGAGAGGGTGTGGAGAAAAGGGAAGCCTCTTGCACTGTCAGTGGGAATGTAAATTGATACAGCCACTATGGAGAACAGTATGGAGGTTCCTTAAAAAACTAAAAATAGAGCTACCATATGACCCAACAATCCCACTACTGGGCATATACCCTGAGAAATCCATAATTCAAAAAGAGACATGTACCAAAAAGTTCATTGAAGCTCTATTTACAATAGACAAGACATGGAAGCAACCTAAGTGTCCATCAACAGATGAATGGATAAAGAAGATGTGGCGCATATATACAATGGAATATTACTCAGCCATAAAAAGAAACGAAATTGAGTTACTTGTAATGAGGTGGATGGACCTAGAGTCTGTCATACAAAGCGCAGTAAGTCAGAAAGAGAAAAACAAATACTGTATGCTAACACATATATATGAAATCTAAGGAAAAAAATGGTCATGAAGAACCTAGGGGCAAGATGGAAATAAAGACACAGACTTACTAGAGAATGTACTTGAGGATATGGGGAGGGTGAAGGGTAAGCTGTGACAAAGTGAGAGTGTGGCATGGGCATATATACACTACCAAACATAAAATAGATAGCTAGTGGAAAGCAGCCACATAGCACATGGAGATCAGCTCAGTGCTTTGTGACCACCTGGAGGGGTGGGATAAGGAGGGTGGGAGGGAGGGAGACGTAAGAGGGAAGAGATATGGGAACATATGTATATGTATAACTGATTCACTTTGTTATAAAGCAGAAACTAACACACCATTGTAAAGTGATTATACTCCAATAAAGATGTTAAAAAAAAGAAAGTCTTGAAATAGAGAAATAGTGACTTGTCCAAAGAAGACAGATGGAGAATGCTCCATGTGCACTTGAAGAGAATGTGTACTCTATTGCATTTGGATGGAATGTTCTATATATATCTTTAAGTCCATATGGTTTAATGTGTCCTTTAAGGCTAATGTTTTCTTACTGATTTTCTGCCTCCTGAATTATCTGTCCATTGATGTAAGTAGGGCACTTATGTCCCCTACAATTACTGTTGATTTCTCCCTTTACATCCGTTAGTATTTGCTTTATGTATTTCTCGGCTCCTATAGATATATATGTGCATATATATTTACAATTGTTATATCTTCTTCTTGAGTTGATCCCTTGATCATTATGTAATGTCCTTATTTGTATCTTTTAATAATATTTATTTTAAAGTCTATTTTGTATGATATAAGTATTTTTACCATGGCTTTCTTATGATTTTCATTTGGATGGAATAGCTTTTTCAATCCACTCACTTTCAGTCTGTTTGTGTCTTTAGGTCTGAAGTGAGTCTCTGGTAGGCAGCATATATACAGATCTTGTTTTTGTACCCATTCATCCACTCTGTCTTTTGATTGGAGTATTTAGTTCATTTACATTTAAGGTAATTATTATGTGTGTAGCTATTGACATTTTGTTAATTATTTTTGTAGGTTATTTTTATTCCTTTCTTCTTATTTTGCCATCTTGTAGTTTAATAAGTATCTTTAGTGTTAGATTTGGATTCATTTTACTTTTTGCATGTGTATCTATATAATTTTCTGGTTTGTGGTTACCATGAAATATTTATATACCCATCTGTGTCTGTCTACATACCATCTATCTATCTATCTATCTATATACAAATAGATAGATAAATGTGATTAAGCTGATTTCTTATTTTCAAGTGCATTTTAACCACCCTGCATTTGAACTTTCCTCCCCACATGATTACTGTTTTTGACATCATATATTACATCTAATTGCTTTGTGTATCCCTTAACTGCTTACTGTGGATATAGATGATTTTACTACTTTTGTCTTTTAAATTCCATAGTAGGTTTGTTCATGGATAATTTCCTACCTTTACAGTATATTTGGTTTACTAATGACCTTTTTCCTCTCATAATTTTCATTTTGCTAGTTGTGACGTTTTCTTTTTCACTTAGATTTCCTTTAATATTTCTTGTCAAGCTGGTTTGGTGCTGCTGAACTCTTTTAGCTTTTGCTTGTCTGTAAAACTTTTGTTCTCTCCATCAAATCTGAATGAGATTTTGCTGGGTAGAGTATTCTTGGTTGTAGGTTTTTTCCCTTTTATCACTTTAAATATATTGTGCCATTCTCTTCAGGTATGCAGGGTTTCTGCTGAAAAGTCAGTTGATAGCCTTATGGGAGTTCCCTTGTATGTAACTTGCTGCTTTCCCTTTGCTGCTTTAATAATCTCTCTTTATATTTAATTTTTGCTATTTTAATGACAACGTGTCTTGTTGTAGTCTTCTTTGAGTTAATCCTGTACAGGGCTCTCTGTATTTCCTGCACTTGAATATCTGTTTCCTTTCCCAGGTTAGAATATCTGTTTCTTTCCTTCCCAGGGAAGTTTTCAGCTATTATGTCTTCAATTATGTCCTCAGTCCCTTTCTCTCTCTCCTCCTTCTGGGAGACCTATAATGGGAATATTTATGTGCTTTATGTTGTTCCAGAAGTCTCTTAAACTGTTCTCATTTATTTTCATTTATTTTCTCTTCAGCATCAGTGATTTCCACTACTCTGTCTTCCAGATCACTTGACTATTCTTCTGTGTTACTTAGTCTACTGTTGATTTCTTCCAGTGTATTATTCATTTTAGTTATTATATTCTTCATGTCTGTTTGATTGTTCTTTATACTTTCTAACTCTTTATTAAAAACTTCTTACTTCTCACTCTGTGCATCCTTTCTTCTCCTGAGTTCTTTGATCATCTTTACAAACAATACCCTGGACTCTTTCTCAGGTAGATTGACTATTCTTACTTCAGTTATTTCTTCTTCTGGGGTTTTATCTTGTTCCTTCAATTGAAACATGTTCCTCTGTCTCCTCATTTGCCTGACAGAGCATCACAGCACCGGCATCTACAAGCTGTTGGGCCAGAGCAGGGCTTGGTCTTGAGATTAATAAGCTGCAGGGAGGATTCCAAAACAGTGCATGCCAGCATTAAGGTTGAAGTAATAGAATAAGCCTCCCAAAATTGCTTCCACCAGTGTCAGTGTCCCTAGGCTGAGCTGAAGTTGCCTAGTGCCTCTTCTGGAGACTCTCCAACAACAGCAGGTAGATCTGACCCAGGCTCTTTTCAAGTTGCTGCTCCTGCCTGGGGTCCCAGAGCATGTGAGACTTTGTGTGTCCCTTTGAGAGTGAAGTCCCTTTTTCCCCAAGCCCTCTGAGACTCATGAACCTAAGCCCCACTGGTCTTCAAAGCCAAATGTTGGGGGGGTTTATCTTCCCAGTACAGGACCCTGGGTTGGGAAGCCTGATATGAGACTTAGACCCCCTCACACTCCTTTGGAATAATTTCTGCAATTATAATTATTCTCTCACTTGCAGGTCACCCATCCAGGGGTATTGGACTTGACTATACCATGACTCTTCCCTTCCTACGTATCTTGTTTTGATTTCTTCTTTACATCTATGTTGTAGAAGATTTTTTCTGGTAGGTTCTAGTCTGTTTCATCAATGGTTGTTCTGCAAATAGTTGTAATTTTGGTGTGCCTGTGAGAGGAGGTGAACTCAGGGTCTTTCTACTCAGCCATCTTGGCTAATCTCTAGCAATTCAATAATTTTTAGTAAATTTAAAAATTTATGCACATATTATAATCTAATTAAAAAATAATTGTTCGTTTTTAAACAGAAATAGGGACATTACATTATGCCATTAAAATAAAAATTAAATATCTAAAATCTATATCATGTGTGGATATAAAATATACACAGTGGGCTTCCCTGGTGGTGCAGTGGTTGAGAGTCCGCCTGCCAATGCAGGGGACACGGGTTCATGCCCCAATCCGGGAATATCCCACATGCCACGGAGCGGCTGGGCCCGTGAGCCATGGCCACTGGGCCTGCGCATCCGGAGCCTGTGCTCCGCAATGGGAGAGGCCACAACAGTGAGAGGCCTGTGTACCAAAAACAAAACAAAACAAAACAAAAAATAAAATATACACAGTTATTTATTTTTCCTAAAAAGTATTTTTCAGATATGTCTTGCCCTCTAGGAATTTGAAAATGAAAGCACATATTATTAATCTTGGCACATATACAGAGAAATGGATATTGTTTATGAACAAAACTTGGAGTCCAAATATAACTCAGAAATGAGATAAAATGAAAAAAAAAAACAAGATAAAAGTGTAAGATCATTGGACATATGAAGGAAATAAACAGAGCAGATGAGCTTCATTCTGATGGTGAACTAATATTTTTAGTCAGCCTGATTGATAATCCTCCTGAACTTTAAGAGGTCCTGTTTTCAGAAATAATGAAGATCAAGAAAATGATACCATGTATTGCAGTAGCTACTACCTTTTCTAGGAATCTTAACCTGGTTCAGCTCTCTTCAGCAAAACTTCCTCTATTACTATGCTATCTGGATCAGAATATTATTTTTTTGATAGTCACTGGATTCATCTATTCATTCACAAATATTTATTTAAATCAAGTTATGTGCAAAGTATCATTTTAGAACTGAGAGTAAAGTATTGTAGAGTGTCTTTCTTTACGGAGTTTACATTTCAGTGAGTGAGAGTGGCAATAAATGATTAAAGAATCAAATATAATGTCAGATTGTGATAAATTCAAAAAATAAAAACTAAGTAAATGAGGCTGGAAAGAGACTAGGAATGAGATCTATTTCTGATAGAGTGGTTAGTGAAGGTGTCTCTGAAGAGATGACACTGTAGTAGAGGTTTGAATGAAATGAAGGAATGAGCACTATGGATATCTGTGAAAAGAGCACTCAGGGCAGAGAAAGTAGAAAGTGAAAAGCCATTTTTTTGCAATTTATTTGCAAAACTTCAAGAAAGCCAGGGACAAAGGATCAGATGTACTTACTGCCCAGATCATGTTGGTCTCTATGAGCCAGGGACAGAATATAGATGTTGTTCTAAGTGTAACGAGAAGTCATTGATTGGTTTTGGTTAGAAAAAGTCATGAAATCTGATTCCACAGTTAAGGCCAAATGAATACGCGTATATGAGGATATCCGTTTAAGCAATACATTGTTGTGCTGGGTTACATTGAGCTAAAGAAATAAGTTATCAAGCCTACTAAAGAGTAGGCTTCAGATAATTATCTGCCTGTTATAAGCATTTACCTAGAAAGAGAAGGCTAATTAAAAGAAAAAACATGATATAAATGTAATTGTCAGTTTCCCAGTAGCAGGTGCTTTTCATTGTCAAAATGAGGTTAAGTTAATGAATACTAGGGTTGACAGTGACTAGGTTATTGACTAAATGTACAAGTTTGAATTCAAGCCAATAAGAACAGTATCTTAGTATAATCAGGTATAATGTTTAAGATTAATTTAAACGTGTTAGTAAAAAAATTCTACACAGAATTTGTACACATTTAAAAGAATATACTCAAGGACTTCCAAATTATTTTAATTAAAACACGAATATTTTAATTAATTAATTAGTTTTAAATTTTTATTGAAGTATAGTTGATGCACAATTATTGTTAGTTTCAAGTGAACAACACAGTAATTTGACAATCAAATATATTATGAGAAGATCACCATGATAAGTCTAGTAATCATCTGTTACCATAAAAAATTATTACAGTATTATTAACTATATTTCCTATGCTATATAGGACATCCCCATGACTTATTTACCTTACAACTAAAAGTTTTTATCTCTTCATCTCCTTCACCTATTCCACCCAATCTCCCATCCGCCTCTCATATGTCACCTACCAGTTTGCACTGTGTGTCTATATGTCTGTTTCTGTTTTGTTTTTAAAACATGATAATTTTAGATTTATATACTTCACAAATGAGCTGGCCATCTAAAATTGCATTTGGCAAGCCTATCTATCAGCTTTACTCTAATTCGATGTTTAAAATTTTCCACAACTTATATTTATATTTTGGAAAAAAACCCAATTACATCATTTTAAATTATTTTTGATAAAAGTGCCTTTTAAAAAAAACTCTACTTTTGCAAATAGTGATCCCTTTGCTTCAGATCCCTTCTCATTATTGAGAAGCAGTTATTAGTTATTAACTGCTAATTACTTTTGAAGACCTAGTTTAGTATTATTTTTTTGAGGAGCATTTTCTGATTTCTCACATGAATTAGCCATTCATCTAAATAGCAAACACTTATTAAGAAATAAACTATGTGCTTGGAGCTTTTCTAGGCAATAAATGTAGAGTGAAAGGCAAGGCAGACTGTATTTAATCAATAAGCTATGCACTCCAAACACCAGGGCCCTCAAGGAGCTTACATTCTTGTGTGAAGAGACAGAATATTAACATGGAATTTCCCACTCATCTAATCTTGGTTTCTTAATCTTATAAAAGTAAAATAAAATAATGTGATAGAGTGACTTCTAGGTGGTGGAGGGGTTGGAAAAAATGTTACAAGTAGAAGTAAGATCAAGTGAAAAGGCCTGATATGGGAATAAGCATGGCATGTCCAAGGACAGAAGAACTGTGTGAGATTAATTAAAATTAATGTTGGCATTTTGGACAAAATGGAAAAAGAGGTGCAGACAGACCACATGGAGGAAGATTTCAGTAGCCTAGGTGAGCTGTGTTGGTTACTTGGACTTTGATTTTAACACTGAAGCTATTAAGAAGTGTTTGGATTCTAGACCTGTAACAGAGGCATAGCAAACAGAATTATCAAGATATTGAATGTAGGGGGTGAGGGAAAGAAAAGTCTCAAAAATAAGTCCTGAGTTTTGACCAGAGTAACTGAATCAGCCTTTTGTGCTAATAATAATAATAATAATAAATAAGGCACAAAAAAGATTGATATATGATTACTCCAAAGTGATTCACGGTTATTAATGGCAGAACAAGATCTGAAGTTCTGTTCCATTGATTGTATACTTTCTGCTCGATTCTACTGAGGAATATTCATTTTAGATTAATGTTATTCATCACTTAACAACTTATAGATAGCAACTATTGATAATTGGAGTTTTTGATTAATTTTAAAATATAAACTTATGGGGAGTAATAAGCCTAAATTCAATGAAAGCCATAATGTCTTTAAAAACATCACAATGATCAAGATTGTTGGAAAGGTCATGACAATATGAGTGATTCTTAAAATTTAGGTAACAAATCATTATTTAGACATAAATGACTGTTTGAAAAAAGGAAATATTTCTAAACTAATTCTCTTTAGCTATAGCAATAGCAACAGTAGTTGTTTTCTTGTAGTTTTATTAGCATCTGTCCAAACAGCTTACTTATAAGGGTCTTTAAAATAACTTTTAAATGAATGGTAGAGTAATTGTATAAGTCCAGGAGTTTCTCTCCATTGTTTGTTTCTGCCCTGAGGCTTTCATGCCTTGGAAGGGGGGAATAATACAATGCTGCTTTAAAACTATTGCTGAGATTTCCCAGTGTCCAGTAGCCAGTCCATTCAAGGCAGAAATCAGCTTTGATTACAAGTGCTTCTCTGCTTCAAGCTTCAATTATTGAGCACAGTGGATATTTGAAAACTGGCAAAGATATAATTTCTATAGTCCAACATAGATGTGTTTAAATGATCCAGTTACCACTAAAAATCTTACAATTAATGTTCCAGGATCTACTATTAAAAACAACCTGGACTGAGGTTTTGACCACATTTGCCTATATACGTCACAAATTTAATTTGAATAAAATGTATGAGAGTATTTAGAATACTTAACACAATGAAATAGACTATCTAAACAGACCAATTACAAGTATTGAAATTAAGTTTGTAATTAACTAAGTAATTACACTAAGTATTACTTAGTTAACTAAGTAACTAAGTAATATCTCATGCAACTCAACATTCAAAAAAACCAAAAACCCAATGAAAAAATGGGCAGAAGAACTGAATAGACTGTTTTCCAAAGAAGAAATACAGATAGCCAACAGGAACATGAAAAGATGCTCAACATTGCTAATCATCAGAGGAACACAAATTAAAACAATACATATTGCCTCACACATGTCAGAATGTCTGTCATCAAAAAGACCATAAATAACAAATATTAGCAAGGATGTGGAGAAAAGGGAACACTTGTACACTGTTGTTGGGAGTGTAAATTGGTGCAATCACTATGAAAAAGAGTATGGAATTCCCTCAAAAAACTAAAAATAAAACTACAATTTGATTCAGCAATTCCACTGCTAGTTGTATATCTGAAGAAAATGAAAGCACTAATTTGAGAAGATACATGCACCCCAATATTCACAGTAGCATTATTTATGATTGCCAAGATATGGAAGAAAACTAAGTGCCCATTAACAGATAAATGGATAAAGAAGATGTGTCATATATATATTACAATGGAATATTACTCAGCCATAAACAATAATTAAATTTTTCCATTTGCAACAATGTAGATGGACCTAGAGAGTATTATGCTTAGTGAAATAAATCAGATAAAGACAAATACTGTATGATATTACCTGTAAGTGGAGCCTTAAAAATAATGCAAATGATTGTATACTTCAAAACAGATACAGACTCACAGATATAGAAAACAAACTAGTGGTTACCAGTAGATAGAGGGAAGGGGATGGGGCAAGATAGGAGTATGGGATTAAGAGATATAAACTACTATGTATAAAATACATGAGCAACAATGTTATATTGTACAGTACAAAGAAATAAAGTCACTATTTTATAAAAACTTTAAATTGAGTATAATTATAAAAATAGTGAATCAATATATTGTACACCTGAAACTAATATAATATTGTGAATCAACTATACTTCAATAAAAAAAGCATAGAATACCTAATGCATGTGATAAATTCCATCTCAATTAGCAGTTTATCAATCTATTACTTCTTGGAAAGAGAAAAATGTAACAAAGATTTACTGTATATTTTCTCAAGTGTGATTTGATTTAAGTGCATTTTTCTTCTTATTAAAGTGCACAGTGTGAAGGAAAATGTGAAATCTTATATATGTCAAAAAGGAATGGAGTTGGAATTGTATGATTCCAACAATATGACATACTGGAAAAGGCAACACTATGGAGACAGTAAAAAGATCAGTGGCTGCCAGCCAGCTGGATAGAGAGAAGATGAATGGGCAAAGCAGGGAGGAATTTAAGGGCAGTTAAAATACTCTGTATGATATTGTAATGATGGATATACTTCATTACACATTTGTCTAGAATCATAGAATGTACAAGACCAAGAGTAAACCCTAATGTAAATTATGAACTTTAGCAATAATGATGTGTCAGTGTTGGTTCATTAATTGTAACAAATGTGTTACTTTTGTGTGATAGGTAGGAGCTATTTGCATGTGTTGGGGAAGGGGGTTTATGGGAACTAAGTCTATGCTTTGACCCGTAGAATAAGGTGGAAGTAATACTGTGCCAGCTCTGACCCTAGACCTCAAAAGGCCTTATATATTTTTCCTTTCCTTCTTGTGCTTCTGACATTGTCACGGAAAAAAACAAAAAATGTCTAAGCTTGCCCACTAGTTCTAGAAGAAGAGTGAGAGCTACTTGGAGCAGAAAAAAATCACCCAAGTCAAAGCCAGCCTAGATCAGCAAACCATCATCCAACCACAGATCCATGAGAATAAATGATTATTGTTTTAAGTTAAAAATAATAAAGTTTAGTAAAAAAAAAAATAAGAAAGGAAGAGCATGAGCTAAGAGATGACTGTTTGAGTGTGAAATAAAGAATATGCTATTTTTAATTAACAGGCCTCTACAGAGATTTGCACACAAAGACCACACAGTAAAACTTGGTGCTAAGACCACAGAAAAGTATGTCTCTACATCTGGGCAAATCCAGAAGTTTCAGAGTACAGCAGGCTCAGAGATAATTTTAAAAATCTCTATCTTAGTGTAAGTTGCTCATGGAGAAGCTTATTTTAGAGTGGAACTATTGGCTAACCAGTTTTATATTCAACAAACAGAATTCAGTTGGGCTATTTTAGGACACTGCATGTAAATCACCTTCTAGAACAGCAAGAAGGAGAAAGAGAAAATAGAAGGGAACAAATATTAAAGAGTAAATGATTTATAGAAAATTCTTCAAGTAGAGTAGGTGTGAGGAAAAGAAGAAACCATGTGAGAATTGAATGAATTGTTAATGAATTTCAATTAAATTGAAATTGAGGCCTACATACCCATGAAAGGATCTGATGACAGAATGGAGAATTTAGGGAGGATGTCAACAAACATTTCCTACCTCACATATTTTATTTTCCTGGTACCACCTTGGGCTGGTTAATTTTATGGTCAACTTGGCTGGGCTAAAAGATGTCCAGAGAGCTGGTAGAACATTATTTCTCAGTGTATCTGTGAAGGTGTTTCTAGAAGAGATTATCATTTGAATCTGTAGACTCAGTAAAGAAGATCTCTGTCACTGACATGGATGGGCATATCATCCAATCCCTTGAGGGCCTGATTATAACAAAAAAGTGGAGGAAGCACAAACTTGCTCTGCGTGCTTGAGATGAGACATTCATCTTCTACCCTGGGACATGGGTGCTCCTGGTTCTTGGACATTTGGACTCAAACTGAATTACACCATGGGATTTCCAGGGTCTCCAGATTAAAGACAACAGATTACAGGACTTTTCATCCTCCATGCTCCTGTGAGCCAATTGCTATTATCTATATATATATATATAATCATTGGTCTGTTTCTCTGGACAACCCTGAATAATACATTTATGTTAGTCACAAACATAATTCAATTACCGTATAAAAGATAAACTTTGAGAGTCGGAAATTATGTTTTGCCCTAAATAATTTTAGGTAAATAAAACAGTCTTATCTGTTGAGAAAAAAATATTCTTCTTTTTTCTTCCTTTGGGACAGCAGATAGAACCCAATTTCAGTAGGTATTTCATGGACTCCAAAATGTAATTCCTTAAATATAGTTATTAGTACAATTGACAATTTTATACTTATGGTTGTTTGATTTAGATGTAAGAAAAGATAATTGCACTTTTAATTTTCTCATTTTCTAGAAAATAAAATGTTGCTGACAATAATTTTTCTTCTCTTTGAAATAAAATTACTATGATAGAAATGTCACTTTGAATATCTTGAAATTTTAAGTAGAGTTTTATCATGTAAAGCACAGATTATTTAATTATTGTAGTTGTTATAATTTCTAAACTTATGTGAAAACTGATTTGATAGTTTACAGAATAACGAAAAAATGAAAATGGCTTAACTTAAATTAATTTAATGCTTTCATTTTCTATACATATAATGTAATTTTAGTTTTAGTTTCTGTGTTCCTCAGACACCTGTGACTGCACAAAATGAACAGTTCACATTAAAATCACTCTTTTAGGTAAAGAGAACCATTTTTTTCCTCATCATTGTATGAATATCATTTTCTCAGCACATACCTTCAAAACAGAGCTCATAAGTTCCTCTGAAACTTGGTTGTTGATTGTCATGAATTACTTCTCCCAACAAATAACCACAAATCAAATCAGAGATTAATAAATAGCAGCCTGAAATGATGCTACCTTCCCATTTCCTTCTCTTAACCACCTTCAGAGGACTCATTCCAAAGGGGAGACCCGATGCATTGTTTATATGTATGTATCCCCACAGTGCCAAAACAACTGATTTAAAGTACAATTTTAATGTACTATTTTTTTCTGTCTGTAAGAAAACATGTAATCAGTGTGTGTATCTGTGATGCACTTTATCAACTGCATTTACTGTTTTTTGTTTATTTTTTATTATTCAGTTGCCTTTTTTAAATTAATTTTTATTGGAGTATAATTGCTTTACAATGTTGTGTTAGTTTCTACTGTACGGCAAGATGAATCAGCTATACATATACATATACCCCCTCTTTTTTGGATTTAGTTCCACAGTACAGAGATATGAAATCCAAGCAGAGCATATGGCCTTGCTGAGCTAAAGATCAAGATCAGAGATTAAGACTAAAAATGTAGACGTAATTTGTGAAGTAGGGTGCAGCAGGGGAAAAAGCTCAGCAGAAATGTGGCTTCAGAAGTGTTTCCTGCAAATTCCTGGGTAAGAGTAAGCTGCACAAGTGCAAGAAAAACTTCATGCCTCAGCAGAGAGCAGTTTTTGTGGGATGAGAGGTAAAAGAAGATAAAAGTTGTGTAGTACTAGGAGATTTTAAAGTTCTAGTGTAGCCAGAAGGGAGAGAACTCATTGAGTATCCATAGCATTCAGTCGATACTCCAGAAATGAAATGAATTGTCCTAAGAATGGAGTACACATTAGGACTAAAAATCAAAACTGAGCAATATACTTCCTAACAAAAACATAATACTAAGAATGAGAGAATCAGAAGGTTTTATAAGTGATATAATTGTTTGTCAAGACAAAATAAAATGAAAAGATAAAACTCTATAAAATATATCATCTTCATCATCTATCATTCAATCAAAGTTACTAGATTTGAGAAGCCAGAAAAAGCTATATATAGTCAATAAAATTGTAGTAGATATAGAGTCCAAGATGACAAAGATATTGGTATAATCAGTTTAGAACTTCAAAACATCTATTATAAATATTTTATTAGACTTGTCAAAATGGACATGAGTGATAAGTTGGGGAATTTCAGCACAGAAATATAAACCACAAACAAAACTAAATGAAAATTCTGTAACTGAAAAAATATAATGTATGAAAAATTTTAAATTCCAAATATAAGTATATTGGACAGTACAGAAAAATTATAAATAAACTTCAACATATATCAGTAAAAATGCCCAATCTGATGAATATAATACAAAGTTAGGGGAAAAAATACAAAGTCATAGTAACTTATAGGACAATATATATCACATTAACTTACATATAATAATCTACAAGTTATTTACATATAATAAGCTACAAGTCCCAGAAGTACAGAAGAGAGAGGATGAGGCAAAATTATAATAATAATAATAATAATAATAATAATAATAATAATAATAATAATAATATGTTGGAAGGAATAACAGGTGAAATTTTTCCAATGTTTTTTGCAAACGTTGTATAGAACCAAAATTTTGGCAAACTCCAACAGGATAAATAAAAGGAAAATCAAACCAAGACATATCATTGTCAAGCTATGAAAAGCAATGATAAAGAAAAAATCTAAAAAATAAAGTACAAATAAAATAAATAGGACAAATTATATACAGGGCAACAGTGATACCAAGGACATTAATAAACATTTTTAAATGCTGAAAATAGGAAACCATCAGGTAGAATTTTGTGCCCAGAAAGAAAATAGCATTTAATAATGATTGTGAAGTAAAGATATTATTAGATAAATACTAAAAAAAATTACAGTCAGAAGAGCTACGTTACAAAATAGTGAAACAAGGTAATTAGAGTGAAGGGAAATAATATGAAATGTAAATTTAGATCTATAGGAAGGAATAAAGAGTCCCCAGGAATTGTAAATATGTGTGTATATATATTGATATTTTTCTCTTGATTTCTTTAAAAGACAACTATTTTTAAGGCAAAAACACTGTACTACAGAGTCTATAACATGTAGAAGTGAAATATGTGAGAATTATGCAATAGATGGTGTGGGGTAAATGTAAGTATACTTTTATAAGTTTCTTATATTTTACATTGAGTGGTACAATAAGATTAGGTAAATTGTAGTCATTTAAGGATATATATATATATATATATATATATATATATATATATCCATTTCCAATGCAATCACTAAAAAAATACAAAAATGTTACAATAATAAAGCAGGTAAAGAAAATAAAATAGAATGCCAAAATGTTTGTTAAACCCAAATGAACGCATACAGGAAACAGGAACAAGAGAATAAGTGCTATTAATTCAGTCCATGTGCCATTAGAAAATATTCTCTCATAATTCTTACATTTATCTCATAAGTACTTACCGCGTTTGGGAGTTACAGTCAGGTGTAGAATTATGAGCAAAGGCTTTGGTTAGAGAACAGTTCAAATACTAGATCTTTCTTTAATAGTTATACTACTAAAAACATATCTTTGATATATTAATCAGGATAGGCTAATTTATGTTGGGTCAGGAAACACCCCCTGGTCATAAAATAAGAAAAGTTTATTTTTTTACTCATGCTACATTTCCATTGAGATCTATCTAGGGAAATCAAATGTTAATTGAAACTCTGCTCATTCCAGTCACTCACTCATGTAAAAAGCAGGGTGTCAGCCAGAACTGAATACTCTCTGTAACTTTTGCAGAAGCCAAAGAGAGCTTTGGAAGATTATAAACTGGCAATTAACTTCTTGACTTTCAATGAGAACTCATTGACCACACTTAGTCACATGGTTCCAATAAGAATGATGGAGCCAGGAAGTCCCCCTAACTTGTGCTCAGATGGAAGTGTTTCAAATATTTGAAGAAAAATTCTATTGACTGCTATGTTTATATATCCTAGCACCTTAAAGGAAAGATAATAATAATCCCCAGACCATAGAGCTACTTCAAGGAGTTAATTAGATATTGAATGTCAAATTCTTATCACAATAGGATACACAATGTAAACTACTAAACTTAGCAATATTTTACAATAATAATTTTTATTTTTAATGATCTGGTAAGAAAAAAGAATGGCTTGCCATTTTTAGAACTGTCCTCTTTATCATTTTTCTTTAAAAACACAGAAACCAAGAGTAATTTATTTTTTCCTATTGTGAAAAAACTTAAATATTCTCTTTTAGCAGGTTCCTGATAACACATGTATTTCTCACTTTTCTACACCCTTTATACCATATTCAAACAAATAACACAAATTTTAAAAATAAAATTCCAAATTAAGTTATTATCATATATTGGAAAATAACTGTATTGCAGGATTTCTAATCTTTTATTTCCAATTTATTCAATGCAAGTTAAGTATTATTAACTTCAGTTTACAGATGAGAAATTTAGGTTCATAAATGGAAAGACATTGGCAGAATGCCACATAGGCAGAGTGAGGATTTGAAGATAAGTCTGTCAGACCCAAAACTAAACTTTTAAAAGTTACAACATTTCCCTATTGTAACCAATTGCTTAGTGCCTTATGGATTACAATTAATTTTTGTATATTTGTTTAATCTTTACAGTTACCATGTTAGGTAGGTATCATTTGCATGATACTAATTTTGAAGATAACCACATTGAAGTTCAAAGATATTTAAGTTACTGGCCAAGAATCAAAGTAATAGCTTTTGAGATAGCTGTTTTTTGTTTTTTTGTTTGTTTGTTTGTTTAATCAATGTACTCTGACCCAAGAACTTGGGACTTTGTTTTATTTTATGAGAGTTTTGTGAGGTGTTAATAATTTTATGAAAAATAATGTGCAGAAGGCTCATGATCAAATAAGTTTGAGAAAGTCTTAATGTATGTTTTATTTTGGTTGTTTTTTGGTTTTTTTGTTTTTACTATAGGACTTCTCAGAGCTTCTAAGTGTGCAATATGACCCTCAAAATGTATGCATTTCCCCATTAAAAATGTCTTACAAGCAGCCATCAAGTATTTGATTAGATTTATCTATTCTCTGCATCCAATTAGAGTAATCCTTATTTCCTAAGGTCCTTCAGACTAGAGAGTTGAGTTGGTAGAGCTGTTTCTATTTTTTTTAAGAGACAATAGAGGCACTATTCTGATTAAAGAGATCAAGATCTCAAATTACATACTTGTGAAATTTTATTTTAATCTAATGGATGGAAAAAATATGTTTTTTTTTCCAGAATAACAAAAAAATTTAATTAAAAGAAAACCATTTGAAGATTCTGACTTGATAAAAATAACAATTATGATTATTATACAGACTCCTATAGTTTATTTCTAAACTACCATTTCAATGAGAGTCTGCTCCTTAGAAAACTAAGTGTTTATGGGTGTAAACACAATACTAATTTAACTCAGAACTAAAGGTATAAATTATATAGTCTATATTTCTCCTGAAGTCTCCAAAGATATTCATATCATTTGCAAACCATTTCTGGGACATTCTTAAGAAATTTTTCCAGGAATAAGTTTACACCAATTATTAATGTACATTAGTTACATAATATTTGAATACAGAGAAGTGAACCTTATTTCCCTTGTGGTTTAAAACTAAAATTAGGGCAAATTGTAGAAGACCAGGAGGGCTAATCAGATAGCAATGTCACATCTTGATAGAAACTGAAGAAGTAATGGGAAAGAAAAGGAAAGGAAAGGTAGGGCTGTGTAAAGAAATGGACAAAGAAATTGAGAGACTGTAACAAAAATGTTTACATTTCACATTCAATAATGACAAGAATTGGAATTAAAAGTAACACATTTTGGAGCTCAATATATACTGAGGAAATAAAGAAAGAGAATATTAAGCATACAGTACAAGAGCCAAATGTCTGCAGATGGAGGAATTGCAACAGAACTCAGTATCTGTGTCTGCAAACTGGCATAAAGGGTCCTTGCTCTCTGTAAGAATGCATCCTAAGAAGGGTACTCTGGCTGCTACAATGAACCTGGCTGTAAATTACAAGGACAGCACCTCTACTACCTAAATTGTGTTACCTCATTTGTTTTCCTGCTCATAATTTGTACCTGTAGACCCTTAGACTAGAAAAATATTTTATAAATGAATAGAGGGCTCCAAGTGGGATAATTTGAATAGTTTGTTTTGGTGCAAATATCTCTAAGGCTAGGTGATCTTCTGTTGTGATTTTTCATTCAGCATGACAAGAATATTTACATAAATCGTGTGGTCTCATTTATGTCATTACCAGTTTTGAAGCTAGTTAAACGATAAAAAGATATCTTACGTCAAAAAACACAAGTTTGCATTCAATTTACATCAGCCATAACTGGCCTAAAAACACAAGTGAAGAAAAGCACAAGTTAGGATCTTTTATTTCTTTCAAGTTTATTTTATTCATTTAGCTTATTTTTTCCTATATATATTTAGCTTATTTACCTTTTGCTCTGAATAGGACAATTTGAAGAAAAGGTTTTCTGACTTCTTTAGAATCATGAAAGAACTTTATTTTGGAATCACCTGACAGATAAACAGAAAATATCTTCAGCTCACCCAAATCCTTTATTAAACAACATTATAAGTGAAAATCTGTTTCCCCTGCTATTATCTGTGTACTTTGCTTAAAGAAAAAGATAAACACCCTGACAGTAGACTGACAGGAAATATGTTTTTGTTTCCTTTTTTATTCCAGCTTCATTATTTGCCATGGAGATGGATCCTTGAAGTGACAGTTTGTGTTCATTTCAGTCCAGCTGTTCATTGACTTGTGCAACATCAAAATCCTTTCCAAAAATGAAGAAAAATAAATAAATAAAAAGGATAACTACATATGATCCAGCACCAAGCAA
This sequence comes from Leucopleurus acutus, assembly GCF_964270905.1. Taxonomy (NCBI): domain Eukaryota; kingdom Metazoa; phylum Chordata; class Mammalia; order Artiodactyla; family Delphinidae; genus Leucopleurus; species Leucopleurus acutus. Next base: position 25,596,829 of record NC_139159.1, on the reverse strand, counting down.
TTTACATGCTGGGCAAAAACCCTTGCTGTTTGAAGATAAAGGTATTTTGAAAGTCCACTGCAGAATCTCTAAAATTTTCATAATTCTGGTTCGGTGATATATCCTAGTAATCTGCCACCACTTATTAATGGCAGTCACAATTTGGAGTCCTCAAAGACAGGCAGCCTGTATCTCATTAAGGCATATCTTCCCATTCTTACTGCAAACATGACATTTAGAAGACCATTATATGACTTACATAGATAATTGTTACAAAGTTCTAAGCTGCCTTGATCCTGCTCTGGCTTAGAGCTTGTCAACCTACTGCCAGCACATTCAAGTAGAGCTCTTATTAGTTAAATATTTTTGACAGGACCTCACAAATAGTATGTTTTCCAAATTTGAAAAGTTTAAACAGCTTGACATTTTAAAGGTTATCACTTTCTTTCCCAGAATAATTATTGCCAGTGTCAATAATGTATTTTTTTAATCTGTGTATTGACAATAGAAATGTTAGAAGTTCATCTACAGATTTATTTGTGTAATTTTAAGAAATAATGTGCAATGTTATAAACAGTATGTGATTATGAGTCTGGTCTTAATTTGGATAATTTTTCTTCTGTTTATTCTTCTGAAACCATGTAATGCAAAACAAAGCTTAGGTAAAATAGTTTAAAGGTCTGAAAGTTGAGATAAAAACTAAATTCATGGCAAAATTTCAAGTCTTCATTTTTTTTTTTAATGTTTGAACAGCCTAATTTAAGTTTTAAAGTTATGTTCAGAGTGAAGGTAAATCAGGTTGGGAGAACTCCTTGCGTTCCCACCCACCTTTGCATCCAGGCCTATTATTAGAAGACTAATAACATTTTTTTAAATCTCTTTAGTAAGTATAGCAGAAGCATGGAAACAAATGCAAGGGACAATGCAGAAAACATACATTTTGCTAAATGTCAGATTTTCAAACAAAAAAATGAGTCCAGGTAATAATTATCCAAACAGACTTTAATAATTTCTTAATCATATATATTGCAGAATTGAGCTAAAAGCCTTGCAGTGGACCTTCATATGGCAATATTTATTTCTCAAAGTCTAAACAATGGACATTCAACTTGTTCTTGAACACTTATAATAAGGAGAGTGCCTTAAGGCAAACGGAATCCCAGTGTTGGGCAGAATTTTTTCATTGACAGTTCTTATTGAACCAAAAGCTGTTTTTCTGAAACTCGTATTTGTAGTTGTGGCAGCAAAATGATCCTGCAAAAGTACCTACATTCTAAATCTTGGAACCTCTGAATATGCTATGTCACATGCCAAAACGGACTTTGCAGATGTGAATAAAGGCGAAGATTTTGATATGGGTAGGTTACTGTGAATTATTAGGGTGGACCCACTCTATTAACATGAGATTTTAAAAACAGAGAATTGTCTCCAGTTGGAGGCAAGAGACATATGGCACAAGTAAAGGCTAGAGAGACTTGAAGGGCTCAGGCTGACACTGTTGGCTTTGCAGATATAGGGGCCACAGGTGCAGGAGGCCTCTAGAAGCTGAGAAGAACATGCAGTTGAAAACTAGTAAGGAAACAAGGACTTCAGTCCTAAAATGTATGGGAGTGAATTCTGACAACAAACTGAAGGAGCCTGGAAGTGGATGGTCTTCCAGAGACTCCAGGTAAGAGTCCACCTATGCCTCGTGAGACCTAAAGCAAAGAAAACAACCATGCCTATCTTGATTTCTGAAATACAGAACAGTGATAAATTTATGCTAATAAACTTATAATAAATAATAATAACAACAATATAAAATAATGCTATATTCATTAGTTCTGTTCTCTGGCCCTGCATAGAAAACCTATTATTATCACTCCAATTCCCTGGAATTGTTTCAAGTTTTCAAACGTAATTTGATGTCTTCTATTAGTCTTCTCTTTTCCAAGCTATAACCGTCAATTCTTTGAACTATTCTTGCCCTCGTCAAAGGCATTAATCAATCTCTCTGCACATGCCCTGTTTTGTCAATGTCAATCATAAGACATGATGTTCTGTGTTAAATACAGTGATTCAGAAGTGAACTGACTGAAAAAAGCATGGAATCATCTGGTCCTTTAGGTGGAAAGTTGTAAAAATGCAAGGCTTTTTCTGGACAAATATTTTATACTGTTGGCCACTAAGTTGTGACCAATGTATATCTTTGGATATTTTTCAGGTAAACTGCCCTAAACAAATTGCGTCTCATTCTAAAAATGATCAGTCGATTTTTAAAAGCCACATCCGTACAAACACCCCTATACACAAACACCTACGCCACATACACACATACAATTGATAGCATATCTGGAACTTCTCTTCTTGTTGATTTTTGTTCCCAAACCAATAAGTCAAGATTAGTTAAAGTATCATATTTCCTGATTCAAGGAAATGATCAATATATTTTAATAACAGAAAATAGTGAAAAAATGAATCTGATTGAATTAACTGTACACATCTATCAGAAGACATATTTAAATTTAGAAATACTAAGATGTGAAATAAATTTTTTATTGGGAAAGTTTTATATATATATATATATATATATATACACACTAAGTATGTGTGCATACATATAGTTATATACATATATATTTATTTATATATATATTTCCAAAAAATCATATACATTTGCAAGCATTATCTGTTGTAGTGAATGTGACCTTATTTGGAAATAGGATCTTTGTAGATATAATTAAATTAAGGATTTCAAGATGAGATCAACCTGGATGTAAGGTGGGCCCTAAATCCAATGACAAGTGTTCTTATAAGAGAAAAGAGAACATTTGAGGCAAAGAGGCACACAGAAGAAGGACACAGAGATTTGAGTGATGCTTGTACAAGTCAAGGCACACCAAGGATGGGAGAGGCATAAAATGGATTTTTCCCTTAAAGCCTTCAGAAAGAACCAACCCTGCCAAGAATTTCAATTGTCTATTGAAATTAGACAATATAGAGAGGCTAGAGGAATTTTGAGGAATGTAATAGAAAAAGTTTAGATTGCTTTGAAGACACTATTGGTGGAAATAAGGATCTTAAGAGTGATTTTGGTAAGGCCTGAGTATGAAATTCACCTGTCCACAAATGGAAAGGAATTTTGCTCCAGGATGAAATACACCTGGAATCTCAAATCCCTGATTTAGATGATGGCATTTGGGAATTCTTGAGTTGAAGATATTTAGATAAAATTTTGAAATTCAGGTTGATGCTAGAATGGAAAAGACTCATAGGGATGTTGGGTTGGGTGAATTTATTTTACATATAGGATGAACATTAATTATTGTGAGACAGAGGGTAAACTGTAGTTGGATGATTAGTGTTACCTGAAAAGATATATATGTCCAATTCCTAATCCCTAGTACTTATAAATGTGACCTTATTTAGACATAAAATCTTTGCATATATAATTAAGTTAAGGATCTTGGGATAAGATCACCTTGGATTTAAGGTGCACCATAAGTCAATTCCCTAACCATATAAGAGAAAGGAGAGGGTAATTTGAGATATAGAGGCATGCAAGACAGTCATGTAAAGATGGAGGCAGATATTGGAGTGATAGAGTGTACAAGCCAAGGAATGCCAATGATTGCTGGCAGCCACCAGAAACGAGGAGAGAGGCATGGAACATGTTCTTCCTTAGAACCTCTAGAAAACTATTCCTACTGACACCTTGATTTTGGACTTCTGGCCCCAAGAACTGTGAAAGGATAAATTTCTGTTGTCTAAGCCACCCAGTTTATAGTAACTTGTTATAACAGCTCTAGAAAACTAACACATATGACAACACTATAATTAAGTACTTATAAATTACTTTTGGATCACTTCCTTTATCTTTTATTTATCTCTAATTCATTAAAAATATTTATTAAGCATCTTTTCTGTGCCAGAAAACATAGTCCATTCTAGAGATACCCAATTTTGTGCAAAAACAATCATGTTTCCTAATATAATGAAATGTATGGTATTAATGAAACATCACAAAAACAAATGTGAAACTGCAGCAGTGATAAATACTTTAAGAAAAACTATATCTCCGAGAGTATAAAAGAGGGGTCTTTAACTAACTCAGGAGATCTTTGCTTTGAGTTAGTGATGACTGAGATTGGCTCTGAAGGGTCAATTAAGTTATCTGAATATAGAATGGGAAGGTAAGGTACCCAGAGAATGGAGATTTTAAATTGTAAAGTGTTTGTGGCAATAAGGGACATAGAATGTGAAAGGGACTAGGAGATATTGACAGAGGGTGGAAAGGAGAAATCATTGTTGTATAATTAGAGGAAGAGGAGGATAATTCACTGGGGACTTTTCAATTTTTCTTGTCAACCAATCTCAACACTCTCCCAAAGTTCAAATTTTCATATACTCACTTTTCCTATTCTCTGAAAGCTAGAGTACAAGTCTATGGGTTAGGCTATACCAGTCCGTGTTCATCGCTGGTAGTTAGAAACAAGCCAGAGCAGGAAAAATTAGTAACCTCACAAACTCCTTTCCAATTGAAAAGTGGTGGGAACAGCAGCAACTATATTCAGTTTTCAGGGGCAGTTTGGGAACCAGTGTCTCATGATCAGTGTCAATGATATCCTTTGTCAAGAGGCAAGGTCTTTATGCTCAGTATCAGCAGCAAAATTATCTTCACGGAACCCATTCTGTGGTGTGATTTTGGTCACCGTTCCTGGTTGTATAGCATCTTAGTAGTTCTCTGCCTTTCCAGAAAATTGTGAGTTATCCAAGATATTTTAATACTTTCTTTTGGCTAGAGTGTTTTCTGTTTCTTAGAAATAAGAGGCCAGACTATCCTGGGTTGCACAGACTACTTTAAAGTAGAACAACTTTATTCTATTGTTATTCATTAAAAATATTGACACTGAGATGTGAAATGGTCACATCTGAATTTTTAAAGGTCACTCTGGCTTGAGTGCTAAAAGTAATGTGACCAGCCCAACTGGAAGTTGATTTCAATTGTCAAGACAAGAGACAAGGATAGTTTGTTAAGAACAGTGGTGTTGAACATGGAAAGAAGTATTTACAATTGAAGCATATTTGATGGAAAATAACTGATCTTATAAATGAAAAACAAACTGGGTGGTAAGCAAGATACGTCATCACTGATGACTTTACACTTTTTTGATTGTAGAGCTGATGTTTATTTAAACAGTACATATTGGAAAATGATCCATTTTAGGGGATAAGAAGATAGGATATCTCTGAATTTAGTTTGGGCAGGTTAGATTTGCCTTTGAGACACTAAAACTGAAATTCTCAAATAGAAAATTGAATTAACAGATCACAAAGTCAAAGGAGATAGTTGGGCTGAAACTGTTAAATATTGGAGTCATCTGCATATAGATAGCAATTGAAGCAATTGATGTGAAAAAAATGCCCAAGAAGAATATATAAAGAGAAGAACCTAAGGAATAGATTTGAATCTTGAGGAGTCTATAAAGGAACAGCCAGAGACACAGATGGAAGAAAACAAAAGAAGGAAGTGATCCAAAATGAGGTTTTTTTATTGATTTTCAGTTGACGTCTAGGCATATAATTTTCCTTTCTTTTCCCTTTTCTTTTCTCTCCCCTTTCCTTCCTCCCTTCCTCCCTTCTTCCCTTGCTTCCTTCCCTCCTTCCTTCTTTCCTCCTCCCTCACTCCATCTCTCCCTTCTTCCTTTCTTTCTTCCTTCTTTCTTTTCTTACTTCTTCTCTCCTGTCATCTTTTTTTTTCCTTTTTTTTTATCTAATCATTTTTTTTACAGAAAGGAATGAACTCTTTCAAACAGATATTGAACTGAACTTACATTACTCCAAACTAAAATATCTAGAAGAAAAGTTAGAGGAAATCAATTAGTCTACTCCTGTCTGATAGATTTGTTTCTGTCTTTTATAATCATAAATAGAATGTTTTTAATACAGATGTGTTCTTCTTCAAGTTCTATAGTGAAATATATTGGAGTGCTTCCTAATATATAAATCAGATTAGAATAATTACTTCACTGTATACTTAATAATAGCTGATAGTGAACACCACTTTGAACACTTTACATGAATTATCTTATTTAATGCTCAAAATATACCTATTTGTAGTGAATTATTATTTAAATTTTATAAAGGAAAGAACTAAGGCACAGGAATAGTTCCTTGAATCCAGTTCTAACTGACTTCAAAACTCATACTCTTACGTGCTAAACTATTCTGTCTCACAACTAACCACTTTTGCAACAATTATAAACTATCCCTGTGTACAGGGTAAATTGGGACCAAAATATTTAAAATATTAAATGTAACTAATCTTAAGTTCTCAGCCCCTTGAAGACAATATTACTAGAGACCTTGATTATCTGACAGTTACTTGAGAGCACATGTTAAAGAAATGAGGATAGGGCTTCCCTGGTGGCGCAGTGGTTGAGAGTCTGCCTGCCGATGAAGGGGACACGGGTTCATGCCCGGTCTGGGAAGATCCCACATGCCGCTGAACGGCTGGGCCCGTGAGCCATGCCCGCTGGGCCTGCGCGTCCGGAGCCTGCGCGTCCGGAGCCTGTGCTCCGCAACGGGAGAGGCCACAACAGTGAGAGGCCCGTGTACAGCAAAAAAAAAAAAAAATGTCTCCTGGACACTACATCTACCCTTGCTGTTACTACTTCAATTTAATCAGTTACCAAATTTATGTTATTGAGGATTATTTTAACCTTAAAATATGGTAATAAAATGAGGCCAAACTTCAAAATGAAAGGCAAGAGTTTTCTTTGCTAAAATGAACATACAGACACAAATATTTTAATGATTGTAGCAAAATCATTGCGGATCATACTTTGAATTATTGAGTGAAAAGAGTAACCAAAGAAATAATGTCCAAGACTAAGAGTCAGACAGAAGAGGGAACCTTTATTATAATCTCTTAAGTAAATGTTGTACAGGAGCAGCAATTTGAAGAATTTTGAAGTGATTTTAGAAAACCAGACAGGAGTGAGTGAAAATTAAAAGCAACCATAACAACTTTTGTTTTGTTCTTTGAAGAAAGAACCAGAAGTGACAGTTTTCTGAAAATATTACACTCAGATAAGGACTTAATTTAGTTTCAGAAAACATAGGTAGGTACAAAGGAGAATAGTCATTGCTATGGCAATTTAATGTTATCTAAAGAGGCATGATAATATTTTTCCTTCCTGAAATATGTTTTCTCTTAAGGTTAGGTTACATGTAGATTAAGTGGAGAGATTAACTTTGTTCAAGAAGTGAAGACACTAATAATAATGAAATGAAGTGGCTTCTGTCACACTCATTCTAGATTTTGGACAGTTGCCTATCTATGCCTGAATGCAATGGAAGCTTTAAGTGTGGTGTACATATAGTATTTTGAAGTGAAAAATAGCTTACAAGTGTAGCGAATGGAATACCTACTTTATTTTTCTTTATTACCTGTAGAATAAAATATATGTATAATTAACTCCAGTTTAATTATATTAAAGGTGACCTGTGAGAATATCGTAAATTTCAATTGACTCAGCTATGTGCTTCAGCAGTTAAATATCTCTTCTACCAAAGCCAAGATAAGTCAGCAAATAAGCTGATAAATAGTGACCCTTCAAAGCACTTTTTAAAGTCTTCAAAGTCAAACTCTGCCATGTTTTAGTTTTGCCAATAATGTCAGGGTTTACGTGTCAGGGAATATGAGAGCAAATAGTTAGAAAGTTGGGAGATCTATAGAACCTTATCCAGTTCACTGCATTCATTCAGGAAAAAATGGGTTGATAGATTGTCTCAGTCCTTTTCAGACCTAATATACAATTTTTCCTAGCCATAGGTTCTAGGAAAAGACAATCAGACAATAGTGACTATGATATGTGTTTTAATATGAAATGTAACTACAGTATTTAAAAAATTAAAACTTATGAAGTTACTAAAGTTCTAGTGTGGAGCCTACCATTTCCTCTGTCTTTTTCCCTCACATATTAGTCAGGATTCCCCAGATAAATAGAACCCATAGTATGTATGTATGTGTGTATATGTACATATACATGAAGGAAGAGAGAGTGAGAGATTAAAATTGACCATCACAATATCCCACATTAGATATTCAGACTCTCCAAGAAAGCTGTAACTTAACAAAAACCGATACCCTTATATCCTGGTATAAACACTGCTCTGAACTCACTAGGAAAAAATAGTGGAATGGACAGTTTCTCTTTATCAGACAAGATCACCTCTACTTTACTCCATAACAGAATCTCTGATTTGCTTCTTTGGAATCTATATATAAAAAATATTTTTAAAATTTCCATTTTACCTGGGGTTAATAGCAGTCATCACTGTTATTGTGTACAGAAGGCAGACACTTTGCAAACAAGAACCCTGAGAAATTGAAATTATTTCTGCTCTTCACATAGCAACACTAAAGACTAAGTTCAAATAACTTTTCTAAGGACAGATTTATTGTAAATTCTGAAACTGAAATCTAACAAAATAGGGCCCTATTTTAGAGGCCCTGCTTTTTCTTTGCTTCTATTTGTATTCTTTTTTGTGTAGTCATGATCCTACTTCCTCCAACCCAGTTATTCCTTCAACTTCTCGAATTAATTAGCTGTCGCCTGCCTCCCCAGCCCTGCTTAGGTGAATCATAACTATAGTCTAAGAAACCTCTGTTGCTTTGCAATGTGCAAGGCCCTCCGTAGAGCTGCCCACATGTAAAGCACCTCAGGAAAAAATCAACATCTGCAGTTCTAGTGAATCCTCTTGTTATTTGATTTGGAGCTCATTTTTGAAACAACTGTGTGTTTTCCCTTCCAAGGTGGTTCAAAACACATCTCTGGATCTGTAATTACATAGCTTCTCCCTGTATTTCAGGGTAATCAGGAACATGACCGCATTTCACTGTGAAATGTGCCAAAGTATATCTAATATGAATATTCTCTACACCACATAGCTGATATTTAAAGATAAACAATTACTAAAATATCCTCCAAAAATTTCATTTAACTACTTACATCCACTTTGCTTCGTGTGATAACATGGATAGAAACTAACCTTATTTATATAGTCTTACATAATTTTGTAATACAGTATTTATTGTGTTTTACTTGTTTTATATGTGAATATCTTGACTCAACATATTGAACAAACTCATACTTCATTTTTTGTATAGGAGATGTTCAACAAATATTAGCTCATTTATTGAATGAATGAATGAAAGGGCAACTACAGCACAAAAAGCCAAGTTAATAAAATGATAATCTAAAAATGAAGAGTAAGTATGTAAAATGACAAATTTCTACAGATGTTAAATAAAGATCAATTGCTATTCCTTTAAGCACTTTTCATTGTTCAGTATTTAGAATCAATTGATTCCAAAGTTTAGACTATGTTAGACTTAATTATTAAGACTGCATGCCTTTGCACATTTTGTGAGAATCTTCTGAAAAAACTGATCCTATTTCAAGAAAAATATTCAATATCAAATGTTAGAGGTAAAAAAATGAGAAAATAAAAAATGAATTTACAACTGGAAGGATTTATGATAGAGCAGTAGTCTTTATTTCTGAGGGAAAGACTTTCTGTGAGTCAGTAGCCCAGTTTCCACAGAATTCTTTTACTAAGCTAATCCTTCCTCTTATGGGTTTATATGGATTTGGAAAAAGGTTTTCCCTGCTAAGCTACAAAGGTGTATACTGTTTCATAATTGTGTGTTCAAGTCTTCCACTACTGAAGGTAGCATTGCCATTCTTTTTTTTTTTTTTGACAAGTTCCATTTTCAAACAGATGAAGATTAAGATGGTGGAGGAAAGTTTCAATTTGTGTCACCTCTTCGTGGATGATTGTAGACTTTACCACTTCCTAAATGTTTTCTTAATTTAATATAGCATGTTTATTTTTTTAATGAGGAATATATATAAAAAGATAAAGAATAGAATTTTAAAATGTCTATAGTGCCTTAACAGAGAAATAATAACTTGTAATATTTTGATATATATTCTCCAGTCATATCTCCATTTCCTATGTGAACTAGGTTGACCTCCCATCATAAGAATTAGATGAGACTATGTCAAATAGTGTTTCCTATCCTATGGTACATCCAGTATCTTCTCCAAGAGCTTAGTGAATTCTCAGGGAGCCTTTTACATATCTATCTAGATACATGACATATTTTAAAATATATATTACATATAAATGGGTATATTATATAGCACAAATATAAATATATAAAATATTGTTTATAATTATTTTAATATATTTTGGCTAATTTTTTCCTGGCTTTGATTTCTGCTCCCTACTGTGTTCTTTTCCTCTATTTTTCATTTTGTGGTTAGTACTTTATCTATGCTCACCCCAACATTGCCATGGATGCTTTCATCATTCAAAAATATTCAGTGAATGCCTATGCTGTGTTAGGCACTGCTCAGGACACTGAAAAAATCAGTGGGGAAGATAGATGGAATCCTATTCTTGTCAAGTCCCATTCTAGGGGTGGTGAAGAGTATGAAGGGAGGACAGACACATGTGCAAAAAAATGAGTACAGTAGCTCATATGTCAGGTGGCACTGGGTGCTACAGAGAAAAACAAAGCAGAGGAGTAGGGTAGAGGTTGCAATGGTGGAGGCTGCAATTTCTAAAAAGAGGTCTGGAGAGATATTACCAGGAAGGTAACATTGTTCAAAGACCTGAATTGCTATCTCACCCTACCAAACTAAAAAGAAAGGAAGAAAACAAAGCAAAAATTCTATGAGGCAGCTGTGTTTAGACTTCGACTTGAGTTTCAGGAGAAATAGAAGAGATTCACTATAGCAGCCACAAAACAAAATAAATAAATAAATAAAATTAAATATTAGATTATTTTTTCTTAAAAATTTTCATTAATATAAGGCTTTACTCTTTTACAGTGTTAATAATGCCTCTCTCTCTTGCTTTTTATTCCTCTTAATTTCCTTCTTTCACTTCTCTTTTCAGCAAACCACATTTTTCCCTTCTCTTATCTTGTCTTTTCCTTCCCTTGATGTTACTCTTCCCTCACCCTAAAATTCTGTCCATGAATGAATGAATATATACATTAATTCTTAGTGAGGAAGTTATATAATATATTCTGTACAGGAATCTACCTATTTTTTGTCTTCTACTATCTAATGACATCAATGTCTCATAATCTATATTTAGACAAATTATTAAGGTACTTTCCTGAACAAAGACTATTCCATTTTGATAAATTATTCCATCATGATAAATTATGATTCCTGAAGAAAAAGTAATTTTTTTTGCTATAATGTATATGCATATGCTTATAAATAATTGGAAACATATATAGGTGCTTTGTAGTCTCCTATTTATTTTGTAAAATATTAGCTCTTTTCCATATCCTAGAAATTTTAAAAAAGTAAGTTTTAAATGATGCACATAATTTTTTCACATGTATATACCCTACTTTATGCAAAAAATTCTACTATTATGGGGCTTCCCTGGTGGCACAGTTGTTGACAGTCCGCCTGCCGATGCAGGGGACACGGGTTCATGCCCTGGTCCGGGAAGATCCCACATGCCGCAGAGCGGCTGGGCCTGTGAGCCATGGCCACTGAGCCTGCGCGTCCGGAGCCTGTGCTCCACAATGGGAGAGGCCACAACAGTGAGAGGCCCGCGTACCGCAAAAAAAAAAAAAAAAAAGAAATCTACTATTATGAAACATTCTGGCTATTTCAGTTATTATTATTATTATCCCTGAAAATAATATGAATGCAACAGCACATACTCTGGAACAAGAATTGCTTGGGACAATCTGTAATCTGCACACATTACTGTGGATTCTGGATACGTTATTTAAAACCTCTGGTCCTTAGTTTTCTCATAAGTAAAGCAGGAATAATAATAGCATAAATTTAGGATTTTTGTGAGTTAATTAATATATGGAAAGCTTTAAGAAAAGGACTTGATAGATGACAGTTGTTTATTAAATGTTACCCACCATCATTATTATTATTAGAATCATAATTACATTTTGGACAAATATTTGTGTGAACATTTCGGTTTATTTCATTAGGGTTAGAAGTGAATGCATTAGGTAAAACCAATGTAAATATAATTGATTTAATATCATGGTCTTTATAAAAGACTGGTAATATTTTTTTTAAATATTTGATAAATTGATAGATAGTAATGATACCACTTTATAATATGTATTTATTTTATGTTACTAGTTGCTATAAGTGTTTTTTATACCTTTATTGGGCAGTTGTATTTCTTCTACCAATCACTATCTGTTTATATCTCTACCCACTTTTATGAAAATTTCTTAGTTCTTTTAAAAATATATATTCCTAATCAGTTTGATATATTAGAAATATATGTTAATAATATATTTTAAAATATATTTCTAATTAAATAAATTTAAAAGATTGCCTAAAAGAGCCTCTGCAGAAGGCGAGATCAAGATGGTAGAGTAGGAAGACCCTGAACTCACCTCCTTCCATGGACACATTGAAACAACTACATACAGAACAACTGTAAGAATGATCTGAAGACTAGCAAAACAATTCTTTTACAATTAAGTATGTAAAGGAAAAAAACACACTAAGATAGGTAGGAAATGATCTAGTCAGGAGCAGTACCCCCAGTGGGTGACCCAAAAGAGGAAGGGATATCATGAACTCAGTGGTCTTCACCAAGGAGAGAAGGGTTTGAGCCCTACTTTGACAACCCAGCCCTGGGAACCAGCATACAGAAGATGAGACCACTCCCTTAACTTTTTTTTTTTTTAGCATCTTTATTGGAGTATAATTGCTCTACAGTGGAGTGTTAATTTCTGCTTTATAACAAAGTGAATCAGCCATACATATACATATAACCCCATATCTCCTCCCTCTTGGATTTCCCTCCCAGTGGGGTTTATAAATGGGAGAGCTGTAGAAAACAAAACTCCTCTCTTAAAGGGCTCACACATGCACTTACTAGCTCCAACTCTCAGTGTAGAGCAGTAGCTTGAAAAGTGCCTGGCACTAGAATCAGCCTGGCAAGGCCACCCCTCATGCACACTAGCTCATACCCAGCTATGGTTCCAGCCTGTCCCACCAAGGCAACAATCCCCAGCAGCCCCAGAAGAAGACCTGGCCCATGCCAGACTCCAGCTCTAGCCCCTCCAGCTCCAGCCTGCCTCATACCCCACACTACCAAGGCAGCAACTTCTGGCGGGTAACATAAAAAGCCCTGGCCTGTACTTGCATCAGCTCCAGCCTTCCCACAAAAGCCACTGGGCACTTGCAGTCCAAATAAAGACACACCTACACAAGGACATGCCTTCATGACCAAGAGAAGTAACTGTTTCACTGAATTCATACAAACATAGAATATCAGTCAAACAAAATGAGAAGACAAAGGAATAAATTCTAAAAATGAAAAAGATAAAACCCTCAGAAAAAAAGCTCTGATGAATCAGAGATAACTAATTTACCTGATAAAGAGTTCAAAGCATAAAAATGATCACTGACCTTGAGGGAAGAATGGAGAAACACAATGAGAACTTCATCAAAGATGAAATAAGTTACAGAGATGTAATGTATAACACAAGGAATATAATTAATAATATTTAAATATCTTATAGTGTATAGTCTATAAAATATTGATTTTCTATTTTAGAAAAATAGAAACTAATATAATATTGTAAATCAACTATATACTTCAATTAAAAAAAAGAAAAAGAGAATAAAAGAGTCTCTGTAAACCTTTGATTTTAACTATTTGACACATAAATCTTTCCAAAAATATGGAAATCAAACTGTTTAAATATCACCATCAACAGAACTAGAATATTTCTTTACCAATCTATTCTGATTTTAGAAATCTTTAATTATATATGACTTTTTTTAAAAAAAAATGAAGGGATATCTTTACAAAGTTCCATTAAAACTTGATTTCTGAGTCTAGGTTGGTAGAAAAAATTCTAATAAAAAGGTTATATTTTAGAAATTAGAATAATTCAAATCTGAACGTGTACATGATAAGACTAAGATTATCCTGGCACTTACTTTGCAACTTCAATTTATGAAAATCCCAGCGTCGTTGTGTTTAAATTACAGGCTTTACAGTGACCACATTGAGTTCTGATAGTTTACCATTATAAAATCAGTCGGTCAGCTGATTGTTATAGATTATTGCCTCAGCAGCTGTGGATTTGTATCAGGGCACTGTGGGAAGCTTAAAATTTAAGGGATATTTAGTTGCACCCTTGTGTGATGTAAATGACTATCTTAATACTGAAATTCTCCTCTGTTGGGGTAGAAAACATATATCTCTGTGTACCTCGGGCAAACAGAAGACATACATTCTGTGCTTTTAATTTTTCACATCTATTCATTGAAGCGCTCTCTTACAATAATAAGCTTTCTTTGGTTTTCCTTTTATGTTTTGGGACTCTGTACTCGTGTTGAATAAAGGCTTAGTGGAAAACATTAATAACCTCTTGGTAGGTTGAGCATTATTTTTGCTTTTGGAAGGAATGCAAATTTGTGTATCAGAAGAGTTTCCAGGGTTCAAGTTTCTACCATTTCTAATTATTATATTAGGGGCACAGGTGAGACAAGCTAGGGATGTCGAGATTTGGTTTTCAGTTAGATTTCAATATTTTATTCAAACTGTGAGTACAAAAGAAAAATGAAAACAACCAGAAGCAGTTAAGGTTTTCACCCAGACATTTTCCTAGTGAGAGGAGAACAAATTGAATTGTTGGGGTTAAGCATTTTCCAGAAATGAAATCCCAAAATATTCTAAGTATTGGGAGAACTATTTTGCAACTTGTTGGCTCTTGCTGGGTGATAATAATTATTTTATCAGAGTTCCCAGCTATCTTTACTTGATGTTAAGACATACTTCTAGTTTCTTATATTAATGTAAACACATAATTCTATTTCATTATTAAAAGGCATGTGGCCATCCAAAATAGCATCAAACTAATCAAACTACTAGATAACATAATTATCTATGCAGTTTTATAATAATTAAAAAACAAATCTGATTTGTTTCCTTATTACAGTCACTGTAAACTCTTCAAAAGAATTTAACAACATCTAAATATACCCACACCTATGAGTCTACCCCACTATTTTGGAGAAAATCACCCACATAGAAATGATTAATGTAAATCCATGTTATTTTTCTTTTTTCTTTTTTTTTGATGCTGCTCACTAATCAAGTATATACAAGAATGTTTCCTAGAGCAAATGTAAAGTCTCTGTTTATGCACCGAAATGTGGTTTAATACTACCCCAAGGGAAAAGAAAAGCATCAACAATGTCTGCTCAATTACAGAATACTTCAATAATAAATTATAATGTATCCTGGTGCTAGAGCCTGAAGTATTTACCTCTGGTGGAAGATAGCCTTTATGACTATTCACTACAGAGATAAGCAAAGCAAAAATTTTCAGCCAATTCTCTGATGCTATTTCATTAAATTATTAATGAATAATTTGTTCACCATGTTATTATATTCCTGATGGTCCTAAGTAACGCTGAAATATCAAATATCTTGCTTAGGACTTCTTAAACATATGTTAGAAAAGTTTCCTTTGGACCAAGGCCAGGCTTTATTGATCTTTACACTCACTTCCAAGACTGCTCTGAATCAGTCAATGGCCTGTTCCTTTCTAGTTATCTTCTTTCATGGGCAAGGTGTTCTGTATTATGCAAGGAAATAAACATATTGTTTTGTAATATCTGTGTTTTTTTTTCTTTTCTTTGAATTAATTGCCCCCTGCTTATTTTCAGGTACTATTTATGTCTACTTCTTATTTCAAAACAGTTAATGACTATGTCAGCAAACAGTTTGAATAAGGCTATATAGATTGACCTCCATATCTAAGGAAACTCAACTTCTTTCACTATTCCATTGTCCTAAAGTGGTTCCTTAAATTGAGGCATAAATATTAATATTGTTTCTTACTTAGAAGGACACAAAACAGCAGAAAGTTAAAACCCAAATTAAAAAGTCTATTTAAAAATTGCAGGAAAGCAGAAAACATATTAGGGAAAGAACTCTTGGAAAACTACCTTACTGTGAGCTTACATAAAATGTTGAAGCCACTGGATATAACCTTGATAGATTTCTAGACAAATTAGGACGATAGAATTTGTAATTCAGGTTCATTGTAATGAGGCAGCAGGAGTTAGGAAGAATTGAATTTAGGAAAGTATAGAGTGTTGAAGAAGAAATATTTTTACGGAGGTGGGAGTTTAAAAGGATCTGTGAACCAGACGAGGCATCGTGGTGTTACCCTATATGTTTGTGCATGTGTGTGTGTCTGTGTGTAACTAGGAAAGATGCCTTTCTATCAGATGAGGGTAACCATGGCTGGAGGTAGCAGCTCTGGGATGCATTTCAGACTTCACTTGTGACTTCAGCTCAGCATCCGTCAGCACAATCTGCTCAACCAGATGTGACTGTCCAAGGTAGGGCTCTCGGGAAGGATAAACTGTTGATGATAGGATGAATGGTCAGAGAAAGTGGGAACATGATACCTAGTAGCCAATTTTCAGTCACTCTTTTGTCTGTATTATGAAATAGTTCATCCATTTTTACATTTGTTTAGATAATGAGTGAAGTAATAAAAATTTAACAAGAAATACTGTGTGATTGTCAACATGAGAAAGTAAGTCTCCCAGGAAGCCTCAGAAATCGGCATAGGATTACCTGATATAGTTATTAATAAAAGAGGATTTCCCCAGTCATGAAGATTTGGGAACATCTAGTTGACATACACGTAGATTGTTAAATCTTAGACTTTTACATTTTAAGGGAATTTAGTTATCATTCACAATTAAATGGTGAAAGAAAAGGTAGTGATTTTTAGGAATAAAACAAGGCAGATGTCATTATCTCTTTTTAGAAAATTAGTTTTGATAGTTTTTTAGCACTCTGATGAATTATCTCCCAAAATGTAAGACTTTATTTATTTATTAATTTTTAAAAGAATGTATGACATCTATGGGAAAACAGAGATGATTTCCCATGAGTAATAGAAATATTGTAATTTTCCATTCTTCAAACACACTCAATATTACTGTGGAACTCTAAAATCTGACACATTCCAATTTCAATGAAGAAAATTAAGGCCAACTTATGCCTTCTCTTTAAATTCTTAATAAATTCATTCTATTTCTTTCCTCTTAGTTTTACTATGAGGCTAAACCTCATTTACTTTGACTTATGCTTTGTCATTTCCTATGTGTTATACTTGGCTTATTTCTTCTCTCTTTTATATTTTGTATATTGCGGGGGGGAGAGTGGCATCAACTTTTCTCGTCAAGATTTTATTCTCCTTGGCCTAAATATTTTCAAGTCCCTATGGTGGTAAAACATAAACAAGCTTAGAAGAAAATCAGCAACTCTCCCCAAATCAATCAAAAGCTTTCAAGGCCCTGCTCCTTTTTCCCTTTTCTTGTACTTTTTTGTTAAAGGAAAGACATTCCAAATGTTATCTCAGTTGTCATTTATTCCTTAAATACTTACATTCTGGATTAAACCTGCCCATATATGGGGCTAAAAGTTCTGTGCTTTCTTATACATTTATTTTAGTTTCATTCATTAAACACATGACATTGGGTTTCCTTATTATTCTTTTTACTTCCAAGCATTTGATATTATTGATCTTCTCTTCCTTGAATCTCTCTTGATTTCACTGTTAACATGTATCTACCAATACTCCAATTACTCTGATATTTGTCAATCTTCTGTGAATCTTCTTCTTTATATATTTTCATTTACATAGTTAAGTTCATTCTTTTATCACTCAGTCTATTTCTGGACTTTTCTTTTCTCACAGATTTTCTTGTATCACCTAAATATATGCGACTTTGTCCACATGGACTGTTCTGAAATTTCCAAATGCCTACTGACACTTTTTCATGGAAATATTGATCCTTTGACTAAAAATTGTTAAAATAAATTTGTTACCTTATTCTCTACACATCTTCCTCCTCCAGTATTCTTGGTCTTGAATTCATGGTTCATTCATGCCTCTATGTGAATTTCAGGAACTTTCCTTTCATCTGCCAACTAGTTCTTTGGTTTTTCTAGTTTCCCTTGTTATCACTGAAAGACTTTTCCAATAAAACCAACAAAGCAAAGGTTAACTGCCTATCATATGAATAATCCAGCAATAAGTACGGACTATAATCATGGCCTTAGTCTCACGGCAAATTTATTGCAAGTTTACATTACTTAGCTTTGTCCTTCCTGTTTTATAATAATACTGTTTTAATTTCATATTCCCTATATAAGCAAAATATATCATTAAGAGTGGACTTATCATTAGACATATATACTCCTTTCTCTTCCCTAACGCTTTTGTTAAACGAGTGATTACTTTTCACAAGAAGTATTCTTGGAAAAAAAAATTACCATAACCAGGTTCAGCACCTGAGATATGTGAAGAGTATACATTTTTTATTGTCAGATAAAAGAAGTTAATTTTCTCGCTTTTGGACAATTTAGGCCTTTTGTGTTTGTTGAATTCAAGAGTACTTAAATTTTAAAAATTAAAATTTTCTCATTAATTCTTTGTAAGATGCATTGTGAGTAACTTTTAAATGTATGTACATGCTACTCCAATTTGTATATTAAAAGATGGAATTATCTTTTTCAAGATTATGACATTTCATAGAAATTGAATATATATGGTACTACAGAGGCTATAACTGACTTATGTGCAGCATGACTCTCCAAATGGACTATATATTATTTAGTACTTCTTTAACATATCAGAATATTGATTTTATTTTCCAAGGAACATTTAGTAGACCAAAAGTTGGAAAACAAAGTGGGAAATACTGACCCATGGATTTTATATATAAACTTGTCATTATTTTTTTCTAGTTTAAAAGAATATTTATCATTACATTAATTTAATTTAAAAGTATAAAATACCTAATAAAAAAAAACTAAGAAAATATGCTTTCAATAGAATTACTCTCATAAATTACTGTCTTATTAAATTATTTTTACAAAGGACTATGATACTCATGATTAACTAGAAAAAACATTTTACCTCTGTGACACCAACTACTTTGCTTGTATCTGGATTAGTCTACAAAGATGTCTTGTCATCCCCAGTTTGTATGATTATAGTAGAAAATTCCTATTTTCCCAGTTCTACAAAGTTTTATATTTGGAAAACTCATCCCTATTGGAAAATAATAAAACTAAAAGCCATCAATATAAAGGCAAATTAATGTTTATAAAATATATTAAACATGTGTAAGATGTTTGTGCATGTATTTGTGTGTAGAGATGTAGACAGACATAATTTTGTAGACATAGATATATGTATATATGTGTATATATGTTTATGTGTGTATAAGATACAACTAATGCAAATTAAATTCATGTTTTCATAAAAACCAAGTAAAAGTATTTTAACAACAATGTATTAAGAAAAATGTTTATTCCAAAAGAAACTCACTTTGATGACTTTTATAATAATAAACAAATCCAGAAAATAATATTTTCTAAGTTTCATAGAGCAAGAGTAACAGAAACATGATGAATAGGGAAAAAAGTGTATATCTATATGTCATTGTTTCACCAACGTAAAGGAATCTATACCATCTAAAAAATCCTCCTCCTGCAACCTTATTTCTGAGGTAGGAAAGTATATGACTAAAGAGTCTTTCCACTGGATCATTATCAGTACAGGCATTTTTACTATTAAAAATAAACTAAGTAAGTGGGATCCTATTTCAGTGTTCTTAGCCATGTATACCTTAGTCAGAATAGGCTTATGAGCTCTTCATCTGCACTCATACACATACACACAAACACATGAAAAAAAAATGTTTTAACATCTTTTTTGTAGTATAAATGCTTTACAATGGTGTGTTAGTTTCTGCTTTATAACAAAGTGAATCAGCTATACATATACATATATCCCCATATCCCCTCCCTCTTGCAGCTCCCTCCCACCCTCCCTATCCCACCCCTCTAGGTGGTCACAAAGCACGAAGCTGATCTCCCTGTGCTATGCGGCTGCTTCCCACTAGCTATCTATTTTACATTTGGTAGTGTATATATGTCCATGCCACTGTCTCACTTCATCCAAGCTTACCCTTCACATGGTAAAGACAGATGTTGAGGTAAAATGATCTGGATCACATCTGGGATGGTGATGCTCTCTGATTGAGAGGAATTACTTTTCGGTTTTCATAATTGGAACAATGATGCTACATGAATATCCTTGGACTCCATAGGCTTCATATTTCTCAGGTCTTTTGGTTCCCAGAGGTAGACACTGGCATGGTCTGCCTTGTATGTAGAGTCAGCTATTGGTAAAATCTTCCTTTTAAGTATCCACAGAAAGTATATTTGTTCACAAGCTCATATTACACTTATATACTCACATTCCAATTAACTTACTCTACTGTGATGAAAGGAGAAGCACCATTTTCCCTCCTTGTCCCCTTGTCCAGGTAAGTAAGTTGATCCTAATTTCTATCCTTTTTACTCGCAGCTTTGCACTGTATGATATAAGGTGTTAAAACTTTAAAATATAGTATACTACAGCTCATAAGTACCTTAGAGCTAGTACATCTATAGTGAGAAGATACAATAAAGTGGGAATAGTGTTTTCTATGGAAGAATGAAACCTAATGTGACCTGAGTTCATCATTAAAGCAGTGTGGCTTCAGATATAAAGTATATGTGTGTTACTGGGGCCAGATGAAATCTTAGATACCTCCTTGCATCAGAAGCCTGAGCTGAGCAAGTAAGAATCAGTGTAAAAGGTACTGTATATTAAACACTTAGGTAAGGGGGATTTTTAGGATTGTTAAAGACAATGGTGGATGTCTAGTGATCACTAATCTCCCCAAAATCCCTTCTCAAATGAGATGTCATAACTTCATGACTATGAAAATTCTATACAAAATTACACACTCAGCATTATTTGAGAACAATGAATGGCAAAACTGCAAAATAACTGTGAGTAAAAGAAAAAAAAAACTCAACATTTTGATCCAACAAGTGCAAGCTCCCCATTGGCCTCTCATTGGCTTTCAGCTAAGCAAAGGCCAGCTGAGAAAAAATGCAAAGAAGACAAAGAAGCAATTCTAGCAAAGGTCCTATGGGATAGTTGGAGCAACCTCCAGAAAGATTAAATCTATCCTAAAGTTTAAAATACTAAAATGGTAACCAGGCAGGTCAGAGCACAGACCATAGGGAAGGGATTTCAAAGTAGCTGCTATTAAAAAAAAAAAAAAAGCCAAAGCCAGGACCAGGTATAAAATTTAAAGGGATAGATTTAAAGGGGTGAATGAGATATAAAGGGACAGGATTCTAAATATTTAACTTCTATGAAATTAAAAAGGCAAATAAGAAAGAAGATGTGTCATTTGTCAATGAGGAGGTGGAGTGAGAAAGAAGAAAAAGGGAGAGATTTAGAGTCTTACAAGGTAAACAGGGAAAACATACACATACTCAAGATTGAAAGAGCCACAATCAACCCAGCCTACCAAAACAAACATACAGGAACACAAACAGACAAGCAATTAACTCTGCTAATGCACCCAATTTTTCCTAGTCTAGTAGGAAATGACACCATTAAAATGGAAATCTAGTAGAACTCCCTAATATCTTAAATGAACAAAAGTAATGTAAAATTAAGAGGAAAATATTTTCAAATTTCAAGAAGTAAAACTTCACACAAATCAACTGAATAAACCTATTTTGAAAATAACAAGGAATCAGGAAAAGGAAATATAAGCCTACATTTCAGAGAGAATTAAACATACTCAAGCAAGTATCTGAGGATGTGAAAAATTATCTTCAATAAGAAATAAAGAACAAAGATGGAAAAAATTAAAAAGTTGATTTAAATCAGAAAAAATGTGCCAAAAGTAAACAAATTACCTCAAAAACAACAAAAAAAAATTTTAATATGCCCCAAGGAGAATGGATTAAAATTAAATTAAAAAATACATTAAATAAATATAGGAAAAAACCATCATAATGAAAATAGCATAATGGAGCAAAAGCATTAGAAAGGAGTCAAACTGGAACATAGACAAAGAAAGAATAATATTTATATAATTGGAGTCCCTGAAAAAGAAAAAAACAAAACAATTAAATTTTTATAACTATAAGCAAATAAATTTTTCAGAGATAGAAAAAATGTGAATCTACACATTGAAAAGGTTTACCAAACACTTGAGAAAATTAATCCAAAATAATCAATGTCTAGACTTTTTCCAGTAAAACTATTATTTTTCCTAGTAAAACTATTACATTTCAAAGATAAAATCCTCATAGTGCCCAGACAAAAAAGATCTAATAATGCACAAGGGCAAAAGAATTAGACAAGCATCAGACTTTGCAAAATCAATGTAAAATCAAGAAGCTAATAGAGTAGTATTTTTTAAAACTTAGTTTATATCTAGAAAATATGTCTTTCAAATATCAAACATATTAGAAAAAAAGTTTTTAATATTCAAAAACTTAGGGAATTCTGCACTTTTCAGTCTTTCTTACACATTCTGCCAGAGGTTGATGTCATCTAAATAATGACTGAGGAAACTTTTGGCAGAAGCCTGATGGTGGGCATTTTAAAATATATAAATGTACTTACACAATTAGACAAAGATGGGGATAAAGATAGACAATGTTATATCATATGAATAAGTAGAAATAAGGCAGCTGAAATAATGGTTGAGGAGAAATAAGAAAACAGAAAAATAAAGGTTATTGTTATAAAGGCAATAAATGATTTAAAAGATCTTAAAGGGTAAAATAAAAAAACATAACACAAAAGTCAAGAAGGAAGCTATAAGTTCAGTGGTAACCACTAGAACAAATGCATATACCTTCTTAAATACCAAAAAGAGTTTGAGAGAGGGAGAGAGAGGAAGGAGAGAGAACAAAGAATATGTACATAGTTCCAGAAAATTGATTCTAAAATTAGTGGTGAAAATTTGAGGAGAATCAGGACTTGCATATATTCAAAGTATCTCTCTCAAGATAGTTATTAATTACAAGGGTAAAGATAGTAACTTTACATTGCAGAAACTCAGCAGACATTCCCTTATTCAAGTGGCCAAGGAAAACATTGCCAGTATTAAGTCATAATGATGTCATAAACTCCTAGATATGATTCCCTGAAGACATGACATCATTTCTCTGCTATGCTTGCAAAACTATGCTTATTTCAACTATGAGAGAATGTAAGGCAAACCCACATCGAGGGATATTACAACACAATTGATCAGTACTCTTCAACCAAAGTGTGTTGAAAATGCCAGAGTCATGAAAAACAAGGAAAGATTGAACAGCTGCTACAGGTTCAAGGAAACTACAGAGACAAAACATAATGCAATGTGAGCTAGCTGATAGGATCTGGAAGAGATAAAGGAAAAATGGGTGAAATTTGAGTAAGCCTGTATTTTAGTCAATAACATTACATCAATATTAGTTTACTGATTTGATATAATTTGGGGATGAGTATATTTTTGCAAGTCTAAAATTATTACAAAATTAAAATTTTAAGAAAAGCTCATTGGAAAAAATGAACACAAATTAAGTTAGAATCTCTTTAAGAACAAAGAGAAAATGAGTGATCTGAACAAGGTATCATTTCCATAACAAAAAGGAAAATCCAATAAATATGTTTCATTCCTAATTTTAATCTAAGTCAGCAAGACACTTTGCTAATCAGACCATCAAGTAAATATTAATTTATGAGCCTGCCAAACTTAAGATTAGAGACAAAATCCAATACTTTATTTAAACTAACCAAAGGAAAATCCATATTTATTTGTTAATTTTCAAAAACAAGGGCCATCAGTGATACCTATGCAGGACACTCCAAGTCTGGATAGAGACCTGTATGGAGCTGGTCCCTGTTTCTCTCCTTTAATATTCTCTCCAACCCTCCACCTGCCCTCTGCCATCACAATCACCATCACCATTGGCTGGCACTATTTTCTTCATAAATTCACCCAGACTATAAGATTGGGATATCAGAATTTTGTTCACACCCTGATTTGGGGTAATTTTTACCCATGTTGGATTTGGGCTGGGTTCAGGACTCTGAGTTACCACTGCCTACTCTCGGCCTAGAGCCACTGGTATGGACCCATGAAAAAGGCTCTTTCAGCTCCCTGTTCCAACCATTGTCCCACCCTTGGTCTAGAAGACTCCAGAGAGGCATAAGTCAGGAGGTAGGAGACAGCACCTAATAGATACTAGGTTTGCTATATCTGACTAAATGGCCCATGCATGTTGAGAGATGTTTATGTTATTATTTCCCATCCAAAGCCAAAGTGAACGTGCCTGTGGTTACCAGTGATAAATGTATGCCTTTGTCACAAACATTTTACAAATATAATTTATCGTGTTACCTAGGAATAACATTGGAACCTAAAAATTACAGGTTGCATATTCTCCAGGTTTAACATTTGAATTCATTCTTTACTATGGAAACTTCTTGTTCAGTACCTTGAAAGGGACAAAGAAGTCCCTTTCCCCTTCAATGTTCCTGATAATGACTTTCAAATGTTGACATTTATGCATGAACAGAAGCCACTTTTCAAAGAATAATGTAACTGAATTCATCTTTTTCTTTTGTCCTTTAAATGACTTTTCAGCTTACCTCACTTATCTATCTTACTTCTTGGTTTTGCCATACTCTCTCATCTTCTGAGATCATTGAGTCAGGGCTTCAAGGTGATCCTCTTCAAAGAAACATGCCTTGGTATTAGGCCTTGTCTGTTTTGGATCAAGGCTTCAGAGCCTACTCCTGCAGAAAATTTTAAGTAATGCATCAGTTGCTAATTTTTAAAAAGTGTTATTTGAGGAAATATGCTGTTTGTGTAGAGTTTTATCTCACATTAAAATGACAGTGAAAGAAACCTTGAGGGGAAATATGGAATAATTTAGCATAAATGTATAGACAACCTCAGATAGGGAATTTTTTTCCAAAAAAATTATAAAAGTCTATTCAAGGTACATAAGTGGCTAAGTAAAATTTTCATGAAAGTCTATTTTGCTTTAAAAAAGCTTTCCATTATACATTAGGTTCATTGAAATTTAAGCTTTCAATAGGATTGAAAAACATTAATGCCAGCTTACAGAGAGTCAGGTATTTTGCTCAATGCTGAGACAGCGAAGACTAATGGCTCCTTATTTGGAGGGGAACACGGTCTAATAGAGGAAACTTTCATGTATGTGACTGAGTAAATTGCAATATACTAAGTGTCAGGAGATCCCAGAAGAAGTGGTGATTTAAATTGTCTGCGGAGCATGAATATTCATTTTCAAAGGAACTAATATTGAATCGAGCTATGTGAGACATGTTTTGCTTTTTACCTATGAATTCTGTATTATCTCAACAAATCCTTCTCCAAACCTGTGATTTTATAATTCTTGAATTTCACTTTGCTCCCATGCTTTCACAATTTTGGAGCCAGAATATATATGAAGCCATAGTGTGTGACCCCACAAACCCCTTTCTTCACCCAGTCTTTATAAACCTTTCCCTGGGAGTTTGGGTCTTTTAAGCACTAGCTTCCCTGGACTTCTTGCTTGACACCCTGCGATAAAGCTATTTCTTTCTACTTCACCCGAAACTCTGTCACTTAGATTTAATCCAGCACCTATGTACAGAGGCCAAATTTCGGCAATACTAGTGACATCACGTTTTTGCCACTTGTTGATAAAAATAATTTTTATTTAATATTCCATCCACTAATTTCTTTATCTATGAAACAATAACAAGTATTAACGTGCTTGAAATATTTTACATAACTTTTTCAAGTTCTTTACATATAATTATGGATAATCTATATTTTCACACTTATGTAGGCTTTCATGAAAACTTTACTTAGCCACTTAGGTACTTTGAATAAACTTCTATAATTTTTTGGGGAAAAAAATCCCTATCTGAGGTTGTCTATATATTTATGCTAAATTATTCCATTTTTCCCCTCAAGGTTTCTTTCACTGTCTCTTTTTTTTTTTTTTTTTGGCAGTATGCGGGCCTCTAACTGTTGTGGCCTCTCCGGTTGCGGAGCACAGGCTCCGGATGCGCAGGCTCAGCGGCCATGGCTCACCGGCCCAGCCGCTCCGCGGCATGTGGGATCTTCGCGGATGAGGCACGAACCTGGGTCCTCTGCATCAGCAGGCGGACTCTCAACCACTGCGCCACCAGGGAAGCCCTCTTTCACTGTCATTTTAATGTGAGATAAAACTCTACACAAAGAGCATATTTCTTCAAATAACACTTTTTAAAAATTAGCAAATATTCTTCTGTCCCTGAGGTTTATTCTGTTATGATTTTAAAATACGGTCCTAAAAAGTAAAGCAGTTACTTAAAGGCAGCCCAACTTCTTCTAAACCTCCTAACTTTCTCTTTAGACTACTTGAGGCATATTGTTACAGAATTAGTGTTTCACTAACCTATCTTTCTAAATATTAAACATAAATAAGTGCATACATTTTAAAAGCAGATTATTTTAATTACATTGGATTAAGAATGAGGAGACTGTATATTCTAACAACACTCGCAAGTTCTTTCTTAAATCCTTCTTTAATACACATTTTCTTTAATTCTTATCTTTCTCTATTTAATCTCATATGTTCTCTTGTAGTTTAGGACAGTTTAACTCATTCTTTTGCATTATTAGTATTTAAAATCCATTAAGCAACAAAGAAATGTAAATTGGTTTTCAAACAATTTTTAAATAAAGAGGGAAAAAATGGAAAATTCATAATTTAATAAATAATAAATACATTTAGTAAAATAAGTATGAAAGCCCTATGTGTCAGTCTCTAAGCTAGCTATTATCCCACATATTATCTTCCTGAATACTTTCAATAACTTCATTAGCCATGTATTCTTAATCATGATTCACAGAAGAGAAACTTCAGACTCAGAAAAGTGAAACGTCAGAGCCAATACCACACAGCTTGTGTTTTGGAGGCCCTAGCCTTGCTCTGTGCTTCTGCTTAGTTTTATTAAATGGAAGGTCTAGAATTTGAGTCATGTTTTTTCTGATTCTACAGGCTGTGCTCTATTTCCCAATATTTGGTTCTTTGTTGTACCCATGGAGTTGAGCAGATTATCATTCTGGTCATAAAAATGAAATTTCTGACTCAAGTAAGTATCACTCACCTACCCACAGGGGTTCTAAATGCAATACACAGCATAACAGACACCTCTTGTTACATATAAAGTAACAACATTTTAAAATATGGTTTTCCAAATTTTTAAAACTATTTAAATCTTTACCCACTATGTTTCCAAATTTCCCTTTCATATTTGAATTTTCACCTTTTAAAATCTAAAGCATCTTTATAT
Source organism: Leucopleurus acutus (assembly GCF_964270905.1). Classification (NCBI taxonomy): domain Eukaryota; kingdom Metazoa; phylum Chordata; class Mammalia; order Artiodactyla; family Delphinidae; genus Leucopleurus; species Leucopleurus acutus. Next base: position 25,569,528 of record NC_139159.1, on the reverse strand, counting down.
ATAGAAGATACAGAACAACTGAGAATGAAAATATAGTTCTGAAATACTCTGAATAGGCACAGGACTAAACTTATACAAAAGTCAGTTAAATGCCTTTCACAGCATCCTACAGACCAAAGGAATCATGCCCCATCAGTTCACAAATAAGTAGGAAATTCCAGATCAGTGGTGTTCCCCCGAAACACCTTGCCCTGGGCTAAGGGGACAATTTTCCATCCTCTCACTCTCAGCAGAAACAATTTTGTTGTCCTCAGCTGACTCAGGGTAATTGTAGGTAGAGAAGCATCCACAAGCTAGTTCTCATTAATTTGTTTTCCAGTGTTTGTTATGATACATGCATGCTTTTGCTCTTTATAATAAATCAAGGTAACTATTCTTTTCTTTGTTTCATTAAGTTGCACAGTAGAGAGGCAGAAAGGTACTGAAGCAAGAGCACTGAGCAGGTACTTGGGTCTAAGATCTATTCTTGGTCATGCCACTGATTGTGTAAAGCTTGGAAAGCCAGAAAATTTCTCTGCACCTCTGCTTGTTTGAAAGCTAAAATTCTTAGATCATTTCTAGTCACTCTAAGAGATCTATGTTTTAAGTCTAAGGTAACACTGAAAAGTGAACACAGATCTGGATTTCAGTGTTTGCTCTGCATATCTAAGACATCTCTGAGCACAAAACAGGGAAAGCCCTACCAGAAAATATTATGTATAATAGTTACTCTGAGAAATGTCATTTGATGTTTGTAAAACTATAATCAAATATAAATATTGGGTATTTAAATAATTATATGAGTTGAATCAATGTGTAAGACAGAATGTCCCCTGCCCCACACATATGCATAAAATCTAAAATATTACCAAGTTGTATTCCTAATGAGTATGGAATGTCTTGGGTTCAAGCTTTGTTTATAACTAAGGATTAATGCATGCAAGAGAATGAAGTTAACAATAATAATGCTTATAATGAATAATTCTGTCAGGCGTAATTATCGTTATAATCTCTGGACTTTCAAGACAAGTCCAAGAGGCATTGCACAATAAAATTGTTTAATAAACCTATAACTTCAGTAACACAATATGTCTGTGTAATTGCCACTTTTAGACTTTTCAAATGTCAGTAAAAGGAATTATTTTTCCTTTTAATTCAATGATGTCAATAGAATACTTAATCACCTTTTATTACCCTACAGCATGGAGTATATATTTCCTCAACCATAATTAATCAGAAATAAATGTGAGTTCTATTCCATTTTGCTAAAATTATGATTATTATAATATTTAAGCAGGATAGTAAATTTTTATTGAGAAAAAAATACAAAATCGGTTATCACATTTTCTACTTACTGATTCTTTCTTGTTACATATTTCATGTACATATAAACAACCTTAACATTTTTTCTAAAAATTACACTAGGTTCCTGGAAATATTCACAAATATAACTTGGAAAAGAGCCACCTAGTTAGTAAAAAGTATGAGACCAATCATCATTTAGAAAATAACTTTAAATAGAAAATAACTTTAAATAGAAAAACTGGGAAAATTTTTATCTCACAGATATCCCATAATCTCCTTCAAGTGTAATTAATCAGTTACTAACTCAGGGATGCCTTTTGAATTCATCCTAAAGAAGACACTTTTTCAAGACTCAGTCAACCATAAGACAACTCTTCTCTGGGCTTCTCCATGTCACTAGTTCTCAGATTGTGGTCTAAGGACCAGAAGCATCACCTGGAAACTTTTTGAAATGCGAATTATTGTTCCTCATCTAAACCGACTGAATGAGAGAGTCTGGGGTGGGCCCAACAATCTATATTTTAACTAGCCTTCCCTGTGATTCTGATATACAGTAAAGGCTGAGCACCACTTTTCTATGTATATGTGTCTTTTTAATAGACTTTTTAAAGAGCAGTTTTAGCTTCACAGCAAAATTGAGCAGAAAGTATAGACAGTTCCTCTATGTCCCCTGCCTCACACATATGCATAGCCCCCCCAACCATCAACAGTTATTACAACTGATGAAATTTTATATGTAATTTAAGAATGATAAAAGCTGTCTTCCTCTGGAAATCAAATTTTTGTACCTTTAGTCTTTCTTTAAAGAGTAGTTTAAAAATAACTTAAAGGCATCCTTTGCTTGTTCATTTCATTTGCTAGTTAGAATTCATGTAGTGATAAAACTGAAGTTTTAATGATCGCTAAATAGCATATAGGACAGTAATAATATTGTGAAAGGGTTCACTGGAGATTCTGAGAATTCATGACATCTCCTAAGATCCTTTTTACCTCATAGTATCACACAGCAATCAAAAGGCAAGAAAAAGCAATTGTCAAGTATCTGTCATGAACTAAGCTGTTAAACATTCTTATACAGTTTTAGAGTAATCCTTTTAGTCAAAATCTTGCTAATTTATCACATAATAGCTTGTAGTTGTGGGCCTTTATTACTTGTGGGTAGCTGTGATATATGTATGTTATTGTGGTATTTGATATTTTTTTAACTTTTCAGTCGTTCAAACAGAATTTCTGGTAGGCAATGAGAAACACAGTTCCAGAGGAACTTCTCAAGAATCTGTCTCACCATATGGAAAGGAATATCATTCTATTTAATGATTTGCTGCCTGAGTGTGTATCTTACATTCCAGAGTCTCAGAGGCAGAGAGCTGAACCTTTAAGACGATACTTTTGAAAGTGAAAGAGATGCTATGATTACTCAGAGACAACAGGTTTAATTGGTAAGCTGAGATAGCCCCCTTACTTTAAATTTTTCTAACAGTGCAGACTTTTGACTTTCTTTTTTTTATATTTAACTTTCTTGTGATTCAGGATTTTTTTGATTCATAGTTATGCTACAAAAATGGCCATGACAAAGTCTTAGAAATGCACAACCTGCCAGGACTGAATCAGGAAGAAATAGAAAATACGAACAGACCAATCACAAGCACTGAAATTGAAACTGTGATTAAAAATCTTCCAACAAACAAAAGCCCAGGACCAGATGGCTTCACAGACGAATTCTATCAAACATTTAGAGAAGAGCTAACATCTATCCTTCTTAAACTCTTCCAAAATATAGCAGAGGGAGGAACACTCCCAAATTCCTTCTACGAGGCCACCATCACTTTGATACCAAAACCAGACAAGGGAGGCCGCCGAGTTCCGTCAAGTCTGTACTTGAAATGAATGCAAGATTTTTGACTTCAAGTAGTGAGAAGGCGGAAGATGGCGGAAGAGTAAGACGCGGAGATCACCTTCCTCCCCACAGATACACCAGAAATACATCTACACGTGGAACAACTCCTACAGAACACCTACTGAAGGCTGGCAGAAGACCTCAGACCTCCCAAAAGGCAAGAAACTCCCCAGGTACATGGGTAGGGCAAAAGAAAAAACAGAGACAAAAGAATAGGGACGGCACCTGCACCAGTGGGAGGGAGCTGTGAAGGAGGAAAAGTTTCCACACACTAGGAAGCCCCTTCGCGGGCGGAGACTGCGGGAGGCGGAGGGGGGAGCTTCGAAGCTGCGGAGGACTGCACAGCAACGGGTGCAGAGGGCAAAGTGGGGAGATTCCCGCACAGAGGATCGGTGCCGACCGGCACTCACCAGCCCGAGAGGCTTGTCTGCTCACCCGCCGGGGCGGGCGGGGCTGCGAGCTGAGGCCGGAGCGCAGGGAGAGGACTGGGGTTGGAGGCTTGAACATAGCCTGAAGGGGTTAGTGCACCACAGCTAGCCGGGAGGGAGTCTGGGGAAAAGCCTGCACCTGCCGAAGAGGCAGGAGACTTTTCCTTCCCTCTTTGTTTCCTGGGGCGTGAGGAGAGGGGTTTAAGAACGCTGCTTAAAGGAACTCCAGAGACGGGCGCGAGCCGCGGCTAAAAGCGCGAACCCCAGAGACGGGCGCGAGCCGCGGCTGAAAGCGCGGACCCCAGAGACGGGCGCGAGCCGGGGCTGAAAGCTCGGAATCCAGAGACGGGCGCGAGCCGCGGCTGAAAGCGCGGAATCCAGAGACGGGCGCGAGCCGCGGCTGAAAGCGCGGAATCCAGAGACGGGCGCGAGCCGCGGCTGAAAGCGCGGAATCCAGAGACGGGCACAAGCCGCGGCTAAAAGCGCGGACCCCAGAGGCGGGCGGGAGATTTTAAGGCTGCTGCTGCCGCCACCGAGGGGCCTGTGTGTGAGCACAGGTCACTCTCCACACCCCTCTTCCGCGGAGCCTGTGCAGCCCGCCACTGCCAGGTTCCCGGGATCCAGGGACAACTTCCCCGGGACAGCGCACAGCGCGCCTCAGGCTGGTGCAAAGTCACGCCGGCCTTTGCCACCGCAGGCCCGCCCCGCACTCTGTGCCCCTCCGTCCCCGCCGGCCTGAGTGCGCCAGAGCCCCCAGTCAGCGGCTCTTTTAACCCCATCCTGTCTGAGCAAAAAACAGACGCCCTCCAGCGATCTACACGCAGAGGCAGGGCCAAATCCAAAGCTGAGCCCTGAGAGCTGTGAGAACAAAGAAGAGAAAGGGAAATCTCTCCCAGCAGCCTCAGAAGCAGCGGATTAAAGCTCCACAATCAACTTGATGTACCCTGCATCTATGGAATACCTGAATAGACAACCAATCATCCCAAATTAAGGAAGTGGACTTTAGGAGCAAGATCTATGATTTTTTCCCCTTTCCTCTTTTTGTGAATGTGTATGTGTATGCTTCTGTGTGAGAGCTTGTCTGTATAGTCTTGCTTCCACCATTTGTCCTAGGGTTCTATCCGTCCATGTTTTTTTTTAATTTTTTTCTTAATAATTAATTTTAATAACAATATTATACTTTACCTTCATTCTTTCTTTCTTTCTTTCCGTCCTTCCTTCCCTCCTTTAGACAACGAATCATCCCAAATTGAGGAGGTGGTCTCTGACAGCAAGATTTAGGATTTTTCCCCATTTACCTCTTTTAGTGAGGGTGTATGTGTATGCTTCTGTGTAAGATTTTGTCTGTATAGCTTTGCTGCCAACATTTGTCCTAAGGTTCTTTCCGTCCCTTTTTTTTTTTCTAAATAAGAATTTTTTAATTCAATAACTTTATTATACTTTATTTTATTTTTACTGTATCTTCTTTCTTTCTGTCTTTTTTCTTTCTTTCCCTCCTTCCTTCCTTCCTCTCTCCCTCCCTCCCTCCTTTCTTTCCTTCTTGCCTTCTTTCCTTCTTTGCTTCTTTCTTTCTTCCTTCCTTCCTTCCTACCCTCCTTTCCTTCTTTCTTTCCTCATACTTCTACTAATTCCCTCTACTTTTTCTCCCTTTTATCCTGAGCCGTGTGGATGAAAAGCTTTTGGTGCTCCAGCCAGGAGGCAGGGCTCTGCCTCTGAGGTAGGAGAGCCAACTTCAGGACACTGATCAACAAGAGACCTCCCAGCTCCACATAATATCAAACGGCGAAAATCTCCCAGAGACCTCCATCTTAACATCAGCACCCAGCTTCACTCAACGACCAGCAAGCCACAGTGCTGGAAAACCTATGCCAAACAACTAGCAAAACAGGAATACAACCCCACCCATTAGCAGAGAGGCTGCCTAAAATCATAATAAGGCCACAGACACCCCAAAACACACCACCAGACGTGAACCTGCCCACTAGAGAGACAAGATCCAGCCTCATCCACCACAACACAGGCACTAGTCCCCTCCACCAGGAAGCCTACACAACCCACTGAACCAACCTTAGCCACTGGAGACAGACATCAAAAACAGGAGGAACTACGAACCTGCAGCCTGCAAAAAGGAGACCCCAAACACAGTAAGATAAGCAAAATGAGAAGACAGAAAAACACACAGCAGATAAAGGAGCAAGATAAAAATGCACCAGACCTAACAAATGAAGAGGAAATAGGCAGTCTACCTGAAAGAGAATTCAGAATAATGATAGTAAGGTTGATCCGAAATCTTGGAGATAGAATGGACAATAGATTGGACAAAATGCAAGAATCAGTTAACAAGGACCTAGAAGAACTAAAGATGAAACAAGCAACGATGAACAGCACAATAAATGAAATTAAAAGTACTCTAGATGGGATCAATAGCAGAATAACTGAGGCAGAAGAACGGATAAGTGACCTGGAAGATAAAATAGTGGAAATAACTACTGCAGAGCAGAATAAAGAAAAAAGAATGAAAAGAACTGAGGACAGTCTCAGAGACCTCTGGGACAACATTAAACGCACCAACATTCGAATTATAGGGGTTCCAGAAGAAGAAGAGAAAAAGAAAGGGACTGAGAAAATATTTGAAGAGATTATAGTTGAAAACTTCCCTAACATGGGAAAGGAAATAGTTAATCAAGTCCAGGAAGCACAGAGAGTCCCATACAAGATAAATACAAGGAGAAATACGCCAAGACACATATTAATCAAACTGTCAAAAATTAAATACAAAGAAAGCATATTAAAAGCAGCAAGGGAAAAACAACAAATAACACATAAGGGAATCCCCGTAAGGTTAACAGCTGATCTCTCAGCAGAAACCCTACAAGCCAGAAGGGAGTGGCAGGACATACTGAAAGTGATGAAGGAGAAAAACATGCAGCCAAGACTACTCTACCCAGCAAGGATCTCATTCAGATTTGATGGAGAAATTAAAACCTTTACAGACAAGCAAAAGCTGAGAGAGTTCAGCACCACCAAACCAGCTTTACAACAAATGCTAAAGGATCTTTTCTAGGCAAGAAACACAAGAGAAGGAAAAGACCTATAATAACGAACCCAAAACAATTTAGAAAATGGGAATAGGAACATACATATCGATAATTACCTTAAATGTAAATGGACTAAATGCTCCCACCAAAAGACACAGATTAGCTGAATGGATACAAAAACAAGACCCTTATATATGCTGTCTACAAGAGACCCACTTCAGACCTAGAGACACATACAGACTGAAAGTAAGGGGATGGAAAAAGATATTCCATGCAAATGGAAGCCAAAAGAAAGCTGGAGTAGCAATTCTCATATCAGACAAAATAGACTTTAAAATAAGGACTATTAAAAGAGACAAAGAAGGACACTACATAATGATCAAGGGATCGATCCAAGAAGAAGATATAACAATTGTAAATATTTATGCACCCAACATAGGAGCACCTCAATACATAAGGCAAATACTAACAGCCATAAAAGGGGAAATCGACAGTAACACATTCATAGTAGGGGACTTAAACACCCCACTTTCACCCATGGACAGATCATCCAAAATGAAAATAAATAAGGAAACACAAGCTTTAAATGATACATTAAACAAGATGGACTTAATTGATATTTATAGGACACTCCACCCAAAAACAACAGAATACACATTTTTCTCAAGTGCTCATGGAACATTCTCCAGAATAGATCATATCTTAGGTCACAAATCAAGCCTTGGTAAATTTAAGAAAATTGAAATTGTATCAAGTATCTTTTCTGACCACAACGCCATGAGACTAGATATCAATTACAGGAAAAGATCTGTAAAAAATACAAACACATGGAGGCTAAACAATACACTACTTAATAATGAAGATATCACTGAAGAAATCAAAGAGGAAATCAAAAAATACCTAGAAACAAATGACAATGGAGACACAACGACCCAAAACCTGTGGGATGCAGCAAAAGCAGTTCTAAGGGGGAAGTTTATAGCAATACAAGCCCACCTTAAGAAGCAGGAAACATCTCGAATAAACAACCTAACCTTGCACCTCAAGCAATTAGAGAAAGAAGAACAAAAAAACCCCAAAGCTAGCAGAAGGAAAGAAATCATAAAAATCAGATCAGAAATAAATGAAAAAGAAATGAAGGAAACAATAGCAAAGATCAATAAAACTAAAAGCTGGTTCTTTGAGAAGATAAACAAAATAGATAAACCACTAGCCAGACTCATCAAGAAAAAAAGGGAGAAGACTCAAATCAATAGAATTAGAAATGAAAAAGGAGAGGTAACAACTGACACTGCAGAGATAAAAGAGATCATGAGAGATTACTACAAGCAACTCTATGCCAATAAAATGGACAATCTGGAAGAAATGGACAAATTCTTAGAAATGCACAACCTGCCAAGACTGAATCAGGAAGAAATAGAAAATATGAACAGACCAATCACAAGCACTGAAATTGAAACTGTGATTAAAAACCTTCCAACAAAGAAAAGCCCAGGACCAGATGGCTCCACAGGCGAATTCTATCAAACATTTAGAGAAGAGCTAACACCTATCCTTCTCAAACTCTTCCAAAATATAGCAGAGGGAGGACCACTCCCAAACTCCTTCTACGAGGCCACCATCACCTTGATACAAAACCAGAGAAGGATGTCACAAAGAAAGAAAACTACAGGCCAATATCACTGATGAACATAGATGCAAAAATCCTCAACAAAATACTAGCAAACAGAATCCAACAGCACATTAAAAGGATCATACACCATGATCAAGTGGGGTTTATTCCAGGAATGCAAGGATTCTTCAATATACGCAACTCTATCAATGTGATAAACCATATTAACAAATTGAAGGAGAAAAACCATATGATCATCTCAATAGATGCAGAGAAAGCTTTTGACAAAATTCAACACCAATTTATGATAAAAACCCTGCAGAAAGTAGGCATAGAGGGAACTTTCCTCAACATAATAAAGGCCATATATGACAAGCCCACAGCAAACATCATCCTCAATGGTGAAAAACTGAAAGCATTTCCACTAAGATCAGGAACAAGACAAGGTTGCCCACTCTCACCACTATTATTCAACATTGTTTTGGAAGTTTTAGCCACAGCAATCAGAGAAGAAAAGGAATCCAAATCAGAAAAGAAGAAGTAAAGCTGTCACTGTTTGCAGATGACATGATCCTATACATAGAGAACCCTAAAGATGCTACCAGAAAACTACTAGAGCTAATCAATGAATTTGGTAAAGTGGCAGGATACAAAATTAATGCACAGAAATCTCTGGCATTCCTATATACTAATGATGAAAAATCTGAAAGTGAAATCAAGAAAACACTCCCATTTACCATTGCAACAAAAAGAATAAAATATCTAGGAATAAACCTACCTAAGGAGACAAAAGACCTGTATGCAGAAAATTATAAGACACTGATGAAAGAAATTAAAGATGATACAAATAGATGGAGAGATATACCATGTTCTTGGATTGGAAGAATCAACATTGTGAAAATGACTCTACTACCCAAAGCAATCTATAGATTCAGTGCAATCCCTATCAAACTACCACTGGCATTTTTCACAGAACTACAACAAAAAATTTCACAATTTGTATGGAAACACAAAAGACCCCGAATAGCCAAAGCAATCTTGAGAATGAAAGAAGGAACTGGAGGGATCAGGCTCCCTGACTTCAGACTATACTACAAAGCTACAGTTATCAAGACGGTATGGTACTGGCACAAAAACAGAAAGATAGATCAATGGAACAGGATAGAAAGCCCAGAGATAAACCCATGCACATATGGACACCTTATCTTTGATAAAGGTGGCAGTAATGTACAATGGAGAAAGGACAGCCTCTTCAATAAGTGGTGCTGCGAAAACTGGACAGGTACATGTAAAAGTATGAGATTAGATCACTCCCTAACACCGTACACAAAAATAAGCTCAAAATGGATTAAAGACCTAAATGTAAGGCCAGAAACTATCAAACTCTTAGAGGAAAACATAGGCAGAACACTCTATGACATAAATCACAGCAAGATCCTTTCTGACCCACCTCCTAGAGTAATGGAAATAAAAACAAAAATAAACAAATGGGACCTAATGAAACTTCAAAGCTTTTGCACAGCAAAGGAAACCATAAACAGGACCAAAAGACAACCCTCAGAATGGGAGAAAATATTTGCAAATGAAGCAACCGACAAAGGATTAATCTCCAAAATTTACAAGCAGCTCATGCAGCTCAATAACAAGAAAACAAACAACCCAATCCAAAAATGGGCAGAAGACCTAAATAGACATTTCTCCAAAGAAGATATACAGACTGCCAACAAACACATGAAAGAATGCTCAACATCATTAATCATTAGAGAAATGCAAATCAAAACTACAATGAGATATCATCTCACACCAGTCAGAATGGCCATCATCAAAAAATCTAGAAACAATAAATGCTGGAGAGGGTGTGGAGAAAAGGGAACACTCTTGCACTGCTGGTGGGAATGTGAATTGGTTCAGCCACTATGGAGAACAGTATGGAGGTTCCTTAAAAAACTAAAAATAGAACTACCATATGACCCAGCAATCCCACTACTGGGCATATACCCTGAGAAAACCAAAATTCAAAAAGAGTCATGTACCAAAATGTTCATTGCAGCTCTATTTACAATAGCCCAGAGATGGAAACAGCCTAAGTGCCCGTCATCGGATGAATGGATAAAGAAGATGTGGCACATATATACAATGGAATATTACTCAGCCATAAAAAGAAATGAAATTGAGCTATTTGTAATGAGGTGGATAGACCTAGAGTCTGTCATACAGAGTGAAGTAAGTCAGAAAGAAAAAGACAAATACCATATGCTAACACATATATATGGAATTTAAGAAAAAAAATGTCATGAAGAACCTAGGGGTAAAGCAGGAATAAAGATGCAGACCTCCTAGAGAATGGACTTGAGGTTATGGGGAGGGGGAAGGGTGAGCTGTGACAGGGCAAGAGAGAGTCATGGGCATATACACACTAACAAACGTAGTAAGGTAGATAGCTAGTGGGAAGCAGCCGCATGGCACAGGGATATTGACTCGGTGCTTTGTGACAGCCTGGAGGGGTGGGATAGGGAGGGTGGGAGGGAGGGAGACGCAACAGGGAAGACATATGGGAACATATGTTTATGTATGACTGATTCACTTTGTTATAAAGCAGAAACTAACACACCATTGTAAAGCAATTATACCCCAATAAAGATGTTAAAAAAAAAAAGGAAAACTATTAAACACATAAAAAATAAAAGATTATGAGTGAATATAAAAAAAAAATTATTTTAGCATAATATTAATGACTAATAATAATACACAGCATTTCCAAAGTAAGCAAATAACACAATATTATAATAAATTTGGGTATTAAAAGTAAATCATTTTTTAACAGAATAATTAATACTATAAATCAGTGGCTTTGTTTAATTTCAGTAAGTTCATTGAATACAAAATTTTTGTTAGAGTTGAAGATCCACAGAAAGGTGCTGATTAGTGAGTGATTAGATTTAAGAGCCACATCTCAGCACTGAGATAAAAGAATGGCAATTTGTAGATAGTCATATATCTTTTTCTTTTATTTTTCAGTTTTTCAGCTAATTCACATAAAATTCCAAGAAAATTTAGATCTCTGAAATTTATCCTCTATAGCTGCTGTTGTTGCTGATGTCAACCTATATCTTTCCTTTTACTCACCAAGGGAGAATTAGTACTGCACCTACATTTAGAGGTATATGGACTATTCTAAAGGTCAGTAAGAAAGTTGACTAAAATAAGAGTAATTTCGACTGTTTGATATAAAAGTCAAAGTTTTAGATTATTTTAATTTTAAGACCTTGAGAGATGACCTGTTTCAATGACATGCCTAAGTCAGGTCAAGACTATGTTTCATTACGTGTTGTATTATTATTTTTCCAAAAGCGCTACAAAAATGGCAACACCATTAGCAGTGATGGAATATGTAAAATTTCTGTATAAGTCTTACCTTCACTCATATAAGGCTCATTTCTTCCTTTGATCTTCTACATAAATATTCTCCTTGAATACTTGAAAATAGCACTTTATCATGCTGTTCTGAGCTACACATACTCAATTATTTTATAATCTATAATTTCTTGTATAAACATCTAAAGTTTTATACTTTTTCCAGTTTAATTGTGTTTTATTCATGCCAAAACTCCTGTGGTAAAAGAAGAAGCCCTCATAACAAAGCAACATGCATGGCAAAATTGCAAAAGAAAAAAAAATCTACCACATAGGTTTTCATCTTATATGGCTCAAGGCTACTTTTTTTAAGAAAATTTATTTTTTAATATATTTTTAAAGAGATCTAAAGCTATGTGCTTAGTGTTACTATCCAAAAATCTATATTCTTTGACATTTTGGATAAATTGAAAACATTTCAAATAAATTATTCAATTTTAAAAAGTCTTTGGAAATTAAATAAAGATATTGAAATACATATAACCATTTCAAAATAATTATCATTTTTCATATTTTCTCAGCAAAATGTTTCATATATGTGTATATATATGTATATATGTATATATATATTTTTCCAGAAATCATGTTTATTTGAATTTTAATGTACAGCAAATTTTGTCATGGCTATATTAATTTATCATTAAGAAAATGGATGTTTATAGATATAATTGGAATAAAGTATATATCTAATTTGTGCATAGTCAATATTATTTTGCATTCTTATGTGTTCATGAATTTTAAAATATGTAAATATGAGTATAAGAGTTTTAGGTGATGGGAATATGGTTTAAGGCATTGTCATAGTATCATAGTAGAATTACAATATAGAATCAGTTGAGGTAATGACAGATATTTTGCACCTTTTTTTTTTCTAATATTAAAAACTGTTTACCTGCTGGAAATGGAATGAAAATTCACTAGATCTCTACAGACATAAGCTTAGTAATCAGACTTTCTAACTCAAATCCAGGTAACAAATTACTGATATAGGGGATGATAATATCTTTGATGCAGAGTCACTGTAAAGATCAAGTGGGATGCCATATATGTAATTTTCTAGGACAATATTGGACACGGGTATGCATTTAATTGTGCTGGATATTTTAAAAATCTTAGCTTCCTTTTTTCTATACTTCCTAATGGCCCATAATCCTCAGATGTGATAGAAATGAAAAGTTACTGTCTAACAGCCACTTCCTTTCTTCTTCAACAATGGCATCCCTGAAATTTAGCTGACCAAGAAAATGTCCAGAATAAGGACTAAACTGCTAGCCCTCTTTTAACTAGCTGTGGTCATGTGACTACACGTGGTCAAAGAGATGTAGAAAATAAAGGTGGTATATACAGTTTCTGAGGTGTATATTTGTGGGAGGAGTTTTCTTTCTTCTCTCTTCTTCTGCCTGGTTGGGATGCAGATATAATGGCTGAAACTGCTGCAGTCAAGTTGACACATAGTGTTGAAACTATATTTTAGTGAAGACAAAACAATAAAGCAAGAGTTTTTCTACAAGGAAGTATTAAAAAATATATCTTGGGAAACTAAGGCCACTCATGCTAGTGTTGGTATCATCAGGTTAAAGTTTTCTTCTCTTCTAATGTCATTTTGGGTACTTTATGCATAATGATTGTCAACTTCCTATCAATCACTCTAAGGTAAAATGTGTCTGTTTTCAATGAGCTTTACTTACAGACATATAGCATCTAGGTGGATTTCCTTTTCTTATACTCTCAAACATAAATAATGTCTTAGACAATGTGGGCAGCTTTAATAGATTATTACAGACTGGGTGGCTTAAACAACAAACATTTATATCTCACAATTTTGAGGTTTGAGAAGTCCAAATTCAAGGTGCCAGTAGATCCAGTGTCTAGTGAGAATACACATATTAGTTTGCAGATGGTTATCTTCATGATGTATCCTCACATGGCAGAGGGCAGAAAGAGAGATAATGCTTTTTTATCTCTTTTCATAACAGCACTAATCCCATTCATGAGGGGTCCACCTTCATCACATAATTACATTCCAAAGGCTGCACTTCCTAATACCATCACATTAAGGGTTAGGATTTCAATATATGAATTATGAATTTTGGGGGGACACAAATATTCAGTCCATAGCACATGAAACTTGAAGACTACAAATTTCTGAAGAAAACCCAATGCATAAGATTAAAAACAAACAAACAAAACAAAAAGAGAAATTCTGATTCTGAGGGAAATAAGACTATCTAATGGAGCAAAATATAACCTTAAAAAATTGATTAGTGTCCTGAGTGAGATTAGAAAAGATCCTGACTATCCATAAAGGTAATTTCATAAAAAGTAACAGACAAAAAAATCTTGAAATGCTCTTTAGAATTTAAAAAAGTTAGAAGAAGTATTGAGGAAATCTTCCAGAATAAGAGCCAACAGTCATGGGAAGTATGAAAGGAAAGATAAAATACTTAAAAGTTTAATTCGAGGCATGAAACATCCAAATAACACACTTTATAAATAGAGAAAAGAGTTTTAAAAAAGAGAGAAATAATGATTAAATTGGTAAAATCAGAAACTATTCTAAAGACAAGAGCTTTTAATTCGAGGAGCCCATCAAATGGGAAGGAAGATGAGGAGTAGAGACTCACACCTGACAAATGATAGTAAGAATTTAGGATACCAAGAAAGGGGAGATACATGTAAAGAATCACAATGACAAAATGAATGACATAGACATCAAGCCATTTCTCAATCAAAACTTCTGTGTCATCTGAAATTTCACTTGCTATACAAACTAGATTGTTAGTTATTAGTGTTTTCTTCTTAAGAAAATATTTTTTCATAGATTTGCTTTAAGTGAAGTAGTAGGCATTTTTCAAAAGTCTGTGAAAACTATCATATATATTAAACAGAAAACCAATTTGGGTATTAGAATTTGTTCTTGTATCAATTTGGATTTGACAAGGCAGTAGACCTGCTATGAATTATATGGACTATGGAATTTATCAGAGGGTATAGAATTTTGAAGTCAATTAAAAAATACTATGAGAGATTATTGCATCTGTATCTGGTGGAGGTCCTGAAGTTGCTGTAGAACAGCAGGCTGGTAGTCAATAAGAAAAGCCCTGAGTGAAGCAAGGGAGAGTGAGGATAAAGTAGAGTTCTTGAAGATAAAATGGAAGCTGTATCTTTCACCCATCACTTCCAACCTCAGTGATGAGAGTTCCTGCACCATCTGTAGACTTTGCCTCAGTGGTATATGTCAATACTTCTCAACCTGTCCCAGGTTGAAGACAGGCAATCCAATGGAATCTGGAGGAATTTCACCCAGCTGCTTCACAATGCCCCAAGGTGAGACAGCAGATCAGGGTCAACAGAGTGAATTTCAATAGTCTCTGATGCCTTACACTGAACTTCAGAAAAATGGTACTGTCTCACTCTGCCTTCCAACTCTCGCCTAACATGGGACCATCCAGGGAAGGAGATTTGGAGAATAGTTCAACAAAGCTAGGTTGAACCAGTACCCAAAACAAAATATTTGGACTCTATAAAGTTGTGACACTAGGCTTAAAAACTTAGCCTAATAGAGGAAATAAGACATGGTTTGCAAGAATTATAATATAAACTAGATTGTGATATGCCACACACTATCAGAATCTCACACCCCCAGTGTCTTATGGCATTAAAGATCATCAGCTTCTTTCTCAGTTCTGAAGAAAGTTGTTTTTTTTTTGGCTTCCACTTGAGGGATCTCAGTTCTCCAACCAGAGATTGAACCCCCAGGCCACAGCAGTGAAAGCCCAGAATCCTAACCACTAGGACACCAGGGAACTCCCGAGAAAGTTTTTTTTATAGATTGAAATTATTTATATCCATCTTTTTCAATGTTGACTTGTGGTATTTTCATCAGCCAATCCCTCATTTTTTTAAAATTTTTATTTATTTTTTTTTGTTAATGGCAACAACTAAAACTAGAGAAGGACAGACTAAAATATCTGACTGAAATCTGACTTGTAAAACATTTTTGAGGAAATTGATTTAATATGTGTTCATGACTGATTTGTGGAAGTCACTGTAAGCCCATCCATAAAGGATAAGGCCAAGGACACAAGTTTCACTGCAAGACATTCATGGTAAAGTCCTGCTGATTCATAAGAGTAAGAAGGCTTTCATTTCTCCTAAGTTACTGCCAGTCAAGGCCAGTATTACTTAGCCTTGAAATCAAGAACCATGGGGATCAAATAAATGCCTTGGTGCCAATAATCAGAATGCTTTTGGAAACTTGGAATGTTAATTACAGAGTTGAACTATTCTTAACAGCATGTAAGTACTTTTTAACTCTTGTGACACCACTATAAATTTGTTTATCTATAACCATAATTTAAAAATTGCTCTTTTACTTGGCAGATTCCAAATAAAATTTGGTAACTGGTTTATTGAACAGTTTGAACTCAGTAGGGCACAAACATGAAAATCAACTGGCATATTCCAAGTGACTATAATGTGCCAAACTCCATTAGGAGGTGATGTGAGTTATATGAAAATGAATTAGACTTGACCCCAGTTCCAGAGAATTTAGTTTAATAGAGAAAATAAGGTATGAATTGCAACAATTGTATATAGTCATTATGATCACCATTTAAAAATTTACTCTTTTAACCTAATAAAGGAATAAATGACAACATTTTATGGTGAAAATATGTATATGTTTAAGGAACTTGTTTAATATTATATTTTTACCAAAAGAAAGCTCAGGTACACAGGTTATCTACAAATAATTCTTATTCATTAATGGGAACTCACAGTTTTAAAACTGAAAAGAAATTAAATTTTAAAGAAGTCATCTTTTGTATAAATTCATGCAGCTAATCAATGCAAGAATCAAGAGTTAAATCCAGAGATCCTGATATCCAGATTGATACC
Organism: Leucopleurus acutus; assembly: GCF_964270905.1. Taxonomy (NCBI): domain Eukaryota; kingdom Metazoa; phylum Chordata; class Mammalia; order Artiodactyla; family Delphinidae; genus Leucopleurus; species Leucopleurus acutus. The sequence goes on along the minus strand of NC_139159.1, from coordinate 25,552,956 downwards.
TGTTTTCATTAAATAATTTTCAAAATATGTTTTCAAACTGTATGATTATACAGCTTCATTTACATAAAATATGTACACATATCCAAAATATGTAAAACTATAGACACAGAAAGTAGATTCATGGTGCCAGGGGATGGGGGGGAAAGGGGAAATGGAGAGTGACTGTTTAATGAGTACAGGGTTTGTTTGTTTGTTTGTTTGTTTGTTTGAGGGAGTGATGAAAATGTTTTGGATCTAGCTAGTGGTGTTGGTTGAAAATTGAATGTACTAAATGACAATGGATTGTTCACATTAAAATGGTTAATTGTATGTTATGTGAAGTTTACCTCATTAGAAAACCCTAGAAAATGATAACGTATATCTAACATAAGGTAGGAATTTAAATTGGTGCAGCTATTATAGAAAAAAGTATGGAGGTTCCTCAAAAAATTAAAAATTGAACTACTATATGATCCAGCAATTCCACTTCTGTTCATATAAACAAAGAAAACAAACTGGGTATCTTGAAGAGTGTGCTACACTCCCATGTTTATTGCAGCATTATTCACAACAGCCAAGGCATGGAAACAACCTAAGTGTCCATTAGTGGATGAATGGATAAAGACCATATAAATACATAAATAGTGGTAAATATAAAAATATAAATAGTAATATTCCATCCTATATATATATATATATATATATATATATATATATATGGGATGGAATAGTACTAGTATATTATTACATATTATTCAGCCATAACAAGAAGGAAATCCTGCCATTTTCAACAAATGGACAAACCTGGAGGGCATTACACTAAGTGAAATAATCCAGGCTGAGAAAAACAAATATTGTATCATATTACTTATATGTGGAATCTAAAAGAAAAAAAAAGTTTTTAAATGTTTATTTTGTAGAAAGAGAAAATAAAAAGGTGGTTGCCAGGGCTGGGGGAAGGGAGAAATGGGATGATATAGGTCAAAGGGTGAAAACTTTCAGTTATAAGAAAAATAAGTTCTGAGGATCTATTTACAGCATGTTGACTATAGTTAATAATATGGTATAGTATTCTTTGAAGTTGCTGAGAGTAGATCTTAAGCATTCTTACCACAAAATAAAGTTAATTATGTGAGATGCTGGATGTTTTAAGTATCTTGATCTTGGTAATTATTCCACAATGTATATGTGTATCAAATTATCATGTTGTGCACTTTAAATATATACAACTATTTCTGTCAATTATTCTTCAATAAAGTTTAGAAAATCCTACAAATAAAAAGAGCATAGATATCTGTGACACATTTTAATATGTATTTTTTGTCCTATAATCTTAGTGACAGATTCTGGACTTTCAAAAGTATTGTTCTTTTGAAAGATATGAAATCAAATAATATTTAAAATAAGCTACTGTAAATTTTAACAAAAATAATATGAACATTTATGATAAAAGAGCTGAGAGGAAGACTCAGATGCTGTTAACTTGGCAAGTCTGCTCTTAGAGGAAATTATTTAAAAGGAAAAAAAAAACCAAAATATAGTTCAGAAGACACCTAAGACACTAAACCATAAATTAGGAAGGTTTGGCAAAAGGAGATTCACCTGGAGTTTCCCACAGGAGGAAGCCCAAAGATATTCTTGAAGCTCCTCGTGATAGAAAATGCTTAATGATACACACTGCTCAGAGGAGAGAGGCTCACCAGGAAAAGCAAATTGTAAACCACTTGTTTACAGCAAGGGAACTAAGCCCATCCATTGGATGGTAGGAGCTTACTTGGACTAGGTTTAGCTGCGAGAAACAGTGTAGGGGGATGCAAACCAAGGAATAATATTAATCTATCCCTCTGGCACTGGGGAGAAAAGAAAGTTCATTGTGAACAATAGCAATCTTCCCATCTCTGTTATCCAGGGAGATTAAAAATTAATGAACCCACAGACAAAAAATCTTTGGCCATGAGGGGAATGCTTGTTAGCTTGGAACACTGTTCTTGACATGAATCTCTAAATCACCAGTCCTTCAGCTATGAGTAATCCCAAAGAAATCAATACAGAGCCTGAATGCTACCAAAAAAAGAGGAGGAAAGTAAAAGATAAACATGACAGATGACTATCAAATAGAAGAAATATATGTTGCCAAGGAGAAGATAAAAATTGCATCCAATTATTTTTGGAACATTTTTAAAACACATTTAATGAAGCAATTGAAGCAAGATCGAAAGCATAATGATAAAAACTCAGGGGAGAGATAGAAAGGTACAAGAAGATAAAAGGTGAGCTGGAATAGCTCAGGCAGTAAGAATAAAAGGGAATACAATTGACCCTTGAACAACTCTGTGGGGGTTGGGATGGCGGAGTTGTGGTTAGGGTTACAGACCTTCTGAGCAATTGAAAATCTGCATAAAACTAACAGTCAACTATGCGTATCCACTTCCTCCATATTTGCAGTTCTGCATCCACGGATTCAACTAACATCAGATGGTGCAGTACAGTAGTACTTACTATGGAAAAAACTTTGCATATAAGTGGACACACACAGTTCAAACCTGTGTTGCTCAAAGGTCAAATGTACACCACCACTCTCCCTTGAGAGTCTTAAGATGAGGCATTCCTTTAAATGATGTGGGGTGTTGCTATTTTGGGGATGACATATTCAGAAGAGAGGATGCTTATGAACCCTGCCTTTACACTGCTTTCTTAAGGTGCTCCATGAAGGTGTGAGGCATCATCAGGTCTGGAAATCATTCTAGGCATTTGTACTTGGGTCTTATTTAAACCCTTTTAGTGACCTCATCTTTATTTTAGGCATACATCAGGCACAATGACAATTTTAATCTCTTTGACAATTCATCACATGGAGATAAATATAAGTATGTCACTGAGATTAACACAATTTTATAGGCATTTTGGAAAGAAAGGTACAATTTTTTTCCTGGCTTTTTGAAAAGTTTGACTAAAATATTTGTCTTTTAGAAGCAACCATCTGGGCACAAGGCATTTAGAATGAGGTTTTGAGAACATTTTCAGTCTGTCTATAGGGTATAAGATTGGAGGATACAGTGATACTTTCTGTGCTGGGTATTTGAAACATGGACGTTTATTGTGTTTTTTACTTATCCAAATCTATGTAGCAAAGAAATACTCCCAGATGTTTTGAACACAGCCACATTTCTGAGAGCACTCTAGGTGCATGAAAAGCATTCATAAAAAACTAGATCACTTTCATAAATTGATGTTATAACATCGTAAGTGTACCCAAGGATAAGATATTGCTAAAAAGTTAATGTTTCTCTGTCTCAGCATACTTTTAATATTTATTGAAGAATGAGAGAAAATATCTTTAACACTTATTCCATTCATTAAAAGAAAGAAAAACACTATCTTATCAAACAAAAATGACTTGAGATAAACAGAAACTAAGAATATAATAGCATTAATCAACACAGATAAAGCATCAGAAATACACCATTGTTCTCCTTTATATTAGAAAAATTAAAGAACTAAAAAGACACATAGCCTATTAAAGTTTAATCTCCCTTTCTTTTTCTTTCACACTTGCTATGCTTTTTCCTGTGGAAAGACTGAAAAAGTAATGCAAAAGAGCAATTTGCTAGGTTGGAAGAATTAAATTGATAGGTTCTAAGAACTTAAGAGACAAATCAATGCAGTGCATCATTTCAAATCCTGTGACCACTTTGTTTTGAACTGAACTCTTCTTTTTTCTTTGCCACAGTTTTCTCAGCATTTTCCACTGGGAGAATGCTGTTTTATTAATAAAATATAGCTTGCATATAAACACAGAGAATAAACATAAGTTCAGTAATTTTCCTCTACAAAGCAGTAGTTGAAAACTCTTGTGGGGTAACAGCATTCTAATCTGATAGCACAAACATACTTTATGACTGCAGAATTCTTCATTGGATGTGTTATTTATTCACACCATTATGGTTATCTTTTACCTCAATGGGTGCAGTCACTCATTTATTCATTGAATAATAAAGAACCAAAAAGAAATTCAGATAAAAGGCAAAATTTATGAAAGCTTATAGGAGAGTGGGATAACGTTCAATTAAATCAGAGTGTGATATGAGTTTGACAAGCACAGGGATCAGAAAACACAAGTTAAATCCAACCCACGGTGTTTGTGTATGACCCAAAAGATTAAAATGATTTTTACATTTTTAAATAGTTGAAAAATATTGAAAAAGAAAAGTGCTATTACATAATGCATGAAAAGTATGTGAAATTCAAATGTCACTCTTAATAAATACATTTTTATCTTTTTTTTTTAAAGAAGATGTTGGGGGTAGGAGTTTATTAATTAATTAATTAATATTTTCTGTGTTGGGTCTTCGTTTCTGTGAGAGGGCTTTCTCTAGTTGCAGTGGACCACTCTTCATCGCGGTGCGCGGGCCTCTCACTATCGCGGCCTCTCTTGTTGCGGAGCACAGTCTCCAGACGCTCAGGCTCAGTAGTTGTGGCTCACAGGTCTAGTTGCTCCGCGGCATGTGGGATCCTCCCAGACCAGGGCTCGAACCCATGTCCCCTGCATTAGCAGGTAGATTCTCAACCGCTGTGCCACCAGGGAAGCCCCCATTTTTATCTATTGAAAGTTTATTATTGTATCGTCTATGGCTGTTTTAGTGCTATGACCAGTTGAGTTGAGTGGTGGCAATAGAAATCATAGGGCAGGCAAAGCTTAAAATATTTACTCTCTGGCCCTTTACAGAAAAAAGTTTTCTGATCCCTGGACTAGAGGAACACAGGATAGCATGGAGTTAATATGAGCAACTCTGCTGGAGTGGTCAAACAGGCAGAGTACATAAAGATGTCCTTTAACAAAATAAGCATTCATGTTCTATCAAGGGAAACCAAAAAAAAAAAAAAAATTATGCTTGGCACTTTAAATTCTGAACATGGCCCACAAGAATTTCTGATGGCCTTGCATTGATAGTGATACCTTGCCATTTAATTACATTGTACTTTGCCCTGAAATCCTTAGAAACTAGTGGTGGTTCTGCCCCTAACCCAGAAACAAAATAAGAAATTAACTGGGATTGTAAAATGGAATCTCCACTCACCCCCTTTTCAACAAAGGGCAGGTAACTTTGGAAGAGAGAAGTGTTTTCACAAAGTTCTTCCTAAATCCTCTGCCCAGGATCCTCTTCTACAATATTTCCGAAGAAAACCTCTGTGTGTCAGAGATAAGCAGTAAAACAAGAATGTGATAAACAGACTTTCACTAAAGGTCCTTTATAGGGAAAGCAAAATTTTAAATAAAAACAACAACAAAAAATCCCCAAACGTTATCTTTACCATATTTTTCCTTGTTCTATCTCATATATTTTTAATATAGAATCATACCAATAAAATAAATAAGCAATGCTATAAAAAGATTTAAGTTGTGAATATTAAATAAAAATACCTCTATATGAACACAGTACTATACTCATTATTTTAACCATTACATGAGGCACGCAGGGGCTCGATTTCAATCCCTGGTCAGGGAACTAGATCCGGCATGCATGCTGCAACTAAGAAGCCTGCATGCCGCAACTGAAGATCATGCATGCTGCAGCTAAGACCTGGCACAACAAAAAAAAATAGATAAAATTAAAAATAAATAAATAAATATTTTTAAAAAGGTTATATTTGATTCAATCACTATTCCTATAACCTTCTCTTTCTCTTCTCGTTTTGAGGTTTAATTATTATTCCATAAATAGAGAATTTACATGCTATGTATATGAGAATATATTTTTCTAGAACATGATTCTAAATGTAATTATTTTACAAACTTTAGAAAAACTCTTTTCCTTCTTTTACACTCCTGTGATATATCTAAGCATAGTGGCATCCACTCATGAAAGAGCTCTCTAAGACTGGGCAAGATTACGTTGACTCCAGGTGTCTAAAACATGAACTGAGTTCGGTTAGTTTGATCTTTACATCAAACAAGCACATAACAATATAGAAGATACTATCTGGCTGAGCTAGGATCACTCTTGTCAGTAAAGGAATACATAATATATTGGGGGGAAAGACAAACAAAAACAAACAAAAAAGGTTTTCAGGGAAACAAGTATTTTCCACATTACTTGTGTTAGTTTTCCATTTGATAAGGTGAAAACACTACTAGAAGTTATATAAAATAGATTAATGTTATCTGACTAATGGCCATTTTATTTTAACATCTTTATTGGGGTATAATTGCTTTACAATGGTGTGTTAGTTTCTGCTTTATAACAAAGTGAATCAGTTATACATATACATATGTTCCCATATGTCTTCCCTCTTGCGTCTCCCTCCCTCCCACCCTCCCTATCCCACCCCTCCAGGCTGTCACAAAGCACCAAGCCAATATCCCTGTGCCATGCGGCTGCTTCCCACTAGCTATCTACCTTACTACATTTGTTAATGTGTATATGTCCATGACTCTCTCTCGCCCTGTCACAGCTCACCCTTCCCCCTCCCCATAACCTCAAGTCCGTTCTCTAGTAGGTCTGTGTCTTTATTCCTGCCTTACCCCTAGGTTCTTCATGACCTTTTTTTTTTCTTCTTAGATTCCATATATATGTCTTAGCATGTTATTTGTTTTTCTCTTTCTGACTTACTTCACTCTGTATGACAGACTCTAGGTCCATCCAACTCACTACAAATAACTCAATTTTGTATCTTTTTATGGCTAATATTCCATTGTATATATGTGTCACATCTGTCTTGATTACTGTAGCTTTGTAGTATAGTCTGAAGTCTGGGAGCCTGATTCCTCCAGCTCCTTTTTTTCGTTCTGAAGATTGCTTTGGCTATTCGGGGTCTTTTGTGTTTCCATACAAATTGTGAAATTTTTTGTTCTAGTTCTGTGAAAAATGCCAGTGGTAGTTTGATAGGGATTGCATTGAATCTATAGATTGCTTTCGGTAGTAGAGTCATTTTCACAATGTTGATTCTTCAATCCAAGAACATGGTATATCTCTCCATATATTTGTATCACCTTTAATTTCTTTCATCAGTGTCTTATAATTTTCTGCATACAGGTCTTTTGTCTCCTTAGGTAGGTTTATTCCTAGATATTTTATTCTTTTTGTTGCAGTGGTAAATGGGAGTGTTTTCTTGATTTCACTTTCAGATTTTTCATCATTAGTATATAGGAATGCCAGAGATTTCTGTGCATTAATTTTGTATCCTGCCACTTTACCAAATTCATTGATTAGCTCTAGTAGTTTTCTGGTAGCATCTTTAGGATTCTCTATGTATAGGACCATGTCATCTGCAAACAGTGACAGCTTTACTTCTTCTTTTCTGATTTGGATTCCTTTTATTTCCTTTTCTTCTCTGATTGCTGTGGCTAAAACTTCCAAAACTATGTTGAATAAGAGTGGTGAGAGTGGGCAAACTTGTCTTGTTCCTGATCTTATTGGAAATGCTTTCAGTTTTTCACCATTGAGGATGATGTTTGCTGTGGGCTTGTCATATATGGCCTTTATTATGTTGAGGAAAGTTCCCTCTATGCCTACTTTCTGCAGGGTTTTTATCATAAATTGGTGTTGAATTTTGTCAAAAGCTTTCTCTGCATCTATTGAGATGATCATATGGTTTTTCTCCTTCAATTTGTTAATATGGTTTATCACATTGATAGATTTGCATATATTGAAGAATCCTTGCATTCCTGGAATAAAACCCGCTTGATCATGGTGTTTGATCCTTTTAATGTGCTGTTGGATTCTGTTTGCTAGTATTTTGTTGAGGATTTTTGCATCTATGTTCATCAGTGATATTGGCCTGTAGTTTTCTTTCTTTGTGACATCCTTGTCTGTTTTTTTTTTTTAACATCTTTATTGGGGTATAATTGCTTTACAATGGTGTGTTAGTTTCTGCTTTATAACAAAGTGAATCAGTCATACATAAACATATGTTCCCATATGTCTTCCCTGTTGCATCTCTCTCCCTCCCACCCTCCTTATCCCACCCCTCCAGGCTGTCACAAAGCACCGAGTCAATATCCATGTGCCATGCGGCTGCTTCCCACTAGCTATCTACCTTACTACGTTTGTTAGTGTGTATATGCCCATGACTCTCTCTCGCCCTGTCACAGCTCACCCTTCCCCCTCCCCATAACCTCAAGTCCGTTCTCTAGGAGGTCTGCGTCTTTATTCCTGCTTTACCCCTAGGTTCTTCATGACATTTTTTTTCTTAAATTCCATATATATGTGTTAGCATATGGTATTTGTCTTTTTCTTTCTGACTTACTTCACTCTGTATGACAGACTCTAGGTCTATCCACCTCATTACAAATAGCTCAATTTCATTTCTTTTTATGGCTGAGTAATATTCCATTGTATATATGTGCCACATCTTCTTTATCCATTCATCCGATGATGGGCACTTAGGTTGTTTCCATCTCCGGGCTATTGTAAATAGAGCTGCAATGAACATTTTGGTACATGACTCTTTTTGAATTTTGGTTTTCTCAGGGTATATGCCCAGTAGTGGAATTGCTGGGTCATATGGTAGTTCTATTTTTAGTTTTTTAAGGAACCTCCATACTGTTCTCCATAGTGGCTGAACCAATTCACATTCCCACCAGCAGTGCAAGAGTGTTCCCTTTTCTCCACACCCTCTCCAGCATTTATTGTTTCTAGATTTTTTGATGATGGCCATTCTGACTGGTGTGAGATGATATCTCATTGTAGTTTTGATTTGCATTTCTCTAATGATTAATGATGTTGAGCATTCTTTCATGTGTTTGTTGGCAGTCTGTATATCTTCTTTGGAGAAATGTCTATTTAGGTCTTCTGCCCATTTTTGGATTGGGTTGTTTGTTTTCTTGTTATTGAGCTGCATGAGCTGCTTATAAATTTTGGAGATTAATCCTTTGTCGGTTGCTTCATTTGCAAATATTTTCTCCCATTCTGAGGGTTGTCTTTTGGTCCTGTTTATGGTTTCCTTTGCTGTGCAAAAGCTTTGAAGTTTCATTAGGTCCCATTTGTTTATTTTTGTTTTTATTTCCATTACTCTAGGAGGTGGGTCAGAAAGGATCTTGCTGTGATTTATGTCATAGAGTGTTCTGCCTATGTTTTCCTCTAAGAGTTTGATAGTTTCTGGCCTTACATTTAGGTCTTTAATCCATTTTGAGCTTATTTTTGTGTATGGTGTTAGGGAGTGATCTAATCTCATACTTTTACATGTACCTGTCCAGTTTTCGCAGCACCACTTATTGAAGAGGCTGTCCTTTCTCCATTGTACATTACTGCCACCTTTATCAAAGATAAGGTGTCCATATGTGCATGGGTTTATCTCTGGGCTTTCTATCCTGTTCCATTGATCTATCTTTCTGTTTTTGTGCCAGTACCATACCGTCTTGATAACTGTAGCTTTGTAGTATAGTCTGAAGTCAGGGAGCCTGATTCCTCCAGTTCCTTCTTTCGTTCTCAAGATTGCTTTGGCTATTCGGGGTCTTTTGTGTTTCCATACAAATTGTGAAATTTTTTGTTGTAGTTCTGTGAAAAATGCCAGTGGTAGTTTGATAGGGATTGCACTGAATCTATAGATTGCTTTGGGTAGTAGAGTCATTTTCACAATGTTGATTCTTCCAATCCAAGAACATGGTATATCTCTCCATCTATTTGTATCATCTTTAATTTCTTTCATCAGTGTCTTATAATTTTCTGCATACAGGTCTTTTGTCTCCTTAGGTAGGTTTATTCCTAGATATTTTATTCTTTTTGTTGCAATGGTAAATGGGAGTGTTTTCTTGATTTCACTTTCAGATTTTTCATCATTAGTATATAGGAATGCCAGAGATTTCTGTGCATTAATTTTGTATCCTGCCACTTTACCAAATTCATTGATTAGCTCTAGTAGTTTTCTGGTAGCATCTTTAGGGTTCTCTATGTATAGGATCATGTCATCTGCAAACAGTGACAGCTTTACTTCTTCTTTTCTGATTTGGATTCCTTTTCTTCTCTGATTGCTGTGGCTAAAACTTCCAAAACAATGTTGAATAATAGTGGTGAGAGTGGGCAACCTTGTCTTGTTCCTGATCTTAGTGGAAATGCTTTCAGTTTTTCACCATTGAGGATGATGTTTGCTGTGGGCTTGTCATATATGGCCTTTATTATGTTGAGGAAAGTTCCCTCTATGCCTACTTTCTGCAGGGTTTTTATCATAAATTGGTGTTGAATTTTGTCAAAAGCTTTCTCTGCATCTATTGAGATGATCATATGGTTTTTCTCCTTCAATTTGTTAATATGGTTTATCACATTGATAGAGTTGCGTATATTGAAGAATCCTTGCATTCCTGAAATAAACCCCACTTGATCATGGTGTATGATCCTTTTAATGTGCTGTTGGATTCTGTTTGCTAGTATTTTGTTGAGGATTTTTGCATCTATGTTCATCAGTGATATTAGCCTGTAGTTTTCTTTCTTTGTGACATCCTTCTCTGGTTTTGGTATCAAGGTGATGGTGGCCTCGTAGAAGGAGTTTGGGAGTGGTCCTCCCTCTGCTATATTTTGGAAGAGTTTGAGAAGGATAGGTGTTAGCTCTTCTCTAAATGTTTGATAGAATTCGCCTGTGGAGCCATCTGGTCCTGGGCTTTTCTTTGTTGGAAGGTTTTTAATCACAGTTTCAATTTCAGTGCTTGTGATTGGTCTGTTCATATTTTCTATTTCTTCCTGATTCAGTCTTGGCAGGTTGTGCATTTCTAAGAATTTGTCCATTTCTTCCAGATTGTCCATTTTATTGGCATAGAGTTGCTTGTAGTAATCTCTCATGATCTCTTTTATCTCTGCAGTGTCAGTTGTTACCTCTCCTTTTTCATTTCTAATTCTATTGATTTGAGTCTTCTCCCTTTTTTTCTTGATGAGTCTGGCTAGTGGTTTATCTATTTTGTTTATCTTCTCAAAGAACCAGCTTTTAGTTTTATTGATCTTTGCTATTGTTTCCTTCATTTCTTTTTCATTTATTTCTGATCTGATTTTTATGATTTCTTTCCTTCTGCTAGCTTTGGGGTTTTTTTGTTCTTCTTTCTCTAATTGCTTGAGGTGCAAGGTTAGGTTGTTTATTCGAGATGTTTCCTGCTTCTTAAGGTGGGCTTGTATTGCTATAAACTTCCCCCTTAGAACTGCTTTTGCTGCATCCCACAGGTTTTGGGTCGTTGTGTCTCCATTGTCATTTGTTTCTAGGTATTTTTTGATTTCCTCTTTGATTTCTTCAGTGATATCTTCATTATTAAGTAGTGTATTGTTTAGCCTCCATGTGTTTGTATTTTTTACAGATCTTTTCCTGTAATTGATATCTAGTCTCATGGCGTTGTGGTCAGAAAAGATACTTGATACAATTTCAATTTTCTTAAATTTACCAAGGCTTGATTTGTGACCTAAGATATGATCTATTCTGGAGAATGTTCCATGAGCACTTGAGAAAAATGTGTATTCTGTTGTTTTTGGGTGGAGTGTCCTATAAATATCAATTAAGTCCATCTTGTTTAATGTATCATTTAAAGCTTGTGTTTCCTTATTTATTTTCATTTTGGATGATCTGTCCATGGGTGAAAGTGGGGTGTTTAAGTCCCCTACTATGAATGTGTTACTGTCGATTTCCCCTTTTATGGCTGTTAGTATTTGCCTTATGTATTGAGGTGCTCCTATGTTGGGTGCATAAATATTTACAATTGTTATATCTTCTTCTTGGATCGATCCCTTGATCATTATGTAGTGTCCTTCTTTGTCTCTTTTAATAGTCCTTATTTTAAAGTCTATTTTGTCTGATATGAGAATTGCTACTCCAGCTTTCTTTTGGCTTCCATTTGCATGGAATATCTTTTTCCATCCCCTTACTTTCAGTCTGTATGTGTCTCTAGGTCTGAAGTGGGTCTCTTGTAGACAGCATATATAAGGGTCTTGTTTTTGTATCCATTCAGCTAATCTGTGTCTTTTGGTGGGAGCATTTAGTCCATTTACATTTAAGGTAATTATCGATATGTATGTTCCTATTCCCATTTTCTAAATTGTTTTGGGTTCGTTATTATAGGTCTTTTCCTTCTCTTGTGTTTCTTGCCTAGAAAAGATCCTTTAGCATTTGTTGTAAAGCTGGTTTGGTGGTGCTGAACTCTCTCAGCTTTTGCTTGTCTGTAAAGGTTTTAATTTCTCCATCAAATCTGAATGAGATCCTTGCTGGGTAGAGTAGTCTTGGCTGCATGTTTTTCTCCTTCATCACTTTCAGTATGTCCTGCCACTCCCTTCTGGCTTGTAGGGTTTCTGCTGAGAGATCAGCTGTTAACCTTACGGGGATTCCCTTATGTGTTATTTGTTGTTTTTCCCTTGCTGCTTTTAATATGCTTTCTTTGTATTTAATTTTTGACAGTTTGATTAATATGTGTCTTGGCGTATTTCTCCTTGTATTTATCTTGTATGGGACTCTCTGTGCTTCCTGGACTTGATTAACTATTTCCTTTCCCATGTTAGGGAAGTTTTCAACTATAATCTCTTCAAATATTTTCTCAGTCCCTTTCTTTTTCTCTTCTTCTTCTGGAACCCCTATAATTCGAATGTTGGTGCGTTTAATGTTGTCCCAGAGGTCTCTGAGACTGTCCTCAGTTCTTTTCATTCTTTTTTCTTTATTCTGCTCTGCAGTAGTTATTTCCACTATTTTATCTTCCAGGTCACTTATCCGTTCTTCTGCCTCAGTTATTCTGCTATTGATCCCATCTAGAGTACTTTTAATTTCATTTATTGTGCTGTTCATCGTTGCTTGTTTCATCTTTAGTTCTTCTAGGTCCTTGTTAACTGATTCTTGCATTTTGTCCAATCTATTGTCCATTCTATCTCCAAGATTTCGGATCAACCTTACTATCATTATTCTGAATTCTCTTTCAGGTAGACTGCCTATTTCCTCTTCATTTGTTAGGTCTGGTGCATTTTTATCTTGCTCCTTTATCTGCTGTGTGTTTTTCTGTCTTCTCATTTTGCTTATCTTACTGTGTTTGGGGTCTCCTTTTTGCAGGCTGCAGGTTCGTAGTTCCTCCTGTTTTTGATGTCTGTCTCCAGTGGCTAAGGTTGGTTCAGTGGGTTGTGTAGGCTTCCTGGTGGAGGGGACTAGTGCCTGTGTTGTGGTGGATGAGGCTGGATCTTGTCTCTCTAGTGGGCAGGTTCACGTCTGGTGGTGTGTTTTGGGGTGTCTGTGGCCTTATTATGATTTTAGGCAGCCTCTCTGCTAATGGGTGGGGTTGTATTCCTGTTTTGCTAGTTGTTTGGCATAGGTTTTCCAGCACTGTGGCTTGCTGGTCGTTGAGTGAAGCTGGGTGCTGATGTTAAGATGGAGGTCTCTGGGAGATTTTCGCCGTTTGATATTATGTGGAGCTGGGAGGTCTCTTGTTGATCAGTGTCCTGAAGTTGGCTCTCCTACCTCAGAGGCAGAGCCCTGCCTCCTGGCTGGAGCACCAAAAGCTTTTCATCCACACGGCTCAGGATAAAAGGGAGAAAAAGTAGAGGGAATTAGTAGAAGTATGAGGAAAGAAAGAAGGAAAGGAGGGTAGGAAGGAAGGAAGAAAGAAAGAAAGAAGCAAAGAAGGAAAGAAGGCAAGAAGGAAAGAAAGGAGGGAGGGAGGGAGAGAGGAAGGAAGGAAGGAGGGAAAGAAGGAAAAAAGACAGAAAGAAAGAAGATACAGTAAAAATAAAATAAAGTATAATAAAGTTATTGAATTAAAAAATTCTTATTTAGAAAAAAGAAAAAAAAAAGGGACGGAAAGAACCTTAGGACAAATGTTGGAAGCAAAGCTATACTGACAAAATCTTACACAGAAGCATACACATACACCCTCACTAAAAGAGGTAAATGGGGAAAAATCCTAAATCTTGCTGTCAGAGACCACCTCCTCAATTTGGGATGATTCGTTGTCTAAAGGAGGGAAGGAAGGACGGAAAGAAAGAAAGAAAGAATGAAGGTAAAGTATAATATTGTTATTAAAATTAATTATTAAGAAAAAAAATTAAAAAAAAAACATGGACGGATAGAACCCTAAGACAAATGGTGGAAGCAAGACTATACAGACAAGATCTCACACAGAAGCATACACATACACATTCACAAAAAGAGGAAAGGGGAAAAAATCATAGATCTTGCTCCTAAAGTCCACTTCCTTAATTTGGGATGATTGGTTGTCTATTCAGGTATTCCATAGATGCAGGGTACATCAAGTTGATTGTGGAGCTTTAATCCGTTGCTTCTGAGGCTGCTGGGAGAGATTTCCCTTTCTCTTCTTTGTTCTCACAGCTCTCAGGGCTCAGCTTTGGATTTGGCCCTGCCACTGCGTGTAGCTCGCTGGAGGGCATCTGTTTTTTGCTCAGACAGGATGGGGTTAAAAGAGCCGCTGATTGGGGGCTCTGGCGCACTCAGGCCGGCAGGGACGGAGGGGCACAGAGTGCGGGGCGGGCCTGCGGTGGCAAAGGCCGGCGTGACTTTGCACCAGCCTGAGGCGCGCTGTGCGCTGTCCCGGGGAAGTTGTCCCTGGATCCCGGGAACCTGGCAGTGGCGGGCTGCACAGGCTCCGCGGAAGAGGGGTGTGGAGAGTGACCTGTGCTCGCACACAGGCCCCTCGGTGGCGGCAGCAGCAGCCTTAACGTCTCCCGCCCGCCTCTGGAGTCCGCGCTTTTAGCCGCGGCTTGCGCCCGTCTCTGGATTCCGCGCTTTCAGCCGTGGCTCGCGCCCGTCTCTGGATTCCGCGCTTTCAGCCGCGGCTCGCGCCCGTCTCTGGGGTCCGCGCTTTCAGCCGCGGCTCGCGCCCGTCTCTGGGGTTCGCGCTTTTAGCCGCGGCTCGCGCCCGTCTCTGGAGTTCCTTTAAGCAGCGTTCTTAAACCCCTCTCCTCACGCCCCAGGAAACAAAGAGGGAAGGAAAAGTCTCCTGCCTCTTCGGCAGGTGCAGGCTTTTCCCCGGACTCCCTCCCGGCTAGCTGTGGTGCACTAACCCCTTCAGGCTATGTTCAAGCCTCCAATCCCAGTCCTCTCCCTGCGCTCCGGCCTCAGCTCGCAGCCCCGCCCGCCCCGGCGGGTGAGCAGACAAGCCTCTCGGGCTGGTGAGTGCCGGTCGGCACCGATCCTCTGTGCGGGAATCTCCCCGCTTTGCCCTCCGCACCCGTTGCTGTGCAGTCCTCCGCAGCTTCGAAGCTCCCCCCTCCGCCTCCCGCAGTCTCCGCCCGCGAAGGGGCTTCCTAGTGTGTGGAAACTTTTCCTCCTTCACAGCTCCCTCCCACTGGTGCAGGTGCCGTCCCTATTCTTTTGTCTCTGTTTTTTCTTTTGCCCTACCCATGTACGTGGGGAGTTTCTTGCCTTTTGGGAGGTCTGAGGTCTTCTGCCAGCCTTCAGTAGGTGTTCTGTAGGAGTTGTTCCACGTGTAGATGTATTTCTGGTGTATCTGTGGGGAGGAAGGTGATCTCCGCATCTTACTCTTCCGCCATCTTCTGCCTTCTCCTAAAATAATTTTTAATTTTTTTATGTTTTTTATTTTTTATTGAAATATAGTTGATTTACAATGTTGTGTTAATATCTGCTGTACAGCAAAGTGACTCAGTTACACATATATACATTCTTTCTTATATTCTTCTATCCTGATATTATACTATAAGAGGGGTTGATAGCTATACTTCTCAAAAGAAACTGCTTTTTGTTCTTCTGTTTTAAGAATATGGCACTTTAAAATACATGTAATAAATTTGTAAACAAAACTTATTATTTTTACATTATGACTTGCTTGTTCGAGCCTTAAGAGCAAGTTTTTGGGTTAATAAAATGTCTTTCCTCTAAGCACTCAAAATACTTTTTACAAGTACTCTCATTAAATATTATATTATCCTTGTGTGGAAGATGATAGATATTATAGTGACATATATTTTAAAGTGAAGAAATCCAGTCAAGGGGACTCCAAATGATGTCCTTCTCCAGATTGCAAATCAAAGTCAGAAGATAAATCTCACTGACTTCAAGTTTGTTTGTTTGTTTGTTGAGACCACATACTCTTGACACTTTTCTGCCAATAGATAATTTTGATTATTGATCCATAATTTTCTGGTACAATTATTTTTAGTAATTTTTATCTCCCTAACTGATATTTAAAAAATAAAATAAAGCTACATAAAAACTTTATTTTTATGTATTACAAGTGAAATTTTTACTGTTTGTGAATACAAATTTTAAAAATGGATTATATTTACTACAAAACTTTAATCATAGTCGACTTAAGTATAATTTTATTTCAGAAAATATGTCCAAGTTACCATTCTAACATCACAATGAGGTAATAATTGAAATCAGCAGCATTGGCCATGGAAACTATAGTTTATTCAGTAGCTATGAATAAGGAGGAGGATTTTTAATTTGTATATTATATGAAATGAAGATGGAATCAGTTTAAAATGGCATTGGCTTCAGGCTTTCTTGGGGCACAGTTAGTTATACAATATTTCACAGCTTTAAAAGGGTTAAACAGAGGTACAAATAATACTGCTGTTGACTAAGGGCAGTGGATACTCACAAAACATTCAATCCTATAGTTTTTTAGGTTGAAATAATGACAAGTGTAGTGTAAGTACACTTTTTGAGTCATTTATCAGTCCAAGACTGTGCAACACTATAAAGTCCTTGACATAAAATACTATCAAGGAACTGGTATAGATATATCTATATGACAGGTAAAAAAAAATTCATCAGCTTTTATATATATTTCTTGATCTGGCTCCTGAAGGTTGAGATTAATGTACTGTATACACTGATGCTGCTGAACAAAGGAGTAAAAACCAACTTTGTGGCTCTTAAAAAATAATACAAAACAGAAAAAAACAAACAAAACTTTTATCTTTACTTTTATAATAGCCATCAAAAATATAGATATTAACTCTGAATTTTTAATGTGACCTCAGGCCACTTAAATTTTTACTGGGGGCCGGCTGCCACCCCAGCTAGTGTCCTGAGCCAAGCTGCTATGTCCTTCACCATCCATGTGGCTATAGCCTTTAAACTGCTGGTTCATTGGCTGATGGCAGAGGCACTGAGCTTCCTACTGGGAGCCATGTGGCTGACAGGGTCTTGTTGCTATGGCCTGGTGTCAGGCCTGAGCCTCTTAGATGGGAGAGCCATGTTCAGGAAATTGGAAAACCAGAGACCTCCCAGCCCTTAATAATATCAAACAGAGAAAGCTCTACCAGAGATCTCCATCTCAATGCAAAAACCCAGCTCTACTCAACGACCAGCAAGTGACAGGGTTGGACACCCCATAACAAGAAACTAGCAAGACAGAAACACAGCTCCACAGCTTTAGGCAGAGAAGCTGTCTAAAATCATAATTAGTTAACAGACACCCAAAAACATACCACCGGATGCAGTCCTGCTCACCAGAAAGACAAGATCCAGTCTCATTCACCAAAAAACAGGCACCAGTACCCTCCACCAAGAAGCGTACACAACTCACTGGACCAACTTTAGCCAGTGGGGCAGATGCCAAAAAAAAAAAAATGGGAACTATGAACCTGCAGTCTGCAAAAAGGAGACCCCAAGCAGAGTAAGTTAAGCAAAGTGAGAAGACAGAGAAATACACAGCAGATGAAGGAGCAAGATAAAAACCCACCAGACCTAACAAATGAAGAGGAAATAAGCAGTCTACCTGAAAAAGAAATCAGAGTAATGATAGTAAAGATGAGGTAAAATCTTGGAAATAAAATGGAGAATATACAAAAAACATTTAACAAGGACTTAGAAGAACTAAAGAGCAAACAAACAATGATGAAAAACACAATAAATGAAATTAAAAATTCTCTAGGTGGAATCAATAGCAGAATAACTGAGGCAGAAGAATGGATAAGTGACCTGGAAGATAAAATAGTGGAAATAAATACTGCACAGCAGAAAAAAGAAAAAGGAATGAAAAGAATTGAGGACACTCTCAGAAACCTCTGGGACAACATTAAACTAACCAACATTTGAATTATAGGGGTCTCAGAAGAAGAAGAGAAATAGAAAGGGACTGAGAAAATATTTCAAGAGATTATAGTTGAAAAATTCCCTAATATGGGAAAGGAAGTACTCAGTCAAGTTCAGGAAGTGCAGAGAGTCCCTTACAGGATAAATTCAAGGAGAAAAATAAAACAAGACATATGTTAATCAAACTATCAGAAATTAAATACAAAGAAAAAATATTAAAAGCAGCAAGGGAAAAACAACAAATAAAATACAAGGGAATCCCAAAAAGATTAACAGCTGATTTTTCAGCAGAAACTCTGCAAGCAAGAAGAGTGTGGCAGGACACTTTTAAAGTGATGAAAGGGAAAATCCTACAACCAAGATTACTGTACCAAGCAAGGATCTCATTCAGATTTGATGGAGAAATTAAAACCTTTACAGACAAGCAAAAGCTAAGAGAATTCAGCATCACCAAACCAGCTTTACAACAAATGCTAAAGGAACTTATCTAGGCAGCAAACACAAGAGAAGGAAAAGACCTACAATAACAAACCCAAAACACTTAAGAAAATGGTAAAAGGAACATATATATATTGATAAGTACCTTATATGTAAATGGATTAACTGCTCCAACCAAAAGACATAGACTGGTTGAATGGATACAAAAACAAGACCCATATATATGATGTCTACAAGAGACCCACTTCAGACCTAGGGACACATACAGATTGAAAGTGAGGGGATGGAAAAAGATATTCCATGCAAATTGAAATCAAAAGAAAGCTGGAGTAGAAATTCTCATGTCAGGCAAAAGAGACTTTAAAATAGAGACTATTACAAGAGACAAACTACATAATGATCAAGGGATCAATCCAAGAAGAAGGTATAACAATTGTAAGTATTTATGCACCTAACCTAGGAGCACCTCAATATATAAGGCAAATGTTAACAGCCATAAAAGGGGAAATCGACAGTAACACAATCATAGTAGGGGACGTTAACACCCCACCTTCACCAATGGACATATCATCCAAAATGAAAACAAATAAGGAAACACAAGTTTTTAATGATACAGTAAACAAGATGGACTTAATTGATATTTATAGGACATTTCATCCAAAAACAACAGAATACACTTTCTTCTCAAGTGCTCATGGAACATTCTCCAGGATATATCGTATCTTAGGTCACAAACCAAGCCTTAATTTCAGAGAATTGAAATTGTATCAAGTATATTTTCTGACCACAACACTACCAGACTAGATATCAATTACAGGAAAATATCTGTAAAAAATACAAACACATGGAGGCTAAACAATATGATACTAAATAATCAAGAGATCACTGAAGAAACCAAAGAGGAAATCAAAAAATACCTAGAAACAAATAACAATGAAAACACGACCAACCAAAACCTATGGGATGCAGCAAACACAATTCTAAGAGGGAAGTTTATAGTAATATATTCCTACCTCAAGGAACATGAAACATCTGAAATAAACAACATTACTTTACACCTAAAGCAATTAGACAAAGAAGAACAAAAAAAGTTAGCATAAGGAAAGAAATCATAAATATCAGATGAGAAATAAATGAAAAAGAAATGAAGGAAACAATAGCAAAGATCAATAAAATTAAAAGCTGTTTCTTTGAGAAGATAAACAAAATTGATAAACCATTAGCCAGACACATCAAGAAAAAGAAGGGAGAAGACTCAAATCAACAGAATTAGAAATGAAAAAGGAGAAGTAACAACTGATACTGCAGAAATGGAAAGGATCATGAGAGATTACTACAAGCAGCTATATGCCAACAAAATGGACAACCTGGAAGAAATGGAGAAATTCTTAGAAAAACACAACCTTCTGTGCCTGAACCAGGAAGAAATAGAAAATATAAACAGGCCAATCACATGCACTGAAATTGAAACTGTGATTAAAAATCTTCCAACAAAGAAAAGCCCAGGACCAGATGGCTTCACAGGTGAATTCTTTCAAACAATTAGAGAATATCTAACACCTATTTGTTTCAAAACTTCCAAAATATAACAGAAGGAGGAACACACTCAAACTCGTTCTATGAGACCGCAATCACCCTGATACCAAATCCAAATCCAGATAAAGATGTCACAAACAAAGAAAACTACACGCGAGTATCACTGATGAACATAGATGCAAAAATCCTCAACAAAATACTAGCAAACAGAATCCAACAGTACATTAAAGTATCATACACCATGACCATGTGAGGTTTATCCCAGTAATGCAAGGACTCTTCAATATACAGAAATCAATCAATGTGAAAAACCATATTAACAAATTGAAGGAAAAAAACATGTTATCAATGGAGGCAGAAAAATTTAACACCCATTCATGATGAAAACCCTGCAGAAAGTAGGCACAGAGAGAACTTTCCTCAACATAATAAAGGCCATATATGACAAACACACAGCCAACATCATTCTCAATGGTGAAAACCTGAAATCATTTCCACTAAAATCAGGAACAAGACAAGACTGCCCACTCTTACCACTATTATTCAACAAAATTTTGAAAGTTTTAGCCACAGCAAACAGAGAAGAAAAAGAAATAAAAGGAATCCAAATTGGAAAAGAAGAGGTAAAACCTTCACTGTTTGTAGATGACATGATATCATACATAGAGAATCCTAAAGATGCTACCAGAAAACTACTACAGCTAATCAATGAAATTGGTAAAGTAGCAGGATACAAAATTAATGCATAGAAATATCTTGCATTCCTATACACTAATGATGAAAAATCTGAAAGAGAAATTAAGTAAACACTCCCATTTACCATTGCAACAAAAAGAATAAAATACCTAGGAATAAATCTACCCAAGGAGACAAAAACCTGTATGCAGAAAACTATAAGACACTGATGAAAGAAATCAGAGATGACACAAACAGATGGAGAGATGCATCATGTTCTTGGATTGGAAGAATCAACATTGTGAAAATGACTCTACTACCCAAAGCAATCTACAGATTCAAGGCAATCCCTATCAAACTACCACTGGCATTTTTCACAGAATTAGATCAAAACATTTCACAATTTGTATAGAAACACAAAAGTCCCTGGATAGCCAAAAAGAATCTTGAGAAAAAAAAATGGAGCTGGAGGAATCAGGCTCCCTGACTTCAGACAATACTACAAAGCTACAATAATCAAGACAGTATGGTACTGGCACAAAAACAGAAAGATAGATCAATGGAACAGGATAGAAAGCCCAGAGATAAACCCACGCACATATGGTCAACTATATTTGATAAAGGAGTCAAGAATATACAATGGAGAAAAGATAGCCTCTTCAATAAGTGGTGCTGGGAAATGTAAAGGCATGAAATTAGAACACTCCCTGACACCATACACAAAAATAAACTCAAAATGGATTAAAGACTTAAATGTAAGGCCAGACACTATATAACTCTTAGCAGAAAACATAGGCAGAACACTCTATGACATAAATCAGAGCAAACTCCTTTTTGACCCACCTCCTAGAGAAATGGAAATAAAAAGAAAAATACACAAATGGGACCTAATGAAACTTAAAAGCTTTTGCACAACAAAGGAAGCCCTAAACAAGATGAAAGAACAACCCACAGAATGGGAGAAAATATCTGCAAATGATGCAACTGACAAAGGATTAATCTGCAAAATATACAAGTAGCTCATGCAGCTCAATATCAAAAAAACAAAGAACCCAATTCAAAAATGAGCTGAAGATCTAAATAGACATTTCTCCAAGATATACAGATTGCCAATAAACACATGACAGCGTGCTCAACATCACTAATCATTACAGAAATATAAATCAAAACTACAATGAGGTATCACCTCACACCAGTCAGAATGGCCATCATCAAAAAATCTACAAACAACAAATTCTGGGGAGGGTGTGGAGAAAAGGGAACACTCTTGCACTGTTGGTGGGAATGTAAATTGATACAGCCACTATGGAGAACAGTATGGAGGTTCATTAAAAAACTAAAACTAGAACTACCATACAACCCAGCAATCCTACTACTGGGCATATACCCTGAGAAAACCATAATTCAAAAAGAGTCATGTACCACAATGTTCATTGCATCTCTGTTTATGATAGCCAGGACATGAAAGCAACCTAAGTGTCCATCGATAGATGAATGGTTAAAGATGTGGCACATATATACAATGGAATATTACTCAACCATGAAAAGCAATGAAATTGAGTTTTCTGTAGTGGGGTGGATGGACCTAGTGACTGTCATACAGAGTGAAGTCAGAAAGAGAAAAACAAATACCGTATGCTAACACATATATATGGAATCTAAAAAAAAAAAATTGGTTTTGAAGAACCTAGGAGCAGGACAGGAATAAGTATGCAGACATAGAGAATGGACTTGAGGACACAGGGAGGGGAAGGGTAAGCTGGGACGAAGTGAGAGTGTGGCATGGACACATATACACTACAAATGTAAACTAGATAGCTAGTGGGAAGCAGCCACATAGCACAGGGAGATCAGCTTCGTGCTTTGTGTCTACCTAGAAGGGTGGGATAGGGAGGGTGGGAGGGAGACACAAGAGGGAGGAGATATGATGATATATGTACACATATAGCTGATTCACTTTTTTATACAGCAGAAACTAACACACCATTGTAAATAATTATACTCCAATAAAGATGTTAAAAAAATAAATTTATTGGGTCTATTTGTGTGGACCTGCCTCTCTGCATTGTGATTTCACTAAAATGGTGAACAATAGATCTTCCCTTTAACAGAGGTTTTAATGTTACTTTATCAATTGCTATTAACAAGTCCCTGAATGATTGTTGTGATCATTGGAATTATATATTAATAGTTTAAAATCCTAGTTTCTAGCAAGATTATATGTTTCCTGGTGGACCACTTACATTAAATATTCAGATTTTTTCTGGTATGTTTATTTCAGAAATTATTTTTCTTTTTTTCTCAAATTCATCATTATTATTTAACTCCAAGTTGTCCCAGAGAATAGAATCAATGAATTCTGACCTTACCTCTTAAAATTCAGGTCTGCAATACTTATGTAACACAAATTTAAGATAACAGCAATCATGATTACACACACACACACACACACATATATATATATATATATTCTCCCTAAGTTAATTTCCATTGGAAAGTAACAGTTGACCATTGCTCTTATTAAATATATATATATATAAATAAATAACAACACTCTAGCATTTAAGTTTAAGAAATTCCATTTTCTTGACAGCTACTGAATTTGAGTACCATTTAATACATATTTTCTGCAAAAATAAATATATTGGCCTTTATAAATGCATTATTTATCTTTTTTATCAAAATGTAAGTTTTCTCATTTATTACAATTGTCAGTTCTTTGCCTCTTGCCTTACAACTATTTCCATCTCCATCTCTAACATATTCCTATGTTTATGACATCTTTTGCCATACACGATATTCATCCATTTGCAATTTTAATTCCTAGTGTATAGGACCACTAATTGTGCTCCCTTGCTGTGAATTACAGTCCCAGAATCAGCTTCCCCAAAGAGTTGCTGATAAAGCAGTATTTCTCAAAATAGGCCCTTAACTCCTCTCCCTCACTCCGATATATTTCCCTTGCTGAAAACATGGTAATATTTTTAATGCAAGTCTGAGTATGATGATTCATTTTATAATCCCTCACTGACTTTTCATTGTTATTAAGATAAAGGACCAAATCCACAATTATTATTCACAAGCCCGGACTCAATCTGGTACTCACAAAACACTTTAGCTTCTCCTCATGGAAGTCTTTCCTTTCCTCTCTGGTGTACTCACTCCCCTCTCCTCAGATCCTTTCTTCTTCCAACCCCCTTTCTAGCTCCCAACTTAAATACCACTTTCACAAAGAAATCTTCTTAGACCTGGTTAGGTACTTCGCTCAGCTCTCTCAGGGCACTTCCTTCTAAGCCTTTGAATCCCTGATCCTAATTGGGATTGTTTATTAATCCATGTATTTAATTATTGTTTAGAGATTTTTTTTCTTCTAAGCTATCAGTATCCTGAGAGCAGGAACCTCATCTGTCTTGTGCATCCTTGAATCTCCTTTGCTGGCATGAAGCCTGATACATGGTCAACATTCAGTGGAATAAATGAAGGGAATTTCAATATTATGCAACAGTAGGTCAAATCAAATTCAGAGCTTTCTATATTTCCAGAATGTTTAGAGACTTAATATGCAAACTTGCATTTTGGATTTCAAAGGGAACGGATGTAGTACAAGTCCACATTCCCTTAACTACAATTCCAAAAGCCAAAACACTGAAGTCAAAATTGCTTTGACATAACTGTTCTGGCAGTAAGATCTGGCTTAAACTGATGTGAAGTTATCTATAGCTTTTATTTGTTTTGCCTTTAGTGTGAATTTGCATATACAGTGTGTAAGAATTGTCTCATATGTCACATAAGAACTGCATTCCCTCTCAAAAATCAAAGAACAAAACTTAATTCCAGCTTACCCATATCACTCCCAAAGTTTTAGTTAAGGTACTTGGGACCTGCACAATGAGTTATGTAACCTTATTTCACTGAGTCATTTTTTTCCAACCACTCATCTTATTACCTTCAAGAAGTGCTCCAGGAAATCACTTTTGGAAAAACTGAAAAGTCTGATAGGGAGTGTGTGGAGGTAGGGGGAGGAAAGGTGGACAGGGTTGAAACAAAACTAGAGCCTTTCAACTGCAACTTCTGAATCAGGGAGGTAGGTAGAATTAGCCTTCAATTTGGGTGGACTGCCATTCTGCTTCAGTGCTGTGATTAATGGAGATTCTTTCCTTTTTATGCTTTGTGATTTCTAGCAGGTTTTTCATCAATAACAGTATTTTCATGTATTATATTTCATTTGCTTTCTTTGAAATATTTTCATAAGTGTTTCAGTGGGAAAATGTAGAATATGAATCATTAACAGCTAGGTTTCACTATCTATATTCAGAATAGATTTAATATAGTAGTCTCATTTTCTCACCCAACCTAAGCTTTTGATAGTCATTACTAATTCTAATATAATATAAATAACAGAGATACTTTATTGGGAATGTTATCTTTTTAAAATTAAGTTCTTCTCTGTACAAAATTTTGATAAATGCTTTATATTCTAGATTTTCTTAATTTCTTCAAGCAAAACTATATGGTAGGTATTGTCTCTATATTTATAGATAAGGAAATTTAGAGACAGGAAAATTGATCAACTTTCCTAAGATCTCACACACACGGAGCTTCAATTAGAACACAGGATATTCTGACTTCAAAGTCTATCTTACATAAAAACACAATTTTTTTTTCTCAGACATTGAGAAGTAAAGAGGGAAAAATAACTTAGATATTAGAAAATGCAGGTGAATCAAGTTTTAAGATCTGTTAACAACCAATGGAAACATTTACCTGTATCAAATTGTTTCATTAAAAAATTATTTAAGTCAGCTAATATGCACTAAATTACATATTTGATCCCATAGCAGATTAAGAGCTCTATGACAAGTTATCTAATTTAATTTAAGTTTCAATAGTGTAAAATGAAATCCCTGACATTGCTCTCGGGTAGGTGCTCTAGAGTCAAACAGACTACATAGAATTGAATCTGCATCTGCTACTTACCACCTTGTAAATTGGTCAAGTTATTTTAATTTTCTACTTCCTTATCTGCAAACTGGGTGGTGAATTTGGCTAACCTCTTAAGACATATACAAAATAAATGGAGTATCCATGTCCATTTATTAAAGCAATACCATTAAACCTAATATGTGTCCTTCCAATGTAAATTCAAATCTAGCAAGATCATGGAGATTTATCTACAAGTATTTGCTCTAATTATTACTGTATACTCTGAATATTTTAGTCAATAAAATATACTTACAACATTTAAAATGACCACTAACCAAGGATTACTATTAATATGGACACACAAGGAAGAATATACCTATATGTAAAAAATATTCACTTAAAAAATCCTAAGCATCTAAGAATCTTTATATTTAATGTCCTGATGAAAAGCATATTTTATACTTGAGTTGGCATCATTTCAAATTATATGTAATTCTAGGTTGAAATATATTAAGTGGAATAAAGTAAAAGCAACATGGATATTGTACTGAACATCATCATATACTGTTAGGATATGGTTTAAAATAAGTTTATCAAATGTCTCAATTTATTGAGTATTCTGTCAATACTAGCATAATTCATACAAAATTGATGCACACCATAGTACTTAAATTTAGGTGAAGTTCAGTATTTTGCTATTTAGCAAAGGCCTGCACATTATTTGAAATTTGTCTTATTTAGAAATTATGCTATTAATCATCAGAATCATTCTGTTGAAGGATCACTGGGAATACGAAATGGTACTAGCTGTTACTAGATTTAAAGGTATAGTTTTAAAAATGCCCTGGCATTGAAATGACTAGTTTCATCATTCTTTTCATTACATTTGACTATCATCAGTAACAAAGAAGAAAAATATATTAGATAAGAACATATTATTGAGAGTTTATTTTAATACTTAACAAAGATGTCTTGACCTTGTTACTACATCTGATTTCAAATAAAGTTTTCAAAGTATATTTTCTTAGCCCAAGACATAAACTTAAATGCATGTGATGATCTCAGACAAGTGACTACCTCTCTGAGCTTCAGTTACGTCATCTTCAGTGAAAGTTTACTTATTCAACCATTGATCCTTCTGTTTCCTCTTTCATTTTTCATTCATTTTTTCCCCTCATTTACAAATATCTGAATTGTTATATGATACTAGGCACAGTTCCAGTATTCTGGGGAGCTTGACAGAAAAACACACAAAAACTAAATGATGTTTTCATTTTACTGGGAATAACAATATATCTAATTAATGATAATTTTATACAAAATAAATAATGTGTATATATAGGAAATAAACTATCTCTGCTCCCTTCCCCAATAATTCTTAGTTTTCTGTTAGTCTCCTTCATATAGACTTTCTAATTTATAATTAGATTTGGTTCTTTGTGTACTGAAGCACAGGAACTATGTCTTTTACTGCAGCATTTTTAATCGGAACCTGAATGAATAAATTAATGAATGACACTGAGCAGATATTCAATTCCAAGGTTGAAAATAGGAGTCTATCCAAACAAGACATATGTTCTCTATGTAATTTTTGACAGAGTCTAAAACAAAAATAGGTATGAATTCCAAAGTCTGATTTATGCTGCACAATTAAAAACTCACTCTTTATTTTATCAATAGATGATACTTTACATTAACACACCAATTAAATATGTGCTTCATCTCATTACAGTATGAAATATTTGAGGAACAGTTTTCTCTGAAATAGGCAAAATCTCTTACTTTGGAAGGATTTCTAAGTTTTATTTGTAATTAACTAAAGGTTAATCTGGTGACAGCTTATCAGGAATTTTACTATGCTACATCTTTAATGTTCCTGTTGTTACTTCCTCTTTTAAAAAGAGAAGCATATACTATGTTAATAGGAAAAATTCAATTATCCAAATGACTAGTTAGAAAATATTCAATAAACCTGAAGGAGTTTTGTGACACCAACTGTTAGTTTCCTCAATTTCTTCAATTATCTCTATATTTGTTCTATTCACTTATTTTCTATTATTTATTTTCTATTCTTGTAAAATATTTATTATTTATTTCCTCCTGCTAGCTTTGAGTTTAATTTTCTCTTTTTTTTCTAGTTCCTCAAGAAATAAAGTTAGGTTGCTGACTTGAGAGCTCTTATTTGTTTAACGTAAGCAAGTATGGCTATAAATTTCTCTCTGAGCATTGTCTTTGCTGTATCTCCTAAGTTTTGGTATGTTATGTGTTCATTTGCTTTTATTTCTAAATATTTTCCATTTTCACTTATAATTTCTTCATTGACTCATTGGTTGTTCAAGAATATATTGTTTATCTTTCACATATTTGAGAATTTTCCAATTTTCCTTCTGTTGTTCATATCTAACTTTATCCTGTTGTGGTCAGAGAAGATATTTTGAATGATGTTTATCTTATTAAATCTATTAAGACTTGTTTTATGGCATAACATATGGTTTCTTCTGGGAAATGTCCCATGTGACCTTGAGAAAAATATGTATTCAGCTATTGTTAAGTGGTGTTCTATACATGTCTTTCAGGTGTGGTCACTTTCTGGTGCTGTTCAAGTCCTCTACTTCCTATTGATCCTCTGTCTAGATGTTCCACCCATTATTTTATTTATTTCTTTATTTACATCTTTATTGGAGTATAATTGCTTTACAATGGTGTGTTAGTTTCTGCTTTATAACAAAGTGAATCAGTTATACATATACATATGTTCCCATATCTCTTCCCTCTTGTGTCTCCCTCCCTCCCACCCTCCCTATCCCAACCCTCTAAGTGGTTACAAAGCACCGAGTTGTTCTCCCTGTGCTATGCGGCTGCTTCCCACTAGCTATCTATTTTATGTTTGGTAGTGTATATATGTCCATGCCACTCTCTCACTTTGTCACAGCTTACCCTTCCCCCTCCCCATATCCTCAAGTCCATTCTCTAGTAGGTCTGTGTCTTTATTCCTGTCTTACCCTTAGGTTCTTCATGACATTTTTTTTTCTTAGATTCCATATATATGTGTTAACATATGCTATTTGTCTTTCTCTTTCTGACTTATTTCACTCTGTATGACAGAATTCTAGGTCCATCACCTCACTACAAATAACTCAAATTTGTTTCTTTTTATGGCTGAGTAATATATCATTGTATATATGTGCCACATCTTCTTTATCCATTCATCTGATGATGGACACTTAGGTTGTTTCCATCTCCTGGCTATTGTAAATAGAGCTGCAATGAACGTTTTGGTACATGACTCTTTTTGAATTATGGTTTTCTCAGGGTATATGCCCAGTAGTGGGATTGCTGGGTCATCGGGTAGTTCTATTTGTAGTTTTTTAAGGAACCTCCATACTGTTCTCCATAGTGGCTGTACCAATTCACATTCCCACCAGCAGTGCAAGAGTGTTCCCTTTTCTCCACACCCTCTCCAGCATTTATTGTTTCTAGATTTTTTGATGATGGCCATTCTGACCAGTGTAAGATGATATCTCATTGTAGTTTTGATTTGCATTTCTCTAATGATTAGTGATGTTGAGCATTCTTTCATGTGTTTGTTGGCAGTCTGTATAACTTCTTTGGAGAAATGTCTATTTCAGTCTTCTGCCCATGTTTGGATTCAGTTGTTTGTTTTTTGTTATTGAGCTGCATGAGCTGCTTGTAAATTTTGGAGTTTAATCCTTTGTCAGTTGCTTCATATGCAAATATTTTCTCCCATTCTGAGGGTTGCCTTTTGGTCTTGTATATTGTTTCCTTTGCTGTGCAAAAGCTTTGAAGTTTCATTAGGTTCCATTTGTTTATTTTTGTTTTTATTTCCATTTCTCTAGGAGGAGAGTCAAAAAGGATCTTGCTGTGATTTATGTCATAGAGTGTTCTGCCTATGTTTTCCTCTAAGAGTTTCATAGTTTCTGGTCTTACATTTACGTCTTTAAACTATTTTGAGCTTATTTTTGTGTATCGTGTTAAGGAGTGTTCTAATCTCATACTTTTTACATGTAGCTGTCCAGTTTTCCCAGCACCACTTATTGAAGAGGCTGCCCTTTCTCCACTGTACATTCCTGCCTCCTTTATCAAAGATAAGGTGACCATATGTGTGTAGGCTTTCTATCCTGTTCCATTCATCTATATTTCTGTTTTTGTGCCAGTACCATACTGTCTTGATTACTGTAGCTTTGTAGTATAGGCTGAAGTCATGGAGCCTGATTCCTCCAGCTCCGTTTTTCATTCTCAAGATTGGTTTTGTTATTTGGGGTCTTTTGTGTTTCCATACAAATGGTGAAATATTTTGTTCCAGTTCTGTGAAAAATGTCAGTGGTAGTTTGATAGGGATTGCATTGAATCTGTAGATTACTTTGGGTAATAGAGTCCTTTTCACAATGTTGATTCTTCCAATCCAAGAACACGGTATATCTCTCCATATATTGGTATCATCTTTAATTTCTTTCATCAGTGTCTTATAATTTTTTTCATACAGATCTTTTGTCTCCTTAGGTAGGTTTATTCCTAGATATTTTATTTTTTTGTTGTTGCAGTGGTAAATGAAGTGTTTTCTTGATTTCACTTTCAGATTTTTCATTGTTAGTATATTGGAATGTCAGAGATTCTGTGCATTAATTTTGTATCCTGCTACTTTACCAAATTCATTGATTAGCTCTAGTAGTTTTCTGGTAGCATCTTTAGGATTCTTTATGTATAGTATCATGTCATCTGCAAACAGTGACAGCTTTACTTCTTTTCCGATTTGGATTCCTTTTATTTCCTTTTCTTCTCTGATTGCTGTGGCTAAAACTTCCAAAACTATGTTGAATAAGAGTGGTGAGAGTAGGCAACCTTGTCTTTTTACTGATCTTAGTGGAAATGCTTTCAGTTTTTCACCATTGAGGATGATGTTGGCTGTGTGTTTGTCATATATGGCCTTTATTATGTTGAGGAAAGTTCCTTCTCTGCCTACTTTCTGCAGGGTTTTTATCATAAATCGGTGTTGAATTTTGTCAGAAGCTTTCTCTGCATCTTTTGAGATGACTGTATGGTTTGTCTCCTTCAATTTTTTAATATGGTGTATCACATTGATTGATTTGTGTATATTGAAGAATCCTTGCTTTCCTGGAATAAACCCCTCTTGATCATGGTGTATGATCCTCTTAATGTGCTGTTGGATTCTGTTTGCTAGTATTTTGTTGAGCATTTTTGCATCTATGTTCATCAGTGATATTGGCCTGTAGTTTTCTTTCTTTGTGACATCCTTGTCTGGTTTTTGTATCAAGGTGATGGTGGCCTCGTAGAATGAGATTGGAAGTGTTCTTCCCTCTGCTATATTTTGGAAGATTTTGAGAAGGATAGGTCTTAACTCTTCTCTAAATGTTTGATAGAATTTGCCTGTGAAGCCATCTGGTCCTGGGCTTTTGTTTGTTGGAAAATTTTAAATCACAGTTTCAATTTCAGTGCTTGTGATTTGTCTGTTCATATTTTCTATTTCTTACTGATTCAGTCCTGGCAGGTTGTGCATTTCTAAGAATTTGTCCATTTCTTCCAGGTTGTCCATTTTATTGGCAAAGAATTGCTTGTAATAATCTCTCATGATCTTTTGTATTTCTGCAGTGTCAGTTTTTACTTCTCCTTTTTCATTTCTAATTCTATTGATTTGAGTCTTCTCCTGTTTTTTCTTGATGAGTCTGGCTAATGGTTTATCAATTTTGTTTATCTTCTCAAAGAACCAGCTTTTAGTTTTATTGATTTTTGCTATTGTTTTCTTCATTTCTTTTTCATTTATTTGATCTGATCTTTATGATTTCTTTCCTTCTCCTAACTTTGGGGTTTTTTTTGTTCTTCTTTCTCTAATTGCTTTAGGTGCAAGGTTAGGTTTTTTATTCAAGATGTATCCTGTTTCTTAAGGTAGGATTGTAATGCTATAAACTTCCCTCTTAGAACTGCTTTTACTGTATCTCATAGGTTTTGGTTGGTCGTGTTTTTATTGTAATTTTTTTCTAGGTATTTTTTGATTTTTCTCTTTGATTTTTTCAGTGATCACTTCATTATTAAGTAGTGTATTGTTTAGCTCCATGTGTTTGTATTTTTTACAGATCTTTTCCTGTAATTGATATCTAGTCTCATAGCATTGTGTTCAGAAATGATACTTAATACAATTTCAATTTTCTTAAATTTACCAAAGCTTGATTTGTGACCCAAGATATGATCTATCCTGGAAAATGTTCCTCCACCCATTATTGAAAGCAGTGTATTAAAGTTCTCAAACTCATATTGTAGAACTATTTCTCCCTTTATTTCTGTTAATGTTTGTTCTATATATTTTGGGATTCTGTTGTTCGTGCACTTATGTTTATAATCATTTTATTGTTTGATAAATTGACCCTTTTATCAATATAATATATCCTTTTTTTCCCTTTTATCAGTTTCTGACTTAAAGTCTATTTTGCCAGATAGTATAGTCACCCCAACTCTGTTACTATTTGCACAAAATATCTTTTTCCAGTCTTTCATTTTTAATCTGTGTCTTTAGATCTAAAGTAAGTATTTGTAGATAACATATAGTTAACTCATGTTGTGTTGTCCATTCTACAAATCTTCATCTTTCATTTGGAGAATTTAATCCACTTATATTTAAAGTTTCTCATTTCTTCCATTATTGTCTTGTTTTGTGTTTAGTTTATTTTTTTGTATGAATCACTTTAATCTACTTCTTATTTCACATATATTATATATATGATTTTGTGTGATTTTGATTATATTTAACATCCTAAACTTGTACCAATCTATTTCAAATTAATAACAAATTTAACTTCAATAGCATGCAAAAACCCTGATACTATATATCTCCACCTTACCCCATATTATGTTTTTTTTTTTGTTATGGCTATTTGATTTTTTTTCCCCATATTATGTTTTTGCTGTCACAACTACATCTCTATACATTTTGTGGCCAACAGTGTAGATTTTTGATTATTTGTATTTATTTGTCTTTTAAACCCTATAGGAAATATAAAGTAGAGTTACAAACCCAAAATACAATAACTTGGAGCTTATATTTGCCCATGTATTTACCTTTACCAGTGATCTTTGAGTTACTAACTAGTGCTTAATATCCTATCATTTCAAATTGAAGGGCTCCCTTTAGCATTTCGTATACAACAGATCTAGTGATAATTAACTCCCTCAGCTTTTATTTAGCTGGGAAAATCTTAATTTCTCCTTCATTTGAAGAACCAGTTCTGTAAGCTAGATAATTTTTGTTTAACAGTTTTGGGGGTTTTATTTTTATTCAACACTTTCAATATGGCATGCTGTATCTTCTGACTTCCATAGTTGATGAGAAATTAACTGTTTATCTTTCTGAGGATCTGCTATACATGATGAGCCATTTCTCTCTTGCTTTCATGATTGAAGGCTATAGTAGTCAGTTTATTTCAAGATTTTCCAAAATTAATTTTTACAATGTCTATATTCCTTACTCTGTGTGGACACTAAAGTCTCTGTTCCTAATGTCTGTTCAAATACTATTTTGACAGAGATCTCTTTGGACACCAGGAGGAAAAATAACAAAGCAAACAAGCAGACAGAAAACACTTCACACAGTCTTTTCAGATTGACTGAGTACCTGGGCACTCCTTCAACATTTAGATGGGATTTCACTGAGATTTTGAAATCAAACTGAGGTGAAAGATTTGAGTTTTCTCAGATCCTTTTTGAGAATGTCTCTTGCTGTGATCAAGAGCATAGACCTGTAAATTTCCCCATATAAGTGGTGCTTTTGAATGTTCCAGTTCCCCAAAGGAATTCTCCCCAGCTTTTTCTTCTAGGCCTAAGACATTCAAAACATATTATAGTCTTTTGTCCCAACCACCTGTGAATTGTAGTACCATCTGCAATGTTTTCAAGCAATTCCCTCCACTTTTCTGGCCTGAGTTCTAAGTTATATGAACAGAGACAAGTGCCTTGTGTTGGGCAGTTTGTAGGCAGGTTAGAACAAACATATACAATAATTTGTGGAAAAGGTATGCTCATCTCCTTCTGGACCCAGGGAAGTGGGTCCCACGTTGGGAAAGCAGGCTTCCCTCTTCAAGACTGGAGTGAGTGGGGCATAAGTGATCTCAGAGAGACAGCAGTGAGCAATGGCCTGAAGTGAGATCTTAATTCCCTGCCCAGGAATTGAACCTGGGTAGCCTGAATGAAAACCAGGAATCCTAGCCACCAGACCAGCAAGGGCTAGAGGCTAGAAGCTATTTTTCCCTGTCTCTTGCCCCCAGTGAAAAATCAATTTCTCATGGAGGCAAAAACTGTAAAAACAGCTACTAAGTTTATTAGTAGAGACATAGCACAACAACAAGTAGGAGAGCACACAGATAAACAGTTTGTTTAGTTAAGATAGAAGCAAGGCAGGGATGCACACCCTAAGAGAAATGGTGTGGGTGTCCGCCCTAATGAGGGGGAGTGCAGTAAAGAGAGGGGTTAAATCATTTATATAGGTCAGTTCTTCCAGGTCTTTGTTTACCTTTGGCCAATTATCTGGTTTCTTTTTCCACACCTGCCCTGCCCTCGGACCCTACCCAACATGCAAGCACAACTTTTTTCCAAGATGGATTCCTGCTCAGAGGCCTATGGGTTGGCCTTAGCATCAAAAGTTGTGGGGTGGTGCCCCCTGTTTTTGACCCCCAAGGTGCTTTCTTCACATGTGTAGTGTCTCCCTTGCCCCAAGCATGGGAAACGTATGACCTCTAGCAGGATTTAGCCCTTCTCTGTTCCTGCCATAAAATTGTCCAATGTTCGGTTATCCACCCTATTCCTGTTGTTATTTCTCATATCAAATTGCAGATCTCAAAATGTAGACAGGACGATGATCATAAATATGTAGCCCGGAGCCCATTTGTCTCTTGCCTCAGGAAATGCAAACAAGGGGCTGGTAATGAATGTCTGGACTGGAGCCCACTCTTTTTTGTCCCATGAAATATAAACAGGAGGCCAGTTATAAATGCCTAGTCTAGGATCCATCTAGTTCCTGCCTCAAAGGTAGGTAAAAATATCACAAAGCTTTTCTAGTATTTTGAATGTGTCTTTTTCTTAATTCATTATTCACTTGGTTGCTCCACACCTTTGACTGTTTCCCAGAGTTCTGACAAAGTTGACCCTAACAGTTTTTGCTTGTTTTTCAATGTTTCTGTGAGGGGAAGTGAGAGCTTAGAGCTAACTACTCTACCTTTTTGCTGACATCATACTTTATTTTATAAAGAAAACTGAGCAGGAAGAGAACATTGGAAAGGACACTATCAGAAAGCAGTCCCAGGCAGAAGGCATAGTGACAATGGAGCACAAGTGACTTTTTCAAATGTGTCCTTAAGAACTAATTGGAATTCTATGTATTTCCCTGTCCCAGCAAGAGCCAAATTTTACTACAAAGAAATTAGCAATAAAGCCCATCCCACCTAGAGTCTTAGAAAGTAAAATGACCAAATTATGGATATATTGCATTTTAAGAAAATATAATGTATTTTAGAGGAGAGTTAGTTAATGTTGCTTCTTTCTTGTTCTGATTGTTCACTACTCTGAGTAAATTAGCCTGGTGTAAATTATGTCCTAATGATAAAATATTTAATTTATTTGGATTTTCAGTGGGCCAAAAACTATCTGTGAATTATTTGACCCAGTAATTTGACTGTTTCTTGTCATCTGTTGTGTTCGATATCTTCTGTTTGCCTCTCAGATCCACCCTGCACTTGAGTCTCTGAAGATTAACTTATATAAACCACATTAAAAGACACCCATGTGCTCACACTTCTGGTTGGATTTAGTCAATATGAAAATTTTTCCGAAGATCCGTGGGAGAACACAGTAGGATATTTTTTTTCTTGCTCCCTTATTTTGGGGTTGTCTATGTCCTTCAACCAAATGAAACTTCTCTTTCCAAGGCAGTTCTCTCTCCATAAGAAATTTCCTTTAGAGGCTCCAGAAATGCTTTCTCACCATGCTCATTTAAAAGGACTAAGGCTAATAACAACCACTCTTACTAGCCTGGGAGTCCTGACTGTTTCATGCAGTTCCTTTGTGTCTTGCCTACTTTATATCTGGTCCCTTTATAAAACCCTCCTTCAATTATCCCAATTTTAACTTGTTGTCTATTTCCAGCTGGGACTCTCACTGATAAACACACTAAGTACAAGTCTTTGAAACTTAATATTTTAATTATCCATAAAGATAGCTCTAGGAATAAAGACATCAAAAAGATAAATACCCAGCCTTCCTTTTAGGAGAGCCATATAAACTTGTTTAGTAACAAAATGATAAAACACATTCCAAACCTCACCATGACCATACATCTTCTCTTTCTAAATGCAAATATGTCTAATTAAACACTTATATTTATAGATACAATGTAATTATATTATCCATAATTGTATTTGCTGATTTAACAAGATATACTCTACACTGCCAGCATATTAAAAACAAAATCAACTTAATGAAATAATTGCATTTTTTGGTTGAATAGCATATAGAAATATCTGTAGAAATACAATTGTTATAAGTGATGTTATGATACTTTGAGCAATAATGAAAATCTATTAGACAAATATAAATTCAGACATGTTGAATATTGTTTCTAAATTAAAATAAAAAGAAAGGAACATAATGTCTTCCTGCATTGGGGTTTTTAATGTCACATATGTTTATCTCACTTTAATTAGTATTTGAGATCAAATTTCAGGGTACATTTGGCAGTTTTAAAATCATATTTGAAGAAATGATAAAATAAATATTTGAGAAATATCTTGAGATGATCATGTTAAAACCGTATAAAATAAGATACAAGATTAAGTTATTGACAATTGTATAAGTAATGCTATTTTATTTTAAAAGAACCAAGGAAAAGTCGTTAGAAATAAGTTGTTAGTTCTAAAGTTAAATAAAAGTAACAGAGAGGAGGGAATACTGTGGGAAAGTAGTCTCTAAAAGTAAATTATAAGCATCATATATAATTATTGAGCCTCTTAATCATATAGAAGAATTATCTACTATAAAACTTGAGAAGTTACATGTCCAGTGGAGTTCAGGAAACTAATCACCACTTCATACATTCCAATTTCCCTTGATGCTGCTTATATTTTAATTCATAGATTGTAGATTTCTGGACCAGGCAACATATCATAAATTTCACTGATAAAAATAAGGGTTGGTTGAAAAGTACCAAGATATTTAAGGTTCAATTCACATCTGAGTTATGACTAATCATTTTTCTCTGGCATCCTTCACAATGGATTCCCACTTCTTTTTTGGCAGTATCTATGCTAGACCTGTAATTACAGCTATTCATAAAGTATGTGTGACTCTCTTCTAAGGTAGAAGGTTCCTTATGGGAAACACTTAACTCAATTATCTTTGCTTGACCCAATATTGAACACATGCTTTGCGCAGAGAAGGCACTCCAGAAATTATTAAATTGAAACATTATGTTGCTGAAAGAGTAAACATAATTATGGAATAATGACATCAATTATATTATGTTTGGAATATTTTCCTATTCAGTTAATATTGCCTCACTTGCCAGAAATAGAACTCATCTACTGGTATGTGAAAGAGAAAAGTGGGTTTTAAATAAGATGACACTGATTATTATCTCAACTCAACCAGTATAAAATTCTGAAAATATAGATAAATCACAGTGTTTGATTTGCTGAGATGAAGTTTCTTTACTTTAAAATTAAGGATTCCAAACTTAAAATGGCACTGAATATTTGTAAAATGTTTGCTTGATAATATAAAGCTAATATATTTTAATGAATGCAAATAAATTAATAACATTTTAATTCAAATATATGCATTTGGAGGTAATATAGGTTTGTGGTAATTTTATGAACTACATATTTACATGTTTAGCATATATTATATGATATTGTTGGCTTTTTGCTGAAGTTAAAATCTTGATAAAAAATTGTAAGTACATGAATCTGATTAAACTGCCTGAAAGGAGTATGTGTATTCAAATGTCATATGTATACATCAGAATTAAAAATAAATTGTATATGGCTAACTTGTTTTAATGTAACTCATTTTTAATTGATAATCTAGAAGCACTTCCAGTACTGATTCCTGATATCAAGGTTAGTGCCTTTACCTACAGAATTTACACATATTAAAAATACTGAGAAGTTGATTTTGAATATTCTTCACAAAGATGTTGTTTTTAAAATGACTATTAAAAACCAAGACTAAAAAAAAAAACTAAAATGCTCTATATTTAAAATCTAGTTTCATTTTATTCATCACTACTTCAAATATTAACACACATTCCTTTCAATAGTACCACTTAGTAATATCCTAGATTAAAAGGAAAGACAAGGAATTATTGCATATTCTATATGTTATCTATATCTTCTTCTCTCAGTTTTTGCCTTCTAGGACAGATGAGAGCAATAACTGTACTTCAGAATTTATAGTCTAATATCATCAGCTGTCACTCTAATTGTCTTTACCACTAGAAAGTACGTTTTTCTCTGTCTGAGAAGTCTCTGAGGAAAGTAATAACAGAATGGCTTTTGGGGGATATTCAAGTGTAGGTTTTATTTGCAGTTCACCAAGTATACTCTATGTTTAGAGAAACAAATAATGAACACTGTTTTTACCCTCTTCATACCTTTTGCATCATATTAGAAAAAGAGGAATCTCAGAATATTATGGAAAAGCTGCAAAACAATGATTTCCTCAATATTCTTGAGGAAAACAAAGTCTATTAAATTCTAAGTCTATTAATAATATATTTGTCTTAGTTTATTGAGGTTGCTATAACAAAAATACCACAGACTGGGTGGCTTTATAAACAACAGAAAGTTATTTCTCACAGCTCTGGAGGCTGAGAAGCTCAAGATCAGGGCCCTGGCAGATTTAGTATCTGGTGAGAGCCCACTTCCACGTTCATAGATAGCTATCTTTTGTCTTTGTTTGGTGGAAGATTCAAAAGAGCTCTCTGAAGTCTCTTTTATAAAGACATCAATTCCATTCATAAAGGTTCCACCCTGATGACCTAATAACCTCCCAAATGTTCCACCCCCCCAATACTATCACACTGAGAGTTAGGATTTAACATATTAATTTTGAGGGGACAAAAACATTCAGTCTATAGGAATATTTTAATTTAAAAACACAGCACATTTTGGAGGAAAATTTCTTGATTAAGCAATATAAATTATTTTCTTAGAAAACATCAAATGGACTCAAAAAGTGATCATTTAATTCTACAGTGAGCACTGTATTTCCTGCTTAAGAACTCCTTGCCTTCCTCCATGTGCATGTTATTTTATTTTTTTAATTTATTTTTAAATAAATTGAAGTATAGTTGATTTATAATGTTGTATTAGTTTCACGTGTACAGCAATTTTAAATGAGATAAAATCTAGTTCATGTCACAGTACTGCACTGCATTCAAAGACCTATCAAGGATGGGTGAAATGAAGTCCCAGTATCCAGTAAGAGGATGGGATATTGAGTTAGCTGGGGAACTGCAGCGAAAGAGTTAATTGCTTGGGCACTGGCAGGAATGATCGTGGATTACTTCAGAGTCTATAGAATACAGGAAGGACACAAAGAAGAGAACCAAGTTCACTTGTTAGAAAAATAATCCTTTTATGGTCTGGGCAATTTAAACTCATCTGTAATGGGAATTCTTTTTTTTAATATAGGTATTGTAAAATACTTTCAGATGTTCACTGGCATCTTCAGAACTCTTTTAAAACCATTTTAGGTTCACTAGATATGAAGTAGATGAATCAGTACATAGAGTACATGGGTCAAAACACATTTCTTGAACCATAAAAATGGCATTTTAACCAAAAGTATTAAAAATCAAAGACCATTATTCTACATTCACAGAGTGATTCCACAGATATATAGCTGTATTATATGATATCTTTGGAGAACTAGTGAGATGATGTTTTATTCTCATATATCTAAAATAGATATTTTAGATATCTATTATTAGATATATTAGATATATATAGATATATTTAGATATTATTAGATATTAGATATTATTAGATTTTTTTATTATTAGATTTATTATTAGATTAGATTTTTATATTTTATATTTAAATATAAATTTATATTTAATATAAATTTTTATATTTTATATTTATATTTATATTTTATATTTTATAAAAATATATTTTATATTTTTATATTTTATATTTAAATATATATTTATATTTTATATTTATATTTTATATAATTTTATATTATTAGATTTATTATTAGATATATTAGATTTATTATTAGATTAGATTTTTATATTATTAGATTTTAGATATTATTAGATATTAGATATAGATATATATTAGATATATTTAGATATTTTAAAATAGATATTTCTTATAAATATGGATAAATTTATCAGAGCATGAAATATTTTTAATCATTATGCTGTATTCCATAGCTGTATAAAATAGATATTTATTTTTTCTTCACTGCTAATGCATATCATCATTCATATGGATTCCTCTGGGTTATTTTCAAGTGGTTGTGTTTAAAGCCATCTTCAATTTTTTTAAATATTATGCTTGAAAATAATCCAGCAATAAAAGGGCCTAAAACTCATTCAAATACCAAAAGTTTTACACAGTTTTCCTCAACACGTTGAAATTGTT
The DNA here is from genome assembly GCF_964270905.1 of Leucopleurus acutus. Classification (NCBI taxonomy): domain Eukaryota; kingdom Metazoa; phylum Chordata; class Mammalia; order Artiodactyla; family Delphinidae; genus Leucopleurus; species Leucopleurus acutus. The sequence goes on along the minus strand of NC_139159.1, from coordinate 25,512,769 downwards.
AATTTAATTTCATTAAACCATTGCTCTGCATGATTTTCTCTTACTAAAATGACAGGTAGCTTTAGCTGAACTCATCAAATACCCAAAAAAATTAATCCCAAATCATAGTTTATAAAATTACCTATTATGCATAGATTTTTCAGGAAAAACAATCAAATGCATGTAAATGTTTTAGGACATAGGAAGATTGCTTCCTGTTAAGAGGCTAATAGGGGTCCTATAGGATTTGAGCCCACAATAGAGCACAGCACAGGTAAATAAAGATATTCAACACTTTGAGATGTCATCTAGATAAATTTGCTATGTATCTATATGAATGTTATAAGTCCCTGTACTCTTCATAAGTTTCAACAGGGCCTGACTCACTCCACACACAACCAGAAGAGGACTTCCCTGGACGCTCAGGACTTCTAGGCCTCTTTCACTCAATAGGCTCCAAATTCCAGGCTTCTCTAGTGGAAGCCATTCCTTTTCAGGTATTTTATCTTAAAAGTACCCTTTATCTTAAAGCCATTCAAAGATTACTTATAACAATTTATAGCACTTAAAATAAGCTACTACTATTTGTTTATCATTGGGACTTTACCTCTTTCTAATGGCCATATCTATCGAACTGGTCTCCAGACTATTTTTCAGTTTTCTAATTTTCCTCTTCAGAGGTCTTCTTTATTTCTTTCTGTTTTTTTTTTTTTGAATTTTATTTTAATTTTTTACACAACAGGTTCTTATTAATTATCCATTTTATACATATTAGTATATATATGTCAATACCAATCTCCCTATTCATCACACCACCCTGCCCTGCCACTTTACCCCCTTGGTGTCCATACATTTGTTCTCTACATCTGTGTCTCTATTTCTGCCCTGCAAACTGGTTCATATGTACCATTTTTCTAGGTTCCACATATATATGTTAATATACGATATTTGTTTTTCTCTTTCTGACTTACTTCACTGTGTATGACAGTCTCTAGATCCATCCACGTCTCTACAAATGACCCAATTTTGTCCCATTTTATGGCTGAGTAATATTCCATCGTATATATGTACCATATCTTCTTTATCCATTCGTCTGTCGATGGGCATTTAGGTTGCTTCCATGACATGGCTATGGTAAACAGTGCTGCAATAAACACTGGGGTGCATGTGTCTTTTTGAATTATGGTTTTCCCAAGTCATGTGCCCAGTAGTGGAGTTGCTGGGTTGTATGGTAGTTCTATTTTTGTTTTTTTAAGGAACCTCCATACTGTTCTACATAGTGGTTGTATCAATTTACATTCCCACCAACAGTGCAAAAGGGTTCCCTTTTCTCCACACCCTCTCCAGCAATTGTTGTTTGTAGATTTTCTGATGATGCCCATTCTAACTGGTGTGAGGTGATACCTCATCATAGTTTTGATTTGCATTTCTCTAATGATTAGTGATGTTGAGCAGCTTTTCATGTGCTTCTTGGCCATCTGTATGTCTTCTCCGGAGAAATGTCATTTAGGTCTTCTGCCCATTTTTGGATTGGGTTTTTTTCTTTAATATTGAGCTGCATGAGCTGTTTATATATTTTGGAGATAAATTTTTTGTCCGTTAATTTGTTTGCAAATATTTTCTCCCATTCTGAGAGTTGTCTTTTCATGTTGTTTGTAGTTTCCTTTGCATTGCAAAAGCTTTTAGGTCCCATTTGTTTATTTTTGTTTTTATTTCCAGTAATCTAGGAGGTGGATCAGAAAAGATCTTGCTGTGGTTTATGTCAAAGAGTGTTCTTCCCATGTTTTCCTCTAAGAGTTTTATAGTGTCCAGTGTAAAATTTAGGTCTCTAATCCATTTTGAGTTTATTTTTGTGTATGTTGTTAGGGAGTGTTCTAATTTCATTCTTTTGCATGTACCTGTCTGGTTTTCACAGCACTACTTACTGAAGAGACTGTCTTTTCTCCATTGTATATCCCTGCCTCCTTTGTCATAGATTAGTTGACAATAGGACCGTCGGTTTATCTCTGGGCTTTCTATCCTGTTCCATTGATCTATATTTCTGTTTTTGTGCCACTACTGTACTCTGTTGATTACTGTAGCTTTGTAGTATAGTCTGAAGTCAGGGAGTCTGATTCCTCCAGTTCTGTTTTTTTCCCTGAAGACTATTTTGGCTATTTGGGGTCTTTTGTGTTTCCATACAAATTTTAAGATATTTTGCTCTAGTTCTGGAAAAAATGCCATTGGTAATTTGATAGGAATTGCATTGAATCTGTAGATTGCTTTGGGTAGTAGAGTCATTTTCACAATGTTAATTCTTCCAATCCAAGTACATGGTATATCTCTTCATCTATTTGTATCATCTTTAATTTCTTTCATCAGTGTCTTATAATTTTCTTCATACAGGTCTTTTGTCTCCTTAGGTAGGTTTGTTCCTAGGTATTTTATTTTTTTTGTTGCAATGGTAAACGGGAGTGTTTTCTTAATTCCACTTTCACATTTATCGTCATTAGTGTATAGGAATGCAAGAGATTTCTCTGCATTAATTTGTTATCCTGCTACTTAACCAAATTCATTGATTAGCTCTAGTAGTTTTCTGGTAGCATCTTTAGGATTCTCTATGTATAGTATGTCATCTGAAATCAGTGACAGTTTTACTTCTTATTTTCCAATTTGTACTCCTTCTATTGCTTTTCTTCTCTTAATGCCATGGCTGGGACCTCCAAAACTATGTTGAGTAACAGTGGTGAGAGTGGGTGTCCTTGTCTTCTTCCTGATCTTAGACAAAATGCTTTCAGTTTTTCATGATTGAGATTGATGTTTGCTGTGGTTTTGTCATATATGGCCTTTAATACGTTGAGGTAGGTTCCCTTTATGCCCAGATTCTGGAAATTTTTATCATAAACAGGTGTTGAATTTTGTCAAAAGCTTTTTCTGCATCTATTTAGATGATCATATGGTTTTTATTCTTCAGTTTGTTAATAAGGTGTATCACATTGATTGATTTGTATATACTGAAGAATCCTTGCATCCCTGGGATAAATCCCACTTGATCATGATGTATGATCCTTTTAATGTGTTGTTGGATTCTGTTTGTTAGTATTTTGTTGAGGATTTTTGCATCTGTATACATCAGAGATATTGTTCTGTTGTTTTCCTTTTTTCTAGTATCTCTGTCTGGTTTTGGTATCAGGGTGATGGTGGCCTCATAGAATGAGTTTGGGAGTGTTCCTTTCTCTGCAAATTTTCGGAAGACTTTGAGAAGGATGAGTGTTAGTTCTTCTCTAAATGTTTGATAGAATTCACCTGTGAAGCCATCTGGTCCTGGACTTTTTGTTTGTTGGAAGATTTTTAAACACAGTTTCAATTTCATTACTTGTGATTGGTTTGTTCACATTTTCTATTACTTCCTGGTTCATTATTGGAAGGATATACATTTCTAAGAATTTGTCCATTTCTTCCAGGTTGTCTATTATATTGACATAGAGTTGCATGTAGTAGTCTCTTATGAAGCTTTCTATATCTGTAGTGTCCGTTGTAAATTCTCCTTTTTCATTTCTAATTTTACTTATTTGAGTCTTCTCCCTCGTTTTCTTGATGAGTCTGGGTAAAGGTTTATCAATTTTGTTTATCTTCTCAAAGAACCAGCTTTTAGTTTTATTGATCCTTGCTATTGTTTTCTTTGTTTCTATTTCATTTATTTCTTCTCTGATCTTTATGTCTTCTTTCTCTTTACTAACTTTGGGTCTTGTTTGTTCTTCTTTCTCTAGTTCTTTAACTGTAGGGTTAGATTTTTTATTTGAGATTTTTCTTATTTCTTGAGGTAGGATTGTATTGCTATAAACTTCCCACTTACAAATTTTTTTCCTGCATCCCATAGGTTTTGGATCATCATATTTTCATTGTCATTTCTTTCTAGGTATTTTTTGATTTCCTCTTTGAGTTCTTTGGTGATCTCTCTGTTATTTAATAAAATATTGTTTAGCCAGGCTTCCCTCATGGTACAGTGGTTGAGAGTCAGCCTGCCGATGCAGGGGACATGGGTTCATGCCCCGATCTGGGAAGATCCCACAAGCCGCAGAGAGGCTGGGCCCGTGAGCCATGGCTGCTGAGCCTGTGCGTCCAGAGCCTGTGCTCTGCAATGGGAGAGGCCACAGCAGTGAGAGGCCCGCATACCACACACACACAAAATATATATATATATATATATATATTGTTTAGCCTCCATGTGTTTGTGTGTTTTCATTTTCTTTTCCCCTGTAATTGATTTCTAATCTCACAGCATTGTGGTCAGGAAAGATGCTTGGAATAATTTCAATTCTTAAATTTACCAAGGTTTGATTTGTGACCAAGATGTGATCTATCCTAGATAATGTTCCATGTGCACTTGAGAAGAATGTGTAATCTGCTGTTTTCAATGGAATGTCACATAAATATCAGTTAAATCTATCTGGTCTATTGTGTAATTTAAAGCTTGTGTTTCTTTTTTAAATTTCTGTCTGAATGATCTCTCCATTGGTGTGAGATGTTAAAGTCCCAAACTATTATTATTTTACTGTCAATTTCCTCTTTTATAGCTGTTAGCATTTGCCTTATGTATTGAGGTGCTCCTATATTGGGTGCATCTATATTTATAATTGTTAGATCTTCTTCTTGGATTGATCCCTTGATCATTATGTACTGTCCTTCCTTGTATCTTGTAACATTGTTTATCTTAAAGTCTATTTTATCTGATATGAGTATTGCTACTCCAGCTTTCTTTTGATTTCCATTTGCATGGAATGTCTTTTTCCATCCCCTCACTTTCATTCTGTATGTGTCCCTAGGTCTGAAGTGGATCTCTTAGAGACCATATATATGGGCGTTGTTTTTGTATCCATTCAGCTAGCCTCTGTCTTTTTGCTGGAGCATTTAACCCATTCACGTTTAAGGTAATTATTGATATGTATGTTCCTATTACCATTTTCTTAATTGTTATGTGTTTGTTTGCTTGTTTGTTTTTATTAACATTTTTATTTGAGTATAACTGCTTTACAATGGTGTGTTAGTTTCTGCTTTATAACAAATTGAATCAGCTATGCATATACATATATCCTCATATCTCTTCCGTCTTGAGTTTCCCTCCCTCCCACCCTCCTGAGCCCACCCCTCTACGTGGTAACAAAGCATCAAGCTGATCTCCCTGTGCCATGTGGCTGCTTACCACTAGCTATTGATTTTACATTTAGTAGTGTATATATGTCCATGCCACTCTCTCACTTTGTTCCAGCTTACCTGTCACCTTCCCTGTGTCCTCTAGTCCATTCTCTAGTAGGTCTGCGTCTTTTTTCCTGTCCTGCCCCTAGGTGCTTCATAACTTTTTTTTTTAGATTCCATATATATGTGTTACAATATGGTATTGTTCTCCTGACTTACTGCACTCTGTATGACAGACTGTAGGTCCATCCACCTAACTACAAATAACTCAATTTTGCTTCTTTTTATGGCTGAGTAATATTCCATTATATATATGCCACATCTTTATCCACTCTTCTGTCTATGGACACTTAGGTTGTTTCCATGTCCCAGCTATTGTAAATAGAACTGCAGTGAACATTGTGGCACATGACTCTTTTTGAATTATGGTTTTCTCAGGGTTTATGCCCAGTAGTGGGATTTCTGAGTCATATGGTAATTCTATTTTTAATTTTTTAAGGAACCTACATACTGTTCTCCAAAGTGGCTCTATCAATTTACTTTCCCACCAACAATGCCAGAGGGTTCAGTTTTCTCCACACCCTCTCCAGCATTTATTGTTTGTAGATGTTTTGATGATGGCTATTCTGACTGGTATGAGATGATATCTCATTGTAGTTTTAATTTGCATTTCTCTAATGATTAGTGATGCTGAGCATTCTTTCATGTGTTTGTTTGCAATCTGTATATCTTCTTTGGAGAAATGTCTATTTAGTTCTTCTGCTTTTTTTGGATTGCAATATTTGGTTTTTTTTGATATTGAGCTGCATGAGCTTCTTGTAAATTTTAGGGATTAATCCTTTGTCAGTTACTTCATTTGCAAATATTTTCTCCCTTTCTGAGGGTTCTCTTTTCATCCTGTTAATGGTTTCCTTTGCTGTACAAAACCTTTTAAGTTTCATTAGGTCCCATTTTTTTACTTTTGTTTTTATTTTCAATTCTTTAGGAGATGTGTCATAAAGGATCTTGCTGTGATTTATGCAATAGAGTGTTCTGCCTATGTTTTCCTCTAAGAGCTTTATAGTTTCTGGCCTTACATTTAGGTCTTTAATCTATTTTGAGTTTATTTTTGTGTATTGTGTTAGGGAGTGTTATAATTTCATTCTTTAAAATATAGCTGTCCAGCTTTCTCAGCACCACTTATTGAGGATGCTGTCCTTCTCCACTGTATATTCTTGCTTCCTTTTCAAAAATAAGGTGACCATATGTGAATGGGTTTTTCTCTTATCTTTCTATCCTGTTCCATTGATCTATATTTCTGTTTTTGTGCCAGTACCATACTGTCCTGATTAATGTAGCTTTGTAGTATAGTCTGAGTCTGGGATCCTGATTCTTCCAGATCCATATTTTTTTCTAAAAATTGCTTTGGCTATTTGGGGTCTTCTGTGTTTCCATACAAATTGTGAAATTTTTTGCTCTAGTTCTGTGAAGAATGCCAGTGGTAGTTTGATAGGGATTGCATAGAATCTGTAGATTGCTTTGGGTAATATAGTCATTTTCACAAAGTTGATTCTTCCAATCCAAGACCATGGTATATCTCTCCATTTGTTTGTATCATCTTTAATTTCTTTCATCAGTGTCATAATTTTCTTCATACATGTCTTTTGTCTCCTTAGGTAAGTTTATTCCTAGGTATTTAATTCTTTTTGTTGCAATGGTAGATGGGAGTGTTTCCTTAATTTCTCTCAAATTTTTCATCATTAGTGTATAGGAATGCAAGAGATTTCTGTGCATTAATTTGTTATCCTGCTACTTTACCAAATTCATTGATTAGCTCTAGTAGTTTTCTGGTAGCATCTTTAGGATTCTGTATGTATAGTATCATGTCATCTGCAAACAGTGAGTGCTTTCCTTCTTCTTTTCTGATTTGGATTCCTTTTATTTCTCTTTCTTCTCTGATTGCTGTGGTGAAAACTTCCAAAACTATGTTGAATAATAGTGGTGAGTGTGGGCAACCTTTTCTTGTCCTTGATCTTAGTGGAAATGGTTTTAGTCTTTCACCATTGTGGACTATGTTGGCTGTGGGTTTGTCATATATGGTCTTTATTAAGTTGAGAAACGTTCCCTATATGCCTGTTTTCTGAAGGGTTTTTCTCATTAATCAGTGTTGAATTTTGTCAATATTTTTCTGCATCTATCGAGATAATCATATGATTTTATTCCTCAATTTGTTAATATGGTGTATCACATTGATAGATGTTAATATATTGAAGAATCCTTCCATTCCTTGGATAAACCTCACTTGATCATGGTGTATGATCCTTTCAATGTGCTCTTGGATTCTATTTGCTAGTATTTTGTTGAGGATTTTTGCATGTATCTTTATCAGTGACATTGGCCTGTAGTTTTCTTTTTTTGTGACATCTTTTTCTGCTTTTGGTATCAGGGTGATGGTGGCCTTGTTGAATGAGTTTGGCAGTGTTCCTCCCTCTACTATATTTTGGAAAAAATTTGAGAAGGATAGATGTTAGCTCTTCTCTAAATGTTTGATAGAATTTGCCTGTGAAGACTTTCCTTCTGCTAACTTTGTTTTTGTTGTTGTTCTTTTTTCTCTAATTGCTTTAGGTATAAGGTTAGTTTGTTTTTTTGAGATGTTTCTTGTTTCTTAAGGTAGGACTGTACTGCTATAAACTTCCCTCTTAGAACTGCTTTTGCTACATCCCATAGGTTTGGGTGTTCATGTTTTCATTGTCATTTTTTTCAAAGTATTTTTTTGATTTCCTGTTTGATTTCTTCAGTGATCTCTTCGTTCTTATATAGTGTAGTGTTTAGCCTTCATGTGTCTGTATTTTTTACAGATTTTTTTTCCTGTAATTGATATGTAGTCTCAGAGTTTTGTGTTCAGAAAAGATATGTGATACCATCTGAATTTTCTTAAATTTACCAAGGCTCGATTTGTGACCCAAGATATGATCTGTCCTGGAGAATGTTCCATGAGCACTTGAGAAGAATGTGTATTCTGTTGTTTTTGGATGGAATGTCCTATAAATATCAATTAAGTCCATCTTGTTTATTTTATAATTTAAAGCTTGTGTTTCCTTATTTATTTTCATTTTGGATGATCTCTCCATTGGTGAAAATGGGGTGTTAAAGTCTCCTACTATGATTATGTTACTGTCAATTTCCCCTTTTATGGCTGTTAGCATTTGCCTTATATATTGAGGTGCTCCTATGTTGAGTGTATAAATATTTACAATTGTTATATTTTCTTCTTAGATTGATCTCTTGATCATTATGTAGTGTCATTCTCTGACTCTTGTAATAGTCTCTATTTTAAAGTCTATTTTGTCTGATATGAGAATTGCTACTCCAGCTTTCTTTTGATTTCCATTTGCATAGAATGTTTTTCCATCCCCTCACTTTCAATCTGTATGTGTCCCTAGGTCTGAAGTGGGTGTCTTGTAGACAACATATATATGGGTCTTGTTTTTGTATCCGTACAGCCAGTCTATGTCTTTTGGTGGGAGCATTTAATCCATTTACATATAAGGTAGTTATCGATATATATGTTCCTATTACCATTTTCTGAACTGTTTTGGGTTTGTTACTTTAGGTTTTTTTCCTTCTCTTGTGTTTCCTGCCTAGTGAAGTTTCCTTCACATTTGTTGTAAAGCTATTTTGGTGGTGTTGAATTCTCTTAGCTTTTGCTTGTCGGTAAAGCTTTTGATTTCTCTGTTGAATCTGAATGAGATCCTTGCCAGGTACAGTAATCTTGGTTGTGGGTTCTTCCCCTTCCTCACTTTAAATATATCATGCCACTCGCTTCTGGCTTGTAGAGTTTCTGCTGAGAAATCAGCTGTTAACCTTATAGGGGTTCCCTTTTTTGTTATTTGTCATTTTTCCCTTGTTGCTTTCAATAATTTTTCTTTGTCTTTAATTTTTGCCAATTTGATTGCTATGTTTCTCAGGGTATTTCTCCTTGGGTTTATCCTGCCTGGCATCTCTGCACTTCCTGGACTTTGGTGGCAGTTTCCTTTCCCATTTTAGGGAAGTTTTCAACTATAATCTCTTAACATATTTTCTTGGGTCCTTTCTCTCTCTTCTCCTTCTGTGACTCCTATAATGTGAATGTTGTTGCGTTCAATATTGTCCCAGAGATCTCTTAGGCTGTCTTCATTTCTTTTCTTTCCTTTTTCTTTTTTCTGTTCCATGGCTGTGAATTCCACCATTCTGTCTTCCAGGTCACTTATCTGTTCTTCTGCATATGTTATCTGCTATTGATTCATTCTAGTGTATTTATCATTTCAATTATTGTATTGTTCATCTCTGTTTGTTCTTTAATTCTTCCAGGTCTTTGTTCACCATTTCTTGCATCTTCTTGATCTTTGCCTCCATTCTTTTTCCAAGGTCCTGTGTCATCTTTATTATTGTTATTCTGAATTCTTTTTTTCTGGAAGGTTATCTCTCTCCACTTCATTTAGTTGTTTTTCTGGGGTTTTATCTTGTTCTTTCATCTGGTACATAGCCCTCTGCCTTTTCATACTTTCTATCTTTCTGTGAATGTGGTTTTTGTTCCATAGGCTGCAGGATTGTAGTTCTTCTTGCTTCTGCTGTCTGCACTCTGGTGTATGAGGCTCCCTAAGAGGCTTGTGTAAGTTTCCTAATGGGTGGGACTGGTGGTGGGTAGAGCTGGGTGTTGCTCTTGTGGGCAGAGCTCAGTAAAACTTTAATACCCTTGTCTGCTGATGGGTGGGGTGTGTTCTCTCCCTGTTGGTTGTTTGGACTCTGTTGACCCAACACTGGAGCCTACCTTGCTCTTTGGTAGGGCTAATGGCAGACTGTGGAAGGGCTCACACCAAGGAGTACTTCCCAAACATTCTGCTGCCCGTGTCCTTGTCCTCACAGTGAGAGACAGCCACCCCCCTCACCTCTGCAGGAGACCCTCCAACACTAGCATGTAGGTCTGGTTCAGTCTCCAGTGGGCTCACTTCTCCTTCCCCTGGGTCCTGATGCACACACAACTTTGTGTATGCCCTCCAAGAGTGGAGTCTCTGTTTCTCCCAGTCCTGTCAAAGTCCTGCAATCAAATCCCGCTACTCTTCAAATTCTGATTCTCTAGAAATTCCTCCTCCCATTGCCTGACCCCCAGGTTGGGAAGCCTGACGTGGGGCTCAGAACCGTTACTCCAATGGGTGGATTTCTCTAGTATAAGTGTTCTCCAGTTTGTGAGTCACACACCCAGCAGTTATGGGATTTGATTTTATTGTGATTGTGCCCCTCCTACTGTCTCATTGTGACTTCTCCTTTGTCTTTGGATGTGGGGTATCTTTTTGCATGAGTTCTAGTGTCTTCCTCTCAATGATTGTTCAGCAGTTATTTGTGATTCCTGTGGTCTTGCAAAGGGAATGAACGCATGTCTTTCTACTCTGCCCTTTTGAACCATTCTCAGAGGTCTTCTGCTTAATGTTACTGTGGAAGATTGTTGGGCACTAAATGCTTTTTCAAAGCAAGAAAATCTTTGAATAAAAGCTACATAGAGCTTTGTTGACAACTTCATGGTAAAAGGTGAATCATTTGTATAATCTACTATGTTAAACAAACCCCTTAAGGCATTTGCCAGATATTAACACACAGCACTTTGCTCCCCTCCGCCCCACTGCTATTTCAACTCCTCTCACCCTGGCACATGGCTTCTCTGTTGCTGAGGTGCAAGCGCCAACTAGGACTGCTTAGTCACCACACTCATCACAGACTAATCCAGCTCCTTCCATTTCCCTGTGAGCTGTGCTTATTTCTGGTAACAAGTGTTCCTCTAAGGAGCCATGTAGTGCTTGGCACTACCTCTGGAAGAGGAGCACAGCTGATACCTGATAAAACAACTTTGTTTAAAGGAAAATGAGGCTGGTGTGCAAATTATATCCCTTTCTCTCCTTTGGCCAACCATTTGGAGATGAAGTAGTTTCCTTTGCCTCTCTGAAGACCTCTTGTTAGATCAAGCACCAACTAACCTTCTTCTGAGGCTGTGACCAGTTCAGTAATGCACTCCCTTAAATATTTGATCTTTTATTCCCTGCTTCAAAATCATCTTCTCTCCTGCTTCCCTGATATCTTGCTACCTACTAAAGTGTTAGCACCTAAGTTTCAGCATGGGCTGAAAAATGCACCCAACCAAAGAGTTATTTTTCTAAAACAACTGCAATTTAGTTATAGATTATATAATATGTACTTATTTTTGAATGAAAAGTATAAAATATACATAAAAATTGAAATTAAAAAAGACAAAATGAAGATAAAAACCATTGCAATTTTCAAACATGTATCAATAGTATAACTTTTATCTCACTAAACATATTAATTTTAAATATATTATTATTAGGAATGTATTCAAGGGAGCAGTGAATTGACTATATCTCATAATTAAACAATAAAAAAACCTTGGTTTAAGTGTTTTGATGTTTTGAATCTGAGACTTAAGGACTCATATTTGTATCTAAGTTAAATACGTATCTATAGATGGTTTTAAAATTGTAGTGAAAGATAAAATTAAATGAATATAAACTGAAATCTGTTTGTATATGGATTTAGTTGTTTTAGGAGAAATGTTTGTTTAAACAACATAGACATTTTTCTCTCTCAAGTAACTACCTAATGATGCTGTCAAGGTCTAGAATGGCAGCTATGTGGTACTGAGAATCCAGTCTCTTTTAATCCTTTTGCCCAAGCCATCCTCAAGATTTTGTTTCCATATATCATGGTCGAATATGTGTGCTATAACTTAAGCATCACTTGTACATTTCAGCTAATGGAAAGGAATTAAGAAAGGAAGGTTTGACACAACTCTTCTCAAAAGCATGAATCAGGAATCACCTACACAACTTTCTCTCATAACCCAAAATCAGAACTTAGTCATAATGCCTTACCTAGCTGCAAGGGAGATTTGAAAATGCAGTATTCCCATGCCTATACTGTCAACAGTATTCCCATGCCTATACTGTCAACCTTTGAAAGAGCACCCAGTGTACACAGTGAGGAAAAGATAGCCTCTTCAATGAATGGTGTTAGGAAAGCTTGATATCCTCATGCCAAAAAAAAAAAAAAAAAAGAACAAGAAATAAAGAAAGAGAGAAAGGAAGAAAATTGGATCTTTATCTTATATCATACATCAACTGGAAGATCAGTCATCAACTGGATTGATCAACTGGAAGATCAATCAATTCAAAATGGATTAAAGACTTAAAAGTAAGAACTGAAACTGTAAAACTGTTAGAAGAAAATATGAAAAAAATGCTCCTTGATATTAGTATTGGCAAAACATATTTGGATATGACACCAAAAGTAAAGGCAGTAAAAATAAACAAGTTGGACTGCATCAAATTACAAGCAAAAATATTACAAATATTTTCTCCCATTCTGAGGGTTGTCTTTTCATCTTGTTTATGGTTTCCTTCACTGTGCAAAAGCTTTGAACTTGCATTAGGTCCCATTTGTTTATTTTGGATTTTATTATCATTTCTCTAGATGGTAGGTCAAAAAGGATCTTGCTGTGATTTATGTCATAGAGTGTTCTGTGTAAGTGTTTCTCTAAGAGTTTGATAGTGTCTGACCTTACATTTAGGTCTTTAATCCATTTTGAGTTCATTTTTGTGTATGGTGTTAAGGAGTGTTCTAATTTCATTCTTTTACATGTAGCTGTCCAGTTTTCGCAGCACCACGTATTGAAGAGGCTGTCTATTCTCCATTGTATATTCTTGCCTCCTTTAACAAATATAAGGTGATCATATGTGTGTGCGATTATCTCTGGGCTTTCTATCCTGTTCCATTGATCTATATTTCTGTTTTTGTGCCAGTGTCATATTGTTTTGATTACTGTAGCTTTGTAGCATAGTCTGAAGTCAGGGAGTCTGATTCCTCCAGCTCCTTTTTTCTTTCTCAAGATTCCTTTGGCTAATTGGGGTCTTTTGTGTTTCTCTACAAATTGTGAAATATTTTGTTCTAGTTCTGTGAAAAATGCCAGTTGTAGTTTGATAGGGATTGCATTGAATCTGTAGATTGCTTTGGGTAGTAGAATCATTTTCACAATATTGATACTTCCAATCCAAGAACATGGTATATCTCTCCATCTATTTGTATCATCTTTAATTTCTTACATCAGTGTCTTATAATTTTCTTCATACAGGTCTTTTGTCTCCTTAAGTAGGTTTCTTCCTAGGTATTTTAATCTTTTTGTTTCAATGGTAAATGGGAGTGTTTTCTTAATTTCACTTTCAGATTTTTCATCATTAGTGTATAGGAATGCCAGAGATTTCTGTGCATTAATTTTGTATCCTGCTACTTTACCAGATTCACTGAGTAGCTCTAGTAGTTTTCTGGTAGCATCTTTATGATTCCCTATGCATGGTTTCATGTCATCTGCAAACAGTGAGAGCCTTACTCCTTCTTTTCCCATTTGGATTCATTTTATTTCTTTTTCTTCTCGGATTGCTGTGGCTAAAACTTTGAAAACTATGTTGAATAATAGTGGTGAGAGTGGGCAACCTTTTCTTGTTCCTGATTTTAGTGGAAATGGTTTCAGTTTTTCACCACTGAGAACGATTTTGGTTGTGTGTTTGTCATATATGGCTTTTTTATGTTGACAAAAGTTCTCTCTATGTCTACTTTCTGGAGGGTTTTCATCATAAATGGGTGTTGAATTTTGTTGAAAGATTTTTCTGCATCTATTGAGATGATCATATGGTTTTTCTCCTTCAATTTGTTAATATGGTGTATCACATTGATTGATTTGTGTATATTGAAGAATCCTTGCATTCCTGGAATAAACCCCACTTGATCATGGTGTATGATCCTTTTAATGTGCTGTTGGATTCCGTTTGCTAGTATTTTGTTGAGGATTTTGCATCTATGTTCATCAGTGATATTAGCCCGGTGTTTTCTTTCTTTGTGATGTAACTAACAAATAATTAATCTCCAACATATACAAACAGCTCATGCAGCTCAATATCAAAAAAACAAACAACCCAATCCAAAACTGGGCAGAAGACCTAAGTAGACATTTCTCCAAAGAAGATATACAGATTGCCAACAAATGCATGAAAGAATGTTTAACATCATTAATCATTAGAGAAATGCAAATCAAAACTACAATGAGATATCATCTTACACTGGTCAGAATGGCGATCATCAAAAAAGCTACAAACAATAAATGCTGGAGAGGGAGTGGAGAAAAGGGAACCCTCTTGCACTGTTGGTGGGAATGTAAGTTGATACAGCCACTATGGAGTACAGTATGGAGTTTCTTTAAGAAACTAAAAATAGAACTACCATACGACCCAGTAATCTCACTACTAGGCATATATCCTGAGAAAAACATAATTCAAAAAAGAGTCATGTACCACAATGTTCATTGCAGCTCTATTTGCAATAGCGAGGACATTGAAGCAACCTAAGTGTCCATCGACAGATGAATGGATAAAGAAGATGTGGCACATATATACAATGGAATATTACTCAGCCATAAAAAGAAACAAAACTGATTTATTTGTAGTGAGATGGATGGACATATAGTCTGTCATACAGAGTGTAGTAAGTCAGAAAGAGGAAAACATAAACCATATTCTAACACATATGTATGGCATCTAAAATAAAAAAAAAGGTCATGAAGAACCTAGGGGTAAGATGAGAATAAAGACCCAGACCTACCAAAGAATGGACTTGAGGACACGGGGAGGGGGAAGGGTAATCTGGGACAAAGTGAGAGAGTGGCGTGGATATATATACACTACCAAATGTAAAATAGCTAGTGGGAAGGAGCCACATAGCACAGGGAGATCAGCTCGGTGCTTTATGACCACCTAGAGGGGTGGGATAATAAGAGTGAGAGGGAGGGAGACCTAAGAGGTAAGAGATATGGAGATATATGTATGTGTATAGCTGATTCACTTTGTTATAAAGCAGAAACTAACACACCAATGTAAAGCAATTATACTCCAATAAAGATGTTAAAAAGAACTAAAAAGCTTCTGCACAGCAAAGGAGATAAAATGCAACCTACTTATGAAATGGAGAAAATATTTGCAAACCATAAATCTGATAAAGGGTTAATATCCAAAATATATAAGGAACTCATACAACTCAATAACAAATAATAAGTAACTGGAATAAAAATGGGCAACATATTTGAATAGATATTTTTTCCAAAGAATAACTAAGCAAATGGCCAATAGGTATATGCAAAGCTTCTCAACTTCAATAATATTCAGGGAAACAAGAATCAAAAGCACAATGAAATATCACCTCACACCTATTAGCACAGCCTTTTTAAAAAAACAAACCATAACAAGTGTTGATGAAGTTGTGGAGAAAAGGGAACTCTTCTGCACTGTTGGTAGTAATGTAAATTGCTGCAGTCAACATGGAAAATAGTATGGAAGTTCCTCAAATGATTAAAAATAGAACTTTCATATGATCCAGCAATTCCACTTCAGGCAATTTATCTGAAGAATAGAAAAACATTAACTCAAAAAGATATATGCACATCTATGTTGCAGCATTTTCTACAGTAGCCAAGATATGGAAGCAACCTAAGTGCCCATAAATAAATGAATGGATAAAGAAGATATAGTGTTTTTATATACAATGGAATACTACTCAACCACTGTGGGAAACAGTAGGGAGATTTTTCAAAAAAATTAAAAGCAAAATTATCATATCATGGGATCTAACAATCCCATTTCTGGAACTTAAATCAAAGTAACTTAAATCAAGACCCTGAAGAGTTACCTAGCTACGTTCTTATGTTCATTGCAGCATTATTCACAATAGTGAAGACATGGAAACAACCTAACTGTCCATCAGGAGATGGATAAACCAAATGAGGTATATGCATACAATGGAATACTATACAGCATTAAAAAGAAGGAAATCCTGCCATTTGTGACAACATGGATGGTCCTGGAGGACATTATGCTAATTGAAATAAGCCAGAACAGAATGACAAATACTGTACGATCTCACATGTGGAACCTGAAATAGTTATAGCCACAGAAGCGGAGGGCAGTGTGGTGCTTACCAGTGTCTAGGAACTTGAGAAATGGAAAGATGTTAGTCAAGGGCTACACATTTGAGTTATGTAAGATGAATATGTTCAGGAGATCTAATGTATATAGCATGGTGACTATAGGTAACATTACTGTAACCTGCACTTGAAATTTGAAAGTAGATCCTATGTGTTCTTGCCACACACACACACACACACACACACACAAACGTATCTATGTGAGGTGACAGATATCCTAACTAGCTTGATTGTGGTTACTATTTAAGAATGTATACATATAACAAATAATCAATTTGTATATACAATAAGAAAAAAGTAAAGAAAATGCAGTCTTTAGCTGAGAGAAGTGCCCAGCTAAAATGTATTAATTGTTTTAATAGTGGAAGAAAGTGAAATTATTATAAAGGGATTAAGTACCTTCACCACAGTGTCCACTTATATATATAACCACCCTTATATACACATATACTTCCCCAAGGTAGTCCATCCCATTCTACACAGTAACTGTGCCCAGTTCAGCATCCAGGATCTCTGGGTCTTCTCTCTGGTCTAGATGTGGCTCCTTGTGGTCTGATTACTTATAAACAAAAAAGAAAATAAGGTAGCCACAATGATTATTTCCAATAATTATTATATAAAATGTGTAATACCAGACAGTCAATGGTCTCAAGCAATTATAAACACCCCCCGCCCCAAGGCAGGGATTGTGAAAACTTCCTGCTTTGACGTTGGAGAAAGTTCCTTAGTGAACATATCTGCCATCTGATTCTGCTCTTTGCAAGAAATGTTTTTGCTCACTGTTTTCCAAACCTTTTGCCTTTGCTCTCTGAATATTAATTTTATAAAACAGATTATAAACAACAGCAACAGTCCTATAATAAGTATTATTGAAATGCAAAATGCAACGTGAGTTATTCTGAATGAGGAAGGGGAAAAAAAGGTTATTAGGGAAACCCTGCTTCTTCCAAATTCTTTGAAAAGCACTATAAAATAGAATAGGAGTAAAATAGCCTTAAAGAGCTAGTTTCTTATTAAGCAGTTGTTACAAATGTGCTTATGTATTTCAATTTTAAGTTTTTTCTCACCCTGATTCAGATATCATCAACCCCAATTAGAGGTTATACAATAATCAATATATAATAATTAATAACTTCTTTATACATCAGAAAATATAATTTAGTTAAAAATTGCATTAAAAATCCTATAAAAATAGCAAAAATGTATAAAAGCTATACAATGAACACTATAAAATGTTACTGAAACACATATAAAGCCATAAATAAGTTGGCAGATATTTTTAGCATGGGGAAAGAGCAGTGGAGCAATGGAGAGATCTAGTCTCTCCAAATTAATCAATGTTCAAATAGTCAAAATCACAAAAGACTTTCTATGAGCTTGTCCAATTATATTTTAAAATTCACCTTGAAGCTAAAGTTCTAGAAGCATCTAGATGCAAGAATATTTGAAAAAGAATTTTGAAAAATATGGAAATAAATATCTTTTCAGTTAAGACTGGACACAAAATGTACAAAAGAGACAAAGACTTAGAAGAACAGATCTTAGTTGCAGAACATTAGACTAACAAGAATGGGTGATTAATCAGTTCTTTTCCTGACACATGGAAAATAATTAGTCATCTGTGATTTAGCAGAAAATGCATAAACACCAGATGTTTCTATCCTGCTGTATACCGTACAAATAATGTTCTTTATTGAAATACTTAAAATTGGAATAGACTTAAATAATTTATCATGGTGATTCCAACTTTATATTAAAAGTAAAAAAAAATTTCTACCATAATGGTAGCATTTTTGAATTAATATGAACAGATTAATTCACTGTTTTACACTATTATGTCTTGAAAAGACTATTAACAGTTAATTGTTATTTATCTATTCTTATTATATCTTTAATATATCTTATATTCAAGGTGCTTCAATGAGATAACACAAGGAGCCCTGAGAATAAAAATATGTAGATTATAAATATTTTTGCTAGCAAATTCAAACACTTCAAATCAAAAAGAACTTTTAGAGTTTACAATGTCATATATTTAAGATTGATATATCTTAATATAAACAAACCAATAAGATGACATTAGCATAATATGTTAAGATACAATTTTCAAAAAAATATACAACCTCTTAGGAATTTGGTTTATGTATGATGATATATTACCGTCATCATCATTAACACTTTGAGGCATATATCTTTCTTTCTTAACATCCAAGAACAACCCATTGCTGATGGTAACTATTGAATATTACAATTTGCTCTATATTATTGATTTACTTGCATATTTTATTATTTCTTATTATCATTTGAATAATAATAGTTGATATGTGCAAAAATGTAAGCAGCTATAAGTAATTGATTATTAAAGTAAAAAAAAATAATGCACAACTGTGAACAGTAAATTAAAAACAAAACATGACCAGTAATACTCTTCGTAGTTTTGCTTGTTTTTTAAGTTTTACAATAATTGTATATGGAGTATGTGGTGCTTTGAGACTTGCATCTTTACAGACTTCATTATATTTCCATGATTCATGCATATTATTGTGCTGGTTCACTTATTTTTTTCACAAATACCTAATTATTTTCTTTATTGGTATACATTGGACATATAATACACTGGACATATTTAAATTATACAATTTGATAAGCTTTGATATGGATACACCCTTGAAACAATCACTTCTGATAGAACAGGAATGAGTCTCAGAGGGCCGACCAAGAAACATGGAGAACAATGGACTGGGGAGACACTCCTAGGAACAGAACTGGAGCTTCAATCAAGAAACGTTACCCAACCCCAGAGTAGTGGAACCTGGCAACCTTAATGTAGCTGGACTCAGAACTGCTCAGACTAGTGCTATATAGGTCCATTTCTTTCCCTTTGTGAATGGTAATGTCTATAGGAGGTAAATCATAAAACCACTGCATAATAGTTGTGTGGAAAGCAGATAACTTATCTTTTAATTTTATAGATCAGGAAGAGTATCTTCCAAGGAGACCCATCTCGAATTCTTCAGATAGTCAGGTCTTTGAGCCTAATACTGTGATTGGATAATTTATTTGAGTACCTTAGAAGGTAATAAATTTTAAAATATTTTTGTATTGAATTTGAGAGAAAAAGTGAATAATTACAGTCAGAGTTGACTATGGTAGAATGAGTACCTTAATGGCTTCAGTTGACATCTGCCCACATCCTGTCTTTTTCCTCTAATATTGTCATTTTTCACAAACTTTTTTGCCTGTTTTTCTACATGTATTGTGAGTACATAGTCAGGCAACCTCCTGGCGGGTGCTAGTCTCCTGAAGGAAGGGAGTCTGCTTAGCAAAGCCAAGCCTTCCTGGCTGAGAATACCCCAGCCATCCAGCCCTGAATTCAACACTCTGGAAACCCTAAATGATACAATATACAAAAAAAACACTCAAGTTTTTAGGAGAAATGCAGGAAAATATTTTCATGAACTGAAGATAGCAAAGAATTCTTAAGTAGGCTATAATTTGTACTAAACATAAAAGAAGTAACTGATAAATTGGACATTTTTATAATTAAAAACTTTTTTTCATCAGAGGACACCACGAAGGCAGTGAAAAAGCAAGCCACAACCTGGGAGAAGATATTTAAGTTTATTTTATTATAATTATAATAAAATATTTTATAATAATTATAATAAAATATTTTATAGTATGCAATATATAATATTAAAGATACTATATGCAATATTAAAGATGTAGTATATTATATATTATGTGTGATTATATATTTATAATATATATTACATAACATATATAAAACCCCTCATATATATATACACACATATATATAATTCCTACTATACATATTTAAGCCCTAATCAATTTGATAGGGACATTAATGTTTACAAACAACCATTCAAGTTAACATGATCTTATATTCTTGGCTGCCTATGTTATCCTTTATCCGTATGAGCTGGCCTGAGACTCACATCCATTGTTCCACAGGGTGTATAAGAGCACATTAAGAACTGCTGAACAAAAGTGTTGCATAGTCTATTTCTGTTAAATTTACTGACGCTAAAGCCATCTGTCCTGAACTAAAGTGCTCAGAACATCAGTAGGTAGTTTATTTATGTGATAATAAATGATGTACCATGTAAATTAAACCAGAGAGATAGCATAAGTGGCCCCAAATTAGTCAAATGGAACCCTTCTCTCTTCCAGTTCTGGGGCATAATAAAGTTTGCTTAGCTGCGGAAAAG
This sequence comes from Leucopleurus acutus, assembly GCF_964270905.1. Taxonomy (NCBI): domain Eukaryota; kingdom Metazoa; phylum Chordata; class Mammalia; order Artiodactyla; family Delphinidae; genus Leucopleurus; species Leucopleurus acutus. Next base: position 25,492,333 of record NC_139159.1, on the reverse strand, counting down.
ATTGATTGATCAGATGTGCTTTGCATCTTAGACAGAATGCAAAATCTGCCTCTAGAAAATGAGTCAAATTAATTCAAAACAAATGTGCTCTTATGATACCTTTATTCTGATGCTCTTAAATTATTAGTAAATATTTAAAATATTAAAAATATAAAGAATAATTAGAAATCACCTGTGTAGGCACCATCTATCTTAAGATATAAAACATTATCAATAAAGTTAAAGATGCGTTACAGCCAAATCTAGCGTACTCCTTTTTCTGCATAGAAATCTCTGTAGTACTTTTGTTGATTAGCATTCACATGCAACATTTTTACTTCCAACAATTATATATAAAATATAATATTCTATAATATTATACATATCTAAAATCTGTGTATTCTGTGTATATGCACACAAATATATTTGTGTATGTCTGATTGTATGTAGAAAACTATTTAAATTTTCAATATATATTTCATATATTTAATGACATCTATTTTACTTGAAAAAGGTGTAATTTTAGTTTTCAACATTTAAAATTAAATATATCTCAATCAATTATATATAACTGTACTATTGCATGTAAACAACTGGAGAATTGGCATGCTAAATGCAACAGAATGAAAGAAAAGTATCAGGAGAAAAACTGAATTTTTTCCCAAACTACCTGCCCACTAAGACTCCATTGGCATCCACCCACATCAGTTCAAAAGAGCCTTAGTTCCTCTAACGGTTTCTAATACTGGGTATGACAGTCCTAAAATCCATACGTTATTCTATCTTATCTTTTTCAGAATTGATTTTAGGGAAAGGATCCAGCAATCTGAGTTAACTCACAATGTTGTTGCTTTGACTTTTTCAGCGTTAAGGTTTTCAAATGTTGAGACATCATTGTTTATTTTTATTGATTTGTATCAATATTTTTAATGGCTATTGGTATGTTCAGGGGTCTAGTCATATTTGAATAATTTTAAATAGTAGTATTCTAAGATATTTATTTTATTTGCTTTTAAATGTTATATCATTATGCATAATATTTTCTTATGATATTTATAACTTCATCTACAGAGATATCTTTAAAAACATTTCTAATACTTATTATTTGTATTCATCATTTTTCTTCTTGATCATTGAGACATAAAGTGGTCTATTTATTAGTATTTCCACTGGTATTTTTTAATATAATTTTTACCATTTGTGTGTTTCTTTTGGCCTGGGTTTTCCATAAAATCCTGTTTTTATTGAAGTTCCAAATTTCTACAGAGTTTGAGCATTGTTTTGCTCTTTTTCAAAATTCTTGGGTTAAATGATTTTCTCACTTATTTTAAAACTTTCTTTATATTCCAATAAATGTAATTATGACATAAATATTCATCTAATTGCCTGTCTAGCTGCATCTCATGTTGTGATATTTTAAAATTTACTTATAAATGTTCATAATTTTATTGCAATTTAAAAACACTTTATAATTTAAAGTGTGCTTTTGTTTGCCAATTTGTGAAATATTTGGGCTATATTTATTCTTTTATTTCTAATTTTTGGTATCATATTCAGAAAATAGAGTCTATGCTATTGTTTCCATGGAATAACCAATTTTTGCAATATTCAAATATCTTTGAAAAGTATAGCTCTTTACTATTGATTGGATTCATGTTTGTGCATAATTCTATTAGAACAGTCTTATTAAGTGTGCTGTTCTTAAATTTATCTCTTTAATATTCTTGCCTGTGTGAGCTATTGATTTCAGAAACATTTTTTTCCCAAAATATCCCACTAAATTTCTTCCTGTGACTATTTCATTGTTTTCCCTTTTTATACGTTGATATTATGTATTACATGCTAAGTTTACTTAAACTAATATCTAAGGACACTGGTGTTAGACTGCCTAGGTTCGCAGCATGGCTCTACCACTTGCCAATTGTGTGATCTCAGGCAGGTTACTTAAGTTTCCTATCCCTGAGTTTCCTGGGGGATAAAAGGAGGGTAATAAGTGTACCTAGAATAAAGTTTTGTTAAGTAGATTACATAAACGTAATGGGGTTATATAGTGCCTGGAATACAATAGGTGCTGCATAAAAGCTCAATATTCTTATTGCACATATATAAATATACATACATATAAATATATGTGTATATAATATATAGTTTGTATACATATGTGAAAGCCAGTCAATGATTATTATATTTTTGATAGATTATTTTTTCATTATATAACACTTTTTCTCCATTAACTTTATTTTTTTTCAGCTTTATTGAGGTATAATTTATAAATAAAATGGTAATATATTTAATGTGTTCAGCATAATGATTTGATATACATATACATTGTGAAAGCATCCCCACCATTGAGTTGATTGACATATCCATCACCTTGTATATTTACTTTTTTTTTTTTTTTGGTGATAACACTTAAGTTCTACTCTATTATCAAATTTCAGTTGTACAAATGAGTATTATCAACTACAGACACCATGTTAAACATTAGATCCTCATACTGTGCTCCTCTTATAACTAAAAGTTTGTACCCTTTTACCAACCTATCCTTATTTCTTCCATCCCTCAGTCCCTGGCAACTACCATACCGCTTTCTGTATCTATATGTTAAAGCAAAATTTTTTTTAGATTCCATACATAAGTGATATCACGCAGTATTTGTTTTTCTCTGGCTGGATTGTTTCCCTTAACATACTGTCCTCCAGGTTCATCCATGATGTCACAAATGTCAGAATTTCCTTCTTTCTTAAGGCTGAGTAATATTCCCGTGTGTGTGTGTGTGTGTGTGTGTGTGTGTGTGTGTGTATACCACATTTTCTTCATCCATTTTTCCAAGGACAAACACTAAGTTGTTTTCATACAACTATTGGCTATTGTGAATAACAACACAATGAACATAAGAATGCAGATATCTCTGAGACAGTAATTTCTTTTCCAAGGAGGTATACCCAGAAGTAAGATTGCTGGATCATATGGCAATTCCACTTTAAAATTTTTGAGGAACCTCCATACTGTTTTCCAGTGGGGTGTGGAAGTCCTCTACCTTTATTTTGTTGCTGTCTATTTCTCCCTTCTGCTTTGTTAATATTTGCTCTCTATGGTTAGGTAGTATTCTGATGTTGGGTGTATAGATATTTACGACTGTTAGGTCCTCTAAGTGAATTGACCTCTTTATCATTTTAAAATGACCTTCTTTGTCTCTTATTACAGTTTTTGGCTTAAAGTCTATTTTATCTGATATAAGTATAATTACCCCTGTATTTTTGGTTTCCATTTGCATGGATTATGTTTTTCCATCCCTTCCCTTTCAGTCTATGTGTGTCCTTGAAGTTAAAATGAGTGTCTTGTAGGCAGCATTACGTTGAATCATTTTATTAATCCATTCAGCCACTCTATGTCTTTTGTAGTCCATTTACATTTAAGGTAATTATCGATAAGTATGGACTTAATATTGCCATTTGGTTAATTGTTTTTTGGCTGTTTTATAATTCCTTTTCTCCTTCCTCCTCTTGTTCTCTTCCTTGGTGACTTGATGATTTTCTGTAGTGGAATGCTTTGATTCCTTTCTCTACCTTTTTTTGTGTCTACTATAGGATTTTGCTTTGTGGTTACCATGAGGCTTACATAAAATGTCTTATAGTTATAACAGTCTATTTTAAGCTGATAACAACTTACGTTGAACACGTACAAAAACTCTACATTTTTATAACCTCCCCATATTTTATGTTTTTGATGGCACAGTTTACATTTTTTAAAATTATTTATCTAATAACAAATACCTGTAGTTATAGTTATTACTTTTATCTTTTAACTTTCATTCTAGAGTTATAAGTGATTGTCCACCACTATTATAATACTAGAGTATTCTAACTTTAACTATACAAGTTTCTTCCAGAGAGATGCTGGCTGCTTTGCTTCATTGCTGGAGTGAGCTGGGGCAAGAAGGTGGTCAAGTACCCAAAGCTCCCTCAGCATCCAGGGAGGATCACAGCTTGCCCCTAGCCTAGCTAGAGAGTATTCCTAGCTCCCAAGCTCCAAAGAGAATAAATCCTAAATAAAACAGGAACCCTCAGGCAGCAGCTTGTAAAGTATGCAGTCAAACCTCTGCCTGGGAGGCTGAGATGAGGGTTTTTGCCTGCTCCCTCAACACCAAGCCCTATGGGTATAGTCAAAGTAAGCGCTCCCGTACCCCTTAGGAACTGCTTTGTTGTCTGCTATAGTCCTGCAGGACTCGTGGATGCAAGCACCGTTGGCTTTCAGAGCTAGGTGTTTTGGGCGCCTGCCCCACAATGAGAGACTTGAAAGTTGAGGCACTATATATGAAATCCATGTTCTTCATGGAGAAGCTGGCAGTTGAGAATTTTCTCCTGAGTGTGCAGAGAGTTCCTCAGAGTTATATGAGATACTGTCTCCTGGGCTGTAGCCCTCATCAAGGTCTCCAAATAAAACATAACTTGTAACTTTTAGGTTGTGCATTCTTCTTCAGTCAACAGTGTATGATGCTGTAAGAGGAGGGAGGTTTACACTAAGAGTATAATTTAGCCTTTACTACATGTTTGATGTGGGTATTTTCTCATTTGCCTTATGCATAGTAGTCCCTTAGCTAGTGTCTGGATTTATCTCATGAGGGAATTTTTCTGTGTGTAGTTGTATATTTGTTGTGTCTGAGGGAAGAGGGAAGTTCAAGAGCCTCCTATGTCACCATTTTGGTCCTTCAAACATTTCTATTAATTTTAGTTGATATTAATATGTATGCACTTGGTTCAATTTTAGTTATTATTTGCTTGATATTTTCTTTTCCATTCTTTGATTCAAGGTGTCTCATTTTGGTTTAAGCATATTATTAGTAAAGACAGAAAAAGTGAATTTTCTTAATTAAAACAAATTCTAATATAGATATCTCTGTATTTAAACAAATAAGTTTAGTTTTTTTTGATATTTAGTAAAATTACTAGTATATTTGGATTTTTAATACCATTTATTTTCTCTGCTCTGTTCTTTTTATCCCCTGTGTTGTAGTTATATTTATAGCACTTGGTTGCTCTCATATTGGAAGGAAAAAAACAACTATCTGATTTTTTTCCAGCATTGGATGTTTGCCACAGAGGTGCAACACACTGAGGTGGTATTGATATAGGGTACTGATTATATTTTATTAGAATCATAAATATTTTTTATTAGAATCATAGAATCATAAACATTTAAGGAAGGAAGTGAAAGGATGATGGGAAACAAGGTAGTTAGTGGGTACCATTTATGATTTAGTTTGGAAAAACACACATATCATGAAAGGTCATTTTGCCAAAAGTCAGATCTTTGAATTAATCATTCTGGAGAAACATAATGTAATGCTCTCATTGGTAACAATGTGAATGAATAATTAAAACACAGAAATTTATTGCTAGCAAGGAGACTGATGAACTGAGAATCCAGTTTTGGACATGTCAGCCTTGCAGATTATTTTAGTTTGTTAGGGCCATCATAACAAAATACCATAGACCAGGTAGTTTAAACAACAGAAATTTATTTTTTCAGAGTTCTGGAGGATAGAAGCCCGAGACAAACTGTTGGCTGTATTGGTTCCTTCTGAGGCTGTGAGGTAGATTCTGTTCCAAGTCTATCACCCAGCTTCTAGTGGTTTGCTAGCATTTTTTGGAAGTGCTTGGATTGTAGACGCATCAGCTTGATCCCTGCCCTGATGTTCACATGTGTTCACTTATGCGACTGTCTACTTCAGTAGGACTTCATCTTAAACAATTAGATTTGCAATGACACTATTTCCAAATAAGGTCACTTTCTGAGATAGTGGGGGGTTGAACTTCAACATATGAATTTGGAGGAGAAACAGCTCAAACTCTAACATAGATGATTTTCTATAATGATCACGGCAGAGACTGTAGTAAAGGGCAAATTCATAAATAAGAATGAGAGAGATTTAATAAATAAACAAATATGGGTAACTCTCAACAGCAGAAGCAGCAATATAAGGGAGATGATGTATAAACATATGTCATTATACTCAATGAATCAAGTTATCTATGTTTCTTTGTTTTTGGAAATTTCAGAAAGGGGCAAGGGAGAGCAAGGAGAATGTTACCCCACAACCAAGGTAGTGAGGTTTTAAGAATCAAGAAACAATCTAAATAAAATAAGAATAAAATTGAAATACATAAACAATTGTACACCAAGACCTACTAAAATACAAGTAATTAAAACAGTGTTGCAATAGGGCAAGGGTTGATGAATTGTTAAATGAATAAAAATAGAATTCAGAAATAGATATACATATATGGATACCTGACTGATGGCAATAGTGACCTTGCAGATCAATGGGAAAATGTATAGTGCTAAAAATTTTATGTAGATTGTAGATCCAGATGTAAAAGATAAAACAAAATGTCTGGTTGATATAGCTAAATCTGAATTTGGACGAGGCAAATATTTCTTAAACAGAGCGTTAAAGCGTTAAAGATGAAGAAAAATATTGCTAAATTGGACCACATTAAATTAGATCATGAATGGGAACTCTCTGTGCTTTTTACTGACCTTTTCTATAAACCTTAAAATGTTCTTTAAAAAAATCTATTCATTTAGCAGAAAGTTTAATTTAAAATAGTAGACATTGTGTTTATTGAAAGGCAACATTTAAATAGTGAAAGACAAGCCAAAAAATATTTTTTATTGCATATACTTGACATATATAAACCTACAGAAGAGTGAATCCACTTTTGAACGTAAATCCAAGAGAAATGCATGAATGTACCCTTTGAAAGTCATATACAACATTATTCCAAGGTGCATTATTTATAATAAGCCCAAACTGGATAATTCAAACATCAAATAACAGTAGAATGAATAAATAAATTGGGATATATTAATAAATTATTCTACAGCAATGGATCTGAACAATTTACTGCTAAACACAATAATGATAAATCTCTGAAACATGACATTGAACAAAAGCAGTTGGTGTTAGAATATTGTTACCCCAAGAAGATGGGTGGGAGTAGTGTCCCAGAAAGAGCATGGTAGGGGCTTTTGACTTGATAATATTCTATATATTGGCCAGGGAAATGGTTAATCGTGCTCATTTTAAAATGATGCATTGGCCTAAATAAAAACTTATGATCTGTGCCCTCTTCTGTAAGTATGTTATACTTCAAATTAAGTTGTTTTTAAAAATGTAAACACTTATGAACTGCACCATCTGAGTTTATCCTATGCACAGAAACTCAACCCAGAGCAGCAAAGCTATTTCATGTATCATGTAAATGTCAATGAATTGGTTTTGACTTCTACAATGTTAGGCTCACAAAAATTATAAGGGTGAAATCTAATCTTAAAAAAAAAAAGCAGTGTTTTGTAGTGGTAAAGGAGGTTGAGATTCAGTGTGCATATGGTGAAAAATATCTTATGTTTTAACTAGTTTTTTTGCTTAATTCCATACGTGGAAATTGCTTTTGATGAACAAATCACTAGACAATGCATACACTGTCAAAAACTAATCTTCCAGGATGTTAGAAGGGTCTGTATTATCATTTGTGATTCCTTGTCTGTCCTTTCTACTTGATGGGGAGGAAAGGAATATGTCTTATTTATTATTGTGTTACAAAGTTTTGGCAAAGTTCCAAATACAGAGTACAGACTTAATATATGTTCTTGAATAAAATTTTAATGTCATGACATTCACATTGGCAACTTCTTTACCAGATTCTAAGGTTTTTGAAATCATATGCTGATAATTCAAAAAAAATCACATTAACTAAGCCAGGTTAAACATGGTTGACATAATTCTAGTCTCAGTACAAAAATAGTCTTCTTAACTAGTACTGGTTTCTATCATGATTTTGAATATATTAACTTTAATGGGAACTAATATAAACATTACTAATGATAATCACATTTTCTTTACATCCTGCATGTGCCACTCTTGACAGGTAAAGACAAACAAGGATCTGAGAAAATTCACTAAAGTCTTCTAAGGGTCCTTTAGATAAGCCACTAAAGAATTCTTGGATAAACATCTCATTAATAATCTTATCAATTTGTTTGTTGGTTAGTTCATTAAGCTTATGCATGAGCAATCCTGCTGTTCTTGCAAATGATTTACAAAAGTTCTTCTAATGAAGCACTTCAAATTAGTAAGGCATTCATCAATTAAATAAAGCTCCACCACTTTCCATAGATTGATATGCATTCCGAACACTTCATCAAGCCACAAAATTGTGTAAACACAAATCCAAGTAAATGAAATAAACTTTTTTTCCTCTCTAATATTAACTATTACCATTGTCCTAAAAAAGTTGAGAAGATGCATGCCTCTCCATGATATCTAAAAACACTCATCCAACTTCAATTAATTAATATATATACTCATATTAATCAATTATTGTGATCACATAAAATGTCATTAATAAGAATTAAATATTAGTGTGTGCTTCAGATGCCTAAGGCGTGCTTTGTTTTGCATTTACATTTTACACCTTGATTTGGTAGATAAGACAACCGAAGCTCACCCATGTAGTGACTTTCTCAAGATTATGTAACTAGACAGTGGCAGAGCTAAGATTTGATTGCAGATCCATTTATTCCTTATATTAATTCTTACCCAAACACTATCCAGTGGCAATACCACCACTAATAGTATTATTTTTTCCTATCAAATTAACTGAACAATAAAATTCAATTATAATATACATATGTACAACTTTATCATTGTTTTGATATTTTTCCTGATCGTGATCCCTTCTGGAATGGTTAACTGAAGAAATATAAACTATTTTCACATTAAGCACATAAGAAGAGACTCCCTGATAAAATTAGGTAGTCTTTCTGCAGAGAGCCTGAATCCCCAATCTCTCCTAAGTACACGATCAAGATGAATACCTTTGTTTGAAAATAACTCCTACTCCCTTTTTATTTCCTTTTACATTTCCACTTTAAATGACCATAAAATTTGTTATAAAATATTTTGGCCATTCAATATATATATATGCCCTCTACACACTTAGCAGTCCATATATCTTGAGAAAAGTCTGAAAGAGAAGTGTTTTTTTTTTTCACAAATGCACATCTTTGAATAAAAACATTAGTGAAAGTAATGAAAAGAAACTCCTTAACAATACATCACTGTAATTTTCAGTAACCCTGAGAATGATGCATGGAATTGTCTTGACCTATTTATCTATCAGCTTTGGAAATGTGTTTTATTGTTTACTTACCAATTTACTAAAAAATAATTTTTTACTGGATTCAGAAGCTCTATAGACATGTAAATTTTATGTGGAAATATTATTTTTCCCTGAGGAAAGAACAGGGGAGATTGTAAATTGTAATAAAACCTAATAGTAAAAGAGTCTTATTCTGTTCTTCTATTAAATGGCTTTATGCAAGCTTACTTAGGCTTTAAAAATGCTCATGAGTCTTCAAACATACCAAGTATATCTTTGATTTCAACTATTTGATTTTACTTACTAAACTTTATTTATGAATTCTGAATTCCTAGCTCTTCAGATTGATGAAAGGAATGATGTTGAATGTTTGGTAAATACAGATTAGATATGTAAGTGACATGGTCTCACTCCACTCCTAGCCAAAATTAACATTGTATTCCAGCAGAATTAAAATCCATAAATATTCCACCACCACACAGTAAAACTGTTTGATTTTTCTCATCCGATGGAGCAAAGTTGAACTTGATCAGACAACTACCCAACAGGCTCTCCCTCCCCCCTCCCCTGACCAATCCTCTGATTTTTCTAGATCCATTTCTACAGGCTGGCTACAAATTGGAAGTTGGATTGATTTATTTCACCCTGGGATTGTTAAGATAGGTCACACAGGTGGCTTCACTTTTATTCTTCCTTTTATTTTTGGCACTGGGATTAGTTCTTTTCTGTTCCTATCACCACTGGTTATCTCTCCCACTGAGTTTCTCTTTCTTCTGAAGCTCAGATACTTAAAACAAGATAAAACTTTTTTACTCATTGCTTTTATCATCCCAACAATATATCTATCTGTAATGGGAGCCCACCTGTGATTTACACCACCAGAACTAAAACTTAACTATCCCTGAAATTTACTGTATATTGTTTGATTCATCTACATCATGCTATGCAGACCCTGAGCTAAATTGTAAATGTACCTTCGCTTTGTTTTTGGAGTGAATCATTGGTCATACTCCATATGTAAATATGAAGTTAACTGGCTCTTCTCTGAGAATTTGTTATTTTTTCATAAAATTCAGAGTTTGAGATGCTCTGAAACTCCTTTCACCCTCCTGAAGGGTTGTGTTTTCTTCTTCGCTTGGGAAATGTGCTTAGTTTTTCTAGTCAATTTCTAGTAAGATAATAATGTTCACAATCTCTTTAGTTTTTGTAAATGGAAAAATTTCCTGCCACATATCATACTAATTATAGGTGGATCAAGAAATATGAAATTTCCTACGAGGCAGAAATTCAGGTGTGGCCTATTTCAGAGTTGAATCCTCTTTTACTATTGCTTAGATTTATGCCTGGAACAACCAGTACTTCACCCTGTGGCTAATTTAAGAACTTGCTAATTGGCATATATCTTCCCGGTCTAGCTTCCTTTCTATCCCGTTGTTCAATAGCCCATTAGCAACTATTGTATTCCATTAATAACGATTTTAGTAAAGAACTAGGAAAGGCTGTGTTGCAGATAGGCTGTAAGTTTCTGAGAGCACTATTATACTTGCATTGGAAAACGTGCTGCTGACTGTATTTTCAAGTAGTAAATATATAGGTATTTGAATTTGGGGGAAGGTTACTTTAACATGCTTTTGTACCTGTATTTTCCTTTACTTATAATTGTCATCACAGGAAAAGCACATTCTTGCAAATCTACTTATTAAACACAACTCAATTCAAATTAAACAGTATATGTTTAGGTTCCCTTAGACACCTGGTACTGTGATAGATAGGTTATACAAGTTGAGTATTTCAATATATTAAACTTTAGATAAAGCCTATAACAAAGTCCAGGCATACACTTATTAGCTAAAAGTAAAGCCCTGTCAGAGAACACAAATGTACATGTTATACATTTTAATATTGGAATAGAAAGTAAAGTACTTATTCTATAAATAGATCTTTAGACTGAATTGCCTATAACATTTGTTTTTGTTAGCCACACCATATCTACATTATTTACCTTAACATGAAGGTCATACTCTATTATTAAATTGATTAGGGACTCATTATGTTTCCCTTGTTTAAAGTATGTTCTCCCTTAGCATGATTCCTTCTTGTCCATTAACATTGCTCAGTCTGAATTTTATTTGAATAATTGTATCATGTCAAATATTTGAGTTCAAGAGTTTGAAGATGGGTGACTGTATGTTGTAAATGCTGAATACACAAAAGCTCCTCTCATTATTAGCATTGCCTACATTTCTGTCCACATTTTCAGCCTTAATTCTCAGCACTTCTAAACAACTCTTGAGGATTACAGAGATTCAGAAAAGTGCACAATGATCACGATCATGCTGGGTTTTTTTTTTAATTTAATTTATTTTTTATTTTATATTGGAGCATAGTTGATTTACAATGTTGTATTAGCTTCAGGTTACAGCAAAGTGATTCAGTTACACATATACGTATATCCATTCTTTCTCAGATTTTTTTTCTCATATAGGTTATTACAAAATATTGAATAGAGTTCCCTGTGCTATTCAGTAGGTTCTTGTTGATCATCTATTTTATGTATAGTAGTGTGTATATGTTAACCACACAGTTAATTTATCCCTCCCCCTCACCATGTTGGTTTTAATGCATGTTCTATCATGTCTTTAACAGAGGATCTATGTTATATTTCAGGTACAAAATTATTACCAGAATCTTCTAGTTTTGTTCATTCTCATATTTTTAGGACCAAGGCAGTTTCTTTAAATATACATAATGAAGACTTTAGCTCCCAACAGTTTGATACTCTTTTATATCATACCTAATATGTCATAGGTTTTTGGTGCTGGTCACTGCCATGAAAATATTTAAGATAACAAATGTGTAAAGTTGTTTTTAAAAAATTTTCACAGTTGGATACATTTTTCAATAGACATTTTAGAATATGGCGCATGCTTTAAGATTGCCAAGTTAGTGCCTAACACCAGGAACTACTGTGAAAAGATACTGATTTTAAAGGAAAAAAAAAAGTTATTTTCTTGTTGATAATAAGTGGTATATATTGACTTAATTTTATTTAGAAATTATTAATGTAACTTCAAAATTAGTAAAGTAAAAACACATTAGGTTTGTGGAGAGTTAGAATGGAGAGAGGTAAGAGTTAAGTGTACGGTGAACCTTTACAAAACAAAATGAAGTTGTCTAGTTTACAAGCCATTGATTTTACGAATAATGAAAGGATATCAATCCATTTAAACCATTTTCTTCTGATGAAAACAAAGAGAATTTTAACTCACTTAACTTCTACAACTCAGAATGACCCCAAAAATAAACATAGAATTGAGAATCACGTTTCTGGATTAAGTCAGTCCTTGAAATAACACATCAGTCCTCAAAGGTGGAATTTGCCAACTGAGATGTAGTGATTTGTTCTTCTTTAAACACAACCTGCCAAAATTTTAAATTCTATAAAGTTGTTTTTTATAGCAGTAACAGAATTAATTTCCATCTAAATTGTTAATATTGAGCAATGAGTAAAGTAATAATAGTAAGAATAGTTAATATTTATTCTACAATTAATAGGTGCCAGTCACAGTTCAGCATATTTACTACCTATAATTTATGAAATCATCATTGATGCCCTGTGAGGTAGGTTTACAGATGTGGAAACTGAGACACAGAGACATAAAGTAGCTTGACTAAACCTGATGTCTCTCTGTCTCTCTATATGTTACAGACAATATATTTTAGAAATATAGAAAGACATGAAACATTAAGATTTATCTACATCAGCATTAAACAATACAAAAAATATAATAGATAATGTTAAAATAACAAAAAGATACAATTGTCATAACCACAAAATCTATTTTAAAACCTCAGAGTTAGCTTAACCAAGAATATACAACTCATCTATGGATAATAGTTTTAAATTTTAATAAAGGACATAGAAAAAAATGTGAACAAATGGATAGTTATATCATGATTTGGAATGGAACGCTATTACCTGCATCTCTGTATTAGTAAACAAAGTTTTCATTTTATAATTAAAAGAAAGTAAAACAAAGAGAGAAGGATATATTGTTTTTAGTGCTTATAATCTATGTTTTAGATTTTCTATAATAGACCCTTTTAGGAATTGTTGAAATCAATACTATGTGTAAGTAATAGAAATAGAATATGACTATTACATGCATCAGCTGTTCCAAAAGTTTATTAAAGACTATTAGAATAAAAGAATAAATACCTAATCTCAAACATCCTTAATTATCTGTACTACATTATATCATACCTCCATTTCTATTATTCACCAGTTACTAAACAGTATAGTCATAACGTCATTCTAAATCTCCATATCAAGACTAAAATTCAACATTCTCCTCTTTTTTTTTTTTTTTTTTTTTTTGGTACGTGGGCCTCTCAATGCTGTGGCCTCTCCCGTTGCGGAGCACAGTCTCTGGATGCGCAGACTCAGCAGCCATGGCTCACGGGCTCAGCCACTCCGCGGCATGTGGGATCTTCCCGGACCGGGGCACGAACCTGTGTTCCCTGCATGGGCAGGCAGACTCTCAACCACTGTGCCACCAGGGAAGCCCCAACGTTCTCCTCTTTGACTACCCTTTTGTCTTTCCTTTTTTGGTTCAAAGTCTGTAAAAATCTATCTTCACAGTTCACATGACTTCTGGTCTTGTAATTCTTTCATATTTGTACATTCATTACTCTCCATGTTACACTCAAAGTTCTTTTAACCAGATTGGATACTCATCTGGCATTTCAGCAAACATACTTTTACTTTTTAGAGTGCTTGACAACTTATCTTTCTATTATTTTTATACTGCCCATTTTGCCACATTCTTTCCATTCCTATTCTAGAGTAAAGAACAATGTTATAAAGAAGTGTATGAGACCATGATGATTAGTTTTCTTGAGGAACAATAATGATGGTAGGGGGAATCAGTCTCATGGGAAGAGACAAATCTCAAGGTTAACTAGTAAAAGTTAAGAGTTGAGTTAATAAATTCAGGAACAACAGAATAGGTAATCTAGAATATGGAAATATATAGAAGAAACAGAGAGAGAAAGAGAAACAAATAAACTAGCAAAGGAAACAAAAAATAAAAAAAAAAGAGGAAGAAACAGACAAAATTGAAGAACAATTTACTTCTCAACCCCAAGAATAAGAAAAGCTAAGATCAAAGCTACTAGATAAAATATTTGGGCCTGTATCCAAGGTGTTTTTCTCATATTTCACTCCTGGCTATCTCATCCATATAATCCATGCCTAATGCTTTAATATAATGTAAGTTCAATAAAAATATATTAGGTGTAATTAGGTTCAGAACTGTGTGTGATCTAAATACTTCTACCTTGGGAGAAAGTTTAAGAAGTAGTTTGTGATGAATTTATGTTACAGAAAAGAAATGAGGTCATGAAGGGTGAAAATATGATTTATGTATGAATAAGCTAACTCAATCTGTTTTCTAGAAAGAAAATATCCTGGTGCAGCTATTTGATTGCTTATTGGATTGTTAAAGCCAATGTTATTAAAGTTTCCATTATGGAATGATACACCCATTTTATTTAACTTGTTTCTACCAACACTGATACCCAGGAGGAAATTAAAAATTGAGAAAAGGCAAATAGGTGCTCACTCTTTTACTTACTCCAAGCAGGCATTCAGGGTATGGGTATCCTGCTAATTGGATTAATCTCACTGCCTCTGTCATCTCCACTTAAGATTGGCCTTGCCCAGAAGAAGGCTCAACACATTTTTGCTACCACTTGACACTCCTTTCTAACTATTGACAACTCCGTATTAAGTAATAGTATTTTTCTATTCATTCATTCAAAAAATTTTATAAAGAATCTATTATGTTTTAAGTACCGTGCCAGATGCTGAAGAAGAAGACAATAAGGGCACAGTCCCTGCCAGAAAAAACTCACATTTCAAAGGGCAGACAGATAAATAAATAAGACACAATCTCTTTCCCATACAGTAACAAGAATAATTTGTTTAAAAATATAAGTCAGGTAATGTTACTATCTTGCCAAAACTTGTTGATTGCATTCTACTTTGATGAAAACTCAAAACAATCACTGTCCCCTGGATACAGAGCCCTATGGTACCTGACCCCTGTCTACCTCTTCAACGTAATATCCTTCACTCTTGCCCAAACTTACCAAGCTCCAGACCTATTGATCTTCTTAGTGCTTCACAAAGGTATTTTATTTGCTCCTACTGTGGGAAGAGGGGAGCTTTGCATTTCTCTCTCTGCAGACTTTAGTAAGATTTGCTTCTTAATACCAATGGAGTACCTGCTAATGGGACTTTTCTTAAGAGATTTCTTCTTGGCCAACAAATCTAGACTAGTCATCTCTCCCAATAACATTTTATCATATGATACTTTTATATTTTCTTCAACACATATAATAATTTTAAAGTTATTCATTTGTTTATGCATTTATTTTTTTTTATCTTGCCCACTAGACAGAGAAAACTTCCAAGTTTGGAACTATTTCTCCCATTTTCATCTACACATTCATACCTTTGCTAATGAGAGCTAAATCTGAACCTTAGGGGATAATCTTTACCAATTTTGTTCCTTCCTTGAGTACTCTGCCTTAGTCATAGATGTAGCAGCTGCTCCCTATATATTGTATTCTTTGATTCTTTAGAGATGTTGTAGTAAGCAGAAAAATACCTCCTCAAAGATGTCCATCTCTAATCCCTGGAGCCAGTAAATATGTTGACTTACATGAAAAAAATGAAATTTACAGATGTGATTAAGGTCATCAGTCTTGAGATGGGGAGACTCATCAGTGTGTGTCCAATATAACTACATAAGTCCTTAAAAATGGAGAAGCTTTCCCAGCTGTAGTCAGAGAGAGATGCAACATGAGAAGTATTAAACCACAGTTAGCTTCGAAGGTGAAGGAAAGAGGTCATGAAGCAGAGTGTAAGTGGCCTCTAGAAACTGGAGGAGGCAAGGAAATGGATTCTCCACTAGGGAACACAGCTCTCTCAACATCTTGACTTTAGCTCAGTAAACCACATGTCAGACTTCTGACAAACAGAGCTATAACAGTAAATTTTTGCTGTTTTAAGACACTAGTATGTGGTAATTTGTTACAGAAACAATACAAAAGTAATACAGTATTCTCTACTGTTCAGTTTTAATTCCTTTTTCTGAATTAATAAGCTTTTGTATTAAATCAAAAATTTTATATCTTTTATATTAAATTAAATTCTTATTCAAATTAGTAGTTTGATTTCTGTCTCCTGACTGGACAGAATTGACAATGGGTGTGGTTCCTGGAGATAGACCCTCAAAAGATGGGATTTTAGTATTGCCTTGTTTGTGGTCTTGGTTTTGAGCTCAAGTCCCAGACGCTTTCCAATGGAGAATGGAATTCTTGTAATCCATGGCATGCAGTGGAATTATAAACAATGAAACTGCTTTCTGTCACTGATTATGATAATGTGCCAACTGAAACAAGTGTCTTGGGACTCAAGTGTATGTTACATTTCATTGTTATGGCAGTAGTACTGACTAAAAGAACTATAATATCTTCAGTGGAACATTTACAGAAAGTTACAAAAAGAAAATACCAAGATCATGTCCTTTAATTCTCAGCAAAAGTCACAGTTTGGAAACTGGAGAGCTGGGTTTTCTATTCTCTGATTCTCAGATATCTCACTGATTTCTCTGATACATATCATATTAATAGCTCATTGATACTTGTTCACTTACTAGAGATTCCAGATTAAAGGTATAACTTTGTGGAGCTGGAGGTGGCATTACTGGCTTTTTTAGTTGGCCAACTGAAACTTTAATTCATTTGTGGCCTATAATAAGTGAGGTTAATAGTTCCAAATTCTCAGGCATGATGTGGTGAGAGAATTAAAAAGTCTTAAGGATACAGGAATTAAATTTTATAGGAATGTTGGCATGGATTTATCATATGTGATCTGTGCATTCACCCCAAATATATCCTCCAAAGAAGCACAAGAGATACTCCTTCCACTAATGCTTGGAACTACATTAGCAAATCAAGCATTTTTATTCTTGATAAGTTATTCTCTTTTGTAAGTCAGATATGGTTACTGAAATACCATCATTGAGATAATCTCTCTGAATTCAATGGAAATTATGTGTTCTGGGTAGCATAGGTTAAGTGGCAACATTTAACCGTCAAAGACAAGGTGGACACATCACTCATTAAGGGCAGCAGTGATGTACCAGTGATCAGAATAAAATAGATGAGCAGGCAATAAAGTAAAGGTTTACAAACTATGGCTCTGGGCTAAATCACATTCTCCTCTAACTAAATTGTTTGGCTTTCTGAGAAAAAAGATGCATCTTGGAGAATGTCTGTGGAGTATAATAAACTTAATCAGACAGTGACTCTAATCAAAGCTGCTATTCCAAATGTTTTACCTTTACTGGAGCAGATCAACATAGACCCTGGCAGTTGCTATGCAACTACTGACCTGGCTAAGGTATTTTCTCTATACTCATCTACAAGTATTTCCAGAAATGTCTTGCTTTTACCTGGTAGGGCCAATGGAATACCTTCTCAGTGTAAGCTCTGAGTCACACAAATTCTCCTGGTCTCTACCATTAATATCATCCACAGACATCTTCATCACGTTGACATTCTGTGAATGTCATACTGGTTCACTACATTGATAACATCATGCTGACTGGAACTGATAGGCAGAAAGTTAGAAAATAGGTTATATGCCTTAGTAACACTAGAAAGTATGAGAAACCTCACAAGTTTAGAGCCTACCACTTCCGTAATATTTCTGGAGTTCAGTGATCTAGAGCAAGTCAAGATATCCCCTACAAGATTAAATACAAATCTCTGCACTCTGCACTATTTACCATTGAGGGGTAGGGGAGGCGGGGGAAGAGGAACTATGCTTGGCATTGTTTTTGAATTTTAAATGAAACTTATACATATTGAGTGTGCTACTTAGACATACCTACAAAACCATCCATAAGGTTGCCAGTTTTGAGTGGGGTCAGAGCAAAATGAGGCTCTGCAGGAAGTCCAGATTACAGAGTAAATGGCTCAGCCACTCAAGCTTTATAATGTAGCAGTTTCAATGATACTTGATGTGTCTGTGGCAAAAATCATGCCGCATGGAGTTTCTGGAAATCACCAATAGGAGATCACAGTGCAGAAATCAAGACTTTTAGAATAAATCTATGTCTTCTTCTGAAGATAATTATTCTTTTTTTTTGAGAAACAGCTTCTGGGGCTCTTTGCTTGCTGCTGGACCCTGGTAGACACTGAAAGTCTCACCGTGGGACATGAGTTGACCATTCAGGCTGAGCTTACCACTATATACTGGGGGTTATATGACCTATCTAGCCATAGATTTGTCACTTAAAAAAAGCAAATTACCATCAATGTTGTATGAAACCTACTGAAATGTCTAAAAGGAATGAGTAATTTGCATGGTGATACAGATTGATTTGAAATCAACTTCTTTTATGTTGTCTCTTCTACCTCAATCCACATCTATGATCTTCAAAAGAATTCTTAACTGAGAAAGAAAACAATTGAGGCTGGTTTACAAAGGACTATGAACAATATGCTGTTGCCATCAGAGTAAACAGCTCAAGTCCTACTACTCCACTCAGGGGTAACCCTGGAAAAGAGTAGTGAAAGAAATCACTCCTGGTGGACTGAACTTTGGACAGTGTATTTGGCTGTCCTGAGAGAGATGACCAGAAATATAAATACAGAGTAATTCTGTAGCAACTGCTAACCATTTGGCTGGATGCATATGGAATTGGAAAGAACAGGAACAAAAGACTATAGACACGAAAGTCTGTGAAAGAAGGATGTATATGCATCTGTCATCATGCAGGTAGTCATGTGAAGACAGTCATGTTCCATGTGCACACCACCCAAAGTGCAGCCACTGTTGAAGAGGCTTATAACAACCAGGTAGTCAAATGATGTGCTCTGTGGATATTGGTCCTTTTTTTCCCCCACAAAACTCAATACTTTGTAAGTGGGTCCTAAAACAAAATGACCATGAAGGCATGGATGGAGGTGGTGGATGGGCTCAATGTCATGGACATATACACTCTAACCAACTCTGACCAGGCACTCTTTCTGAGTGCCTACTCTCCCAAGTTCAGAGACCAACACTAAACTCCTGATATTTCACCATTCCCCAGGGCATTAGCCAACCACCTGGTGACAGATTGATTACATTGAATCTAATTCATCATAAAAGGGGCAAAAACCCATCCTGCCTGGAAGGAACACATACTCTGCATATAGAATTACTTGCCATGACAGTAATTCTTCTGCCAGCACAACTATCCACAAACTCAGAGATTAATTCCTTATCCATCATCGTGGCATTCTGAACAACATTTCTTTCTGATAAAGGAAATGATTTCATAGAAAATATCATGCAGAAAAGGCTTGAGCCCATGGAAAAAATTAATTTTACTATATACTCCAGCATCCAGATGCTGGTCATCTAATTAGAAGGTGTAAGAGTTTACTAAAAACTCAGACAAGGTGTTAGTTGGACAGTTAACAAAGTTGTCTTAGAGGATGCTGTATACCCCTTGAATTACAAATTCTATTATTGTGTTGGCTCCCCTAGATCCAGAAAACATGGGTCCTGCAATCAAAGAGTGACCATTGAAATGGCTCCTCCCACTGTGTTACTGAATAAGTTACTCCCATAGCTTCTGCTTTCTTTCCTAAAAACTTTAAGCTCTGACAGTTTGGAGGACTTCATCCCCAAGGGAGGGATGCTTCTACCATGTAGCACAACAATGGTTAATTAAATTGTAAGATTAATCTGCCACTTGACCATTCGAGGATTTTGATGCCACTGAAACAGCAGGCAGCAAAAGGAATTATCCTACAAGCTGGGATGAGTGATCCCAATTACTAAGGAGAAATTGGGGAAATGCTACACAATGGTGGGAAAAGAGAACTATGTTTAGAACCCAGGGAATTCTCTGAGATTCCTTTTAGTACTTAAAAGAAAACTAAGAAGACTACAGCCATCAAAAAAATCAGGACTACTGAACAATCAGATCCTTTGGGAACAAGTGTTCTTTAACAGGTAAAACCCCAACCAATTGAGGTTTTCATTGAAAGTAAGGTAGTATAGAATGGTAGTAGAAGAAGGTAGTCATAGGTCAGTTACAGACTTGTGACCAATTATAGGACTGAGATATATAGTAGCTTTATTTTCTCTTTGCTTGTCTATGTATGTGTTTATATATGCTAATCATTTTCTTCTTTTATCTCCTACTTTTATCTCCTTCTACTTATTACTAATCTATACACAAACTATCACAGGTTAACATTGCAATTTAGTTTTTACATAATATAATATTCAATTGGATTGTGACAGAATTTGAAGAGTAATTTAATATAGCCAACAATGTATTAAATGTGTCTTGGGACTCTGTTTTTTCACATTTTGTGGAACAGTTGACATTTTTACTTTTGCTAATTACAGCTCTCTCTGGTTAAGTGGAAACATAGAGTTGTTTTGTTATTAAAATCAGAGGATGTGTTGGAGGAGCTAAGATGGCAGAATAGGAGGATACGAAATTTGTTGTTCCTCACAAGTACATTAAGAATACACCTAAAAATGGAACAATTCTCTCAGAGCACCTGCCAAATATTAGTAGAAGACTTTGGACACCTAAAAGGACAAGAAAAATCCCCTCACAACTGGATAGGCCAAAAGAAAGAAAGAAAGAAAAGAGGAATCAGAAAAGGGACCAGCAACCCTGCTAGGAAGCCAAAGGTGAGGGGAGGTCCCTGCGCTCAGAAAAACTCCCTAATGGTGGAGAAGTCAGCTGGGACAGAAAGAGACCTTCAGGGGATCAAAGTAGGATGCAGTAGACAGTCTGTAGAAGGCAGGACAAAGTAAGAACTGCATGCATAGTCTGTGCCACAGTTCAGCACATCCCAGCCTGAGTCGTGAGTCTCTTGTTGAGGAGGGGGGCTGGTTGCTGGAAAGTGGGGTTTGGAGTGCAGATCCAGAGCGGGGGACAGCTGTTGGCTGTGAAAAGACAGCCTGAAGGGACAAGAGTGAGGAGCTCCACAACCAGGAAAATTTGCAGCAAACCTTGGAACACCATAGAAGCAAAGCTTCATTGTTGAGGGGCAGGGCCCCATTACAACCCTTTTCCCCACCTGCAGGCTTCTTCAGCCCCTGCAGGCACTGGGAGGGGCACCCATTTGAGCAGGCTTGCCTACCCTCAAGCTAAGGCCTCCTCTACCCACATAGGCTCCAAGGTCCTAAGCATCACCCAACCCAAAGCCTTGTGAATCAGCCCTGGGCACTCCTGCCTGAGATGGGAATCCATCAGTGCTGGTGGGGGCTGCGTGCTAAAACGTGGGGTTAAGAGACTAGATCCAGGGGCAGGCTGTGCAGATACAACAGAGGGGACAGGAGTGAGAGGCTCCACAGACAGGAATGCCCCTAGAAGAAGCATGGTCTGCCTAGGAAACAAGCACCATTGTTGAGTGACACACAAGGGGTGGTGTAGCCACTGTGCTCACATGCCAGCCCTTGGCCCCTGTCTCCGTGGGCACTGGGAGAGTCTCCCACCAGAGTGAGCATGCCAAGTGGGCATGCCCCAGGCTTTTGCAACTTCCTGCTGGTCCACACCACAACGGGCAATTTGCGCATATCCCAGTTGTGGCTGACGTACCCCTCCCTGGCATGAAGGAGAAAGAGTACCCCAATCAGCCTCTGCTTTCACTCCATTTTGCCTGAGCTTGGAACAGACCCCTGAGGGTGACACATACGTAGAGGTGGGGTCAAGAAAAAAGCCAAGCCCCAGGGGCAGTGTGACTAAGGAAGAGGAACAGGAATATTTCAATGCAGCTGCCCAAGCCACTATTAAATCCTCATGATCAGCTTGGTAAATTGGGCATCTGTGGAAAATTTGAATAAACAATGAGTGTTCCCACAACCCATCTAGCCTTAGCAGCCATGCACTTTGGGTGCAAGTACCCATAGGAGGTGGCCAGGTCAGAGTCTGAGCTGGTCCCCCAGCGTCCATAGGACATCCAGAGAACTACCTAGAGGTATTGGAGGGACCTATGCAGAAGCCTGGGTTGGATGTGGCAAAAACACTGACAGAGGAGGCCTCAGGAAAATATTCTTATTACTATTATTCTTTTTTTTTGTTTTGTTTTGTTCAGTTGGTGGTGTTGTTTTCATTATTTTTTATTTCTATTTTTTATTATTTAATTTTTAATATATTTAAATTTTTACTTTACTTTTTTGTTGTTTTGTGTTTTTTTTCTTGTTTAGCTGTTTTTCTTTTTTTTTCATTGTTTTTATCTGTTTAATTTATGTTTTCTTTGGTTGTTTTTGATAGTTTGCTTTATGTTTTTTGTCTTATTTTTCATTTTTTGTTTTTGTTAGTTTAGTCCTTATTCTCATTTTTGAATTCTTTTGTTTGTTTGTTTTCTTTGTTTGGTTGTTTCTTTTCTGTCTGCTTCTTTGTTTCTGTTAGCTTGGTTTTGTTCTTATCATTTGTCTTGGATTTGGTGTGTCCGTTTTGTTCCTTTCTTCTTTCCCTTTTTTTTTTTTTTTGGATGTGTGTTGTGTTGTTGCTGCCATTTGTTTTTGTTTTGCTATTTGCCTTGGTTTTGTATGTTTGTTTTCTTTTCCTTTTTTTTTTCTTTTCTTTCATTTTTCTCTGGCCTTGCAGTGTGGCTTGCGGGCTCTTGGTTCCCCAGACAGGGGTCAGCCCTGGGACTCCAGGGTGAGAGCACCAAGTGCAGGAATCTGGACTACTTGAGAATCCCTGGGTCCAGGGTATATGAATTGGCAAGTGCACACCCAGAGGTAACCATCTGGACATCAATGCTGCAGGCTCCAGTGCTGGAGACCTCACGCCAAACAGCCATCAAGACAGGAACACAGACACACCCATCAGCAGACAGCTTGACCAAAATCGTACTAAGCTCAAAGACACCCCAAAACACACCACCAGATGTGGCCCTGCCCATCAGAGGGAAAAAACTCAGCCACACCCACCAGAGTGCAGGCATCAGTCCCTCTCACAAGGAAGCCTACATAAACACCTGGACCAAACTCACCCACTGGGGGCAGAAAACAGAAGCAAGAGGAACTACTACCCTTCAGCCTGCAGAAAGGAGACCATAAGCACAGTAGATTAGACAAAATAAGACATCAGAAATATGTTGAAAACAAGGAGCAAAGTAAAGGAGCAAAAGGAGCAAAGTAAAGGAGCAAAGTAAAATCCCTCAAGACCAAATAAATAAAGATTAAATAGGGAGCTTCCCTGATGGCACAGTGGTTAAGATTCCAGCTACCAATGCAGGGGACATGGGTTTGAGCCCTGATCCAGGAAGATCCCACATGCCACAGAGCAACTAAACCCGTGCGGCACAACTACTGAGCCTGCGCTCTAGAGCCTGTGAGCCACAACTACTGATCCTGAGTGCCACAACTATTGAAGCCTGTGCATCTAGAGCCTGTGCTTCACAAAAAGAGAAACCACTGCAATGAGAAGCCCATGCACCACAACGAAGAATAGTCCCCACTCAAAGCAACTAAAGAAAGCCCATGCACAGGAATGAAGACCCAACACAGCCAAAAATAAAAAATAAATAAAATAAATAAATGTATTAAAAATAAAAGAGTAAATAGGCAATCGACCTGGAAAAGAATTCAGAGTAACAATAGTAAAGATGATCCAAGAACCAAGAAATAGAATGGAGACACAGATTGAGAAGGGAACAAGAAATGTTTAAAAATGACCTAGAACTAAAGAACAAACAAACAGTAATGAACAACACAATAAATGAAATTAAACTTTCTCTAGAAGGAATCAATAGCAGAATAACTGAGGCAGAAGAATGAATAAGTGAGCTGGAAGATAAGAACTGTCACAGAGTAGAAAAAAGAAAAAAGAATGGAGAGAAATGAGGACTATCTCAGAAACTTCTGGGAAATTAAATGAACCAATATTCGAACAATAGGGGTCCCAGAAGAAGAAGAGAAACGGAAAGGGCCTGAGAAAATATTTGAAAAGATTATAGTCGAGAATTTCCCTAACATGGGAAAGGAAATAATCAAATCCAGGAAGTGCAGAGAGTCCCATAGAGGATAAGCCCAAGGAGAAACACACAGAGACACATATTAATCAAACTAACAAATATTAAATGCAAGGAAAAAATATTAAAAACAGCAAGGGAAAAGCAACAAATAACAAAGAGGGGAAGCCCCTTAAGGTTATCAGCTGATTTTTCAGCAGAAACTCTGCAGACCAGAAGGGAGTGGCAGGACATATTTAAAGCAATGAAAGGGAAAATCCTACGACGAAGATTACTCTACCCTGCAAGGCTCTCATTCAGATTTGATAGAGAAATCAAAATCTTTACAGAAAAGCAAAACCTAAAAGAATTCAGCACCACCAAAGCAGCTCTACAACAAATGGTAAAGGAACTTCTGTAGGCAGGGAACACAAGAGAAGAAAAGGACCTACAAGAACAAATCCAAAACAATTAAGAAAATGGTAATAGGAACATACATATTGATAATTACCTTAAATGTAAATGGTAAATGCTCCAAACAAAAGACATAGACTGCCTGAATGGATTAAAAAAACAGGACCCATATATATGCTGTTTACAAGAGACCCACTTCAGACCTAGGGACACACACAGACTGAAATGGAAATGGGAATGGAAAAAGAGATTCCATGCAAACAGAAATCAAAAGAAAGCTAGAGTAACAATACTGATATCATACACAATAGACTTTAAAATAAAGACAATTACAAGAGATAAGGAAGGACACTACAAAATGATCAAGGGATCAATCCAAGAATAATATATAAAAATTTTAAATATGTGTACACCCTACATAGGAGCACATCAATACACAAGGCAAATGCTAACAGCCATAAAAGAGTAAATCACCATTAACACAATAATAGTGTGGAACTTTACACACCACTTACACCAATGGACAGATCATCCAGACAGAAAATTAATAAGGAAACACAAGCCTTAACTGGCACATTAGACCATATAGACTTAACTGATATATATATATGGGACATTCCATTCAAAAATAGCAGAATAAACTTTCTTCTCAAGTGCACATGGAACATTCTCCAGGTTAGAACATATCTTGGGTCACAAATCAAGCCTTGGTAAATTTAAGAAAATAGAAATTGTATCAAGTATCTTTACCAAACACAACACTGTGAGATTAGAATTCAATTACAGGAAAAACAAAAACTGTAAAAAACAAACGCATGGAGGTAAACAATACTCTACTAAATAACCAAGAGAACACTGAAGATATCAAAGAGGGAATCAAAAAATACCTAGAAACAAATGACTATGAAAACAAAATGACCTAAAACCTATAGGTTGAAGCAAAAGCAGTTTTAAGAGGGAAGTTAATAGCAATACAATCCTACCTTAGTAAATGAGAAAAATCTCAAATAAACAAACTAACCTTACACCTAAGACAACTAGAGAAAGAAGAACAAACAAAACCCAAAGTTAGTAGAAGGAAAGAAATCATAAATATCAGAGCAGAAATGAATGAAATAGAAACAAAGAAAACAATAGCAAAGATCAATAAAGCTAACAGCTTGTTCTTTGAGAAGATAAACAAAATTGATAAACCTTTAGCCAGACTCACCAAGAAAAAAGGGGCGACAACTCAAATCAATGAAATTAGAAATGAAAAAGGAGAATTTATAATGGTCACTGCAGAAAACCAAAGGATAATAGGAGAAAACTACAAGAAATTACATGCCAATAAAATGGACAACCTGGAAGAAATGGACAAATCTTTAGAAAAGTACAACCCTCCAAAACTGACCCAGGAAGAAGTAGAAAATATGAACAGAAAAATCATAAGTAATGAAATTGAGACTGTGATTAACAGTCTCCCAACAAACAAAAGGCCAGGGCCAGATGACTTCACAGGCGAATTCTATCAAATATTTAGAGAAGAGCTAACACCTATCCTTCTCAAACTCTTCCATAAAATTTCAGAGGGAAGAACACTGCCAAACTCATTCTACTAGGCCATCATCACACTCATACCAAAACCAGACAAAGATATCACAAAAAAAGGAAATAACAGGCCAATAACACTGATGAATATACATGGAAAAATTCTCAACCAAATAATTGCAAACTGAATCCAGCAACATATTAAAAGCATCCTACATCATGATCAGGTGGGATTTAACCCAGGGATGCAAGGATTCTTCAATATACACAAATCAATCAACATGATACACCATATTAACAAACTGAAGGTTAAAAAACATATGATAATATCAATAGATGCAGTAAAAGCTTTTGACAAAATTCAACACCGATTTATGATAAAAACTCTCCAGAAAGTGGGCAGAGAGGGAACCTTCCTCAACACAATAAAGGCCATATATGACAAACCCACAGCAAATATTTTTCTCAATGGTGAAAAATTGGAAGCTTTTCCTCTAAGATCAGGAACAAGACAAGGGTGGCCACCCATGCCATTATTACTCAACATAACTTTGGAAGTTCTAACCATGACAATCAGAGAATTAAAGGAAATAAAAGGACTCCAATTTGGAAAAGAAGAATTAAAACTGTCACTGTTTGCAGATGACATGATACTATACATAGAAAATCCTACAGATGCAACCAGAAAACTTCAAGAGCTAATCAATGATTTTGACAAAGTAGCAGGATACAACATTAATACACAGAAAACTCTTTCATTCCTATACACTAACAATGAAATATCAGAAAGAGAAATTAAGGAAATACTGCCATTTACCATTGCATCTAAAAGAATAAAATATCTAGGAATAAATCTACCTAAGGAGGCAATAACTTCTATGCAGAAAACTATAAGATTCTGTGAAAGAAATCAAAGAAGACACAAACAGATGGAGAGATATACCATGTTCTTGGATTGGAAGAACCAATATTATGAAAATGACTCTACTCCCCAAAGTAATCTACAGATTCAGTGCAATCCCTACCAAATTATCAACGGCATTTTTCACAGAATTAGAAAAATAGTTGACAGTTTGTATGGAAACACAAGACACTCCAAATAGAAAAAGCAATTTTCAGAAAGAAAACCAAAGCTAGAAGAATCAGTCTCCCTGACTTCAGACTATACTACAAAACTACAGTAATCTAGACAGTATAGTACTGGCACAAAAACAAAAATATAGAACAATGGAACAGGATAGGAAAACCAGAAATAAACCCATGCACCTATGGTCACCTAATCTATGACAAAAGAGGCAAGAATTAACAATGGAGAAAAGACAGCTTCTTCATTAAGTGGTACTGGAAAAACCAGTCAGCCACATGTAAAAGAATGGAATTAGAACACTCCCTAACACCATACACAAAAATCAACTCAAAGTGGGTTAAAGACCTAAATGTAAGGCCAGATGCTATAAAACCCTTAGAAGAAAACATAGGCAAAACACTCTTTGACATAAATCACAGCAAGATCTTTTTAGACCTACCTCCTAGAGTAATGAGAATAAAAACAAAAATATACAATTTGGACCTAATAAAACTTAAAAGCTTTTGCACAGCAAAGGAAACCACAAAAAAGATGAAAAGACAACCCTCTAAATGGGAGAAAATATTTGCAAATGAAGCAACTGACAAAGGATTAATCTCCAAATTATACAAACAGCTCAAGAAGCTCAATATCAAAAAACCAAACAACCCAATCAAAAAATGGGCAGAAGAGCTAAGTAGACATTTCTCCAAAGACATGCAGATAGCCAAGCAGCAGATGAAAAGATGCTCACTATCACTTATTATTAGAGAAATGCAAATCAAGACTATAATGAAGTGTCACACCAGTTAGTATGGCCATAATCACAAAGTCTACAAACAATAAATGTTGTAGAGGGTGTGGATAAAAGTGAACCCTCTTCCCCCTGTTGGTGGGAATGTAAACTGATACAGCCACTATGGAGAACTGTATGGAGATTCCTTAAAAAACTAAAAATAGAATTACCATAGACCCAGCTATCTCACTCATTGTAAATATCCAGAGGAAATCATTATTCAAAATGACACATGCACCCCAATGTTCATTGCAGCACTATTTACAATAGCCAGGACATGGAAGCAACCTGAATGTCCTTCAAGGGAGGAGTGTATAAAGAAGATGTGGTATATAAATACAATGGAATATTACTCAGCCATAAAAGGGAGCTGGGGGGCGCCTTTATGATGGTGGAGAAGTAAGACATGGAGATCACCTTTCTCCCCACAAATACATCAAAACTACATCTACATGTGGAACAACTCCTACAGAACACCTACTGAACACTGGCAGAACACCTCAGACTTCCCAAAAGACAAGAAACTCCCCACTTACCTGGGTAGGGCCAAAGAAAAAAGGAAAAACAGAGACAAAAGAATAGGAATGAGACCTGCACCTTGGGGAGGGAGCTGTGAAGGAGGCAAGGTTTCCACAACTAGGGAGCCTCTTCACTGGTGGAGATGGGGGATGGCAGTGTGGAAGCTTCAGAGCAACAGAGGAGAGCACACAGCAACTGGGGTGCAGAGGGCAAAGTGGAGAGATTCCCGCATGGAGGGTCAGTGCCGACCAGCACTCACCAGCCTGAGAGGCTTGTCTGCTCCTCCACCAGGGCGGGTGGGGGCTGGGAGCTAAGGCTCTGGCTTCAGAGGTCAGATCCCAGGTAGAGGACTGGAGTTGGCTGCATGAACACAGCCTGAAATGGGCTAGTGTGCCACAGCTAGCCAAGAGCGAGTCCAGGAAAAAGTCTGGACCTGCCTAAGAGTCAAGAGTCCTTTGTTTGGGGGGCTCAAGGAGAGGAGATTCAGAGCACCACCTAAACGAGTTGCAGAGATGGGAGTGAGCTGCGGCTATCAGTGCAGACCCCAGAAATGGGCATGAAATGCTAAGGCTGCTTTTACAGCCACCAAGAAACCTGTGTGAAAGCACAGGTCACTATCCATACCTCATCTCCCGAGAGCCAGTGCAGCCCACCACTGCCAGGGTCCCGTAATCCAGGGACAACTTCCCTGGGAGGACACACGGTGCACCTCAGGCTGTTGCAACATCACACTGGCCTTTGCCACCGCAGACTGGCCCTGCATTCCATACCCCTCCCTCACTCCAGCCTGAGTGAGCCAGAGTCCTCTAATCAGCCACTCCTTTAACCCCACCTTCTCTGGGTGGGGAACAGATGTCCCCAGGTGACCTAAACACAGAGGTGGGGCCAAATCCTAAACTGAAACCCTGGAGCTCTGCGAGCAAAGAAGAGAAAGGGAAATCTCTCCCAGTATCCACAGGAGCAGCAGATTAAACCTGCACAATCAACTTGATGTACCCTGTATCTGGGGAATACCTGAATAGACAATGAATCATCCCAGAATTGAGGTGGTGGACTTTGGGAGCAATGTAGACTTCGGGGTTGCTTTCTGCATCTAATTTGTTTCTGGTTCTAAGTTTATCTTAATTTAGAATTTAGAGCTTATTATCATTGGTAGATTTGTTTATTGATTTGGTTGCTCTCTTCCTTTTTTTAATTTTATATATATATATATTTTTCCATTTTTGTGAATGTGTATGTGTATGCTTCTTTCTGTGATTATGTCTGTATAGCTTTGCTTTTGCCATTTGTCCTAGGGCTCTAACTGCCCATTTTATTTGTTTTTATTTTTTACTATAGTTTTTAGGGGTTTTATCATTGATGGATTTGTGTTTTTGGTTTCATTGCTCTCCCCTTTCTTTCTCATTTTTTAACTACTTTTTAATTGTTAATATTTTTCCTATTTTAATAACTTTTATTTTCTTTCTTCTTTCTTTCTTTCTCTCTCTCTTTTTCTTTCTTTCTTTCTTTTCTTCTTTCTTTCTTTCTTTCTTTCTTTCTTTCTTTCTTTCTTTCTTTCTTTCTTTCTTTCTTTCTTTCTTTCTTTCTTTCTTTTTCTCCCTTTCCTGTTTAGCCGTGTGGCTGACAGGGTCTAGTTACTCTGGCTGGGGGTCAGGCCTGAGCCTCTGAAGTGGGAGAACCGAGTTCAGGATATTGGTCTACCAGACACCTCCCAGCCCCACATAATATCCAATAATGAAAGCTCTCCCAGAGATCTCCATCTCAATGTTAAGGCCCATCTCCACTCAACAACCAGCAAGCCACAGTGCTGGGCCCCCTATGCAAAACAACTAGCAAGACAGGAACACAACCCCACCCACTAGCAGAGAGGCTGCCTAAAATCATAATAAGTTCCAGACACCCAAAAACACACCACCAGATTTGGTCCTGTCCACCAGAAAGACAAGATCCAGACTCATCCACCAGAACACAGACGCCAGTCCCCTCCACCTGGAAGCCTACACAACCCACTGAACCAACCTTAGCCACTGGGGGCAGACATCAAAAACAAAGGGACTACAAACCTGCAGCCTGTGAAAAGGAGACCCAAAACACAGTAAGTTAAACAAAATGAGAACAGAGAAATACACAGCAGATGGAGTAAGATAAAAACCCACCAGAACAAACAAATGAAGAGGAAATAGGCAGTGTGCTTGAAAAAGAATTCAGAGTATTAATAGTACAGATGATCAAAAATCTTGGAAAAAGAATGGAGAAAATACAAGACGATTAACAAGGACCTAGAAGAACTACAGAGCAAACAAACAATGATGAACAACACAATAAATGAAATTAAAAATTCTCTAGAAGGAATGAATAGCAGAATAACTGAGGTAGAAGAATGGATAAGTGAGCTGGAAGATAAAGTAGTGGAAATAACTACCACAGAACAGAATAAAGAAAACAAAATGAAAGAATTGAGAACAATCTCAGAGACCTCTTGGACAACATAAAATGCACCAACATTCGAATTATAGGGGTCCAGGAAGAAGAGAAAATAAAAAGGGACTGAGAAAATATTTGAAGAGATTATAGCTGAAAACTTCCCTAATATGGGAAAGGAAATAGTCAGTCAAGTCCAGGAAGTGCAGAGAGTCCCATACAGGGTAAATCCAAGGAGAAACATGCCAAAAAAAATATTAATCAAACTACCAAAAGTTAAGTACAAAGAAAAAATATTAAAAGAAGCAAGGAAAAAGCAACAATTAACCTACAAAGGAATCTCCATAAGGTAAACAGCTGATCTTTCAGCAGAAACTCTGCAAGCCAGAAGGGAGTGGCAGGATATATTTAAAGTGATGAAAGGGAAAAACCTACAACCAAGATTACTCTACACAGCAAGGATCTCATTCAGATTCAACAGAGAAATTAAAATATTTACAGACAAGCAAAACCTAAGAAAATTCAGCACCACCAAACCAGCTTTACAACAAATGCTAAAGGAATGTCTCTAGGCAGGAAACACAAGAGAAGGAAAAGACTAACAATAACAAAACCAAAACAATTAAGAAAATGGCAAAAGGAACAGACATATTGATAACTACCTTAAATGTTAATGGATTAAATGCTATAACCAAAAGACATAGACTGGCTGAATGGATACAAAAACAACACCATACATATGCTGTCTACAAGAGACCCACTTCAGACCTAGGGACACATACTGACTGAAATTGAGGGAATGGAAAAAGATATTCCATGCAAATGGAAATCAAAAGAAAGCTGGAGTAGCAATTCTTATATCAGACAAAATAGACTTTAAAATAAAGAATATTACAAGAGACAAAGATGGACCCTACATAATGATCAAAGGATCAATCCAAGAAGAAGATATAACAATTGTAAATATTTATGCACCCAACATAGGAGTCCCTCAATACATAAGGACAATGCTAAAAGCCATAAAAGGGGAAATTGACAGTAACAGAATCATAGTGGGGGAATTTAACACCAAACTTTCACCAATGGACAGATCATCCAAAATGAAAATAAATAAGAAAACACAAGCTTTAAATGATACATTAAACAAGATGGACTTAATTGATATTTATAGGACATTACATCTGAAAAGAGTAGATTACTACACTTCTTCTCAGTGCTCATGGAACATTCTCCAGGCCTTGGTAAATTTAAAAAAATTAAAATCATATCAAGTATCTTTTCTGATCACAATGCTATAGGACTAGATATCAAGTACAGGAAAAAATCTGTAAACAAATACAAACACGTAGAGGCTAAACAATACACTACTTAATAACCAAGAGATCACATAAGAAATCAAAGAAGAAATCAAAAAATACCTAGAAACAAATGACATGAAACATGATGACCCAAAACCTATGAGATGCAGTAAATCAGTTCTAATAGGAAATTTATAGCAATATAATCCTACCTCAAGAAACAAGAAACATCTCAAGTAACAAGCTAAACTTACACCTAAAGCAATTAGAGAAAGAAGAACAAAAAAAAAACCAGAGTTAGCAGAAGGAAGGAAATCATGATGATTAGATCAGAAATAAATGCAAAAGAAATGAAGGAAACAATAGCAAAGGTCAATGAAACTAAAAGCTGGTTCCTTGAGAAGATAAACAAAATTGATAAACCATAAGCCAGACTCATCAGAAAAGAAGGGGACAAGTCTCAAAGCAACAGAATTAGAAATGAAAAAGGAGAAGTAACAACTGACACTGCTGTAATACAAAGGATTATGAGACATTACTACAAGCAACTATATGCCAAAAATATGGACAACCTGGAAGAAATGGACAAATTCTTACAAAAGCACAACTTTCCGAGACCGAACCAGGAAGAAATAGAAAATATAAACGGACTAAACACAAGCACTGAAATTGAGACTGTGATTAGAAGTCTTCCAACAAACAAAAGCTCAGGACCAGAAGGCTTCACAGGAGAATTATTTCAAACATTTACAGAAGAGCTATCATCTATCCTTCCCAAACTCTTCCAAAATATAGCGGAGAGGGGAAAACTCCCAAACTCATCTGACGAGGCCACCATCCCTCTGATATCAAAAACAGGCAAAGAAGCCACAAAAAAGAAAACCACAGGCCAATATCACTGATGAACAGAGATGCAAAAATCCTCAACAAAATACTAGCAAACAGAATCTAACAGCACATTAAATGGATCATACTCCACGATCAAGTGGAGTTTACCCCAGGAATGCAAGGATGCTGCAATATACGCAAATCAATAAATGTGATACACCATATTAACAAAATGAAGGAGGAAAACCATATGATCAACTCAATAGGTGCAGAAAATGTCTTCAGAAAAATTCAACACCCATTTATGATAAAAACCCTACAGGAAGTAGACATAGAGGGAACTTAGCTCAACATAATAAAGGACATATATGACAAACCCACAGCCAACATCATTCTCAATGGTGAAAAACTGAAACCATCTCCAGTAAGATCAGGAACAAGACAAGATTGCCCACTCTCACTGCTATTATTCAACATAGTTTTAAAGTTTTAGTCACAGCAATCAGAGAAGAAAAAGAAATAAAAGGAATCCAAATCGGAAAAGAAGTAAAATTGTCACTGTTTGCAGATGACATGACACTATACATTGAGAATCCTAAAGATGCTCCCAGAAAACTACTAGAGCTAATCAATGAAATTGGTAAAGTAGCAGGATACAAAATTAATGCACAGAAATCTCTTGCATTCCTATACACTAATGACGAAAAATCTGAAAGAGAAATTAAGGAAACACTCCCATTTACCACAGCAACAAAAAGAATAAAATACCTAGGAATAAACCTACCTAAGGAGAAAAAATACCTGTATGCAGAAAACTATAATAAACTGATGAAAGAAATTAAAGATGATACAAACAGATGGAGAGATATACCATGTTCTTGGATTGGAAGAATCAACATTGTGAAAATGATGTTTCTATCCAAAGCAATCTACAGATTCAATGCAATCCCTATCAAATGACCACTGGTATTTTTCACAGAACTAGAAGAAAAAAATTCACAATTTGTATGGAGAAACAAAAGATCCCAAATAGTCAAAGCAATCTTGACAGAAAAAAACGGAGCTGGAGGAATCAGGCTCCCGGACTTCAGACTATACTACAAAGTTACAGTAATCAAGACAGTAAAGTAGTGGCACAAAAACAGAAATATAGATCAATGGAACAGGATAGAAAGTCCAGAGATAAATGCACGCACATATGGTCACCTTATCTTTGATATAGGAGGGAAGAATATACAATGGAGAAAAGACATCCTCTTCAATAAGTGGTGCTGGGAAAACTGGACAGCTGCACATAAAAGAATGAAATTATAACACTCCCTAATACCATACACAAAAACAAACTCAAGATGGATTGATGACCTAAATGTAAGGCCAGATACTATAAAACTCTTAGAGGAAAACATAAACAGAACATTTTATGACATAAATCACAGAAAGATCCTTTTTGACCCACCTCCTAGAGAAATAGTAATAAAAACAAAAATAAGCAAATGGGACCTAATGAAACTTCAAAGCTTTTGCACAGCAAATGAAACCATAAACAAGATGAAAAGACAACCCTCAGAATGGGAGAAAATATTTGCAAATGAAGCAAGTGACAAAGGATCAATCTCTAAAATATACAAGCAGCTAGTGCACCTCAATATCAAAAAAACAAAGAACCCAATCCAAAAATGGGCAGAAGACCTAAATAGACATTCCTCCACAGAAGTTATACAGATTGCTAACAAACACATGAAAGGATGTTCAACATCATTAATCATTAGAGAATTGCAAATCAAAAGTACAACAAGGGCTTCCCTGGTGGCACAGTTGTTGAGAGTCCACCTGCCGATGCAGGGGACGCGGGTTCATGCCCCGGTCCAGAAGGGTCCCACATGCCATGGAGCAGCTTGGCCCGTGGGCCGTGGCCCCTGAGCCTGCTCGTCCAGAGCCTGTACTCCACAATGGGTGAGGCCACAACAGTGAGAGGCCCATGTACCACAAAACAAAAAAACAAAAACCAACAAACAAAAAAAAGTACAACGAGGTATCACCTCACATCAGTCAGAATGGCTATCATCAAAAAATCTACAAACAATAAATGCTGGTGAGGGTGTGGAGAAAAGGGTACCCTCTTGCACTGTTGTTGGGAATGTAAATTGATACAGCCCCTATGGAGAACAGAATGGAGGTTCGTTAAAAAACTAAAAATAGAACTACCATACGACCCAGCAATCCCAATACTGGGCATATAGCCTGAGAAAACCATAATTCAAAAAGAGTCATGTACAACAATGTTCATTGCAGCTCTATTTACAATAGCCAGAACATAGAAGCAACCTAGGTGTCCATCTTGGATGAATGGATAAGGAAGATGTGGCACATATATGCAATGGAATATTACTCAGCCATAAAAAGAAACAATATTGAGTTATTTGTAGTGAGGTGTATTAACCTAGAGTGTGTCACACAGAGTGAAGTAAGTCAAAAACAAATACCATATGCTAACACATATATATGGAATCTAAAAAAAAAAATGGTTATGAAGAACCCAGGGACAGGGCAGGAATAAATAAGGATACAGACATAGAGAATGTAGTTGAAGACACAGGGAGGTGGAAATGTAAGCTGGGACAAAGTAAGAGAGTGGCATGCACATATATACACTTCCAAATGTAAAATAGATAGCTAGTGGGAAGCAGCCACATAGCACAGGTAGATGAGCTTGGTGCTTTGTCTCCTCCTGGAGGGGCATGATAGGGAGGGTGGGAGGGAGAAGCAAGAGGGAGGTGATATGGAGATGTATGTATATGTATTGCTAATTCACTTTGTTATACAGCAGAAACTAACACACCATTGTAAAGCAATTTTACTCCAATAAAGATGTTAAAAAAAAAAAAGGAGCTGGGTCATTTGTAGAGATGTAGATTGACCTAGAGACTGTCATACACTGTGCAGTAATTCAGAAAGAGAAAAATATCGTATATTAATGCACATATGGAATTTAGAAAAATGGTATAGATGATCTTATTTGCAAAGCAGAAATAAGGACACAGACGTAGAGAACAAACATATGTATACCAAGGGGGAAAGTTTAGTAGTGTGATAAATTGGGAGATTCGGATTGACATATATACACTATTGAAACTATCTATAAAAAAGATAACTAATGAGAACCTGCTGTATAGCACAGGGAACTCTACTCAATGCTCTGTGGTGACCTAATTGTGAAATAAATCCAAAAATTAGTGGATATATGTATACGTATAGCTGATTCACTTTTCTGTACAGTAGAAACTAACAACATTGTAAAGCAACTATAGTCCAATAAAAATTAATTTAAAAATAAAAAAAAATAAAATCAGAGGAGCAGACTGCTCCACTTAACAACATTTTGCCTCCCCTTGTTTGTTATACTGAATCTGAATTCTGGAAACATTTCTATTTTGCTTGCTGGCAGTGTTAAACTTTGTAAATAAAGAGCACAGAAGACTACAAGTAAAATGGTTCTAACTCTGGTACACTTTTGTTCCTGCTTCCACAGTGCACAGTGCATTGGTACATAGAACACAGACCTACAGGGGTATTCACCATCCTGTGGGTTTTACCAGTAGTCTGGTCAGGGTGGGTGACTCCAACAGCACTCCAACAGGTTGTTTGCCAAAAAGGTTTACCCAGATGCCCAGTGAAAATCTTC
The DNA here is from genome assembly GCF_964270905.1 of Leucopleurus acutus. Lineage (NCBI taxonomy): Eukaryota > Metazoa > Chordata > Mammalia > Artiodactyla > Delphinidae > Leucopleurus > Leucopleurus acutus. The sequence continues at coordinate 25,455,579 of NC_139159.1, read as the reverse complement.
TCAACAAGTCTTGGTGGCAATCCAGTAAGAAGCATCCCAGGATGTTTTGCAGGTGACTCAATGGTTGGTTTCTAAACACTTCTTCCCCAGTAAGCAATTTCCTGCTTGCCAGTAGCACCTCAACCAAATTCTCTACCATCCAATGGGACTATATGCACATCCATTCCATTAAGGTCTGAATCTTAAGCTTTTGGGGATGGGAGTCTTTTCTAACTTTGTTTCCTCCTTTAGTTTCTTCCTTTTCAGCCCCAGATGTAGTAGATGCTCTCCATATCTGCTATTTTTGTATCCTTTAGAGTTCCCTTTACCTCTTAATAGTTAGTTGCCTGTAATTAGTTAATAATTCTTTGAAATAAATGCCCTATGTTCATTTCTGTGTTTTGACTGGACCCTAATATACCCATTAATGTAAGCTCTGCAAAACAAAGACTCAGTTTTTGTTTCCTGTTGTATCTCAAGAGCCTAGAACATTGTCTGACATAGTACAGAATATCAATAAATATTTGTTGAAGTAATCAAAGTATTGGCTCATTAAGTGTTGTAAATTTAAGAACATAAATATGTCAAAGATGGCATCCATGTTGTTGATATAAGTGGATGGTAAGGTTATTCTTTGAGAGATATCAGAAGAGGCAAACTGGGTTATTGGGTTCAAATGAACATAAGAAGTTACAGATTTGGCATATTCATCAGCAAGTGGACTCAGGAAATTGAGTAACTAACTACAGTGTGTAAAATGAAGATCTTGCCCTGAGAAATATCACCACTTAAGAGTTTAGTAGAGAATATAAAAATTTTGTGAAAAGTAGTAGCTGTAAGAAAAAGCATAAGGAAATAGTGATATGGAAACCAAGTTTCTCCTGCTTTTTCTGCTCATCCACCCTCAATACCACATTCATCACAGCTAAATGTGTTTCTCATATCACTGAAATATCATTCACAACAATATCTTGGTTCTGCATATAATTTTATTACAATAAAAAAAATAGAGGGCTTTCCTGGTGGCGCAGTGGTTGAGAGTCCGCCTGCCGATGCAGGGAATACGGGTTCATGCCCCAGTCTGGAAAGATTCCACATGCCATGGAGCGGTTAGGCCCGTAAGCCATGGCCACTGAGCCTGTGCATCCAGAGCCTGTGCTCCGCAATGGGAGAGGCCACAACAGTGAGAGGCCTGCATACCGCAAAAAAAAAAAAAAAAAAAAAAAAGATAATTACAAAAATTTCACTACCAATCAAAGATTCAAATTGATTAAAAAAATCAGATGTAATTTTTGGCTACCAGTTGTACAGAGATTTTTGAAAAATGATAATTCCTTTGTTTGTGGAGATGTTGTGTAATGGTCATACAGCTTATAAAAGTATAAATTGGGCTAATAGTTATCAATTCTAATCAAAAGTATTTAGATATGTGCATTGCTTCTATTTAGAAATATTTCTGGGAATTTTTCCTATGAAAATCAATCAATATTGAGATATAAATATATTTAGATAACTGAAAATTCCAATAATAAAAGAGTAAAAATAAATTATGATATACAGAAGATATGATGCCATGATGAAAATGTCATTATGGGAACACATTTATTAGTGTAAATATTAGTTTGCTCTGGTTGCCATAATAAAACACCACAGACCGAGTGACTTGAAAACAGAAATTTATTTTTCCATATTTCTGGAGGCTGGAAGTGCAAGATCAAGGCACCAGCAGGGTTGGTTTCTGGTGAGAACTCTTTCTTATGCTCTTAGAAGGCACCTTCTGGCTGGGTCTCACAAGAGCTTTCCTCTGTGAGCAGAAAGAGAGAGAGAGTCCTTTGGTGTCTCTTCCTCTTCTTAAAAGGACACTATTAGATTAGAGCCCCACCCTTGCAACCTCTTTTAACCTTCAGGGTCTCCTTTAAAGACCCTGTTTCCAAATATAGAAACACTGAGTGTTGGCACTTCAATATATTAATTGCAGGATAAGGGGGCCAATTTCAGTCCATAACAGTGTGCAAAGATGATCAATGATATATCAGTAAATATAAAGGGAAGTTACAAATTATGTACAAGTGTAATTTTTTAACAATAAAATAAAAACAAAAAAGCATAAACCTAAATGTTAATAATTGAGTCCCAAGGGTGTTAAATTATGAATTATCTAAATATTTTTGTTCAAATTATTTTCTATTTTTAATATAAGGAACTTATGCTTTTTGTACAGTAAGAAAAATTGAATAAATTCGATCATACAGCTTAAATAAGTACTCATTGTATGCCATGTCACAGTATTTCAATAATTCTCCTTGCTTAGGTTAGTTGGGCAATACGCAGATGGGTGAAGGAGCATAGTATTATATGTGTAAAATCAAGCTGTATGAAAGAAATCTCAGTGGAAAGTTGCTCTGGAAAATGGCAGATTAAAGAGATGGTGTCAAGGCAAAATATTATTTATTAAGAATTTTGAATAGATATGAAAGTCAGTGGAAGACACCTGATATTTGTTCTAGCTTGATGTGAACTGGCCATACACAGCAGTGAGAAGTTAGAAGAAAGATGTTGGGTTCTTTATTTGACATTCTGCGGCTGGTCATTACATAGCTTGCTTTTATGAGAGAGATCACCATAACTGTTCCACTAGTTGCTATCTCCCCCCAAAAGGCAAAACTTTAGGAAAATCCCTTTTTCTACATTGGTATTAAGGGAAAAAATAGGTATATCTATATTCCCAGGAGAAAATTCTAGAGAGAAATCTGCTAGTATGATAAAAGAGTGCTCAACTATTTTCTCATATAACTCAAATTATTTTCAGCATAGAGAACAAATTCTACTCTCTCCCTGGTAACTTTATTTGTGCAGAAGTTTGCAAAGAAGCGCTTAGAGCTCCAGGTAAACCTAGAAACCCTAATATGCAAATAAACAGATTTTTTAGGGTTTATTTCACAAATAAACCCTAATATGCAAATAAACAGACAGATTAAAACAATTTTTTTTCAGAGTATATGGCTGTAGAGACATTATTTTCTCCTAGCAGCTTCCAGTAATGACTTATTGCTATAAACTTGCAGTACATTTTTCTGTACACAGTGGTTGTTCAGTAAATGTTGATAACTAAATTGCATTAAGGTTTGAAGTGAAGTGTTGTGATTATTTTCATTGTGTTGCCATAGAAACAGCAGGAAAACCTATTGTTTAAGTCATCCTCTTTGATTGTCTCCCCTAGGTAGATGAGAAAACCTGAAGTGTAGGAAGGAGAAGCTGGCTGAACCCACACTGGGAAGTCTTTCACTCACACCTGACCACATTGCATTATAATTAACTATTTTATGTGTCTATGCTTTGATTTCCTAACTAGATTACATATTTCTGTAAAATAAATGACATTTTTTATTGTTACAGTGAGCTAACGATTTGTACACATATCCCCCACCCCAAATTCTGCAAATAGGTAATATAATTTCCATTTTTACGAAAGGGAAGTTTTTAAAATTTAGTAGAAAATGTCATGCCAGGAAGTGGGCCCTCTTCTGTTGATTCCAGCAGTCTAGTAAGAACTTGAAGTTCTCATTTTGTACATTTATTAGTTTTCCTCTTTATTGCTCAATACACTCAGCCCTCTGACATCAACAACAACAACAAATAAAGCACTCAATTCTTGAACTGGTAGGTTGATGGAAATAATCAATACACCAATCTGTAATAGGAATAGAAAAAAGTTCTATTTGAGTTCATCTAAAGACTATAGCCCAGGAGATATAACTCCAAAAAGCATTTGAACTATGTTCTGGACTAGAAAATAAAGGAGGCTTAGCTAGCAAGAAGTAAGGATGCTTGCTAAACAAGGATTGGTTGGGGTACAAAATGGTTGCATAGTTACAAGGGAAGACCTTGAGACTATAGGTTTCAGATGCCAGCTGCTAGCAGATATTGTTTTCAGAACAGTTGATGGGTGTCCTGAGTCTGATACATTTCAGAAATTTCAAGTTCTCAGTAATACAGAAACATGTCTGAAACCACATCCACAATGGCCATCAAGCTCCATTTTGTATGCTTGAACCACAGTTACTCCATTTTGATTTTTAAATGCATTATTTTCTTTACTGTACAGTGCATGCTTAATAAGCCACAAACTGGGTGTTTTGGTTGGCCTAAAATTTCAGTCAAATCATGGATAAGCCAGAATGACTTCCCCATATCTCAATATGAAAAAAATTATTACATCAGTTATAATGTTAAACTCAGTTTAAAAAAATAATTAAAAATAGGAATTCAAAAGCACCACAAACAAAAAAACAAATTTTCCCCCATTTGAATGTAATATACACTCAGAAATAAGAACTACCTTTCTAGGATACTGATTCAAAATGACTAAACATAGAGATTTTTATGTATCTGGTAAAAACATTCCTTGAATTATTTTGACCTAATATAAACATTTTAAATAAAAATCTAACTTACTGTTAAAGAAATAAGAGAAAAATAGCCTATTATATGTAGGCGTCATAAGCTAAAAGAAGAAAAAATTAAGCTGAGTAGAAAAATAAGGACAAAACAAGACAAATCGAGATAAATAGTGAGTTTTAGTATTTTTCAGCAGTGGCTTTGAGTATTATACCAGTAATCTGAATAGTACACAAAATACTTTTTATATAAAAGAAAGAAACAAAATATTATAACATAGAGACAGTGTTCTTTAACCAGTCAGTTCTAATTGATATGATTAATACATATAGTAATAAGATTTTTTTGTTTATGTTGAGGTCTTTTCCTAATTTCACTTTTGAATATTTCTCCTGTTCCAAATGTTTCCAGACTTTAAACAAACATAGTCTTTAGTCGTAGTATTTTCACATATATTCTTTCCAATAAAGACAATTCATTACTTTAAAAGAATCCAGAACAAATTCTAGATGAGCATCGTTATCTATTACTGTGTAACAAACTGCTCCAAATTTTAGTGACTGAAAACAACAATTTTAATATCTCACAATGTTTTGGGCCAGGAATTTAAGCAGGTGAGACCTATGAGTGATTCTCCTGTTCCATGTAACATTGACTCTGTTCACTAAGTGATATTCAACTTCAAGATCCACTTGTCTTGGGCTTCCCTGGTGGCGCAGTAGTTGAGAGTCCGCCTGCCGATTCAGGGGACACGGGTTCGTGCTCCGGTCCGGGAAGATCCCACATGCCGCGGAGCGGCTGGGCCCGTGAGCCATGGCCGCTGAGCCTGCGCGTCCGGAGCCTGTGCTCCGCAATGGGAGAGGCCACAACAGTGAGAGGCCCACGTATCCGCCACCCCCGCCCCGCAAAGAAAAAGATCCACTTGCCTTGATTGTCTGAGGTAGCTTCATTCATATATGCATCCTTCAGTCTGGACTTGGCTGGAGCCCTCTTCTTTCCCATCAAATCACAAGGCTCCTCCATTTGTTCTTGCCAGAAAGTTTAACGTTGCCTATGGTAGCCCAGGACTCTAAAAGAACAAGGGAGCTTCCATTCTTCTTACATGCTAGGCCTGGACCTGGCATTGCTACATTTCCAACACACTCCATTGGTCAAAGCAGTCACATGGAAGCCCACATTCAAGGAGACAAAAAAAAGAATACACTTCTTGATAGGAGAAATGTCAAACAGCTTGTGGCCATCTTTAATCTGACAGAGCATTTCAATATTTTGATGAAATTTGCATATTTTGCATTGTAGACTAACACTTTCTCCGTTTCCATTTCCTTTGGGCTGCACATCAAAACATATGAGTCGCAGAAATGACTCCTGATAGATTCCATGGTTGTGGAGTCACTTTTCAGGAGACACATAATATGATTAACTTTTACCTTAACCTGTACAAAATTATTTACCTAGAAGCAAATTAAATGAACTATGTTCTGTTCCATGATTGCTGAGAGCTATTGCTATGTTTGTAGTGACAGGTTGATTCTGCCTTTGAACACAGCAGGAAAAGGATCACAATATCTACCACCTGGTCAATGGAATTAGTCAGTTTCCTTGCATAGACAAACCAGAGCCTCACTGTTACCCTACCTGTTACTTGAATTTATAAATGCCCCTACTTTGCTCACAAACCAAGAGTTTAAAGATTGATTTGATCTGCAGGGCTTTGTCAAGCTAGGAAAGCTACTGACATTTGGAGTTCGGAGCGATTGATTGACTTTTATCTTTACTATCTATATTTATACAGCTTTTCATCCAAATGCATGGTGGTGAAAATATTTTCAAAGCTTTTGCCCAACTGCTGCCTCCTCCCTCCCATAAAAACAAGTGCAGGGAATTTAATAAAGAACACACCAATAGTTCTGGGAAAATCTCAGCTTTTATTGCTTAAGTCAATTGGCTAAAATAAATTTTTAGCCATGTTGATTAGCTGTGGTAGTTAATGGGAAATAAATGAACTCAGTCGAAGAATAAATGTATAAAAGTAGTATTCCTACTGTTAATAGCTTATTTAATTCCTTGAATCTGGGAACACCTTTTTTATTTTTCTTTTCTAGCCTATTTGTCTTCTTCAAAGAATTAAAGGAGATCATATATAAAAAGATATCAAGGTTGAAGGTTGATCTCCTTTGTAAAATTTGGATAATATGTGCTGAAAGAAAATAGGTGGCGTCATGCATATAATAAAGTTTCATATTTTCATGATAGTATCTTAATGTGAGTAACAATTTCTGAAAATAGTTTCTTCTTCATTTTTACTATGATGCATTTTTAAGCACACTTTCTATTTCCATGAACTCTTACCCTTCATTGAGCAGATGTTTTTTTTGAGAATGAATGTCAATACTCCCTTGTTCATTATAATTCAAATAGGTGTCTGATAAATAATGAATCTGAGTGGACATTGTTTTAATTAATTGAATGGGGTAATCAGATATAGCTAAATAGTTGGATGATATTTGCATGGAAAATAAACAATAAGTTTCTGTGCATTAATTTTTAGTCCTTTATTTCTAATACATGTAATATGATATCCACTGTGGAACTGCATAATAAGATAGGCACAGTAACAACTTCATCTAGATATTAGAACTGTTATGTTTCCTAAAAATTTTTCATTTTGGAGCAATGTCATTATTTAAACAATTTTAAAACCAGTATAACCAGTATATTAGCACAGATTTAATTCATTAAATTTTTAAATTAAGCTATATTAGCTTTTTCCAATGTTTGGAATATGTGTGCTATTCACTAAATAGAACATAAAGTTTTAGTGGTTTACATTTTCATGTTTTCTTGGAATTTCTGATATTTATGTAAACATATAAATAAAGAAATCATAATTTCAATTTTATATTACATTTTCTATAAAAATTAATGGAATATCTGAGTAATACCATTTAACAGTCCTTAAAAACTGATTCAATAGAAACAACATTGTTTTCAAAATTAAAAATGCAACTGTACTAAAAGCTATTGAGTCGACTTTACAGCATGTGTCTACATGATCTTGATTTTTTTGAACTTTTCATAAGACATAAAAAGGAGTTATTTGTATTAAGAAAGCTGCTAAGAGAGATGTAAAATATATACCTTATTAATAAAAGATGAAAGTCAAAGAGAAATATAAAACTGTGTATATTTTTATCTTGGCTTTGCCACTACCTTTCTGGGTGGTTTGGGATAAAATTCAGTTATCTCATGATTAAGATTTAGGGCAAAAAGTCTGTCTCCTCCAGTGCCAGTTTTCTGATTCTAGAAGTTTGTTCTGATTTCATTAATCTAATTTTACTCTCTGGCTTGGTGATTGCAATGAAAGTGCGCAAGAACAAATTGTGAAGTAAGGAAAGTGTTCCTTTAGTATTTTCCCATTGGTCTTCCTCTAGTATTTTGGGATGCAGGGTAAGAGATAAAAAGCAGCCCATGCATCATTTATCTAAATATTGAAGTTATAAATCAAACTATTGAACTGTTAAATTGAATATGTTCTTTATTCCTATGTTGTTTATGTAACTTCAAAATTACCTCAAGGGTTAAATTCCATGCCTATGGTGGAGGCATTACCTTCCATTCTCTTTTCACTCCAGATCTCTTCCATCCCATGATGGACTATGTGGGCATGTGTGTCAAGACTCTTGTACATGCTTCCAAGCTCTGTTCATACCTTCCACAAAGGACAACTCCTGGGCACCTTTCAAAAGGACAAACATAGAGAAGAGAACTACACAGACTTAGAGAGCAATGCTCGTGCCATTAGGCAGGTATCTAAGGTCTCAGGTACTTAAAACATGACCTAGAAAGGGAAACATGAGCCCTGAGTAAAAACATTCTCTTGGGAATTCCCTGGTGGCACAGTGGTTAAGAATCCACCTGCCAGTGCAGGGAACAAGGGTTCGAGCCCTGGTCCAGGAAGATCCCACATGCCGCAGAGCAACTAAGCCAGTGCGTCACAACTACTGAGCCTGTGCTCTATAGCCCATGAACCACAACTACTAAGCCTGTGTGCCACAACTACTGAAGCCCACATGCTTAGAGCCTGTGCTCCACAACAAGAGAAGCCACTGCAATGAGCAGCCCACTCACCACAAGGAAAAGTAGCCCCCCAATCACCACAACTAAAGCAAGCCTGTGTGCAGCAATGAAGACCCAACACAGCCATAAATAAATTTATAACAACAAAAAAAATTCTCTTGGCCTTTTGGACATCTTGTCCCACATAACAGTGAATGGCAGGAACAAGACCAGGGCAGGACCTTATAGTGCATGAACACAGGGCAAGGTCCTTTCACTTCTAGGTCTAAAAATGATACTTCTTCACAACACTTTCACCTTCTTCTCCTACTCAGGTTTTGTAAGCAACCAGTAGCTCCCTTGATCTCACCTCTAACACATCAACACTTCACCCAAAGCTATCATTTCCAACAATATCCTTTACGTCAGATCTTCCCTTATTCTCATATCCATGATAGATTCCAGACTTTTGGCATTTATAAATATTGTATTTGAAAAATGTTAGATCCAAGGTTGAATTTTTTCATATGTAAATACATCCTTTTAAGGACTATTAATTATTGATAAAGGTCTTGAGGACATAATATCTTGACTCAATAAAAGAATCTCTAAAGAGGGTCTATGGAAGAATGTCAGACAGAAAAATGAAGTTCCCCAAATATTAATAGATTTAGATAGACCTATGGAAAAGTATCTATTTAACACTGAAATAATACTTTCTTCAGAATGTGGAGGCTTCCTTTCATGGGGAGGGACACTGCCAAAAATTGGTTATATTTAATATTTTTAAGAATGCTAGTGATAATGAAAATGATTAAAAGACTCAAAATTTAAGTCACAATATCTTCACTTGTCTCTTGTTCTAGGTTCTAGAATTTCACCGTGCAAATATTTTCAAAACTTGAGAATTTCAGGCCTTCTTTAAATCACAGAGTCTACTATAAGTTCTGTCTGACACCAATCTCATCACTGTTCAATCCATTTTTCAAAAACTTTTTATAATGCAAATATGATTATGTATTTTCCTGCTTGAAACCAAATAATCACTCCTAATTGCCTATGAGGTATAGTTAAGTGTCTTAGAGCTGCATAAAATCCTTTAAGATTTCACCTTTGTGACTCCCCTGATGGTGCAGTGGTTAAGAATCCACCTGCCAATGCAGGGGACATGGGTTCCAGCCCTGGTCCTGGAAGATCTCACATGCCATGGAGCAACAAAGCTCGTGCACCACAACTACTGAGCCTGCGCTCTAGAGCCCGCAAGCCACAACTATTGAAGCCCGCTCACCTAGAATCCATGCTCTGCAACAAGAGAAGCCACCACAATGAGAAACCTGTGCACCGCAACAAAGAGTAGCCGTCACTCGCTGCAACTAGAGGAAGCCCACACACAGCAACAGCAACAAAGACCCAACACAGCCAAATAAATAAATAAATAAATAAATAAATAATTGCTTTAAAAAAAAACAAAAAAAGAATATGTCCAAAAAAAAAACCAAAAAGATTTCACCTTTGCCTAATATTCCCTTTCATCTCCTAATATCTTTCCCCATTGCTTAAGATATCATGAAGGCATTACATTGTCTTGTTCAAGATTCAGCTAAGACAGCGACATGGGTTTTCTTGCCTTTGCAGTTGCAGTTATGGACGTCTTTCTCTGTATTCTCATAGCACTTTATAAATACTTTTTAAAAATTCCCTACTTACTGCTCTAAATATTAATTTACTTTCAATAAAAGATTCGCTATTCCTTTCTCCTTTGCATCTGCAGGACTTAGCATTAGGGCTTAAATAAGTTTTCAATAAATTTTTGTTGAAGTAAGTTGTTATAATGTTTGACTCCTAAAAGTATCAATAGAAATGAGAAATGAGAAGGAGCAAAGCAATCAAATATTTCCTAGTTGAGCATTTCTCAAAATCATGTTAGGTCATCATATTTGCTGAAGCAAATATGCGTATGGACATAAACAATGAGCACAAGATGAAATATTTGAAATCAGGAAGATTTCTAAAATGTCAGGTATATGGTTATGATATGCTAAATATTAAACCTCTGGAGATGTGAGTTCTGTTTTCTGTTTATAGTTTAATTATAGGCAGATCTATCATGTTGTCAAATTCTTGTTGAAAGAATAGATGAATGGATTGTTACATTCCAATCAAAGCGGCATGGCAAAGCAGATATGATACTCATCCTCAGTAACAACTATGAATGCTATAGAAAATTCAACCAGAAATAGAATCTTTAAATACAGAACTGAGACTTCAGAAAGTAAAGGAAATTCCTAGGGGGCAAAAATCAGAGTGGTAAAGGGAAGGAGAAGCCAGACTTGCACTTAAGGTACTGGGTGGCAAGCCTGGGTAGTTAGGTGTTTCCATGGAGACCCTCCTACGAAGCTGGTGTCCTTGAGGGGCTACAAATTCAAGGAATTTCTCTTCAACCATATAAAGGAAAAAATATTTCCCCAAGGCATTTGAATTTGTATTAAACTTAACCTGCATAATCTTGAAAACCCAGAACAGATATATTAAATTATAAGAGGAACACTGCACGGTTGGTGCTAGGAAACATGTTGAAGAGGAAAAAGCAAAGACCCTCTGGAAGAATGCTTCCTTAATAGAAACCTCAGAAGATTTCTACATATAGAGTCTTGACACACAGGAGGTACAATTCAACACAACAAAGAGTACAAAGAAATAGCTAAATGACCATACAAAGAAACACAGTGAAAAGAAAACTTTCCCAAATAGGAACTTACCTCTCTTAACCCTCGTAAAGGATCTTCTAAGGAACGTGAATTAAGAAACAGGAAATTATCCCCAAGTAAAGTGGAAGCTAACAGAAGGTGTAGTGTTAAAAGAACCTGTAAACAGTTGCACAAATCTATAGTAACATTAACCATAGGAAAAAGTAATGGGGTATCTAGTTTGGAAAGATAAAACATAAGGTATCGTTAAAATGGGTATTCCAATATCCTGAAGAGAGCAGAGAATGATCAAAGTTAAAGTGTTATGAGAAACTGATGTAAGCAGATATTGACATAGGTGTATATAATGTATGTTGTCTTGTTCTGGAGGAAGAAGAATATAGAAAATATATATCACATTTTAAGGTTAACCATTTAAGAGGGAAAGAATACAAATAATTAATAATCCAGTAAAAGAAATAAATAATTTTTTTTAAATTCCCAATAGGCCCTTAAGATTTCCATAACATAGCACCACCAAGTGAGAAATGTAACTTTTTTTTTAATAAAGAAGGTTAATACATAATAATTAAAGATATATTTCACCAGGAAAGACTTAAACTTTTAAGTACCTAATAGCAAAGCATATCAAGAAAAAATTGACAAATACAAAGAGAAATCCAGAAATCTGAAAACTTAGTGGGAGACTTTGGCACACCTTTATAGTACTTAATCACTCAAAAATAAAATATGCAAAGATATAGATTAAGCAAAATATATAGCTTTTTACAACTGATCCATATAAAATTTTGAATTAAATTATATAATATACAGTGATACAATAGATATCTTAAGAGCATACAAAATATTTCTAAAAATTGAGTACATAGTTGACCACAAACTATGTCTCAACAAATGTCACATAATCAATATTATACAGACTCGAATATTCTAATCCTAAATTAAAGAAAGTAATATACTGTTTCAAGAACATAATTTTTTAAATCCTCACATTTAAAAATGCTAAAATGCATGTGTCAAATTCTACCTCCCACACTTTTTAGCTATTTGACCTTAAGTAAAGTTATTTAACCAATTGGTGCTTCAGAATTTTCATCTATAAAAGATAATATTATCTGTTTTATCAACTTCTTAAAAGGATGAGATGATTACATAAAAGTGCTTAGAGTCCAGCACATGGTAAACTCTTTCACAGCAATGTTTTTATTATTATAATTCTTACTTTGTTCTACTTTGCATAGAACTATAGTAAAATCAGTGTTACTACCCGATTCCTATAAGAAAAGATTTATATACCTATGCTGCCTCTCCATCAAGTTAAAATTTTAGTTTCATATACTTACATGCTGAAATTTCATAGTTAACCCTTTGAAATCTGATAAACTTGCAAGTAAAATATGACTTTAATAAAATTAAATCTGAATTCAGGATTTTTTTTCCCTAGGAATGACATGTGTTTTTGCATGTGAGTGCATTTTGTATTTGAGTGTGTATATGTGTTTTCTCTAGAAAATATATTTTCAACTGAAAAAAGAAAAACAAACTCATGTTTTAATAATGGTTGTCCTCTGAGGACCTAAAACCCCTTCAAGAGTTTTACATGATATCTATATTTTTAAATCTATTGACACCTAATTTGTGGTCAAATACATGGTCTATCCTGGGAAATGTCCAATGTGCACTTGAGAAGAATGCACAGTTTTTTGGTTGGGTCGAGTGTTCTGTATATGTCTGTTAGATCTAGTTGTTCTGGTCACTAGAGGCAGGTGCTCCAGCTGTATCCCCTGTGTGAACTGAATGTGCCTTGCTGTTGTAGTTGAAGCATAATTGCTGCAGATGTGCTGGTGGAAATGGTTGGCCCCCCAATCCAGCTGACTAAATTGGCCACAACTGCTGGGAGTGCACTTATATGCAAAGCTGACTGGGAGCCACTTTGGAAGTGTAACGGTGCCTGCTGCAGTGGCCGACCTGATGGGTCATGATGGGAGCCCTTTGATGGGAGCCACTTTGCTGGTCAGGGTGGTTCATTTGGTGGGGTGAGGAAGGAGCTGTTTTGAGGAACTGCCTAGGGTAAGCAGGTTAGGCAGGATTGGTCCTCAGGAGAATGCTGGGGCAGGTGCATGGTTTTATTTAGGTTGATGGAGAGTGACAGAAATGGTGCCCATCACTACTGTGTCAGCTAAGGAGAGCAAAAAGAAATAAAAGGTGCTTTCCAATAAAAGATGCTTGTCCTCCATCCCTAGAGAAAGTTTTACCAGATCCATCCCCCTCTGGAACATGCCCCCAAATTAGTTACTGAATCTTCTTCTTGCATGACCCAGGTACTTTTTAAGCTGCTGCCTCTGCACTAGGATTCAAGTTAGTTTGTGCACAAGCCCCTACCCATTAAAATGTGGACTTTTCTTCAAATTCTTAGTTGCAGAAAATCTGTTCTGTTAGTCTTCAGGTCATTCTCAGAGATAGTTTTTTATATGTATTTGTAATTTTGGTGTGTCCACAGGAGGAGGTGAGATCAGGACCTTCCTACTCCACCATCTTAATCTATATTGTACTAGACTCAATCTTCTTTAATCCCATTTCTATCCATTAGAAATGGTTGATTTCCCAATGACCTATTTCTTCTTCAGATAAAGTTAAAAACTTGGGGGCCTATTACTATTATTTCAACTTCTTTGATTTTCAGAAACTCATTTAATAATAGCTAAGATTTTATTAAGTATTTCTACATGCCAGATATTCTTCGATGTATGTAAGTAATACTTCCTAGGTAGAATTATCTTTATAATATAGATGAGGAAATGGAGGCCCTGAGAATTTAATTAACTTGCCTCAACACAGAACCAGAAAATGGTGTAGCTGGGATTTGAAACCCAGGCACTCTGTTTCTAGAGTTTTTTTGTTTGTTTTGTTTAATTTGTCAAGTCCTTTTAATAATTTCCAAATAATTTGTTGATTTAAACATTTTGTGGATTGAGTTAAAAATATTTTATGGAAGTGTGATACATATATAGAAAATTATGCAGGTCCTAAGAGATTTGAGTAATCACAAAATGAAAACACTCATGTATCTCTTAAATGCTAAACTATACCAAACATTTTATCTGGCCAAACTGTGCAGGTCAACATAAAATATACCTGATCCTTGAAACATTTTAAACCAAAAGAAGTTGTTCCAGCTGTAAAAATTAATATAGAGTGTGCTACTATTTTTTTTAAAGTGGAGCTACAAAATAAACATTCTTTAGTAGAAAATTCACAATATACATGCTGACTTTTTTTTTAGATTTTCACACCAATCAAAATTAGTTAATTAGAAAAAAACACTTTCAACAATAATCTCTATAAAGTGAAATGACAACTAGAATTGAAATGAGAATTTGAGGATATATGTGAAACAAGGTATAAAAGGATTGTGATAAACAATGTAGATTGGCAAAGGAAAGGATGTCAAAGACAAAGGGAGTTTTACATTTTTAAAACAAGTATGTGTGAGAGAAAACACATACTTGTTTCACAGTTTAGAACCTAGCTAAGAAGACAAAGCACATCTAAAATCAGTGGTAGAATGCCACTTATCATCATATTTTCAAATATGGCAGTACTGTGATCATCTTTATTGTAGCTTTGGATCCCATAACTTTTCATTTCCCCATGTAATTTCAGTACAAACATTTGAGTTGGCATTAGATAGAATAAAATATATGATCCATTTCTACTCACTTCCCACACAATTTCAAGTTGGGCCAAAGCATCCATATATAATTTTCCAATATTTTATCATAAATCATTTCCTCTGGTCCTTTTCCTTTTTTCCACTTCTCTACATTTATTGGGCCTCAGAGAATAATGCAACTCTGGGAGTCAGAGGTTTCCACTTATACTTGCATAATAAAATGTTCTATCTTTGTGTTCATACTTTATTCATTCATGCATTTCTGACTTAACAACAAATGTCTTTAGCTGACAGAGTGTGTTATAATCTAGGAGAGAAGAAGCCCAGTGTTAGTCAATGATTTCATGCTAGAATTTGAAAAATATTTCCATACTTTTATCTTTCTGCAGTATTTTTACTTTTCCTGTTTTCCACCACTTATATTTGAGAGGAGGGAGCACTTCCTCACAAAGAATGGGTATCAATTGGAAATTTATTATAAGAGAGGAACAAAGGCTATACTTCCACCAAAATAATGAAAAAGGAAGAAAGTCTTGTACCATACATAGAACATGGCAACTCTGAAGACTCACTTACAATGGAGGGACTACACTTAATCCAAATAAATAATAAGTATCCAGAAATAGAATTGCATCATTATAAAGTAGTTATATTTTTAATTGTTTGAGGAACCTCCATACTGTTTTCCATAATTACTGTACCAGTTTACATTTGCACTTTATGTTAGAAATATGTTGTCATTTTCTAGGATTATGAGGAATGGCCATTTGTGCTTCTAGGAATTTGTCGATTTTATATAGGTTGTCCAATTTGTCAGTGTAGAATTGTTCATAGCGCTCGTTTATATCATTTTTTATTTCTGTAGAATTGCTAATAAAGTTACATTTTCATTTCTGATTTGGCAATTTAAGTCTTTTTTTCCTAAGACAATTTTGTTAAATTTTTCTCAATTTTGTTGATCTTTGTAAGGAACCAACTTTTGGTTTCATTGATTTTCTCTATTGTTTTTCGATTTTCTATATCATTTCTTTCTACTTTAATCTTTATCATTTTCTTCCTTCTGCCAGCTTGGGTTTACTTTGTTCTTTTTCTAGTTCCTCAAATTATAAAATTATGCTGTTGATTTGAGATCTTACCTTTTTATAATGTAAGCAATTACAGCTATACATTTCCACTTAGCACTGCTTTCTTTGCACCCAGTAAATTTTCATATGTTATGCTTTCATTTTCACTCATTTCTAAGTATTCTCTAATTTCCATTGTGACTTCTTCTTCAATTCATTTATTCCTTAAGAGTGTGTCCTTTAATTTCCACAAAGTTATTAATTTTCCAGTTTCCTTCTGTTATTGATTTCTAACTTTATCCCTTTGTGGTCAGAGAATGTCTTGTATGACATCTGTCTTTTTACATCTATTGAGACTTAAATTGTGGGCTAACATATGATTTATCTTGGAGAATACTCCATGTACACTTGAGAAGGATGTTTATACTATTATTGTTGGGTAAAGTGCTCTGTGTATCTCTGTTAGATCTAGTTGGTTTATTGCATTGTTTGAGTTCTCTATTTCTTTATTTATCTTATGTCTGGTGATTTTATTCATTATTGAGAGTGGGATGTTGAGTTCTCTATTATTGTAGAAATATCTGTCTCTCCCTTTTATTCTTCATTTTTTGCTTCAAATATTTTGATGGTATGGTATTAGTTATATAAATGTCTATAATAATTATATCTTCTTACTGTATTGAATCTTTTATTAACATATATCCTTCTTTATCTCATATGAAACTTTCTTATTTAAGGTATATATTGTCTGATATTAGTAAACCACTCCTGCTCATTTTTAGATACTGTTTTCATGGAATACCTTTTTTCATCCTTTTACCTTCAGTGTATTTGTGTCTTTGCTTCTAAAGTGAATCTTTTGCAGGTAACATATAGATCAATCATTTTTCTTATCCTTTCTGCTAGTCTCTGTCTTTTGATTAAAGAGTTTAATCCATTTACATTTAAGGTAATTACTGATATGGAGGAACTTAACTTCTGTCACTTGCTATTTGTTTTCTATATACCTTATAGTTTTTGTCCCTCATTTCCTGCATTAGTGTCTCTTTTACGTTTTGTTGATGTTTTATTGTGAAACATTTTAATTTCCTTCTTGTTTCCTTTTGTGTATTTCTATAACTATTCTCTTTGTGGTTACCATGGGACTACAGTTAGTATTGAAGTTATAAGACTCTAATTTTCATTTTAACAGCTTAACTTTAATACATAACTTTGTTCATTTAAATCTTGGTTCCAGGGCTTCCCTGGTGGCGCAGTGGTTGAGAGTCCACCTGCCGATGCAGGGGATATGGGTTGATGCCCCGGTCTGGGAAGATCCCACATGCTGCAGAGCGGCTGGGCCCGTGAGCCATGGTCACTGAGCCTGCACGTCCGGAGCCTGCGTTCCACAATGGGAGAGGCCACAACAGTGAGAGGCCCGCGTACCACAAAAAAAAAAAAAAAGCTTGGTTTCAACTCCTTTTAGTTATTAAATTCACAAGGTTACACCTTTGTACATGGTGTGTTCAAAAATAATTGTTTTATAATGCTTGTAATTTCTGAAACACTGTCAACAAGTGATTATACCTTGCTTCCTTAGTTGATGTTAAACTACTGATGGTACCTGTTAGTCAAGGGTAAATGTATGGTTGAACGTGTAAGAACAGTCCATTACCAGCCTTTACCAATCCACTCATCTGATTGATTAGGTCTTCATTTTATATTTTGATATTTGCTAATCATAGTATAATTTTCAGCTTGGGTTCTACATGTATTTGCACAAAGTTGAGAATCAGTGGCTTCTAAACTATCACATTTTTGAGTGATGAGAAGACAGGATTTTTTTTTTTTTTAAACAACTTTTCTTTTCCATCTCCACAGCTTTTCTTCAGTATGCCTGGTTATGCCTTCCTCCTTTTCTCATTTCAATTCTTCTCACATTAAAATATCTTGTGCCTGAAGGAATTCTGTGATAGTAAAGTCACTGTTTGTTTTTAATTTCAAAAATGGTGATTAATATTTGAGCTGTAGTGAGTAACAAATGAAACAGTGTGTGTGAAAGTACAATGTAAACTCTAAAATATGTATTCTGGTTATGAAGGACCACTTTGTGCTATGTATCAGTCACTGTATTAGGATAAGAATATAAATAAACACTTAGATAAATTCTCTCCATTCATAATAGCAAAAGCTAATTTTCTTTTGAGCCCTTATTTTTATGCCAAGTAATACAGGTCTTCACCAGTAATATTAAAACAATTTAGAAAGAAGAAATACCTAAATGAGTAAATAAACTGCAAATGAAGAAAGGGGCTCAAAGCAATGACTACTTTAGGGATGGCTTGATGCAAATGTGTTCTAGAATTAATATGTTGAACTTATTCAGGTTTTCAGTGTTCTGAAAGAAGCTGCTTCTGGATATTAGCAGGCTGTTTTCAGCTCTTTAGAACAGATTAATTCAGAACATTTTGAAAGAGAACAAAATTTCCAGATTAATCATTTTATTTTTCTTTCTTATTGTAGAAACCTTGATGTGAAAAGTGGTTGCTATGTGATGAAGATCTCCCACAATATTCTTAGCTTATTCATTTTTTCCATAAACAATTGAATATCTATAGTCCCTGAATGCTGTTTCAGGAGCTGGAGGCCTTAGACTCATGATACATAAAACCTCTGCTCTTGAGAATATGCATTTTATACCAAAAGGCATAAAATAAGCAGATCTAAACAAATAAGATAAGCACAAAGAATTTGCAATGACACTCCAAACTTATAATCCATTTATAGAGCTAAAAGCTTGTTATAAGAAATAAAAAAGATGGAAATTTATTGAAATTGTGATATATTCAGAAATGTTTGGGAGTTTGGCAAGGCTTATTTTTTGCCTTATTTTATCAATTCATATTATGGCAGGCATAATATGCTGCCATAATATGCTTTGTAAAACTTTGTTTCTTAAGTCTCAATCAGCTTCTCTGCCTCTGCTCCATGTATGCCCTAAGAAGATAGCATGTTTAATGCCACTTTATGAAGAAGTATGGAGAAACAGACAAGAAGAAATGGAGAAAACTATCCAAAAATCTTAGTAGATTGAGAGTGAGAAGAAGTTGAAAGGGAAAGTGTGACTTGATCTCCCTGGCTAGACCAAGATTCTCACTGGAAGAGATTTGTTGGATAGCTTAAAAGAAGCTCATGAGCTTAGACTCATCCATGCAGGGTATAGCTCACATGCAGCCAACTGTGCCCAGACTTTAATGAAAGAAGCTCATTTGCTTGTATTAAAGCATGGCCTGTGGGACTTGCATATAACACACTTCTACGAGACTGCTGGATCCCTCTCTAAGGATGGAGACTGCAGGTGCCATCTTAATGATCTCCTTCTGCCTTGCTGTAGCCAGTGGGCACCATTGTTTTTTCCCTGCAGGCTCAATTTTTATGCTCCTTCGCTGCCTTATTCTAGTCTCCAGGCACCATCTTTGTGCTCTTCTTCTGCCTTGATCTAGCTAGCAATTGCTGTTTTTCTTTATTTTCTTTTTCTATCTTTTGGTTCTTTTTGCAGCAGACACCATATTTATGCTTCCCCTCTGCTTTGCTACAGCCATTGGGTGCCATCTTAATGCTCTCTCTCTGCTGTGCTGCAGAGAACAAGTGTCTCCTTGAAAGGAGCTTTGACAAGTACCTTGTTCCCTGATTTTGGTGGCTGCCACCCAGGGGACATCCCTTAGTCACCTGGCTCTGGATGCCAGGAGAGCTTGCATTCCTGGGTCCCATGGAACTATGACAATCAGAGAGTTTGGGGCAGGCTTTCATGCCCATGGCACTGCACAAATAGAAGATTAAAATACACCCCCAGTTTTTCTGTGAAAGAGGCCTAACAGACCTTTGGCTTAAGGGGCAGGCCTTAGTTTCGCACATATCTTGGGAGCTACAGAGCTAATCTTAAGGAACATAGGCTGATGGACACCATTTTTGCCTCACTCTAGCTCACTACTGTCTCCTAATATGGAATTAATATAGCCCAATTTTTGTGACTGTTGCCAGAGGATACCTATATATAGCTTGGCTCTGTGGTCAGCCGGGCTTACAGAGGTGGGACCCACAACACTATAACCAACATATAATACAAAGAGTTCTTAAACAGCTACTTAACCCTAGTGTACAAGAGGCAATAGACCCAGAAGCTCAGTCTTTCTGTTACAGAGGTCTGTTGGCTAATTATCATAGCTTCAGCCTGAGGGGCAGGCTTCTAATTAAACAAACATCTAAGGCTGAATGTAATTCTTTCCAGAGATCTCAGAGGGTGGTTGCTATCTTCACACTCTCCCTCTTCTGCCTTCCAGAGCACCTGTATATCCTGGAGGGGAGGTCTTTCATGTTTCTGGTGCCCTTATTTTTATATCTTGTGCCCTGGTTTTTACAGGTGTCACCCAGGGGATGCCCCCTGATTGCCTGGCTCAGGTGGCCTGGGAGGGCTTGTGTTGCTGTGCTTAACAATCAGAGAGACAGTTCTTGGCAAGCTCTCACTCACAGGACTCTTCACAGATAGCATACTAAAATTCACCCCCAGTCTTTCTGTGAAAGAGGCCTATTCGCTTGTCCAGGTTCTTTGGTCTGAGGGGCAAGCTTCAGGTCTGGCACACAAATAGGAGCTTATGGAGATGCTCACAGGGAACGTAGGCTGGTGGATGTCATCCTCATGCTCTCCCTTTGCCTCATTATAGCTTACCAGTATCTCTCAGAAAAGAGCTTTATACACTTGTCTGGAGCCCCAAATTTTGTGACTGCCACCAGGGGATAACTCCAGATCACCTGGCTATGGTGACCAGCAGGGCTTATGTTTGCAGTCCCATAGGACTATAAATATTTACATATTTTAAAACCTCCTGCCTGAATTAGCCTAAACTTAAGTGCTCATTGAGATCCTCCCCTTTGAGACAATGACAAGTTGCAGCACACCCTCAAATACTGGGAGTTTTAAAAAACATAATAGGCTTCTTGGACAGTCCCAAAGTTTGAGAGACAACCAAAAGCTGGGGAGGTTGACTAACAAGATTCATCTCCTTCACAAGGCCACTCCTTCAAGAGTGGAGAGGTTCAACTAGTGCATAGAAATCAAATACAGAGAGTTGAGAAAAATAAAGAAACAAAGGAATATCTTCCAAAGTGGGGGTGGGGGGAGGGGTGGGAGGCAACAAGATAAAGCCTCAGGAAATAAAACCCTTAATGAAACAGATAAATTCTTTACTTTACAATAATGGTAATAAGGATGGTTACCAACCTTGTGAGAAGAATGAATGGCCACAATGAAAACTTCAACAAAAAGATAGAAAAAAATATTAAAAAGTACTAACTATAAATCACAGAGCTGAAGAATACAATAACTGAACTGAAAAATAAACTAGAGGGAATCAAGAGCAGACTAGGTGAAGTAGAAGAAAGATCCAGTGAAATAAAAGATAAGACAGTGGAGTTCATCCAATCAGAGCAGTAAAAAGGAAAAAAAATGATAAAGAGTGAACATAGTTTAAGAGATTTGTGGGACAACATCAAGTGGACCAGCATTCATATTATAGGTGACCCAGAAGGAGATGAGGGAGAGAAAATAGTAGAAAAATTATTTGAAGAAATAATGGCTGAACATTTCCCTGATCAGGGAAAGGAAATAGACAAAAAGATCCAGGAAACCCAGAGGTCCCAAACAAGATGAACCCAAAGATATCCATAATAAGACACATTAAAATTAAAATGTCAAAAATTAAAAGATAAGGAGAGAATCATAAAATCAGCACTAGAAAACCAATTTGTTATATACAAGGGAACCCCCATAAGACCATCAGCAGATTTTTCAGCAGAAACTTTGCAGGCTAAAAGGGAGTGGCATGATGTATTCAAAGTGCTGGGGAAAAAATCCTCCAACCAAGAATATTCTACCCAACAGCATTATCATTCAGAACTGAAAGAAAAACAAGGAATTTTCCAGAGAAGCAAAGCTAAAGGAGTTTATCATTGCTAAATTGCCGTTACAAGAAATGTGAAAGAGACTCCTTAAGCTGAAAAGATGCTATTAGTAACATGAAAACATTTGAAAGAATAAATCTTACTGGAAAGGTAAATATATAGTAAAATTAGTTGATTAATCACTTATAAAGCTAGTATGAATGTTAAAAGATAGAAATAGTAAAAGTTATAAATACAATAATTAATTAAGGTATGCAAAAGATAAAGAAGATGTAAAATGTAACATCAAAAATATAATATGTGAAGGAGGAGAATAAAAATGTATGCCTTTAGAATGAGATCAAACTTAAGTTGTTATCAACTTAAAATAGACTATTATAGATATAAATTGATTTTTTGAATATGACATCAAAAGCACAAGCAACAAAAGTAAAAACCAGCAAGCAGAACTAGATGACATTTAAAAGCTTCTGTGCAGCAAAAGAGATAACAAAATAAAAAGGCAAACTACAGAGTGGGAGAAAAAATTGCAAACCATGTATCTAATAAGGGTTTAATACACAAAAATATACAAGGAACTTTAAAAACTCAGTAGCAAAAATTCAAACAATTTAATTTAAAAGTGAACAGAGGACCTAAATAGAATATTTTTTTTCCCCAAAGAACACATACAAATGGTAAATAGGTACATGAAAAGATGCTCAACATCAGGGAACTGCAAATCAAAGCCACATGAGGGGCTTCCCTGGTGGCGCAGTAGTTGAGAGTCTGCCTGCCGATGCAGGGGACAGGGGTTTGTGCCCTGGTCTGGGAGGATCCCACATGCCGTGGAGCAGCTGGGCCCATGGGCTATGGCCACTGAGCCTGTGTGTGCAGAGCCTGTGCTCCACAACGGGAGAGGCCGCAACAATGAGGGGCCCGCAGACCCCCCCCCCAAAAAAAAGCCACATGAGATATCACCTCACACTTATTAGAATGGCTATTCTTAAAAAGACAAGAATAATTGAGATGTTGGTGAGGATGTGGAAAAGAATTTTCCCTTGTGCACCACTGGTGGAAATATAAATTTATACAGCTACTATGGAAACAGTATGGAAGTTTCTCAAAATAACTAAAAGTAGAACTACCTTATGATCCAGCAATTCCACTTTGGGGTATATATTCAAAGGAAATGAAATCAGGATCTCAGAGAGACATTTCTCCTCCCATGTTTTCTGCAGCATTATTTACAATAACCAAGGTTTGGAAATAACTTTGTCTGTCTATGGTTAAATGGTTAAAGAAGATGTGAGGACATTATGCTAAATGAAATAAGTCAGACAGAGAAGGACAAATACAGTGTGATAACACTTATATGTGAGATCTCTGCTTCACCTTTATACCATATATGTTATTTCCTGATAGATAACATCTTATAGATATTATCTTATAGATGTTATCTCCTTATTCTAACATTTATTGACATTATAATAATTTATACAGAGTCTCTAGTATTTACTTAAATACTTTCATCAGTGTTAGTCCTGTCCACTCATCTGGATATTTACAATTCTTCTGGTTAGCCTTGGAAAAATACATAAACAGTACTAGTAAATGCTTAGGAACTGATTGCTTTCAGGGTGATTTTGATGTGATTTAGCTTCAGACATATGTTTCTTATAGACACAGAGATGAACTCAAAGGGATGGATCAGAGCCAACCACAAAGAATTCACTAACACAGCAAGTAAAGATTCTCACCTTAGAAGGGTCAAAACAAATTTTGGTTGACCTTTTGTAGCATATATTGTAGTGTATCTTCAAGTAGAAACAAAGATAGGAATAAATGGTTTAAAGTACCATTTAACCCTTGAGGTTCTTGGGGAAAGATGAAATCTGACTTATTCTAAAAAGCAACACATTTCATTGGCTGCTAAAATGATTGAAAGAAATGAAATGCAGAACACTCTATGAATGATTCAGCTTATGACAGGCCCTACAATTCTCCAGTATTTTAACCCTGTCTTGTTACCTATTTATGTTACCTGCTAAGCTACTCTAATTATTTACATTTCTGTTCCATCTTGTACAAGTTTTCATAGGCCCATAAATAATTGGCAGGAAAATTGAGGTGAGAATATTTTGCTTGTTTTCTTTACTACTGTATCTCCAGAGTGGTAAAAATGCCTGGAATATAGAAGGTCCTTAAATTCTTTTTTGAAAAAAAATACATATTTTCCACTATAAACCCTTGCAGAAAGACTATTCCAACTTTTATTTTTAACAAAGTTAATGAGTGTTTTATTACAGAAATGACTTCACTTAGCAATAAGAAAACATTAACAAATAAAAGTTATATCTTATTAAATTTAGTTTAGATATTCTAATAAAACTTCTTACCTGCTCTAAATGGTTTCAATGATTTGAACTACACAGAAACTTCACTCCAACTCCAACTCTATTGACAGCTGAATAGTGAAAGTGAAGTTTGAATGAAAAAGTAATTATGTAATCAACTTAAAAAATCATTAGATTTAATTGAGTGACTAAACTTACTGGACTACCACAACTGTCTGTTAACTAAGCAGACAGTTACAAAGTTGTTGTGAATAGATAATGTCAGTATCAACCCCAGTCTGGCATCTTTGTGTATGTTTCCCTGAATATTTCTACATGAACATTTTGCAAAGTCTAATGGTACTACTGGTGGATAATATCTGTAAATATATAAGGGAATGATTATGTATTTTTATGCTTTGCCAATCTGAGCTCTGGAACAAGGTTGCCTGTAGTTAAACATCAGCTTCACTATTTAATTAGATGTGTGACTTTGACAATTATTTAACTAACTTTGTCTGTTTCTTTATCAATGAAATCATAATAAAAGGTTAATGATAGACTCTGTCTCATGGGTCATTTTGAGAGATGAATTAATTCATCAAAAGCTCATAGAGTAGTGCCTAATACATAGGAAGTATCCAGTGAATGTTTTCTATTATTATATAATAGACATGACAAAGGGAAACATATGGTTTACTGACAACATCAGTTTACAGAAATGTTTTAAACACATTTTAACATGCATCAACAGATCTTGATACCAATAAGAACTATTCCTAAAATATGCTTCTGGGAACCTCAAGTCAGCATGTCAACTTGATGTAGATTCCTATTCATATGGTGGGTACTGATGAAACACAGGAGAAAGAGGCTTAAGACCAACTAAAATTTTCTCTTCCAAATAATTGAAAACTGTTTCATTACCCAAGTCAGGGTATCTATCTGTCACTCAGGTCAAATTGCAAATCACTGTTCAAAGACAGCTATGTACAGATGATTGTACCACTTGATTAGTTTGAAAGAATATAAAACATATTTATATGCATTTTCCAAATAATTTATTATCTACTTTTAATTGATTCAAAACTTAGTTAAGAAGTACTTTCATTACTTTCACAGAAAATAATATCAGAAAATGTAAATAACTAACACCAAGTGAAGTATAACAAAAGGAGAAAGAGATTCTAAATAATAAACTGTTTTGAAGTCAGAATATTTGTGGTATATTTGTTGTCTCTCTTAGTCATTCATCAACAGAAATACATATTTTTATATGAAACAATTTTAAATAGGAAGAGTCTTTATACTCCAAAATAAACCATAAGTGGTAAGACCAATTGGGCTGTTAAAATGTCTATAGTCTTCTTTTAAATATAATATCTATTGCAATGAAATTACCTAAGTTCTTTTTATTTATACATATCTCTAGATCAAAACATTACCAATCCTAGAAAGTTTTATAGTTTTAGAAGCAACAAAATTTGAGGAAGAGTAAAGTCTGCCTAAAAGAGAATAATAAATTTGATTAAAAACTAATTGATTGAGTAGAGTGTGGAGTTCTGGAGTTTCGAGTTTTCTTACGATTGGTTCAAGATGGCAGAATAGAAGGACATGCACTCACTCCCTCTTGCAAGAGCATAGGAATCACAACTAAATGCTGAAGAATCATCAAGACACTGGAAATCAGCAAAAAAGATAGCCCACATCCAAAGACAAAGGAGAAGCCACAATAAGATGGTAGGAAGAGCACAATCACAATAAAATCAAATCCCATAAACACTGGGTGGGTGACTGACAAACTGGAGAAGACGTATACCACAAAAGTCACCCCACGGAGTGAAGGTTCTGAGCACCATGTCAGGCTTCCCAACCTGGGGGTCCAGCAATGGAAGGAGGAATTATTAGAGAATCAGACTTTGAAGGCTAGCAGGATTTGATTGTAGTACTTCAACAGGACTGGGGGAAACAGAGTCTCCAATTTTGGGGGGCACACACAAAGTAGTGTGCTCATCAGGACCAAGGGGAAGGAGCAGTGGGAGACTGAACCAGACCTACCTGCTAGTGTTGGAAGGTCTCCTGCAGAGGCGGGGTGTGGCTGTGGCTTACTGCAGAACAAGGTCATTGGCAGCAGAAGTTCTGGGAAGTAGCCCTTTGAGTGAACCCTCCCAGAGTCTGTCATTAGTCCCACAAAAGAGCCCAGGTAGGCTCCAGTGTAGGGTCGCCTCAGGCCAAAAAACCCACAGGAAGGGAACCTAGTCCCACGCAACCGCAGAAAAATGGATTAAAGTTGTACTGAGCTCTGCCCAACAGAGCAACACCCAGCTCTACCCATCACCAGTCCCTCCCATCAAGAAGTTTGCATAAACCTCTTAGATAGCTTCATCCACCAGAGGGCAGACAGCAGAAGCAAGATGAACTACAATTCTGCAGTTTACGGAACGAAAACAAATTCACAGAAAGATAGACAAAATGAAAATGCAGATGGCTATGTATCAGATGAAGGAACAAGATAAAACCTCAGAAAAACAACTAAATGAAGTAGAGATAGGCAACCTTCCAGAAAAAGAATTCAGAAGAATGATATTGAAGATGATCCAGGAACTCAGAAAAAGAATGGAGGCAAAGATCAAGAAGGTGCAAGAAATGCTTAACAAAGACCTAGAAGAATTAAAGAACAAAAATCAGAGATGAACAACACAATATCTTAAATGAAAAATACACTAGATGTAATCAATAGCAGAAAAACTGAGGCAGAAGAACAAGTAAGTGACCTGCAAGACAGATTGGTGGAATTCACTGCCACAGAACAGAATAAAGAAAAAAGAATGAAAAACAAGAAGACAGTGTAAAAGACCTCTGGGACAACATTAAATGCAGCAATATTCACATTATAGTGGTCCCAGAAAGAGAAGAAAGAGAGAAAAGACCCAAGAAAATATTTGAAGAGATTGTAGTCAAAAATTTCCCTAACATGGGAAAGGAAATAGCCACCCAAGTTGAGGAAGCAAAGAGAGTCCCAGGCAGGATAAACCCAAGGAGAAACATGCTGAGACACATAGTAATCAAATTCACAAAATTAAAGACAAAGAAAAAATATTAAAAGCAGCAAGGGAAAAATAACAAATAACATACAAGGGAACTCTCATAAGGTTAACAGATGATTTCTCAGCAGAAACTCTACAAGCCAGAAGGGAGTGGTGTGCCATATTTAAAGTGATGAAAGGGAAGAACTTACAACCAAGATTATCAGACAAGGATCTCATTAAGATGTGATGGAGAAATCAAAAGTTTTACAGACAAGCAAAAGCTAAGAGAATTCAGCACTACCAAACCAGCTCTACAACAAATGCTAAAGGAAATTTTCTATGTGGGAAACACAAGAGAAGAAAAGGACCTACAAAAACAAACCCAAAACAATTGAGAAAATGGTCATAGGAACATACATACAATAATTACCTTAAATGTGAATGCATTAAATGCTCCAACCAAAAGACACAGGCTTGCTGAATGGATACAAAAATAAGACCCAAATAAACGCTGTCTACCAGAGATCCAGTTCAGACCTAGGAACACATACAGACTGAAAGTGAGGGGATGGAAAAAGATATTCCATGCAAAATGAAATCAAAAGAAAGTTGGAGTAGCAATACTCATATCAGATAAAATATACTATCAAATAAAGAACGTTACAAGAGACAAAGAAGGACACTACATAATGATCAAGGGATCAATCCAAGAAGAAGATATAACAATTATAAATATATATATGGACCCAACATAGGAGAATCTCAATACCTAAGGCAAATGCTAATAGCTATAAAAGAGGAAATTGACAGTAACAAAATAATAGTGGGGGACTTTAACACCTCACACCAATGGACAGATCACCCAGACAGAAATTTAATACAGAAACACAAGCTTTAAATGACACAATAGACCAGATAGATTTAACTGGTATTTATAGGACATTCCATGGAAAACAGCAGATTACACTTTCTTCTCAACTGCACACAGAACATTCTCCAGGATAGATCACATCTTGGATAACAAATCAAACCTGGGTAAATTTAAGAATTGAAATCATGTCAAGCATCTTTTCCGACCACAATGCTATGAGATTAGAAATCAATTACAGGGAAGAAAACCGTAAAAACACAAACAAATGGAGGCTAAGCAATACATTACTAAATAACCAAGAGATCACTGAAGAACTCAAAGAGGACATCAAAAAATACCTAGAGACTAATGACAATGAAAATACAACGATCCAAAATCTATGGGATGCAGCAAAAGCAGTTGTAAGAAGGAAGTTTATAGCAATACAATCCTACCTTAAGAAACAAGAAAAGTCTCAATAAACAATCTAACCCTACACTTAAAACAGCTAGAGAAAGAAGAACAAACAAAACCCAAAGTTAGTAGAAGGAAAGAAATCATAAAGATCACAGTAGAAATAAATGAAATAGAAACAAGGAAAGCAAGAACAAAGATCAATGAAACTAAAAGCTGGTTCTTTGGGAAGATAAACAAAATTGATAAACCTTTAGCCAGACTCACCAAGAAATAGAGAGAAAGGACTCAAATCAATAAATTTAAAAATGAAAATGGAGATGTTACAATAGACACCACTGAATACAAAGCATCTTAAGAGACTATTACAAGCAACTCTATGACAATAAAATAGACAACCTGGAAGAAATGGACAAATTCTTAGAAAGGTATAACCTTCCAATACTGAACCAAGGAAAAATAGAAAATATGAACAGACAAATCAAAAATAATGAAATTGAAACTGTGATTAAATATCTTCCAACAAAAAAAGTCCAGGACCAGATGGCTTCACAGGTGAATTCTATCAAACATTTAGAGAATAGCTAACACCCATCCCTCTCAAAGTCATCCAAAAATTTGCAGAGGAAGGAACACTCCCAAATTCATTCTATGAGGCCACCATCACCCTGATACCAAAACCAGACAGAGATACTACAGAAAAAGAAAATTATAGACCAATATCACTAATGAATATAGATGCAAAAATCCTCAACAAAATACTAGCAAACAGAATCCAACAACACATTAAAAGGATCATACACCATGATCAAGTGGAATTTATCTCAGGGATGCGAGGATTCTTCAATATATACAAATCCATCAAAGTGATACACCATATTAACAAACTGAAGAATAAAAACCATATGATCATCTCAATAGACGCAGAAAAAGCTTTTGACAAAATTTAACACCTGTTTATGATAAAAACTGTCCAGAAAGTGGACATAATGGGAAACTACCTCAACATAATAAAGGCCATATGCAACAAACCCACAGCAAACATCATTCTCAATGGTGAAAAACTGAAAGCATTTTCCTCTAACATCAGGAACAAGACAAGGATGTCCACTCTCACCACTATTATTCAACATAGTTTTGGAAGTCCTAGCCATGGCAATCAGAGAAAAAAAAGAAATATAAGAACACAAATTGGAAAACAAGAAGTAAAACTGTCACTGTTTGCAGATGACATGATAGTATACATAGAGAATCCTAAAGATGCCACCAGAAAACTACTAGAGCTACTCAATGAATTTGGTAAAGTAACAGGATACAAAATTAATGCACACAAATCTCTTGCATTCCTATACACTAACAATGAAAGATCAGAAAGAGAAATTAAGGAAACAATCCCATTTACCATTGCAACAAAAAGAATAAAATACCTAGGAATAAACCTACCTAAGTAGGTAAAAGACTTGTGCTCAGAAAACTGTAAGACACTGATGAAAGAAATCAAAGATAACACAAGCAGATGGAGAGATATGTCATGTTCTTGGATTGGAAGAATCAATATTGTGAAAAAGACTATACCATCCAAAACAAACAATCTACACAGATTCAGTGCAATCCCTATCAAATTACCAATTGCACTTTTTACAGAACTAGAAAAAAAATATTAAAATTTGTGTGGAGACACAAAAGACCCTGAATAGCCAAAACAATCTTGAGAAAAACAACAACAAAAAAACCACAAAAAAACGGAGCTGGAGGAATCAGGCTTCTGGACTTCAGACTATACTACAAAGCTACAGTAATCAAGACAATATGGTACTGGCACAAAAACAGACATATAGATCAATGGAACAGGATAGAAAGCCCAGAGATAACCCGATGACCTATAGTCAAAAAATGTATGATAAAAGAGGCAAGGGTATACAATGGAGAAAAGACAGCCTCTTCAATAAGTGGTGCTGGGAAAACTGGAAAGTTACATGTAAAAGAATGAAATTAGAACACTCCCTAACACCATACACAAAAATAAACTCAAAATGGATTAAAGACCTAAATGTAAGACAGGACACTATAAAACTTTTAGAGGAAAACCTAGGAAGAGCACTCTGATATATAGCACAGCAAGATATTTTTTGACACACCTCCTACAGTAATGGAAATGAAATCTAAAATAAACAAATGGAACCTAATGAAACTCAAAAGCTTTTGCACAGGAAAGGAAACTATAAACAAAATGAAAAGACAACCCCCAGACTGGGAGAATATATTTGCAAATTAATCAATGGACAAAGGTTTAATCTCCAATATATATAAACAGCTCATGCAGCTCAATATTAAAAACAAAACAACCTGATCAAAAAATGGACAGAAGACCTAAATAGACATCTCTCCAAAGGAGACATACAGATGGCCGAGACATAAATGAAAAGATGCTTAACAGCACTAATTATTAGAGAAATGCAAATCAAAATTACAATGAGGTATTACCTCACACCAGTTACAGTGGGCATCATCAGAAAATCTACAAACAACAAATGCTGGAGATGGTGTGGAGAAAAGGTGAACCTTTTGCCCTGTTGGTGGGAATGTAAATTGATACAGCCACTATGGAGAACAGTATGGAGGTTCTTTAAAAGCTAAAAATTAGAATTACCATATGACCTAGCAATCCCACTCCTGGGCATATACCCAGAGACAACTACAATTCAAAAAGACACATGCACCCCAATGTTCATTGCAGCACTATTTACAATAGCCAGGTCATGGAAGCAACCTAAATGCCCATCAGCAGACAAATGGATACAGAAGATGTGGTACATATATACAATGGAATGTTACTCCCCTATAAAAGGAACAAATTTGGGTCATTTGTTGAGACGTGGATGGATCTAGAGACTGTCATACAGAGTGAAGTAAGTCAGAAAGAGAAAAACAAATATTGTATATTAATGTATATATGTGGAATAGGAAAATGGTACAGATGAACCAGTTTGTAAGACAGAAATAGAGGCACAGGTTTAGAGAACAAACATATGGACACCAAGGGGGGAATGTGTGAGGTGGTGGCAGTGTGATGAACTGGGAGATTGGGATTGACATATATACACTAATATGCATAAAATAGATAAATAATAAGAACCTGCTGTATAAAAAATAAATAAATGAAATAACTTTTTAAAAAAAAACTGATTGAAAACATCTAATTTCTCTTGATAGATTCATGGATACACTTAAAATCTGGTCTCTATTAAATTTGGATATTTCCACACAAATTTTCAAATATCCACTGCAATGCTGTCATTTTGGGAAAAGAAAAGGCTTTCAAAAATATCATTACTAAAAACTGGTACTCAGAGGCTAAGAGAAAGCTGTCATCTCTCAGTTGCTAGCACATACAAAATTTTGGATACTGAGTTCTGAAAAAGGGTTGGAAAATGAAGATACATGATGTTACAAGTTAAAGAAGAAAAATACCCTCCTTTCATAGTATGATAAAGACAAATGAAATAAGTCATATATATATATATGATTTATAATCATATATATATATGATTTATAATCACATATATATATAAATGTAAAGTCAAACTAGTTTTTATTGGTCATTGTGAAATATAAATTTCTTTGGATAAACTAAGAAATATAACCTAGCATTACTTATATGCTAAACTTTATTTTGGAGCATTATGATTAGCTGATTTAGTAGTGGTCCTGGACATTTTAGATTAAAATAGTAATAAATGTAATACTTTGGCTAAAAAAAATTGATATATACCAGGTACAATAACTTTTATCAGTATAAGTATTAGTATTTTTAAAAAAGAGTATAGATGCAATTCCAACCTTGATATTATCAGTAATCATTATTTCTCCTTATTACTTTTTTTATTGGAGTATAATTGCTTTACAATGTTGTGTTAGTTTCTACTGTACAATGAAGTGAATCAGCTATATGTGTATATATATATATATATATCCCCTCCCTCTTGGATCTCCCTCTTACTCCCATCCCAGCCAACTAGGTTTATACACACAATCTGCAAAAGTCTTCCTTAATCTTAAGTAGTTGTATCAAAAAACTTAATGCCTACAGGTCAATTGTTGTTATACATGGTTTTCAGTTTTGTTTTTGACAATATAAATTCCCTTATACAACATCTATTGACTAACTTAATTCATAAATATGAATCTTATTTTATTTTAAGTGACTTTTTAAATTAATCAACCAACTTTTAGTTTGGAGCACATACTTTTTTTAAAAAACTTATAAAATAAATTTTCCTTGTATTTTATTTAAAGCTTAAAAGTATTAAAATGAAAAAATTTAAAAATACTTTATTATAAACTGCATACACTATACAAGCTATTTTTTTTTCCCCGTGCAGTACGGGGGCCTCTCACTGCCATGGCCTGCCCCTTTGCAGAGCACAGGTTCCAGACGCGCAGGCCCAGCGGCCATGGCCCACGGGCCCAGTCTCTCCACGGCATGTGGGATCCTCCCAGACCGGGGCACGAACCCGCATCCCCCGCACCAGCAGGCGGACTCCCAACCACTGCACCACCAGGGAAGGCCTATACAAGCTTTTAAAATTTATTTTTCCACACCTCTCCTTAGGCAGGACAAGATGGCTATGGTGGGCTGGAGTTGGTTATTTCCCTTCTCTCACATGGAAGGCTAGAGCAGCTGGGGTTGGGTCTTTCCCTTCTCATAGGTGAGTTAGGCTCTGATAAAACTGAAGTGGGTTAGACTCTGGTTAACTGGTTTTTCCTAAGGGTAGACATTATTAAGAAGAAGAGAACACTTTAACATATTCCAACATGGTTCTTTTCCCTTTATCTCCTGCCAGAGAATGAGGGGTTATTTCCTCTGATATTCCCTGTTATAACTCCAAGAAGTAAAACTCATAAAAGTGTGCCTCATCTCCAATGACTGGATCCACTGGAGTGTTTTACTCTCAGAGTTGTCCACACAGAGCCTCCAGCAACTCATCGATTACAGTTCAGTTTCCCTATTCCATGAGCACTGGTTTCCTTGGAAGTTTTATCTCAAGGTTTTCTGCACCAGTTATGATTCTCTGTATTCATCTGTCAGTCTCTCCAACTTGGGCTAGAGTGGTTTGCTCTGTGACCTCACTTCACTTACAGCTCTAAGAAGAGCTGTTGATTTTTCAGTTTGTTTAACTTTTTACTCATCTATAGCAATCTACAGATTCAATGCAATCCCTATCAAATACCAATGGCATTTTTCACAAAACTAGAACAAAAAATTGTACAATTTGTATGGAAACACAAAAGACCTTGAATAGTGATAACAATCTTGAGGAAAAAAAAAAAAAAGAAAGACCAAAAAAGGAGCTGAAAGAATCAGGCTCCCTGACTTCAGACTATACTACAAAACTACAGTAATCCAGACAATATTGTACTGGCACAAAAAAAGAATATAGATCAATGGAACAGGATAGAAAACCCAGAGATAAACCCATGCACCTATAGTCAACTAATCTGTGACAAAGGAGGCAAGGATATACAATGAAGCAAAGATAAGCTCTTCAATAAGAAGTGCTGGGAAAACTGGACAGCTACATGTAAAAGAATGTCATTGTTTTTAATTGTGATTTCTTGAGCAAGAGGTACTACTTTACATTAGAATAAAGTAATTTATGTCAAATATTTTGAAAGATTTACCTGTGCAGACCTCTCTTAGGTTAAACCCATCAGTTCCATCAACTGATTTTATATTACATAGTTTGTTCATTTAAATTAACCCAGGTTTTCTTCATTAGACAAAACACATTTTTTTCAATGCTCTCTTAAATTATGGGACCAAGAACTGATTTGACCTGTTGTTCAGTAGAAAGTGTCACTTCCTTGTTCTAGGCACAATATTTTTATTAACATATCGTAACATATACCTCTCTTCTATTTTGACAACCATATCAAACTCTTGATACATATTGGGATTAAATGAATTCCTGTTTCTTGAGTATTCTGTAATACTGTTGGTATTTTATATTTAGTACTGGGTTAACCTTTGACATTATTAAATTACATCTTTTTAGATTTAAATTTATAGTCCAAAGTAATTTTGAAAACCCATATAGATAATACATGGAGTCTTCATGCTTTTATATTTTATCCTCATGTTACCAAAGTCTTAATAATTTTTAATTGTTTTAGTGAGATATACCTTACTTTCACCCATTTGAAGTGTACAGTTCAGTTCCTTCTTCTATGTTCACAAAGTTGTGCAACCATCTCCACAATCTAGTTTCAGAACGTTTTCATAAACCCAGAAGAAGCCCTTATCCTTTAGAAGTCACTCCTCATTCCTATCCATACTATACCCCCAGCCCTAGAAAACCACTAATCTACTTTATGTCTCTAAAGATTTGTCTTTTCATTATGTTTCATATAAATGTAATTCATACAATATGTCATCTTTGGTGCCTGGATTTTTTCACTCGGCATAATATTTTTGAGGTTCACCCATGTTGTAGAGTGTGTCAGTATTCTGTTCCTTTCTTTATATAGCTGAGTGATATACAATTGTAAGAATATACCAATTTTACTTATCCCCTCATGATCTGATGGATATTTTGGTATTTTCCTTTTTTGCTATATGAATAATGTTGCTACAAAATTTATTTACAAAATTTTTATTGATGTATATTTTGATTTCACTTGGGTATTTCTCCAGAAAGAAGTGCTACAACATTTGGTAACTCTGTGTTTCATATTTTAAGGAAATATCGAATTATTCTCCAAAATGCCTGCACCATTTCACATTCCTGCCAATAATATATGAGTGTTCCAATTTCTCTACAACCTTGTCAGACTTGTTCTTGTCTGTCTGTTTGTTACAGCCATACTACTGGATGTGAAGTGGTATCTCTCTTTTTTTTTTCTTTTTCTTTTTCTTTTTGCATTTTCCTAATGACTGGGTGAAGTAGAGCATCTTTTCATGTACTTACTGGCTATTTGGATATCATCTTTGGAAACTGTCCATTTTCAATTAGATCATTTGTCTTTTTGTTATTAAATTGTAAGAATTCTTTATGTTTTCTGAATATTAGTGCCTTTTCAAATATACAATTTAAAAATATAGTTCTTCCCATTCCATGGGTTGTCTGTTTACTTCTTGATAGTAACATTTGCAACATAAATGTTTTTAGTTTGATGAGTTGGAATTTTTTTTGAAGTTGTTTTCATATCTAATAATCTATTGTCTAATTCAGGATAACAAAAGTGACTATTTATGCCTATGTTTTCTTCTGTGAGTTTCATAGTTTTAGCTCTTACATTTAGGTTAAGGATCCATTTTGAGTTAACTCTGTGTATGGTGTGAGGATGAGGTTAAATTTCATTCTTTCATCTGTGGATATGCAGTTTTTCCAGAGCCATTTGTTAAATTATTTATTAACCATTGAATTGCCTTGATATCCTTGTTGAAAATCAGCTAACTGTAAATATATGTGTATATTTCTCAACTCTCAATTCTATTTCATTGACCTATACATCTTTCCTTACACCAGTACTATACTGTATGATTACCGGAGCTTGGTAGTAAGTTTTGAAATCAAGAATTGTAACTCCTCATTGAACACTGAACAATAAACACTGAACAAATTTGACTAAAACCTATAATACCGTTTTGGCTTTTCTGGAGCTCTTGAATTTCAAGATGAATTTTGGGGTCAGTTTGTTAATCTCTGCCAGTGGGCAGCTGGAATTTTGATAGGAATGGCATTGCACTTGTAGATTAATTTGGGTGTCTTACCATCTTAACAACATTAAGTCTTCCAACTCATAAATATGGGAGTTTTTTCCTTTACTTAGGTCTTCTTTAATTTTTTTCAATGACAAATTATAGTTTTCAGTACAGAAGATTTGCCCTTCTTTTGGTAAATTTATTTCTAAGCATTTTATTATTTGTGAGGCTATTGTAAATGGAATTTTTTCATATTTCATTTTCAGGTTGTTCATTGCTAGTATATACAAATATAATTGATTTTTGAGTATTGAACTTATATGTTTCAACCTTACTAAACTTATAGATAAAGCAGTCTTTGTGTACATGTGGTTTCCTTGGGATTTTCAGCATATAAGATTATATCATCTGAGAATACAGATATTTTTACTTCTTCCTTTCCAGTCTAAATTACTTTATTTTTCTTGTCTAATTGATATGAGTAGGTTCTCCATATAATATTGAACAGAAGTGATGAGAGTTGACATCCTTTTCTTATTCCTGATCTTATTAGGTAATCTTTCCATCTTTCACCATTAGTATCATTAGCTCTGAGGTTTGTTTTTGTTTTTTAGATACACTTTATCAGAACAGGACATCTATTTCAAGTTTACTGGGTGTGTTTGTGTGTGTATGTGTCCATGTGTGTGTGTGTGTTTATCATAAAAAATGTTGGATTTTCTCAAATGTTTTTTCTGCATCTGTTGAAAAGATCCTGCAATCATTGTCCTTTATTCAAATATATGTTGTGATGGTCAGTTCTATGTGCCAACAACTTGGCTAGGCTATAGACTTCAGTTATTCAATCAAACTCTAATCTAGATGTGTTGTAAAGATTATTTTTTAGATGTGATTAAAATCTATAATCAGTTGATTTTAAGTAAAGGAGATTATCCTGAATAATTTAGGGGGGTCTGATCCAATCAGTTAAGGACTTTAAAAGCAGAACTGAAGTTTCCTTGAAGAATAAATTTCACCTGCAAACTGCAGACAGTCTACCGTACAGAATTCAGACTTGCCTGGATAGCTCCCCAAATCGCATAAGCCAATCTCTTGCAATAAATATTAATAAACAAGTTCTGGCATAAAAGGCTTTGTGTTCGCCTCTTGCATCTAGTTTAGTAAAAAGAATCTTTCCATGTAATCTGGGCTATCTCACTGAAGGTGAGGGGATTTCACATTTCTTATAGCTGACATGAATCTCCATGTAATTATTTAACTTAATACCTTATTAGAAGAGTGGCAAATGTATTTGGTGTAGGGAGATCTGATAATTCTCCATATCTATTTATCAGCATTCTGTCCTGCCACAAATTATAAATATTTTTCTTTTGTTAGAAAAATGAACACAACTTAGAGGTGGGTGGCTTTTCTTTTCCTCCATCTCAGCTCATAAAAAATGAATTCAGCTAATCATATAAACAATTGCAAAACAATTATTCTCCCACAAAACTTTATTGACTGTGAAGGTCTAAATCATTTTGTTGCCTTTGTGTAATTTCCTCTTTCTTTGATATCCATTTATGTCACATTTGAAAAAATTCAAAATAAGATTATTGAGTTCCTGTTTGGTACAGAGCTTCTGTAAATGAAGAACAATCTATTGACATCTATTATGCAAGCTGTGAGAAATAAAAGGGGTCTAGGATTGCAGCCACACCTCTGGTCTTCTTCAGCCTGTCTCTGAAGTCCAAAGCAACTTGAACGTCTACATTCACAGTAAAATTCCTTGTGATTCTTATAATAATCCTTACCTTAATTCTACTACTTGCTTGCTTTATCGTTTGGGGTAAATAGCTTCTGAAATCTGGGAATTGTTTTGAAGGTGAATTGAGAAACTTTTAGGTACTTTTTCAAATTTTACTTTATCTTTATTGACTTCAGGTTTACACCTTTTAAATCTAAAATCAATTTAAATAATTTTACTTTCAAGTTAATAAATTCCAAATCCCTCTTTCATAGGTAGGATATCCGTCCCTTACCCCTCCCCAACAGCCATACACAGCAGCATTATCTGTCAAGTATTTTAGAACCTGAACTTATACATAACATAAATTAAGTCTCTAAGGGACTGGACAGTTTAACCACACTCAGCTTTAGTGAACATACACCACCTAAATATGCTCTTTTATTATTTTTTTTCTTTTTTTTAAACATAATAGCCTGGAACCACCTTTGGGCTTGCAGAATGCTAGTTTGTTATAGCAAAGACCTATTTGTTCTGTCTCCTGGATCACCTAATTGCATCTAGATTAGAAACTACAGTGCTCACTTATTCTTAACCTTCCAAAGAGAAGTTTGATCTGCTATATCAATGACTTTGTCCAATTAGGGTCACAGGATATATCACAAACTTCTTTATCATTTTCTGTTCTTATGACATTGACAAATTCAAATTATACATAAAATTTTAATTATTTGATTTGGTCTTTATAGTCATTAATACTGACTACCCTTATGTAGTCAGTATTAATGGGTGATAGATCAGACAGATGACCTTAAGAGTAGGTCTCCTTATGTGTGCTCTAAGTCTTGGCAAGGCTCAGTTCCTCAGAGCCCACAGAAGGACATCCTCCATTTAATAGGAACATTGATTCAGGAAGGTGAGGGTGAATGGCTGCACAGTAGTTAGACTGAGAGCTAATGAACAGATGTGTTATAGTCTTGGCTTCCTAGGCTTTCTAAAAGTCTTTTCAAATTACCTCCCACATAAATTGGTGTTAATGACTGTGCAAGATTCTCTTTAAAAACCACTATCTTAGACTAAAAGAGGTTTTCAATGCTTTGGGGGAAAAGTTTTCCATCTATATTAAGAATAATCCTCTTCATACCTACGCTTTAACTCTGCCTCTCAGCAAAAGAAAATGAGCTGCTTTGCATTTGTTTCTCAGTGCAAAGAAAGACATTTAATTTCCTAGGCAATGCATGGTAACTTAGAGCAATGTGTAGAATCTAAAACAGAAAATGCATACAACTACAAGATGAGTGGACTGTCTCATCCACAGACAATAACCCATCCCTAATGACTCATTTTCTTCCATATAAATTGAGAAATGTGACAAGGGTATGGAATGTTTTTGCCTCTCAAGGAAAAAAAAATTACCTGCAAACTATGCTAATCATATTAGGCCGATGCATTCATTCATAGCACATTCTTTTTTCTCTATATTAGGAATCTGCCTTCTTATTGCTACTGTGCAACTAAGAGAAAAAAATAATGAAGAATTTTTTTTATTAAAAATGTTTTATCTTTACTTCGCTGGAAGGAGGCCAAGTGAGAGCTAACTACAAATACAAAACTAAATGACAAAAATGTAAAGAAGAATTAAGAAATTGCTGTGTATATTAACTTTCAATTATTAAAGCTTTTATTCAGCTGTTAGAAGATTATAGCTAGCTGGAAATTACATGAAGAATGAAGATGTTTGTTTTTTTTAGTCCATAAATGTATGAAATGCTCTTATTTTGTATGTGAGTCGGGCTTCAATCTTTCATCTGTTTTCTTAAAGCACTTGCCCTGAGAATCAAGGACTAAATACAAGATATTTTTCTCTGTTTCTCTTTATTCTCATCTGCACAAAGAGTATTCTTTGATGTGTACTCTAAAGCTGATTCCTTTGATTATTTTTTAAACTCCCAGTCTACACCCTAAACAGGTTTTAAAACTGTACTCCTGCATTAACATTATGTATGCATGCACCAGTACTGAGCTAATGGGCTAGGATGAATCAGATCTCCATATATTTTTCTGTTTTTTTTCTCCCTTAGTTTGTCTTCATTTCAGATTGAAAACTCCTTTTACTTAGCCAATTTTTTAAATGAACTTCATAAATCTCCTCACGTAAAGCACAAGCAGCAGAATTTATTTAAAGTGGAAAACTTTTTCTCCCAATACACTTTTGTAGATTTTGCTGTAAAGGGAAATTAGTTTTAAACAGGCAGGACTGCTTTGCACTGAAAGAAAATTAAATTCTTGCATCCCTGTGCATACTGCACGCATGATATGTTTTCCATATGATTTCTACCTACGTGATCATCACTAAGCACTGAAAAAGCTCAGGGGCAAAGGAAGGTCAGGAAGGTATGAGGAGAGAAAGAAAAATCAAGATGAACTGCAAATGACTTAATTTCCATACAAATTTAATCCGAAGTGTAGGCTCCAAAGAGAAAAGTTCTCACTCATCTCCCTCTTCACCAAAGCCTTCCCTGAAAACACACTTTAGGTAAGGGAGGGTAAAACAGCCTTTTGCATTGAGTTCATTTAACTTTCTCAGATCTGTTATCACAAAGAATTAGATTTGCCAGTGGCTTATTAATTGGACATACCAAAAATAATAGGAATAGATAAGTGAAGAGCATTTTACAGGTATCAGAGCACATTACCAATTTGTGTCATTTTATCCTCGATAAAAAAACAAAAACAAAACACCACCAAAAAAGATTTGTTTCATTATAATCGAAAAAAAAAGTGATTCAGGTTAACTAATTTGAACAAGATCTAATAAAGATCAATAAGTAGTAGATAACATTGGTTTTCAGACTCCAAATCCATGTTATTCTCAATGTTCCAAACTGATTTGAAAGATGCCCTTGCATACCTTTGTATGGATAAATACTCATCTATGAACTGAAAGATGTGTCTTTCCTGAAGTCCTACACATTGCCGGGATTATTTGTTAATGAGACAACTCCTTGGGGCTCTAATCTATGTGTGTACTTCTGACAGGAATATTGTGTATCTATGGTTGAGCCAGGTCTTTTTTTTAACTTCTTTATTTAAATAAAAAAGTAATATATACATACATAATGGGCTGGTAGGATAACAGATTTTAAAAATTACATATGAATGTATCATCTCCATTGATATTAAGAAAGAATATAGGAAAATAAAAAGAATAAGAATAAAATTCAACAGGGAGACACTTTTTAAAGACATTTCACTCTGAGAATATAAAGTAGTTGTGAGATGATGATTAATAAAAACTGACACCATAAATACCACATAAAAATATTTATGGCAATTTGATGCTGGCAAAAATGCTATATATGGTAATTTTTGTTTGATAGTGGCTTAAAGAAAGTCTAATCTGAAATGTTCCATTAAATTTTTGGATTCAATAGTTGATTAAAGTTTTGGTATTTCTTTTTAATTAATATCTTTCTCCCTCAATCTTATTCTTTCTCTCTTTCTTTTTATTAAGCCATTTTTCTTGTCAACAGATTCCACAAAATGTGTTTAAGAGAAGTCATCCATAAATACATTTGCTTTGTTTGGTCTCCCAAACATATTTTTAGGAATTTAAATGAGGAAAATATCATCATCTTAATGAAAAATGTAGAACTGGACAATACTTTATCACTGTCAGTATTGTTTTCAGGTGATTATTGGATATGTTTTACTCCCAAAAAGTCATCTCATTTCAATAGTCTGTTCCAAAAGCAAAGTATCAATAGCTAATGTTTAATCTGCTATTTTGTGTTTGGCTCAGAAACAAGTACTGTTGTCCCTCGGTACCCAAGGGGAATTGGTTTGGGGACCATACCTGCTCCCAACACCAGATACCAAAGTCTACAGAGGCTCAAGTCCCTTATATATCTGGTGGGTGCCCTACCTGAACCAATTCTCAACAGATGTTGAAAGACAACTGTACATGAAATCCCCAGAACATATTCATCTTATAACTAAAAGTTTTTACTCCTTGATCAATGTCTTGCCTTTCCCCCCACCTTCTCAGTTCCTGGTAACCACCATCCTAGTCACCGTTTCTGTGAGTTTGGCTTTTTTAGATTCCACATATAAGTGATATCATACAGTATTTGTTCTTCTCTGTCTGACTTATTTCTCTTAGCATAATGCCCTCAAAGTCCATCCACGTTGGTGAAAATGGCAGGATGTCCTTTTTTTCTCATGGCTGAATAATATTTCATTGTATATAATGTACCATATTTTTTTAATCCATTCATCCATAGATGGACACTTACATTCTTTCTGTATCTTGGCTAATGCTGCAATGAGGATGGGGGTGCAGATATCTCTTTGAGATTCTGTTTTCATTTCCTTTGGAAATACCCATAAGTGAGGTTGCTGGATCATATGATAGTTCTATTTTTAATTTTTTTGGCTTCAGTTGTTGTGGCTCATGGGCTCTGGAGCACAGGCTCAGTAGTTGTGGTACATGGGCTTAGTTGCTCTGCAGCATATGGGATCTTCCTGGACCAGGGATCGAACCCATGTCCCCTGCATTGATAGGTGGATTCTTAACCACTGCACCACCAGGGAAGTCTATATTTAATCTTTTTCCATAGTGGCTGAACCAATTTATATTTCCAACAACAGTGCAAGAGAGTTCCCTTTTCTCCAAGTCCTTGCCAACACTTGTTATCATTTGTCTTTTTGATGATTGCCATTTTAACAGGTGTGAGGTGTTATGTCACTGTGGTTTTGATTTGCATTTCCCTGATGATTAGTGATATTAATCATCTTTCATGAATCTGTTGCCCTTTTGTATGTTTTCTTTAGAGAAATGCCTATTCAGGTCCTCTGCCATTTTAAAATATTTTTTGCTATTGAGTTATTAAATTCTCTATACTACACAAAGCAATCTATACACTTAACATAATCCATATCAAAATTCCAATGACATTTTTCACAGAAGTCAAACAGTCCCAAATTTGTGTGGAACCACAAACACCCTCAATAGCCAGAGAAATCTTAGGAAAAAAGAACAAAGCTGGAAGCATTACACTTCCTGCTTTCAAACAATATTACATAGTTATAGTAATCAAAACAGTATGGTATTGTTTGCTAAAAACAAATAGATCAAAGAAACAGAATAGAGACCCCAGAAATAAATTGTGCATATATGGTCAGTTAATTTACAACAAAGAAGCCAAGAATATACAAAGGGAAAGAATAGTTTTTTCAATAAGTACACCTGAAACTAATACGTCAATTATACCTCAAAAAAAAAAAATCAATAGCAAAAGCAATTTGAGTCTCATATTCTGAAACATTCTAAATTTACCATGGACTTGAAATTTAACCTCCCTCCAAGCATCTATGGGTTTTCAAAGTGGAAGTTTTGAGAATCACCTCACCCCCAAAACCCACCTTCAAGTTTAAAAATCCTAATGGGGTCTGATGCACAGCTAGATTTACAAATCACTTCTCTTGTAGCTCTGGCTTCAATTTCTTCCTGTCAATTCTAATTAATTTTATTAGTACTCCTATCTTTAAAAGGAACTTGAATCCTCGGTCTCTACTCCATTTTCAGAAAACTTGGACTCTTATATGGATGGATCAAATACAATAACATTGCTTGCGCTAAAGCAATAAAAGAAAAGATTTCTCTTTAATAATAATCAGGACTATTTTTGTGTCTATCCCTTTTAAAATTTAACTTTTTGGATTGTCTCGCTATTATGGTCATCTGTAAATCTCAAGACACACTATGGTCTGAGCAACCCTTCTGTTCAGGAGGAGTTTCTGACTTGAGAAGGTTTTCAGGTTTGATTTAGCATGTGCAAAATTGATTTTTGATGTAATACATTGCAAATCACTAGGGCTAATGGTGTCCCAACAAAGATTTTAAAGCCAAGTTTAAGCTAGTTATAAAATCTTCTTTTGACCTTATCTTATGAGCATATATCTTTCCCAAAGCATATCTGTAGTAATGATAGTTAACAGGTAAGGATTTAGGGAATCTGAATCACAGCCATATAACTTTGAATCTTAATAACTATCAAGAGTATTCTAGCCCCACTGGGACTAAGGCTTCTTATATTACCTTGACCTAACCAAGACTGGTCAGGAATTGCCTCCAGCTACAGGGACTGACATTCTCATAATTTTCAAATACAATGTCTGTCAGCACGTGGAATACTGTGTGCATTTATGATTACCATTCTTTAAGAAAGATAACAGAGTTTGAAAATAATAATAGATGATTTTAAATAATTTTTAAAAATTGCTACTGCTTTATGAAGTGAGATTTAAAATATTAGAATGACATTTTCATTCTGAAAAACAAAAGCTAACAGAGTACTACTAAAACTATGAGGAAAAGCACAAGCTATGCTAATGTG
The DNA here is from genome assembly GCF_964270905.1 of Leucopleurus acutus. Taxonomy (NCBI): domain Eukaryota; kingdom Metazoa; phylum Chordata; class Mammalia; order Artiodactyla; family Delphinidae; genus Leucopleurus; species Leucopleurus acutus. The sequence continues at coordinate 25,411,324 of NC_139159.1, read as the reverse complement.
ACTTTATTTACTAAATTGATAAATAATTAATTTAATTATTTATCAATTTGGTAAATTAGTTAATTTTATTAAATTTAGTAAATTAGTTAATTTTACTTCCAAAATTCTGTTAAGTCTATGCCCATTTCTTTATCTCTTCAGGAGTCAGTCTAATTCAACATACCATCATCTATCTGGACTAGGCTTCTAACAGGCCTCCATTCTCTGCTCTTTCTCTATCCTAATCCACATGCCACATACATTCAGTGTTTTAATCTAAGCTTGGGCCCAGGTCAAGATGGCAGGCTAAGCACATGTGTTCACACTATAGTTTTCCTGAGATACTAATTCATATTATTATAAATAAATGTACAAAGAAAAATATAATTCTACAATAAAGAAAATAGAATGAAAGCCATCAATGGAGGAGAAAGTTCAACTAATTCTGGTGACACAGAATTAAGAAAACATCATCTAGAATTCTGGTAGGGAGCCAGCCTGTATAGCAGGTGTTACAAAGGCCAAAATTTTAAAAGAGTGGGGAATGGAAATAAAAGCAGAGGTATTATTTGAAGGCTTAAAAAAATATATACATATACACAAAACAAGGCTCTTTTTTTTTTTACTTCAGAAATGTCATCTAACAGGAATTCAAGAAAAAAAAAAGGGAGTTTGAGAATACTAGAAGATATTTACCAAGGCTGAAGGGAGACATTCATCATCAGAATAAATATTCTATAAATTATTGATCAGGATGAACAAAAATAAGTGCATACTCTGAAATTTTATGTTCCCAATGATAGAACGAAGATTCCTAAAAGATTCTAAAAAGGAAAAGAAAAACAGATTTCTGCAAACAAACCTTTTTCAGACTGCAAACAGACCACTCATCAAAGTTGGCAGTTAGAAGAAAAAATAATGCCTTAAGGGATTAGAGGGAAAATAATAGAAAACCTCTGGAAACCGGATTAGCAATTGAAAGTGAGAAGTGAGTAAAGACTTTTTCAAACTGTAAAGACTCCAGGAAATTACCTCACACACATACCTTCTTGTGTTATTAAAGATGTACTTCAGTAAAATAAGGGTTAATTAAAGAAGGACCACTGAGGATCCAATGTACAAAACCCAAGAGGACAATTCCATATTGCCGCTTGTCTGTACGCATTTATCACAATTTGTGCAGCTTTGGGCAGGAGAAGAGAAGACTCCAGAAGTCTTTGAGAAAAAATTGTATCTCTGTCTGTATGATTTAGATAATATTATATGACTTGAGAAACTGAAAAAAAACATATCATAATAAAGGCAGAATCATAGAAAATATTTTGAGTGTTTACAATGTGACAGGCATTGTTCTGAGCATTTTATGTATACTAACTTATTTTATCATCACAATAACTTGACAAAGGATATACTGTTAGTATCACTAGTTACAGATCAGGAAGTAAGTTCATACAGCTAGTATGTGATGAGGCTTTGGTTTTAAGTCAAGCAGTATGACTCCAAGAGAGCCAAAGGAAATATCAAAAGAAGAAACAAAAACAAAATAAACAAAAATTGTAAAAGGCACATAGAAAAGGATTCATTTATAGTATACTAGTTGACTTGGCAACAAACAATATTTACATCGTTATAATATGTAAACATCATTAACCTTTAACTTTATAATTGTTTGGAGGGACACTTATCCCCAACCCTAATGTTGCTAAAGAAGAATAGGAATTATCATTTGACTTCTTAAATGTGAAAAATAAGGGAGAAAAACTCCAAGATTCTCTCCTTTCCTCAATACTCTGTAATATCCAAGCAGTGTGCCTAGGAGAATAAGTTGCTTATGCTTATCCTAACATTTTCCTCTTTCTCCCCTTCTTCTTCCTTCTCACTTTCAGAGATGGTCCATGTTGTTTGGCTTTCTCTCTCCACACAGTTTACTCATATATGTTCTGTTCAGTCTGTTGTGAGTTAATTACCACTTGATAGCCTATTTTCTACCTCAGCTTCTATTAGCAATAAAGCTGATGTTTTAATCCCCTCCTCCTCCTTCTTCTTCCTTCTCTCTCTCTCTCTGTCTCTCTCTCTCAATTCCAAACCCATGAAGGTAATAAAATACCCTTAATTACTCATCCTTTAATATACAAAGAATCACCCTTTTGTATACCATAATATAATATAAAAGTGCAAATATGAAATTCAAATATAAACAGACAATATAAAGTACAATATAAAAGTGTAAATGTGATATAGAATAGGTTCAAGAAAAGATAGAGTTGCTAATATTCTTATTAAAATGTAGGGGAGAAGAGAGACACTGTAATTAATGCTGTAATTAAAAAAATGTTTAGATATATTTTAAACAATATTTATGTTTTCTGATCTTTATATAGCCCCACTCTTAGAGGTATTTTGTACTTCCAAATTCTGAGCCTTTCAGAGCTCCTGAATCAGCCTGATTCTGTGCTGTCCCTGGGGCTGACATAACTAATTTGCTCAGGTCTGTCAAGTTAGTTACCACTCAATCTTCCTTTGCTTCCAGCTTTCCAAATATTGTACCTTACCTCTTCCCTCAGTTTCTCTTTGTCTTATAGACTTAACACCTTTATTAAAATTCATGTGACTGTCACTTTCATGGTATCTCAAGGAGCATTGAGGTAAACAAGTATATTTGATCTGCCATGTTTAATTTGAAGTTCTGCTGTTAGTTTCAAAGTTGTCTGTATTTGCAGTATAGATGTTGTCTCCACCACAAAATGTAATTATATCCTTTCTTTAATACCCTTCTTATCTAAATTTGATTATCTGATTCATCATTTCAGCTACTGTCTTATCAAAACTCTAAGTCCTTTGCTATTTTATTCTATTAGCATCTACCCAGCTAAACACCACTATTTTCTTTTTGCTTACACCCAAATTATACAGATAATACAAATAAATAAAAATAGTAAACAAACAAATAAATAACACAACTAGCTCAATCATTTTATAATTTTATCACCAGAAGTACCAGCACATAAATGATCAAGTGTAACTGGTCTTTTTAATAATTTTTATATCTCCAAATATCTTTCAGCAGCACTTGACAAAAACTGACCTTCTTTATTTCTTGGAGAAGAAAGACTGTCAGCTCTTGTTTTTAGTGAAACCCAACTTCAGTTTTCCTACCTTCAATTTCTTGAATTTCTCTCTAATTTGCCAGTCCCCCTTTTTCATCTTGACCAATAAATGTTGGAATACATCTGGATTTCTTTCCTAGGATCTCTAAATTCCTAATCATCCACTTGTTCCTCAGGACAATTCTGAAGGGTCTTCATATTTCAGAGTCCCCAAAGGCATTGGACGAGTCTTCTGTTGAGCCTTCATCACAGCTTGACTTCTTCTGCTCATTCCAGCTTCTGTCTCTTCCCTTCGCAGTGTTAATGCCAAGAGCACTTCCTAATAACCTGCTGCAGGAAGAATTTATTTCTCAATGATGTAACCACTGACAAATAGCGTCACTCCTACTTAGAACAGTATATTTCCCTCCCTTATTTTCTTCACTGACTTCTTACTGTATGTAATCATGTTTTGATGGAGACATTTCCTGATTTCTAGGATTGGGATAAATTCCCTTATGTTATAGTGTTATAGCACTGTGCACTTTCAAGCTCATAATAACCATCATATGTTGAATTATTTATTGATTCTGCATCTTCAACTGGATCTTCAACTCCATCTCTCTCCACCTTCCATGCTGGTCTTCCTCAGCCTTTTGCATTTTGTAGTTCATGATGCCACCTGCTTCTGGTCCCCACACTACTGTTGTGGGTTTCTGGCCCTTCCCTCTAACACTATTGCCTGCCTCGTTCCACTTACCTTACTCTGACTCATTCTTTATGTCTTTGCTTTAAAATACCATGCCAGAGTTTCCTCCATCCCATTTACAAATATTTACTTAGTCCCAATACTATCATCATGCTTTATTCTCTAAACAACCAAGAATGTAGGAACTGTATATGCTTTTCCTCCCACTTTAAGTCTTAACACAGGGCTTCACACTCTGTGGATGCTGAAGAACTGATTGACTTGAGTTGTTGTTTTGCCACCCACATATATATTGCTTTGGGATACATCCTCCTCAGAATGAACCATCCTTTTTGGAATTATATCCTTCCCTCTTTCCAATCCCTTTATACTCAGAGATGTACAGTTTCTATATTGATGAATAAAAAAATGGAGGTGGGAGGGGCTTCCCTGGTGATGCAGTGGTTGAGAGTCCTCCTGCCGATGCAGGGGACACGGGTTCGTGCCCCGGTCCGGGAAGATCCCACATGCCGCGGAGCGTCTGGGCCCGTGAGCCATGGCCGCTGAGTCTGCGCGCCCGGAGCCTGTGCTCCGCAACGGGAGAGGCCACAACAGTGAGAGGCCTGCGTACCGCAAAAAGAAAAAAAAAAAATTGGAGGTGGGAATAGAGTTGAGGGTTAGGGGCAGAGGCCACTGCTTACTGCCACTTCTCAAAGAGATCATCATATGTCCACGTTTTTCATGTAGTTGACATAAAGAGTGTGCCTCTCAATATGGAGAGATGGTAGGGGTGGTACAAAAACATTTCCTTCCATTTGTCAGGTAATCTCTATTTAGTACTATGAAGCTATTTATATCACAGTTACTTCTCACCTTAGTTTAACTTAGTTGGACTAAAATAACTATCACAAAATTAATCTGTTATGCTTCCTATTAGTGTAATTCTTAGATTTAATAGTATATGGAGTTATCCTTTCTGAAACTTCATCAATTAGTAAGATATTAGGACAGGCTCAAAATTCCCTACAATTTCTAGAATTTGGTGGTGTAATTGAGGATTTTATAACAGGTATAATAATCTCAGTTTTGTTTACATTTGTGTATGTTTTCTCTTGAAAATAGTTTTACTTCTGTTTTTCAACCATATTTAGCCACATTTATAAACAGCATTAAGGACACCTGAAGATGGAATGCTTGCTTCAGTTTTTTTAACTTACAAACTGTGCACTTGTTGCTAAGTTACATACTTTTAATTAATGTTTGAGATAGACTGTATTTGGTTTTGTATTTAATTACTGCAACTTACTTGGGAGACAGTTGTACTTTCCTGCCCCACTGATGTGAGGCTCAGCCATATGGCTTATACTACTATGACCAATGAAATGTTAGGGAAACTGAAGATTCAACATGCGATTTGTGCTGTTCTCTCTTTTCTTTGTGTCACAGAGAGGAAGAAATTTCTTCAAGCCTTGATCTCAGAGTAAAGGGTGATTTCTGATCTATCAATCTATGTATCTATTTTTCTATTTACTTAGGTAGAGAGTGAGAATGCGTGCATAGATGCACATATATAAATATAAATCTCCACATATATATTGTATAAATGTTACATGCACACAGACATATGCATAAAAATGCTCACTTTCAAACGTTGTGGAACAAAATATATTGGAACAAAAACAAGAACCTGCTACTCTCTGTAAGTGTTTTATTATTTTGTCAGAGACTTTAAGCTTGTGATCTTCTTTTAAGTGTAGAATGACTATCCCATTCACAGATTTACAGAAGATCAGCCCTAGACAGGCTCTTACAGAATAGAGCAGGACCATCCCAAGTTGGGTAAATTCAACTACGGCAGTACTGGTATTCACTGGGAATCACTCTGTAGTTCCTTTGCCAGTCCCCTTGTTGGTTACTGTTGCCTTTTTTCAGATTATATTTTAGAAACTGTAGGGGGAGAGACTTTAATCTTTGGATTAACTATTCCTAGGCATCATTCTTTCAGTTTGCCTCAAATATTCAAATTGCATCAAAATATTATTAACAGGGTTATTTTGATTTTCGTTGGTATAACTCTGTGCAGCTAAAATTTTGGTAATAATTTTTGATTAAAGAAAAGACAAAATCAATTTCAAATTCTACTTTTTATGACAGTATTGTATATACCTCAGTGGAATAAATTTTGATATTAGATAGATGTGTTCTTAAAACTATTGAGCCATTTCCCCAACAAATATTTACTTGCTGGTTGCAGCTCCTCTCCTTGAATCTCTCTCCTTTATTCAAGACAGTGTTCTGTGTCCCCAAATCCCGTCCTTCTTTTTTGCAAAGAGAGCTCTTTAGCCATCCACCTTTTTACCAAAAATTAACTTTTCATCTCAAATCTGCATTCCCAATAACCACTAAGCATCTCTGATAAAGAAAAGAGACAGCTTTTAGGTTTTCTACCCTTGAGTAATACCAAAGACTGGAGCAGAGTTGAATTAGAATCTTTTCTTTAAATGATTAAATACTTAGTAAGGTCTCCCAAAATGCTAATGTCTATAGCAGAAGGGGCACCATAGAAAAATGTATTCTCTTCATCCAGAGAAGCCCAAGAGTTCTTTAGCTCATTCTTTTTCCTTCAATTATATGTAGATTTAAAGCTTGCCAAGGTCACATAAATAACCTTTAATAGTAATAATATCTACCAATTTTCAGTATATACCATATGACCATGCATTTAAAAATATTTATCAACACTTCTCATGTGTTTTCATTCTTTATAAATGAGGAAACCTTGGTCCTTGTATTGTTTAGATAAATTGTCCAAGGTCCCCAAAACATTGGATGGTAGACATAGGAGTCTAAACTAGATCTTTCTGGCTAAGAAAACACATGGGAAATAGAAGAATGGTTGACATTCTTGGTCCTGTTATTATCTAGATTTGTGACCATCAGCAATTCTCCTAACAACTCGAACTTCAGTTTAATCATCTAGAAAATGCAGGGATTAAAATAATCTCTAAAATATGTTTAAGCTTCAAAATTTGTGATTTTTCCAGTGAGACTTGTTGCAAGTAATACCACTGTAAAATACACGCAAGTTCAGCTATTACTCTGTATTTTTGAGCTATACTCATTACTTATCAGTATCTACTAGACTATTTATATATGCTAATTTAATCAGTTCATAATATTAAAGGGAACTCACTAATGTATATTTGACATCAGTCTTTCTTAGACTAGAAGTCTTTAAGTTTAGGTTAAACTGTGAAATTGTCTTTTCACTTAGGAATCACTTCTTGAACATTGCATTTTGAATCTAATATTTAAAATCTTTTTCAAAGCTTTTGTCATAGGGCTTCCCTGGTGGCGCAGTGGTTAAGAATCCGCCTGCCAATGCAGGGAACAAGGGTTTGAGCCCTGGTCTGGGAAGATCCCACATGCCGCCGCGCAACTCAGCCCATGTGCCACAACTACTGAGCCTGTGCACCTAGATCCCATGCTCCACAAAAGAAGCCACCACAACGAGAAGCCCGCGCACTGCAACGAAGAGTAGCCCCTGCTCACCGCAACTAGAGAAAGCCCTTGCGCAGCAACAAAGACCCAACGCAGCCAAAAATAAATAAATAAAATAAGTAAATTTATTTTTTAAAAAAGGTTTTGTCATAAACACATAATTTTAAAACTTTGAATTTGAGTATATCTACCAAAGTTCTACAAAGGGTTAAAACATTCGGACACTAGTACAGCTTACAATAGGTGAAGGAAACAGCAGGTCAAGTGCCCCAAGGTTAAAAGTAATATTTAGTAAGTTAGAACATAGATAGGTTTCTTTAATGTGATGAAGTAATGAGAATATCATCTTTGCAAAGGGGAGATGATCTCTAAACTGAACATAAAGTTTACTAGATGTACATAATTATTAATTTTTTGATAAATGGAAATGAATATACTTTTTTCTTTCCACCTAAATTTTTAAGTCAGTGCCTAACCAATTTCAAAGAATTTGCTACTATCCTATTGATAGTCAGTAGACCCAAAGATTGGTGCACATGTTATCATATTGCAGGATGTAATGAAATAAGTTCTTCATTATTTCCAAGTAAGTAATTGTAGCAGTAGCCTCTTGAAAATTGCATAATTGAAATACTCGCTGTATATTGCTTCAACCAGGCATGCTTTGAAATGGATAAAATAAAAATCTTTTTAAAACAAAGAAGTATATTTTCTGATCTCCTCCCTTACAGTCATCTCACATGATTATGATTATTATAATTTAGCAATTATAGAACTTTTAAAATGGATTGTGCTTAAGCTAAGAACTATTATTACTACCATACTCTGAATTAAGAAGCAAGCACAAAGATTTCATCAGCGAGGCCTCTCAGCCACTCTACCTTCTGTTAATCTGAACACTAGAAGACGGAAAGGTCAAGTCCAACAGCTATACATACTGAATAGCTGTTTAACACAGCAAGAGACACTATAATAAGCTGGACACCAAGATTGCAGCCTGAGAATGCTGAGCCACTGGCAGTGTGGAAGTGAACCTTTCCAGATTTAATTAAAATTATCCATGAAGATACTAAGGACAATGAATCAGACACCATAACAATTACTACAGGCTTTTTGTAGTTGGATGATAGAGGAAAGCTATCATTCAGGGGAAAAAAAAATTCAATTCAGAAGATAATACTGTAAAGCAAGTTTTTACTGGGTGAAAACTGAATGCCTTTTTGCTATTTGCTGAATGCCTTTTGCCAGGATGGGAATAGATGGTGTTTTAGGTGGCACTTTTACACACAAGTTCATATTTATGAACTCAAGTTCGTATTTAACAAATACTTTTTATGGTGTTCAACAGCAAATGTGTATATTCTGGGGCACTTGATAATAACAAATTGCACATCTAGCAACTTCTTTCTCCAAGCCCATGCAATGAGGAAGGCTCTAAGTTACTATTTATAATTTTTATGGAAATACTTTTTTAAAGAGCATTTCTAAATAACCACCCATGGCTGTCTGATTACAATTATTTTTCAGCCTTAAAGTACAGTAAAGTGTAATTCCCTATAATAACATTTTCAGAGGCTTTAAGTGATAGTAAGAATAATTTTTAAAAATTCATTCCCTGGTGGGTTATTCTGTTACTATAGTTCCTACAATTTTAATATCTCTAAATCATGAGGTAGAGAAGACAAGCAAACAATTAATATAGAATATGTATCCTCTTAATTATATCTGAGTTATTTCAACTAAAAGAGTCAAAATTAGACAGTAAAAGCAACTCTTATTTCAGAGAATATATAAAAGATCAATGTTATGTTGACTTTACTATTATGGTTTAAAAGAAAATAATCATTTAATGTTTCATAGTTAAGCAACATTATGAACAAAGTGAAAATACAGGCACTGCATTAAATTCAAATTTTATTAAAATTATTCTTAATACACAAAAATATAGAGCAGTCAATTGTACAGATTTATGTATATGCACACAAATTATTTTCTTTTAAACCAGGCATAATCAGTGACAAACATATAATCAAGCACTATTCTGTAATACAAGAAATTAAGACAGTGAATAAAGTGAGCATAAGAACACTCACTGATTTGGAGTACTCACTGATTTGAATGCTTTTTTTCCTTTTTTTTAACTTTTTCAGTTTTAAAGTAGTAACAACAATATCATTTCACAAAACATCTTAAATGAATAGTCAGCTGAACCATCCTGTAACAAAGATAATGATAGAGACATCCATTATGCCAGTAAAGGGTCATATGGGTGTATTAGTTTGCTTGAGCTGCCATAGGAAAGCGCCACAAACCCGGTGGCTTACACAACAGAAATTTAATGGTTCACACTTGTGGATGTTAGAAATTCAAAATCAAGATGTTGGCATCTCCTTCAGAAGGCCATGAGGGAAGGATCTGTTCCATTTCTCTCTCCTGGGCTTGTAGATGGCCATCTTCATGTCCCTATCATGTCCTCCATATGCATGTCTGTTTCTAAATTTCCCCTTTTTATAAGGAGACCAGTCATATTAGATTACAGCCCACTCTAATGACCTCATTTTAACTTGAACACCCCTGGAAAGCCCCTTTCTGCAAATGAAATTGTATTCTGAGGTACTGAGGCATTAGGACTTCAACATATAAATTTTAGAGGAACACAAATCAATCCATGATGACAGAGTTTTACCCTTTCATTTTTAGTACTTTCAAGATATTAACTGGAAAATTGAGGATTTCTTTAAGTGGATGGTTTATGTCCATGTTATTCTTCTAGCTTAAAATCATAACAGAAAAACAAATAGCAGTACACAGTTCTACTGATCCCCTTTTTACTTTACAGAGACTTTCTCTTATATCCCTTTTAACATATTATGTAATGAACTCTTTATATTTTATTGGCTTTGTAATTTTTCCCAATACACTTCAATATTAGGCATTTGCTCCCCCAAACCAGGAAATGTTTAATGTTTAAAATGTAAATATCATCAATAACAAAAAAAAGTAATGGTTTATTATTTCAGGGAATTTTAGAAATATCTACTAAGGATATTTCTGTATAGACTGTAAACTCATTCTTTACACATATCCTCCACAAGAAAGCTAAAAAGTCATCAAATGTATAATTACTTTTTAAAAATCAATATTTTATAACACAAACTTTTTCAGAACTTTGATAAAATGGTTGAGTAAAATAAAACAGCACAAGTTTACTTACATGCTGTTAAAATTCTTTTGACTTTCATGTGAATTATATCTAATTTTTTAAACTTTTCATTTATCTAGTTTCGTACTTTACATCGATGGTAAAGTCAGTATTCAAAGCAATTTTTAAAAATAGTATAGCACAGTCATAAGATGTCAGAGTTTACAAACAGATATGTGCTCAATTTCTGACTCCATCACCTAATTCCTGGATGATGTGTGACATGAGCAAGTTACTTACTTTCTCTGAGCTTCAGTTTCACCTTATGTCAATTTAAATAATGATATATGTAAACTATTTAGAAGAATACTTTGTCCATAGTAACAGCTCAACGTGTGTTAGTTGTTTTACTCTTATAAAACTTGATTTTTCTACTTCTTTAGTCTGTAATTTTGTTTTTCTTCTCAATTTTGTAGTGAGCACACAAAATTGTACTGTGGCTATTTGATGGAAAAGACTTCTATGTAAATTTAACTTTGAAGATGGCCTTCAGAATATATTTTCTGACAATAACAAAAAATAGTAGAAAATAATAAGAATTAGGAAGTTTCCTTTTTTAATTTTATAAAGAAAGCAGCTATAAGAAAGAAAAGAAGCCCTTTTATTATAGCTTAAGTGTCAAAAACATGTGGTATGAAACAAGGTCAAGTTTTCTTCTAAAGAAAAAACATAGGCAATAAATTCAATGGTTTATTGAAAAGATAAGAACCTTGCCAGAAAGAAGTTGTATACCTTGAACATAAGCATCATTTGTTTTATTTTAAGCTCATTCTGTTGTACCCAAAATAAATATTAAAGACATGAAATGAATGTAAAGACTTTAAAAGCTCTAGATATATGAGATCAGGGCTGGATAGGACTTTAGAGCTGGATCAAACGTTCAATGTTCAATAATGTTTATGATAGAAATGGTATTTGGATATAGAATTCAGAGGCTTTATTTTGGAATACAAAGTTAAAATGAAATTAGTTAACAAATTAAAATTAGTAATAAATACATTCTAACAGGATGTCAAACAATGTTTTCTATCTTGAACTGATGGATAATTCAAATAAAATAGAATAAGTTCAAAACAAAATCATCTCAATTGCTTTAAACAAAGCGTGAGAAAGCAGGTAAATTGGGGGGCTTCTTACTTTGTACTTCCTTTTTGCTTCTCAAATCTTCACACTATCATACCTTTTGAATAATGAAAATGCAGTCTCTCTGCTGCTGTCAAAGTTTCAGTTTTCTTTAACCTAGCATTTGTTGGTTTGTTGATCTAAGCACTCAGATTTTCGTGTTCCTGCTATATCATAAATGATGGACATGATGGACAAAAACTTTCACAGGTAGACTCACCAAATAAACTTTTTTTTTTTTTAATTAAGAAGAGAAGACCTCAACCCTTGGTGATTTGTATTAAGGTCAATAAGGCATCTTGATTGTGCGCTGCGTGCTTCAGCAAACAAGCCTGTGGTCAAGATGAAAGGCAAAGTCGTTGCCTAAAAATTCACATGCAGGAGTTCAGCAAATGTTTTTGAATGTATGAATTACCTAGTGTGTATGGTAGAAATTGGATTGCAATATCTGTTACTGTATTGATTTGATTGCCATTTTAATTTGAATGAACATATTGTCTTAGATTGATTAATAATCTGTCACACACAAAGTTAAGACTTATTTTCTTTCAATTTGTATCATCACTCATGGGTTGTTAATTGACTATTTCAATATGAGAACTAAGTAGTTTTAATATATGTGAAAGCTAGTTTTGAATGCTTTCTTCATTTTCATTTTATTTAGCATTTCTTTATGGTGACTGCTGGATTAAAACTGACCAATTGGCAGATAATTTGCTGAATACAGATTTTTGTAGACACTCAAATCTGTCCTGATAATTTATGAAAGGATACACTCTTCCATGCCTGGGGACAGTTAACCCAAAACCCCTGGGTACCACTGCTCCCCAGCTTTCTAAAGGAATAAACTACAAAGTCTACTTCCCTTTTACCTGGATACCATCGCTGACACTGTCTAGACGTCAGCCTTCCTGCTCTTACAGTTTGTGGCTAAGCCCTTTGGTGCTCAGCATACACACGTCATCTTTCACCTAGGGTGATAAATAAGTGAACCCCTCATTAAAACAGCAAATGATATTATTAAGCAAGAGACAGGTGAGCTCTGTACAGAAATTGGAAAAAAATGGCTATGGAAGTCAGGGTACATTTTGGCTGGTAACGCTTCTCCAGGAAAGGATAGAAGAGTCACTAATCTGAAAAGAGGTGAAAATCATAGTTTTAAAAAATGTCTAGCAATTCTCATTCCACCTATTTATCACCTGACTTTATTACTACAAGTTTTTCTCTTACTTTCTCTTTCTGACAGAACCCTCTTAAGAAGGAAATTGGTTGACACCCCCCGCCTGCATGTATAAGCATTTCTCTAACGGGATTTTCTCACATTACACCTCCCCCAGCAACTCTGGTAGTGTCTGTCTCCACCCTCCACTCTAAGGAAGCACACGGTGATAAACACCACAAATTCCTTTTGGCTTCCATGAGAATTGGACTTAAATCATAACTCAGATTGTTGGAACTAATATTTTAAACATTTCCTAAAAATGTATTTGAGGCAGTTATGTTTCTTTTTGCCCCATTGCTCCCTTTGATTAGTTATAAGAATAAAGAATACAGGACTTTGTAATCATCACTCCCTCCTCACTCACTCTTATGTTAATATTTAATAATCTGCTTTGATGCACAGAACAAATGAATGTCTAAACTGTAAAACTCTCTCAAATGGACATCAAGATGGAACTTAAATCACAAATGGAGTGTGTATTACATAAAATTTATAGTAATTAGATAGAATTACAGAAAAAAAATGTTTTCATGATTATAAACTTAAATCATGTTCATTGAAGAAAATATGTATTCCCTGTCTTTGTTTTCTACATATGGACATATAACATACGTATTTCTCAATATTGTATTATATACAAAGTTGTGTATCTTTTGTTTTCACTTGGTATTATATTGCAAATGCTTCCTGATGTTAGTTCCAGCTTCTGTACAACTTTTCTCAATGGCAGTGCCTCTTGATGGATGTGGATTCTGGTGGCTGGCTGCTGTCAAGAACTCTGTGGTCGTCTGGTGGCAGGACCCAGAAGTTCTTCTCTCTGCACTAACAGTTGCTTTGGGGAAATCTCTGTAGCGTATTATAGCAATAGAACTTTGAGGGAGTCGTTTCTCTCTGGTGTCTCTAGGCATATGAAGCAGTGCCTGATTCCCTTGGATTGACTTCCCAGTGCTGCCACCCACTGCATCCTCTCTAGCCTATTGCTTCTAGTGACAAGTGCTGTGCTGTGAATTTCCTTCAAACTCCTATGAGTGTACCCAGGAAACACTTCGCATAATGATACAAAGTTATATATTCTTACTTACTTTCTCAGTTTCGTTTTGCCTTGTGGAAACTTCGATCCTGGCTCAATAATATTATTTTAGCTCATGGTGAGATTTCCTATCCCTTTAAGTGTGTGCCTTCCCAGATCTTTGTAGAGCCAACAAGGACTTCGTGGTGATTTTGAGATTGAGATATTACATGGATTCGGCCATATCCCCACATTTATCTTTCCTTGAATTCTCTGCCTATTTCTCATCTTCCTGATGAAGTACTATGTGCAAATGGAATTCCAAGTACACTCATGATCTTTTCAGTCTCCCAAATTAGATTTGTAAACAAATGTCTATAAACTGCCTGATTTTACAACTAACTTATTTTTCAAAAATGGTACCTTAGCGGGGTCCACACTTCCTGACAGCTTCATATGTTCTCTGGATTAGCACTGCCATGGGTCTTTGTCAAGCGAGCTTGTACTAAGAAATCTAGGGATGTACAAGATTTTTACTCTTAACATTTGAGAGAACAAGCAAACTGGATGACTAAGTAGATGCAAAGTAGAGGCATAAACACACATCAGATTTTGCACGTTAGTGGTGGAAGCTGCCAAGCATTTATGATGCATTTTAATTAGGTGTGGAAAATGGACACATGAAACAGCCTCAGCTCAGCAAGAGCAGGGATTTTTGTCTGCTTGGTTCACTGATCTATTCTGAACACCTAGAAGACTGCCTGGCCCACAACAGGCATACCCAACATATATTTGTTAAGTAAAGAAATAGTAGCTTGGGGCTTCCCTGGTGGCGCAGTGGTTGAGAGTCCGCCTGTGGATGCAGGGGACACGGTTTCGTGCCCCGGTCCGGGAAGATCCCACATGCCGCAGAGCGGCTGAGCCCGTGAGCCATGGCCGCTGAGCCTGCGCGTCCGGAGCCTGCGCGTCCGGAGCCTGTGCTCCGCAACGGGAGAGGCCACAACAGTGAGAGCCCCGCATACCGAAAAAAAAAAAAAAAAAAAGAAAAAAGAAGAAAAAGTAGTAGCTTAAAGAATCAAGTTCACTAGAATCCTTCAAAGAAACTCAGCAGTTGTTCTTTCTTCCTCTTATCACCTATTATTTTCTCATCGCTTGAAATATGATCTAACTTTGCTTAAAGGGGGAAGGAAAAGTATCCCCTTTCTGTGTGGCAAGGTAGAGCCGGAGGCATCAACAGCCATCTGTAGAATAATCCCTATAACATCTAAGCATTAATCTTTATCTACACATCTTACCTTTACATAAAATATCTTTGAAAGGAAAAATGAAAAATAATAGATAAATCATATCTATTTTACAAAATATTTCTAGCCTTGGGACATTGCCATATAAAATGAAAATCCATTGCCCCCATACAGATATGCTGTTCATTTCTAATTAGACTTTTATTGCCAGTAGATATTCTCAGAAACTGCTGTCACATTTCATATTAATACTAAAGAAATAATTTATTACATACAGAGCACCCCAAACTAGTAATGGTTTCATACTATTACTATTGAATTATTATCTAAATGAATTAGATTCACTGTTTATACATTGTCTTGATATTCTTATACAATATTCACACATGGTAGTTGTCTATAAAAGTCTTGTAAATAATCACTTTTCTAGTGACTTAAGGCAAGCAAAAACTTTGGTTTAAATTATGTTACTATTAATGCTCCTTCATAAAGAAAAAAATGATTAATTTATTTCTGATAGAGTCAATTTCTTTTACTTATAAGTCCCTTATATTTCTATTCACATTGAAAATTACTACAGCAGAGTTCCATTAAATAAAACTAAATAAATGTGTCATTTCTGCATACCTAAATCAGAGTGGGTCATTGAGATAGTTGCCCTCAACAACAACACAACAATAACAAATAAAAATGACACCAAAACTTACAAGCTTCTACTAAAAAGAAAAGATTGCTTAAAAAGAGATAAAAATGAACTAAAATGCAGCTTTTCCTCTGTACGACAAGATGCTGTAAAATAATGTAAAATCTACAAGTTGCCATGAAAATAGGATTTTAAACTTAGAGTCTTATGTCTATTCAAGCAAGAGGAACTAACAAAGACATTTTTAGTTACACAAAATCATGTACCTTTGCATGCCTCTGTTTCTCATTCCACATCTGTTTCTTTATCTTCTCAGGGTTCGGGCTTCTTCTCCAAGGCTTTTATTTTCTGCTTCCACTTGACTTTCACTTGCAGCATTCCATGGCTTTTCATGGTGATTCTTGCTTTACCTCATCACTTATAGATCCATTTGTCAATATCAGCTCAATTCATCTCTGTGTATCTCAGTTCAAATTTCTATAGAGAGAGAAAATATTTGACTCAACCTATATCAGGTGCCTGCCTTTGGTTGCAGCAACTGTATGCTAAGGTGTAGGGGCCCCTGATATCAATATGCCCATCTGAGTTATGAGAAATAGGTGAGGGGGGAATATAAGTTTAGAAGGGAGTGAAGTAAATATAAATATATCTAATAACTTAGACTACTTACAATTTATGTGGTAGCTTGGTTATAAAATATAGACTTTGGAGTTAGGTTGGGATTTGGTTGATAACTTATTCCTGATGTCCCTAAGTCCTATTGTTCAATGATAAAAGCATCTATCTCCAGGCATTGCTGTGAAGAAGTATGCAATAAAACACATGTTGTGACCAGTCCCAGGTCTAAAATATTATAGTTAATTAATGGTAGCTTCCTCTCCATAAATCAACAGTAGTTAATTTTAGTCCAAAGAAAAATCATTTGTTCTTACATAAATTATTTTAAGTGATTATAAGCAGCAGGTTTAGGGTGGAGGAACTGTTTTAGGAGGTAAAATATATTGAAATAGAAATTTACCCTCATTGGCTGTCAGGGTTACCTCAATACAGTAAAATTCACAAAAGCATTTCCATTTTTGTCCTAGGGAGTCAGGAGTTTCTGAGTTATATAGATAATAGATAATGGATAGATAAATAGATGTTGGATAGATAGATAGTTTTATGTATTTGTTCCATAGCTTTCAATGTCTTCTCTAATCTTTCCCACTCTATTTAGTAGAATAGTTTTCTCACTAAGAACCAATATGTTTCCTTTACCCGTTGGTTCCCTTAAGACCCAAAGCTACATCCAATGTACATGCATGTGCTCCTGGTATTCTACAAGTCCAGAATGGTCATTTTCTTTATTTATCTAAATTATATTCATGTTGTCACCCCAAATCAAGTTTAAACTCATTAAAGAAATATTCTTCTGAATTCTAAAACCTCTACTGACCTCACCTTTCTCTGAACTTCTGGAGTCAATTGCCATGGGATTTATTACTTTGTTGTCTTCTTTCTCTTGTTACTTTTCATGCATTACTTTTGTTTTACCAAACATAAGACTGGAAGACAACTATAGATTGTACTCAACTTATATAACACATAGGTCCTAGTTTAATGTAAGGTCCACCACAGGTATTCAATAAATTTCTAGTTATCATTTACTCCATACTTTCTTTAAATTAAAAAAAAAAAGATAATTAACACTTGATATATATTGACAGTAATAACATATTATGCATACACAATTCATCTTGCAATACACACTTCATGACATCACTCTTGTAATAACTATATGAACTAGAAATAATTATATAATGTTGATTCCTGATGTGTTATAATCTCTGAAATGTAATTCAGATAAAAATTCCCTCAACACTTAATAGCCCAAAATAGTTCATGGATTTTTATGTACTATATCAAGCTAAACACAATGCTTAGTTCATTTCACAAAAGACATAAAAATTATTCACATATAATGATTCATAGAATTCACTTAATTAAAAACTATTTTTCCTGTTGACTATAAATAAGCATAATATGTTAAAAAATAGGAATAAATCTGTTAAAGTTGGAAGCACAAGAAGAAACTCTGGAATAACAACTCCTTACCCTTTAAGTCAGAAGAATAATTGCAAGAATTTGAGTGTACTGCATGCACAACAGTGTAGCATCACTTCAAATGAATTACACTATTTTCCATTAAGAATTTGTAATAATGTTCAAAAGTAAATAGTAACCTTTAGGGCAAGTATAAATGGCCGTGGAATGTAGGGAAATTTTATCAGAACTCAATTCCACAGGCTAAATTTATCTATGTTGATTGTTTTTGCCTGTACAATTTGCTTCTGCAGATAACAGCATAAACTCCAACCCAACTCTCCCTACCTGCCAACCTCAATTGACTTTTCTGTTTATACTGCTTACCTTTAGACACTAAAAAGAGAAACTATACTCAATCAACACTTCAATCTATAGTATAAGCACCTTCTAAAAATAATGCAATCTATTGAGAGAAAAACATTACCGTTTCATGTAATTAAAAGCATTGTGATAACAGATAAGACCTTAGACTTGTAGCACTTAAATCGTTTTTGTAGCTCTATTTATTAGGTGATATAACTAACAAGACTGAACATTCATACCTCACAGGAAAATTTTCATGGAAAAGTTGAAGTTTTAGTTTTTTAATATGATCTAAGGTACTTCTTTTAAAATGTATATACTTGATATCTAGATTATTGATCATTAATAAATGAAGACCTTTTGTACAATTTCATAGAAATGTTATATTAGAGGTCTTCTATGGTATTGCAGTTCTTAGAATAGTCCTAGAGAAAAGTAGAATGAAATTAGTCAAAAATATGTGTGATTTTTTTAAGGTGTTTCAAAATTTTTTTCGATTCTTTATTGTTTTTAATTGAAGTATAGTTGATTTACAATGCTGTGTTAATTTTTGCTGTACAGCAAAGTTATTCAGTTATTCATATATATGTATATTAAATTTCTCTTCCATTATGGTTTATCATAGGATATTGAATATAGTTCTCTGTGCTATACAGCAGAACCTTGTTGTTTATGCATTCTATATATAAAAGCTTACATCTGCTCACCCCAACCTCCCATTCCATCCCTCCCCCAACCCCCACCCCCTTGGCAACCACCAGTCTGTTCTCTATGTCCATGATTCTCTTTTTGTTTCATAGATAGGTTCATTTGTGTCATATTTTAGATTCCACATATAAGTGATATCACATGGTATTTTTCTTTCTGACTTATTTCACTTAGTATTATAACCTCTAGTTGCATCCATGTCACTGCAAATGGCATTATTTCATTCTTTGTTTTGCTGAGTAGTATTCCATTGTATATATGTACCACATCTTCTTTATCTATTCACCTGTCAATGGACATTTAGGCCATTTCCATGTCTTGACTCTTATGAATAGTGTTGCTATGAACATAGGAATGCATGTATCTTTTTTTAAAAAAAAATTTATTAGAGTATAGCTGATTTTCAATGTTGTTAGTTTCTGCTGTACAGCAAAGTGAATCAGTTATACATACACATATATCTACTCTTGTTTAGATTATTTTCCCGTATAGGTCATTACAGAGTACTGAATAGAGTTCCCTGTGCTATACAGTAGGTCCTCAGAAATCGGTGAGCAGGGGCAGGTCTGCTGTCCCAGGTTGGTGTGGAGAGCACTAGTCCCTAGGAATACATGTGATTTTTAAAAGTCCCACATTTCCACCAAACTAAACCAATAATCTCAATAACTATTACTCCTGACTAATACAGAAAACTTTAATTTAAAAATAGCCATTATTTGAATATAAGCATGCAATCCTATAGTATGCTATTTTTGCTCTTCTTTGGTGTGCACAAAGTTTAAATAGATAGATAGACATTTCTAAAACCCACTTTTTTCCATTTAATCATTTAAAGTGATCCTATTTATGACTGATATTGGGTATTGAACATAAGAAAAGAATATCTAAGAGGAGAGAAAATCCCTAAACTGACACCCCTGATAACAATTTTGTGTATTCAGGTATATTACAGTTTAACTTCCACTTTTAAAAAAGATTTCCCACACTCATAACTGCCAAAGCTTTCCATATATCTCAAATGCAAATAACATTTTTTATTATAACCACAATAGGGCTTAACATATGGATTTTTATTTAGAAATTGGTCCTTACATTTTGAATACTTAGTGAATGATTTGCACTTCAACAATGGGAATAATTTTTATTCACTATGGGTCGACAGACAGCTGCTCGCTGCTGTAATAACTACCCTCATGTTTCAGTAGTTTAAGAGAAAAAGTGTTTATTTCTCAAAAAAGAGTAACCCAATATAGGTATTCCTGGTTGCAAGTGAGATGTGATACTCTTGTCTAGTTTCACGCTTGTTCCTGGACTCAGGCCGACGCAAAATCTTGTGACGTTCCATGCCTGCTATAGCATTCTTCGATGACTTTCTTTGTCCTTAGTAAGCAATTCCAATCTCCTTAATGTCTCTCATGAAACTCTCTGTGATCTGGTTTTTGGTTACTTTTTATGGTTCTTATCCTGAAATTCTCATATTCCTTGCACCAGCCCACTGACTTATTTCCATCTCCTGAATGGACTACACTCTCTCACGTACCTTCAGGCTTCTTTCAGGCTTTCCTTCTATGCATGTTGCCCCTCTTTATGGAATCTCCTTTCTTCATTTTTATGTGGATAAGTTATGAATCTTATATGTTTCAGCATAGAGGTCACTTCTTAGAATTCCAGAAGTGACCTCCCTATTTCACAATACTTTGTGCTCCCCCATAGCACACTATATTTAGCACCATCATAGCATTTATGTTATTCTCCAATTTTCTTTGCCTCTTGGTGATATGCTTAAAGAAATAAAGTGTTTGAAGGCATGGACTATATCTTATACTTCATTTTATCCCCAGGACATAGCACATGACTATCTAACAATAGATATAGTATAGAAGTAGTGAATAAATAAATAGAGAAAATATTTTGTACTGTAACCTAAAGTAATAAGTCCCAGATTGATTAGTGTTAGTAGTAAAAACAGAACACATAGAAGAAATAGAACAAAATATATATGTCACTTTTTAAACTTAATTCTAAATGAAAATGGAAGCAATGCATAATATTAATTTAAAAAGCACAAAGGTTATGAAAGATAAAATGGCTTAGATCAACATTTAAAACTAATGTTCATTTTTAGAGTTATAAATAAAACTAAAAAGTCAAAGGCAAATGGGGAACATTTTGACAACAGATTTGATGGGCAAGCCATATTTTTAATGTATGTAAATTTCTTACAAAGCACTAAAAATACATAAACAGAAAAAATAGGCATTTCTTTAAAAAACCGTTACAATTGACAAAAACTTTTTAAATAAATGTACATCTTCTCTGGCAGTAAAAAATAACTCTATAAGCTTTTGCCCTTTAAATTGATCAAAAAAAAAAAAAAAAACCAGGGGAAGAAAATAATGATGGCAGTATTGTGAGATAACCACTTCCAGAAATCAATATGCCCATATGTATCAAGAGACTTAAAAATATGTATACCTTTTTATTCTGGATTTCCAAATGGAGGAATCTATTCTAAGTAAACAATTCAGGGTGAGTTTGAAAATAAGTATATAAATCACATATTAAAGTAGTATTTATTTTAATACAAATTGGAAACCAACTAATTATTGAGAAATAGGTACATGATTAAATAAATAAAATATAGTGTATAAAATGACAAAATATTATTTCAGTAACTAAGAAGATATTTAGTGACCTAAAGAATTTTTTTTTCATATTTAGGCAGGGAAATATGGCATTTTTTCTTTTGTGGTATCTGCCTTTGTTTAAGTTGCTTAAGCTGCCTGAAAACTCTATGCCATGGTAGGGTTAGCCAGTGATCCAGAGTGGTGCCCCAGTTCCTGGGCTATGTTCAGAGGTAAGGCAAGAGGCACTGAGGGAAGATGGGCCCCCCCTTTCCCTTTCTCCTCCTCCATAAACTGTTTATGTTCACTCTTGGATTTTGGCCTTCAAAAGAAAAAAAATTCAAGAATAGATGTAGTCTATTTCTGTATTTTGGTGTGCCAGAATACTTCTCAAAATAGAGAGCCAGATGTCTGGTCAGTATGCTTGTTGGAAAGGATGAAATGTAGAGAAAAGGGAAAAAAGATAATATCTAAAAACATTGTTATTCATATTTTGAAAGACTTTCCCACAACCAAGATCAGATGAACATTCACTTTCTTTTTCTATTTTTATGGGACCATTAAAATTAATTATAATGTGATATTTTTACAAATCATGAGAAAATTATCTAATTTAGTTTTTGAGAAAATCAGCTTTCCACTGCCATCTATTATATAATAATCACAGTTTTCACTAATTTGATATGCCATATCTAACATATACCAGAAAATGCCTAGTATAAGCCACAGTACTTATATTCATAAATTTTAGTTGTTTCACTGATCTATTTATCTTTTATGTATAGTGTTGATTAGTAATTCTTTATGATATGTTTTTCTATTAATTATTATAAATTGACATAATCATACATTTTTTATTACTCAGCCATAAAAAAGAATGAAATCTTTTTGTTTCCTTGGATATTTGAAAGGATATATGCGCCCAAAGTTCATAGCAGCATTATTTACAGTAGTTAAGATATGGAAGAAACTTTAGTGTCCATCAACAGATGAATGGATAAAGAAGATATGGTATATGTATACTACAGAATACTACTCAGCAATAAAAAAGAATGAAATTTTGCCATTTGCAACAATATAGATGAAGCTAGAGGGCATTATGCTAAGTGAAATGAGTCAGACAGAGAGATACAAATACTGTCTGTTTTCACTCATATGTGGAATCTAAAAAATAAAACAAATGAATGAGTATAACAGAACAGAAACAGACTCATAGATACAGAGGAAAACTAGTGGTTATCAGTGGAGAGAGGTAGGGAGATGGGCACAATAGGAGAAGGAGATTAAGAGTACAAACTACTAGGTATAAAATAAATGAGATACAAGAGTGTAATATACAGCAAAGGGAATACAGTCTATATTTTATAATAATTTTAAATGGAGCATAAGTTATAAAAATATCAAATCACTCTGTTGTACACCTAAAACTAATATAACATTGTAAATCAACTGTACTTTAATTTAAAAAAAAGAGAGGGAATGAAATCTTGCCATTTGCAACAACATGGATGGACCTGGAGGGTATTATGTTAAATGAAATAGGTCAGATGGAGGCAGACAAGAACTATATGCTTTCACTTATATGTAGAATCTAAAAAATTAAACAGACAGAAGAATATAGCAAAACAAAAACAGACTCACATAGAGAAAAACTAGTGGTTGCCAGAGGTGAGGAGGGTAGGGGGATGGGTGAAATTGGTGAAGTGGATTAAGAGGTACAAACTGCCTGTTATAAGATAAATAAGTCACAGAGATGTAATGTACAGCACAGGGAATATAGTCAATAATATTATAACAACTTTGTATGGTGTATAATCTATAAAAATATCATGTCACTATGTTGTACACCTGAAACTAATATAATATTGCAAGTCAACTATAAATCAATAAAAAGAAAATGCTTTGTTAATGTTAATAACAAATACGATTATATTTTTTGCTTATCAAATTTTTAAAACAAGGATATTTTCTGAGAAAAGATTTTAGATATGCTGTTACATCACTGTCATTAGCATCACTAATGTTATCTGTCTTTGGCCTGTATCAATCTTCAATTTTAATATGAACCTTAGCTGATATAACATTATTGAAGCCACGAGAAATGTTTTCTTTTCTGTCTACAGCCTTTATGCAGCCCTTTCTAGCAAATTATACTCTTATTTTAAATCTATAGAGTTTTTATTTCCAAGCAGGGCATCTGTGACAGCTGTTCTGAAACCCTAACAAGTGAATGCATTCATTTAGATATAGCTCCTTCCGAATAACCTCAGTTGCCTGAGGTTGCCAACGGTCTAAATTGTAACTCCTATTCACTGGAAATGGCCTGAAACTTTTACCATTAAGCTAAGCTTAAGGGTTTCAGAAAATCAGCTAGATTGGTCAAGTACCATGCAATAATACACTTAAGGAGGCAGCTTCCAAGGACCACTAGAGTTAAAGGTAATTCTGTAAGAAGTTTTGATGCATACTGCAGTACTCACTCTTGTACCTGTGCCACACTGGACATCATTTGCCTGGTGCTGGAATATCCTTTTGAAAAGATGTGAGACCTGCTTTAAAATGAAAACCATACACATTATCCAGTGGTAGAATGACTGTAATCTAATTTTAATACACTCAACTAAAAATCCTAGTCATGTTTCTTTCTTCCAAACTCTAGTTCATAATAACTGTCTACTAAATAAATCATGCCTGGTAAACATAATTTTGTTAATCAATACCAATTACAAGAGAATAGAGACCATGGCATTTAGCATGGCACTAAACATATTAGTTGCATTTATTATAAGAATTCTAACAGGTAGACACTGTTATCACCACCTCCCCATTTTTGAGATGAGATAATGGAGGTTTAAGAGGTTAAATAATTTGTCATTGTCAACACACTAATGTGTTGTGGATCTGACACTGGAATGCTAATCTATGTGACTCTAAGTACCAAGCACTGTATAAATACTCAGCCAAATACTTCAAAAGTGTGGCATTTAAATACCCTGTCTCTGAACTGAATTTGATTTCAATCATCTCAGAAAAATAAATTTCAGAACCTTTTCTTAAACGCCTCTTTCTTTCTCAATGGCCTTGACTAATGCTTTGCAACTTTAATATTCTTTCTGACATCTAATCCCAAGCGTTCCTGATGAATTTTAAACCTACTCCATTTTTAAGGTGTATCAAATAGATACTTGCCAACAAATATATGTCTATAAGTAGCTGTAGTGCAGCATAACCTGACTTCAAGTGAAAAAATATTCTGGAAAAGTGTGTTGAAATGAACACTGTTCCCCTTCCTTTTACATTTGCTAATGAACAATACAACTTCCGGGTCACATTTTCAAAGATAGCTCATCAAATCTGTAATTGTTTCACGGACAAATCCTTGAGGTCACATACAGGAGATGGTGCTTCAGAGGTCTTCTGGATTGTCAAAAGCTGAGAGTAAAAGAAAGATTAACTATCAATACTTGGAAGATCTAGTTTTATTTACAATAAAAATGGGCCATGATATCTGCAACCAGGGCCATTTATGGCAGAACTTACTGTCTTAATCAGTGTCGTACAGGTAATTAGATTACTGATAAAGTAGAAAAAAGAAAATAAGGAAATATTAGATTGGAATAAAGAAGCAGTCTAAAGTCATTGCCCAATAGTTTAATATGTCTACTGTTTTGTTGAAGCATAAGATATTAGAATACCTGAGTCACTGTAGAATATTTGTGTCATGGTGGATCATTACTCTGTTAAGAGTCACAAAGAGGTATGTTTCTGGGTGCACTTGATCTCATGGTTGAATACTTTGTGATCTTGGGAGTGCCATTGCTTTCCTTTTTTTCTATTAGTGTAATAATTTTTTGGCAAATGTGAATTCTTTTCTTTTTTAATGTCGTCTTCCTCTATTCCATTCTTTTCCATTTTCAACACTGCCTTATGCTATTTCATTTATGATATATTGCTATGGCATCCTAACCTGTTTTAGTAACCTGCTTTTTAACCTGTTTTAGTTTTTAGTAACCTGTTTTTTAACCTGTTTTAGTTTTCCAATCTCTTCCCATGCTTTGCTCTTTAAGCCAGTTTGAATATTCCTAGAACCACATCATCAGTGGTTCTTCTGACCTCTGATCTGCTCTAGCTTTTACTTGATCTCTACCTGGTTCCAAAACACCTGCCACCCAGACTCCTACTTTGGATACATTTGGATTTAGTATCTCCAGTATATTCTTAATCATCAACTTTTTTTCAACAAACTTTAACTTCACTTGTGACTCTGATTCCTCAGGTCCCTTGTTTCTTTCAACAGGAATCCCATACTCCTGGCTGAGCTCTAGAACACTGAGCTATAAAAATTATCTCCACATTCCAGCCAGATTGCCTCCAACACACATTCTTCCTGCAATATTCCCTATGCATTACCACTAGATTGAATCTTTTCTAAGTTCCACTTTTCACAAAACATTTTCCTACTAAAGCATTAAAGCATTTTTCCATTACATCTCTCCAAATCTATTTGTTAATGCATTTTGTGTCAGTCGAGGTTCCACCAGAGAAACAGAACTAAATATATATTAAGAGATTTATTGCAAGGAATTGGCTAATGTGATTATGGGGCTGGCTACGTAAGTTAGAAATCTGAAGTCAGCCATCAGGAAGGGCAGGCTGGAACTCTCAAGCAGGGGTTGAAGTTTCTCTCCAGAGGCAGAATTTCTTCTTCTTCTGGGAAGCAGTAGTTCTGCTCTTAGGGTCTTTTAACTAATTAAATCAGGCCTGCTCAGATTATCTAGGACAACCTTCCCTACCTACTGTAAACTATATAAATTTTAATCACATCTAAAAAACATCTTCATGGCAGTATGAAGATCAGTGTTTGATTGAATAACTGTGGACTATGGTCGTTGGTACATAAAACAGACTATCACGTACTCCAAACTGAATGAATGAATGAAACCCATTTACCCGCTAGCCTATTAATAATTGCAGAGAATAAGCCATTAAGACTGGGAGGAGAGAGGAATCTGGAGAAGCTAAAAATGACTAACTCTGGCCCAACACAGGAATACCAGTTTCTTGTCCAGTGGAATTTCTCTTCTTGCACCAAAATAATCAGTTTATTATCTTCCTGGCATGGCCTACATACTTTGCCTCCTGATCCTTACTCAGTATCACAGCTCTGGAATACCTTCTCCTAACGTGCAGTCTAAACTATAGCCTTCCTTCAAGGTCCCACTTAAGCCCTGCTTGCAGAGTGAAGCTTGCTTAGATGGCAATTCACTCTGGACTTCCATAACAGGTAGGGTATGTTTTCCTTTTTTTTTTTTTTAAAATTTGTTGGCAGCTGCCACAGAGCATGTGGGATTTTAGTTCCCTGACCAGGGGTTGAACCCCTGTCCTCTGCATTGGTCCTAACCACTGGACCATCAGGGAAGTTCAGGTAAGGTTTACAGTACTAATTTATCATTTGCCATCTATACCTTTTATCATTATTCATCTTTAGAACTCTTACCCCAGCTGTACTCTAACAAGTCCATGTGCAATGTTGTGTTCCCTGCATACATAATAAGTCAAAACTATTTATGACCACATTGGTACTTGTCAAGCCAAGAGAATTATTTCATAAACTAGTCTACTTTTGTTAAAAGCTCAACCTGATGGCAAAGTGAGCAGAAATAGATGGAGAAATCAAAACATGCTCTGTAGTTCAGTGGAACTGCCTCTTGTTGTACAATGGAATCTATTTGGACTGCATCTCCTTTTTCAGTTCCTTTTTCCTTTCCTCTCCTTCTCACTGCATATACCCACCCCACCAAGGAGCTACACTAATATCTCTTGAGAAATGCATTGTCTGTAGTTCTTACCTAGCTTTTTCATCTCTGTTGTACTGCCTGATGCCATGATTTAGCATGATTCATAATAGCAAGACTCAGCTAAGGTCCTGTCACCTCAGATTGCTTATGTGCCTTTTTAGATACATGCTTAATTCCTGCTGATGTTGCTGGGAGTCATTCACAGTGTGGGATTAAGGAATAATTCCCTGAAGGCATTACAAATGACACTTGCTTTTTGAATCTTCTTTTTTTTTTTCTTTTGTTTAGTCATTTAGTGAAACACTGTGCTCAATATAAGTATCATGGATTCTAGGCTGTTAGAGGAGGAAAATGCTACTTACATCTTCTTATTATCCCTGCCAAGAAATGATGATCTTAGAATAGCCAGGCCCTAACTTAACACTAAGTCATTTTACAATATTAAACTCTGAGCCATTTGTCTGAAACCTAGTATGTCTTTCACATTGAAAAATGTTACTAAATGTCAGTTAATTTCCTGAACTAGGCTAAAAGAAATCTCAAAGTAGACTTAATTCAGCGAATTAGGCCCAGTATATTATAAATAATTTGAGTTTTTTTCCAGTAAACTCTATTAAAAATGTAACCATTCTAGGGCAGGAATGGAGACACAGATGTAGAGAACAAATGTGTGGACAGAGGGTGGGAAGGGGAGAGTGGGATGAATTGAGAGATTAGGTTTGACATAAATACACTACCATTTGTAAAACAGATAGTTAGTGGGAACCTGTGGTACAGCACAGGGAGCTCAGCTCGGTGCTCTATGATGACCAAGATGGATGGGATGGGGGGTATTGGAAGGAGGTCCAAGAGAGAGGAGATATATGTATACATATAGCTGATTCACTTCATTGTACAGCAGAAACTAACACAACACTGTAAAGCAATTATACTACAATAAAAAAAAGATTTAAAAAATAAAATAGAGTTAAAAAAAAGTAACCATTATTTCTAGCACAAGTTTCACTTTGGAACACTGGGAACTTATCTTCCTTACTGAGGAAGGCACTGGATTGCAATGTGGACATTTTACAGTTATAGATTTCATCCACTGAATGTTTATATGAAATATGGACACAATCCACATATTTTCTAAATGAAAAATTAATGAAGAAGCAGATATCAGATATCCTTCTCCTATGTACTATGAGAGAGGGAAAACGTTAATAATCACCTCTCTTGATATGAAGCAGCAAGAACCACAGGGAATGTTGGGTCACATCCTCTCATGGAACACTGCCCTTTTGCTAAAGTAAATTTTTAAAAACTCTAACCTTTCCTTGACATTGTATGGATAAACTCACCTCCAAATCAGGCAATTAAAGATCAGGTGCTGGTGTGATGGAAGTTGTCTATACTTAAATAGTTTTTTCAAATTAAGACTAGCATTAAAGATTCTACCAGAAGAGTTGACCCTGTCTGTCCTTCCAAAAATCTCAGATCTCTTCTGTTCCCTTTTTAGAAGACTTGAGTAAAAAATGCAGAGCACTTAAAAATACACACTCAGCTGGAGAAAGACGATAGAGAAAATAAGAGAAAGCTTCCTTCTGGTGCAAGGGAGAGGAGGGAAATGCCTGCCTTTTACATATAAAACCTTGAGAGTAATTACATTAAAGGCATATTCAGTAATATCATTTAATAATTTTTCAAGGATACTTATGAGTAATTTAAAAATATACCTTTTAACCTACACCTCATGTTCCATTATACATAATTATTCTACTTGCTTATTATACACTTTAAATTACAATGATTAATCATACACATAGCATAATTAAATTGTGAAAAAGGATTAATCATCATTAGATTATTGTTTAATTAGACTACATATTTCATTTTAACTAGAAAATGCAAAGTACTTTAACTCATAGGCTAACCACATTGCTATATGGATAATTAGCCTGGATTTTATTATAGGTAAAGAAAAATAAGGTCCAGGATAAGTGACTTATCCAAGGTGAAACAAGAATATGTCCTGTCCTTGGTCTAAACCTAAAATAGCTTAGAATTCAGAACTTTCAGCCATTTTTCAGAAAACCAAACCAAAGAAAACCAAAAAGATTTCTCTTTAATGAATTATATCGTGACTCTTAAAGAATATGTGTTCTTCTCACCCAGAATCATGTGGTTCATATAGGGTTTCTGAGGACATGGCCACTGAGTGTGTCAGTTAACCACCTATTGGCAGTAAGTCTGGCTTACACAGCTGTCACAGTCCCAGCCTCTGACCCTATACAGTTCCACCACAACCTGGAACAGTCCCAGGGTGTCTTACTTCTTAAATGGCCTCCAAACAGATATTGTCACCAGATGGTAGTACCAGAGACTTGTGATCCAGAACATAAATATACCACATTTTCTTTTCTATTATAATACCTATTTACATTACTAAATGAACAGAGAGAAAAAAAAAAAGTACTGGTGGAAATTATTTTAAATCGCAAGGCAGGTTTTTCTGCTAGGTAAGGAAGTAGTTAAATTCCTTCTTCAGAATGCTACTCAGCCATAAAAAAGAATAAAACAATGCCTTTTGCAGCAACATGTATGGACCTAGAGATTATCATACTAAATGAAGGAAGTCAGAAAGAGAAAGACAAATACCACAATATCAATTATATGTGGAATCTAAAATATGACACAGATGAACTTATCTACTAAACAGACTCACAAACATAGAGAACAGACTTGTGGTTACCAAGGAAGAGGGGGGTGGGGGAGGGATGGATTGAGTTTGGGATTAGCAGATACAACCTATTTTATATAGAATGGATAAACAACAAGGGCCTACTGTGTAGCACAGGGAAGTATATTCAATATCCTGTAATAAACCATAATTGAAAAGAATATGAAATATATATATATGTATGTAAACTGAATCACTTTGCCGTACAGCAGAAATTAACACAACATTGTTAATCAACTATACTTCAACAACATAAATTTTAAAAAATTCCTTCTTGAGTAAATTGCATCTGGTTTAGTTAAGTCCATTGATGGGTCTTTTGATTATTGAAGTAATTAAGACTCAAGCCTTAACCAGGAAAATACAGGAAACAAGTAAATGAACCTCAACAACAACAACAAACTTGGTCTCTGTTTCAATCTCTTGTATGAGGTGACATTCATAATTCCTGAGAGAGAAAGTCTTATTGCTCAAGATTAGACCATAATACTGCTCATCATACAAGTTAAATTGTGAGGAAGGGAAGACAGTTGATAGGAGATATTTGGCTGAAGAAGTTTGCAGGAACTCCTCTAGTTTCTGTTAAGTGTAGGTAGAGAACCTGGATAAATTTCCCCAACAAAACACCAATGAGTGTAAAACATTCCTAAAGGTAGATTGGAAAGTTGTTAGAAAGGGGAAATAGATGATGAGCAGCAAAAATAAAAATAAAAATAGACTCCAACACAGAGTCTAATCAACACACTGAGATTTTTTAAAAAATGCTTTGGTACCTGAATAAGGTAACCATAATTTTAAAAATTGTACCTTTATATTTTAAGTGTGTGTGTGTGTGCATGTGTGTGCTTTATATCAAAATCTACAAATTGGAAAGTTACAGCTCAGTTATTCCTCACAGTACCTCTTCCTTGATAAAGAAACATGAGAAAATCCAGCTAAAATATTTTTATTTGAAGAGAAACTGTAAAAACCAAGGATCATACATAAAGCAAACGAAAATGTTTGTAATTATTTTTCTGGTAAATGCTTCAAATAACAAATTTCCTAAAGTGGGTATTTTTTAAAATATAATAAATATCTTTAGTATACACACATGCTTTCACAATCTGTCCCTTTTAGACTCTTGACTGTAAACAACAGACCCAGGAAATGATCCTTCTATTTGATGTTTCTGGATTCAGCATCTAACTGCAGATACCATGGTTACAATGCCAAGTGCTGGGCATGAAATTGTAGGCTTTAAAATGCAGCAAATTGATATACAGTTTTTTTAGGACACTCAGCCACATCTGCACCAGATCACATATTTGTTTATGAAGAAATTGTTCTTTTAAGGTAAGGTGATGTAGACCACTAATTATAGATGGAAGTCAGGAGATAAGGGAAAAGATGATTATTTATATAACCTGGTTCCTTACCACAATGCTGTACAGGAAAAGAGCTAATAAAACCTCTCTGATAACTTTGAACCCAAGAGGTAATTTACATTTTATTAGGTGGAGATTTGAAATTGTTTGTTGCAGAAGATTAAAAAGGGGAAATAAAGAGAGAGAAAGAGACTGAAGCTTGAATTAAAAATGAGACTCATGATTTTCCTTTTGATACACAGAATAGCAACTGTCTGTACTGCATTATAACTTCATATGATTTCCCATCAGGTTGTCTGAAAATTCACTCTTTAAATGTGATGATGCTGAAAAAATGGTGTCTAAAAAAAAGATTTTTTTTAACATTATGTCTCCTGCAAAATTTTACTAATGAGATACACAATAAAATTATATCACTCATGCATTATTTAACATCATGCCCCCTGGATTTCCATCTCTTGATTTTAGATGACTCACATGCCTGGAAACAGAACAGCCCCAGGCATTTTAGGTTTTGAATATAAATCACCTATATAACTTAAGAATGTTATTTTAAGTAAAATACCCAGTGCTCTGCCTTGATTATATATGAAAGAGAATATGTATTTTTGCATAATTATAACTGTATTTGCATATTGCAGTGTTTCATTTTTATTGAGTGCCCATTGGTACAAGGTGCCATGGTAGAGATGTATGACATTGTTTAATTTAATTAAGAAATCATTATTCCTAGCATATTCCGCACCTCCCATGCAGACAATTGACAGAAATACTTTGGTAAATTGCTGGCATAAATTATTTATAGAGATAAGATATCCATTTTACACTTAAAATGACACAAGGCTGATATTTGAGTTGCAGAGGGAAGCATACATGTATGTGCCCAAACCATGTATTTGAATAAGGAGGCTTATACAGTGGTGTGCTGGAGTCAGCTTATTTTGGCTCAGGAGAACTGTTGTAAGCATCTCTTTTCAAATCCATATTCAATAATGTCAAGTTGCTGGCTTGAAACTGGCCATAGTGGAAATATTTACACCAGAGAAATTGTAAATGCAGCAAACCAGTGGTTTTTATTTTGTTTTGTTGCTTTCAGAGAGCCAGTTGTTAAACATCTACCAGTACACCACTGGATTCATGCAATGTTTCAGAATTACACATGCAAATAAAGTGTTGTCTTGAAAGAGCAACACTCTCTTTGAAAGATTTTTAATGTTGTAGTAAATGTGGTAGTAAAATAATATTCGCACTTATATTATATTTAGCATTTACTTTAAAATAATCCAACCTTCACAAAAAAATGAGCTGGTGGGAGGATAGGGAATAGATAAAACAAAACTAGTAAAAATATTTACATTTTTTAAATTGGGGGATTGGTATATAGGTTTCTTTTGCATTTTTATATTTGTGAAGATTTCCATAAAATGATGTTAAAAGTAAGTATCAACAGCAAATATACATATACATATTCTCTTACATGTGCATGTATGTATATATATTTACATTTTTCATGAAATATATATGTATGAATTCACAGATAAGTACCATGTTCTTAAAAATAAAGACCATATGAACATACACAGCTTTTGTTCTATAGACATTCAATTATTTTCTTAGTATGTTTCTGTATCATGAAGCTATGGCTTGTAATTTAATTATGAAAAAATGTTTAATCAACCTCAAATATTTCCTTAACTGTGATTCTAGCTTCATCAGGGCATGAAAAGAAATAAGTTACCAAATTATCTTCTTAAGTAAATTTATGACAAAGTCACAAAGGATATAAAGTAATATATGTTAACAGAGGTACTGAGGGCTTGTGTGATTCAGGCTCCTTGCATATTATTGAGTCCAGCATTTTATTTTGTAAATACATAAACAAAAACAAAAAAGGACAAGGGACTTCTTCAAAGTTAGTTAACCAAGTTCTTTCTACCCAAATGCCAAAGTCAGCATCACCTAGGAACTTGTAGGAAATTCCGAATCTCAGCTCCTACCCCAGGACTACCGTAGGAGAAAACTGTAGTTTAACAAGACCCCCAGTTGATCTATATACATTTAATAAAAATTGAGAAGCACCAAACTAAGCTGTAACAAATTCTGACAGTTTGTCTGATTCCCCCTCCTCATTACACTCCACTCCCTAGCAAGTGGACGAACTTCTTTTTGATAATCGAAACAAGAGGAAAATAGACTTTCCTCATTCCGTTTGCACAAGGTTATGCTTGTGTCTACACATGCACACACTACAGAGGCACCAAAAGATTTCTTACAGGTTTTGCCTCCTTCCTTCAATCTTGGATTGGTCATTTCAGTAAATGAAAATGTTGATATTCTGAAGTTCTGTAAAAGTTATCAGACACAAGAAGAATTAGCAAGAGGTACAGCAGTGATCTATGATGATGATGATAAAGATATCTGTATTCTGTATGACAGAGTCATATAAATTCATGAAGATTCATAGAGGAATGAGTTTGAGAAGGACTGCAAATGCTGTGCTAATAGCTCTAGACTTCCCTTAATGAGTGTATAACCTTTCCTCGGACCTCAATAGCACTTTATTTGAAGAAAAGTTGCATGTAGATTGCACATGGCATCAAGAACAGCATAACATCTCAGAGAGCCTCTGTGGTCATGCAGATGGGCGGGAGCTGCCACAGGTTTAACCAATTACCTTACGCCAAACTTAACTGAAGAATAATTTATAGAAGCCAAGAAATGTTAATTGAACAATGAATTACTTAGACTGAAGTTAAAATACATGTGGATTGATCACTAGAAAGCAAACAAAGATTGAAAAGAGCTTAGGAGGACTTGTGTACCTTGAAACTTAAAGCAACTAAAAATAAACTTCATGATGGTAGGATTATCAAAACATTGGAGCAAGAAATTGAAGGAGGTTGTCAAATTCTAGAGCATGGCCTGGCTAGCAATCAGTGTTTGTGTTTATGTTCAATTCTTTCATGAAAGTAAGGTATCGGACTAGGAGAATTCTAATGTATTTTTAAACAATGTTCTTTAAATATTATTTTCCCCCTTAGACAGGCTTACCCCCAAGAAATTAAGACAGCTCTCATTACAGTGTTTGGAATACACTGGTGTGGTGAGCATTAGTTAATCACCTACATACCTCAAAAAGCCATTCAGGCTACATTTGAAGGGATGATTGGTGAGAGATAGGAGTCATGCCTGGTCATCAGGTGAACAGAAATTGGTACAGAATTAAGCACAAATCTGAGTGCAATGCCGGAAAGGCCTTCTGGTCAAATAGTGTTAGTGCAATTAATGTTAGTGCAAATAGTGTTAGTGTTTGTGTGACAGTGTTCAGAGAAGAAGAGTGAATAAAACAACACTCAACTGAGTTAGGATCTGCCATCATACCTGTATGTCATTGAAAATACAATTCTTTTATCTAACAGACATCTTTATCGCTTTTTGAAAGCAGAGAATTATTTAGAAACTTTAAGTTTTGTTTATCTTTAAAGTAATGTGATATGATTTGGTCATTTTCTAGTTCTCTACCTCTCTCCAAATTCTATGGTTTCTGGTAAAATCATTTGACAGCCTTACTCAGTCTTTAAATGATGTTAGAGGGAAGATTTGCAGAACATTTATTTTCCCTGGAAGACAGCAGGGAGTAGTAGAGAGAGGTCGAGGCTCAGACAAAATTCTGGCTCTGCCACTTCTTTGCTACTAACCACAAGCAATAGCTACCTCTAATCTTCAGCTTCCTCATACACTTTGCATCTCAGATTATCCTTCATCTTTTTTATGGAGTTTAAATGAGGTAATAAAAATAGACTGTTTTGAGGGAATTCCCTTGTGGTCCAGTGGTTAGGACTTCATGCTTCTACCACAGGGGGCATGGGTTCGATCCCTGGCTGGGAAACTAAGATCCTACAAGCCATGCTGCATGGCCAAAAAATAAAATAAATAAATAAATAAATTTTAAAAAGTAGACTGTTTTTACAATGCCTGGCACATGGAAGGAGAAAAACAGTGGGAGCTCTTTTCTCCCTTTTCTCCATCAGTGATGGAAGATTTCTTCAAACACAAATCACCCAGAACTGGCTAAACTAGGTAATTTATGGGAAAACAATAACTTCATCCATTCTGAATAATTTACTACTATGAATTACTGAGACTATTACCCCCTAGCTAACTATTCCCAAACAGAAGAGGACATGTTATTTCCATTAAAAAACAAACAAACAAAAAGTTAAAAAAGGAAATCCAGGTAAAACAAAACATAAAAGAAACAAAAGCCAAAATTGCAGAAAGTGTAGTTTTTAACTGCATGGTTTTCTTAAATGTTCAGGGTTTGGTTTCTCCCTCCCGTCCCCCAACACCCCACCACCACCACCGTATTTGTCAGTAAGGTTGGCCTCAGTTTAGTGACAGCTCTTACTCTGGAATGTGATGACCTTATTTTTGTGGAAAATTGCTTTGACTTTTCGTAAGGTAATAGCCATTCTAGCGTAAACATACACTGTAATTTGTTTTTTGCTTTTGTTTTGCCAGGAGAGGTTGTGCATGCTTTCAGAAAGCATCTTTCCCTCTCACTTCTTGTTTTTCCTGAGAGACCCAACGGGCAGTGTTAT
Source organism: Leucopleurus acutus (assembly GCF_964270905.1). Classification (NCBI taxonomy): domain Eukaryota; kingdom Metazoa; phylum Chordata; class Mammalia; order Artiodactyla; family Delphinidae; genus Leucopleurus; species Leucopleurus acutus. Next base: position 25,375,420 of record NC_139159.1, on the reverse strand, counting down.
TTTATGGGTTACTTTATGCTTTGTGATTTTTCCGTGATTGACTTCTTGCACTTAAGCTAAAGGAATTCACTGATGTTAACTGAGGTGGTTTCATTCTTATGAAAGCTCAAGCTTTAACTAGGCAAATCTGAGACTGATAAAGATGCTTCAGATTCTATACTGCATCTGGATGTGCATAGAATTTTACAGCAAGGGGTTTGGAAAATAGCTAGGAAAAGTTGAATAGGTACACATTTGTTAACATCATTCTTCTGCTCACTTTATATTTCAAGAGTTTATTAAGTATATATTTCTTGACCCTTAAGAATAATAATGAATTGACCAATTGTTTGTGTCACACTTGCCTCATTCTAACCTAAAAGATTTAAATCAGATGAGAAAATGACTTAGTAAACATAAAAGCTTTTGTCAAATGTAAAGTGTCTATAAATGTATACTAGCCAGCCTCCATGCTGGCCCCAGTAATCCCTGTCTCCTGGTATTCATGCCCCTGTATAGTGTGTGTCCATATTAAATAAGACTGGTCTGTTTAACCTACAGGATGTTATAGAAATGAAGGTGGGTGATTTCCAAGGTTAAACTATAAAAAATATTACAGCTTATGCCTTGTTCTCTTTGGGATTTGTTCTCCTTGTTCTCAAATAGGATCCCCCATTTGCTCTAGGGGAAGCCAGCTTCTAAGATGTGAACACATACATGTGGTTCTAAGAATAGATCCAGACATTTTGATTGTAACCTCATAAGAGACTTTGAGCCAGAACTACCCAGCTAAGTCAATTCCAAATTTATGGTCCACAGAAACTGTCCAAGACAATAAATCTCTATTTGGGGGGGGCCATTTATTATGTAACTATATTTAACAAATGGAGAATGGTGGCTCACTCATTTATTCCTCCAAAGTTTATAAAATGGCATCTACCAAGCACTGTACTAGAAAATCAGACACAATGATAAAGAAACATGTAATTCACTAAGAAAGAAATAATGTAAAAATAAAACTAAAAAATGCTTTTCTTGGCATATTGAATTATAACCACTTTAACTGTTAAAGCCCCAATTGCCATAACTCTTGTAGAAGGAAAGACATTTCCCTCAGCAACCTAAATAAATACATTGTGATTATTACAACTTTCATTTTATTTTAAAATGTGTCCAGGCTAACTAATTAATTTGACCAAAAACATGTCTCATGAACCAGAGTCAAGTGCACAATCCTTGGCCAGAGGGTTTTCCATTCCATGGCTCATATCAGAGTTCCTTACCTTGGCTTCCCTCTTCATCAGAGACAGACCAAGAGATGGTATCAAAATTTACTCCATTAGCAGGAAGAGGAAAACTAAATGCAAACAAAAGAAAACACAGAGAGCAGGAGAGACCTTCAAGATGGAGGAGGAGTAAGATGTGGAGATCACCTTCCTCCCCACAAATACATCAGAAATACATCTACATGTGGAACAACTCCTACAGAGCACCTACTGAACGCTGGCAGAAGACCTCAGACTTCCCAAATGGCAAGAAACTCCCCCACATACCTGGGTAGGGCAAAAGAAAAAAGAATAGGGACGGGACCTGCATCTCTGGGAGAGAGCCATGAAGGAGGAAAGGTTTCCACATACTAGGAAGCCCCTTCACGGGTGGAGATGGGGGTTGGGGGTGGGGAAGCTTCAGAGCCATGGAGGAGAGCACAGTAGCAGGTGTGCAGAGGGCAAAGTGGAGAGATTACTGCACAGAGGATCAGTACCGAACAGCACTCACCAGCCTGAGAGGCTTCTCTGCTCACCCACCAGGGCCGGGGAGGGCTGGGAGCTGAGGCTCGGGCTTTCCGAGGTCAGATCCCAGGTAGAGGACTGCAGTTGGCTGCGTGAACACAGCCAAAGGGGGTTAGTGTGCCACAGCTAGCCGGAAGGGAGTGTGGGAAAAAGTCTGGACCTGCTGAAGAGGCAAGAGACCATTGTTTCAGGGTCCTCAAGGAGAGGGGATTCAGAGCACCGCCTAAACAAGCTCCAGAGACGGTTGTGAGCTGCAATTAACAGCACAGGCACAAGAGACAGGCATTAAACATTAAGGCTGCTGCTGCAGCAACCAAGAAGACTGTGTGCAAGCACAGGTCACTATCCACACCTCCCCTCCTGGCAGCCTGCGCAGCCCGCCACTGCCAGGGTCCCGTGATCCAGGGACAACTTCCCCGGGAGAACATATGGTGCGTCTAAGGCTGTTGCAACGTCATGCCGGCCTCTGCTACCACAGGCTCACCCCGCATTCTGTACCCCTCCCTCCCTTCCAGCCTGAGTGAGCCACAGCCCCCTAATCAGCTGCTCCTTTAATGTTGTCCTGGCTGAGCAAAGAACAGACACCCTCTGGCGAGCTACATGCCAACATGGGGCCAAATCTAAAGCTGAACCCCAGGAGCTGTGCAAACAAAGAAGAGAAAGGGAAATTTCTCCCAGCAGCCTCAGAAGCAGTGGATTAAATCCCCACAATCAACTTGATGTACCTACATCTCTGTAATACCTGAATAGACAACGAATCATCCCAAAATTAAGGCAGTAGAATTTGGGAGCAACTGAAGACTTGGGGTTTCCTTTCTGCATCTAATTAGGTTTTGGTTTTATGTTTATCTTAGTTTAGCATTTAGATTTTATTATCATTGGTAGATTTGTTTATTGATTTGGTTGCTCTCTTCCCTTTTTTTTATATATATATGAGCATATATTTCCTTTCATTTTTCTTTTTGTGAGCATTTATGTGTATGCTTCCTTGTGTGATGTTATCTGTATAGCTTTACTTTTACCATGTGTCCTACAGTTGTCTGTCCTTTTTTTTTTTTTTTTAGTATAGTTTTTAGTGCTGGTTATCATTGGTGGATTTGTTTTCTGGTTTGATTGCTCTCTTCTTTCTTTCTTATTCTTTTTTTTCTTTTTTTATTACTAATTAATTTTTAATTTCTAATAATTTTTATTATTTTTTATTTCAATAACTTTTATTTTATTTAATTTTTCTTTCCTTCTTTCTTTTTTTCTCCTTTTTCTTCTGAGCCGTGTGGCTGACAGGAGCATGGGGCTCCAGCCGGGTATCAGTCCTGTGCCTCTGAGGTGGGAGAGCCGAGTTCAGGATATTGGTCCACCAGAGACCTCAAGGCTCCACATAATTTCAAATGGTGAACTCTCCCCAGACATATCCATCTCAATGCTAAGGCCCAGCTCCACTCAACGATCAGCAAGCTACACTGATACACACCCTATGCCAAAAAACAAGTAAGACAGGAACACAACCCCACCCATTAGCAGAGAGGATGCCTAAAATCATAATAAGGTCACAGGCACCCCAAAACACACCACCGGATTCTGTACTGCCCACCAGAAAGGCAAGATCCAGCCTCAACCACCAGAACGCAGGTACCAGCCATCTCCAACAGGAAACCTACAAAACCCACTGAACAAACATTAACCACTGGAGGTAGACACCAAAAACAATGGGAGCTACAAACCTGCAGCCTGCGAAAAGGGGATCCCAAACACAATAAGTTAAGCAAATTTAGAAGACAGAGAAACAGAGAACAGACGAAGGGGTAAGGTAAAAACCAACCAGACCAAACGAATGAAGAGGAAATAGGCAGTCTACCTGAAAATGAAATCAGACTAATGTAAAGATGATCCAAAATCTAGGAAATACAATGGAAAAATAAAAGAAGTGTTTAAAAGGGACCTAGAAGAACTAAAGAGGAAACAAACAATGAAGAACAACAGAATAAATGCAATTAAAATTTCTGTAGAAGGAATCAATAGCATAATAACTGAGGCAGAAGAACAGATAAGTGACCTGAAAGATGAAATAGTGGAAATAACTATTGAAGAGCAGAATAAAGAAAAAAGAATGAAAAGAATTGAGGACAGTCTCAGAGACTACTGGGACAACATTAAACTCACCAACATTCGAATTATAGGGGACCCAGAAGAAGAAGAGAAAAAGAAAGGGACTGAGAAAATATTTGAAGAGATTATAGTTGAAAATTTCCCTAATATGGGAAAGGAAAAAGTCAAGTCCAGGAGGCACAGAGAGTCCTTACAGGATAAAACCAAGGAGAAACATGCAAAGACATATATTAATCAAACTATCAAAAATTAAATACAAAGAAAAAATATTAAAAGCACAAGGGAAAAACAACAAATAACATACAAGGGAATCCCCATAAGGTTAACAGCTGATCTTCCAGGAGAAACTCTGCAAGACAGAAGGGAGTGGCAGGACATATTTAAAGTGATGAAAGGGAAAAACCTACAACCAAGATTACTCTATCCAGCAAGGATCTCATTCAGATTTGATGGAGAAATTCAAATTGTACAGACAAGCAAAAGCTAAGAGAATTGAGCACCACCAAACCAGCTTTACAACAAATGCTAAATTAACTTCTCTAGGCAGGAAACACAGAGAAGGAAAAGACCTACACGAACAAACCCAAAACAATTAAGAAAATGGTAACAAGAACATACATATCAATAACTACCTTAAATGCAAATGGATTAAATGCTCCAACCAAAAGACATAGACTGGCTGAATGTATACAGAAACAAGATCCGTATATATGCTGTCTACAAGAGACCCACTTCAGACCTAGGGACATATACAGACTGAAAGTGAGGGGATGGAAAAAGATATTCCATGCAAATGGATATCAAAAGAAAGCTGGAGTAGCAATTCTCATATCAGACAAAATAGACTTTAAAATAAAGACTATTAGAAGAGACAAAGAAGGGCACTACATAATGATCCAGGAATCAATCCAAGAAGAAGATGTAACAATTGTAAATATTTATGCACCCAACACAGGAGCAGCTCAATACATAAGGCAAATGCTAACAGCCATAAAAGGGGAAATCAACAGTAACACAATCATAGTAGGGGACATTAACACACCACTTTCAACAATGGGCACATCATCCAAAATGAAAATAATAAGAAAACACAAGCTTTAAATGATACATTAAACAAGATGGACTTAGTTGATATGTATAGGATATTCAATGCAGAAACAACTGAATACACTTTCATCTAAAGTGCTCATGGAACATTCTCCAGGATAGATCATATCTTGGGTTACAAATCAGGCCTTCATAAATTTAAGAAAATTGAAATCATATCAAGTATCTTTTCTGATCCCAACGCTGTGAGACTAGACATCAATTACAGAGAAAAATCTGTAAAAAATACAAACACATGGAGGCTAAACAATACACTACTAAATAACAAAGATATCATTGAAGAAATCAAAGAGGAAATCAAAAAATACCTAGAAACAAATGACAAAGAAAACACGGCGACTCAATACCGATGGGATGCAGCAAAAGTGCTGCTAAGAGGGAAGTTTATAGCCATACAATCCTACCTAAAGAAACAAGAAACATCTCAAATAAACAACCTAACCTTACACCTAAAGAAATTAGAGAAAGAAGAACTAGAAAACCCCAAAGTTAGCAGGAGGAAAGAAATCATAAAAATCGGATCAGAAATAAATGAAAAAGAAATGAAGGAAACAATAGCAAAGGTCAATAAAACTAAAAACTGATTTTCTGAAGAGATAAACAAAAATTAAGCCATTAGCCAGATTCATCAAGGAAAAAAGGGACCAGACTAAAATCAATAGATTTAGAAATGAAAAAGGAGAAGTAACAACTGACACTGCAGAAATACAAAGGATCATGAGAGATTATTACAAGCAACAGTATGCCAATAAAACAGACAACCTGGAAGAAATGGACAAATTCTTAGAAAAGCACAACCCTCCGAGACTGAACCAGGAAGAAATAGAAAATATAAACAGACCAGACACAAGCACTGAAATTGAGACTGTGATTAAAAATCTTCCAACAAACAAAAGCCCAGGACAAGATGGCTTCAGAGGTGGATTCTATCAAACATTTAGAGAAGAGTTAACACTCATTCTTCTCAAACTCTTCCAAAATATAGCAGAGGGAGGAACACTCTCAACCCCATTCTACAAGGCCACCATCACCCTGTGACCAAAACCAGACAAAGATGTCACAAAGAAAGAAAACTAAAGGCTAATATCCCTGATGAACATAGATGCAAAACTCCTCAACAAAATACTAGCAAACAGAGTCCAACAGCACATTAAAAAGATCATACACCATGATCAAGTGGGGCTTATCCCAGGAACACGGAGTCTTCAATATACACAAATCAATCAATGTGATACACCATAATAACAAATTGAAGGAGAAAAGCCATATAATCTTCTTAATAGATGCAGAAAAATCTTTCAACAGAATTCAACACCTATTTATGATAAAAACTCTCCAGAAAGTACACATAGAGGGATCTTACCTCAACATAATAAAGGTCATATGTGACAAATCAACTGCCAACATCATTCTCATTGGTGAAAAACTGAAATCATTTCCCCTATCAGTAACAAGACAAGGTTGCCCACTCTCATCGCTATTATTCAACATAGTTTTATAAGTTTTAGCCATTGCAATCAGAGAAGAAAAAGAAATAAAAGGAATCCAAATAGGAAAAGAAGAAATAAAGCTGTCACTGTTTGCAGATGACATGATATTATACATAGAGAATTCAAAAGATGCTCCCAGAAAACTACTAGATCTAATCAATGAATTTGGTAAGTAGCAGGATACAAAATTAATGCACAGAAATCTCTGGCATTCCTATACACTGATGATGAAAAATCTGAAAGAGAAATTAACAAAACACTCCCATTTACCACAGCAACAAAAAGAATAAAATGTCTAGGGATAAACTGACCTAAGGAGACAAAAGACCTGTATGAAGAAAACTATAAGAAACTGATGAAGGAAATTAAGAATGATACAAACAGATGGAGAGATAGACCATGTTCTTAGATTGGAAGAATCAACATTGTGAAAATGACTATACTACCCAAAGCAATCTACAGATTCAATGCAATTCCTATCAAATTACCAATAGCATTTTTCCCAGGACTAAAATAAAAAAAATTTCACAACTTGTATGGAAACACAAAAGACCCCGAATAGCCAAAGCAATTTTGAGAAAGAAAAACTGAGCTGGAGGAATCAGGCTCCCAGACTTCAGACCTTACTATAAAGCTACAGTAGTCAAGAGAGCATGGTACTGGCACAAAAGCAGAAATATATATCAATGGAACAGGATAGAAAACCCAGAGATAAACCCATGCAAATATGGTCATCTTATCTTTGATAAAGGGGGCAAGAGTATACAATGGAGAAAAGACAGCATCTTCAATAAGTAGTGCTGGGAAAACTGGACAGCTACATGTAAAAGAATGAAATTAGAAGACTCCCTAACACCATACACAAAAATAAACTCAAAATGAATTAAAGACCAAAATGTAATGCCAGACACTATAAAACTCTTAGAGGAAAACTTAAGCAGAACACTCTATGACATTAATCACAGCAAGATCCTTTTTGACCCACCTCCTAGAGAAATGGAAATAAAAACAAAATTAAACAAATGGTTCCTAACGAAACTTAAATGCTTTTTCCCAGCAAAGGAAACCATAAACAAGATGAAAAGACAGCCCTCAGAATGGGAGAAAGTATTTGCAAATGAAGCAACTAACAAAGGATTAATCTCAAAAATTTACAAGCAGCTCATGCAGCTCAATATCAAAAAAACAAACAATGCAATCCTGAAATGGGCAGAAGACCTAAATAGCACTTCTCCAAAGAAGATATACAGGTTGCCAACATACACATGAAAGGATGCTAAACATCACTAATCATTAGAGAAATGCAAATCAAAACTACAATGAGGTATCACCTCACACCAGTCAGAATGGCCACCATCAAAAAATCTAGAAACAATAAATGCTGGAGAGGGTGTGGAGAAAAGGGAACCCTCTTGCACTGTTGCTGGGAATGTAAACTGATACAACCACTATGGAGAACAGTATGGAGGTTCCTTAAAAAACAAAAAATAGAACTACCACATGACCCAGCAATCCCACTACTGGGTGTATAACCTGAGAAAACCATAATTCAAAAAGAGTCATGTACCACAATAATCACTGCAGCTCTATTTGCACTAGCCAAGACATGGAAGCAACCTAAGTGTCCATCAACAGATGAATGGATAAAGAAGATGTGGTACATATATACAATGGAATATTACTCAGCCATAAAAGAAATGAAATAGAGTTATTTGTAGTGAGGTGGATGGACCTAGAGACTGTCATAGAGAGTGAAGTAAGTTAGAAAGAGAAAAATACTGTATTCTAACACATATATATGGAATCTAAAAAAGAAAAAAAATGGTTCTGAAGAACATAGGGCCAGGACAGGAATACAGATGCAGACATAGAGAATGGACTTGAGGACACAGGGAAAGGGAAGGGTAAGCTTGGACGAAGTGAGAGAGTGACATGGACATATATACACTGCCAAACGTAAAATAGATACCTAGTGGGAAGCAGCCACATAGCACAGGGAGATCAGCTTGGTGCTTTGTGACCACCCAGAGGGGTGGGATAGGGAGGGTGGGAGGGAGACACAAGAGGGAGGAGATATGGGGATATATGTATATTTAAAGCTGATTCACTTGTTATAAAGCAGAAACTTACACACCAATGTAAAGCAATTATACTCCAATAAAGATGTTAAAAAAAAAGAAAGAAAAGAATATACAGAGAGCAAACCAACCCATGATTATATATATATGATGCACATCTTACTAAATTTTGAAACCATCTATAGCAAGTTAAAATACATAGACCTCTGTGAGTTTCACGAATTAGCCAGATTTGTGCTCACAAACATCACATTGATCAGTGGCTTAAATAATGCATTTTATAGATTTAACAGAAGTTGCAGATAAAGCAGCATACCCTCAGTCCCAGCACTTGTTAATTCAAGAAGCAGAAATATAACACAGAATTCCAATGCAGATGATTTTCCAAACTCCTTAAGTGGTTTCTCTGGAAGTTTAAGAATCATAAGTAACAGAAATATGGCTAAGCTCACTGCTCTGTAAATTCTAATTTATGTTGTTGCCGTCCTGTTGTTCCCTAAGTGTCAAATGTCTACTTGATACACAATATACCAGAGAGTAAAATAATTCCTCTCTTAGCCCACAAAAAGAGATAATCATACGAATTTGACAATGTTACTTCAGAAAGCTGTGGAACAGTCCTTCAAAATTACACTTTTGAGAGCATAAAGAACAGCAATCTTACCACAGGTCAATAAGCCTCCAAAGTGGGCTTCCCTGGTGGCGCAGTGGTTGAGAGTCCGCCTGTCGGTGCAGGGGACGAGGGTTCGTGCTCCGGTCGGGGAAAATCCCACATGCCGCGGAGCGGCTGCGCCCGTGAGCCATGGCCGCTGAGCCTGTGCGTCCGGAGACTGTGCTCCACAACGGGAGAGGCCACAACAGTGAGAGGCCCACGTACCGCCAAAAAAAAAAAAAAAAAAAAGCCTTTGAAGTACAACTTTTCAAACAGCAGTGGTTCCCACATTTAAAGTCAATAAAACCACGATCTTGTAAAGCTACTGAAAATGAGGTGCTGGAACTGGGTGTTCTTTGATATTCAAAACTTTTTCACAGAAGAAACTGACAGAGTCTGAAAACAGCACCTGTCAGAGTTTATACCATTTGATATTGCTGGGAAGGTAAGACCTAAAAGCTGGGAATAGCCAGTTTTCATGTCCTTGTTTCATAACAAAATTTTAGGCTATGGCATAGTGTCAAAATGAATTTCATGATGTTCGTGATTGTTTATTCACAGACGATACTATCCACACTTTCTTAGATTTAATATTCAATATGTTAAAGAAACAGATGTGGAAATATGAGTTTCTTCCTAATTTCAATGTACAGATAATGTTATTCCCACTTATTAATCTAATAAAGAAAGACAACAATCTTCAATTTTTCTTTGTTTGATTAGTTCAGATGAAACAAACTAAAGCCCTTTGGAAAAGTGTTATTCACAACCCAGTTATAATTCACATTTAAATGCACTAAAAATTTTAATAATTCTACTTTATTTTTATGTTCTTCAAATGTGTGATTTAACAAGTGAAATCTCCCCAAGTACTTAAAAATAACTTTGGAGAATCTAGGAAATCAAACTTAAAAATACAGTTACTCAAATTATTTTGATTATCCCAACACAGTTTAGGATGTTGGCCAGATTCATTTACATTTTTCATCTTGAAATCATAAGTCTAAAATCATAACTATACCCCAATAAAAATAAATAAAATAAAATGATGCTATGCTCAGAGATGAGATGAATAAAATATTGGTAAAAATAAAATCAATTGTACACTTTAAGTTGTAAATTTAAATCTAATAAAATCTCAGCCTAATGTCAGATTCTCTTAAACACCTCAGACATTTAAAATGCCAGTTACATATATTACTACTGACTCTAACACCAAAGTGTGATTATGGTAGGTTTGAATTACTATGTCATTTCTGCTTTCAATTCTAACCTTTCCATGTTGGAAAGATACATGTCCAGTAAGGAAACATTCTGATCATCTCAGATGTGTTGGTTGCCATCTCAAAAAGCTGAAGGTGCCAATCAGCCAGTGAAGTGATTTGGGGATGGGGGGCCTACACATATCTTGAGTGATTTCTCCTCCACCAAAGTGGGATACACTGAGCCATTTGTTAAGTTCACTTTGCTAACTGAGGACTCCAGTCCATATTTTTCGGATAGGATGTTAACTTTCATAAGTATTAAAATGTTATAATTCAATATTTTATTTCAGCCTATGAATAGTCACATACTGCTAAAACTGAAAATAACTGTTTTTATTGACTTTCTTATTTTCTCATTTACCTTCATTTTCCATATTCACAAGTCTTACAGTTACTTTAATGACATTCGATTGTATTTTCCATCTGTTTCATAACTTTGGTGATCCACAACTCTGATGTCATCAAATGAAATGTGGAAGAAGGTTGTAAAATAATCAATACAGAAGTGCAGAAAATAATTACACATACAACCGTAGGACTTTCAGTAGATTTAATACTATCATTGGGCCTCATCTAGAATGCTTGAGCAGACTTAGTGGCCAATGGATACTTATAAGACACTTTGCCACAATTGGATCTGTCAGAGTTGATGACATCAATTCTTCACAACATTTCTTTTGATGGATAGAATATATTTCCTTGTTTAAATTTTTTAAATTATTATAAACAAAGGTATTAAGCTTATGAATTTAACCTTAAAGGGAATCTTGATGGAGTTGAATACTGTGTCCATGGTAAAAGGAAAAAATGGAAATTAAATTATATATAATAGGAAGGTTATATTTCTGGTGCCATTTCAGTGGCAATGAACCATTTCTCAAAAGACACAGTCCTGGTGAGAATGTTGTCTTGAGGAATAAGCCACTTTAACTACCAATAGAGTGTTCAGCAGAGCTATTTTCTTCCCTCTACTATTAGTTTTTTAGGGCTGTCACAACAGAGTACCACAAACTGAGTGACTTAAACAACAAAAAATTATTTTCTCAGAGTTCTGAAGACTAAGAGTCTGAGATCAAGGTGTCAGCAGTTACAATCCCTCTGAAGGCTCTAGGAAAGCATCTGTTCCAGGTCTGTCTCCTGACTTCTGGTACTTCATTGGCTGTGGCACCATAACTCCAATGGAATTCTCCCTTTGTGCTTGTCTGTCTCTTTGTCCAAAGTTTCCGTTTTTATAAGAACACCAGTTGTATTGGATTAAGGCCTATTATAATGACTCCAGCTTTATTAATTAACATCAGCAAAAACTTTATTCCCTAATAAGGTCATATGCTGAGGTTCTGGGAGTTAGGACTTCAACCTGTGAACTTTGGGGGGGACACAATTCAATGTATAACACCTCTCTAGTGCTGTCTAAGAGCAGAAGGACCTCCAGAGCGATTTGAAACTGAATATGAGTGAGTGACAAGTCATCATCTCTCTGGGAGTAGAATGTCTTGATACCTAAGATTTAAACATCCTTCTTAAAAGATCTAATGCAGAAGTGCTGAAGGTGTTCACTAATAACAAGTCACTGAAGGAATATTTAAGAAAATCACATGAAGGAATATTTAAGAAAGTCACATGAAGGAATATTTAAGAAAGCAACAATTCAAGATATTTGTCCATAAATGAAGAAAATGTTTTCATATTCTGGAAAGAGTTTAAGTAGATAGAAAATTTTTGAGAAGATAACATTACTACCTCCAATTCTCAGCCCCATTCTTACACCGTTTATGACCCTAGAGAAAGAGGTTTATCTGCCCTTTTAGCTTATGTACTTCTGGAAATAGGTAAATGTGGTTACAATAAGAAAAAAGAACTTTAATTATCTACCATTTGAGCTAATAAAATAAATAACTAAGATCCCTGTAATTTTCAGAAGAGGATATGTCTCCAAAGTATAAACATGATATGACAAAAGCTGAGCTCTGCTATTATATTTTTACCTTATTTTTATTCTATGACCTATTTTGTCCTGCTAAATCAAGAGAACTGAAAGACATAATGTACATTGGTTCAAGGGTGGCAGAGCATCTGATTCCACCCTGAACTTAATAGGGCCCCCTGCTTTACCCACTGTCCCCCAAATGTTTTGTACATCCTTAAGTTGGACATCCTTAGCTGTGCCCTCTTCATCCCCTTTGCACATAATACTATTAAGATTTCCATTGTGTGAATAAAGGACCATTTTGCCTGGGAACTCATGGATGAAACAGAGTAAATTAAAATTGTTATAATATTAGATTATCCTGTCTAGCAGTGAAATATCTAACATCTCATGTATTGGGGAGGCAAAGTCTTAAAAACTGACCTAGGAGTCTATGCTTCTCTTCAAGGTTTCTTAGCTTCTCACTTAGTGATAATTCTACTGATAATGATTTAGTAAGTACGATGTCCACTCCAAGCCTGAAGCACTGTACGAGCAGGTTGCCTTGAGGGAATGACATTGAACAATGCAATAGCCATGTCCTCGATAGGGCAAAGTGGAGCCCCATTTTAGAAGCAGGCAAAACCTCTTCCAATACCACAAGATGCATCTGCCCCAAAACTGAGGATCTGATCACACCCATTTCAATTTCATTCTCGCCCCTTATTAACTATTTTTATGATTTGTTGTGCAACTGGATGTGGCTTAGCTGACACTACTTTTTATTTCAGTTGGCTTTCCAGTCTTTGTTTGGATGTCTGCTTTGCCAAACCTTAGCTTGTAGTTGTGTAAGCACGTTTACTATAGCTTTAGCTCTTCGGTTCTTTCCCAACTAGTCTGGATCTCTGGGAAAGTTCAAGGTCTTGTCTCACCTGCACTGTAAAACGTTTAGGAGGTAGCTCCCAGATTTGTGGATTTGGGACTGGTGCTCTACTGCCCTCTACTGGCCCTAAGCCATACTTTACTTTGGGGTACAACCTTGTCAAAAGCCAAGCATTTCTCAAGGAACTATTCTTTCAAGAATTCAATCAAAGATCTATAAAGTTAACTAATGAAAAGACCTAATATGTATTAAGAACTTAAATTCCCACATACTATACTTGGTTTTTTGCATATATTCATTATTTAACCTTAACTTCTTTGTGAGATAATTGTTATTATAATTCACTAGATAAATTATTTTAAGGGAGAATTGGAGAGATTAAATAATATGCCTGAGAAATTAAGCATATGTCAATGCCTGGGTTTTGCTTTTTTTGTAGTTGTTTGTGCAAGCTGTTCTCTGACTCAATTCACAGGTTCACTACCTCCCTTCCTTCAGAATAAATCCTCAAATGACCCAAATATCATTTTATCATCTTCAGTAATAGGGTTAAAATTTAGTTATCTATGAATCTGGGCTACAGTTCAGATTACTTCTTTTTCTACTGTTCCCAGGACATGGAGTAATGCTATAATAGAAAATAAGCATTGGATGCAAAGTCAAAAAACCTGGATATAAATATCAGGCTACTCCTTGGGCAAGTCATCTGACCAGCCCGAGTCACAGTCTCCTCAGACTAAAAAAAAGGAGAGCACTGCTCTTTCTACCTCAGCAAGGGGTTGTGTGAACCACACACAGGGTGTTGTGAGCTTAGCATGCACTCTACAGAAGTACTGTACATCTGCGTAGTTACTTTAATAAGATCACAGATAATAGGGGACTTCCCTGGTGGCCCAGTGGTAAAGAACCTGCCTTCCAGTGGATGGATGCTAGTTCGACCCCTGGTTGGAGAACTAAGATCCCACATGCCGTGGGGCAACTAAGCCCGCACACCACAACTGCCGAGCTTTTACTCCTCAACAAGAAAGCCCACATGTCACAAACTACAGAGCCCACGTGTCCTGGAACCCACGCACCACAACTAGAGAGAGAAAACCCACACCCACAACTGGAGAGAATCCTGCACGCCACAACGAAGAGCCTGTGTGCTGCAACTAAGACCCAACTCAGCCAAAAAATAAAAAATAAGAGCACAGATTATACATGAGAGAAGGAACACCAGTATTTCCTATTGAACAAAAGTATGTTTATATTAAAAATTCAAACAATAATGATATTCATCAACATGCAAGGGAAGATGTAAACAGTAGAAAGAAAAATAATTATTGATGCAAGAGCTTACTCAAATGAGCAGACATGAACTTAAATGCTTTTTAATTTTATTATCTTAATTCAAATATAATCTAATTTTCCATACCAAATAAGTTATAAGACCACTACTACTACCACTGCTATTACTACTACAACTTTTTTAAATTAGAAAAGGGAAGAAATCATGTTATTAATTCTGCCTCTATATAACTATGGTATAGGATGTTTACAAACTTCCTACAAAAACATTTAGAAATCATCTTAATGGTAATATAATATGAAGCCAACTTTTTCTTTCTGGGAAATATTATCAGCAACGATGTCAACTTTCTTCTCCCATTTATGCTATTCTCATGAGAATTTGTTCCCTTGTGACTAGTAATTTTTCTTCTCACTGAAATTTCAAAATATAAAATAAGTAAGGAAAATAAATAATGTTATTTCAAAATCCTGTAAATTAATCCTTAGGACTATAGAACAACTTAATCTTTATTATCCAGTGCAATTTTCAATAGTTTCCTAAGCTCTTTTCTGCCTCCCATCTTATTTCTCTCAAACTATTGCATCCTAAGAGACCTGTGCAAAATCCAATCTGACCAATTTGCTCCCTTTTTTAAAAATACTTTTAATTTATATCTATCACCTACAAGGTAAAGTCAAATTTCTTTTGAGGGACATACAATTCTTTTCATGAGCAAACTTCTGCTTATCTCTCTAGTGTTCCTTCCACTCCCCACCTTACCCTTTACAATTATATAAAACTGATGACATTTCAAGATTTGTCTTTGTCAACTGCTCATCCCTCTCCATTCCTGGGCTTCTCTACAACCCTTTTCTTCATTTAAAGAATTTGTATTCAGCCTTCAAGGGCCAGAATCATCTCTGCAAGAGAGCTTTCCAAGAAGTCATCCCTAACTTTCCTCAGGAAGTTGGAAATATTTAGGAAATTAACATTTCCTAATCTAAGCCCCACTAGTCACAATTATAAATTATATTTGGTTAATGATATAACTTTAGTTCTAGGCTAAGCATGTCACATACATTAATTATGTAATCCAGACAACAAGCATATGAAGTAGTTAATATTATTATCCTTTTATGAATAATGAAATATAAATACAGAAAGGTTAATAACTTGCCAAAGACCACACAGCTAGTCAGTTGTAAAGTTGAGAATCTAAATTCAGTTAGTCTGACTCCAGAGTCCATTAGCTTTAACCTCTCCGCAGATACTGTTTCCTGTAAACAACACTGAATTGTCTCCTCAAAAGTTCATTTCCTTACCAAGATTTACCAGGGGAGAAAAATCAGGTCATTCATATTTCTGTCTACAACATATCATATGTTATAGTGTTCAATAAATGTTTGTTAAACCTAATCATGCTTTATTTTTTAAATTATGCTATATTTTAATTACTTAAAGCTTTTCAAGGGGAAAATATATACTTATTGGAGTAAAGAATATGTAATATAAATTGTTCTTCTGGAAAGAATTTGAAGTAAATCAATAAAAGCCATGTACATAAAAAGGTTATTAAACTTGTAGATAATAAAACACATAGTTTTCACATTTTTTATAAATCATGCAATAATATGATGAAAAATTTCATGAACACAGATTCTAAAACATCTTCTTAGGGGAGGCTTGTCTTTCCTTGGTTGTTTAGAATCAGTGATACAGAACAAGTAAATAGACCGACCTCTAAGACTAATGATTAAACATGAAGTCTAACTCTGAACTTCATGGTAATAAAAGCAAAAGTATGAAATATGATATGCATGTGTTTCCACTATATTAGGTAAATTTTTAATTAAAATCATAATTTAGTAATAATTTAAATAGTAATCAAAATCATAACATTTTAATAGTAGATATCTATTGATTTTTGTTATATATTAATATATTCCCAAGTTATTTGGAGCAAGCAAAAATGTAATATTAAAATATATATATCTTCCTCAAATAATATAGCTAAAAGAAAATATTATATATACTAATATACGTACATACTTATAATAAGCAGTGTATAACTGTACAAATAGGTAGATCTATACATATATAGTTTAATAGAAAGATTTACCTACTTTACAGTGCACTAGGTTATAGATTTCTATAATGTATTTGCTTGTTTTTGTCCACTTGAAGCAGGTATACCCAAGTTATTCTTAATAGCCAATTGTGGCCACTAAGTAAACAAGTCCCTTGTATATAGTTCTTATGTTGACTAGTTTTTAACATTTACAAGCTATTCAGAAATAGAAAACAGAATGTTGATGTCTAACAAGTAGTACACACCTAAGTAATTTAAATTTCTACCATAAATAATGTAGTTTTCTACATGGTTAATATACTGTGTTATAGAATTGTATCAAGACTTTTATTAATCTTGAGCACTCAGACCAGGCATGTTCATTTGCTGCAACTCTGAACACAAGGAAAAAAATAAAACTTCCTTGAATATAAGTCTTAAAATGGAATCATAAATTCACCTGCTCATCTCTGTAATGGAGCACACCAAAAAACGGTTTTCTCTGGGTTGCAAATATTTGCTACTAGAAGAAAAATAAAAGAATGAGAGAGACAGACAGAGAGACAGACTAAGAGACAGAGCAAGAGAGAGAGATCATTGTGGAGACCTGAGCACAGTCTGAACACGCCCCTCAGCTGGACTAAACTTTAGACAAGTTTTCTTCTGACTATAGACCCCTGACCTCCCTTTTCTTAGAGCACTTACTCTAGAACACTTAAAATTATAGATTTTTTCACTGCTCTTTTGAGATGTAAATCTTCTTAGCCTCTTGCCAGTTTTATAACCCAGGAATGTCTTTCTCAAAGCCCTGGAAGCCATCCCTTTGAAATGTAACCTTTAAGAAAGGTAAAGTCCCTAGCAACCAGTCTCTGTGGGAGGGTAGGAGCCTAACTTCCATAGGCAACATTAGTAAACACAGTGCAATCAGCCAATCTCCTCCCTAAAGTCCCAGTACTTTTCCATTAGATGACCCCAGAGCTTGAAAGTTCTCCCACTTTTTCTTTCAGTAGAGTTCAATTCAATCTCTCTCCCTTATTGCAATAACCTTGAATAAAGTCTTCCTTGTCTGTTTCACTTGGCCAGTGTAATGTCTCTTGGACATATGAAACACTGTTCATACAGATAAAGTACTTTAATCTTTCTCTCATCTTCATATGGTTACTTCTAGAGTTAGAGTCTGTATAGTTAGGTACTTTTTGAAAAAGCATTCTTTGAGTTCCATTATTTAACTAAGTTAGTTTACAAGAATGTTGAATAGAGTAAGATTATGAATATTGTGGTCAGTCACATTGGATATGCTTAATACATTATGCTCATCATAATATTTTTTTCTTAAACACGTATTTTATAAAACAAGCTAATTTCTGTTTCTCTGCCTCCCATTACTTTTTTTCTAACATGATTCATCTATGTAATTTTCCTAGCCTAACTTGTTTTGCTGATTTTGAGTGGCCTTTTATATAAATTTACATAAAGTTCTCTCTCCCGTCTGCTCACTCATTCTTGATTGTTCCGACATTACAAAGTTGTCAATATTTCTATCATCTTATTTATGACAAATTCATATAAATTGAGTTGAAATGTGACAAACTGTTTAAACAATTTCTTTAATTTTGCCTTGGATCCCAGAAAATTATAACAGAAAAAGCAGTAAATAAAAATAAATACAAGTAAGTACATACTATGTTAGAAGGTTTTAAGTACAAGGTAAAACAAAACAAAACAAACAAAATAAACAAGCAAACAAAAAGTGAAATCAAGGTACGTCATACAGAGAGAGAGAGATTTGCCCATTGTATGTCAAGAATATTTTTGGCAGTGTGGCAACTGCTAACATGCCCTTGCCCTCATGTGTTCTGTTGAAAAATGCACAGTAGTTCACATTTAAATGAAATAGGAGTGAGAACTCCATAATATTATTGTAAAAATATTCTTCATAAAAAGCCACTGCATTATATACATGAAATAGATGAAATATTTAGTTAAGAAGTAGCAAATATGGTATTTAAGAGGAAAAAACAAAATGTCTAACTAATGAGATGATGTTAATCTAATACATGACCCAGAGAGGGTCATGAGCTGCAGCTACCAGTGCAGACACCAGAGACAGGCATGAAACATTAAGGCTGCTGCTGCAGCAACCAAGAAGCCTGTGTGCAAGCCTGTATCCACACCTCTCCTCCCAGGAGCCTGTGCAGCCTGCCACTGCCAGGGTCCTGTGATCCAGGGACAACTTCCTGTGGAGAACACGTGGCATGTCTCAGGCTGTGGAACCATCACATTGGCCTCTGCTGCCACAGGCTAACCCCGAATTCCATACCCCTCTCTCCCCCCGGCCTGAATGAGCCAGAACCCCCTAATCAGCTGTTCCTTTAATGCTGTCTTGCCTGAGTGAAGAACAGATACCCTCAGGGGACCTACATGTAGAGGAGGGGCCAAACCCAAAGCTAAACCCCAGGAGCTGGGCGAACAAAGAAGAGAAAGGGAAATCTCACCCAGCAGCTTAAGGAGCAGTGGATTAAATCTCCACACTCAACTTGATGTCCCCTGCATCTGTGGAATACCTGGATAGACAACGAATCATTCCAAAATTGAGGCAGTGGACTTTGGAGCAACGATATATATATAGATAGATAGATAGATAGATAGATATAGATAGATAGATAGATAGATAGATATATTTTTTTCCTTTTTCTCTTTTTGTGACTGTGTAGGTGTATGCTTCTTTGTGTGATTTTGTCTGTATAGCTTTGCTGTTACCATTTGTCCTAGGGGTCTATCTGTCAGGTTTTTTTGTTTGTTTGCTTTAGTATATTTTTAGTGCTTGTTATCATGGGTGGATTTGATTTTTGCTTTGGTTGCTCTCATCTTTCTTTCCTTTTTTTCTCTTTGTATTACTTTTAATTTTTTTATTTTTAATAATTATTTTTAATTTTTTATTTTAATAACTTTATTTTATTTTATTCTTTCTCTTTCTTTCTTTCTTTCTTTCTTTCTTTCTTTCTTTCTTTCTTTCTTTCTTTCTTTCTTTCTTTCTTTCTTTCTTTTCTTTCTTTCTCCCTTTTCTTCTGAGCCATGTGGCTGACAGGGTCTTGGTGCTCCAGCGGGGTGTCAGGCCTGTGCCTCTGAGGTGGGAGAGCTGAGTTCAGGACACTAGTCCACCAGAGACCTCCCAGCGCCACGTAATATCAAATGGCGAAAACTCTCCAAGAGATCTCCATCTCAATGCTAAGACCCAGCTCCACTCAATGGCCAGAAAGCCACAGTGCTGGACACCCTATGCCAAACAACTAGCAGGACAGGAACACATCCCACCCATTAGCAGAAAGACTGACTAAAATCATAATAAGGTCATGGACACCAAAAAATACATGAGCAGTTACAGACCTGCCCACCAGAAAGACAAGATCCAGCCTTATCCACCAGAACACAGGCACTAGTCCCCTGTATCAGGAAGCCTACACAACCCACTGAACCACCCTACCCACTGGGGGCAGACACCAAAAACAACAGTAACTACAAACTTGCAGCCTGTGAAAATGTCACCCAAAACACAGTAAGTTAAGCAAAATGAGAAGACAGAGAAATATAAAGCAAATGAAAGAGCAAGGTAAAAACCCACCAGACCAAAAAAATAAAGATGAAATATGCAGTCTACCTGAAAGAGAATTCAGAGTAATGAGAGTAAACATGCTCCAAAACCTTGGAATTAGAATGGAGAAAATACAAGAAACCTTTAACCAGGACCTAGAAGAACTAAAGAGCAAAAAAACAATGATGAACAACAAAATAAATGAAATTAAAAATTCACTAGAAGGAATCAATAGCAGAATAACTGAGGCAAAAGAATGGATAAGTGAATAGGAAGATAAAATATTACAAATAACTACTGCAGAGCAGAATAAAGAAAAAAGAAGGAAAATAATTGAGGACAGTCTCAGAAACTTCTGGGACATTAAACGTACCAACATTCAATTATAGAGGTCTGAGAAGAAGAAGTAAAAAAGAAAGGGACTGAGAAAATATTTGAAGAGATTATAGTTGAAAACTTCCCTAATATGGGAAAAAAAAAATAGTCAACCAAATCCGGGAAGCACAGAGAGTCCCATACAGGATAAATCCAAGGAGGAACACACCAAGACACATATTAATCAAACTATTAAAAATTAAATACAAAGAAAAATATTAAAAGCAGCAAGGGAAAAACAAAAAATAATATTCAAGGGAATCCCCATAAAGTTAACAGCTGATCTTTCAGCAGAAAGTCTGCAAGCCAGAAGGGAGTGGCAGGACATATTTAAAGTGATGAAAGGGAAAAACCTACAACCAAGATTATTCTACTCAGCATGGATCTCATTCAGATTTGATGGAGAAATTAAAACCTATACAGACAAGCAAAAGCTAACAGAATTCAGCACCACGAAACCAGCATTTCAACAAATGCTAAAGGAACTTCTCTAGGCAGGAAACACAAGAGAAGGAAAAGACCTACAAGAACAAACCCAAAATAATTACAAAAATGGTAATAGGAACATAAATATTTATAACTACTTTAAATGTTAATGGACTAAATTCTCCAACCAAAAGACATAGACTGCCTGAATGGATACAAAAACAAGACCCATGTATATGCTGTCCACAAGAGACCACATCAGACCTAGGGACACATACAGACTGAAAGTAAGGGGATGGAGAAAGATATTCCATGCAAATGGAAATCCAAAAAGGTTGCAGTAGCAATTCTCATATCAGACAAAATAGTCTTTAAAATAAAGAGTATAACAAGAGACAAAGAACAGTACATAATGATCAAGGGATCAATCCAAGAAGAAGATATAACAATTGTAAATATTTATGCACCCTACATAGGAGCACCTCAATACATAAGGCAAATGCTAACAGCCATAAAATGGGAAGTCGACTGTAACACAATCATACAAGGGAAATTTAACAAGCCATTTTCACCCATGGAAGATCACCTAAAATGAAAATAAATAACAAAACACAAATTTTAAATGATACATTAAACAAGATGGACTTGATTGATATTTAAAGGACATTCCATCCAACAGCAACAGAATACAATTTCTTCTCTCAAGTGCTCATAGCACATTCTCCAGGATAGATTATATCCTGTATAAATTTAAGAAAATTGAAATCACATCAAGTATCTATTCTGACTAAAATGCTATGAGACTAGATATCAACTACAGGATAAAACCTGTAAAAAACCAAAACACATGGAGGCTAAACAATATGTTCTGAAATACCAAGAGATCACTGAAGAAATCAAAGAGGAAATAAAAATTACCTAGAAACAAATGACAAAGAAAACACGATGACCCAAAACCTATGGGATGAAGCAAAAGCAGTTCTAAGAGCAAAGTTTATAGCAACGCAATCCTACCTCAAGTAACAAGAAACATCTCAAATAAACAACCTAACTTTACACCTAAAGTAATTACAGAAAGAAGAAGAACAACAACAAAAACCAAAGTTAACAGAAGGAAAGAAATCATAAAATAAGATCAGAAATAAATGAAAAAGAAATGAAGGAAACGATAGCAAAGATCAATAAAATTAAAAGCTGGTTCTCTGAGAAGATAAACAAACATGATAAACCATTAGCCAGACTCATCAAGAAAAAAAGGGAGAAGACTCAAATCAATTGAATTAGAAATGAAAAAAGAGAAGTAACAACTGACACTACAGAAATACAAAGGATCCTGGGAGATTACTATAAACAACTATATGCTTATAAAATGGACAACCCAGAAGAAATGGGAAAATCCTTAGAAAAGCACAACTTTCCAAGACTGAACCAGGAAGAAATAGAAAATATAAACAGACCAAACACAAGCACTGAAATTGAGACTGTGATTAAAAATCTTCCAACAAACAAAAGCCCAGGTCCAGATGGCTTCGCAGGTTAATTATATCAAACATTTAGAGAAGAGCTAACACCTATGCTTCTCAAACTTTTCCAAAATATAGCAGAGGGAGGAACACTCCCAAACTCATTCTACGAGGCCACCATCACCCTGATACCAAAACCAGACAAAGATGTCACAAAGAAAGAAAACTAAAGGCCAATATCCCTGATGAACATAGATGCAAAAATCCTCAACAAAATGTTAGAAAACATAATCCAGCAGCATATTAAATTGATCACACACCATGATCAATGGGGATTTATCCCAGGAATTCAAGGATTCTTCAGTATATGCCAATCAATCAATGTGATACACCATATTAAAAAATAAAAGGATGAAAATCATACGATCAGCTCAGTAGATGCAGAAAAAGCTTTTGACAAAATTCAACACCATATATGATAAAAACCCTCCAGAAAGCACCCATAGAGGGAACTTAACTCAACATAATAAAGGCCATATATGACAAACCCACAGCCAACATCATTCTCAAAGGTGAAAAACTGAAACCATTTCCACTAAGATCAGGAACAAGGTAAGGTTGCACACTCTCACCACTATATTTGAACATAGTTTTGTAAGTTTTAGCCACAGTTATCAGAGAAGAAAAAGAAATAAATGGAATCAAAATCGGAAGAGAAGAAGTAAATCTGTCACTTTTTGCAGATGACATGATACCATACAAAGAGTATCCTAAAGACTCTACCAGAAAACTACTAGAACTAATCGATGAATTTGCTAAAGTAGCAGGGTACAAAATTAATGCACAGAATTCTCCTGCATTCCTATACACTAATGATGAAAAATCTTAAAGAGAAATTAAGGAAACACTCCTATTTCCCTCTGCAACATAAAGAATAAAATACCTAGGAATAAACCTACCTAAGGAGACAAAATACCTGTATGCAGAAAACTCTAAGACACTGGTGAAAGAAATTAAAGATGATATAAACATATGGAGAGATATACCATGTTCTTGGATTGGAAGAATCAATGTTGTGAAAATGACTATTCTACCCAAAGCAATCTACAGATTCAATGCAATCCCTATCAAACTACCAATGGCATTTTTCACAAAACTAGAACAAAGTTTTTCACAATTTGTATGGAAACACAAAAGACCCTGAAAAGCCAAAGCAAGCTTGAGAAGGACATAAGGAGCTGGAGGAATCAGGCTTACTGACTTCAGACTATACTACAAAGCTACAGTAATCAAGATAGTATGGTACTAGCACAAAAACAAATATAGATAAATTGAACAGGATAGAAAGCCCAGAGATAAACTCATGCACATATGGCCACCTTATTTTTTCATAAAGGAGGCAAGAATATACAATGGAGAAAATACAGTCTCTTCAATAATTGGTGCTGGTAAAACTGGACACCTACATGTAAAAGAGTGAAATTTGAACACTCCCTAACACCATACACAAAAATAAACTGAAAATGGATTAAAGACCTAAATGTACGGCCAGACACTATAAAACTCTTAGAGGAAAACCTAGGCAGAACACTCAGTCGTATAAATCACAGCAAGATCCTTTCTGACCCACCTCCTAGAGAAATGGAAATAAACACAAAAATAAACAAATGGGTCCTAATGAAACTTAAAAGCTTTTGCATAGCAAAGGAAACCATAAACAAGACGAAAAAAGAACCCTCAGAACAGGAAATAATATTTGCAAATGAAGCAACTGACAAAGGATTAATCTCAAAAATTTACAAATAGCTCATGCAGCTCAATGTCAAAAAAACAAACAACCCAATCTAAAAATGAGCAGAAGACATAAATAGCTATTTCTCCAAAGAAGATATACAGACTGCCAACAAACACATGAAAGAATGCTCAACATCACTAATCATTAGAGAAATGCAAATCAAAACTTCAGTGAGGTATCACCTCACACCAGTCAGAATGGCCATCATCAAAAAATCTATAAACAATAAATTCTGGAGAGGCTGTGGAGAAAAGAGAATGCTCTTGCACTGTTGGTGGGAATGTAAACTGATGCAGTCACTATGGAAAACAGTCTGGAGTTTCCTTAAAAAACTAAAACTAGAACTACCATATGACCCAGCAATCCTACTACTGGGCATATACCCTGAGAAAACCATAATTCAAAAAGAGTCATGTTCCACAATGTTCATTGCAGCTCTATTTATAATCACCAGGACATGGAAGCAATCTAAGTGTCCATCAACAGATGAGTGGATAAAGAAGATGTGGCACATATATACAATGGAATATTACTCAGCCATAAAAAGAAATGAAAGTGAGTTATTTGTAGTGAGGTGGATGGACCTAGAGTCTATCATACAGAGTGAAGTAAGTCAGAAAGAGAAAAACAAATACTGTATGCTAACACATATATATGTAAATAAAGACACAGAAGTAGAGAATGTACTTGAGGACACGGGGAGGGGGAAGGGTAAGCTGGGACGAAGTGAGAGAGTGGCATGGACTTATATATAGTACCAAATATAAAATAGATAGCTATTGGGAAACACCTGCATAGCACAGGGAGATCAGTTTGGTGCTTTGTGACCACACAGAGAGGTGGGATAGGGATGTTGTGAGGGAGACGCAAGAGGAAGGAGATATGGGGATATATGTATATGTATAGCTGATTCACTTTGTTATACAGCAGAAACCAACACACCATTGTAAAGGAATTATACTCCAATATAGCTTTAAAAAAAAACACTAGGAATAATAGTAGTGCTGATTTGATGTTTTAAAGTAAATAATGTGTCTCTGATGTAAGGCTTAGTGGAAGCACAGGGCCCTTTGGTCTAACTGCAAGCTTATTGTTTGCTAATGTTAATTAACTGAATATTTAATTAAATTTTCTTTACTCTTATGTGGGCACTCATTGACACAGCTGTGCCTCTATCCAGTAATAAAATAAGGTTGAAACATTCTTTTTTATAACCACGTTATTGAAGTATTATTGACGTACACAAAGCTGTACATATTTAAGGTAAATGTCTTGATCAGTTTGGAGATAAGTATACTCCAGTGAAACCATCACCACCATCTATGCCATAACATATCCATCACCACCAAAAGTTTTCTACTGTCCTCTTTACTTATTATTAGTGTTTTCTTTGATAAGTGCACTTACTATAAGATCTACCCCCTTAGAAAAATTTTAAGTATACAATGCAGTATAATTAACTCTAGTTACTATCCTGTACACCTGGATGTCTAGGACTTACTCATCTTTTATAACTGAAGCTTAGTGCTTTGATTAATATCTTCCCCTGTCTCCTCCTCATCTTCTGGCAACTATCATTCTACTGACTGGTACTGAGTTCGACAATTTTAGACTCCTCATATAAGTGGTATATGCAGTGTTTGTCCTTCTGGAATGGCTTATTTCACTTAGTATAATGTCCTCTAGCTTCATCCATGTTTCTGCAAACAGCAGAATTCCCTTCTTTGTTGAGGTTGAATCATATTACATTGTATGTATACACCTCATTTTCTTTATCCTTTCTTTCATCGATGGGCATTAATGTCGCATCTATGTCTGGCTATGAGGATAATGCTACAGTGAACATGGAAGTGCAGATACTCTCTTTGGGATATTTCTTGTTAGTATTTAACTGTTTAAATATAAAAGAAATTTACAGTGCCAAGAAAAAGAATACGAAAAAGAAATATGTAGCTTGATACATGAACCCTGTGAATCTAAATTTAAAAATTCAAAAACAGCTTAGAATAATTAAAATTTTGACAAATACAGCATTTTCTATTACAAAAAAGTATGGGTTTTTCAATAAAATATAAAAATTTTAACCTCACCTTCTACTAACACAAAAATAAATTGTAGATCAATTAACAATCTTGATAAAAAATTGGAAATATTTTCAAATATCTAAAAGAAAATAGGATAATTAGATGAGAACATTTTCAGCAAAGAGAAAAAATACCAAGGGAAAAAAATGAGAAATGATTTTTACCTGTGTATATGTAAGTATTCTTTCTTAGATTATGAAATATTTGACATAATATAAAAAGAAATAACTGACAAAAAATACATGAAATATAATGGATGACAAGCCAATGTTTTTTTAATTAAAGATTTTATATAAATTTAAAAAAAATTAGATGAAGACCCAGTAGAAAATGTATAAAGATGTATAAAGGATTTTACTACACAATTTTAAAATATTGAATATAATAAATAAATATAAATGTTTAACTCCTTGTTTACTTAAATCAATGCTAATTTAAATATTTTTGAAAACATTTTCAATGCTAATATCAAACTAGGTAAGTATGGAAAAGTGCGCAATTTACTGTAAAAGCAATTTGGAAAAATGAATCTATTCGCGTATTTGGCAATTTGTATCAACATTTATCAGAAAAAGTTAAAAGATATTTTGCTTTATGATCTACACTTTACTACTAGAAATTAATCCAAGGGAAATAATTACAGATGTAACCAAAGTTTAGCTACAGGAATATACAATGGTGCACTGTTGACAATAGTTAAATATTGAAAACAGCCATTTGACAAGAAATGTGGGATTATGTAAATAAACTACAATATAGTCAGTCAATGTAGTTGTAAAAAATAAAATTGTAGATAACATATGTGTCATCCTTACTCTTTTTCTCTCTTTGTCTTCCCCTCCCCATAAATATATGTATTTTTATATAACTAAAATGGAATTGTATATTCCTAATTTTAAGAGGGATTATTTTGGGTTAGTGAGGTTATAAAAGACTTTAGTTTGCTTCATTTTCTGATGCATATTTTCAAAAGTGTTCTACAATAAATGTGGATTTATTTTATAATACATAAAATGCAAGTAATAAAAGCAAATCTAAGAGATTTTTCTCTTGTACATTAGAGAGCATGAATTAAGCTAATTAAATGTCCTAAAACTCTCTTAAAAACTAATGAAAAAAGAAAAGACTCATCATAATGGCTAAGAACACTACCTCCCAATTTAAAATTGTGCTTTAGCATTCCACTTGACAAATCTATATGCTTGTCTACTGATTGCTGAAAAAATGGAAGTCATTGCTGGGAACTTTTCTAACTTATCAATCACTCCCTTACTACTAAGTGCTATTTGTAAACTGTGAGAGTAAAATGATTCTTCTCTATGACATAATAAATAATAAAGGAAAATGTATGTTTCTTAAATGTAAAATGCAGGATTTTACTTCTTGGCAAAATGTCTGATTTCCTTTCACTCATATGTACATGTGCACATAGTCATGCATTTTCTTTATTAACAAAAACATTTGATATATGTAGGAAAAACACATTGGGAATACCTATAGCATTTTTGTATGTCAAGAGAGCAAAACTTTAATTGTCATAAATTCCCAAAGATATCCTGGATAATAATATATGGTATGCAGGGATGTGCAGTTTGTACTTAGTAATATACTAATGCCCATGTTAAACCTGCTTTTAGGAGGACATGGCCCTTTCTTTCCAATATATATTTTAGCACCCTCTCAGCAAGCTTTACTGGTTTAAATTTCTTGGATGCCCCAAAAGAAAGATAAATGTTGACAGATTAATGAATATCTGCTGAGCCTGAAATTTGTCCATACATCATGAATTTAATGTCACTCAGTTTCCTTAAAAGGGGAAGAATATATATTGAGCCAGTCCTGCACAGTATAATATTATGCATCCATGGTCCAAATCCAAATAAAGTAGAGTGGTCCTATGGCACTGAATGATTTTTCAAAAAAGTATAAGTTCCAAAGGAAAGTAATTATCCACATCATTAATATTTTTCTTAAACTGTAGTCATCTTTTTCATTTAAATCTATGCAACAGGGGATATAATATTTATTGACATTTTAATCTAAATAGTTTTTATTATCTTTTGTAAAACCAGAAAACTATGGTTATTTAACCATGTGTGTCTTGAAGTTTGTTTTGCAAGTCAAATCATTTTGCATTTAGGAATTACAAACGATCAAATGATATTTCCAAAAAAATTCTCATCAGTACAAAAATGGAAGTATATCTGGAATTACAAGAAGAATTTAACTCAATTCAAATTAAAGATTTTGTAATATGAAACCCATGTTTATTGAAACAAACTTTTTTCAGATATGACTCTAAACTTTTTATATATGATATTACAAAAACAGTACAGTCATTCAGTCAGACTTTTATGGATTTCACCATTTTACTATTTGACCTAGTATTTATAAGTTATATCCCACTTACCAAAATTCTTAATTGAAAATTTTGTACATTTTATATATATATGTGTGTGTGTGTGTATTGTTCTCATATATACTTTGAGAGTTTGCCCTTAAAAATATGTTTTAAGATAGAAATACTTATCCTTTTTAAATGTGGAAGGAAACCTAGCTGTTTTCTTTTTGGTTATTTTTTTTATTGCATTGAAAGATAGAGTATCATCACTCACTTCCTGTGAGAGTTGGAGGATTAAGTTGTTCTTTTCCTCCTGGAATAAGAAACTCATTTTTACTTTGTTGATGATTTCAAAGTATATTATGAAAGAACAAAAGAGGAATGCATTTTTATTTTTGTTTATAGGAGTACAAAATCGTCAAAGTAGAGGTAGGCCAGAAACCCTAGAGTGGAGCAAGGTGGGAGGGTTGATGTACAGAATTCTGGAAGTTAAACCACAAAAAGTCATCCAAGAAAAAATGTCTGCTATCCTCAAAGATTCCAGTCAATGTATCTAATGACACAATAGACAGTTTCAGAGTTCACAGGGGACCTAAATTCTTCACCTCCATGTTTGAACCATATAACTTTCACAAGGCTCAATTTAATGATACCACTGACGCATATACAGTGGATCCTGATTATTCAGAGATTCAGTATTTGCATATTTGTCTACTCACAAAAATTTATTTGTAACCTCAAATCAATACTTGCAGCACTTTTGTAGTTACTGCGGACATGGTACAGTGGAACATGGCTATGTTCTGCCCTCTTATTTCAGCTATCATACTGTAAACAAGTGTCTTTTTCACAATCAATTTAGTACCACATTTTTCACATTTTCTTTTTCATTGGTGATTTCTCTATTTAAAATGCTCCCAAACATAGTATTGCAGTGTTGTCTAATGTTCCTAAGTGCAAGAAAGCTGTCATGTGCCTTCTGAAGAAAATATGTATGTTCATTCAAGGAAGATTTATAGTACTGTGAATTTAATGTTAATGAATCAAAATATATATTAAATAAGATGACTTTAAACAGAGACACACATAAAACAATGTTATATATAAATTGTTAGATAAAATGTTGCGCCTAAGTGCTCACAGGAACAATGAAATGCACTAATTCATTGTTTGAAGCAACTTTATAGAACATAACTATTGCAAATAATGAGACTCAACTGTCTGTTTATCTATTCATCTATCCATCTATTAATTTCTGTATCATGTGTTAAACGTATATATCTAAGTCAACCAAGTCTAACTATTCTTCTTCATAAACAAGGATATATGATTGTTTGATTTTAATAAATACCACAGTTTCAAAAATAATTAGAGACACAATAATGGATTTTAAAATACCCAATGGGTCAAAAAAGAAATCGAAATAGAAATTAGAATCTATTTTGAACTACAAGAAAATGAAAACACAATATATAAAATCTCTGTGATACACCCAAATTTAAAGAGAAATTTACAGCACTAAATGCATATAGTAGAAAGAAGAAACATCTCAAATCAGTGACCTCATAACTCACCTTCACAAACTAGAAAGCTAATTAAACTCACAAACAGAAAAGAAAAAAGATGATAACAATCAGAGCAAAATAAGTTAAACAGAATACACAAGAGTCTTCAACATTTTATTTTATTCCCCTCCTGTCTTTTGCATTATTATGGTCATTTTTTTTTAATTCTACATATATTTAAAATCAACAGATGATATTATTATGTTTCTTACATCTATCAATCTACTTATCTTTCCCATTACTCTTGATTTCTTCAATTCTTGTGTTTTCATCTGGGATCATTTTCCTTCTCATGTAGTATACATCTGCAGGCTATGAAATCTTATTTTTGTTTGTCTGAAATATTTTATTTCACCTTCATTTGTAAAGAAATTGTTGCTGGCTATAGAATTCTATGCTGGCATTTGTTTCCTTTTAGCACAATGAAGTTATACTATTACTTTCTGTTTTGTGTGTGTGTGTTTTTTTTTTTTCGGTACGTGGGCCTCTCACTGCTGTGGCTTCTCCCGTTGTGGAGCACAGGCTCCGGACGCACAGGTTCAGCGGCCATGGCTCACAGGCCCAGCTGATCCGCGGCATGTGGGATCCTCCCGGACCGGAGCACAAACCCGTGTCCCCTGCATCGGTAGGCGGACTCTCAACCACTGCGCCACCAGGGAAGCCCTATACTATCACTTTCTGAATTGCAGCCTTACTCTTCTCAAAAGGTCAGTTCTCAGTCTCAATGTTAACCATCTGATGATAATAAATCTTTTGTCGTTGTCTACTTTTAGTTTATCTTTGAAATTTAGCAGTTTCATTAAGCTATGCCTAGGCATTTTAAATTCCTAGAGCTTCTTGAACCTGTGGTTTTATGCCTTGATTCAGTTTTGGAAAATTGACTAGAACCAACTTAAATACAGCTTTTGTCTATTCTTTCTCTCTTCTTCTGTGATTCAAATTGAATGTATATTAATGCTTTCACCATAACCTATATATCTCTTACAATAACTTTTGTATTTTTCTTCCTCTTTTCTTCCTTATTTCTGTGTTTCAGTAAAGATATTTTCTACTTTCTTTTCTTCAAGTTCACTTATCCCTTTTCTTATGTCTAATCTATAATTAAACATATGTTGAGATCTTAATGTCAGTTACTGTATTTTCCATTTGACTATTTTTAGAGATTTCATTTCTCTGATAAAATTTCCTATTATATCAATGTTTTCATGAACAAATTAATGAGTGATATTTTAGACTGAATAGGATAATAAAATATTTGGTTGTAGGTCTGTATCTATTACCAGTTTTTTTCTTTGGTTTGCAGTCATTTCTTCCTTGATCCTAATATGCCTGGTAATTTTTTAAATTGAATTCCAGACATTGTGAATAAAATATTAGAAAAACTCTGCTCTGGCGATTTTATCTTCTCTCAGAGAGATTTTTACTCTCCTCAATTACCCCCTAGTTGGCAGTTAGAATATGGACAAATCATTTTGATCCAATCAGGATTTTAATTTTTAATATGATAGGAAGCTGTTTCTTTGGTTATTTTGACCACACAGCTTGTGGGATCTTAACTCCCCAACCAGAGATTGAATGCTGGCCCTCAGCATTGAAAGTGCTGAGTCCTAACAACTGGACCACCAGGGAATCCCCAGGAAGCTGGGTTTTAGTCTCTTTGAGGTATGGTCTATTTCTGCCTTGTCCTTATTCTTCAGGTGCAGCTTTTCAAGGGGTTCAAATAAAGTACTGCGTCAATTACTTGGACCCTTCCTCCTTGACAGACTAAACTCCCAATTTTGTTTTCCCAGCATGTTAAACCAGACAAAATATCTGCTTAAGCTTTTAGCTTCATAGTTTTAGCTGTCTTGGTTTCTTGGTCTCTCATTCCACAACAGTTCAAAATTGACAAATGCTTTACAGTGAATGTCAACTTAGAAAATCAGACACACTTCTCAGTGTTTTATGTTTCTTGAGGGTCTTGGTCCTTCCAATTCTGACTGGGTTGGTTAGACTTGTACTTCATATTATTATGTCTCCTTAGCTCTGTAAGACTGGCAAGAGTTCCGAGTTTTTCCTTTCTGCTTGGTCTCTATGCCCTCAGCCACTTAGCAATAAACAATATCTCAAGGGGAAGATTTGTGGAAAGCAGGGCTCATCTTCTGTATTCCGTTTACTAGGATATTGTCCTAACAATTGCTGGCTGCCCTGGATACTCTCGAATGCCTCCAATCAGTAAGGTTTTTCGGTTGGTTGGTTTGTTTTCTGTTTTTAAATCTGCGCTCTACAGTTGTTTTTGGTGAAAAGTTAATTTGATGCAAGCTAATGATTCATAATTTTTTAAAATAAATTTTTTTATTTTATTTTATTTTTGGCTGCATTGGGTCTTCATTGCTGCATGCGGGCTTTTCTCTGGTTGTAGCGAGCGGGGGCTACTCTTCATTGTGGTGCATAGGCTTATTGCAGTGGCTTCTCTTGTTGGGAGCATGGGCTCTAGGTGTGTGGGCTTCAGTAGTTGTGGCACACAGGCTCAGTAGTTATGGCTCACAGACTTTAGAGTGCAGGCTCAGTAGTTGTGGCTCACGGGCTTAGTTGCTCCGTGGCATGTTGGATCTTCCCGGACCAGGGCATTGGCAGGAGAATTCTTAACCACTGTGCCACCAGGGAAGCCCGTGACTCATAATTATATGGAGAATTTTAATTTTAGAAAAGTGTTATTGTTAAGAAATTGTGAAACTGGATTGTCTATTATCAAATAGAAAACCAGTAATTTAATAATATTTTTAAAGGTAATTTTGAGTCACAAAAAGATTCATTAAAGGAATATTATTTGGAAGAAATGCTCACATTAATATATATGGATATATATATATACATATAATGGTTCCTTGCAGCTTACATATTATTTGGGATATTCTGTTCATGGTAAAAATACATCTCATTACTGAAGGTGCATTTACACTTTCAGCTTGTTTTGTGAAAGGCAAAACACAAAATAAGTATGGCTATAATATTTACTTGTTATTATTCTCTTCTTTTGTGTTCTTTACTGACTTCAAATGTGAAATCGTATGAGCATTCTGAAGCTTCATGAGACTGACTGAAATGTATTTTTGTTGCCTTTTTGTTGAATGGAGTCCAGGCTGGGGTCATCCTTGTGCCATGCTCTTTGTTCACTTATGTTAATGATTATAAGTAATCATTCCTTAGATCAAGTCCACATAGAACCTTTGTCATATAGTCTACATAATGGCATGTAGAAAGTTCGGGAATATTTATAATATTTTTAATTTTTATGTTAAATTTTAAAAGGACAACTTTATCACTTCCATGAGAAAGAGATTAGCATGCTCTTAAGATAGATTCTGTACTAAAAGCCATATTTGAAAATAAAAATCACATTTTAAGCATTTTATTTTCTAGTGTCTGATATACCAGTTCTTAATATAAATTTAACTTGCAAACATTTACTAAATATCTCATTCATATTTGTGAGACATTATGCTTACCTGTGTATTAGGCACTTTTTTCCCAAGAAGGGTTATTTTCTTACGTTGCAACAACAAAGATCAGGATGAAATTCTAGGACCACAGGAAAACATCAGAAGACAAGAATACAGTAGGAAGTAAAATAAAATCACCTTACTTTTCGTAATTAGAAAAATCATTATCCTAATCCCTCAGTAAATCTTCCATGCC
Source organism: Leucopleurus acutus (assembly GCF_964270905.1). NCBI lineage: Eukaryota > Metazoa > Chordata > Mammalia > Artiodactyla > Delphinidae > Leucopleurus > Leucopleurus acutus. The sequence goes on along the minus strand of NC_139159.1, from coordinate 25,341,507 downwards.
CTTCTCTTACGAATGCCAATATTGTTGCTATTGTACCCACCTCCAGTGCAGCCAGGTAGCCAACAAACTAGCTACCTGCATGTTAATGAACCACTTTGCTGACCACTCAGGCCACATTGTAGAAGAGGCGGAGCATGTAGATTGTTACAGCAGGTCACAAGGCATGAAGTGTTTTTAGAGTAGGTCAATGAGAGGACAAGACTGCTTGTTGACCCATAAACTGGACACAGGCAGTCAGAGTTTCCTTACCCCATCCCCTGTACTTGGAATGTACATTTGGCCCACTGTTCCCATACTTGGAGCCATTTCATTAGTACAGTCTTGAGAGAGTAATGTGTTGTTGAGACCATCTGGACTGGATAGTGACTGAATCCTATTAAGACCTCTAAATATTCTGTCCAGTGGGTGCAGAGATCTACTCATTTTGCAGCTGCCCAAACAAGCCTCATATGTGAGTTACCTACCAAAAATAAATTATAGTACTTATATATTGTATTAGTCTTTTTTTTTTCTAAGCACCTACAAATAAACTAAAAGGAAAGTGAAATTGCTCAGGTGTCTTCCCCCTTGTGAAGAAAGATTAGTTCCTAATTGTAGCCGATCATGTTACATATATGTGCAATATATAAAGTAGTGTTTAAGAGTTCAGACTGAACTGGCTTTAAATTTAGGCACCTCAGTGTAAATTTGACATTTTACACTTAGCCTCTCTAAGCTTTAGTTTCTGGTCCTGTAAAATGTTTTGTGGTTGCTGTGAGAATCATAAAGAATATAGCAAACCTACCACAATACCTGCACATGGTGAGTATATGGCTATTATTTTATCATAATTATTATTACACCTGATTTTATCAACAGGAATAAAAAATATTTATTTGGTTCAGTGGAAAATTGACTCATATATTTATGGCAGGGCTTGAGCATCTAAATAGCTCTAGAGCTCTTATAAAGCTCTCAAACTCAGCACATTCAGCTGGTCCAGTAAGAATAACCCACATTCATATCAAATAATCAGCATTTCTACTGATAATTCTCCACTTAAAAATTTTGTAAGAATTTATTAATATTAATTAATTATGAATGCTTATAGGAGTTTTATTTTTATGTTTTATAAAAAATAGAATCCTACTCCCATATTACACAACTACCTGCTTTTTTCTGTTACCACAAACACCTTTCCAGTTCAATACATATTTGTTGTTGCTATTGTCAACCACAGCACCAAAGCTAGAAAACTAAAAAATTATTATTTATTTGTCTCTTTGTCTCACTCCTGCATTTGATTTGATCATCAGATTTTAACTCCTAAATATTTACCAGATTAAATTTTCTATGTCCTTATTATAATCACTTGATTTCACTCCCTCAGAAGTTATTTTCATAACCATCGCATTATCTCCTTAATTGGACTCCTTCCATTTGGGCCTTTGTACCAAGTAAAATCACTCAACCATATTCTTACTAAATTGCATCTCTGACTTTATTACTTTTTTGCCTAAGTGTTTTCAAATCCTCTCTTGAGAAGATAAAGTCCAGGCCTTGCATAATGAAATTCCTATTTGTTTCTCCAACTTATATACCATACTTCCTATGTTAAACTTTATCTTCAAGCAAACTATGCTGTTTTTAAATTTTCCTACATGTACCCTTCCCTTCTATCTCTTCAGGTTATTCCCTATATGTGGAATTCCCATTCCCTAAATTTATTATTGCTGAACTCAATTGTAGCATCATTCAGTTGAAGCAATACCATCAGTTCCCATACCAGCCCACTCCATATAATCTAGGTGACGTTCTTATGAGTCCTGTGACATCCTCTGTATAATTTTCACATTTTTCATGTCACATTAAAATGCAATTTTTTATTCATAGGTATAATTAAGAGTATTTGGAAGTCAAGAAAATTTTCTTATTCCCATTATATTGTATGCTTCTAGTACATACATTGATAGTAAGTGTATTTTAAATCAAAATTTTAAGTCAAAAGTAAATTTCAGAGGTCAAATGAACATAAACTGTTTACTTTTGAGGACTTAGGAGTTGAAAAGAATGAGAGATTAAAAACGTTAATGTTTCTATTTTTTGATAGCTAGAGTATGATAGTGCCATAATCTGAGTTGAGGAATATAGAAGGAAGATCAAACCTTGGTAATAGTATGAAAAATTGAGGTTAATAAGAGATATCTACACTAAACTCAAATGAGAATGTGTAATAAGAAGTGTTATATAGAAACCAAAACATCAAAGTAAATCAAGAGAAAGATGGTCTAGAGATAGAGATGTAAGACTTTCCACTCTAAAGTTGAGATTAGAAGTCTCTTAGGAAGATTTTGTGGAGGGAAAAGAAAGTCTTCTACAATGCAATTCTATTTGTTTTTCCTGATAGGAACAGCATCATTTAAGGGATGTATAAGCAGTGAAGAAGTTTCAATAAGAACTCATTATAAACAACCCAAAAGTAGGAATTAATTGACTCAATAAAAGTCACAAATCAATAGCCTAAAGTAGTCAGGACTCATAACACAAAAGAGGAAAGTGAGACTCATGAAAAAACTTCTGGTAATATAGTGTCAACATATTTTGTTCTTAGTTCTGCATGTGACATTGTGTCTCAGTGTCAGAAAGATACAAAGTATTGGGTTACTGAAAATAGAATATCTTATATTAAGGAGACAGCAACTCTTTAGCACTATTTGATGATTTCCACACAGAGACTTGGAATCTTTCTTGCCCAATATTCCCTCTTTTCAAGAGAAGCTGGAAATCATTCTGTTCCCTATTTTAACATATTAAACAGTGCATGAAAAAAACAAAGGACATTTCCAGGTTCAGTTCAGGCTGATGATCACCATTTTGGAAATTCTGTAATACTTGGATAAAGTCTATGTTTAAGTGAGTATAGAAATATCTGATTTAAATAAATGAAGTTCCAAATATAGGCAATGATTTTCTTAATACATGTGCAAAACACTGAAATTTATGTAACAGCAATATAGCTTCAAGATGGTCAGATTAGGTTTCAGAAAACATATTCTTTCATCCTGATTATATTACTTAGTAAATATATGGGAACATCATTTACTCATCACTCTTTGATAAGAATCAAATGAGAAAAGGAAAATGCTTGGGAAGTCATAAAATACTTTAAAAAATCATAGCATCATATTTAAATTGTATTAATAATAATGATTACTTTTTAATCAGTAACTTCAGTGTGGTTCTTTGTGATTTATGTCATATATATATATATATATATACATATATAGTATATGCAGGATATACAGAAGTATACTGTAAAAATTCACCTCCTCCTCTCTCCACCACATATAAACAGCAGCCCAACATAATGCTTCTCACTCCAGCTCATCACTTTATGAAGATAGACCACATGTGAGGGAGAGTTACTTTGCTCCAAACTTACTGCAAACTTATTTTAAAAGGGTATTTGTATGTATTATTTTTAGCTTAATTTTTAGTGAGGAAGACACTGCATGTATTAATCATTTGAAATGAAAACTCCCTCAAAACAAGTGTAAACAATTTCATAACCATGGCAGGTAATTTATACTAAATTCTCTTCAAGGTATAGTAATATATATTAACACACTTAATTCTGAATAAGTCACATATTCCATTAATCAGTTAGAGAAATGAAGATGACCACATTTGATAATTTCTAGTAGAAGGATGAAACATTCTTTGAATTATAGTTAGTCACCTACCAACCAAAATCCCCATACCATAAAAGAATGATTTCTGTATGACCTCAATGTCATGTTAGTAAGCTAGAAATAGTTAAGAAGTGTTCTCAGGCTTCCAAAGAATTAAAAAAAAAAAAAACTTCAAAGAGAAAATGTAATCATCTGAAAAAGTGTGATAAAGTATGCTCATTGGAATTGAAATGGTCCTGGGTTTAAAAGTTTAAGAAAGTAAATTAAAATGCCAAGCACAACGGGTAACTTTAGCAATAAAGAATATGTTTCACTCTCACATTGTAAAAGGAAAAGAGTTCAGTCCAATTAAATATTCATGAAACAAAAGATCAAGGTTTTAAGTCTTAGATCAAGTTCAAGACTGAGCATAAACTAATGATCCAATAGTTTATATGAATATTAAACATTTATTAGAGGAATTGTTACTCAGAACCACTCTTTGGAATGGATTCTATTTTACTTTGAGAGTTAATTTTACTAATTCTGGGTAAGAAACTTGACACAACATAATTATATCCAAGAAAATATATATTTTGGATTAGTCAATTGATGTGTTGCCCTAAGTTTCAGTAGTGATAGATGCACTGAGTAATTGTTTTTTATTATATTGTGGTTATAGTTCTTCCTCCTCAAATCTTTTACCTTCTCTTACATATGAAAATTAAATGAGTTGATAAGCAAAGATACATATGCAAATTTGGTCATTATACTTTGCCCCCAAACTTGCTGCAAACTTAGCTTAAAGGTGTATTTCTATGTGTTAATTTTAGCCTTAGTTGTTAGTGAGGAAGACACTGCATGTATTAATCATTTGAAATGAAAACTCCCTCCTGAAATCTCCCTAGAAACAGGTGTAAGAAATTTCATTTCAAAAGATTGATGGAATAGAAATACACGCAAAGAAGCTTTGACCAATTTGACATCCTCCTCGTAAAGATCCAAGAAAAAGTGAGGTTAATCCAACCACAGGCAGAATGCCTCCTCTGAGTGTGTATAAACCGGTGAGATGTGCAGGAGGTCTGAAAAGCAGCTGAGAGTTCCCACGAAAATAATCATCCGCTCTTCACACCGAGAGGCAGCAAGAGCTTCCGGTAAGATAAAGTTCCAGACATTAAATCCATTCTCAGCGCAGCCGGCCTGCGGCCATACTTCCCCCGAGGAGGCATCTTGTCCATCACTACAATCAGTTCAACCAAAGCGTTTTATCCGTTTATTTATTTTCAAGTTGTCAGCGACGTTTTAGAAAGCAAAGGCAGACAAAGCTTCTTCTAAAAAGCCTAAGGGATCTGTTATTCCTTTTGAGCAAAATAACCTGCAGACATTTTTGCAAAACTACTGGTAAAAAAAGCTGTGAGTACCAGTATGTTGGCTGAACCAAAGTTGAGCACGTCCCACTACGTGCTAGTGTAAGTACCAGTGCAGGATAGTGAAATATGAAATTTAGAAGGGGGGAAGAAAAACTAACAGGCGTGGAAAGACTAGATAGAGTATACAAACTTATTATTACACGAACTCTTTCTCATTTGTCCAGACTCGTGTTTGTCTTGATATCAGCAACTTTTACATAATAACAAAATGGTATTTGAAATTAGACTGTGCACTATCACTAAAACACCCAAAGAAAGAAGTCACTGGGATAAGAATTCTTGTATCCTCCTCAAAGGTATCATGTCTCCTATTTTATTTTAACATCTGCATTAGTTTCTGTATTATACAATGAGCATCTAGAGTGCATGGGTGTTGATTGCTCTTTTCTGTGCACACGGGATTTCACAGTCATTGTCATAGAGGGTATTCAATAAATACTTATTGAATGTTTTAATGAATAAAATTTGAGATCAAAGGGTCTTAACTTTGAGTCAATAGAGAATATTTAACAGATCAATTAACCCCTAAATTTGTAAACAAAGTACTTGTGTTAATGTACAAAAGTTCATTTTATTTCTGTGGAGAAAATCCATACATTTCATCACATTTCCAAAGGGCATCAGGACTTCCTCTCATAAATTATTGTTTCTTTTCTTTAAAAAATATATTAAGATGATCTTTTGAGGCAGTGTGGTATAAGAGAAAGGTCAAGTTCTTTCCAAAACCCTTCAAAATACCTCGTACTTCACAGTGATTTGTAAGAAACATTTCTGTTAAGTTAAAGAAAGAAGACAAGTATGTTGATTAGGATCATTTGTTTTCAACATTGTAATGAGATTTTACTCAATGCAGTAATAAAAAAATTAAACAGTAAATAAAGGTGTGAAGGTTGAAAAGAATCATAAAGAAGAGTGTTATTATGTATACATGATTTGATCATTTATATAACAAACATGGGATAATGTATAGACAGTAATTAGTATAAAAGAGTTCAACAAAATTGCCAGATAACAAGATCCATAATTTAAAACAATTGGAGTTACAATAAATTAGGGGAAAAAAGTAAAGAACACATAATTTAGAAGATTTATTTACTAAGAAGCTTAAATTATAAGAACATTGGAATATATCTAGCATTGAATGTACATTTTATAAAAATGTAAAACTGCATTAAAGGACAAAAATATTAAATAAGTAGAAACTTTATAAAATAAGTAGTAAATAAATGGGAAGATAGAACATTCATATAGTTTCATTTAACAAGACACAAAAGCACAAACTCTAAAAGAAAATAATAATAAAATTGATCATATTGAAATTAATTATTCATTTAACAAATGACCCCATAAAAGACAGTCTACTCAGAAGAAACAAATAGTTTCAGAGTATATAAGTGGTAAAGATATGGTATCTAGAATATGTTTACAAATCAAAAATAATTTTTTAAAAATTTGAACTCAGTATATGGTAGTATTGGGAACAGGCATAGAAGTCAGAGTAGAAATAGTTATTATCACCATCAATGTCACCATTACTATGGTTATTTAACTTGGGCTTGATGAAAACAATCTTCTCTTCTAGTTCCTTCATTTTCCAGATCAAGCTGTAATAGTCCTGAGAGGTCCCAGCCAAAATCTCAAAGACTGCCAAAACTAAAGTACTTTTTTAAAATCCCAAATCCATATCTCAATCTGTTATCAGATACTTAATCCACTGACTGAAATTTTTTGTATAAATAAATGCTTTTCTATGCAGCATAATAGTTAAGATTCAACCACATAGTAAGGGGAAAAAATACTCATAACAAATTGAAAGGGAAGTTAGTCTAAAAAGAGTTAGCTCAGCATAAGAGTAGTAGAGTAAGCCATGGCCAGTCATGACAGCAATTGTAAAGCAAAATACTAACTAAAACAATCCATGACTTCTTTTTAATCACACCTTATCAGTTAATTTTGTGGTTGATATCCATAAATAACAGTGAATTAAAAATTAAGTAGGTATTTTAATCATATTCTCTAACAATAAGATTGATGTATGTTACATTATAAATGTTAATGTTGTATGTTTACATTATTAAATATCTGAAGATATTTGGAAGTTTTAAAGTGTAAACATTATATAGAAAGCCTTTGTGAGGATGGTGAGGTGAGGGGGAAGTGGGTGAAGGTAGTCAAAAGTACAAACAGTTATAAGATAAATAAGTACTACGGATGTCATGTACAACATGATAAATATATTTAGCACTGCTGTATGTTCTATAAGAAAGTTGTTAAGAGAGGAAATCCCAAGAGTTCTCATCACAATATTTTTTTCTTTTCCTTTTATTTATTATCTCTATGAGATGATGGATGTTCATTTAACTTATTGGGATAATCATTTCATGATGTTGTAAGTCAAATCATTATGCTGTACACCTTAAACATATACAGTGCAGTATGCCAATTATATCTCAATAAAACTGGAAGAAAAAACTTTTTTTTTTTTTTTTTTTACGGTACGCGGGCCTCTCACTGTTGTGGCTTCTCCCGTTGCAGAGCACAGATTCCGGACGCACAGGCTCAGCGGCCATGGCTCACGGACCCAGCCGCTCAGCGGCATGTGGGATCTTCCCGGACCGGGGCACGAACCCGCGTCCCCTGCATCGGAAGGAGGACTCTCAACCACTGTGCCACCAGGGAAGCCCGGAAAAAACATTTTTAATAAATAAATAAATAAATATTATATGGAAAGAATGCATTTTCATTTAGAAGTCATGACTCCTAAATAGTTTACAAGGTGTTGGTTCTGTCAGTTAAGGGCTTTTTCAGGATGTCATAATGTCTGTAAAGGAACAATTGTTACATATTTCTAATAATCTGAATATTTTTTCTTCGTTATGTCTGGTAATGATTTTTGCTTTTAATGTATTTTGTGTCATATTAACATAGTCATGCCAGACGGAATTGTTATTTTTCACCTTTTTACTTTCAATTCTCTGATTTCTAAGATTTTGGATGTGATCATTTACATAGTATATAATTGGAATTTGGGGGTTTTTTGCAGCCTTTTTCTTTTTAAGTTTCATTTGGAATATTTTTTTCGTTCACATTTAATTTACTTACAGATATATGTATATAGATCTATATTTACCATCTTATTTCACACTTTCAATTTAGTTCATTTTTTTTCTTTTCTCCATTATTGCCTTTTGGTTGTTGTTCTTTTAATTTATTTGAGTATTTCTTCTCACATTCTATTCTTTTTTCCTTTACTCTATTGGACTGTATTACCTCTATTCTACTCTTTTAAGTTTAGTCTAGAAATTGCAACACACATATAATAATTTCTCAATATTGAAAATTGATCAATACACTTATTCTCCTCTTTGATCATACAAGGACTTCAACTAATACTTTTCCTCACTTACACATTGTTGTTTGTTTTAATTCTATTTCATACCTTTTAACCTCACAAAATATTATTTGTTTTTAAAAGATTAAAGATCATTTATATTTACTACATATTTACCACTTATTTTATTATTCATTCCTTCTCACAATCTCCAGTGATTCCCCTGGAATCTCTTCTGCCTGAAATACAACTTTCAGATTTGCCTTTAATGAGGATCTGTTGGTGGGAACATTTTTTCTGATTTTGGTTTTTCTAAGATGTCATTTCTTTACCCTAATTCTAGACATTTATTTTCACTTAGTGTAGAATCCTAGGCACTTCTTTTCTTTTCTTTTAGTGAATATATCACTGTTCTTTGGCTTCCACTGTTGCTACTGCTGATACCAAGAAGCTGTCAGATTAATTGCTCCTCCAAGAATCTGTGGATTAGTGTATTTTTATTTCCAGAAATATTCCAAACATTATTTATTCCAATATTATTTATCTTCTGCTTTTCTATTTCCTATCCTTATAGAACTCCAATTAGACCTATGTTGGACTTTCTTATGTTACTACTCCATGGCTTTTTATCTCTATGATTTCCTTCTCTTATTACCTCTGTTTTACATTCTAGATAATTTTTTTTCTTTTCAGTCTAGTAGTTAACTAATTTTCCTATGGTTTCATCTAATTACATGTGAAATACATCCATTAGCTATTCAATTTTATTTCCAATTATTTTAACCTTTATTTCTTAGATATTGTTTTTGCAAATCTGTTTGGTCCATTTTAGTAGTTTCCTGCACCTTAAAGATATTTCCAAACTTGTCTTATTTTAAGCATGTTAAGTATTATAATTTAATAATACATGACAGATGGCTCTGATATTTGAGGTCTTTGCAGGTCATTTCCTCTTTCTAGTGTTTTGTTTTATTTTGTTTTTAAATTCTTGCTCATGGTCAGCTATTTTTTTTCCTTGGCCAGTTATTTCTGGGAATTATTTGAGGTCTAGAATCAGTGGGCCTCCTTCCAGACAGAATGGACATTGGCTTCTGCAAGGCACCTTGGAACACTCCCACTTTAAATGAAACTCACATCTCAAGGTATTTTGGGCAGCCTGGATGATGTGATTTGTCTTGTGAGTCATCATTGACAATCTTGTGGCTATAATGTCTCACAAGATTGTGTCCCTTACTCTGTTCAGTGAAAAGGCAACTTTTCTTGTAGCACTTGGAAGTGTTGAAAGGATGTTGGTTTCCTCCTGGTTCACACATACTAAGAAGTTATAATTCTTCCAGCTCTACTCTTGGTACCAAAGAATTCTTTCCTCCAGCAGACCTAGACCAGCTTTGCCTCCTCACTCTTTTCTCCTTTCCTGATTATAGACTATAAATTTAAACTCAAATTCTTCAAGTTTGGCAAAAGCCAGTGGAGTAAAAATAATTCCTTTGCTTAGCACAATATTCTGGGTTCCCACTTTCATTAAAATTTTGCCTGCTAATGCTTTGGTAGCCTGTAAACTTCTCAATATTTTTAACATGATTGAAAGATATATAGATATTCATAATTTTAAACCTTTCAGCAGAAAGTTGTCAAGTCCCTAAATAACACCAATGACTACGGTTGCTAGGTCAGCTTGCCACAGTTCCATAGAATGGATTTGGAAGGACAGAACAAGCCCAAATGTGTTTAAACAGTTTATTACTTGTGCCATAGCCAGCAACACTAACTTCATGTCCACACTGGCTACCCTTGCCCTCCTCCCAAGTCCCGTGGGGTAATGTAGAGGCAGGCCAACATGAACACCACGTACATAAGGGTTAGGGTTTTGTCATAGCTAAGGAATCTCAAAATTAGGAAGCCCTTAATCTTTAAAAAAATTTTAAAACTACCAAACCTTTGCCCACAGAGAATCATTATCTTTAAATTCGTGGTCAGAAAAAAAAAGTCTGCCTCTGACCTGGAGAAAGACATGTCTCTAGCTCCCAAAGATGTCTGCATTTCAAACATAATTGACAAAAGCTGTCTGTCCCCTTGGTTCAGAGGACATGCAGATAAGAATTATCTCAGATAAGAAGATAAGTCCCAATTCCAGCTAGTCATATTAATGACAATAGAAAGAATCTTTCTAAAATGTAATATTGGCTATATACAAAAGAAATTATGTAATAATATATTTTAAGACAAAATAAAATAAAAAGCACTCAAGTATCCCTTTCAGCCCACAGTTTTGAAGGAAAAAAAAATTCGATGGAAAAGAGCAACCTCTTTGAATTCAGCAAGAATCATTTCAGTCGTTCATAAAGTTAAAAATCATTTATCGAGTCTCTGCAATGTGCTAGATTTTGGTGATAAAACAATTAGAAAAGAACACATTATCAAATAAAATAAATATAAATTAGCACTTAATTACAACAGGTTCTTTGAACCAGCTTTTGAGAAGAAGCCGTTTATTTTCTACTTAGCCTACAGCTCTCAACAGAAGCATCACTTCTCCAGAGCAGCCTTGGTTGATAACCTCATCACCATCCCAGTCTAGGTCAGGTTCTATTTATTTGTTTTAATGTGATTTCAAAGAACCATGTTCCTTCCTTTTGTTGTAATTAAGTGCTCATTTATAGTTACTTAAACTTTAATACCTGTTTTCACATTTATAAAATAGGGATAATGGTATATCTATTTCCCTAATAAAGTTGTTATATGGATTAAATGAGTTGATATTTGTACAGGATGTAGAACAGTACTGGACATAAAATAAGAACTCTATAAGTTTACTTATATATAAGTTCATAATTCTATATATCAACCAATATATAAATAAACAACAAATAAATGTCTTTATTGCTTCAAAAAATGGTTTTAAATTCTTTATTTATTTTTCTGGAAATCTACAATTTATCACAACATTTTAAAATGCAAGTTTCACACTGGGAATTATGACTATTCTATTAACATATCCTCATTTTTTGGAACTTAATATTTTGATAATTTAGAACATTGTCCCATGACACCTTGGCCCTGGGCTCTTCTCACTCAGTAATCTTTCCATTTTTTCTCTCTGAATCATTCTCACACATGTGGTAAGATCTACTTGCATATCCTCTTCAGAACGATGGGATAATAACCACACTTAAGATTTGATGTTATGATCTATTCTGTAAGGCTGAATCTTATTTTATTTATTCTAATTAAATTAATAATTTCATAATAAAAAAAATCAGTACATTGTGATGATTTAATGGATAAAATAACTTATGTATGGTTTACATTTTAGAAAAAAACTGAAGTAATAATCCAATACCAAAGACAAGTGCCATGCAGTATCTAAAATGAAAAAATACAAATACCACAAAGTTTGAAAAATCTTTAGGCATGCCCTGAGAGCAAATCTTGTGGGTGTATATGTGTGTGTTCCAAAACAAACAGATGTTCTTTGAGAACTGTATTTTTCTTTTATTTTTATGTTTCTTTAAAAAAAAATCTACTTTGGACTTCCTTGGTGGCACAAGAGTTAAGAATCTGCCTGCCAATGCAGGAGACACAGGTTCAGTCCCTGGGCCGGTAAGATCCCATATGCCGTGGAGCAACTAAGCTCGTGTGCCACAACTACTGAGCCTGCACTCTAGAACCCACAAGCCACAACTACTGAAGGCTGTGTCCCTACAGCCCATGCTCCGCAACACGAGAAGGCACCGCAATAAGATGTCCGTGCACCGCAACAAAGAGTAGCCCCTGCTCACTGCAACTAGAGAAAACCCTTGCGCAGCAACGAAGACTCAATGCAGAAAAAAAAAAAAAAAAAAAAAAAACATTGCTAACTCAAGCAAGTTAAGCTAAAGAATAACCTCAAAATCTTAAAAATATATAGTTCAAATCATTTGAAGATTTTTGTACAGAGAAAAATACTAGGTTTTTCATTATTATATGTACTCAAAAATAATTCACAGCAATAATTAAAAATATCTGTGTATTTTTTAAATGTTCTAAACTTTTAATCATTACCTTTTTTAACACTTATGAGGTATATGTGACATATCTGTATGATTTGGAAATACTGATTTGGGGTCTCTGTATAGACCATTTGATTCTAAAAGAATAAGACAATCATTTAAACTGCTGTACTGGAGTGATGGCTGTGTCCAAGATTTTCCTCTTTCTCTACCCAATAAAAATCTGGGTGCATTATATAATTTTTAGTGTCCTAAGGGCCATGACATGTCATGAATCAGTGGAGTTGCTTGATAGATCTTATGAATATCACCCTGCAAACTGCTCTCCAGGCTGTATTTTCTCCTTTATATTCTAAACAGCAACAGAGAACCAGGGAGCAGCTGTGCTATGCATTCATTCTTGTTAACCTAATGCCAAAACAAGTAGGCAGTTAAATTAATAGCTATGCAGAGGAATGAAGTGTTAGTGGAAGAATCCATCTCTGTCTCATAATTTAATGTCATATAGAAAGGACATCCTGATGTTTGCCTCACCTTATCACACTTCAACCAGATTTTTATTTATATTCACATTTGTACTTTGCTATGTACTTGTAAGGGTCAGAGTGGCTTTCAAAAATACACGTAGCACACAATACCAAGTGAATTTAAAATAGTTTAAAATTTGAGGCAAAGGAATATATGGTGTTGCAGTAGGATGGGAAAAGAGTTTACTATGACATTTCAAAGAGAAGCCTGTATTATATACTAAACAATACCAACAACTTAAGTCCAAAAATGACCTTCACAGAGAAATTTATTTTAATATCTCTCAGTATAAAATAATGACAACAAACAATTCAATATCAGGCAATTAATTGGGAAACCAATGTGATCCAGATACACACAACTCTCTCAGGCTCTTTACAGGTACTTAGAATGTCTAGAGAAGTGGGTGGATCAGCTATACTTAAGCAAATAAAGTTGTTTTCAAAGTGATTTTTGTGGCTATTGAGCAGCTCTCAGGTCAAGATTTTACTCTCTGGTATCTGAAATACAACTACACTTCCTATTATGTACACTGCTATGTACATTAAGGATCTGAGAGGATAGATAGTTCCTTGGGGAAGTGAGAAGCCTTAACAAGCATATTCTTCTTCCAGAGTACCCTCAGGAAGTGGTTTTAAGACAGAATGTATTTATTTATTTATTTATACAGAATTTATGTATTTGACTTTATTATTCTAGGAATTAGAGTATATTATCTTGAACTTTGTGCTTATAAAAATAAGACATCTATGTCTATAATTTATACAGATAAATGGGATTAACAAATAATGTAAGAATAAACTGTTAAGATTAACATTTTCAGGATGGTGTCATGCTTGGGTGAATTTCCAAATATAGAAACTATAAATGGAGATACCTAATGACTTAGGTTATATTTTATTATTAAACATCTATTAAGAACATCAATAAAGAATGAAATCTATAATGCACTGAATTAGGGAAATATTCGTTGTCTCAACAATTCTAGTTTAGGAATATATCCTTCATATAGACGTGCAAGTTGTAGCTATTACCGTGAAGTACTCAGTAATGAACCATTCTGAAATTCAATCACTTGAAACAATAAGTTACCCTCATCTGACTGTTGTTCCAGGCTGAGCTCATCTGGGCAGCTCTACTGTTTGAGACTAGGTTTTCTCATGCATCTGAGGGTCTTTTTGTCTCATCTCGGCTGCATTTAGCTAGAGAGATTTGGCTCTGCTGGGCGTATTCCTCTCAGGCTGATAGCAGAAGCTCCAGAGATCAAGCAGAAACATACAAGGCTTCTTAAGGTCTGGGCTGAGAATCAGCACCCAGTCGCTTCTGCCCATTCTGTAGGCCAAAGCGAGTCATATGGCCGAATCTAAAATAAAAAAGGAGAAAATATGTTGACCCCATGAAAATGAGAGAAAGAGAGTAAATAAACATACACACAAGCTAATCAAATACAATTAAATATGCAAACACATTGCAGCAGCTTCTGTTAACAAACTCTTGAGATGTCTATCAATAGTGAATACATTTTACCAGCAGAACACAGAGGTGGGGATTCATGATGACCATGTACCTCAGGGGTGACACATGGCCGCATAGAGGTCATAGGCCATAACAGCAAGGAGAAAATTTTCCAAACAGGCAAAAGACAGGACAAAGCAGATCTGGGTGAGAGAGCTTGCATAAGTGATGCTCTGATTCTGTGCTGGGGTGTTTCCAGCATTTTTGGGATTGTGGTTGTGCTTAAACAGATGTCAGAAAAGGACAGATTGGAGAAAAAGAAATACATGGGTTTGTGGAGATGGGAGTCAGAGCTGACAGCCAGGATGACAAGCAGGTTTCCAGGAACAGTGATCAGGTATATGGACAGGAACAGGATGAAGGGGAGAGACTGGTGTTCTGGATCCTCTGTCAGCCCCATGAGAAGGAAATCTGAAACATTTGTTTGTTTTCTCGATTCCATGTTACTGATGAATCTGATATAAAATATTGGGTTACAAAACAATAAAATGTATAATCCCTGGGAAAAAGTAGTGAGTAAATGCTATAAAATAGAGTGTTTTCATGTAATGGGCAAACTATATAGCCACTTAAAATGTGTTATTTCTGTAGGTTCTGATAACAAACACATTACAAACATATCTTGAATAGAAGTAAAGAAAAGTGTGAAGAGTGTTGTGAAATATGGGTTACACATATTTCAATCTACTTATATCTTGTACCTAGGGAGGGATTTTGGTGGGGAGTATGCTTAGAAAAGAAAGAAGTCATGTAGTCCAGTCTGTTCTCCTTGTAAGTATGCTAAATGTTTTTTGCTAGGAGTAGATTCCTTTTCTTCAGTATATTTTTAGCAGAATGTTTCAAAGATTGCTATGATAACAAAACCTGCAATCTATAAATTGCATAGTTCCCTGGAAAGTGTCACAAAAGCAGTAAAACTTTATGATCATGTATTAGTCTTCTAGGACTGCTATAACAAAACACTAGACTGGGTAGCTGAAACAACAGAAATTTATTTTCTCACAGTTTTGAAGGCTAAAATCCATGATCATGGTGCCAGAAAATTCAGTTCCCCCTTCAGAGGTCTCCTCCGGGCTTGTAGTTGGCTGCCTTCCTGCTGGGTCCTCACATGATCTTGCCTCATCCAGAGAGAGAGTTCTCTGGTGTCTCTCTTCTTATAGAGATACTAATCCTATTGGATCAGGGCCACACCATTACAACCTCATTTAACCTTAATTACTTCTGAAAGGCCTCATCTCCAAATATAACCATACTGGGGGTTAGGGTTTCAAACATATAATTTGAAAAGAACATTCAGTTCATAACAGAGCACAAAATTAAGATCTTTCCTGGTGTAAAATGTTCTCTCTGTGTATCTCTATCTGTTAACCTGAGTTAGTGAGCATTCAATGAAAGAACAAAGGCTGGAATCATACTGGGGGATTTTAACATCTTGTTTCACCTGTGTGTCTTGACTATTGAGTAATCATTAATAAAATGTACCCTGAGTAAGACCTTTGATTTTTGTACATTTGACTTAACAATCTGATCGTTTGTGTCATCGCCAGTGTGTACGGTGTTTTAGCAATTATGAAGAATGTTTAAACAAATAAGTAAATTGAATGATGAATAAGAACATAAATTACTTATCATATTTAGTCAGCTATTTAAAGATATTCAAACATAGTAATGAGCAAATGGTAACATCAAAATTCAACTTTTCATAAAATGCTTGTTAAAAGTCCTATAAAAATTAATCTTCTTAATCTTAAATGAACAAAATTAAATTTTCAGCTTAAAATATAGTGTATAGCACATAGAAACTTTTAAAAGAAACAAAAATTAGAACAGACATGGTGAGAAAAAATAACAAAAACTAGACTGAGAAAGAAGGAATCATAATGGTAATAATAATCTTTGTTTTTAATTAGACTGCAATGAATAGCGTGATGTAAGCCAAAAAGAAAAGAAAAGAAAAGAAAAAGTCTGAATTGTGCTTGTTAAATTTATTCTCACCTACTGTGCTATATTGGCAAATGCTGGTATCATAACCAACTGTTAATTAATAAATCGTAATACTCACTGTGCGAAGCATTTCTTGACACATACTAATTTCCAAGAAAATACAGAAAATATAAAATATTCTCCAATCTGCAGGCTGAAAGGAACTTTCTAATTGAAAGTTCTGCTATATGTTCCATAATGTGGAGGTCTCCAAAAATCTCTGTTATGTAGGATAGAGTGATGTAAATTTCTCGTTGATGAAAATTTCTCATCTTTGCCATAGGTGGTGTTTATATAGATCAGCAGATCAAACTGAGTATAGAAGCTCATCTTTTAAACTGTCAAATAGAATAAACCCTTCCCCTTGTTTCTGATAATTTAACCATATGACCCTTGTTCAAAGCAACAATAAAGTTGTTTGTTTGTTTGTTTGTTTCCTACATGCTAAATATTCACTGGAGAATTCAGTCCTGGTGTATTTGTAAACCAGCCCTACAAAGTCTTACTGGATAATACATTAATTATTGCATACATTAATTATTATTTTTTGTCATTATACTCTAATTTCCATATTAAAAAAAATAAATAAAGCATTTTTCTTCAGTCCCTTAGAGAATCTTCATTTTTTTGAAATATTTTCTCAAAGTATCATTCACTGTAACATAACATACCTAATATGAAGCCCATTTTATGAACTGCTTAGTTGAGAGTTCTCTTCACCCATGCTTCTCCCATCCACATCATTTGTTAGAATATAAGTTCTTTTGAGTCAATAGATAAATCAACCAAAACTGTAACTTTTGCCTAGTTTCCCCAAACTAATGAATTGTGCAGTTGATTATCTCACTTTATAGGCCTATAATTTACAGGCCTGTAATCTAGAGTCGACCTTTTTTTTTTAAATTAAAGTTGGGTTGTATCAGTGCTACTTGGAATTATTTTTGTTTTAAGTGAGAGCAAAATCAAAGTATAGACATAGTTTTGCTTTTTTTACATTTGGGTACAAAATACAATTTTCTCTGATACGCATGGAAACCATTTGGCTTAAGGGATGCAATTCAGAAATGAAATTCTTCAACTCTGCTCTGTGATTATCAGTGGTAGCTAGAAAAGGACTGTTGGGGAAGGTTTTTAGTCCATAACAAGTCACTACTTCCTAACCTTCCAAAGTGAGCCTATGACTTATTTATCAAAGCAAATGAATATATATGAAAAGACACCTTTAAATCACACTAAATAATTATACAAACAAATTTAAAGAGTATTTTCTATTCCTAGATAGTATCAAGAAACAACTCCAGTCTCAGCCCTAAGCATCCCCCTGGAAATTTTGAAGACCCATTGAAGAGCGGCTCCATAAGTCTTTCTCGCCATAGCATTGGGGAAATAAAGTAATCTCAGCCCCTTTGCCTCTGACTTGAAAACAGTGATACCCAGTTTTCTGCCATAACTGTTACTTTCCTTGAACCCCTGCTTTCTGGATCTAAAATTACCAAGTAGCATCTTCTCTGCTGATAATCTTCAATTATAGAGGCAATAAAGTGAGTTTTTCTAAGTAAAAATTGTTGCTAATTCATTGAAATTATAATTCCAGCTTTTTAAAAATATAAATTGGATGATTGCATGAAAAATTTTCAGTGAAGGAGGAGCTTACATTTTAATACAAGCTTGTGGAATGTGGGTGCCACTGCCACTGAAGCACTTCATTCTGAAATTCATTCTGAAGTAGGGAAAGTTCTAGAAAGCACACAACACAAAACACTTTTTCTTACTTTGCAGGTTTTTTAAAAATATTTTGATATCTCATTTTGATGTTTTACGTGAAGGTTATTGGTTGTGAGTTCTCAGTGAAAGAAAATATTTAAACTAAATGTTTTGGAATACCTTCCCTCTTGATTTTGATGTCTCTATATCACCTAGTCTGCATAATGAAGAAATTTTAGCCACAGAACAGGGTGTGAAAAAAGCAGCAGGAATCAGGAGGAATAGAGCAATATGAATGGAGTAAAAACACACAATGCTTTGAAGAAGTTCTTTGGATTTGTGGAAGAGAAATATTAATTTATATGGTGGATTTCAATTTATTTCTTATGTCACATTTTAAGAAGAGATACTATTCAGTTTAGTGATTTCATTTAGCTTTACCTATTTTCCAAAATTCTAATAAAATATCAAAACAAAGAAAAATTAACATGTGTCAGCATTACATCTAGACTTAGACAAATATTTATCAATATATTCCTAATTAACATAGTTTGTTTTTAACTAATGGTATATGAACATCGATAAGTATAAATTTAACATTTTTGAAATTTTCCTTTTACAAATATCTATATATCGTATAATAGATATATATCTTATACATTCAAGATATATATTATATTTCTGAAAGGGAAAATTGAGAAAGGAATTATTACAACTGAAAGAAACATGAGGGGAAAAGAAAATATTTAAAGAACCATTTACAGGCTTAAGAATATACTAAATCAAAAGCGCTATGACTCTGACAAAGCAATACTCAAATTCCAGTTGAAATAAACAATTAAAAATCATATAATTATTTTTGCTACACCCAGAGAAAGGAAAATTCTAGTAGCATCATCAATCGATTTTTTTTACATTTTTTGCCTGTAGCATTTGAGAAAATTTCATCAAAATCATTTTTCTGAGTTTATTATTTCAACAAGAAGGAATGCTTCCACAAGGCTTTGTTATTAAAGAATGTGCTTATAGTATGATAATTTATGTCTAGTTCATTAAGCAGGTGTTCTGGGCAAGATAATATAGGGGAAATGGCAAATATGACACAGTATTTTCCATTAACCCCTCTGGCACTGACAGTCTGAAGCTCTCGTTCTGAAGACTAATCCATTTTGCTTAATGCTTAGGATTTTCAGATCCTAGCTCTGGGTAAGAGAAAGGTTTTATGTTTGAAGTACCAGAAAAGTATGTGACAATTTTGAGCACCTAGTTAGTTATCCCTTATGAAAATCAGTTGATTAAAGCTGAAAGCATCAAAAGTAGAAAGGCTTTGTACGGTCAGTATACACCAAACCAGTACACTGTCATTGGAGCAGATACTGTAAATTCCTTTTCATCAAATTGAAGGAGAGTTGTTGTTTTTTTTTCAATATGACTGCTATTGTCACATTTTAAAAGGCTCCCTAACACCCACTTACATTTATTTCAAAGCTTGTTATTTAGGAAGGGTGGGATTAAAAAAAAACAGAAAGTTAATGAATATGATTATTCACACTATCTAAACAAAGGGTCACAGGATCACAAACTGCCTCTCCTTGTGGTCAAATTTAGTTCATAAGCATGATTTAGCATTTTGGAATTAAATGGATTTGCACATTATACATGAGCTCCAGTTTGCTACAATTCCCATCAATTCTGCTATAATGATTCCTAATCTGCTTTACTCATTTATTTGATTTGCTTAATCCTCATAGACATTTGAATTCCATCTAAACAGTTACCTCCCCTTGTCAGGGACCACTAATTTTCTCCTTTGGTTTTATTTTTTACTAGGATTCAACATTGCAGAATTTCTTTTTCTTTCTTTTTTAACTTTATTTGTTTATTTTGTCTGCGTTGGGTCCTTGCGTGGGCCCTCTCCATTTGGGGTGAACATGGGTCCACTCTTTGCCGTGGTGCTTGGGCTTCTCACCATGGTGGCTTCTCTTGTTGCCGAGCACAGGCTCTAGGTGCACAGGCTTCAGTAGTTGTGGCTCATGGGCTCCAGAGCGCAGGCTCAGCAGCTGTGGCACATGGGCCTAGTTGCTCCATGGCATGTGGGATCCTCCTGCACCAGGGCCTGAATCTGTATCCCCTGCATTGGCAGGTGGATTCCTAACCATTGCACCACCAGGGAAGCCCAACACTGCAGAATTTAATATTGTTCCTGGTTAGGAGCACTCTGGTCTCAGATAACCTAGCTTCAAATATTGTCACTTAACTTCTCAAAGCCTCACATTTTGCATCTGCAAAATGGCAATCATAACAATATCTACAGCAATACCTACTTCATGTACCTGACCTGTCTAACCACCAACACCAGTTTCCTCGGCTCAACACCTGTGGAGTTGCCCAGAGACCTGCACTCAAAAGGGCTGTGTGCTTGGGTTAGTGTGCTATTGTCTCTACCTTTAAATTCTTAAAAATGCTTGAACAAGGAGCTTAGCATTTTCATTTAGCACTAGGCCCTGCAAATTGTATAGCTGGTCCTGCTAACTACAGAGATGGAACTCTCAACCACTTATAGAGCTTTCTCCATATTAATCTTAAAATAGATCAATATGATGTCAAAATAAATGGACTTATAATGGTATGGAAAGATCCACATACTGTTTGACTCATTTTTTTTCTTTTTATTGGATCTATTTCCTCAACTGTATTTTTTCTTATGTATATATTGACTCAAAATTATTGATATTTGTATTCTATAACATTTGGAGAGATTTAACAAACTCCCTTGAGTTGCCAGATTTAATAAATAAAAATATAAGATGTGCAGTTAATTTTGAATGTCAGATAAACAATGAATAAATTTTTTATAAGTACATCTCATGTAATATTTGAGAAATACTTATATAAAAATTTTAGCCTGCATCAAAAGCAATAAAAAAGAAATGGCATTGCATTACACTGAATTATATCAGCAAAATTCTGTACTCTTTCTCCAGATTTCAAAGGAACGAAAGCAGAGATGAAAATGACGAATTGTGTGAATGTATGTGGAGGTCAAAAAGGGATAAATTTTATGAATATGCATCCTTGAAAAGACTGGCCTGATAATTATGCCCTGTAAAATACTCAAATAAATTATAAAGCAAGTTTTTAAATAGAGGATGAAATATTAGTTTCTGGGGTACACAACAGTGGTCAGGATACTATCTCCCAATGTTTTAAACAGAAAAAATAGGCACAAGCTTTTAGACTGTGCTACCTGTATGGAATCTCTCAGGTACTCAGAACACAATTTTCATGAGTATATCTTCTAACCAGCCATCTTGCCTTTCTCCACTAGCAAGGTATGTGTTTACTCTTTACCTCAACTATTCCATTAAATTAAAGTGTCATACGATTTTTTTTAAAAAAGTCTAAAATTTGGAAACAAATCTCCACACTGTTCAAGACTGATGTATCAAGAAAGTGATAGAAATCAAAGCTCCAAATTTTAGCTTCACCTGATTGTGAATGGCTCAGATTCCACAAGGAAGGCCTAGTGAAGGCAGCCAGGATGAAATGGTAGGTTTCCTATCTTCCAATCTGGACTTACAAAAATAAAATAAAGCACTAATTGTTGAAATTATGCAAAGCACTTAGCCAAATATTCCAAAATAATCTGAATTTACCTAAGAAAATATTTTTCTATACACACTGCTTAATAATCTTCCTAAAATTAATATTATAATACCTTATTTTCTGTGGATATTACACAAGTAATTCAAACATGAGATAGTTTCTTCCATCCTACTCTCCCAGAATTAAAATAAGTTACCTCAAGTCAGTGTTACAATTTGAGTAAGTAGACTGCCATTATATGAATTATCAAAACTGCCTAAAATAGAAAAAAAGTCAAATTTGGAAAATAATGTTATATCAAAGTACTCCTGGGGCTTCCCTGGTGATGCAGTGGTTAAGAATCCGCCTGCCAATGCAGGGGACACGGGTTAGAGCCCTGGTCCAGGAACATCCCACATGCCGCAAAGCAACAAAACCTATGCTCTAGAGCGCACAAGCCACAACTACTGAGCCCATGTGCCACAACTACTGAAGCCTGCATGCCTAGAGCCTGTGATCTGCAACAAGAGAAGCCACCACAATAAGTCCGTGCACCACAACTAAGAGTAACCCCCCTCACCACAACTAGAGAAAAGCCTGTACGCAGCAATGAAGACCCAACGCAGCCAAAAACAAAATAAATAATTTATGAAAAAAGTACTCCTTCCCCCCTCCCCCTACAAAAAAAATATGATGTGAAAAGTATATGCTGATAGATGTTTAAGTAGGTTTAACTAGTTTTGAAAATAACTCTAAAAATTTACACAAGGAAATGGTGATAATATTTGGAGTCAGTTTTAAGTAGGGTAGTCATTAACAACCTCACCAAGAAGTAATGGCCTGAAAGAAGTGAGGGGTTCTCTCCCTGAGGATAACTGGAGATGATAACTCCAAGTGGAAAGAACAATAAGGACAAAGTTGCAGGGCAGTAGTGTGTTTGTATTTGCCGAGAACAGCAAAACACTGAAGGGATTAAGAAGGAGGGCAGTAAGGAAGAAATCAGGAAGGTGAGCACCATGTGATAAAAGAGGGATAGGACTAGGAGACCTGGAAGGCAAGTTGAGTGGGGTCTTGGTCTTGCAGGTTATTGAAGGACTTGTTTTACTCTGAGTGAGTTGGTCATCCTTTGGCAGATGTGGAGAATAGAATTGGCAATTTTCTGACCTACATTTTAAGATCACTAACACCCACTGTAAAACAATTATACTCCAATAAAGATGTTAAAAAAACAAAAAGATCACTATGGTTGGTGTGGAGAATAGACTAAATGATAAAGGTAGAAGAGGGAAGGTCAGTTAAGAGCTTACCCCAATGATCCTAGTGAGAGATGGACCCAAACAGTAGTGGCAGAGATACTGAGAAGTAGTTTCATTCTGGATATGTTCTGATGGTATCTGACAGGATTAGATAATGAATTAGTTGTCGGAGTCAAGGTCAGTATGGTTGGTTGAAGAACTGGAATAACAAACTGGTCATAAATTGAGATGAAGAAACTAAGGAGGAGTAGGTTTTTTGACATGTTAGGGTGACATTCATGGACATTCAAATGATCAATTCTGTGTTGAACTCTGGAGCTCAAAGAAAGCAGGCTGAGTCATAGAAACAAATGTATGATTTATTAGCCTATCAATGGCATTTAGAACGATGAACCTAAATGAGATCACAAAGAGAATGAATGCACATGGATTGGAATGAGGTCCAAGGATTGAGTACTGAAACACAATGGGAAGTTGGGAAAATGAGGAAGAACTAGCAAAAGTTACCGAAAAGGAATAGCCACTTCAATAAAGACAAAGAATAGACACTTCACAAGTGCTGATGAGGATGTGTAGAAAAAGAAACCCTTGTGCACTATTGGTGGGAAGGTAAATTGGTGCAGTCATCATGGAAAACAACATGGAGCTTCTTCAAAAAATTAAAACTATAACTACCATGTGATTAAGCATTTCTACTTCTGGGTTTTTATCAGAAGAAAATGAAAATACTAAATTGAAAAGATATATGTACCACCATGTGCATTACAGCATTATTTACAATAGCCAAGATATGGAAAAAAACTAAGTTTTTCTCAGTGAAAGAATGGATAAAGAAAATGGAATATACAATGGAATACTATTCAGCCATAAAAAAGAATGCAAACTTGCCACTTGCAACCACGTGGATGAAACTTGAGGGCATTATGCTAAGTGAAATAAGTGAAAAAACAAGCTCATTGATAAAGAAGAGAGATTGGTGGTTTCCAGGGGTGGGAGGCAAGAGGTGGGCAAAATGGATGAAGGGAGTCAAAAGGTAAAAACTTCCAGTTATAAAATAAATAAGTCATAGAGATGTAATAAACAGCATGGTGACTATATCAATACTTCATCGCATATTTGAAAGTTGCTGAGAATAGATCTTAAAAGTTCTCACAACAAGAAAAAATATTCTATCACTATGTATGGTGATGAATATTAACTAGACTCATTGTGGTGATTGTTTCAAAATTATACAAGTATGGAATCATTATGTTGTACACCTGAAAATAATATATTGTTGTATGTCAATTATAACCTCAATTTTTAAAGAAAGGAATAGCCACGCCAGGAAAAGGAAGACTAGTGTTCCTGAAACCAAAGAAATAATGTGTCTCAAGGTGACGAAATTTATTAGATGTGTCCAATGATACCGATAGGTCAAATAAGATGAAGCCTAAGAATGGATCAATGGAGGACATTGGTAATCTATGTCATTTGATAGTGAAGAAGTTTAAATTAGATATATGAAAGTACTTACAACTACCTAGTCATATAGTAAATAGTCAGTACAATTTGCCCAGTTTTATATCAAGGCTCCATTCTTATGATTAGATATATAAGTCATCTAGGGCTGCCATAACAAAATACATAGTTTGGATGATTTAAATAATGGCAATTTATATTTGCATAATTCTGGAGGCTGGGAAGTACAAGACCAAGGTGTCAACATCTGATGAGGAATATTTTCCTGGCTTGCAGATGGCCACCTTCTCACTGTGTTATCACATGGTGGAGAGAAAAAGAAAGAGTAAGCTTTCTGGTGTCTCTTCTTATAAAGGCACTAATCCCATCATGAGGACCCACTTTTATGACAGGGTCTAAACTTAATGATTTCCCAAAGGTCCCTCCTCCAAATATCATTACATTGAGGGTTAGGACTTTAACATATGAATTTCGAAGGAACACAGTTCAGTCCATAGTAGTGGATTTTACACTGTGAAACAGAAACTGCTTGAAAATGATAAGATGATTTACACCTTCCTCACCACATAATACCTAATTCAAACATGGATGGAGAAAAAGAAAATGGAGCAGCTCACTTTCTAAATTTCTCAGAAGCAATTTTGTGGTTATGACAGCACATTATTTCTTTGATCTTTATTCCATCAAGTCAACCTATACTTCTGCTCTCCCTAATAATTTTCACCATCAATGTTTTCTATGTAAAATCATGATATCCAGATAACACCTGCCCAAATATTAAGGAAAAAAAAACTCTCAGTAGCCTAATGCATACGGAAAGGTACATTCCTGGAGATAGATTTCATACAGGTTAAAATCCTCTCCAGAATCAGCCTGTCTAGGTGTGGAGCCCAGCTGCACCACTTACACTTGTGTGAAAGTAATATCTCAGTTTGCCTTCCTGTAAAATAGGAAGTATAGGCAGACCTAGGAAATATTGCAGGTTCTGTTCCATACCACTTCAGTAAAGCAGCTATCACAATAAAGCAAGTCACACAAATTTTTTGTTTCCCTAGTGCATAAAAAAGTTATGTTTATACCATATTCTTGTCTATTAAGTGTGCAATAGCATTACATCTAAACAATGTATATACCTTAATTTTAAATTATTGCTTAATAAGGCTAACCATCACCTAAGCATCCAGCAAGTCACAGTTGTAATATCAAAGATTACTTATCACTGTTAACAAATATAATAATGAAAGAGTTTGACATATTGTGAGGATTACCAAAATGTGGCACAGAGACATGAAGTGAGCAAATGCTGTTGGAAAAATGTCACTCATAGATTTGCTTGAAGCAGTGTTGTTACAAACCTTCAATTTGTAAAAAAACACAATTATCTGTGAAGTGCGATGAAATGAAGTACAATTAAATGACGTATGCCTGTAATTGTTGTAGTAGCAGTACTTATAGGATTGTGAGGATTAAATAGTATTTAAAGTGCTTAGGACCATGCCTAACACATGAAAAATAAATCTGGTTCATATAAGTATCATCCACAAAGACTTAAAAATACATATGTCCAGGTCCCATCCAGAACTACAGAATTAAATACACCTAAGTAGGATACAGGAATATATGTCAGTAAAACAAATGTGCTGATAGCTAGTCCTGTTTGGGAACTGCTTGAGTATTCTCCAAACACAAAACTCATTCGGGTGCTTAGTGAAACGGGTAACGCTTGGAGCAGTGTTTGCTGTAATTATAGATTTTTATTTACTACTTAAGACTGGATGGAAGGAATATATGGGCACTCAGCTGCAGTAAAGTACATCTGAGAAGAGCCCTTGACCACTGTATCATTGGGAAAAATCCAATCCATCCCAGAAAAACAAGTCAAACCAAAATAAAAGTTCACAATATAAATAAATGTAACCTTATACAAATTGAGCTAAGGGAAATAAATGTAACCTGAGAAAGAAATGGGAAAACAAGGGGTAGCAGGGAAAAGAGCACATGAACTACTGAAAGGATGAGAGAGGAGAATTTTGAAATGAACAAAAGTCCTCAAAAAAAAGTACATGGAAAGGGTTAAATAAAATATTGTACATCTAAATAAAAAGAATCTAAGCAATTGTCAAAAACAATACTAGATTAGTATATGTGTTAATGAAAATGTAAAATCGAATTGTACAATCTTTGATATAAAGTTATATTTCATTATTACATATATAAATAACTAATTATTATAGAAAAAATAGAGCATAAAGATAAATGAAATAATCTCTTATAGCACCACTCAGGGAGAAGAAATTGAAATTGAAGTTATTTAAAATACTGTATGTTTATATTTATATACATGTATGTATATTTCAAAAATATGTATATATTTACATATACTTACAATGTGTCCTGCACTTATATCACGACATCCTCATTTGATCTCTCTATTGCCCCTCTTACTTACCACCCCACCTTTTCTCCATTTTATAACTAAAAAGATTACTAAAAATATATAAATCTGGTTATATTACCCTGATGATTAAAATACTTCAATATCTTCTCTATCCCTGAGGATCAAGTCTTAAATCCTTATTACATCTGGAAAGACCAACTATGCTCAAGTTATATGTATTTTCCTACTTCCTCCTTCTCCCTCCAACTACTCTAGTCATACTTACTCTACTTGGTTAAGTCGCTAAGATGCGGCGTAAATGTTCTTTTCTTCAAGACTGGAGAACTACCCTCAAGACCTTACCTATACTCTCCTTTCTTCCCCTAGATAGCTTATTCTTTCTTCAACTCTGTAATATTTTCAACTCAGTGGTTCTCAGATTAAAGCACTGATAATAATGGAAACAATCCTCCCAATACTTAAAAAGAAACAGCTGCATTTAAATTTTTTTCTAGAAATCCAGAAAATTAGTCATGGAACTTTATGAGATTAAATGGCAAGTAAAACATAATCCTGACCCCTAGGCAAGGAGGGAATGGTAAATGGGCTAAATATTTCTAGCGTATTCAATATGCTTTACAAACAAAATCACTTATAATTACCAAACAAATCATGAAATATATATTTGCCCTACTTTATCACCGAAGAAACTGAAGATCAAAGAGATTACAAACGATTTCTAACATCAAACTGGATTCCAACCGAGCGCTGTCTAAATCCAAGACAAGTACATTTTCCACTATCCCCACCACAGCAGCTCAACAGCTTACTGTCCACAGATAACTCTAACACAAAGCACAGTGTGATTGGCATGACAATAAAAACAAATAAAAGGTGTCGTGGTAGTGATTTGAAAGAAGCATCTTTCAGTAGAACTTTATCTGGTTGTGAAAAGCAATGTTAGAGAGGCATAAAAGAGGATTCAAGAACTCTGCACTAGGGAGGTGGTATTTGCCTTGCACTTCCTATAGCAGGATTTTGAAATGATTCAGAAAAGACATAAAAATGAATAATAAGTAGCAAAACCAGAAAGGATCATATTTGAAACAAAAGCCATAAAAGGTGCCATGTTCAGTCTTTGATAGGGTTCAGACAGCCTTCCCAGTTCTCCTATACAACATTCCCAGTTGTCACAGATAGCCTGGCAGAGGAGGTAACTCTGGTGACTTTTTAGGGAAGGCCGTTAATCAGATTATTACAACCTGAGACATAACAAATTCCAGAGAAGTTCCCTTGGGTAGATGCAGTTTGGACTATCTGTCCTTCACATCTGCTAAGGACAGAAAGCTGCACTTAAATGACATGGTACCAATGAATGATAATGCTTAGATGTGACAGCTTAGGACCCTTCCCTAATAGGACAGAATTCACATATTGAGGTAGATTGGAGAAAAGAAGTTGAGGAACATCTTCATTTGTTATTTTGAATTAAAACTGAACAAATTCTAATACCAAGTATAATTAAACACAAAGGCATTTTGGAGGTGTTTTTAAAAAATGGCATCACTGATAAATGTTCCTATAAAAAGATTCCAAAATAGGTAGGGAACAACAAATAAATTGAAGAAAAACATGAATGCAAAATATATTATGCTTCCATAAATATTTTTCAGGTATGTTCTGGGATAAAGGATATTTGTAAATTCTGCTTTATAAAAGTCATATTTCTCACCTACTTATTTCAATGATAAATGCAAGTTCTACTTGAAGATTTCTTAAAAGAAGTAACCACACATAATTGTATCAGAGACAGGCAAATTTAAATCTTTCACATATGGCTAATTCTAACAAATTATTTTCCCATATTCATAAGTTAAATAAAGAAACTTACATGTATTTTAGCTGCTTAATTACTATATATCTTTATTAACTATTTTACTTCCTTGAGTTAGAGAAACCAGCTATGAATATGCCCTGTAATTTAAGTTCTCAAAATTAGTAGAAAAAAGAGGCAAGGGACATCCTTTAGACTCCACAAGTCAGAACAGAATGGCTATTAGTAAAGCAGCAATTTGATAAAATCAGTGTATCTTTGTAAGGGAGAATCACATTCCTTGTTCTGACAAACAGTTTATTAAATTGAAACTGAAGTCATTTCCAGTGACTGAAATTTACACATGTATTTTTCTATGAATAGAGTATGGAATT
This sequence comes from Leucopleurus acutus, assembly GCF_964270905.1. Taxonomy (NCBI): domain Eukaryota; kingdom Metazoa; phylum Chordata; class Mammalia; order Artiodactyla; family Delphinidae; genus Leucopleurus; species Leucopleurus acutus. The sequence continues at coordinate 25,312,490 of NC_139159.1, read as the reverse complement.
ATCTAAGTCAGTAATTCAGACTTCTCGTCTCCTTTCTACTAGGAGCACCTAAGCTGACTGCTTCTTTTGCAGAGAATGTCCTTCTCCCAGGTGACCATGTGCTGGCTCCTCTTCATTTTTAGCCATTGACTCAAGGTTTACTTCCTCAGAGAAATACCACCTTGTATAGAATACTGCCCCAACACACACACACACACACACACACACACACACACACACACACACCTATTATGTTGTACTATATTATAATATTTTATTAAGTTAGGGTTCTCAAAGTGTAGTCCAAGGACTTCTGGGAGACCACCAGACTTCTTCAAGAAGACTGAAATTCCAAACTATTTTTATAATAAGACTAAGACATTATTTGCCTTTTAAACTCTCATTCTCTCATGAGTATACAAAGTATGAAAGTTCCTTAATATGGCTTCAGATTCCACATTGCAACTAACCTCTTAAACTTCTTAATTTATAAGAAACACTTGTTTTATATAGTCAGGATATGCTGTCCACATACTCTAAAAAACAATACTGAATGTACACACATCTATGTAACATATATATTGTATATATCTTAAATATTACACATATATTTAATTATGTTGTGTATATGCACAAACATTTAAGGTTCTTTAGAGCATACAGGTAGCAGATTCTAAATTTTGAATGAATTCAGATAATGGTAGATTGAACCATATGAAATTACCAATATCAGACTATGTTTGAAATGAAAAAAACTACAAGTTATTGTGATTCAACATTAAAAATCTTACGTGACGAAAAAGTTTACCTTTTCATATAAATTAGGTTATCCATTATAATCAAAGATACTGTTCAGGCATTTTTTTCCCCCAATAATTTAACTTTGGACAGGTAGCACAAACAAACATCTGCCATAAAACCCTAAAAAGAATATTGATGGCAAAGCAGCAATCTTTTCCATCAACAGGGACAGGTGTACCAAGAAGAACAGGCTAGTTAGTTCCATCAGCTCAGGAAATAGATTGATCCCAAAGGCAATGAAAGAGAGACTTGACCATCTGCAGTTCCCAAGAAGATAAATAAATCAGATTCGAATGTCTGCTGCAACTCTGGATAAGATCAGAATGTCCCCTAATCCTTTATTGTATGGAACAATGACATATAAAATATTGTTGCCAATGGGCACAAACTGCTCTACTTGTCAGTCAGTCAAGGGAAAGAGGGTGTTTCCCCCCCAAACATCTTCAATCATGCTCCTATTTTACAAAATAAGAAAATAAAGTAAGATAAACAAGGAAGGATAAGTACTACTTATATATTAAATAGCACAATATAAATATTGTTAGATAAAATGGTGACGTGTTTCTTTTAAAACAGCATATCCTATGGATAAACAACAAGGTTTATTGTATAGCAAAGGGAATTATATTCAATTATTCAATATCTTGTAATAAACCATATGAAAGAATATGAAATAGAATATATATATACATATGTATGTATTATATATACATAACTGAATCACTTTTCTGTACACCAGAAACTAACACAACATTGTAAATAAATTATTCTTCAATTAAAAACATAAAATATCATATCCTACTTTTGGATTATTTCAACATGTGGGGTGATATTGGAAATGCCCTCTTTCTAATACTTCTCTCCATGGGGAAGGAATTCACTGGCTATAACAACCCTGGCTGATCTCAACTCCCTCTCTTACTTTTCCCCTAATTAAGAGTTTGAAAGAAGAATTGCACATGAGTAGAACAGAGCTTGCTTCTGGCCTCCTTGGAAGTGAACTGCTTTCAGGAAATATATCTACCAATCTTCTCCTTCATTCCACCAATTTTAAAAGAGCCTCCTAAAGAGGCCAGGGAGAGGCCTGCCCCAGTCCAGCCCTATAGCTATGGCTGCAATTACTTCTTGGGTTTGGTATGGCTCACAAACCTTTATAAAATAAAGGTGATATTTTGGCTCCACATATGACCTTTCCATCACATTTCTCAATTGCTTCAAGATCTCATTAGAGAAGATAACTAATACTAAAGACTTTCAGGTGTCTCAACATTTGGCATAATAAACCCATACTTCCAAATCAATTTTTGAGAATTATCATCTCTTACATCTCTACAGACTTAGAATTAAAGAACTTGCTGGCCACCATCTTTCAGTGCAAACCAAAAAAACTGGGAAGAAAGAGAATTAAGGACGCTTGGCTTGGAGATGTTAGTAGTGACTTGTTTCCTTTTTTTCTTTCTAATGGATAAACTCAGGACATAAATTCTTCCACTTGAGACAAAAAAAACAAACCAAGGCAAACAAATAAAAAAGGCCATAGAGCTATCCTGCCTTTTAAAACCAGATGAATTCTGATGGATTAATACAAATGAAGATTAGTAAAATTTGGGTCTACACTGGCTGGAACCACCAAGCTATATCGAGTTAATGAAATGTAGCCAATAAAAACTGCAGCCAAACCTATAGTGACAAGAACACAAAACTTCCCGTTAACTTCATTTTGCTATTATGAGAAGACAGTGATGAAGAGTTGTTCCAATTAAATAGCACTCTATTTTTACATAAGATAGATGATCATAATAGTCAATGACACTTTTTAAGGGAAGTGCTGCTGGAAAATTACAAAGCAAAGCAGGCCTAAACAGCTGCATCTGTTGGACTGGGTCTTTGCAGCTGCACAGAACCCAGGATAAATGACAAGCAATTCTTCTCACTCATTCCTCTATTATTTTTAAATCTTCAGATTCATATTTCATCCTTCAGTATCATATTATTTTTTTATTGAGTTGCTGGGAAAAAAAGATAATTTAACTAAAGATGGTAAAATGAAGTGGACAGCCTCTTTGTCATAGCTATAAATGAGAGGAAAATGTCATTTGATTTTAACCCCTGGTTAAAGAAGTATTTTCAGGTATTTTACCTGGGTCAGCATGTGACCTCTGGAAGGGGTAATAACATAACTAGAGTTTCATAACCAAGAAATGAATTGAGAGGTCATATTAACACTGTGAAAATAATAATGTCACAGTACAAAAACTCTAAACTCTATCCAGAGTTCCGAATTTCCAAAAATTAAGCAATAAAATCAGCTATAGTCAAGTTCACGCCTACAAATCAGGAGACAACACCGCCACTACAATACAAGCTCTTGGAGCTCAAGTACCATCATCTATAAAATAAAGCTGTGAGAATTGCTGAAATTTAAGTTTTCTTTTAACTGTAAGATTTTGTGTCTATTATGTATGCATATTGTAAGAGAGATGGATAACAGGCACTTCTGAGGGAAATGTGAAAGAAAACAAAAAGTCAGTACTAATGATAGCTGAACATTTTATAAAAGAAGGAAATCTAATAATTCTGTTTTTCATTCTGTGCTATTTCTTTAAGTAATTATATTAACAGTTCCTGATTCTAAAACCTTCATCTTTCATTGCTCTCATTTAAATGTACCAATTAAAGAAAATGCATTTTTATCATATTTATTATTTTTTTCTTATTAGAAGAGTGCTGCATGTTCATTGTTTCAAATACAAAGACTCACAAAAGGAAAATGAAAATTATCTGTAATCCTATCACCCAGACATAACCACAGTTAACATTTTCTACATAGGTGTATGTATGTGAAATTTGAAATAAGCTCCCAGATTCTGGCTTACTGAGTGATACTGAAGAACTTTGAGAATGGGTCCCTGTTCAAAACTGTTCAACCACATATTTTCAGTGGTCAATTTGAAATTGGCACCATGAGAATTAAGAAATCACTTCCAAACAAGTAATTATCGAGGTCCAAGAATCCATACTGGGGAAACTTGTATAGTGAAAGAAGTAGAAAATAAACTTCTATGCTACAATTTGCTGAGCAGAATGGGCTAAGAAATTGAGTGATCCAATTAAAGAGAGTTCCACTTATTCATTAGCTGGCTAAATGGCATGCCTGCTTAATTGGAATAATCAGCAAGGCAGAGACTTAGTTCAGTGCATTGGAATGACTCCTAATAATAGTTAACTGGCATGCCAATCTCATTTAAATGGAACACCTGGTGGTATCTCTCAGCCTTGTTCCCAGGAGTTGGCTCTATGATATTTACTCACATAAATGTCTATGGGGCGATGCTTTTATTGTTTCCTTATGCTACACCATGAGGATTACTAAAAAAGTTTTATCAGGGTTTTTGTTTTCACCATAACACCTTTATCAAATAATTGCACAATTTGACACTGAAAATCCAGAGTGGTAGACTGAGGTTAATAATGCACTTGGAGTGTTACTTAAGAGTATACTCTTAAAGAGAGTACCTTTAATTTTATGAAGTACCTATTTTTCAGCCTTACAATTATACATTTGATGTCCCATTCAGCTATTATGGAAGAATTTCATTGATAAGAATGACAAGGAAACACAAAATGTCAACCTCAATGAGTTTAGTTCGACTTATCCAATTAAATTTTAACTGCTAGAAAACAGATTCTCTACTAAATTTACTTCTTTAGACAAATAAACTATTAAGACTAGGGTTCTGGTGGGGACAAATGGTATAGCAATTTCATTTAAGTCAAATCTTATGAGCTAAAATTTTTTTAATTGATTTCCAAACCGTGAAATGAAAAGTCCTTAGTATTTTTATGATTGAAGTACAAAATATATGAAGGCCTACTGCTACCTAATACCATTGAAATATTTTTATTTTTTAGCATCCCACAAATAGTTTTTTGGCAAGAAGGTGAATTAATGCAGACTGTTAGCACTCTCTCCTAAATCCAACCCTAGTGAAGTGGCAAAATCAACAAGGAAATTCTTGGATCTGAGAAACTAAAAATTTTAAGAATATATATATATATATCCTTTTGTTGGAGGGAAATGGCAGTCCCTAGTGGAGAGAAAGATGAAAGAAGAACTTCTAAACATGTTCTTCTCCTCTCTACATTACACTGGATTGAGCATTGCTCTCTGCACAAGCCATGAACAAACAGGTACAACAGGGTTAATTTTATCTGGGTAGTTGTTATAGGTTAGGGTTTTCCTAGACAAAAGTTGAGATAGAGTTTGAGGTATCAATACAATGCTTTTTTTTTTTTTTTTTTTTTTTTTTTTTTGGTACGCGGGCCTCTCACTGCCGTGGCCTCTTCCGTTGCGGAGCACAGGCTCCGGACGCGCAGGCTCAGTGGCCATGGCTCACGGGCCCAGCCGCTCCGCGGCATGTGGGATCTTCCCGGACCGGGGCACGAACCCGTGTCCCCTGCATCGGCAGGCGGACTCTCAGCCACTGCGCCACCAGGGAAGCCCTCAATACAATGCTTTTATTGGAGGCCAATACCTATGAAAAGAAGGATGATAAAGCAGGCTTGGACAGAGAAAGAAATCAAACAATGTTGCAGGCTTGACACACCTTTGGCCTAACAAGTAGAGATTTGGAGAGAAAGTACTACCATCACAAGTGCCCTGCATCAAGCTGGTATTTAAACCCCTGACAGGCTCTTGTCACCGGATGTGGATTTCACTGGAAAAGACATGACTTTGTTGAGGAAGCTCTCTACTTCTGATGAAGGCCATGAAGGAGCTGACAGATGGAGGCTCACCACACTCCCCATACCTGGGCAGGAAGTCCTTTCTTGAAGTGGTGTCTGGGTGGTACGTCTCTTGTCTACTACAGTGGACTAGTGGCCGGCAAGGAGGAGGAATGAATAACAACATCTACAGAGAAACCATAGTCCCTTTGTACTTTTCATTTAATCCTTATTCTTTATAATCTCAGGACTAAATTATCATAGTTAATAAATATATAAAAAGGGAATTATCAATTTTACTAATGAATACAGAAACAATTATAAATAATATATTAGTAAATTAAATGTACATATTTATATAAAATTATATTGCAGGGATTTTTAATAGGCATATGAGTGTTTTATTCAGACCATTTCTAAGGATTCTGCTTCAAAATTTAACATGCAGCATTCATGCTTATCTTAATGAATACAGTCTAGTTTTTGAGAGATGATATATCATCAAGGTCTGTAGAGTTTTCATTATCATTTACAACAAGGACTTCTCTATTCTTGCAAGTTCAGAAGCCATTCAGATCAATTAGAATGGTGGTGACTGTGTATATATGTACATAGTACATTAAATATATACAAACATATGCGTGCATGTGTGTGTGTGTGTATATATATATATATATATATTTCACTTGTATATGAAATCCAAGGGTTGGAATTACTGGTACATAATGACCAAATGACTTCTCCAGTGTTTCCCCCATATGTCTATATAGGCTCCCCAGTGATGAGAAATTCATGTGGCAACCATATTTATTGTGGGTTGATTCCTCAAAGAATTAAGTTAACTGAAAGGCTTAAAAACATAAGCAAATAATTGAAACCCAAATGTGGATGACTTTAGTAGAGGTTTGACAACAGCAGACTCACTGTTTATAGTAGCTTTGAATATCTATATCATGTAGTTATTTTTAGGTTTGCTGTTCATATAACTTGAAAAAACATGCATGGCAAGCAGGCAAGGGAGATAAGCTGATTGCCAAAAACCACTACCAGTGAGGTTGGAGTAGCAGTTGTAGTATTTGGAATTGTATTTATTTATTCATATAGAAAATCCTCACAAACCTTGTTTGTTTATATAAAATGTAAAATGGTTTATAAATGAAAACACACGGAGTGGATAAAGAAGTAAAAAAATATTGGATAAAGACAAAGAGAGCAATTATTCTAAGCCATAAAATAGTAGTCCTGGGGACATTACATATTGTCTTTGGGTTCACACACCGGGGTTATTGAGACGCTCTCAAGATACGTTCCTTCGTGTCAAAATCTATTCTATTATTAGCCTCCTTGACAAGGAAGGTCACAGGTTTTGGGGCACAGGTTTTTGAGAATAATTTCTTTAATGACTCACCAAGGTCATTTCAGTATGACCTTGTTCAAATTACTTAGCTTTCTTCAGTTTCAACTTTCTTATTTCTAAAATAGTCAAATAATATATATTTGGAATCTATGAATATTAAATTAAATGAAGTAATGTCAATAAAGTTACCCCACTTATTCTTAGCCACACTACCCCCTCCTGTTTCCCAATCACTTGCAAAATTTTATTCTTTACTTGATTATACTACAATCATAAATTTATTTATTCTAATAAAACATTTAAAAATATGTCCAGGCCTATATAACAGTGTTTATTTATTTATCTATGTGATTATTCTAATATCTTCCTGGATAATTAGCTATTCTGGATAAAATTTTTCAAGCTCTTAGTTATTACCACTTAATGGAAAAAGAGAAATAGAAAGATAAGAGTCTTAGAGAAAATCAGTAGTATATTATGTAAGGAAAAATATCTAAAATCTGCATCTAAATACAATAAAGCTAAAATTATATTTCAAAAGTCTAAGAAATTATGTTTTTTTGGTGATGTATTATTAAGAAAATTAATATTTTAATAACTTTATTAGATTCATGAAATGCATGATGCTTTACATTCTTTTATAATTTTAGATTAGAATAACATCAAATACTTCCTAGTAATAATTTTAAATTCACTTCCATGTGTAAAATAGACCCAAATACAGAATACTGAATCCAGTTTTATTTACCTTCAAGGACCAGGAAAATTTATTCAGATATATCTAAGTTTAGGAACTGAATGTTAAACTAGTATAGTCAGTGCAAGACGAAAAGCAATAAAATTTTCTTTTTTCATTAAGGATTAGTTTGGAATGTTGATGACTAATGTTAAGTATAATAAAAATTATCAGTTTATCTCTTATTTGCTTTTGAATAATCTGTCATCTGGAGTTATTCCAAAATAAATAGCAAATGGACCCCCCGTGCTAAAAAAATGAGATAGCAATCCAACTTTCTAGGCAAATATATAAGGACGTTTTCCGATAACAGAAGAGAGCTGAACAGCAATGCAATTAGATTTCCCTAGCAATATATGTCACTCAAATCTATTATTAATTTTGTGCCTTACCCAGCACATAGAGGTGTAGTTAAGATTAGAGTCCATTGGATAATTTAAAATTCATAAAGATTCTTGAGCTTCTCAGAGTAAGGTGCTATATAAATATTAAATAGCAATAATCATGATAATGATGAAATTATTATTCTAATCTTCATTTTGCACATGCTGTAAGTAATTCTCAGCCACTTTACCACTTGGCTATGTGCACATACACAAAGCCAGGGAGGTTCTGGGGGTCTGGAATTCCCTTTGAAATCAATGGGAGCTCTGCAATCAATTCAACCCGGCAGGGGGCTGGGGAGGAGAGTGGGGAAGAAAGGAAAATTGCACTATAACACTGAATAAAAATCAAAGCAAATAGAAAAAAACACAGTTCAATGGTTTTAAAGTTAAAAAAAAAGATACGACTGCTGTTTTTTTTTTTTTTTAAACATCTTTATTGGAGTATAATTGCTTTACAATGGTATGTTAGTTTCAGCTTCAGAACAAAATGAATCAGTTATATATATATATATATATTCACATATCTCTTCCCGCCTGCGTCTCCCTCCCTCCCACCCTCCCTATCCCACCCCTCCAGGCGGTCACAAAGCACCGAGCTGATCTCCCTGTGCTATGCGGCTGCTTCCCACTAGCTATCTACCTTACGTTTGGTAGTGTATATATGTCCATGCCTCTTTATCGCTTTGTCACCGTTTACCCTTCCCCCTCCCCATAGCCTCAAGTCCATTCTCTAGTAAGTCTGTGTCTTTATTCCTGTTTCACCCCTAGGTTTTTCATGACATTTTTTTTTAAATTCCATATATATGTGTTAGCATACGGTATTTGTCTCTCTCTTTCTGACTTACTTCACTCTGTATGACAGACTCTAGGTCTATCCACCTCATTACAAATAGCTCAATTTCGTCTCTTTTTATGGCTGAGTAATATTCCATTGTATATATGTGCCACATCTTCTTTATCCATTCATCCGATGATGGACACTTAGGTTGTTTCCATCTCTGGGCTATTGTAAATAGAGCTGCAATGAACATTTTGGTACATGACTCTTTTTGAATTATGGTTTTCTCAGGGTATATTCCCAGTAGTGGGATTGCTGGGTCATATGGTAGTTCTATTTGTAGCTTTTTAAGGAACCTCCATACTGTTCTCCACAGTGGCTGTATCAATTTACATTCCCACCAACAGTGTAAGAGGGTTCCCTTTTCTCCACACCTTCTCCAGCATTTATTGTTTCTAGATTTTTTGATGATGGCCATTCTGACTGGTGTGAGATGATATCTCATTGTAGTTTTGATTTGCATTTCTCTCATGATTAGTGATGTTGAGCATTCTTTCATGTGTTTGTTGGCACTCTGTATATCTTCTTTGGAGAAATGTCTATTTAGGTCTTCTGCCCATTTTTGGATTGGGTTGTTTGTTTTTTTGTTATTAAGCTGCATGAGCTGCTTATAAATTTTGGAGATCAATCCTTTGTCAGTTGCTTCATTTGCAAATATTTTCTCCCATTCTGAGGGTTGTCTTTTGGTCTTCTTTATGGTTTCCTTTGCTGCGCAGAAGCTTTTAAGTTTCATTAGGTCCCATTTGTTTACTCTTGTTTTTATTTCCATTTCTCTAGGAGGTGGGTCGAAAAGGACCTTGCTGTGATTTATGTCATAGAGTGTTCTGCCTATGTTTTCCTCTAAGAGTTTGATAGTTTCTGGCCTTACATTTAGGTCTTTAATCCATTTTGAGCTTATTTTTGTGTATGGTGTTAGGGAGTGATCTAATTTCATACTTTGACATGTAGCTGTCCAGTTTTCCCAGCACAACTTATTGAATAGGCTGTCCTTTCTCCACTGTACATTTCTGCCTCCTTTGTCAAAGATAAGGTGACCATATGTGCGTGGGTTTATCTCTGGGCTTTCTATCCTGTTCCATTGATCTATCTTTCTGTTTTTGTGCCAGTACCATGCCGTCTTGATAACTGTAGCTTTGTAGTATAGTCTGAAGTCTGGGAGCCTGATTCCTCCAGTTCCTTCTTTCGTTCTCAAGATTGCTTTGGCTATTCGGGGTCTTTTGTGTTTCCATACAAATTGCAAAATTTTTTGTTCTAGTTCTGTGAAAAATGCCAGTGGTAGTTTGATAGGGATTGCATTGAATCTATAGATTGCTTTGGGTAGTAGAGTCATTTTCACAATGTTGATTCTTCCAATCCAAGAACATGGTATATCTCTCCATCTATTTGTATCATCTTTAATTTCTTTCATCAGTGTCTTATAATTTTCTGCATACAGGTCTTTTGTCTCCTTAGGTAGGTTTATTCCTAGATATTTTATTCTTTTTGTTGCAATGGTAAATGGGAGTGTTTTCTTGATTTCACTTTCAGATTTTTCATCATTAGTATATAGGAATGCCAGAGATTTCTGTGCATTAATTTTGTATCCTGCCACTTTACCAAATTCATTGATTAGCTCTAGTAGTTTTCTGGTAGCATCTTTAGGGTTCTCTATGTATAGGATCATGTCATCTGCAAACAGTGACAGCTTTACTTCTTCTTTTCCGATTTGGATTCCTTTTATTTCCTTTTCTTCTCTGATTGCTGTGGCTAAAACTTCCAAAACTATGTTGAATAAGAGTGGTGAGAGTGGGCAACCTTGTCTTGTTCCTGATCTTAGTGGAAATGCTTTCAGTTTTTCACCATTGAGGATGATGTTTGCTGTGGGCTTGTCATATATGGCCTTTATTATGTTGAGGAAAGTTCCCTCTATGCCTACTTTCTGCAGGGTTTTTATCATAAATGGGTGTTGAATTTTGTCAAAAGCTTTCTCTGCATCTATTGAGATGATCATATGGTTTTTCTCCTTCAGTTTGTTAATATGGTTTATCACATTGATAGATTTGCATATATTGAAGAATCCTTGCATTCCTGGAATAAACCCCACTTGATCATGGTGTATGATCCTTTTAATGTGCTGTTGGATTCTGTTTGCTAGTATTTTGTTGAGGATTTTTGCATCTATGTTCATCAGTGATATTGGCCTGTAGTTTTCTTTCTTTGTGACATCCTTGTCTGCTTTTGGTATCAAGGTGATGGTGGCCTCATAGAAGGAGTTTGGGAGTGTTCCTCCCTCTGCTATATTTTGGAAGAGTTTGAGAAGGATAGGTGTTAGCTCTTCTCTAAATGTTTGATAGAATTCGCCTGTGAAGCCATCTGGTCCTGGGCTTTTCTTTGTTGGAAGATTTTTAATCACAGTTTCAATTTCAGTGCTTGTGATTGGTCTGTTCATATTTTCTATTTCTTCCTGATTCAGTCTTGGCAGGTTGTGCATTTCTAAGAATTTGTGCATTTCTTCCAGATTGTCCATTTTATTGGCATAGAGTTGCTTGTAGTAATCTCTCATGATCTCTTTTATTTCTGCAGTGTCAGTTGTTACCTCTCCTTTTTCATTTCTAATTCTATTGATTTGAGTCTTCTCCCTTTTTTTCTGGATGAGTCTGGCTAGTGGTTTATCTATTTTGTTTATCTTCTCAAAGAACCAGCTTTTAGTTTTATTGATCTTTGCTATCGTTTCCTTCATTTCTTTTTCATTTATTTCTGATCTGATTTTTATGGTTTCTTTCCTTCTGCTAGCTTTGGGGTTTTTTTGTTCTTCTTCCTCTAATTGCTTGAGGTGCAAGGTTAGGTTGTTTATTCGAAATGTTTCCTGCTTCTTAAGGTGGGCTTGTATTGCTATAAACTTCCCCCTTAGAACTGCTTTTGCTGCATCCCACAGGTTTTGGGTCGTTGTGTCTCCATTGTCATTTGTTTCTAGGTATTTTTTGATTTCCTCTTTGATTTCTTCAGTGATCACTTCATTATTAAGTAGTGTATTGTTTAGCCTCCATGTGTTTGTATTTTTTACAGATCTTTTCCTGTAATTGATATCTAGTCTCATGGCGTTGTGGTCAGAAAAGATACTTGATACAATTTCAATTTTCTTAAATTTACCAAGGCTTGATTTGTGACCCAAGATATGATCTATCCTGGAGAATGTTCCATGAGCACTTGAGAAAAATGTGTATTCTGTTGTTTTTGGATGGAATGTCCTATAAATATCAATTAACTCCATCTCGTTTAATGTATCATTTAAAGCTTGTGTTTCCTTATTTATTTTCATTTTGGATGATCTGTCCATTGGTGAAAGTGGGGTGTTAAAGTCCCCTACTATGAATGTGTTACTGTCGATTTCCCCTTTTATGGTTGTCAGTATTTGCCTTATGTATTGAGGTGCACCTATGTTGGGTGCATAAATATTTACAATTGTTATATCTTCCTCTTGGATTGATCCCTTGATCATTATGTAGTGTCCTTCTTTGTCTCTTCTAATAGTCTTTGTTTTAAAGTCTATTTTGTCTGATATGAGAATTGCTACTCCAGCTTTCTTTTGGTTTCCATTTGCATGAAATACCTTTTTCCATCCCCTTACTTTCAGTCTGTATGTGTCTCTAGGTCTGAAGTGGGTCTCTTGTAGACAGCAAATATATGGGTCTTGTTTTTGTATCCATTCAGCCAATCTGTGTCTTTTGGTGGGAGCATTTAGTCCATTTACATTTAAGGTAATTATCGATATGTGTGTTCCCATTCCCATTTTCTTAATTGTTTTGGGTTCGTTATTGTAGGTCCTTTCCTTCTTTTGTGTTTCTTGCCTAGAGAAATTCCTTTAGCAGTTGTTGTAGAGCTGGTTTGGTGGTGCTGAACTCTCTCAGCTTTTGCTTGTCTGTAAAGGTTTTAATTTCTCCATCAAATCTGAATGAGATCCTTGCTGGGTAGAATAATCTTGGTTGCAGGTTTTTCTCCTTCAACACTTTCAATATGTCCTGCCACTCCCTTCTGGCTTGCAGAGTTTCTGCTGAAAGATCAGCTGTTAACCTTATGGGGATTCCCTTGTGTGTTATTTGTTGTTTTTCCCTTGCTGCTTTTAATATGTTTTCTTTGTATTTAATTTTTGACAGTTTGATTAATATGTGTCTTGGTGTATTTCTCCTTGGATTTATCCTGTATGGGACTCTCTGTGCTTCCTGGACTTGATGAACTATTTCCTTTCCCATATTAGGGAAGTTTTCAACTATAATCTCTTCAAATATTTTCTCAGTCCCTTTCTTTTTCTCTTCTACTTCTGGAACCCCTATAATTCGAATGTTGGTGCGTTTAATGTTGTCCCAGAGGTCTCTGAGACTGTCCTCAGTTCTTTTCATTCTTTTTTCTTTATTCTGCTCTGCAGTAGTTATTTCCACTATTTTATCTTCCAGGTCACTTATCCGTTCTTCTGCCTCAGTTATTCTGCTATTGATCCCATCTAGAGTACTTTTAATTTCATTTATTGTGTTGTTCATCGTTGCTTGTTTCATCTTTAGTTCTTCTAGGTCCTTGTTAACTGATTCTTGCAATTTGTCCATTCTATTGTCCATTCTATCTCCAAGATTTCGGATCAACCTTACTATCATTATTCTGAATTCTTTTTCAGGTAGACTGCCTATTTCCTCTTCATTTGTTAGGTCTGGTGGGTTTTTATCTTGCTCCTTCATCTGCTGTGTGTTTTTCTGTCTTTTCATTTTGCTTATCTTACTGTGTTTGGGGTCTCTTTTTTTTTTTTGCAGGCTGAAGGTTCGTAGTTCCTGTTGTTTTTTGTGTCTGTCCCCAGTGGCTAAGGTTGGTTCAGTGGGTTGTGTAGGCTTCCTGGTGGAGGGTACTAGTGCCTGTGTTCTGGTGGATGAGGCTGGATCTTGTCTTTCTGGTGGGCAGGTCCACGTCTGGTGGTGTGTTTTGGGGTGTCTGTAGACTTATTATGATTTTGGGCAGCCTCTCTGCTAATGGGTGGGGTTGTGTTCCTGTCTTGCTAGTTGTTTGGCATAGGATGTCCAGCACTGTAGCTTGCTGGTCGTTGAGTGAAGCTGGGTGCTGGCGTTGAGATGGAGATCTCTCGGAGATTTTTGCTGTTTGATATTATGTACAGCTGGGAGGCCTCTTGTGGACCAGTGTCCTGAAGTTGGCTCTCCCACCTCAGAGGCACAGCACTGAGTCCTGGCTGCAGCACCAAGAGCCTTTCATCCACAGGGCTCCTTAATTTGGGATGATTCGTTGTCTATTCAGGTATTCCACAGATGCAGGGTATATCAAGTTGATTGTGGAGCTTTAATCCGCTGCTTCTGAGGCTGCTGGGAGAGATTTCCCTTTCTCTTCTTTGTTCTCACAGTTCCCAGGGGCTCAGCTTTGGATGTGGCCCCGCCTGTGCGTGTAGGTCGCCGGAGGGCGTCTGTTCTTTGCTCAGACAGGACGGGGTTAAAGGAGCCGCTGATTCGGAGGCTCTGGCTCACCCAGGCCGGGTGGTAGGGAGGGTCACGGAGTGTGGGGCGGGCCTGCAGCGGCAGAGGCCGGCGTGACGCTGCAGTCTGAGGCGTGCCGTGCGCTCTCCCGGGGGAGCCGTCCCCGGATCCCGGGACCCCGGCAGCGGCGGGCTGCACAGGCTCCCCGGAAGGGCGTGTGGCTAGTGACCTGCACTCGCACACAGGCCTCCTGGCGGCGGCAGCAGCGGCCTTAGCGTCTCATGTCCGTCTCTGGGCTCCGCACTCTTAGCCGCGGCTCGCACCCGTCCCCGGAGCTCTCCCAAGCAGCGTTCCCAATCCCCCCTCCTCATGCACCAGGAAACAAAGAGGGACGTAAAAGTCTCTTGCCTCTTCGGCAGGTCCAGGCCCCTCCCCAGACTCTCTCCCGGCCAGCTGCGGCGCACCAACGCCCTGCAGGCTGTGTTCACGCAGCCAACCTCAGTCCTCTCCCGGCGCTCCGACAAAAGCCGGAGCCTCAGCTCCCAGTCACGCCCGCCCCGGCGGGCGAGCAGACAAGCCTCTCGGCTGGTGAGTGCCGGTCGGCCCGATCCTCTGCGCTGGAATCTCTCCGCTTTGCCCTCCGCACCCCTGTTGCTGTGCTCTCCTCCCACGACTGCTGTTTTTAATTAAAGAAACAAAATTCTAAGTATTATTTCATAGGAAAAAAATAAACATAAAAAGAATAAATTTTTAAAAAATAGCCATGAACTTTCTTGTATAAGAAATAAAAAATTTCCATTCTTTTAAATATGTTCATTTATGTTTCTTGCAAGTTCCTAAACCTTATTTTGGATGTGAAAATATCTTTTTCGGTATCATATTTTAAAATCCTCTTTGTGTCTGCTAAAATTGGTTCCTGTAATAGTCCTGAAAAGATGGTAATAGATTGTATTTAAAAAGACAGCCTTCTGCTGTTACTGAGAACTGCATTAGCACATGTGGCCAAGAAAATCATAAAAATTGATGCCTTCAGAAAAGATGTGATAAGGTGGATTTCCTTGTAGTTAGCATAGTGGAAACTACAAATATGTTCATGTTCAATATTGAAAACATGGTGCAAGATTCAGGGAAAGATATCTTTTTGAACTGCTATTTATATACCTTAAAAGCTGTCTCTTCTCTAATTTTATCCTTAAACCCATACTTAGCCCAGAGTTGGAAACCATATTTATAGAAACAATCTTCTTGAGATTCTTTAAGATAAGAGGGCACAAACCAACACCTACAAACGTATAGTTTACTCAGCCAGCTAGTAACCATGGAAACAGATTGACCATTTACACAGAGCTAGCCCTTGCGAATTCAACCCTGCCTCTCTGTCTTGAAAATTGCTAACAATGTAATCTGATTACTTTGTGTAAGAACGTATTATCATTCAAACAACCAACCAACCAATCATTGCTGCTTAAAACAGAGAGAATTCAGAGTTCCAAGACAGTTCAAACATCTTATCCAAGGTAAAATTAAATGAAGAAAAAATATATATAAATAAAGTTTTTTAATGGCAAAGTCAAGATTTAAACTTTAAACTTTTGACCTTAAGTTTGTCCTTCACTCTATACCTTTAATTATTCAATTCCCAGTTAGTATCCTAAGACAACTAAGCTTTTCTAATTAACCATACTTACCAAAAAATCAAAGTTTCTCTGTACATCTAATTCTCATCGTACTTCACTTATTCTTCTTGTATGGCCTGTGGTGATTATAAAACTTTTTATTATGGCCTAGGCTATGTAATCAAATATCAAAGATTAAAAGATTACACTAACAAATACTATTATCAAAATAGCAATTCTCCATTTGCTGTTACCAATCACCTATTGAAATCATATATATATATATATATGATACTTCCTGCCCATGATAATGAAGCTATAGTTGACATATTGGGAAATGTGAATTCCTTAATATTTCTACAATACTATAAATTGAGTGCTTTTATTTTCACTATTTCAAAAGTTTCAAAACAGAAAGATAAATTTCAAAAAAAGTATGTAAATATACTTGTTTCAGTTTTTATGGAGGAGATTAAAAATTAAATTTTATCCTATTCATATGTTGTTGTTTACAATGAAGATGGAATTCAGGTGAAAGTGTCACCTAAGGCATTTAAACAAATACAGCAAAAGTAAAATCCCTTTAGTATCCCCTACTACTGTAAATTCTTATATGCAGTGAATCAAAATTCTTTATTACCCTGGCATATTGCTTTTATGTTTCTCATCTGTTTCTATGTAACTCCTGAAATGTAGAGACCATAAGTTATTCAATATGTGTATAAAATCTCAGCATAGATCATGACACTTGACATTCAATAAAAAACTTATGAATAATATAACTTAGCAACATGTTATAGATGTTAGCCAAGGCCAAAGATACCCATGAGGTTAGGATTACTTTGAAGTCTGTAATAGATTATATATAAATACATATTATATGTATATAGATTATAAATACATATATATGCATATATGTGTTTAATGTGAAGAAAGATATCTCCCTTGATACTGTTTAAATAAATATATTTTTATGGGAGTAGCATTTTTCAGACTTTTTTTCTATAAAGCTGAGTCGAGAAACAAAGAATTTCAGAAATCATAAGGTATAATATTACAAGTTACTTACAACTGATTTATATTAAGCCAGTGGTAAACTTATCCCACATATGAAATGAGTCAAACTCTTTCAAAACACTAAGAGTATGTTAAAGGAAAGGAAAACTGTACTAAATAGTTCATGCTGCTCTACAAGATTTCATTTTTCACAGTGGGAAAAATTTATTTCCTCCAAAAGAATGACTTACTTGTCAAGGCTCACAAAATTATCAGATATTTTCAGATTGGACCTAAGCCTAGAAATATGGTTTAAGAACTTAAGTTTACAGACACTGCATCATGTGCCTCCTTGTATATCCAGACTCCTTTACAGAGGCTCTTAAAAACAAAAACAAAAACTACTCTTATTGCCTATGATATAAAACCAACCTAGATGTTAAAAAGATATATATTTTTTCTCCCATTCTGAAGGTTGTCTTTTCGTCTTGTTTATAGTTTCATTTGCTGTGCAAAAGATTTTAAGTTTAATTAAGTCCCATCTGTTTATTTTTGTTTTTATTTCCGTTACTATAGGAGGTGGGTCAAAAAAGACCTTGCTGTGGCTTATGTCAAAGAGTGTTTGTCCTATGTTTTCCTCTAAGAGTTTTATAGTGTCTGGTCAGAATGGGAGAAAATATTTGCAAATGAAACAACAGACAAAGGATTGATCTCCAAAATATACAAACAGCTCATGGAGCTCAATATCAAAAAAACAAACAATCCAGTTAAAAATGGGCTGAAGATCTAAATAGACATCTCATCAAGGAAGACATACAGATGGCCAAGAGGCACATGAAAAGATGTTCAATGTCACTAATTGTTAGAGAAATGCAAATCAAAACTACAATGAGATATCACCTCAGGCTGGTCAGAATAGCCATTATCAAAAAATCTAGAAACAATAAATGCTGGAAAGGGTGTGGTGAAAAAGGAACTCTCCTGCATTGTTGGTGGGAATGTAAATTGGTACAACAACTATAAAAAACAGTATGGAGGTTCGTTAAAAAACTAAAATTAGAACTACCATATGACCCAACAATCCCACTACTGGGCATATACCCTGAGAAAACCATAGTCCAAAAAGAATCATGTACCAAAATGTTCATTACCTCTCTATTTACAATAGCCAGGACATGGAAGCAACTTAAGTGTCCATCAACAGATGAATGGATAAAGAAGATGTGGCACAAATATACAATGGAATATTACTCAGCCATAAAAAGAAATGAAACTGAGTTATTTGTAGTGAAGTGGATGAACCTAAACTCTATCATACAGAGTGAATTAAGTCAGAAAGAAAAACAAATACCATATGCTAATACATATATAGGGAATCTAAAAAAAAATGGTACTGATGAATCTAGTTACAAGACAGGAATAAAGAGGTAGACATAGAGAATGGACTTGAGCACATGGGTGGGAGGACAAAGCTGGGGTGAAGTAAGAGTAGCATCGACATATATACACTACTGAATGTAAAATAGTTGGCTGGTGGGAAGCAGCAGCATAGCACAGGGAGATCGGCTCAGTGCTTTGTGATGACCTAGAGGGGTGGGATAGAGATGACGGGAAGGAGGCTGAAGAAGGAGGGGATATGAGGACATGTATATGCATATGGCTGATTTGCTTTGCTGTGCAACAGAAACTAACACAGTATTTTGAAGCAATTATACTCCAATAAAGATCTATTTTAAAAAAAGATATTAAATCATTTGAAGCATTTTCATTATCTAAAAAGAAAACAGAATATTTTTATGAGTATTTTATGTTTTAATAGCATATTAGTTTTCTATTGCTGTGTAACAAATTACCAAAAGCATAGCACTTTAAAATCCATTTATTATTTCTGTGTTATATAGGTCAGAAGTTTGGGTGGGCTTCACTGGGTTCACTGCTTATGGTTTCACAAGGCTGAAATCAAGGTGCGAGCTGAGCTGGCTCTCATCTGGAAACTCGGGGAAGAATTCATTTCCAGCTTCATTCAGGTTGTTGGCAGAATCTAGTTCATGTGGTTGTAGGACTGAGGTCCCTGTTTCCTTGGTGACTCTCAGCTAGGAGTGGCTCAGCTTTTAAAGGGTACCCCTTGGTCTTTGCACTTGCTTCCTTCATCTTCAAAGCCAGCAATGAAGCACTGATTCTTTCTCTATACTTTGATTCTCTCTGACTTTCACGTGGAAAACTTCTCAGCTTTTAAAGGGCTCATGTGATTAAATTACTCCTAGCAGGAAAATTTCCCTTTTGCCATATAATGTAACATAATCACAGAAGTAACACCACAGGGTGAAAATCATCGAAGCCATTTTAAAATTCTGCTTAGGGTTTCCCTGGTGGCACAGTGGTTGAGAGCCCGCCTGACGATGCAGGGGACACGGGTTCATGCTCCGGTCTGGGAAGATTCCACATGCCACAGAGTGGCTAGGCCCGTGAGCCATGGCTGCTGAGCCTGCACGTCCAGAGCCTGTGCTCCGCAACAGGAGAGGCCACAACAGTGAGAGGCCCGCGTACCGCAAAAAAAAAAAAAAAAAAAATTCTGCTTAGCACAAACAGGTATTAAAATCTTAGTTGTTAAAAGAGCAAGTGATAAAAAAAAATGTTGGTTTTAAAGAATAATAGGTTTAGTTTAAAATAACACCCAAATGAAGGCAAAAAGCTATTAATGACAATTTTAGTTATGTATAAAATTTCAGTATATAACAATATACATACAACATGCAAATGATAATGATTTTATAGTAGAGGTTTTGAGGATATTAATCTACATAGCTGATAACCTAAGTAAACCATCTAAATTTTACTTCACAATATAAGACAAAAAATAGTGTGGATAAAAGCAGAAAATTAAAAACTGTTTCACCATGTAAATTCTATGCATTATTTGAAAGTATCCAGTAATTAGGTAATGATAAGATAAATTAGTATTGAGGTAAAATTTATATGTAAGAAAATCATAAAAAAAAACTTAAAAAAAAAGAAAATCTAAATAGATTATATTTTGACTTCCTATAAAAGATGCCAGAGTCTATTTTTGCCCATTTCCCTCTTAGCACTAAAACAAAATTAAATTTAAAAAATAAATGAAAAGAAAACTTTACCAGAAGAGATATGGGGACATATGTATATGTATAACTGATTCACATTGTTATAAAGCAGAGACCAACACACCATTGTAAAGCAATTATACTCCAATAAAGATATAAAAAAAAAGAAAACTTTACATTTAATGTAACTATGCCATAGACACTATCTGAAATTAAAATAGTATGATTATCTACAAAATGGAATGAAGTGTGGTCCAAATCAAGGACAACACCAATTACCATATACCAGCCAAGATGTTTGACAAGACACATAGTCTCATATATTGTGGCCCCGCAAATAATTTACATAATCCTTAAAAACTCTAACACCACTCCTGTTCTTGAAGCCATGTGAAAAACACCATTGACAGGTCAATGGCAGAGTCAGGAAAGATTCCTATTGGTCCTTAGGGAAAGTGGAACAAAAGGTGATAAAACTCAAACATGCCATCCCTATCATTTTCTGTGACTCTGTTTGAAATTAATAGAAGTAACAAGAACTTGAAGAGTAAAAAGAGAAACACAGTCACCATCCGGCTGTTAACCAATATCATTTCAGCAGAGTTAAATAAGCACAAAACCAACAGCTTAAAATGCTGGTGGCTGTCTTATAAGGTCAAGAGAAATGTCTGCTTGAGACGCTCTACCTCTAAATTTTCTTAATGATTTTTGATTACTTGTGTCATCCAAATCTCCGCTCACATATAATGCTAACAGCTACATTTCCTGACCAACTTATCAATCAATCCCCTTAACTGATTTTTTCAGATAGCATTAATTGATCCTAAAATCATGCTTACCACCTTTTCTACTAGAATATATGCTCTACTAGTGGAAGAAGAAATTTCTCCTATATTTTTTACTGCTTTATCCCTAGCATTTAGAATAATGTCTATTATATGCCAGGCATTCAATTTATACTTAATGAGTGAATGGATGGATGACAAATTAAAACTTATTTTTTAAATGTGTACTTGAAAGAGAAACATCAAATTCACCATGACAGTTGCTTCTGAGGAAAAATCAGAGAGAGAGAGAGAGTGTGTGAGAGAGAGAATGAGTTATGGCGAGAGAGAGGAGAGACAGAGACAGCCAGAGTGAATGAGACAGAGAGAGAGAGAAAGAAAATATGTTCTCACAAGCTGTGGTTTGCCTTTTTATTTTCTTATAAAAGGGATCCAAAGAGGACTATAACTTTGGGGCAAACATTCATTTTATCAAAAATTTGAGTTTAAAAATGATAAAATATTGACAAATGTTCCTTCTGAATGGCAGCTACACAATTATTTAATATTTGTGGTATTATTCTCTATGCCATTTGGGAGTTATAAAAAAATTCAAACTTTAAACATTTCAAGCATATGAATTTAACTCAAAAATAACAAAAAATTGATTTGTTTACAGATTACCTTAGAGATTAATGAAAGAAAACACACATATACATTAATAACAATAACAACAGTAAATAGACAATACAGAAGCAAGGAATTCTTAAAACAAAAATGCAACATAAATAAATGACAGTAATAAGAATATATATATATATCATGTAATACATTATACTATATTCATTATAATTCATAAAAATATATTATAAATGGGAAGAACAAAATTGGAGGACTCATATACCTCCTAATTTCAAAACTTACTGCACACCTCCAATAATCAAGACAATGAGATACTGGCATAAAGTAGACATTTAGATCACTGTAATAAAAATAAGAGCCCAGAAATATATTCTTACACCTTAAGGTCAATTGATTTTCAACAAGGATGTCCAGGCACTTCAATGGGGAAAGAATCATTTTTTCCACAAATAATGCTCAAAAAATTGGATATCCACATGCAAAAGAATGAGTTTAGACCTCTACTTCATATTATATATAAAGATTAACTTAAAATGGAGCACAGATCTAAATGCAAGAGCTAAAATGAGAAAAATTTTGGAAGAAAATGTACGAGTAAATCTTTTTGACATTGGATTAGGCAAAGCATTCTTGAATATGACTCTAAATGTTAAGATTACAACAGAAAAAAATAGATAAACTGGATTTCATTGAAATACTTTTGTGCTTCAAAAGACAACACTAAGAAAGTAAAAAGACAATCCATAGAATAAGAGACTATAATGCAAATCTCATATGTGATAAGGAACTTATACTCAGAATATATAAATAACTCATAACCCAATAATAAAATGACAAATAATCCAATTCAAAAATGGGAAGAGGATTGAATAAACATTTTCTGCAAAGAAGATACACAAATGGCCAATAGCCAAATGAAAAATATTTAACATCATTAGTCACTTAGAAAATTCAACTCAAACTAAAATGAAATATTATTTCATCCCACCTAGTGCCTAAAATTAAAGAGACTGATAATGACAAGCATTGACAAGGACGTGAAGAAACAGGAATCCTCATATATTACTGGTGGAAGCGTAAAATGGTGCAGCTGCCTTGTAAAATAGTTTGGAAGTTCCTTAAAATGTTAAACACATATGTTTAACAAAATGATACCACAGTGCCCAGCAATTCCAGCCTTTGGTATACAGCCAAAAGAAATGAAAACACTTTCATACAAAATCTTGTACATGAATGTTCACAGAAGCCTTCAAAATCTATAGAAAAAAAAATGAAAACAACCCAAATGTCTTATCTGGCAATGAAAAGGAATGAAGTGATAGTATATACCACAATGTGAATGAACACAAAAAACATTTTTCTAAGTGAAAGAAGCCAGACAGAAAAGACCAGATATTGTGTGATTCCATTTACATGGAATAGACAATCCTAGAGAGATAGAAATTAGAGTAATCGTTGCCTAGCAGCGAGGGTAATGGTGGGAAAAAAACGGAAAGTAACTGCAAGGGGTATGGCATTTCTTTTTTAGAAGGCAAAAATGTTCTAAAATTATATTGATTGATTGGTGATGGCTGCATAACCCTGTGAATGAAGATACTAAAAAAGGATTGAATTTCATACTTTAAATGGGTAAATTTAAATGAGTGCAATGTATTGTATATGACGCTATTGAAAAAATATGAGTAGAATCAACTCATCTATTTATTGGAAGGAAAAAGGAATGCCAGACTAAATAAAGAAGAAATATCCAATTTTTATGTAATATTTAAAAACTGCATCTAAAGAAAATAGTTCAGAGACTTTGCAAGTAACAGATTATACAAATATACATCAGAAAGAAACAAAAGGCAGAATTCATGATATTAATATCAGACAAAATTGAAATCCAGACAAAAAACATTAAGAAAACAAGCTTTGTCTTATACATGAAATGTTTCAAATATACTTTAAAAATCATGTAGCGTAATATGATGAACAACTATGTACCCTCCACTCAACTTATGCAAATCTTAACTTTATGCCATATGTACTTCAGATTTTCTTTTCTTTTGTTCTATTTTTGTGTATGGAACTCTGTGTGTCCTCCCTCATCATATTTCTCTGCCTCCATCCTTTACCTTTCTAGGTACCTTCTCTTTAGAGAAAGTCTTTTATAAGGTCATATTGCAACAGTGTTCATAGCCACACTGTTCATAAAAGGAAAAAATTATAAACAATATAAAGTCCCATTGATCTGTATATTGAGGAATATTCTTGCAACTCCATATATTATGGAAATTAAAAATGAATGAACTAAGGCTACATCTATCATTTTTAAAATACATTATTAAATGAAAAGAAAAACCAAGTTAAGATATTATTTATAAAATGTGCAAAATCCTGCCAAATAATAATATGTATATATTATTTGAAAACTTATACAGTATTAAAAGCAAGTTAAGAAATAATAAGAAGTAAAGTCATGTGTTATTTTTGCTGTGCAAAAGATTTAAATTTTAATGAAATCTATGTATCAATTGGTTCTTTTATGAATTGTGGGTCTTTTTTCTCCTCTTGAAACTAGCCTTGTCAACCACAAGATTATAAATATAATAGCCAATATTTTCTCCTAAAAGGTTTTCTCTTTTGTATTAAGGTTTTATAACCTAGCTAGAATTGATCTTTATGCATAGTAGAATTAGCATCTAAATTTATTTTTTCTATAAAATTAGTCAATTGTCCCAGGCCATTTACTATATTCTTTCTCTATTGATGTGCAATGCCCCATTTGTCATGTATCAGGCCTCCATATATTCACAGACTGTTCTAGAGATCTTTGTTAAATTGATCTATTTTTATCTCCACCCTAATATTACTCTGTCTTTATTTTCCTACATTTATAGTAAGCTTATATATAAGGAAATTTCCTCCAACTTCTTCAAAAATGTCTTGGTTCTTCTTGATCTTAGATCTTATGTGTAAACATTAGGATCAGCTCGTTAAAATTTTGTGAATATTATAATCCTTAAAATGGTGTATCCCTCACTTAATCAGATTTTCTTTTCTATCTTCATAATACTCTTCTATAATATTCTCCATGTACACATTGCCATATTTTATTAAGTTTATTCCTAGATACTTGTCCTTACCTTATTTGGGAATATGTAAAGTCTTTATCAATAAAGTACAGGAAAACAATAAGTAGTCAAAAACTCTTAATTGTCATTATTAAAGTGTTTTTTGTTATATTCTCTACTAGTTTTTAATATTGTATAAGGATGATTTTGAGTTTTTGCCTGTTGGTTTTGTATGTAAGAACACTTATTTCACTTTTTTTTTTTATTATTCATGAGGCTCTTTTGTTATTTTCTTGGGTATGCTACTGGTTTTAATATATTTTATCATTTTATGGATATAATCTTCAATTTTTAGTTTCCTAAGATATATATCTTGAATAAATGTTAAATTGTTCAAAGGTTTTCCTTTTATATTTTTCTTTAATATATTAGTATTATTCCATTACTTGTTGGGTTTCCCAGCATGAAGATTCTGAGATGGAAGTTAACACGTAGAAAGCTGATTAGTTCTGGAGTCATCATCTATGAAAAGAAAGGGAAAGAAGCAGGATTGGACAGAGGGAGAAGTTAGGCTGTAACAAAAATCTCAAGAAAAACATCAGCTAACACCACAAGAATCTCCAAAGGGGCCATGTACTTGAAATCCCCCATGGATCAGTCATTTGATGCAAGTTATTTAGGAAAAGGGATTTGACCATGGACAAGGTGACTCTCTTCAGCCAGTCATTTTTTCTGAAACTGACCAATAACTGAGGTCTAACTGATTGTAGCATTCCCAGACAGTAGGAAAATAGTCCTTAAGTCCAGAAGGAGTAGCTAGTGGTACATCACAGTATCAGCTAAATATATACTTCAATAATAAATTTTGTGGTGTTGAACTTCCTCAGATTACTGGGATAAAACATATTTGATCATAATGTGATTTTTATATACATACTGATAAATTCAGTTTGCTAATATTTTAAACTGTTTTACAAGCACTACTGAGTTTTATTTGCTAATATATTCTTTCCCATCTTTAAACTTATATTCATAAGTTATATCATTATACTTTTTATTCATTTACTTATGGAATATTTACTGAGTGCTTTGTATGTGGCATATACTATTGGACTGTCTCATCCTCTGTATGTCACCCGCCTCTGTCAAGCTCTTTTAATGATGCCTGTAGCCGGCCCTACCTGTCAAGAATATGGCTATACTCCTGATGTGTTGAGGGATATGACAAATCCAATCAAGATACTTTGGGCTCTTGGAGATCAGCATAACCCCCAGACGAACTTGGAGGCAGTTTTTCTCTGCTAATCTTGTGAGCAGGGTACCACCATAATCTTTGTTTTCAACCAATGAAATATTTTATGTGAAAACCCAATGTTTGAAACCTCAATGATCTTTAATGATAGGAACTAAACTCTGGCATCTGCCACTCATTTATTAACCAAGAGGCCAGCAAGATTCACAAAGTCAGCTCTTCTTAGCACTGTTCATATTCTGCCCTATAGAGACATGTGCCCTTTATTTGAGCTTATCTATATCTCTGTATTTGTTTTTATTATGTTATATATTATTAGCATTTAGATTTAAATGTAAGCATTAATTCATTTTACCATCTTGTCCTTAAGTATCTGAGAGTCACATTAAATGATAAATAATGTAGTACTGCCTTGACTGTCATTGCAACAAATAATAGCATCTGTAAACAGACATAAAATTATTTAATGAAAGAAATAATATATAAGAATCTAACAAATCTAATAATAAGTGAATCTAATAATAATTTTTCCATCTCTGCAGCTTGGAAATGCAACTTCTTTTCATAAATATTAATGTTTTAGGCACTTTTATATATTACCTTATTTAAGCCTCAAAACAACCCTATAATATATATGCCATCATTCTATCATTTTATAGACAAGGAAACCAAACCACAGAGAAGTTAAGTAACATCTTTAAAAGACACACAGCTCCTAATTTGTGAAGCAAGAATTCAAACCTAGGTATCTAACCTCAGAAATAAACTCTTGGGGGAGTGGCCAAGATGGAATGGTAGGAAGACCCTGAACTCACCTCCTACCATGGACACACCAAAATTACAAGTATTTACAGAGCAACTATCAGTAAGAATGATCTGGAGACTAGCAGAAAAGATCTTCTACAAGTAAGTCATAAAGAAGGAACCACAATGAGATGGGTGGGAGTGGTAGGGACACTGCAAAGTCAAAACATATAACCCTGGTAGGTGACCCATAAATGGGAGAATAATTATAATTGTAGAGATTCTTCTCAAGGAGTGAAGGGTCCAAGCCCCACATCAGCCTCCCCAGTCCAGAGGTCTTACACCAGAAAGAAAAGCCAGAATATTTTGCTTTGAAGGCCAGTGGAGCTTAATTTGGGGAGACCAAGAGGGTTGTAGGAAATAGACACTCCTCTCTTAAAGGGAACACCCAAAATATCACATGCTCCAAGACCCAGGGCAGCAGCAGTAATTTAAATCAGCCTGGTCAGACATACTTGTTCATCTTGGAGAGACTTCTGGAATGGCAGGAGAAACTGAGACTCACCCTGGGGATATAGATGCTGACAGAAGCCATTTGTGAGAGCCAATTTTACCACAAAGACATGGGTGCTGGCAAGTGCCATTTTGAAACCCTCCCTTTAGCTTATTAGTGCCAGGGCCCAGCCTGCCAACTAATTTTTTCCAAAGTTAGGACAGCTTAAGAGACCACTGTGACAACATCAAGTATACTAATAGTCATATTATGGGGATCTCAGAAGGAGAAGAGAGAAAGAAAGGGCCAGAGAACATATTTTAAGACATTAATAGATGAAAACTTCCCAAATGTGGGAAAGGAAACAGACATCCAGGTCCAGGAGACAAAGAGAGTCCCAAATAAGATCAACCCTAAGAGGACCACATCAAAACACATTGTAATTAAAATGGCAAAAAATAAAGATAAGGAGAGAATATTAAACCAGCAAGGGGAAAGCAAATAGTTATATACAAGGAAACTTCCATAAGATTATCATGTGACTTTTCAGCAAAAAATTCTTCAAGCTAGAGAGAATAGCATGATATAATTAAAATGTTGAAAGGGAAAAACCACAACTAAGAATGCTTTACCTGGCAAGGCTTTCATTCAGATTTTACAGAGAGATCAAAAGTATTACAGAAAAGCGAAAGCTAAAAGAGTTGTGCACCACCAAACCAACGTTATAAAAAATATTAAAGAGACTTCTTTAAAAGGAGAAGAAAAGGCCACAACTAGAAATATGAAAATTACAAAAGAAAAAACTCTTTGGTAAAGACAAATATACAATAAAGGTAGTATTTCAACCACTTATAAAGCTAGTAGGAAGGTTAAAAGACAAAAGTAGTAAAAAATAATTTATATCCACAATACAGATACAAAAAACTGAAGGATATAAAATATGACATCAAAAGAAGTAAATGTAGGTGAGAGAGTAAAAATGCAGGGTTGTTAAAATGCATTTGAACTTAAGAAATCAGAAACAGAACTATATATATACATTATGGTAACCACAAGCCAAAAATCTATAACAGATACACACTCCAAGACTCAAAAAAGAGAAAGGAATCCAAACATGACACTAAAGATAGTTTTCAAATCACCAGGAAGAGAACATAAGAAGAGGGAAGGAACAAAAATGAACTATAAAAAAAACTGGAAAACAATTTTTAATGGCAATATTATATAATTATCAATAATTATTTTAAGTGTAAATGAACTTTTATTTTAAATGTAAATGGTATAATCAAAACATAGTGGGTAATAGAAAGAAAAACAAGACCCATATATATGCTGTCTACAAGAGATTCATTTCAGATGGAAAAAGGTATTCCATGCAAATGGAAACAAAAAGCCAAGATAGCAATACTTATATCAGACAAAATAGATGACTTTAAAACAAAGACTCTAACAATAGACAAAGAAGAATATAACAAAGTGATCAAAGGATCTATCCAGCAAGAAGATATTACAATTGTAAATATATATGCACCCAACATAGGGGTGCCTAACTACATAAAGTAAATATTAATAGACATAAAAGGAGAAATTAACAGAAACACAATAGTAGTAAGGGATTATAAGAAGACCCCAATTACATCAATGGACAGATCATCCAGACAAAAAATAAGAAACATTGGCCTTAAACAACACATTAGTTCAGATGAGCTTGATAGCTATATATGGAACATTACATCCAAAAGCAGCAGAATACACATTATTTTCAATGCACATGCAACATGTTCTGAGATAGAACACATGCTAGGTCACAAAACGAGTCTCAGTAAATTTAAGAAGCTTGAAATCATATCAAGTATCTTTTTGGACAACAAAACTGTGAGACTACAAATCAACTACAAGAAAAATATTGCAAAAGCACAAACATATGGAGGTTAAACCATATGCTATTAAACAACCAATGGGTTAACAGAAAAAATCAAAGGTGAAATTTAGAAATACCTGGAGACAAATGAAAACAAAAACACAGCATTCCAAAATCTATTAGACACAGCAAAAGCAGTTTGAAGGGGGCAGTTTATAGCGATATAAACTTACTTCAGGAAACAAGAAAAATGTCAAATATACAATATAACCTTATACCTAAAAGAGTAGAAAAATAGCAAACAGAACCCAAATTAATAGAAGGAAAGAAATCATAAAGATTAGAGCAGAAATAAATAAAATAGAGACTAAAAGACAATAGAAAAGATCAATGAAACTAAGAGCTGGCTCTTTGAAAAGATAAAATTGTTATACTTTTAGCCAGACTCATAAACTAGAATTAGAGAGAGGATCCAAATAAATAAAATCAGAAATGAAAAAGTAGAAGTTACTACTAACAACACAGAAATACAAAGGAGAATAAGAGATGACTACAAACAATTAAATGCCAATAAAATGGATAACCCAGAAGGAATGGACAAATTCCTATAAATGTACAATCTCCTAAGTCTTCATTAGGAAGAAATAGAAAATATGAACAGACCAATTATCAGTAATGAAATTGAATCAGTAATAAAAAAAACTCTCAACAAACAAAATCCAGGACCAGAGGGCTTCACAGGTGAATTCAACCAAACATTTAGAAAAGAGTTAACACCTATCCTTCTCAAACTATTCCAAAAATTTGCAGAGGAAGGAATGCTTCTGGATTTATTCTGTTAGGTTGGCATCATCCTAATACTTAATCCAAACAAAGATACCACAAAAAGAGAGAAATACAGACTAATATCACTGATGAACATAGATGCCAAAATCCTTAACAAAATATTAGCAAACCAAATTCAATAATACATTAAAAGAATCATACAACATGACCAAGTGAGATTTATCCCAGTGATATAAGGATGGTTCAGTTCCACAGATCAATCAATGTGATAAGCCACATTAAAAATTTGAAAAATAAAAATCATATTACAGAATTCTAAAGTTGCCACCAAAAAGCTACTAGAACTCATCAATGAATTCAGTAAAGTTGCAGGATACAAAATTAATATACAGAAATCTGTTGCATTTCTATACACTAATGATGAACTATCAGAAAAGGAAATTATGAAAACAATCCCATTTACAATCACATCAAAAAGAATAAATTACCTGGAAATAAATATAACTAATGAGGTAAAAGGCCTGTAAAAAATTTGTAAGACACTGATGAAAGATATTGAAGACAACACAAACAGATGGAAAGATATACCATGTTCTTAGATTAGAAGACTTAATATTGTTAAAATGATGGTACTACTCAAGACAATCTATAGATTCAATGCGATCCCTATCAAATACCAATGGAATTTTTCAAAGAACTAGAACAAATAATTCTAAAATTAGTATGAAAACACAAAAGACCCTGAATAAGCTAAACAGCCTTAAGAAAGAAAAACAAAACTAGAGGCATCGTGCTCCTTGATTTGAAACTATATTAAAAAGCTACAGTAATCAAAACAGTATGGTACTGGCACAAAAACAGACACATAGATCAATGAAACAGAATAGAGAGCCCAGAAATGAACCCACATTTATACGGTCAACTAATCTACAACAAAGGAAGTATGAATATACAATTGGGAAAGAGATCCCCTTCAACAAATAGTGCTGGGAAAACTGGACAACTACATGCAAAAGATACAAATTTGACTATTTTCTCACACCATATACAATAATAAATTCAAAATGGATTAAAGACAAATTTAAGACTTGAAACCATAAAACTCTTAGAAGAATATATAGGGAATACACTCTTTTGATATTGATCTTAGCAAAGAAGACATACTGATGGGCAACAGGCACATGAGAAGATGCTCAACATCACTAATCACCAGGAAAATGCAAATCAAAGTCACATTGAGATATCACCACCACATCTGTCAGAATGGCTATTATCAAAAAAGACAACAAATAACAAGTGTTGGCAAGGATTTGGAGAAAAGGGAACCCTCCTGCCGTGTTGGTGGAAATATAAATTGGTGCAGCCACTATGAAAAACAGTATGGAGTTTCCTAAAAAATTAAAAATAGAATTACTATAAGATTCAGCAGTTCCATCCCTGGGTATTTATCCAAAGAAAACAAAAACACGAATTAGAAAAAATATACACACCTTTCTGTTCTTTGCAGTCTTATTTACAATAGCTAAGATATGGAAGCAACCTCCGTGCACATCAATAGATGAATAGAGAAGTTGTGGTATATATAGAAATAGTACTCAGCCATAAAAAAGAATGAAATCTTGCCATTTGTGACAGCATGGATAACCTAGAAAATTATGTTAAGTGAAAGAAGTTGGATAATAAAAGACAAATACTGTATGATTTCACTCTATGTGGAATCCAAAAAACAAAGCAAATAAACAAACATAACTAAGTAGAAACAGTCATAGTTACAGAATAAACAGGTGGTTGCCAGAGGGGAGGATGTGAGGGAAATAAAGAAATAGGTGAGGGAGATTAAGAGGTACAAACTTTCAGTTACAAAATAAATGAGTCACGAGTATGTAATGTACAGAGTGGGGAATATAGACAATAATTTTGTAATATTTTTGCATGGTGACAGATAATAACTAAATGTATCATGATGATCATTTTGAAATGTATAGAAATACCAAATAACTAGGTTGTGCATCAGAAACTAACATAATGTTGTCAGTCAGTTATACTTCAGAAAAAAACAAGCAATCAAGCAAACTCATAGAAAAAGAGATCAGATGTGTGGTTACCAGATGCAGTAGTGGGGGGAGGGAGAATTGGATGAAAGTAGTCAAAATGTACATATTTCCAGTTATAAATAAGCACTAGGGATGTAATATACAACATGATAAATATAATTAACATTGCTGTACATTATGTATGAAAGCTGTTATAGATCCTAAGACTTCTCATAACAAGAATTTTTTTTCTTTAATTTTGTATCTACATGAGATAATGGATGTTCACTAAACATTGCAATAATAATTTAATGATGTATGTAAGTCAAACCATTATGCTGTACACCTTAAACTTATACAGTGCTATATGTGAATTATATCTCAATAAAACTAGAAGAAGAAAAAAAAAAGACATGGAATCACATTAAAAAAAAAATGAACTCTTGCCTGGAGGAAAATCAGTTAGAGATGTACAATCAGCAAATCGCCATGTTCTGGAAATGAAGACAGAGTTGTATTACTGATGATAATTACACTGTAGGAATGAATGAGGTTACACCAGAAGGCATATAGCATGAGAAGGAGCTGAGGTTAAGACTTGTAGAAACCCAGTTTTAAGTAGAGGTTGGAGAAGAACAGCAAAGGAGATGAGTAATCAACCCAGAGATGTGTCTTCCAAGAATCCAAAGTAACCTTCATATAACACAAAATATTACATTTTGGGTTTAGGGAGATTATAGGTCATTTTTTAAATTCCCTGTTAGAATAAACAGAGATAATTTTCTTGATGCTAAAATTCTACAAAAATAAGGTAACATTTAAGTAGACCAAATGATTCGAGTAAAGTCTAGAAAGTAGTATTTTTCAAGTATCATTTAGAATTAATTAAATTGAGTAAGATTTTTGCTTCACATAAAAATTCAAATGAATTAAATATCTTGAGATGAAAAGTGCATTTATAGAAAAAATATACTAATTTTCCTGATACACCATGGCCCATATATTCAACTTTTAGTAAATTGTAATATTTTAGAACAAGATTTAATCACAAACTTCACTGATCTGGATCAGCATTTAGTTTAGATTCTTAGTGTAATACTGTTTATATTATTTCAAAACACATATTCAGTTTAGATTCTCAAACACTGTTCAGGCTAATTCTTTTTTATACACTGACTTTAGATTGAGATGCATACTTTTCTCTGCTTCACACTCACATAATACAATGAGACTTCATAATTAAAAATTTATATTTTGTGATAAATTGATTGATACCTGGATTCCACACTAATCCATCAGTTCCATGAGTGCAAGGTCTGCATCTATTTTTTCACTCACCTTTTTATTCCTAGGCATAGCGGAATGCCAGGATCACAGGAAGAACTCAATCATTATTTTTGAATACATGAATCATTATAGATAGAGAATTCGTGATGGAGCATTTCAAAAGCTGCTTTGGGAGGAAAAATACAGCTGCTGTTTTTCCTCCTACCACAGTTAACATAGATGAAGCCCAAAACAAAGTTCAAAGAAACAAACACAAAATGTTTTTATGAGGGGGAAGTCTTAACAGGTCTATACAGCACTAAAACTACTAAATTTAAAAAAAAAGTGCACTTATAAATCTGGCTACCCAAACAATCAATCATGTTCTTAGCAATTGATATGAATAAATCATTCAGAAGTCTGAACCAGTCATTTTGATATATTATCTCATCCCTGAAAAGGAGTCTTGAACAGGACTTCTGAACTTACTGCTGACTCCTGAATAAAGCTAGTGATTTGTACACAGAGATAAATTAAACATTCCTTCTTCCCTCCCAGACCCACTGGTTCCCCTCTTCTCTGGCCCAATTAAAAACTCCCTCCTCCTTCCAGTCATTCAAGCTGGAATCCAAAAATATTATTCTTTAGTCCCCACATGTAATAACTTACCAAACCTTGTCAGTCACACCGGTTCAAAGTCCCTCTCATGTGTCAATTTATTCTTATTTCCACCACCTTAGTTCATGCCATCATCTCTTCTTACCTAGACTACACAATAGCTTGCTACCTGTTCTTTTTTTTTAATAAATTTATTTATTTATTTAATTTTGACTGCATTGAGTCTTCATTGCTCCGTGCAGACTTTCTCTAGTTGCAGCGAGCAGGAGCTACTCTTCGTAGCAGTGTGAGGGCTTCTTATTGCAGTGGCTTCCCTTGTTGTGGAGCACAGGCTCTAGAGACGCATTCTCCAGTAGTTGTGGCATGTGGGCTCAGTAGTTGTGGCTCACAGGCTCTAGAGTGCAGGCTCAGTAGTTGTGGTTCACAGGCTTAGTTTCTCCGCAGCATGTGGGATCTTCCCGGACCAGGGCTTGAACCTGTGTCCCTTATATTGGCAAGCAGATTCTTAACCACTGCACCACCAGGGAAGTCCCTTGCCACCTGTTCTTAATTCTAGTTTTGGAGAAAAGATTTATTTTGTTAAAATTACTGAAACCTGGGTTCTATAATTTCCTGAGCTATCAACTGAAAAGAGCCTCTTTTATCATCTATTAAATAAAAGGATGGGTACTCTCAAAATTCCCCTAAAATCATATTATTTTCCCCCAGTTAAAACCTCCCTTCACATTTTGTTATATTCTCAAAATGTAGATCAAATATCAATTTCCTACTCAAATGCTTCCCACAGGAACTCAATGTCAACAGAAAAAAATCCAAGTTACTTGGAATGGGATTCAGCACTACCCAGCATCTGTACCCAACCTAACTTTTCATCATTTTCTGTCACTTTTTTCTTCCAAGCACATGCAATCCAGAAATCCCTGATTTTTTCATTTCCCAAATCTGCCCTACACTTTCTTCCTTCAATAGATTAACCCCTCTGAAGGACTCTCCCTTATAAAAACACGTCAGTGCCTTACCCATCCTTCAAGAGCTGTGCTAATGCCATTTCCTCCAGGATTCCTGATTCCTGGCTATACTTAGACCCTTCCTCCCCTTTGTATCCATCAAAACTTGTTTAAACTTTCATTTGCTTTGCCTTTCATTTTGTTTAGTCTTATCAACTAATTTTTTTTCTCAGTCTGGATGAGAACTAATTTATTTTATATTTTTTACAGCACTTACTGCTTTCCAATGAAAATAATAACCACCTAAAAAACTTATATAAATAAATATTGCAACTCCTAATTTATTTCTCTCCTCCTCCTTTTTCTTTGCTTTTTATCATTCCCTATTACCTCTAATTTTAAATTAAAAATTTTTCTTTTTAAAATGTAATTTGTTTGTGTAGTGCTTATATTTAACTATACTTACATTATTTTCTCAGTCTACTATGCAAATAAGATGCTAAAATCACATATGCTAAGATCATTGATGAATTTGCAATAAATTAGTGATATTCTTTCATGTTATTGTGAATAATAATAGTTCATTTGCTTTCATAGGTATATATTTGCCAAAATCTACTTTTGATGAATACTTGGGTAGAGTCTAGTTGAGAGACATTATGAACAACACTGCCATGCACATTCTTGTATATGTATTTTGATACATTAATAACTCTTTCGAAAATACCTAGAAGTAGAATTACTGGATGATAACGAAAGTTGATGTTCAACTTTAGTAAATACTGTGAGATAGTGTTCCATAGTGGTTATGTCAATGTACAGTCCTGCCAGTAGCAAATGAGACTTCCACTTGCTTTACATTCTTGCCAAATCTGTGCAGAATCAGTCTTCTAGATTTTAGCTACTCACATTCCAGCCTTTGTATCTGACACCCAAGGGATGACCCCTGGATCACCTGGCTCTAATAGCCAATGGCACTAACATTCATGAGTCATCAAATACTGTAGCAAACAAAGAAGCAGTTCTTAAAGGGTTAGTGGTTGATAATTCAGACTATGCCCCCAGATCTCAGTGCAGAGTAAGTATGCAAAAACATCCATTTCCCAGTCTTTCTCTGAAAAGGAACTCACTGTATAGTTTACAAATTGCTGTCTGAGGGTCCGGCTTCTTATTAGCCAGTAGGTACTTCCACTGCCTTCTCCCTCCCTGCTCACTCCAATGGTAAAAACAGGTCACAGACATCTCTCTGGAAAAGCTTGTACTCATGCCCTGAGTGCTAGCTTTTATGGCTGTTGCCACAGAAAAAAAAAAAAAAAAACATTTTTCCACTGATGTTCTGCTGTATCACCTTTGTCAGTCTGTTTCTAGAATCTCTACATTTCCTTTAGTCTGTATTTGGAATAATCCTATACTGTCTTCATTAGTGTACTTTTACTAAATGCTTTGATATCTTGTTCTTCAAAATTTTCTTGGTTCTACCTGGTCCAAGAATTCTTGGTTCATATAAAATTAAAAATCAGTTTGTAATTTTCATACAGAAGAAAAACATGATGCAATATTAATTGAGATTGCATTGAAGTTATAGATTCATCCATCAAGGAATAATGGACATCTTTACAATATTAAGTTTTATAAAACTAACTACAATTTTTAAATCTCTGGTTCAAAGAAAATAAAATAAATCAGCAGAGCAAATAAAGCAACAAGGAAGGATGAATTTGAGACAAAAAAGATAGAAATACACGGTGTTGAACAGATTGAGATGAAAAAGTTATTATCAAAGAATGAGTTGCATCCTCTATATCTCCTGTATCATCTAATATCATCTATGGTTAGATAACATAGCTAATTCAGCAATCAGCCCTTCATTACTATAAAGAGATGAGTTATCTAAAAGAATTATGGAGATGAAAAATTAGTAAAAGTCAACAAAATCACTCATAAAAATCATGGTAATACATTAGATGTATACCAATTAATTTAAAATGGTATCAATTTGAAGGACAAAGAAACTAAAATACTTACATATGAATATATGTTAGGAATTAATAAAAAGAGAGTTTGTTTCAGGGCAGCTAATAGACTGGCTAAGAAGATCACTTGAAACTGAATAAATATATGGTCAATATTTTTTAAATTTGCTGGTAATATAAAGAATCATTTTGATCCAAGGGATCTTCTCTAGCAAAACGTCAGAAGTCCAATACCTATATCAAATAAAATTATAAAGGTTTAATGCAACAAGGATTTTATAGGTATAATATTATTCTCAGTATCTATATTTTCTCCACATCTTTTTTTTTGCGCAAAGCCTTCCAATTGGAACAATTGTGATAAAAGTTTGAATTTAATGGTATCTATAATAGCTCCATTTGTAGTGAAGCATATGGCATAATTAAAATACATCTAAATCCAAAGCTTCAAGAAGTGAGTTGTCTCATTAATAAAATGCCTAAGTAGTCTAAGAAGAATAAAAACAGTCCATCAGAGTATGAGGAAGTTTAAAATAAATATTACTCAGGATACAGTAATGAAGTGGCTTTTCAGTGCTTGTGTCAATGGAAGATGACTTTCTGCTTTCAATAGAAAATCAGTTGTAATATCATGAAGATACCCTTATGTTGGAGAGAGTAATGTTTATAAAAATTAGAAAGATAAAAATGTTCCAAAAATGGGAATAGTTCTATTTTCTACTTATACACATACATTTTTTAAGAATGTATATGAAAAGAACAAATAAAAATATGTATGGAAGGAGAACCCAGGGATTTTCATTAGTCTTTCTAGAAGGGTGCTTTTAAAAATCTATTAGGGAACTTATGAAAATGATGATAACTTTCCTGTGGGAACCTGAGTGAAGAAACAAAATTCTCTCTCATTATAAATATTAAAATACAATTTTATGCCAATGACTTCCAAAGGCTCCAAAGACCAAATTTTTCTCACAGCCTTTAATAACTACTGTTCCAGTAACATCCCATGCCCTTCTCACATTTTTCTCACTACATTCTAAAAACCCTGGCACTTTTCAATCTGTTAACTCACCACATATGTTCTGGCCTCAGGGTTTTTGCACATGCTTTTCCTTTACCTACAAGGTAATTCCTTTCACTCTCAATCAGCTAAATCTTACCTATTTTCCTGTTCTCAGAAAATACTGCTTAAATATCATTTGCTCGGAAGGTTATCTCCAAATCTATATTAAATCTCCCAATTGGTCTCTTTTAAAATTCCTTTTCTAAAAATCTTAACAAATACTCTAATATACAATAATGTATTTATTTTTGTTTATTATTTCTCATAGTAGTCAAGCAAAAGAATATTCAAAAATAGGCAGCTAGAATTACCAAGAGATATAGAAAAATGATTAGGATTTTCACTGGGAATAATAACTATTAAGAGAAAACAGGAGGATGTAAAATTAAGATTTGTAGGAAAAGATGAACAGAAATCTATCTGCAAAATTCTATATATGGATAAAGTTAGATTATCTGTTTCTACACCACCATAAGCCCACAAAATTTACTTGTATAATAAAAACTACTCCAAGATATGGATAATTGGAAAATATTTTATTTTAAATATTCAAATGTTGAAATGTTTTAAAAGTAACTTCATGAGTAATTTCAGATATATTCTGGCTTTAATTTAGTATCAAAATATTCTGCCTTTTTCCCAAGACTCAAAATATTTCCTTTAGAGATAAGATATGGGATTGAATTAATAAATAATCTCATACAACATAGAAATACTAGTGTTCTTGATCCCTTTGTTTAGGGTAATAAATTCTAGCAAAAATTTGCTTCTCTCTGCTTTCATATATTTACTATAAACCCTACTACCAGCAACTTACAGCATATACAGTGATAAAGAACAAAGCACTCATGGTTTGCAAAATACAAAAGAGTATACCAAAACTTAGAGAAATAATAAAATCTAAAAAATTCTACTTGTGTGTTATGATAATTATTTTCTTGAAGTACAAAGAAATAAGACAACAAATATTCCATTGAAGCACAAATAACTCATGCAATTTAAATATGAAAGACATGAGGTAGAATAACCATAAACATTCAGAATAATGAGTCAAGATGTTTTAATATGCATAAGTGTTAGGGAAAAAAATCCCTAGAGTCTTCAAAATTATTGGATACTAAACTATTGTATGGTCTTTTAAATAACTAAGAAATTGTGATAAGAAAAACATGTGTTGGAGAAATCTCCTCTAGTGCCCTAAAATTTATGTACGTATGGAATTTCCTATATATACAAACTTTCTTAGACCAATTTTAATAGTTTTAATGGATTTAGTGTTCTAGTTT
Source organism: Leucopleurus acutus (assembly GCF_964270905.1). Taxonomy (NCBI): domain Eukaryota; kingdom Metazoa; phylum Chordata; class Mammalia; order Artiodactyla; family Delphinidae; genus Leucopleurus; species Leucopleurus acutus. The sequence continues at coordinate 25,273,748 of NC_139159.1, read as the reverse complement.
TCAGAAACACGAAGTCACAATTAGAATAAAAGTTAGGCAAGAAACTAAAATAGAAACACTCAAGTGAAAAAAGTGCCCATTTTCAGTCTAAGCTCAGTAGATTCTTAATATGTCTTAGAATAATTTCTGAGATCTTTATAACATAAAATATTGATGCTCAATGCAGTACAGTGTAACATAAGAATTACTGTATAGGTAAGGATGGATAGAGAAAGACAGGTCATATTGATATGCAGATACTAAGTATCAGTTGAGGACATTCATGGGCTAGATGGCAGTTCTCCCAGTGCAAATGATTTAATTGTTTGCTTAAACAAAATTTCAACTGTAAAAACTACCCAATTAGTGAAACAAGGTGGCAAATTTGACTTGGATCCAGACATAAAATCCTAATTTTTTTTTGGTTCTTGCTGTTTCCCACAGTTGCCCATTATTACAATGACATTGTACATTGTGGACTCCAAATTTCCTTGTTCTACATTCATAGAAATGATCTCCAATGACTAATGGTTATTAATCAGGTGCTCACTGTCATCATTAATCAAGTCATACATGTGTATGAATTCTTTCAGGACACTGTCTTGTCTGATAGTCTTCTATTGACCTATTAGAAAATGGGTGTGGTTTAAGAGCCATAGAGAAGGACTGAATATCCCAAATTAATTCTTAAGTGTTTCTGATTTTAGGTCTGAAATTTAGCAGTTAAAACTTAGTCTATTAACTACAGTGTAAATTCTTTAAGGGAGAAGTAATTCTTCAACTGTTAATTATGTTTACCTTCATGTGCATAGACGATCAAACAAATGACTTGTTAACATGCAGAGGGAAAAATAGATTATGCATTTCTAGGAATGGATAAAGAAGGGGTTTTTGAGGGTTGGAAAGTTATTAATCTTTAGCTACTTCATAAATTCGTCTGTGACTGAATCCATTATCAAATATTTGGCAAAGAAAACCAGAAGGAAAAAAATGGATTGTGCATTTGAGGTTTATTTTTTATTTGCAGTAAAGGTGGCTGAGAGATATTCTCCTGATAAGCTAGAAAGTTTGCCCATTCTCTTCAGGTACCTGAGAGATCAAAGAGACTTCAAAACAAAGAGTAAAAAATGAAGAGGCTATTGAAAATCTCACAGCAACATTAGAACAGGAGGTACTGCTTCCAGGAACGTGTGGCACCTGAGGCCATCCTGTGCTGAGTCAAGATTAAGAATTCGTTACAACTCAAGATTCAATTTTCAGGTAACTGAGATTGAAAAAGACCTGTGACTTCACATTCTGCAATGTGATCAGCCATTTCCAGCTACAGGGCCAATGTTCAGAATCTGAATCATATCAAACCAGGTATGAAAACTGAGTTCAGTAATTTAATACAAAAAGTCCCACAGTTTACTTTTTTCTGTGGATTGCTAGAACATTCTTTGGGGAATTTTAAATCATCAAATTTGTCTCTTCTCCCACAAAGTTCACACTGTAAATCTTGACCAGCAGCTTCAGCATCATCTGGCATTTGTTAGAAATGCCAAATACTGGATCCCACTCCAGACCTACTATATCAGAATGTGTATCTTAAGACTAAAGTGCATTAGATTAGTATGAATTAAAGTTTGAAATACATTAATCTAAAATCTGCTTCCTTGATAGTCAACCAAGTCTATGGGTCCTTCCCTTGGAGAACATAGACCACTGATTATTTGTGTATGGTATCTTAATGACATATTTTAGTGATCCTTGAAAATCTGTGTTTCTATTGATACTTAATTTAAGTGAAAATAGTAAAAGTAATTCAACATTCTCTTTGGATAGTACTGAATATTAATTTTCCTTCTTCACTAACTTTTCTCTCTTTCTTCAATTCCCTTCTAACAATTACTTTAAATTTAACACAAACCCAACACAGCCAATGATGAGACTGTGAATATTTACATATTCAATTCCTTACCAATATATAACATATTTTGTAATTATAAGTAACGTTATAAAAAGTATAGCTAATGTCACTAATATTCAAAATATTAAGGTATGTATAAGGTAGTATTTTGAATATTTGTCTTAACTCTAACATACAATTGTCAGCTTGTACTTCCACATTAAACTCCTCCCACATCAAAAAATTAAACATAACCAAAGCTAAAAGTAAGCAAAGAGTTTTCTTTACACCCAAAATTCCTTTTTTACCTATGCTCTCTTTACTGGTTAATGACATCTCCTCCCTCACAAGTCATTCTGGACAATAATGAAGTCATATCCAGTTCTTCCTATCATCTAAGTCCAATCTGTTTGTTCTATTTCCTTTCCATTCTTCTTCCAATACTGTAATTCAGATCCACATCGTATCTCAAATGAACCATGGTGGTAGCTTACTAACTGGGTCTTTGTATCTTTAATTTCTACCTTCTCCCAAATTGTCAACCATCATTAAACTGAAGTACAAGTTAGATCTTTGTAGCCCTCAAAAACTTTTACCATATTCTATTTCTTGTAAGGATAAGATTTTAAACTCCTTACCCTTAGTGTTTAAGGCTCTTCACAGTAACACATTTGCAGACACATCTCTTGCTGCTCCAGCCATGAACCCTCTTTTCCAGCCATTTGTAATTTCTAAACACTGTTTAATGTTCAAATATATGTTCACTCTTACACCTCTATGACTTTAATTATCCCATTCTCTCACACTGGACTTCCCTTTCCTCCTTCACTCATTATCTGCCTGTTAATATTTGCCCATTTTTTCAAGGTTGAGCTTTATGATGATACTCTTAGCCTTTATTTGTTTTGTTTTGCTTTCCTTTTTTTTTCTCTTCCCCTAAGTTCCCTTATTTATGTTAAAGTTCATTATTTGGTGACAATCTTACACACTCAACTGTAAGATCCTTAAGAAATGGGTTTCTAGATAAATCTCTTCTCTAAATAAGATGTAACACAATCATACCTATTCAAAATATCTGTTGACTGAAATATTTACTTTGTTACAGCAGAGAGAAAATTTAAAGTTTGTCAAGAGACAAAGAATATTTATTACAGAAAAAATGTTATAAATACTATAATTAATATATGAAAAAATGGTCTTGAAGATACAGATCTATGGTTGAATCTGCTAAGTTGAATCTGACACAGGTAATGCACTGGGTTGTATTTTATTTTAATTTTTAAAATTTTATTTTATATTGAAGCATAGTTGATTAACAATCTTGTCTTAGTTTCAGGTGTACAGCAAAGTGATTCCATTATACATATACATGTAACTGTTCTTTTTCAAATTATTTTCCCATTTAGGTTATTACAGAATACTGAGCAGTGTTCCCTGTGCTCTACAGTAGATCCTTGTTGGTTATCTATTTTAAGTATAGCAGTATGTACATGTCAATCACAAACTCCCATTCTACCCCTACTCCCCAGCCCTTCCCCCCGGTAGCCATAGTTTGTTCTTTAAGTATGTGAGTCTGTGTCTTTTTTGTAAATAAGTTCATTTGTATCATTTTTTTAATATTCTGGATATAATCAATATCATATATTTGTATTTGTCTCACTTCACTTAGTATGATTATCTCCAGGTTTATCCATGTTTCTGCAAATGGCATTATGCCATTCTTTTCAATGGCTGAGTAATATTCCATTGTGTATATATATATATCTCACATCTTCTTTATCCATTCATCTGTCAATGGACATTTAGGCTGCTTCAGTTTTATGGTATAAAATATATGGGAAATGGGCTTCCCTGGTGGCGCAGTGCTTGAGAGTCTGCCTGCCAATGCAGGGGACACAGGTTCGTGCCCTGGTCCAGGAAGATCCCACATGTTGCGGAGCGCCTAGGCCCGTGAGCCATGGCCACTGGGTCTGTGCGTCCATAGCCTGTGCTCTGCAGCAGGAGAGGCCACAACAGTGAGAGGCCCATGTATCGCAAAAAAAAGAAAAAAAAAAAAAGGAAAAAAAATATATAGGAAAGACATTTAAAATGTGACTTCTACTGGCAAAATAATATTGACTTCTTTTGATGAGATTTTCAGATATGCCATAATTTTTTAATTCACATAGTCCCAGGAATAATACACCTGCAATAGAAGGAAATTACCACTGGAATATAAGATGCAGAAAACCATTTTTGTTCACTAATGTGTTCTAATCATCTAGTACGGTGCCAGACACAGAGTGGGTACTCAGTAAATATTTGTTATGTGAATGAATTACTGGTTAAATGAAAGAATTAGAGGTAATTTTTATTCATTTGGGACTGTTGAATCAGGAAGAATAAAATCAATAAAATCAATATAACCATGAAGTAACATATATATGAAATTAAAGGAAAATGACAGAGTAAATGGTAGGGATATTTGTACTGGACTTCCTTCTGATACGCTTACATATTGTTTACTCATATGAAATCACAACAGGAAATTGATTTATACTTGAGAGAGGTATTCACATTCTCCTAGCCCTGGAGAATCAATGGAATGGACTAGGAGGTCCCAGAGATTGTATGTGATTCCTTAATTCTTCAACAACGTTAGTGATGATATCACTACAAATACACTTAGCATTACTACCTAAAGTCAATTAGTCATCCCAATTCTCCACAAATTTGTAGACATCAATTGAAAGTCATCATTTTAGTCAATTGAGTCTTTCAAGTCAATGAGGTATCTTTTTTGTTATTATTCTGTTTTCTCTTAGATATTTTTTCTACATGCATTAATATAAAATTCATGGGATTGCTTTTCTGATGATATAATGATGACAACTTTCAAGTTTTCATAAGTAAAACAAAGGAAGTTGAATTTGATTTTTTTTTATTCAGACTAGATATTGCTGGTATATAAGGAATTTAATGATTCTTTTATATCTACTTTATATTTAACTCTTATTCTATGTATCCTGACAATAATAAAAATAATGACAATATAATAATAATAAAATAATAACAACCCCAGTGCTCACACTGTGCCAGCCTCATGATTAGTTTTTGAGGCATATCATCTCATTTAAATTTCTCAAAATGAAGGGTAAGCACAAGTAGCATGTCCATTTTAACCCATACAAAATGAAATTTAGAGAAGTTGAACTAGTGTCCAATGTTAAACAATTGTCCAAGGCAACAAATGGCCCAGCTGGATGTCAAACCTCAAACACAGACTCATCATTATATATGCTACATGATGCTGCATGTGTTCTTTTAGTTTTTCTGATGATTCTGCTGCCAAAGATACATAGATAATTCATCTGTAAATAACAAAATCACTGCCTCTGTTTCAGAATATTTGTATCTTTTAATTTGTGCTAACTGAAGTAACCAATTAAACAGATTAAAGTTAAACATGAAGCATAATGCAGATTTTGAGTCTGAGATATAAACTGTATATAGTTTTATTGGGTCAAGGCAAAAATTCTAGTCTTTTGAGGCAGAAATTATAATTATATTCAGTCAAATTTCACATGTAGATAGTTGAATATATTTCCATTTAGATCTGTTAAAATGAAGGATTTGGTTAATAAATTTCCTAGTATTGATCTATTCTTGCATTCATGAAATAACCCCCACTGGCCATGATGGATTAAGTTCTTTAAATACAGCTGGGTATCATTTGCTGATAATTTACTTGCTATTTTTGCATCTATGTTCATAATTGAGATTGATATTTTCTTTTTTACTCTTTGTTAGGTCTTATCAGCATTACAGCACAGCTTTTCTTCTTTATGTTCTAGAAACATTTAAGTAGGCTGAAAATTATCTTTTTTTTGAGGATTTGAAAAAAGTATCTTATAAAATGACTTGCATCCACTCTTTTAGGGGATAGGGCAATAGTCTCATTTACTTCAGCTTTATCAGGTTTTCTATAATGACTTTAGTCAACTTTGATAATTTCTGCTGATTCATCTATCTCACAAAAAAACCTTGAAATTAATGAGATTTTTACAGAATGCATTTATTTTCATATTTCTTCTGTATCTACTTTTATGCACTTTCTGTCTTTGGTGGTTACCTACAATATTTTGAACATCTGTCATACAGATGAATAGTTTTCCACAAGTGACTCTCACTTTCTGAAAAACAAATAAATACAACCACTATATTTCTTCACATCTGTGTCACTAGGGTGCTATTAGACTTCAGCTCTTCCAAAGTACCCATAGAATTCTTATGTTTAGAAGTTAGTTGAATGATAACCCAGATCAAACATGGAAGCCCCATATTACTAAGATGTTATGGACTGAATGTTTGTGACCTCTTCTCCAAAAATTCATATGTTGAAGCCCTAACCCCCAAATGTGGCTGTATTTGGAGATGGGGCCCTTAAGGAAATAATTAAGGTTAAATGAGGTCATAATGGTGAAAACTCAATCCAATCAGACAGTGTCCATAAGAAGTGACATCCACCTCTACAAGCAAGGAAGAAAACCTCACAAGGAATTGAATATGCTGACACCTTGACTTGGACTTTCCTAGCCTGCTGAGCTGTGAGAAATCAATTTCTGTTGCTTAATGCATCCAGTCTGTGGCATTTTGAAATACTAGATCAAGAAAACTAATAAACCAGAGTGAAAAGAAACACAGTAGCATGATTTGGAGCCAGGAGTAACTGCAGGAAGCTTCTACATCAGAAAGATAAAGTAGCTCTCTGGAACAATTCTGTTTGGTTGCATTGTTGCAGCCCTCCTAAATGTTCTGTGAGCAAGATATATCTCACACTAAATTATTTTCTACTTAAACAAGCTACAGTGTCTTCTGAGAAGAACCTTACCCAAACAATATAAACATAGTTTTAATTTATTTATTTAAATATTTTCATTTTTTTATTTCTCTCTACATTTTTTTCTCATCAGAATTGCATATTTTACATTTCAAAGAGGGAGTACTTGGAAGAGTAACATTTTAAGCATACTAATTGTGGCAGGCCCCCCAAAGATGCCCACATCCTAATCTCCAGAACCTGTGAGTATATTATGTAATATGGCAAGAGAAACTAAGGTTGCAGCTATAATTCCTTGACTTTAAAATAGTGAAATTATACTGGATTATCTGAGTGTGTCAAATGTAATCAGAAGGGTCCTTTTAAAAGGTGCAGGGAGGCAGAAGAGTATCAGGGCAATGCTGTATGAGAAATATTCAGAAGGTCATCTCCTTTCCACAGATGGAAAGGAGCCATGTGCTAAGGAATGCTACTGCATTCCTCTAGAAGCTGGAAAAGGGAAGGAAATGAATTGTCCACTAGAACTTCTAGGAAAAATGCAGCTCTGTCAACACCTTGACTTTAGCCAAATGAAACCGATTTTGAACTTCTGACCTCCCAAACCATAAGATAGTAAATTCGTGTTTTTGATAGTACCAAGTTTGTGGTAATTTGTTACAGCAGCAATAGAAAACTAATATACTGGTTAAAGAATAAACTTTGGAACCAGAGAACAGTGATCAAATTACAACCTCATCATCTATAAACTATGCACCCTGACCCAGGAAATATAATTTCCATAAGGCTCTGATTCCTCATCTATAAAATGGTATAACAATAATGTAATAATATCCTGTAAAAATATTGTATAAAATTGTGTAAAAACTGGCCCAAGGGGCAGTTGCGAGGATTAATTTACATGATCCATGATACCTAGTTGGCAAATATTTGACATATAACACTCACTGAAAAAAATTTACAAGAATTAATTTTCCATTTATCTATTTTGTCATGATATTTTTTGTATATCATTCTCTTTCTCTTGCTTTGTCTAGTTTTATTTTTAATTTACTCATGTAATTTCTTAAACTACCAATTCGCTAAGCTATCTTCTTTCTTATTTTTTAGTGAAAGCTTTTAAAGTTATTGCTTTTCCTCTAAGTATAGCCTTAACTGCATTATGTAAGTTTGGGTAAGTAGTGTTCTCATCATATTTAATTATTTTTAAAGGTCATAATTTCTACTCTGAGAAATTGTTTGGGAAAATTTGTACTGTTTTAAATTTAAATGTTGTTATTGTTATTGATGACATTTAAAACTTTGACAATAATTTCCATCTGTATTGTACGCAAATCAGAAAATGGGTCCTATATAATTGGACCATTAGTATTTATAAGATTTGCTTGAGATCTTGTTAAATGGACACTCAATCTTCTCTATTTCCATAATAATTAAATTTTTAATAAATAATTTATATTCTGCAAACTTACTTACAAATTTATCTCTGGTTATTCTGGTAAAGGCTGGAATTCTCCAGGTATTAAAATTAACTTCTTGGTTATCTTCCCTTAGATTCCTGAAAGTTATTTTTCTATATATTGTTGTTCTCTGCTGTTTACTTTAGAAAGCATGTCATCTCATCACTGAGGCCTGCATTTTTGTTTTCTATTTAAAATTTACTTATTTTGGGCTTCCCTGGTGGCGCAGTGGTTGGGAGTCTGCCTGCCGATGCAGGGGACATGGGTTCATGCCCCGGTCCGGGAGGATTCCCCGTGCCACGGAGCGGCTGTGCCCGTGGGCCGTGGCTGCTGGGCCTGCGCGTACGGAGCCTGTGCTCCGTGGCGGGAGAGGCCATGGCAGTGAGAGGCCCATGTACCACAAAAAAATAAACAAAAACAAATAAACAAACAAAAAAACTGTAAAATTTACTTATTTTCCCTTCCAGGACTTTTAGTTTGATGACAACTTTGTCTTAAATAAATATTTAATATTTTGTATTTTTTATTTGCATTTGCTATTTCAACATTTGCCCATTAGTTTTTATCTGTTTGTTTTCTGTATATTTCTCATAAAGAGCATACATTGGAATTTTATTACCATTACTCAAGCCAATAGTCTTTTCTTGGCAATATAATAGTTTAAATTTTGACATTTTTAACAGAAATTTTGATACTTTTACGTAGTTTTATTATACATACATACACAGATATTCATATGCTGTAATTATACATTACCATAGTGTTAATTTTATTACTGGTAATTTTCAAGAAGTTTTCAAAACATCATTGAGGCTACGTGTATCAATGTGATGTAGATAAGCCTGAAGAACACCTATGTCAGTGTGATTTAGTCATTTCTTCCAAAAAAAAAGCTTGGTCTATGAAAGATATGGCTGTAAAACACTATATAACTTCACTATTTCATTCAGGAAATCCCTATGACATTTATTTTAGAGATAATCTGCTCATCTAGACAAACATTTTGCTTATCAGTCAAGACTCAGTTCAACACCCCTGCTTTGTTGTGTCCACCAAAACTAAATTATGATATTGTGAATCTAGCCCTATCTCCATCAGATTCCCTCTTGGAAAGACCTTCCTTGAAATCGTTTGATCCTAGATTCAAAGTCTATAAACCTCCCTCTTTAGGTTTCCCCTTCTGAGACAGTACTAAGACTTTGTATTATTCTCCCTAGTGTAGAGAGCTCTAGTAAATTGAACTTTAATAACAAGTTTGGAGCTAGTTTGTAACACTGAATAGTATTAGAATCAAAATAAGGTGCCATCTCTTTTTTATGATAAGGAATTTAACATCTCTCAATTTTTTCCTGCCCATTCCCACAGTACAACAATTTCTAATGTAACATGATTTATATCAAGGTTACCGCAATTAATTTTACGACCATAAATTCTCTCAAACAATTATTTAGGCTTAATTTGTTTTCACATTTTTATACCTGATTTCTCCAATTTTGAGCATTTAATTTGGAATTGTTTTATAAGTAGTTGGAATATTACTGATATATCCACTGAAAACTTTTAAACACTTATCAATATAATTTGTAGTGAATCTTTCATATATTTGAATACTTATATTTTGAATACTTTGTATATTTGAATACTTGTCCTATTTCTAAAATTTCTTTGGATAAAAATTATCTCGAGTCTTCATAAACATCCTCCTCTAACATCTGGTATTTAGTGTTATAGAGAATTTGGAGGTTAGACCACTTCTTTTACAGATAATCTATTTTTCTTTTTCTCCTTTTGATCTGTGTTGTTGTAGATTTTAATTTTCTTATGTTTCTACTTGACGTTTTTCTAAGATAGAGGTTTCCTTTTTAAAAAGTTTTACCTGAAGTGGTAAAATTTTCCCTTTAGGCTATTTCATTTTGTATATGTTTGTAATTTTTTTGAAGAGACATTTCTCCACAATAATGTTATGTCTTCAACAATAACTTAATACATTCTCCATCATTCCTTGTTATTTTCCTTTTCCTCTGCTATGAAGGAAAGTGTCTAAAGTCTATCTTCCATATCATTAAATCCTGATTTCTAATTTTTCTGATAAAAATTTAATCTATACATTGAGTATTTGTTTTCTTGGTTACTTCTTTATCTTTTCCTTCTCCCTTTTCATCTTATCCTGTTCAATCTTGATCGTTTTCCACATCAAGGATGTCAAAGAGTTTTCTGAAGCAATTTTATAGTTTTTATATTAATAGCTCATTTTCAAAGGTACTGTATTTTTCTGAGTCTTCATTTGATATTTTCTTTCCTTGGATCTGTGGTGTTTTTACTGTTCTCATTATTAAACTTTTCAGGAGTTATCCAGAACTGGTGCTTACCCAGAGATTTGGTGTTGGTTTGCTTTGGCAAATTCTTATTTTGGAAACAGGGCTGAGGAGCAGGTTCATATACAGAAGTCCCAGGCTGTTACCCAATTTCCAGAAAATATTCTGCTTAGACTAGGGCTTCTTTACTTTTTTGTGCCATGGAAAGATTTTGCCATATATTGAACCATAAGGAAATGTTTAAAAAGTAAATTCCAATGAAAAAATTATATTAAAATCAGATAGTATTCTATAAAAAATAAAATACATACCAACATATGTGCTTTTTTGTTATTGGTATTAGTCATTAACACCAATACCTATTGAAAGGTCCCATAACTGCCATAAATCTAAAGTTTCCATGAACATAAAAGATATTTTGAGATACCTGAAGCCATTGAAATAAGATATCATAATATTAATGACTTCTTTTGGGGAGAAAGTCATAAGTTATGCTAATAAATTGGTTTATTGTTTATATTCATACTTGTTAAGAATGTTACATTTCACTTTCATATTAATGAAAATAATGTTTTCTTTTTCCCCAGCTAATTTCCTGAATCTCCTGAATTTGGACCTCAGATTAGGGCACCTGCTCTAATGTTATTCCATTGGATATATGTGGAATAATCTATTTCCTTGCATAACATCTTAAAACTCTAAATTAATGGATTCCTTGAATAAATATGAGATATAGAAATGCAGTTTTCCAGGCATCTCTAGTTTTGCCCTTATCTTTCATCTGTAGGGATTTGGGGCTCTAGAAGTTGTAAGAGGGAAAGGATTACATTCTTCCCTTTTCAAAAAGCCATACCTTTGAAGCAAAAGGAGAGCACTGAATTTTTTTATTGGTACAGATCCTGTGTATCCAAGAACACTTAGAAAATAATGGTAAAAGAACAGAATATATTTCTATTATCCAGCAGGTCATAATGATAAGGGCTACTTCTCAGTTTCTTGAAGTGTATCCTACTTAGGTTATCTATCAAAGGTTTATTATCAAAGAGTTCTATCTTTAGTTCCCTCAGTTATATTTCTGTGTAACAATCTTGACATTTTTGGAAGTGATCTGGAGGTAACAATTACATCATGGTTGCTATTCAGATGCCAAATTAAACTAAAGATATATCAAACCTTTTTTAACTTTACACAGATAGCATACACACAACCAAAACATAATTTTCAAGGTATAGCTTGATTTTTTGAAACACTATTCCAAATCCATATTATATTATTGCTTCACAAGAAAAATTAAATAATTTCCATGAATGAATAAAATGGATCAGAGCTATCCTTGAATATAGAATCCTGGGAACAACTTTTCTCCTAAGAGTTTCAATTTTTCTATTTGTTGAGTTTACCTTAGGTAAAATTACACATTTGTAAACTTGGATTTTCTTTTAATATACACAAATATGCACACACACAAACTATAATATTATACTTAAATTATTCTACACTTTTTGAAAAATCCAACTTTTTAAGGGAGTACATTCTTTTAGTCATACACAGTGGATAGATAGATAGATAATCAATATACTGGTTATACTTTCAAGTCTTTCTTTTCTTTTCATTCTGGTTCCTTTAACATTACTGAATAAGCAGTAGAGATGGGGGGAGGGAGCTCCTATGGTACTTTTATAATAATTGTAAACTTAAAATTGTGTGTTCTAAACTGCTACATGGTCATGAACTAAAGAATTATTCTCAGTTTTTGCCTCATTATAATGACACTCTAGGCTTATCTCTCATCCAGCTCTGCACAGAACCACAGAGAGCAGAGGACTAGTAACAAGTAACCATGGAAACCAGACTCCATACCTGTTTGCACAGAATGAAGAAGGTTATATTGCTGTGGAATTTCATTTAAATGAAATTTTCTGATTGTCCTATGAGTTCAGATTCTCCGGAAAACAAAGCATTTCTCAAGTCAATCGGTTATTCATCAAGTGCAGGAACTGTGCTCTCTACAAGGGAAAATGATGTATTTTGAAAGTATTTTCAAGATTTTTACAAAGAAGAAATAGAGCAAACTCTCCCAGTTGAAAATACTCCTTGGCAAAAGCACAGAAAGGGTTCTCTACTTGTTATTGAGCTGGAGAATATAATCCCGCGAAAAGAACAGCTATCTTAGAATAAAGGAATCTTTAAACTCCATTATCAGTTTAACTAGTCAATGTATTTTCTTCTCCTTTTCAAAAGAAACTATTAACTAAACAAAACCCACACAGAGAACATTTGGGTGTAGAATTTAGAAATGAATCTTGCTTTGTTCTTTGTTTACATAATATATTTATCAAAATTGTATCTTCAAAATTAAACCAAATATATCCAGTTGAATATAACAAAAAACAGTTGGGTATTCAAAGATATTTTCTCCAAATGCTTTTCTTAGAATATTTATGAAAGACAAAGCTGAAAATGGTAGTGATTAAGGAACACTATTGGTAATTTGTAGATTCCCACATATTTCTGTATCTAGACCTTATTTTTAATTCAATTTTTTAAAATATCTGAGAACAAAGAGAGTGCTATGCCTCTTGTCATATTTTTGCTCTAAATTCCTATCTTTTTTGATTCTTTTGGGCATTTTTGTCTATATAAATATTCCCCAAGCATTGACATTTTTGGTTCATCATATTTGATAACATAATGTGCTATAATAAAACTACCTCTCAGTCCCCACACTGAAAAATATCTCAGAAAGTTTGAGATATGTATTTGACAATAGTGTTACAGGTAGGAGTATAAATCAAGGAGTCCATGAGGGACCTCCAGGAGACCACGATGCCTCAATTATGGTAACACTGAGGACCAGCCATCCCAGAACACATCAACTTATGAGTTTTCTAAGTAAGTTATTTTAAAAATTATTCAAACGGGTTTAGCTGTGAGACACAGCTAACTGACCCTGATTATTGTATTTGATTCCTCAATATATACTTTGAAGACCACATAGTTCTTAACAATAACTCAGGTACTAGGGGATACTTTTGTTACTCAAAACCAACTGAGAATAATCAAGTATTTTTGGAACACTCACTCTATTTCTGATACTGTGCTAGAGGGAGATAGAAGAATAAGGTATTCATCCTCAAGGATCTTAAAGTGTAGTTGGCTTACCCCCATACAAAAATGAAGAGTACATGAGACTATGCGAAGTGGCATAGAGGAAACATGATATAGGAATTAAGAGCAAGGGAAGATCTGTGTAGGATAGGAAGAAAAACAGAGAACACCCGAAGAAGGGAGGGGGGACTTGAAATGTGTCTAATGGATAAGTATGATCTAAAGAAGGGCAAATTTCTTTTAATGTTCAAATTTAGATGTGATTTTAAAAGTGCATTTATTAAACAGTAATGTATTTTACAAAGCATATAAATTCAAAGTGAAGAGTAGTAAATTTGAATAACCTCCAAACCTGTGATATTTTATAGATGATCTAGGAAACTCGGGATTTCAATTGAAAAGAAACAGATGTTAAAACAATAATTTTTGTTATATCAGATGTTTTAAAAATGCTAGCATAACAGTTAAATACTTTAATATGATGCCCAGATTTGTTTTCAAAACCAAGACAATGAGAAAAAAGAATGTAAACACCCAGGGAAAAATATAATTATACATTGCACTTTTTTGCTGATGCCATTTTTATGAATCTTAGATTAGAAGGCCAGTTATATTTTTAATGCTTCTTTTAGTTTTAACCACCAAAAGTGCAGAGCTGTTAATTTAAACATCTTTGCTACCTTACAATTCTTGCAGTAAATCAAAGAAATCTAAATTATACATCATTGTCTTTGCAAAAATAACATGGTAGTGGTACATATCACAACAATTTTCACTGAATTTCAGAATATTTTGTCCCATTTCAGTGAATTCTTGAGAAGATTTTAGGAAATAAATCACTTCTTCTAGCATACATAATGCTTTCTGAAATTTGCTTCATTGGAGAATAGATTAAAAATTAGTAATTAACAAGACACAAGTGCCCTTTAAACTCAGTCATCATCATTTTTCTTCATTCTTACAAAGTTGTAACCTTCTTTTGACTAAATTAATAGTCCCCATCATCAAATTTATCAGTGCTAAGAATTAACAGAATGTTGGCATTGAGGATGAAGAACTGGTTAATTGTTCAGGTAGCCCACCATGTTTACATTATGGATGGAGATGAAAACAGTTTGGGCTTTGGATATGGACAGGGATACTTACTGATGCCTGGATCATTTTCAGATGAGTTTTTGAGTTTGGTTCCAGAAAAATGTATTTGTCTTACATTATACCTTGGGACAATCATTCATGTCTCTCTGAGTCTCCTTTTATTCATCTGCAACATATGCTTACATTTTCAGTAATTCTAAATCCTGGATTCCACCTCTCACACACTTTATTCCTCTGCTCTGGGTACCGTGCTGCAAGGTGTTGGAAGAGAGGTACAAAAAATACTAGGCATCCCATGCGCTTTGTGTTCTGAATTAGGTTCACATACAAATGTATATATATATATATATATATATAAATTAAATCAAATAATAAATAAATGTTTCAATTACAATAGGCAAAATAAAGATGGCAACTGATCCAGGTATTTTAAAAAATCTTTTTGAAATGTTTCTATTCACAATATTTACTGATACTCATTAATAAGCTGCCCTTGATACTTAATCTGAATTCACCTATCGATATTATGATGATTTACCATAAATCAAATTGGGAGCTGAAATTTCAATGACCAAAGTAATGCAATATTATGATAATTTCTAAATAGATAATCTAAAGAAATCAAAAGAATCTTTTCAAAGATGCTTTATTACTATCACATAAGAAATTATTTAATTATGAACTTTTAGATAAAAAATGATTTCTACTTCTAACCATGACAGAACTTGCTTTGGTGCTGGATTTGCCTTCTCACCATAAAAAGCAAGAACACTGGAAAAGCATGAAACAACTCTTTTCAGATATTGGGAAAACATACAATGCATGGCTGTGATTCTTCAGAAAAAAACAATGGGAGAAAACACAGAAATCTCCCTCTTCTTATAGGCAGGCACTTACCAAACTCAGAGTGGAGAGGGGGACATAAACAAAGTGAAGTGGTATTGCTGGACTGTGGATACAAAGATGGGAATTTATAACCTATAATGGAAAAGAATCTGGAAAAGAATCTGAAAAAGTATATACATACATGTGTGTGTATATATATATATATATATATATATATATATATATATATATATATATATATATACCTGAAACGAATACAGCATTATAAATCAACTATACTTCAATTGTTTAAAAAAAAGATGGGAGTTCAAGGATACTGAGGTATCTGAACTTTAGCCACTTCTCCTGAGAAGCTTAGAAACAGTAAACGTCTCAAGAGAAACACTGGAATATTTGCTTCACTTCTCTGTACCTCCCTTCTGTCTGTGATCTTGATATTCCTCAAATCCAGATGTTTTGATAGCACCAAACTCTAATTTTTGTCTCTCTAGATTTGAAAAATTGTTTAAAGTTCTCCTGACTCCCCTGCCTTTCAGGCTTCTCTCTGCCTACTTTGTCTCTCCACCCCACGAAGAATAAGCAAGTGTCCTGCAGGGCAAACAGGGTAAAAGGAAAGCAGCCTGCAAATGTCAGGGCCCAAATCAGTGGTTTTCCCTGCTCTTTGGAAAATTGGTCTCTCATTATTGCTTTAATTTTCATTTTCCTACTAATATATAATAATTTTAAACAATTAGATTTGTCTCCTAAATGCATTAATAAAATTTAACAAGGAAAATCCTTGAGATGGTAAAATATTCTCAAATTCTAAATTCTGAGCATCCAAATCGAAAGAAAAGGAACATCAGGTTGGAGCGGAGATGACAGATACAGTGAGAGTAACGACTGACTCCAAGGATGGTCTTACTGAAGAGAAAGAATTTTAAGATTAAAGAAAAATCTGGTCAGAACATTCAAGAAAAGTTCTGATTTTCATTACAGTAATAGAGTTATTCATGCTGAAGTGTGTATACACCTGAACACTGCTCTTGTTGATGTTATTGTATTTTTTGGCCTGGAATATGGGTTTTAAATAGATAGTGTCAGTACCACCTTCATTAAAATAAACAAAATATTTGTAAAACCTAAAGAGAGAGAGAGAAGAGAGGGTGATAATCTGTGCCTTTATGGATGAGCACAGTCTACTTGAGGGGGATGAAGCAGAAGGAGTGTGGTCCTGGTGCTGACTGGCTGTGGTCCCAGCCTGTAGGTGATGGAAAACTCACCCACGAAGTGGCCAGTCATCGCAGGCTTGATTTCCATTTGGTTGAGGTCTTGCCATTGTAGACACTCACAGTGTTGCCTACCCTCTTGGACAGGATGACCCTATCCCACAGATGTGTCTCTACCACCTAGAGCTTCTCCATGGGCACCACCTTTTTCTTGGCCTTTCTGGGTGCTTCAGCTGCATCAGCTGCTCCCAAGACATGTTCAACTGAGGGTTGAAGTCCACACCACGGGAGGTGAACTGACCCAAGGTCCTCTTCTTCTTCTGATCTACTTCTGCCATCTTGTCGATTTTATTTTTCAAGATGTCAGCTTTCCTATACATAAAGAAAAGTATATGATCATATTCTCTCTTCACATATTTTTAATTTTAACAAGAATTTTTTATTGTTTTTAGTTTCCAAAACACAGCTATGATCAATAGACATATAACACAAACCACTTATGTAATTTTCAACATTTTAGTAGCCAAATTTTAAAGAGTAGAAAAGAAACAGGTGAAATTAGTTTTCCTAATAAATTTTCATTTAACCCAATATATCCAAAATATTATCATTTACACATTTAATCAATATAAAAATTATTCATGAGATACTGGCAATGATATACCTGTCACACTCACTTCAGCACAACAACAATGTGGATACAGTGGTTAAAGTGAAATGTCGTCCTACTAAAGCAATAAAGATGTATTAAAGGAAAAAAGCTTTAGAGAGTTTCACTTTTTAAATTAAAATTGAAATTAAATAAAAATTTAAATTCATTTCCTCCATTGCATTACCCACATTGAAGTGCTCAATAGCTTCTTGTGGTTAGTAGCTACCGTCCTAGATGACACATTTCTAACCTCTCTTGATGAAGGCAATTAGTAATTTTCAGTGAAGGCTGTATATCACTGCCGGAGGTGTGTTAGTCAAAGAAATATCTCCCTCAAAAGAGAGACAATGTTGGGGGGAGGGATAAATTAGGAGCTTGGGATTAAAATATACATGATACTATGTATAAAATAGATAACCAATAAGGACCTACTGTATAGCATAGGGAACTATACTCAATATCTTGTAATAACCTATAATGGAAGAGAATGTAAAAAAAAAAGAATATATATATATATATATGTATATATATATATATATGAATCACTTTGCTGTACACCTGAAACTAACACAACATTGTAAGTCGACTATATTTCAATAGAAATTTTGTAAAAAAGAGAAACACTCTTGAGAACGACTAACCAAAATGAATTGAGTTATATCTTAGACATATTTTAAATTTCAAAGAGTAAATAAGTTAGTTAAAATAATTATAAACAATGCTGTTGATCTTAAAATCAATTCTCTTGTTATCCTGCCAAATAACACTATTTTCAAAACCTTTGTGTTGAAAATCTTATTTTTTTAATTTAAAAATATTTACCCTGTAAGCACTTTTCCTTTTATATTCTCACTATACAAATTGTTGAATTTCATCAAGACCCTGGAACTTTGGCATCTCATCTACTCTGTGTCATCAGTCTCCTAGTGACTGCATTTTTACCCCTGTTTGAACCAGACATTGTGGTCCCTCACTTTCAAGAACTCTCCACCCACAACCTACAACCACTTTGTTTTCTTGTCCTTCCACTACACTGCATCTGTAAATCACCATTAGAAAATCATTCCAAACATTTTCTTTCCCAGCTTTTATATGCAAACCATTAAGCACTGCTAGGAAAAATCATACCTCTGTGCCAAAACAAATTTCCTCTGCTCAAGTTCAGTCAACAATTCTATTGTTCTAACCTGTAAACTCCATTAGCCTTTCTACCTAGTAGGATCTCCAACTCTTTAACATCTTCTATTTCTCCACTCCATCCCCATGCCCATGCACACCCTCGTGCCCTTCCTTGGTAGAGAAAATATATCTTCTTAAATTATAGCAAATATAGAAACCAAGTAGCAGAAATTCCTTCGACTTCCTACCTCTACGACAAGTGAATTTATATTCATTTACTACCTTATCTCCTTCTTTTATGTCTCAGTGAGAGAAGTACCAAGTTACCTGCTCAAAAATTACTTTGAACTTTGACAAAACTCTGAATCTTTTCAGAAACATTTTTCCTCAGTATTTTTATTCCTTTCCTTTGTTTTCTTACCCTCAGGGTATAATAATCTCTGCCGTGTTAACAAAACAAAACAAACAAAAAAATTGTTTTTATTTTTCTCTATGTATTATATTATCTTCTCCTTTTCTGCACAATTAGTCCCCAAGGGGAAAAAGAAGTTTCCATATTGTGTGACTTTCCTTATCTCCCTTGATTCCTACTTATGTCTCCACATGGTTTCTGTTCCCACAACTCCACTGAATCTGTTCTCAGTGAGGTCAATGTTGCTGTGCCAGATGCAGGAGACACTTATAAGGAGTTACTTTAACTGACCTTTCTCTTTGCCATTTGATTAATTCCTCTTTCTTCCCTGGTCCTTCCTAATGCTTCTCATTGAGAGATTTTTCCCAAATATTCTGGTCACTCCTTTGCAGTCTTTGTCATTAGACCTTTTTCTGAGTTCATTTTAAGAAGTTAATTTTAATAATATAAATTTCTAAATAACATTTTCCATATTATAATATGGAAAATGAACATGGTGGGTTTCTTCTGAAAATCATTCAACCTGTTGACTTGATAAAAAGACAATTCACCAAGCCAGGTGAACTGAATGCTCTAAACAGGAGCTTATGATTTTAGAAATAAAACCTCTATTCTTCAAATGTGTCCTGAGAAAAAGTTATGTAAAAATCTTAATAGCAATATAATCAGACTATTACCACACAACAATTGTACCATAAAGAACACCAGTCATGGATATAATCATAGGAAATTGCCTGGCAATTGCAACATTAAAATGCATCAATCAAAGCTACAATCACACAAATGACTAAAATCAGTAGTAAAACTTAGAGCAATTACAATTCTTTTAAGGAATTATTATGTGGAAAAATTATTTAACTAGCAATACAAGGTTTCTAAGTTTTAAATGAAAGAATGTCTCTGATATATGAATGCCTCACCACTAGAAGGACACTTCTGCAATAATCTCTGAGTTCTTTCAAATGCCCTGGCCACTTATCACTGTATCTGAACATCAATGTATCTCAACATCAAATCTCAATTTCAAAGACAAGACAGATCCTAATACATAAGAAATAATGTACACTGGTATTTGAAAAATGTAATAGATTCCTAGAGGAAAAATTAAAAAAAAATATGAATTCTATAAGGAAACGGTATCAAAATTGTAAGCCATTTACATGATTCTTTTTGCAAAAGTGACTCTACAGCTATTGCAAGTAGATATGAACAATTAATAACACTAAGTATAAAAAGCAAAAATGTAGGAGGAGCTTCAAGATGGCAGAAGAGTAAGACGCAGAGATCACGTCTCTCTCCACAAAAACATCAGAAATACATCTACATGTGGAACAGCTCCTACAGAACACCTACTGAACGCTGGCAGAAGACCTCAGACCTTCCAAAAGGCAAGAAACTCTCCACGTACCTGGGTAGGGCAAAAGAAAAAAGAAAAAACAGAGACAAAAGAATAGGGACAGGACCTGCACCTCTGGGAGGGAGCTGTGAAGGAGGAAATGTTTCCACACACTGGGAAGCCCCTTCGCGGGTGGAGACTGCTGGTGGCGGAGGGGAAGCTTCAGAGCCGTGGAGGAGAGTGCAGCAATAGGGGTGCGGAGGGCAAAACGGAGAGATTCCCACACAGAGGATCGGTGCCGACTGGCACTCACCAGCCCGAGAGACTTGTCGGCTCACCCGCTGGGGCAGGCGGGGCTGGGAGCTGGAGGCTCGGGCTTCGGTCGGAGCGCACGGAGAGGACTGGGGTTGGCTGCATGAACACAGCCTGAAGGGGGCTAGTCTGCCACGGTTAGCCAGGAGGGGGTCCAAGAAAAAGTCTGGAGCTGCCGAAGAGGCAAGAGACTTTTTCTTCCCTCTTTGTTCCCTGGTGCGCGAGGAGAGGGGATTAAGAGCTCTACTTAAAGGAGCTCCAGAGACGGGTGTCAGCCGCGGATATCACTGCGGACACCAGGGACGGGCATGAGATGCTAAGGCTGCTGCTGCCACCACCAAGAAGCCTGTGTGCAAGCACAGGTCACTCTCCACACCTCCCCTCCCGAGATCCTGTGCAGCCCGCCACTGCCAGGGTCCCGGGATCCAGGGACAACTTCCCCGGGAGAACGCACGGCGCAGGCTGGTGCAACGTCACGCTGGCCTCTGCTGCTGCAGGCTTGCCCCACCTCCGTACTCCTCCCTCCCCTCGGCCACAGTGAGCCAGAACCCCCTAATCAGCTGCTCCTTTAACCCCGTCCTGTCTGAGTGAAGAATAGACGCCCTCAGGCGACCTACACACAGAGGCAGGTCCAAATCCAAAGCTGAACCCCAGGAGCTGTGCGAACAGAGAACAGAAAGGGAAATATCTCACAACAGCCTCAGAAGCAACGGATTAAATCTCCACAATCAACTTGATTTACCCTGAATCTGTGGCATATCTGAATAGACAACAAATCATCCCAAATTGAGGAGGTGGACTTTGGGAGCAAAGATATGTATATGTTTTTCTGCTTTTCTCTTTGTGTCAGTGTGTATGTGTATGCTTCTGTGTGTGATTTTGTCTGTATAGCCTTGCTTTTACCATTTGTCCTAGGGTTCTGTCTGTCCTTTCTTTTTTTTTTTTTTTACTTTTTAAAATTTTTCTCTTAATAATTATTTTTTATTTAAATAACTTTATTTTATTTTATCTTCTTCCATTTCTCCCTTTTATTCTAAGCTGTGTGGATGAAAGGCTCTTGGTCTCAGCCAGGCGTCAGAGCTGTGGCTCTGAGAGAGAGAGCCAATTTCAGGACACTGGTCCACAAGAGACCTCCCAGCTCCACAGAATATCAAACAGCAAAAATCTCCCAGAGATCTCAATCTCAACGCAAAGATCCAGCTTCACTCAACAACCAGCAAACTACAGTGCTGGACACCCTATGCCAAACAACTACCAAAACAGGAAAACAACATCATCCATTAGCAGAGAGGATGCCTAAAATCATAATAAGGGCACAGACGCCAGAAAACACATCACCAGACGTGGACCTGCCCACCAGAAAGACAAGATCCAGCCTCATCCACCAGAGCATAGGCACTAGTCCCCTTCATCAGGAAGCCTACACAACCCAGTGAACCAAACTTAGCCACTGGGGACAGACACAAAAAAACAACAGGAACTAAGAACGTGCGGCCTGCAAAAAGGAGACCCCAAACACAGTAAGTTAAGCAAAATGAGAAGACAGAAAAACACACAGCAGATGAAGAAGCAAGGCAAAAACCCACGAAACCTAACAAATGAAGAGGAAATAGGCAGTCTACCTGAAAAAGAACTCAGAATAATGATAGTAAAGATGATCCAAAATCTTCGAAATAAAATAAAGAAAATACAAGAAATGTTTAACAGGGACCCAGAAGAATTAAAGAGCAAACAAACAGTGATGAACAACACAATAAATGAAATTTAAAATTCTCTAGAAGGGATCAATAGCAGAATAACTGAGAGAGAAGAACAGATAAGTGACCTGGAAAATAAAATAGTGGAAATAACTACTGCAGAGCAGAATAAAGAAAAAAGAATGAAAAGAATTGAGGACAGTCTCAGAGACCTCTGGGACAACCTTAAATGCACCAACATTCAGATTATAGGGGTCCCAGAAGAAGATGACATAAAAAGAGGGACTGAGAAAATATTTGAAGAGATTATAGTTGAAAACTTCCCTAATACGGGAAAGGAAATAGTTAATCAAGTCAAGGATGCACAGAGAGTCCAATACAGGATATATTCCAGGAGAAACACGCCAAGACACATATTAATCAAACTATCAAAAATTAAATACAAAGAAAGAATACTAAAAGCAACAAGGGAAACGGAACAAATAACATACAAGGGAATCCCCAGAAGATTAACAACTTAGTGTTCAGCAGAAACTCTGAAAGCCAGAAGGTGGTGGCAGGACATATTTAAAGTGGTGAAGGAGAAAAACCTACACCTAAGATTACTCTACCCAGCCAGGATCTCATTCATATTTGATGAAGAAATTAAAACATTTACAGACAAGCAAAAGCTAAAAGAATTCAGCACCACCAAACGAGCTCTAAAACAAATGCTAAAGGAACTTCTCTAGACAGGAGACACAAGAGAAAGAAAAGACCTACAATAACAAACCCAAAACAATTAAGAAAATGGTAATAGGAACATACATATCATTAATTACCTTAAATGTAAATGGATTAAATGTTCCTGCCAAAAGATATGACTGGTTAAATGGATACAAAAACAAGACTGGTATATATGCTGTCTACAAGAGACCCACTTCAGACCTAGGGAAACATACAGACTGAAAGTGAGGGAATAGAAAAAGATATTCCATACAAATGGAAATCAAAAGAAGGCTGGAGTAGCAATTCTCATATCAGACAAAATAGACTTTAAAATAAAGAATATTGAAAGAGACAAAGAAGGACACTGCGTAATGATCAAGGGATCGACCCAAGAAAAACATGTAACAATTGTAAATATTTATGCACCCAACATAGGAGCACCTCAATACATAAGGCAAATACTAACAGCCATAAAAGGGAAAATCAACAGTAACACAATCATAGTAGGGAACTTTAACACCCCACTTTCACCAATGGACATATCATCTAAAATGAAAATAAATAAGGAAACACAAGCTTTAAATGATACATTAAACAAGATGGACTTAACTGATATTTATAGGACATTCCATCCCAAAACAACAGAATACACATTATTCTGAAGTGCTCGTGGAACATTCTCCAGGATTGATCATATCTTAGGTCACAAATCAAGCCTTCGTAAATTTAAGAAAGTGGAAATTATACCAAGTATCTTTTCCGACCACAATGCTATGAGACTAGATATCAATTAGAGGAAAAAATCTGTAAAAAATACAAACACATGGAGGCTCAACAATACACTAATGAATAACCAAGAGATCACTGAAGAAATCAAAGAGGCAATCAAACAATACCTAGAAACAAATGACAATGAAAACACGACAACCCAAAACCTATGTGATGCAGCAAAAGCAGTTCTAAGAGCGAAGTTTATAGCAATACAATCCTACCTTAAGAAACAAGAAACATCTCAAATAAACAACCTAACCTTACACCTAAAGCAATTAGAGAAAGAAGAACAAAAAACCTCCCAAGTTAGCAGAAGGAAAGAAATAATAAAGATCAGATCAGAAATAAATGAAAAAGAAATGAAGGAAACGATAGCAAAGATTAATAAAACTAAAAGCTGGTTCTTTGACAAGATAAAAAAATTGATAAACCATTATCCAGACTCATCAGGCAAAAAAGGGAGAAGACTCAAATCAATAGAATTAGAAATGAAAAAGGAGAAGTAACAACTGACACTGGAGAAATACAAAAGATCATGAGAGATTACTACAAGCAACTCTATGCCAATAAAATGGACAACCTGGAAGAAATGGACAAATTCTTAGAAAAGAACAACCTTCCAAGACTGAACCAGGAAGAAATAGAAAATATGAACAGATCAATCACAAGCACTGAAATTGAAACTGTGTTTTAAAAACTTCCAACAAAATAAAGCCCAGGACCAGATGGCTTCATAGGGGAATTCTATCAAACATTTAGAGAAGAGCTAACACCTATCCTTCTCAAACTCTTCCAAGATATAGCAGAGGGAGGAACACTCCCAAACTCATTCTATGAGGCCACCATCACCCTGACACCAAAACCAGACAAAGATGTCACAAAGAAAGAAAACTACAGGCCAATATCACTGATGAATATAGATGCAAAAATCCTTAACAAAGTACTAGGAAACAGAATCTAACAGCACATTTAAAGGATCATACACCATGATCAAGTAGGGTTTATCCCAGAAATGGAAGGATTCTTCAATATACACAAATCAATGTGATACACCATATTAACAAATTGAACTAGAAAAACCATATGATCATCTAAATAGATGCAGATAAATTTTCAACACCGATTTATGATAAAAACCCTCCAGAAAGTAGGCATAGAGGGAACTTTCCTCAACCTTATAAAGGTCATATATGAAAATCCCACAGCCAACACCATCCTCAATGGTGAAAAACTGAAACCATTTCCACTAAGATCAGGAACAAGACAAGGTTGCCCACTCTCACCACTATTATTCAACATAGTTTAGGAAGTTTTAGCCACAGCAGTCAGAGAAGAAAAAGAGATAAAATGAATCCAAATCATAAAAGAAGAAGTAAAGCTGTCACTGTTTGCAGATAACATGATAATCTACATAGAGAATCCTAAAGATGTTACCAGAAAACTACTACAGCTAATCAATGAATTTGGTAAAGTAGCAGGATACAAAATTAATGCACAGAAATCTCTAGCATTTCTACACACTAATGATGAAAAATCTGAAAGTGAAGTTAAGATAACACTCCCATTTATGACTGCAACAAAAAGAATAAAATACTTAGGAATAAACCTACCTAAGGAGACAAAAGACCTGTATGCAGAAAATTATAAGACATTGATGAAAGAAATTTAGGATGATACAAATAGATGGAGAGATATACCATGTTCTTGGATTGGAAGGATCAACATTGTGAAAATGACTCTACTACCCAAAGCAATCTACAGATTCAATGCACTCCCTATCAAACTACCACTGGAATTTTTCAAAGAACTAGAGCAAAAAATTTCACAGTTTGTATGGAAACACAAGAGACCCCGAATAGCCAAAGCAATGTTGAGAAAGAAAAACAGAACTGGAGGAATCAGGCTTCCTGACTTCAGACTATACTACAAAGCTACAGTAATCAAGACAGTATGCTACTGGCACAAAAACAGAAATATAGATCAATGGAACAGGATAGAAAGTCCAGATATAAACCCATGCACATAAGGTCACCTTATCTTTGATAAAGGAGGCAAGAATATACAGTGGACAAATGACAGCCTCTTCAATAAGTGGTGCTGGGAAAACTGGAAAGGTACATATAAAAGTTTGAAATTAGAACACTCCCTAACACCATACACAAAAATAAACTCAAAATGGATTAAAGACCTAATTGCAAGGCCAGACACTATCAAACACTTAGAGGAAAACATAGGCAGAACACTCTGTGACATAAATCACAGCAAGATCCTTTTTACCCACCTCCTAGAGAAATGGAAATAAAAACAAAAATAAACAAATGCAACCTAATGAAACTTAAAAGCTTTTGCACAGCAAAGGAAACCAGAAACAAGACAAAAAGACAAACTCCAGAATGGGAGAAAATATTTGCAAATGAAGCAACTGACAAAGGATTTATCTCCAAAATTTACAGCTCATGCAGTTCAATATCAAAAAAACAAACAACCCAATCGAAAAATGGATAGAAGACCTAAATCGACATTTGTCTGAAGAAGATATACAGATTGCCAACAAACACATGAAAGAATGCTCAACATCATTAACATTAGAGAAATGCAAATCAAAACTACAATGAGATATAATCTCACACCAATCAGAATGGCCATCATCAAAAAATCTACAAACAATAAATGCTGGAGATGGTGTGGAGAAAAGGGAACCATCTTGCACTGTTGGTGGTAATGTACACTGATACAGCCACTATGGATAACAGTATGGAGCTTCCTTAAAACAGTAAAAGTAGAACTACCATACGACTCAGCAATCCCACTACTGGGCATATACCCTGAGAAAACCATAATACAAAAAGAGTCATGTACCAAAATGTTCATTGCAGCTCTATTTGCAATAGCCAGGACATGGAAGCAACCTAAGTATCCATCAACAGATGAATGGATAAAGAAGATGTAGCCCATATATACCATGGAATATTACTCAGCCATAAAAAGAAACCAAATTGAGTTATTTTTACTGAGGTGGATGGACCTAGAGTCTGTCATACAGAGTGAAGTAAGTCAGAAAGTGTAAAACAAATACCGTACGCTAACACATATATATGGAATTTAAAAGAAAGGAGAAAAAAAAAAAGATCATGAAGAACCTAGGGGAAAAACGTGAATAATGACACAGACCTACTAGAGAATGGGCTTGAGGATATGGGGAGAAGGAAGGGTAAGCTGTGACAAAGTGAGTGAGTGACATGGACATATATACACTACCAGATATAAAATAGATAGCTAGTGGGAAGCAGCCGCATAGCACAGGGAGATCAGCTCGTTGCTCTGTGACCACCTAGAGGGGTGGGATAAGGAGTGTGGGAGGGAGGGAGATGCAGGAGGGAAGAGATATAGGAACATATGTATATGTGTAACTGATTCAGTTTGTTATAAAGCAGTAACTAACACACCATTGTAAAGCAATTATACTCCAATAAAGATGTATAAAAAAGGAAAAATGTAATTTCAGAGAAAATTAAGTGACCAGAAGCTTATAAAGAAAAACAAGCATGCAAATCACTCTATCTAATCATATTTGAGATGATGGCTTAATTTTTCTTCTTTTTAATTTTTTGTTTGTTTCTGTTTATTCTCTTTATTTTTATTGATGGAGGTCATAACAAACAGATATGTTTAATTCAAGCCTCCATACTTTTGAATAAAATGAAAATTCTGTTCTGTTGAAATGACCCAGTGCAAGATTGCCACAGACACATTCGAGCCAGATAATCTTGCTACCCATCAGGGTTCTTGGACTCCTTAATCAATAGAAATTGTTAAAAGGCCAGATGAGAGATTCAGGCAAGGCTTTACTGGGAGGGAGCAAGGCAGTCCAAGGGATCAAAAGAAGTAACACATGCCCTTTGGTCCCCATGGGCATGGATGCAAACTGGTCCCTTAAATGGGGTAAGGGTAGGGGCAGATCAGTGGGTCAGGCCACAGGGGAGGTTTAGGTGGTCTGCGATCCCCTCGGTGGTGCTATGTGCAGGGATCACGAGCAGTGTCCTGCTTTTGCTGCCAGTACCTCGGAAGTACATTTGTGTTTTGTCATTTTTGTATCTTATTGTTCATAATTGTCCTGACTGTGCATGCACACAGTTATTTTTATTCCCTTATAGTTTCTTTGTATTCTGTTGCTCGAGGATACATTTTGTCCAGCTGCAAACATTGCAGCAAAGCGTCCCAGGTCCCAGCCTGTCTTAGTCTCTTGGTGTCAGAGCCCTTAGCCTAAACTCCCACACAGCACACCCATGCTTTCACTAGGCAGGCAGCCTGTCCTGTGATGCGTGGTTCATCCATCTGTTCTTCCTGCCTCTGGATTTGTTGTGAGTACTGTGGCTAACTGTGCTGATAATACTTAGATCTTCAAAACTAGAAAAAGTTAAGAAGCTATGAAGAAAAGTACCATCTTAGACAGTGGTCCCCAAACTTTTTGGAATCAGGGACCTGTTTCGTGGAAGACAATTTTTCCACGGACTGAGGGCGGGGGCAGGGATTGTTCGGGCGGTAATGCAAGCAATGGAGAGCAATGGGGAGTGGCAGATGAAGCTTCGCTCTCTTGCCTGCCACTCACCTCCTGCTGTGCGGCCTGGTTCCTAGCAGGCCACAGACCAGTACCAGGCCACAGCCTGAGGGTTGGGGACCCCTGATTCTAGAGAAAATAGCCCCCATAGGACACTACTGAACACAAGTTGGCCCAAACTTGTCAGAAGCTATCTACCAAACTCAAAGCCTGGAAAATAACCAATTATATATTTATTTTAATTATCACATATATTATTTCTTAAATGGAAATACTTAGGGAAAACTTAAATAAATTTAAAGAATTCAAAATGCCTTACTAACGGATTAACTTTCTCTAAAAGTATATGAGTTCTTCACTCTGAGGAAAGGAGAATTTTATATGAATATGGCAGGGCAGGAAAAACTGTAACAAAACTGTTATATGTTACAAGCTTAAGACCACTGGGACAGAGGATCTCCAGGAAATTGAATAAATGACCAGAAGGGATCATGGAAGGTTGCTAAACACAGACAGAGCTTAGGTCAAGATAATTCATGTCCTCTATCCTGAATCAAGCAATAAACTAAAAATGCTTATTTCTCCTGCTCTGATTGAACCCCTATTCCCACAGCCCTAATCAAAATAATTACTTTTATTGTCAATTCATCTACATTGGTAGCTAAATGGGCCTTCTTGATCTACCTTTAGAAAGTACTATTATACTAGTAAATAAGCATGTAAGTAATATATAGCATATAAGTAAATACACTGTTTCAAATGACAAAAGTACTAGTAAACCCTTGTTTTAAATTCTGCACTATCAGAAAGATATTCCTTTACCTATGATTTTCATTTCAAAAGGAGCTATATCAAAGACATAAACTGAGATATTTTGCTTTGGAAAATTAAACATAAAGCCCTATACACTGAAAAATGATACATTAAAAAGACCTAACACTTGGAACTTGGAAACATAAATAATTCTAAGGCCTTCAAATGAAAAAAGCAATATGACTCACTTTTATCTTCTCCTGAATATTGTTGCTGTCATTTATTTAATGCCACTAAACAAGACTGTCAGTTTTTTTCATGTTACTTTCCATTGGTAGACATAATAATATGCCCAACCTTTTAAGAAGCTTTGTTTATATGCCAGGTACTTTACCAAATGCTTTGCCTATGTTATCTCATTTAATTCTTCCAACAACCCTTTTGAGAATTCATCATTTTCCTTATTTTACATATTAGAAAATTGAAGCTTGGAGAGGATGAGTGCAATTAATTGTTTAAAAAGGTAGAATGCAAATCTAAATCTATCTGATTATAAAGCCTGAGCACCTAACCTGTGCAATTAATGTCCTCCATAAATGACTAAGTTAGATCAGCTTAGCTCTTAAGAAAAAGTAATTCAACTTTCTAAGTACATTGCAGTATAATTAAATACAGGAATTTCTAATAATCTTAAAGAGTTAATAAACAAAGGTAACCCGAGTTGAACATTTTACAA
The DNA here is from genome assembly GCF_964270905.1 of Leucopleurus acutus. Taxonomy (NCBI): domain Eukaryota; kingdom Metazoa; phylum Chordata; class Mammalia; order Artiodactyla; family Delphinidae; genus Leucopleurus; species Leucopleurus acutus. The sequence continues at coordinate 25,243,979 of NC_139159.1, read as the reverse complement.
AGTAACTAGCTAATTCTCTTCAAAAATTCCAGGATTATAAAGCACAATGAAAATTTGAGGAACAATTTCACTAAAGAAATATGACAACTAAATATAAGGAGTTACCCTGGAGTGCATTATGTACTGGGGGGCTTGGAGGGAAGAAGTAACTATAAAGAACATTAATCGGACAATTGAATATAAATAAATATGGACTGTAGGTTAGATGGTAATATTTATCAATGTTATGATTTCTGACTTTTATGGTGGTTCTATAGTATAATAGGGGGTTTGTGCTAGTTTTGCAGTACTAGGCTTAAAATTATTTCAAATTATATCAAAATAAAAAGTTCCTAATAAATAAAAGCAAACAAGTAAGGCAAACAGGAAGAAAATGAATGATTGATAAAATTTTATGATTTTTATATTCTGACAAATATATACACTAGGGTGAATAAAAAAGGAAATGAGTAAATACATTGCTTTAACTATTTTATTATTTGAGGAAAGAATACTATGGATTCCCTGTAGCATACCTCCAGGGGCATTATAGTTGATTATTATTATATTTTTAAATTTGAAAGAGTCTCTCAGAGTTTTGCATAAGATTTGGCTAATACTTTGTTTATTAACTTGTTCTCAACTAATCTTGAATTACAATGTAAATCCATTGACAGAATATGATAGTCATGTAAATACTATATAAATTCACTCATAATTTTATAAAATCATATTAACCTCCCTCATACTACTATACCATGGATTATTTATTAGATTGACAAAAGCACTAAAGTTTGAAAACACATGCTGTTTGAAGACGTGGGAAACAGGTACTTTCATGTATTGCTGTTATGAATGGAAAATAGATTTAGTTTGTGTGTGGAACTAGAGATTATTATACTAAGTGAAGTAAGTCACACAGAGAAAGACAAATATCATGATATCACTCATATGTGGAATCTAATTTTTAAAAATGATATAAATGAACTTATTTACAAAACAGAAACAGATTCACAGATTTAGAAAATAAAATTATGATTACCAAAGGGGAAATGTGGTGGGGAGGGATAAATTAGGAGTTTGGGATTAACATACACACACTGCTATATATAAAATAGATCACCGACAAGGACCTACTGTATAGCACAGGGAACTCTACTCAATATTCTGTAATAATCTATATGGGAAAATAATCTGAAAAAGAATGAATATATGTATATGTATAACAGAATCACTATGCTATATACCTGAAACTAACACAACATTGTAAATCAACTATACTCCAACAAAATTTAAAAAAAAATAAAAGATTTAGCTCTATGGGAAGAATCTGGCAATATCCAACAAAACTTCATATGTGTTTACCCTTTGACGAGATGATCCCATTTTAGGAATTTGCCCTTAAGATACACTTACAAAAATAAAATTAAAAGACATAACCCATACACAAAAGATCTAATAAATAACTGTTCACCACAAAATGAAGTACCATACAGCTTTCACAAAAATATCAAGTAAATTTTTGTGAACTCATATGTAGTGATTTCCAAGATAGGCTCTTTTAGTGAAAAACAAACAAAAAATTAATTATAATACAATATCTATAATGCCCTTCTTTTTTGGATACGAAAGAATGAGAAGGAATATTTAATAGGTATTGCCTAAATTTTGAAAAATAAATACAGGAAGTGAAGGCCTGAAGCTAATGAAACTAACTACTTGCAGGAGTGGGTGACAATGGCACAGAAGTGGATAGGAAAAAACTTGGGTTCCTGGGAGAAATGCTGATTCCAGGGCTAAGGCAGGGAATCTATAAGATAAGACTAGAAAGTCTCCTTGTTACAGAAAGTGAGGAATTTCTTTTAAAAGCTATAGGAATATATCAAAAGTATCCTGGAGCCAGGCTGGCCACATGTGGGATGGTTTGGGTATCAACATGAATAAGAACATAACACATTGCAGTAAGAAAGGAACCCAATATCTATTTTTTGTTAAATAATAATAATTGCAAAGAGAGAAAAGGGAAAATCTCTTCTTTATGGACATATATCAACCAACAAATATTGAAAAAATTACAGAAATTAAAATGTACTATTTTTCACCTATCACAGTAATAACAGAAATAATCAATGGGTGCTAATAATATTAGTGGATTTATGTAGAATATGATATTCATATCCTCATAAAGTTTCCCCACAGATTACTTATTAAAAAGAACTTGTACAATGAATAAATCTGAGATGTAACACCTTAGTGAGATGATCAAGCCATATGTCACCAATAATGGCAAAAATTGACACTATATTATGAACAGAGGACACAAAAATCACCTTTGTAGTGTGTCTGGCAAAAATGTTTCACCTCAATCAATTTGTGTGAAAAACATTAGACTAATTCATATTGAGGTGCTTTCTTCCAATTTGGAAAAATTTGAGCTTAATTATTTTCAGATACTGCTAAGATTTTGTCAAGATGGTTCTCCCTCACTTCAATTAGTTGTAATAAATTTGGCTTTGATTTACTAACAACTCACAAAGCTTTACTTTATTGACAGAATAAAGTGAGTAACAACTAAATGCAATGTGTTATTCTTAATATACTCAGGATCCAAAAAAATCTATTAAGGATTCTATTGAACAATTGCAAGAATTTGAATATGGACTATATTATTAAATAATTGTATTTTTCAATGTTATATTTCCTGATTGTGATAATTTTATTATAGTAATATAGGAGGATTTGCATGTTTTGGGAGGTTTTTTGGGTTTTTTTTTTGCGGTACGCGTGCCTCTCACTGTTGTGGCCTCTCCCATTGCGGAGCACAGGCTCTGGACGCGCAGGCTCAGCAGCCATGGCTCACGGGCCCAGCCGCTCCACGGCATGCGGGATCTTCCCGGACCAGGGCACGAACCCGTGTCCCCTGCATTGGCAGGCGGACTCTCAACCACTGTGCCACCAGGGAAGCCCGATATGCATGTTTTTTGAAGGTACATGCCGAAGTAGAATATTTGAGAAAGACAAAGCAAATGTGATAAAATGTTATCCTTTGGTGAATGTACTATTCTCACAATTCTTAAGTAGATTTGAATTTTTTTAAATAAAAAAATGGAAAAAATTAATGCAGAAAACAAGTTAGCAATATAAATAGAATTATACTTTAAAGGTTTATGTTTTAAAGTTCCTTAAAAATTAGACAATTTCTAACATTTGAGTTTCTTTTTATTTTGGTGTTTAAATTTTATTTCTATATTAACTAGCAAATTTAAATATATTTCTCATTTTTCAAAAGTGATTTTAAAACTCTGGCATCTCAACTCAAAAGTGATTTTTATGTAGTCTTGGAAAAAGTTTCATATCTATTTTTGAGTTCTTTAAAAACTCCTTGAGACATTTTTGCTTCACTAACAATTGAACCAAAATACTTGCAGCTTAGCATATGTTAAAACATTCATGAAGACATATACACACTACTATATATAAAATAGATAACTATTAAGGACCTACTGTATAGCACAGGGAACTCTACGCAATGCTCTGTAATGACTTACATGGGAAAATAATCTAAAAAAGAGTGGATATATGTATATGTATAACTGATTCACTTTGCTGTATACCTGAAACTAACACAACAGTGTAAATCAACTATACTCCAATAATTTTTTTTTAAAGTTCATGAAGAATGGTATTTGACCAAAATGTAAAAATATCACTTTTAAGCATCAGCAAGTCTCTCTTTCTTTGGTTTACCTTATATGACTCACATAATGGATAAATTGCTCATGCCCTCTGTTTCCTGCTGATTAGAAGTTTCTTCTAGCACAATGCACACGAGAAAAATCATAAATGTTTCTCAGAGACCCAGAGAGTGATGTTTTTCCAACTTTGCAGAATATTACTAAAAATATCTAACTGAACCACAGTCATCTGGAATATATATCAGAACACATGGCGGAGTTTTAAACTAACATCATTTAATTTTTTACTTCATTATAGAAACTGCCCACTTGTGAGGTGATCAGTTGAGGAGCTCAGCTACCAAGATCATTTAAGCAAAAAGAAAATCCAGCTGGATTTGTGAATTTTTGTGCCAAGGAAGTTTATGTAAAAATATAGAGATTGGTTTGTGTTCTGCAGAGGCAATGATTGAACCAGTGTGAAGTCAAAAATTTTGGAGCTTTCATTATGATCAGAGAAAGGATTCACAGTTATTGGTTGGTATACAAGAAACTTGACCGAGTGTACTGTAAAGAGCCAGCTGAAAAGAGAAACAACCAATAGAAATATCTGAGACAATATTAAAAAGTAAGAGGTATAAGAAGGGCAAAGAGTTAACAAACCAAATTAAGAAATGTGTCCATTTATTCTATTTCAAAATTAATACTTTATGAGTTTCATGACCTATTTAGAAAAACACAAAGAAAAATTCAGCAGATGGTGGCATGGAGTTTGCAAAAATATTCTACAAAATTTAGTTTTGTCTCAAGTTTAACATTCAGTTTATGACTATGAGATGGGAAGTTTTCTCTAATAGTCTTGACTGCCCTTCCAAATAATCCTTTATTGCACAATGCATTTCCCTTTTACAACATCCTAGAAGGATTGACTACTTGTCTGTCTGGTCCAACACTTCCCTGAATAAAGGGGTCCATGTACTCAATTAACTCCTTAGCACATTGTCTAAGGCCCCAGTAAATTTTTGCTAAATGAGTGCATAAATGAATTGGTAGACAAATGCCTCTTTAGGATTGCCATACTCCTGCCTGATGCAACCACTAAACACTCTAGAATCTAAGATGTATAAAAGGGGGCTTCACTGTGGTCAGAGTTCTCTGCAAAACTAAGAAATATCACTCTCTCTTTTTTCGCATTTCTCTTACATTGCTCCCGGAATACTGCTGACTTATGATACCGATGCTTAACACACATTTTTTTAAACATCTTTATTGGAATATAATTGCTCTATATTGTTGTGTTAGTTTCTGCTGTACAACAGAGTGAATCAATTATACATATACTTATAACCCCATATCCACTCCATCTTGCATCTGCATCCCACACTCCCTCTCCAAGCCCTGTAGATGGTCACTAAGCACTGAGCTGATCTCTCTGTGCTATACAGCTGCTTCCCACTAGCTATCTACTTTACATTTGGTAGTGTATACATGTCCATGCCACTCTCTCACTTTGTCCCAGCTTACTCTTCCCTCTCTCTGTGTCCTAAAGTCCATATTCTATGTGTGCGTCTTTATTCCTGTCCTGCCCCTTGGTTCTTTAGAACCATTATTTTTTTAGATTCCATATATATGTGTTAGCATACAGTATTGTTTTTTCTCTTTCTGACTTACTTCATTCTGTATGACAGACTCTAGGTCCACCCACCTCTCCACAAATAACTCAATTTTGTTTCTTTTTATGGCTGAGTAATATTCCATTGTATATATGTGCCATATCTTCTTTATCCATTCCTCTGTTGATGGACACTTAGGTTGCTTCCATGTCCTGGCTATTGTAAATAGAGCTGTAACAAACGTTGGGGTGTATGTAACTTTTTGGATTATGGTTTTCTCAGGGTGTATGCCCAGTACTGGGGTTGCAGGGTCATATGGTAATTCTATTTTCAGTTATTTAGGCAGCCTCCATACTGTTCTCCATGGTGTCTGTATCAATTTACATTCCCACCAAGAGTGCAAGAGGGTTCCCTTTTCTCCACACCCTCTCCAGCATTTATTGTTTGTAGAATTTTTTGATGATGGCCATTCTGACTGGTATGAGGTGATACCTCATTGTAGTTTTGATTTGCATTTCTCTAAAGATTAAGGATGTTGAGAATTCTTTCATGTGTTTGTCGGCAGTCTGTATATCTTCTTTGGAGAAATGTCTATTTAGGTCTTCTGCCCATTTTTGTATTGGGTTGTTTGTTTCTTTGATATTGAGCTACATGAGCTGCATGTAAATTTTGCAGATTAATCCTTTGTCAGTTGCTTCATTTGCAAATATTTTCTCTCATTCTGAGGGTTGTCTTTTCCTCTTGTTTATGGTTTCCTTTGTTGTGAAAAAGCTTTTAGGTTTCATCAGTTCCCATTTGTTTATTTTTGTTTTTATTTCCATTTCTCTAGGAGGTGGATCAAAAAGGATCTTGCTATGATCGATCCTGGAGAATGTTCCATGAGCACTTGAGAAGATAGTGTATTCTGTTATTTTTGGATGGAATTTACAATAAATATCAATGAAGCCCATCTTGTGTCATTTAAAGCTTGTGTTTCCTTATTTATTTTCATTTTGGTTGATCTTTCCATTGGTGAAAATGGGGTATTAAAGTCCCCTTCTATTATTGTGTTACTGTTGATTTCCCCTTTTATGGCTTTTAGCAATTGCTTTATGTATTGAGGTGCTCCTAGGTTGGGTGCATAAATATTTACAATTGTTATATCTTTTTCTCGGATCGATCTCTTGATCATTATGTAATGTCCTTCTTTGTCTCTTGTAATAATTTGTATTTTAAAGTCTATTTTGTCTGATATGAGAATTGCTATTCCAGCTTTCTTTTGATTTCCATTTGCATGGAATACCTTTTACCATCCCCTCACTTTCAGTCTGTAGGTGTCCCTAGGTCTGAAGTGGCTGTCTGGTAGACAACATATATATGGACCTTGTTTTTGTAACCATTCATCAAGCCTGTGTCTTTTGGTTGGAGCATTTAATCCATTTCCATTTAAGGTAATTATCTATCTATCTATCTATCTATCTATCTATATATATATATATATATATATATTCCTATTACCATTTTCTTAATTGTTTTGGGTCTGTTAGTGTAGAACTTTGCTTCTCTTTTGTTTCCTGCATAGAGAAGTTCCTTTAGCATTTGTTGTAAAGCTGGTTTGGTGATGCTGAATTCCCTTAGTTTTTACTTTTTTGCTTGTCTGTAAAGGTTTTAATTTCTCCTTCAAATCTAAATGAGATCCTTGTTGGATAGAGTAATCTTAATTGTAGGTTCTTCCCTTTCATCACTTTAAATATGTCCGCCACTCCCTTCTGGCTTGGAAAGTTTCTGCTGAAAGATCAGCTGTTAATCTTCTGGGGATTCCCTTGTATGTTATTTGTTCCATTTCCCTTGCAGCTTTCAATATTTTTTCTTTGTATTCAATTTTTGATAGTTTGATTAATATGTGTCTTGTTGTGTTTCTCCTTGGATTTATCCTTATGGGATTCTCTATGCTTTCTGGACTTCATTGTCTATTTCTTTTCCCATATTAGGGAAGTTTTCAGCTATAATCTCTTCAAATGTTTTCTCAGTCCCTTTCTTTGTCTCTTTTTCTTCTGAGACCCCTATAATTCAAATATTGGTGCATTTAATGTTTTCCCAGAGGTCTCTGGGACTGTTCTCAATTCTGTCCATTCTTTTTTCTTTATTCTTCTCTGTGGTAGTTATTTCCATTATTTTATCATCCAGGTCACTTATCCATTCTTCTTCCTCAGTTATTCTGCTATTGATTCCTTCTCGATAATTTTTAATTTAATTTATTGTGTTGTTCATCATTGTTAGTTTTTTTCTTTAGTTCTTCTAGGTCCTTGTTAAAGGTTTCTTGTGTTTTCTCCATTCTATTTCCAAGATTTTGGATCTTTATTATCATTACTCTGAATTGGTTTTTGGGTAGACTGCCTATTTCCTCTTCATTTGTTTGCTCTGGTGGGTTTTTATCTAGATCCTTCACCTGCTATGTATTTCTCTGTTCTCATTTTGGTTAACTTACTGTGTTTTGGGTCTCCTTTTCACAGGCTGCAGGTTTGTAGTTCCCTTGTTTTTGGCGTCTGCCCCCAGTGGCTAAGGTTATTTCAGTGCATTGTGTAGGCTTCCAGGTGGAGGAGACTGGTGCCTGTGTTCTGGTGGATGAGTCTGGATCTTGTCTTTCTGGTGGGCAGGACCACGTTCTGTGGTGTGTTTTGGGGTGTCTGTGATCTTTTTATGATTTTAGACAGCCTCTCTGCTAATGGATGGGTTTGTGTTTCTGTCTTGTTAGTTGCTTGGCATGGGGTTTCCAGCACTGGATGTTGCTGGTCGTTAATTGGAGCTGGGTCTTAGCATTGAGATGGACATCTCTGGGAGAGCTCTCACTGATTGATGTTACTTGGGGCTGGGAGGTCTCCGGTGGTCCAGTGTCCTGAACTCAGTTCTCCCACCTCAGAGGCTCAGGCATGACACCCAGCCGGAGCACTAAGACCTTGTCAGCCACACAGCTTAGAAGAAAAGGGAGAAAAAAAAAGTAAGAAAAAACAAACAAAATAAAATAAAGTTATTTAAATAATTTTTTAAATATTTTTAAAATAAAAAAATTTAAAAGTAATACAAAAAAAAAGAAGAGGAGAGCAACAAAACCAATAGCCAAATCCACAATGATAACAAGTGCTAAAAACTAAACTAAGAAAAACATAAAAATTATAAAATAGTAAGTCACATACAGCAAACCCCAAGTCTTCAGTTTCTCCCAAAGTCCACCACCTCAATTTTGGGATGATTCATTGTCTATTCAGGTATTCCACAGATGCAGAGTATGTCAAGTTGATTGTAGAGATTTAATCCACTGCTCCTGGGGCTGCACAAAGAAATTTCCCTTTCTCTTCTTTGTTCACACAGCTCCTGTGGTTCAGCTTTGGATTTGTCCCCCACACCCACCCCCGCATGTAGGTCGCCCTCTGGCCTCTGTTCTTCGGCCAGACAGGAGAGAGTTAAAGGAGCGGCTGATTAGGGGGCTATGGCTCACTCAGGCTGGGGGCAGGGAGGGGTTCGGTTGCAGGTCAAATCTGCAACAGCAGAGGCCAACATGACTTTGCAACAGCCTGAGGTGTGCCGTGTGTTCTCTCAGGGAAGTTGTCCCTGGATCACGGGACCCTGGCAGTGGTGGGCTGCACTGTCTCCCAGGAGGGTAGGTGTGGATAGTGACCTGTGCTTGCACACAGGATTCTTGGTGGCTGCAGCAGCTGTGTTAGCTTTTCATACCCATCTCTGGTGTCTGCGCTGATAGCTTTGGCTCGTGCCTGTCTCTGGAGCTCGTTTAGGCAGTGTTTGAATCTCCTCTCCTCACGCACCTCACAAGAATGGTCTCTAGACCCATAGGCAGTTCCAGACTTTTTCCTGGACTCCTTCCCAGTTAGCTGTGGCACACTAGCCCCCTTCAGGCTGTGTTCACGCAGCCAACCCCAGTCCTCTCCCCGGGATCCGACCTCTGAAGCCTGAACCTCAGCTCCCAGCCCCACCCACCCCAGCAGGTGAGCAGACAAGCCTCTCGGGCTGGTGAATGCTGGTCGGCACTGATCTTCTCTGCAGGAATCTCTCCGCTTTGCCCTCTGCACCCCTGTTGCTGTGCTCTCTTCCTTGGCTCTGAAGCTCCCCGCCTCCGCCACCCGCAGTCTCCACCGTGAAGGGGCTTCTAGTGTGTGGAAACCTTTCCTCCTTCACAGCTCCCTCCCACTGGTGCAGGTCCCATTCCTGTTCTTTTGTCTCTGTTTATTCTTTTTTATTTTGCCCTACCCAGGTACGTGGGGGCTTTCATGCCTTTTGGGAAGTCTGAGGTCTTCTGCCAGCATTCAGTAGGTGTTCTGTAGGAATTGTTCCACATGTAGATGTATTTTTGATGTATTTGTGGGGAGAAAGGTGATCTCCATGTCTTACTCCTCTGCCATCTTGAAGTTCCTCCCTAACAGACATTTTAATGAAGTAGCTATTTCAAATATATTTTTTAATTCCCACTCCTCTGTACACTGGCTCAAATACCTGGAACAAATAGAAGGGGGAAAGGAAAGCATTAGGAAAGGGTAAAGGTTAATATCAACACAGGCCCAAAATTGCCAATCTTTTTAAATCTCTGCCTATTCTCAGGTTTATTTTTCTGATTCTTTCTTAGGATGAGTCTTTACTTAGAATGCTCCTTATATGCCATGCAAATAGGATCCACAGGCCCTCTAATCATAACCACTATAAGTGACCTTATGTGACTATTATTAATTTCATAACCATATTCTACAATCACAAGTGGTGTTACTAAATAGTGTTTTTACCTTCATAATTAATAAAGTGCTACCATTATAAAATTTACATTTATATTTCTCCTTTAGTGATGAAAGAATCTCTGAAAAATAGCTTAGAAAGATTTTAGCAATAGAGAATGTGATATTTGCAAAGCTTTAAATGGCATTCTTTTATTCATGCAACTATTCATTCAACAAATGAGTACTGACCATCAATCCTTCACGCTACTAATTTTTTAGTAGAGACTCACACTTTGACCCATGAAGTGGCCTAGAACAGTGAAGCCATCTGTTCAATAGCAAATAATGCACACTTGGGAATACCACACCTTATAGCAAAAGTGTGCTGATATGTGAAGTAGTTTAAAGGTTCTCTGCCAAGTGTCCTCCTTGGTCTTATTAGTTAGTTCTTGGAAATCAACAATTCTTTTGTGACTATGATCTCCAATTCAGTAGTATCGGTACTGCCTCCAATCCATCCAGAAAAGGGTAGGGTTAAATCAAGGTTTTGTGACTCTTGCAGTAAATTCAACTTCAATAAAGACTTTTGTGGTATATGGAAAGTGGTATAGCTTCTTTCTGTGTCCAAAACAGGATGTAATTTTAAGAAACATTTACTATAAGAAAAGTTTTCCAACTAAGCACAAAATTCTTTCTCCAGATGAAAAATTACCCATGTAGCCCAGATTCCAGTTTGACACTCTAGATCTGTTGTTTCAACACTTCCAAGCCCTAAAATTCTACACCCCATGGAAGTCAGACTCTCCTCTTGGATTTATACAAATGTCTGTGATAACATTTTTATGGAGTTCTCTACCTCAGTGCCCCTTTCCAAGAGAACTGTCTCTTAAGTACAGTGTCAAACATCTTTTCAGCCCTGTTAGCAATATAAATTATAAGGAACATCCATGACTCAATAAGTTCTACTCACTAAATGTGTAGAGCTAGATCTTTCTTGCATCACAGAAACACTATAATTTCCAATGGAAGAGTAGGTATCACCATTTGGTCTTTCCACTACATGGAACCTTTAATGACCCACCTTCACCCAATCTCAGCTTCTATTCTGCTTTTCTCTCTCCTTCCTTATCTTTTCACCCACCTTTTACAGGTTTCCCTACAGTACAAAAGTATTTTTTTTCTTTCTTACACAAAACAGTTAAGTATGCCCTTCTCTTACTACTGAATTGCCTAAAAAAACTGTTAAAATGATCCTGTGAATATCCTCCCCACCTCCTATTATGTAAGGAAGCTCAGAATATAAAGAGATAAATAAAAGAACCATTCTAGTTAAACTGGGTGTGAGACCTGGTATATCTGCCTTCTCTCTCCAACACCTCCACACCCAGTGTCAAAATGAATTTCACAAAACCTCTGAGAGCACCTACATAAAAATAACTTCCTAAAATGTTTTTCCACCAAGATATCACATTTGCAAATTTGAAAGCTTATGTTACATGACAGTGATGTCCTCTGGAGTAAAGAGTTTAAGCAGTAACGTACTTGATTAAAAATTGGTTAAATCTCACAATCTTTGATTCATGTAATCATGCCAAGATAGCCAACACACACACACACACACACACACACACACAGAGAGAGAGAAAACAAACAAAAAAACCCATATAACTCTTTACTGAAATATCAGTATGAATTAGATCAAATCTCTTTTAAGATCTGAGAAACAAATAAAAAAAAACAAATAAGAATGTACCCAAGAAAATGTCTTTTTCTATACATATATTGAATGTTTATAAACTCTAATTAAATATATTTTAGAATTGAATATATTATATTTTTTATGATTTCTAAGAATTCAATCTCAGTACAAGACATTTCTGGGTTTTGTTTGATTCTTTGCTTATTCACTGACTTTGACAGTTATTTTCTTGTTATAATGAACTTGGAAAGTTAAAAAATTTTATGATACTCATCTCTAACACTACTAAACAGTAAAAAGTGAATAGTTGTTGAATGTTTATAATGTGCTAGATATATTATCTCCGTTTTATAAAGGAGGAAAATAAACAGGGTCAGAGAGATTAAGTAATTGGACATAAATCATACTCCTAGTAAGTTACAAAGATGGAGTTTGAGATCCAGGCACCTAAACATGATAATGGAAAGAGTAGTTCAGAGACTTGCACTGATGCTGACTTTTACTCTGTTTTTCACTGAAGCAAAACTTTGTCTCCTCCATGGTTTAATAAATGAAAAATATTTAAAAGAAAATATTTTCTTTTAAAATAAAATATTTAATATTTTCTATAAATAGCTACAAAACATTTGATTCAATCAATTTTTAAGCACCCAGAGATTGCAAAATATTATAATTACACTGTGATGAATAGTACAGCAAACTAAAGTTTGTTACATTTTTTAAACATCACGTTTTAATTTCAGACTTTCAATAGCCTTGTGAAATAGATATTATTATCTTCATTTTAGCAGTAAGTGAACTGAAACTTATTCAAAATCACTGGGGCCTAAGGTGTACGTATACTAAACTTTATAGCTACAACCACACTATTTTCCAAAGTGGTTGTACTAATTTATTTTCCCATTAACACTATAAGAGTTCTGGTTGCTTCACATTATTTCCAACACTTGGTATATCTGTCTTTTTCATTTTAACCATTATAGTATGGATATAGTGATAACTCACTGCAGTTTTAATTTTGCATGAACTCATAATTAGTGAAGATAAACACTTTTCTTATCCTTTTTTGATCATTTGGTCCTCTTTGGAAGGGCTATATTGCCAATTTTCCTATTAGCTTTTCTGACTTTTTGTGACTGATTTATAGAAGTTATTTTTTTTATTCTGAATGTATCATTTTCCACATGTAGGTATTACACATAACTTGCTCTACTGTGTAGCTTGTCTTTTTCTCTCTTAATGCTATCTTTTGTTGAACAACAATTTTTAATTTTAATAGAATCCAGTTTATCACTTATCTCTTTATGTTCTGTTTAATAAGACTTTGTCAACTCCAAGGTCATGGAGATATTCTGCTACATTTTCTTTCAGAAACTTTATTTTTTTACATGTTGAATTAATCTGAACTTAAATTTGTGTATGGAGTGAGGTAGATGTCGAGATATAAATTTTCCATATGGATATCCAACTGACTCATCACCTTCTCTGTTGTTCTGCAATGTCACCTTTGTCATAAAGCATTAGACTATATAAGTGCAGTCTGTTTTTTTATTAAAGTATTTTTGATTTACAATGTTGTGTAGCAGTCTGTTTCTTGATTCTCTATTTTATTGGTTTCATTGATATATTTTATGACAACACAACCATTCCATCTTCTATCTCACATTTGCCTTCTGAGTTCATTTTACATCTTGGAGAATATCCTTTTGAAAATTTCTTTCAGCAAGTTTCTGCTGGTAGAAAACTCTTTGTTCTTGTCGAGAATTTTTTTTTTATCCTAAAAGATAGCTTAGCTGCCTATATTTAAAATGGTATTCTCCCAGAATTTTGAACATACTGTCATATTCTGGTTTATTTTAATGCTGCCAATCTAATTGCTGTGCTTTTGTAAACAGTGTATTTTTCTTCTGGCCACTTTTCAGATCTTCTTTCTTTATTTTATATTCTGCTGTTTAACTTCTACTTGAATTCATATTTGTAATTTTTTTTTTACTTACCCTCTTTCCAATGTTTCGTAAATCAGAGGATTCATATCTTTCATCTACTCTGTAAAATTCTCAGACATATTTCGAGCAGCCACTTTTATTTTCTGTCTTCAGTGATGGAACTTCCATGAAATTAATTTTTAATTTCCCAGTTTATCTGACTGATGTCTTAGATTTTCAATATATTTATCTCTGAATTTCTCTTTCTGAATAATATCTTCATTTATAATACCCGTTAAATAATCATCTTATCAGCATGTGTAATTTTAAGGAAAATATTTTTTTTAATTTCTCAATATGTTTGATTTTTTTTCAAGATGATCTCTCTGTTTGTCATAGTGTCTTGCTCACTTCCTATTTTTTGTAAATTATTTTCTTATGATTTTTGTCATGTGAAAAATATTTACTTAATAGTTTCTCTCCAATATTTTTATTATGCAACAAGATCAGGACACTTGTGTACCTACTGAATATTGCTCATATTGAATTGTTTCTTTGTGTTGTTTCTTGTACTTTTGGACTGAACAAGTATCGTCAGTGCAGCTTTATCTTTTAAACTTATCAATAGCTTGTGTTGAAAACAGATCTTTAGTAAAGTTTCTGTTTGTTTTAAAAGTCTCCCCAGGGATGTTATGGGACTTGGAACACTTTTAAGTTAATTCCTCATCTATGAATATTCTCAGATTAGATAAGTAGTATAAATTTAAATCTCAATCCTATATTTATAAATTATCACATGAAAAAAAAAAGTCCCACCTATAGAGCACGTCAAAAAAAAAATCAGTCTTTCAAGTAATCTCTCTTTCCAGAGGATGGATTTTTTCTAGTCTACCACTTCACTATAGGTAGATATTTTAGAACTCTGGCATTACTAGGTAAACTAAACTGGGTCTCAATTACAACTCTCTTTTTTGTTCCTTTATGGGCTTTAAAACTCAATCCTTTAGTTACCCAGACTAGCAAGCACTTTCAGAATTGAAAGCACTGGCAACTCCAAGCATCATCTCACACATTTTCTTGTCAAGTTGTTTTCTTTTTCTTTTTGATCCTTAGGGCCATCCTTTCAGTCCTACTAAATTCAGCTCAGCTCAGGGTTTTATTTATTTATTTATTTATTGAACCAAAATGCTTTTTTTTTTATTGGAGTATAGTTGCTTTACAATGTTGTGTTAGCTTCTAATGCACAATGAAATGCATCAGCCATACATATATATATATTCCCTCCCTTTTGGATTATCCTCCCATTTAGGACACCACACTGCATTAAGTAGAGTTCCCTGTGTTATACAGTATGTTCCCATCAGTTGTCTATTTTATACATAGTATTAACAGTGTATATGTGTCAATTCCAATCTCCCAATACCTCCCACTCCACTCCTTTCCCCCTTGTTATCCATACATTTCTTCTCTATTTGTGTGTCTCTATTTCTGCTTGACAAATAAGGTCATCTATACCATTTATCTAGGCTTCACATAAATGCAATAATAAACACTATTTCTTTTTCTCTTTCTGATGTACTTCAGTCTGTATGACACTCTCTATGCCCATCCACATCTCTACAAATGACCCAATTTCATTCCATTTTATGGCTGAATAATATTCCATTGTATATATGTGCCACATCTTCTTTATCCATTCCTCTGTTGATGGACATTTAGGTTGCTTCCATGTCCTGGCTATTGGAAATGGTGCTGCAGTGAATGTTGTGTTGCATGTATCTTTTTGACTTATGGTTTTCTCAGGGTATATTCCCAGTAGTGGGATTGCTGGGTCATATGGTACTTCTATTTTTAGTTTTTTAAAGAACCTCCATACTATTCTCCATAGTGGCTATGTTAATTTACATTCCCACCAACAGTGCAAGAGGGTTCCCTTTTCTCCACACCCTCTCCAGCATTTACTGTTTGTAGATTTTTTGATGATGGCCATTCTGACCAGTGTGAGGTGGTACCTCATTGTAGTTTAATTTGCATTTGTCTAATATCTATTGACGTTGAGCATCTTTTCATATGTTTGCTGGTCATCTGTATGTCCTCTTTGGAGAAATGTCTATTTAGGTCTTCTGCCCATTTTTGGATTGGATTGTTTGTTTTTTTGATATTGAGCTGCATGAACTATTTGTATATTTTGGAGACTAATCCTTTGTCAGTTGTTTTATTTGCAAATATTTTCTCCCATTCTTAGCATTGTCTTTTCATCTTGTTTATGGTTTGCTTTGCTATGCAAAAGCTGTTAAGTTTCATTAGGTCCCATTTGATTATTTTTGTTCTTATTTTCATTACTCTAGGAAGTGGGTCAGAAAAGAGCTTGCTGTGATTAATGCCAGAGTGTTCTACCTATGTTTTCTTCTAAGATTTTTAAAGTGTGTAGCCTTACTTTCAGGTCTTTAATCATTTTGAATTATTTTTGTGTATGGCATTAGGGAATATTCTAATTTCATTATTTTACATATAGCTGTCAAGTTTTCCCAGCACCACTTGTTGAAGAGGCTTTCTTTTCTCTATTGTATATTCTTGCCTCCTTTGTCATAGATTAGGTGACCATAGGTGTGTGGGTTTATCTCTGGGCTTTCTATCCTGTTCCATTGGTCTATATTTCTGTTGTTGTGTCAGTACCACATTGTCTTGATTTCTCATTTTTGTTCCACTACCATATTCTGAAATCATGGAGCCTGATTCCTCTAGCTCTGTTTTTCTTTCTCAAGATTACTTTGGCTACTTGGGGTCTTTTGTGTTTCCATACATATTGTAAAATTTTCTGTTCTAGTTCTGTAAAGAACGTCATTGGTAATTGGATAGGGATTGCATTGAATCTGTAGATTGCTTTGGGTAGTATAGACATTTTCACAGTATTAATTCTTCCAATCCAAGAACATGGTATATCTATTTGTTTGGTCTTTGATTTCTTTCATCAGTATCTTATACTGTTCTGTGTACAGGTCTTTGCCTCCTTAGCTAGGTTTATTCATAGGTATTTTATTCTTTTTTTTGCAGTGGTAAATGGAATTGTTTACTTAATTTCTCTTTCTGATCTTTCGTTGTTAGTGTATAGGAATGCAAAAGATTTCTGTGTATTAGTTTTGTATCCTGCAACTTTACTAAATTCATTAATTAGCTCTAGTAATTTTCTAGTGGCATCTTTAAGGTTTCCTATATATAGTATCATGTCATCTGCCAACAGTGACCGTTTTACTTCTTTCCAATTTGAATTCCTTTTATTTCAGTTTCTTCTCGGATTGCTGTGGATAGGACTTCTAAGACTACGTTGAATAATAGTTGTGGGAGTTCACACCCTTGTCTTATTCTTGATCTTAGAGGAAATGCTTTCACTTTTTCACCATTGATGTTTCCTGTGGATTTGTCATATATCATCTTTACTATGTTGAGGTAGGTTCCCGTGCTGAATTTTGTTGAAAGCTTTTTCTGCATCTGTTGAGATGATCATGTGTTTTTATTCTTCGATTTGTTAATATAGTGTATCACATTGATTGATTTGCGTATATTGAAGAATCCTTGCATCCCTGGGATAAACCCCACTTGATCATAGTGTATGATCCTTTTAATGTGCTGTTGGATTCTGCTTGCTAGTATTTTGTTGGGGATTTTTGCATCTATGTTCATCAGTGATATTGGCATGTAGTTTTCTTGTTTTATGACATCTTTCTCTGGTTTTGGTGTCAGGGTAATGTGGTCTCATAGAATGAGTGTAGGAGTTTTCCTCCCTCTGGAATTTCTGGAAGAGATTGAGAAGGATAGGTGTTACCTCTTCCCTAATTATTTGATAGAATTCACCTGTGAGGCCAACTGGTTCTGGACTTTTGTGTGTTTGAAGATTTTTAATCACAGTTTCAATTTCATTATATGTGATTGGTCTGTTCATATTTTCTATTTCTTCCTGGCTCAGTCTCAAAAGGTTGTACTTTACTCAGAATTTGTCCATTCCTTCCAGGTTGTCTATTTTATTGGCATATATTTGCTTGTAGTGCTCTCCTATGATCCTTTGTATTTCTCTGGTATAATTGTAACTTCTTCTTGTTCATTCCTTATTATATTGATTTGAGTCCTCTCTCTTTTTTCTTGATGAGTCTGGCTAAACATTTATCCATTTTGTGTATTCTCTCAAAGAACCAGCTTTTAGTTTTATTGATCTTTGCTATTGTTTTTTTCATTTCTATTTCATTTATCTCTGCTCCTGTACTTATGATTTCTTTCCTTCTACTAACTTTGGGTTTTGTTTGTTCTTCTTTCTCTAGTTGCTTTAGGTGGAATGTTAGGTTGTTTATTTGAGATTTTTCTTGTTTCTTGAGGTAGGATTGTATTGCTATGAACTTCCCTCTAAGAACTGCTTTTGTTACATCCCATTGGTTTGGGGTCATCGTGTTTTCATTCTCATTTTTTTTCTAGGTAGTTTTTGATTTCCTCTTTGGTTTCTTCAGTGATCTCTTGGTTCTTTAGTGGTGTGTTTTTTAGCCTCCATGTGTTTGTATTTTTTTATGTTTCTTTCCTGTAATTGATTTATAATCTCATAGCATTCTGGTCAGAAAGATGATTGATATGATTTCAGTTTTCTTAAATTTAGCAAGGCTTGATTTGTGACCCAAGATGTGATCTATCCTGGAGAATGTTCTGTGAGCACTTGAGAAGAAAGTGTATTCTGCCATTTTTTGGTGGAACATCCTATAAATTGCAGTTAAGTTTATTTGGTCTACTGTGTCATGTAAAGCTTCTGTTTCCTTATTTATTTTCTGTCTGGATGATCGGTCCACTGGTGTAAATGAGGTGTTAAAATCCCCCACTATTATTGTGTTACAGTCGATTTTCCCTTTTATAGCTGTTAGTATTTGGCTTATGTATTGAGTTGCCCCTATGTTGTGTGCATAGGTATTTATGGTTGTTACATCTTCTTCTTGGATTTATCCCTTGATCATTATGTAGTGTCCTTCTTTGTCTCTTGTAATAGTCTTTATTTTTAAAGTCTATTTTGTCTATGCATACTGCTACATCAGCTTTCTTTTGATTCCCATTTGCATAGAATATCTTTCTCCATCTCCTCACTTTCAGTCTGTATGTGTCCCTAGTCTGAAGTGAGTCTCTTGTAGACAGTATATATACAGACCTTGGTTTTTTTAATCCATTAGGCTAGTCTTTGTCTTTTGGTTGGAGCATTTAATCCATTTACAATTAAGGTAGTTATAGATACGTATGTTCCTCTTACTATTTTCTTATTTGTTTTGGGTTTATTCTTGTAGGTCTTTTTTCTTTTCTTGTGTTTCCTACTAGAGAAGATCCTTTAGCATTTGTTGTAAAGCTGGTTTGGTGGTGCTGAATTCTCTTAGTTTTTGCTTGTCTGTAAAGCTTTTGATTTCTCTATTGAAACTGAATGAGATCCTCACTGTGTAGAGTAGTCTTGGTTGTAGGTTTTTCTCTTTCATCACTTTTAATATATCCTGCCACACCCTTCTGGCCTGCAGAGTTTCTGCTGAAAAATCAGCTGATAACCTAATGGAGTTCTCTCCTAGATTATTTTTTTGCATTTCCCTTGCTGCTTTTAATATTTTTTCTTTGTATTTATTTTTTGTTAGTTTGATTAATATGTGTCTCAGTGTGTTCCTCCTTGTGTTTATCCTGTATGAAACTCTCTGTGCTTCCTGGACTTGATTGACTATTTCCTTTCCCATGTTAGGAAATTTTTCAACTCTAATGTCTTCAAATATTTTTTCAGGCCCTTTCCCTTTCTGCTTTTCTTCTGGGATGCCTATAATTTGAATGTTGATGTGTTTATTATTGTCCCAGAGGTCTCTGGGACTGTTCTCAATTCTTTTCATTATTTTTTCTTTATTCTGCTCTTCAGCAGTTATTTCCACCATTCTATCTTTCAGTTCACTTATTCATTCTTCTGCCTTAGTTATTCTGCTGTTGATTATTTCTAGTGTATTTTCCATTTCAGTTATTATGTTGTTCATCACTGATTGTTTGTTCTTTATTTCTTCTACATCCTTGTTAATCTTCTCGGTCTGTACCTCCATTCTATTTCCAAGCTCTTGTATCATCTTTACCATCATTACTCTGATTTTTTTTTCATGTAGATTGCCTATTTCCTCATTTATTTGGTCTTGTGGGATTTTACCTTGCTTCTTCATCTGCAGTGTATTTCTCTGTCATCTCATTTTATCTAAACCTACTATGTTTTTGGTCTTCTTTCCACAGACTGCTGGGTTGTAGTTTCTCTTGCTTCTGTTGTCTGACTCCTGGTGAGTGAGGTTGGTCTAGGGGCTTGTGTAGGCTTTCTGGTGGGAGGTCCTGGTTCCTGCACTCTGGTGGGTGGAGTTAAGTATTTTCCCTCTGAAGGGCAGGGCCTTGTCAGGTGATGTGTTTTGGGGTGTCTGTGAGCTTAGTATGGCTTTATGCAGCCCATCTACTGATGGGTGGGGCCATGCTCCTTTCTTGCTGGTTGTTTGGCTTGAGGTGTCTAGCACTGGAGCCTGCAGGCAGTTGTGTGGGGCTTGGTCTTGGTGTTGATATGGATACCTCTGGAGCATGCATGCTTATTAATATTCCCTAGACCTGGGAATTCTCTGGTGGTCCAGGATCCTGGACTCTATGCTCCCACCCCAGAGGTCCAGGCTCCAACCCTGGCCAGGGAAGCAAGAGCCCACAAGGTACATATTGCAGACCAAGAGAAAAGAGAGAAAAGAAAAGGAAAGAAAAAATGGAAAGAAAATAAAACAGACTATTGAAACCCAAGACAAATAGCAAAAACAACAGCAAACAAACAGCATCAACACACACACACTCAGAAAAAAGAGAGAGAAAAAAAGGGAACAGACCGAAAAAGAAAAGAATTCTCATATGAGAACAGTCAATAAGGACTAAACTAACAAAAATAAAGAATGAAAAATAAAACAAAAACAGAAAGCAGACAACAAAAAAGCAAAGAAAATATAAAATATACACATAAAAACAATGAAAAACAGAAAAAGAGAATAAAAAACAGATAACAAAGAACAAAAATAAGGAGAAACCCACAAAGCAGCAAAAAAGTAGAGTAAAAATAGAAAAATAAAAAGTTATACATATTAAAAAATATTGTAAAAACATAAGATAAAAAAATTAAAAATGGCAACATCAACAACTGAGCAAAATAAAACAAAGAAGAAACTAATATTAGTACTAAGAATATTTTCCTCAGGCCTCCTCTCTCAGTGTCCTTGCTCCCACAGTGAGCCAGAGCCAATCTCCACCTCCTTAGGAGGCCTTCCAATACCTCTAGGTAGGTCTCTGGACCTGCTTTGAGCACTATTGAGGCAGCTCATATTCTGACCTGGCCCAATTCCTGAGTGTACTTGTCCCTAGAGTCCAGTGCCATGAAGGTTAGAACAGTCTCAAATGTTGAAATACTAGCTGTCTCTTCAGGTATTCCACAGACACAGGATTTACCCAGCTGATCTCAGGGATTTAATCCACAGCTTGTGTAGCTGCACAGAAAGATTTCCATTCTTTCTTAGTCACACCACCCCTGAGTCTCAGCTTTGGTTTTGGCCCCACCTCTGCGAGTGCATCATCCTCTGGTGTCTGTTCCTTGCCCAGGAGGGAGGGAGCAAAAGCAGCAGCTGCTTGGGGCACACTTACTAATGCTGGGACCTGGGAACTGAGGCCACAGTTGAAGTGCCTGCAAGTTCTCTGGATTTTATTTAAATATGTATGTGTTGTACATTATTTTATATACATTACATATTATGTTTTATCTATCATTCTTTTCTCCTGCTAAGATTTTCAAGAAATCTAGTTTGCCATATTGGTGGAAATGGAAATCTCTTCTATACCCAAACTTTACATATTATCAATATTATTTAATGTTTACTTCTCATTTTAAAAATTTCTTTGTCATTTTAACCAAAACTAGGATATTGTAGTTAACATTTATGTCTTATTCTTTGTTCTAAATATTAAAGAGTAAGTCTCATGCTAAAGTTGAGAATGAAATTTGAAGCCTCTATTTTTACTGTATGTTTACAAATCTATCTGTAAGTTTAAGGGTATTCCAAAGTGACCAGATAACATGTTTTAAATATCCACAGAGAACTGCTTAGGTCTTGCCATTATCTCATCAAGAAAATGTCAACCAGGAGAAGGTAATCTAGCTATGAGCACTGTTTTTCCCACTGTCAATGTACTGCTTTGTGCTTCAAAAAAAATTTACACAGCCAAGGGTCAGATATATATGAAATAACAAATGCAGCTGAGTATGTATAAATGTGAGTAAGGGAAGGAAATAAGCTAGAAATATGAGGAAGCAGAATGTACAATATATTTCCATTGTGACGATTTCCTTTGACTACTGACTATAACCAAATCCCACATTATAAAAATAGCTTCATATGATCCCAGTGATTTATTCAGTGTTTACTGAATATATACTTTATTCTGGTCACTGGTGGTACAAAGATGAATAACCCCACAGAGACTGGGCTTAACACTTATAGACTTGGAAGAAGAACAGATATGCAGCCAGAAAAATACATTATATTATAAAACACATGCTATTGGGCGGTGAGCTTTGATAAGCATCTAGCATTGATCAAAAGTGGGATATGGAAGATGGGTTAGTTGTTGGGAAGGAGGTGAACAAGAGAAGTTTTATAAAGGAAATGGCATTGTGCTGAGTTTTCAAGGACCATCTTACACTTGTATGGCTGGAAGGGCAGTTCAGATAGAAGCAACAGCATGCAAAAAGCTCTTTGAAATTAGGCACTATGAATCTAGAATGCTCTTTGTACCTTGTGTTGGTAATAGTGATGAATTTTAAACTCCTCAGAATGCATACTTTGTTTACAGTAATAAATAATCCTAAACATTCTGGAGATAGATTAGAGAATTTCTGTTAATGTTTGTATGTGTATAAAATAAATAGATGATATTCATGCTTTTGGGAGGTTTCTATACAAATCAGACATAAAAACATACATCATAACTATGAAGAATTACAAATTGTACACCAACACCCTCAATGTCAAATAGAACCACATGATAAAAGTGTAGGGGAGTTAGAAATAAATTTACATGAGACATAACAGACTAAATACTTAATAAAATACAAAAACCTTAGGAAGGTTTATAAACAAAAAAATGAATAAGGGACCAAATAACTCAAAAAGAGAAGAAAATGAGAAGCTGAATCATAGGATTTGGAACAATAGAGACAACAGAATGAATATTATTGGGCAGAATCATAAAATAGACATTCAGGTAGGAAACATTTATCTGTTTTATTAGAAAGTATTTTTATTATCACAAAAAGAAGTTTTGAAAATAAAAAGAAGTTTTTGAGAACAAATGAGATGGAGTGAATGAAGGTGAAGGACATTGTGCAAAGGTCAAACCAGAGCAAGTCACATCAGGATTTTTTTTTTTAATAGGAATGAATTTTACAGAAATTCACCTGATATGCAAATACTATCTCTCTGTGTAAACTGTGAAAATAGGTTTTAATGAGACTGATTAAAAAATGTTTCATCAAAATTATTAAAATTGAATCTTATTTTCCATAATAAATAATGAAGCAAACAGGTAGGTGTTAGAGATCAATAGAATAAAAGTAAGATCACGGTATGATTTTCAGAAACATGAGCTGCACAGAGAAATGGGTACATGCATTTTTGCATTATAGCTTGAAGCAAATATAGCAGTTCCCCTCTCCCTTTATCTGTAGTTTTTCTTTCTGAGATTTCAGTTACCCTTGATCAACTGAGGTCTGAAAATATTAAATGGAAAATTCCAGAAATAAACAATCTATACAGTTTAAACTGCATGCCATTCTGAGTAGCATGATGAAATCTCTTGTAGTCCTACTCTGTCCCACCAGGGACATTAATTATCCCTTTTTCCAGCGTACCCCACCATGTAGTCACTTAAGAGCTGTCTCAGTTATCAGATCGACTCTCTCGGTATTGCAGGGCTTGTGTTCAAGTAACCCTTATTTTATTTAATAAAGGTCCCAAAGCATAAGAGCAGTGACGCTGGCAATTCGGATATGCCAAAAAGAAGTGGTAAAGTGCTTTCTTTAAGTGAAAATTCAAAAGTTCTCAACCTAATAAAGAAAGAAAAAGCCACATGCTGAGGTTGCTAAGATCTACGGTTAAGAATGAATCTCCTATCCATGAAATTGTAAAGAAGAAAAAAGACATCCATGCTAGTTTTGCTGTTGCACCTCAAACTGAAAAAGTTACAGCCATATGTGCAAGTGCTTAGGATGAAAAAATTAGTTACGATGACATTACATTTGTACAATAAGATATTTCAAGAAAGAAAAGAGAGACAACATTCCCATAACTTTTATTACCGTATATTGTTATAATTGTTCTATTTCATTATTCGTTATTATTGTTAATCTCTTACAGTGCCTAGTTTATAAATTAAACTTTATCATAGGTGTGTATGTATAGGAAAAGACACAGTATATGTAGGGTTTAATACTGTCTATGGTTTCAGTCATCCACTGCAAGTCTTGGAACGTATCCAGCACAGATTAGGGGGAAACATTGTATGCATTTCATGACATTTCCAAAACAGAAAACCTCACAATTAACCAAGTTTTAAAAACACCTTAAAGATTGTGTGATACCAAGAGTTAATTAGAAAAACATTAACATACTTTTTCTTTTACTTTACTGTGTACTTGACTTTCACTTTGTTGGCCTGAGACATCTTCTGTCTGGAAGGGGAACAGAATTTCTTACAGGGAAAAAGAAAAAGAATAAATAAATATGCAATTTCTGGGAGGCAGATAGAGTTACTCAGTGAGACTATAATAGTCTTGGAGATCAGCCGACTGTATTAAGATTTTTTCCCTCAAATATCCAAGTGGCCACCTTGCCTTCTTTCACACATGAAAACCCAAGACTGATCTTTCCAGCTCTTAGTGTTAAGAGATCTCCTCTAGAAGGGCCGCTACCTCTTCTACTTATAACCTAGAAGGCAGAGGCCTTACTGCTAGACAGTACAAGAGAGAGAGTATAAAAAAAGTAAAAGAAGAGACTACTTTTTGTAGCCTGTAAGTTCGTAAGAAGAACAATGGGGGAGAACAAGAGAATGATGTGTGTGTCCCTAATCTTCCCTCCCAAGCTTTGTCCCCAAGAGGTCCCTAGCAATTGGCAGACAAGGGAGAAGCCCACCTATCAAAGAGCACCACAAGGACTCCACGTGGATCTACGATTAGCTGTTCCCTCTGATGTCACAGTCATATAAGACACTTCCATTGGCTTATACACCTGTGCACCTGTGTGCTATCATAGGAGGGGAGAAAAAAGCAAGAGGAAAGCTTGCTCAGTACATGGAACAGAGTATAATATTGCACTGGAAAGAGTTAAAATGGATTGGGCCTTTATATATATTTCCTCCCATGAGGAAATTCAAATTAGCTTAAACACAAAATAAATAAAATTTCCTCTGTGCATTTGAGTACAGTGTAAGCTAAATTTTATGACCCAGCTTCAATTGTAATGAAGATCACCAGACCAAGTTATTTGATCTAAAAAAAAAATCATCTGAGAGTATTGTATATCAAATCAATAACTAAGGATCAGCTTACAGCAAGACACTATACAATATTAAAATGTTAATGATTATTCTCATGATTATATTCACTTTGCACTTTTCTTCTGAGAACTACAAGTAATTTGCACACCTTAACTCATTATTGCCTTCATGTTAAATAGAAAAAAACTGAAACCCATTTAGTCAGAAAAATAATTTAATTGTACTGCTAATTAGTAGGTTAACAATATGAAGAAAACATTCTTCTTATTTGCTAAGCAGTGTTTGATATTTTTATCAGTTCATGTTTTTCTTTATATTCGTGAACATATTTTTTGTAAATAATCTGCAAATGGGAGCATTCAATTAAAGTATAAAGTTTTTAATTTGAGTATTTCTACAGTTACATATTTAAAGGAAACTTGTATCTGATTTTTTAAAATATTTTCATGTTGATGGGATCTATTTTATTCTTTCTGAGTTTTATAGGAATGTCTAATTAAAAGTAGGAGCTAAGTTCATTTACATACCTGAGTATTTATGAGTCTTTGTTAAAGTGTGGTCCAGTGCTCATTTCATCTGCAAGTTCCTCTTGGCGATTCTAAAGTTGACACTTTATTACAGATACTGTTTGCATAAATTGTAGTGACTTTATTTCAGTTTAACTCTAATTTACTTTTAATACTTAAAAAACATCACGCATTCAGTTTCTCAGCTAAATTAGGATGACTTTATCCACTGATTTCTTGGAAAGATCTCTGTTCACACAGTGTGATTAATGGGGTCACAAGTGGGAGCGTGTTTAGTGGAGAGCCTTTAGTCCCCTGGATGTGGTTTATGGATTGAAATAATGAAAGACAGTTATCCAGATCAATTCTTAATTCTTGGTCATTTCATCATTTGATTTGAGTGGTAGTAGAAGTTCTTAACTACATTTTACCTAGTCTTTTCTTTCATATAGTTATTTTGAAGGCAAATATTGGAAGAGTTAATGTATATATCTGTACAGGAAAATTTTTTAATTGCATATGCAGATTTTTAGAACATTATGTACATCTATTTGAACATTTTCATGATTTTAGAAAACACACCAATTTTATTTCTTATTTTGGAATCGTTTTTTACCCAACATCTTATTATGAAAAATTTCAAACATATAGAAAAGTTAAAAGAATTGCACAGTAAGCATCCATATACCCATCACCTAGATTCTATAATTTACATTTAACTATATTTGCTTTATCACATTCCTATCCATCCTTCTATCCATCTACCAATCCATCTCACATTTTGGTGGATTTCAAAATGAGTTGTGGACATCAGTGCATTTTATACCTAAACATTTCAGTATGCATGTCAATAACTTAAATTTTACTATTTGTTCACAGTTCTTTTTGTTTTTTAGGTAAAATTTATGTACAATGGAATACAGAAATATTAATTGTAACATATAATGAGTTTTGGCAAATGAATACAACCTAAGCCTCTACAACTCCTGAAATTTCCCTCTTGTGCCTTTTCAGTCAATTCCTGCTCCCATCTCCAGGAAGCAACTGATGTTCTTTTTTTAAAAAATATTTTTTATTGACATATAGTTGATGTACAATATTATACAAACTATAGGTGTGCAATATAGTGATTTCACAATTTTAAAGATTAATTTCATTTATAGTTATTATAAAATATTGGCTCTATTGGGTACAAATGAACTTATCTACAAAACAGAAATAGAGTTCCAGATGTAGAAAACAAACTTATGGCTCTCAGAGGGTAAGGGAGGAAGGATAAATTGGGAGATTGGGATTGACATATACACACTACTATACATAAAAAAGATAACTAATAAGCACCTACTGTGTAGAAAAGGGAACTCTATTCAATACTCTGTAATGACCTATACTGGAAAAGAAGCTAAAATAAGAGTTGATATATATAATGTATAACTGATTCAATTTGCTGTACAGAAGAAACTAACACAATGTTCTTATCAACTGTACTTCAATAAAAGTTAATTATAAAAAAACAAAGAAAAAAAAGATACATGCATACCAACGTTCATAGCAGTATTATTTACAATTGCCAAGATATGGAAGCAACTTAAGTCTCCATCAACAGATGAATGGGTAAAGAAGATGTGACTATATAAATATATATATATTTATATATATATATATATGCACAAACATATATACACACACACACAAATGGAATACTACTCAGCCATAAAAAGAAGAAAATTTTTCCATTTACAACAACATGGATAGACTCGGAAGGTATTATACTAGGTGAAAAAAAGTCAGACAGAGAAAGACAAATACAATAGAATATCACTTATATGTGAAATCTAAAAAATACAACAAACTAGTGAATATAACAAAAAAGAAACAGATTCAACAGATATAGAGAACAAAGTAGTGGTTACCAGTAGGGAGAGGGGCATAGGGGATTAAGAGTTACAAGATATTATGTATAAACACAACTATTTTTTAAAAAGAAACAAACAAATAAATGTGTCCTTACCCCAGCTCAACCACAGTCCACTGGGCACATGCAGAGAGGAAAAACGGTCAGTGCTAATTCAGGCATGTGGCTCATTGTGAGCCTTGCAAAGTCTGGTGAGAATTTGATCTGCTTTTTTTTTTTTTTTTTTTTTAATTTTTTAACATCTTTATTGGAGTGTAATTGCTTTACAATGGTGTGTTAGTTTCTGCTTTACAACAAAATGAATCAGTTATATATATACATATGTTCCCATATCTCTTCCCTCTTGCGTCTCCCTCCCTCCCACCCTCTCTATCCCACCCCTCCAGGCGGTCACAAAGCACCTAGCTGATATACCTGTGCCATGCAGCTGCTTCCCACTAGCTTTCTACCTTACGTTTGTTAGTGTATATATGTCCATGCCTCTCTCTCGCTTTGATCTGTGCCGTAAGGTTTATGCAAATCTCATAAGAGATTCAGTGCTCAATAACTAAAATATCATTTTACTTTTTCTCTGAGTTTGTGGCTGCCCAGTATCAGCAGGGCTTTTAATACTTTCCTGCGAGTGTAAAATGGTTTAGAAAGAAAGAGGTCTTCCTACAATAATTCAAGCAAAGAGTGAAATGGACTTGGGTGCATGAATCCAGAACAGTTTCAACCTTCAGAAAGGACAAGGGCTTAACTATTTTGTGAACTAATCACAAGAAAGCTTTATACATGAAGCTGCACCACATGCTGTACAACCTCAGAGATGGGGCAAGATTTCGGGTCTATGATTTTCCCCTAATTCACATGTGACCTCCCACTTTGAGTCTTACAATCTCTACTGGACTGTAAACTGTATAAGGCAAAGAATTCCTTATTCATCTTTGAATCTTCAGCCCCAGGCTTAATGCTGGCCCCTGTCATCTAATGAATATTTTAAGAATTAATTATTCTACCTATTTTTTTGTAATTTTATTAAAGTATAGTTGATTTACAATATTGTGTTAGTTTCAGGTGTACAGTAAAGTGACTCAGTTATATATATATATATATATATATATATATATTCTTTTCTAGGTTCTTTTCCATTATAAGTTATTACAAAATATTAAATATAGTTCCCTGTGCTCTATGGAAAATTCTTTTTGTTTGTCCAATTTATATATAGTAGTGTGTATCTGTTAATCCCATACTCCTAATTTATCCCTCGCCTAGAGATTATCATACAAATTAAAGTAAATCAGAAAGAGAAAGACAAATATTCTGTATATTTCATAATAATCTCTTCATTCTTGAAAGCCCACACTAAAGCAATGTGCTCCTAACTTCTGGTTTGGTGCAGGTTGATTCGAATAAACTTTTGCTCAGTTGAACTCTTAAAATTTTTGATATTCCTCAGTTTATCTTTTAAAAGTTCTGTTGTCAGAAGAGGGAATGAAAGGAAACCCCTGAAGGCCCCCAGGAGCAATGTACATATGTAGACACACATGAACCTGTACACAGATGCAGAGATCTATAGCCTTTGTTTTAAAATTTTAGTCATGAGACAAGTTCAATAATGCAAAACTCACTAGTTCATTAAAGAAAAATTGGATCCAAATTGCTTCTGGCAGATAAAATAAGTTAGGGTTACCTGCTCAGATGGCTAAAGCTCTTACTAATATCTGTGGAAAAGACTCCTGGAAGTCATCAAAGACAGAAAAATCCTTGATTTCTAATGTCACAGAGATCATCATGACATTTATTTAAAATTTAAAAATAAATAGTTGCCTACAATGATACAGACCTACAGTAACAATTGTACTTATAAAGATAAAAGTTAATATAAGAGAGACAAATCAGTTGGGCTCATAATATTCTAGTAGTCAGGATCATAATGTGAGTAAATTGAAAATAAATATTTATGAGAGGGTAGAGGGTTTTTTAATATTTTTCTTTCAGGCTTATATTTTAAAAAATATGTGACTCTTTTAAAACAGAAAATCTCATGGTTTCCTAAAAATTGGGGTGGGTTAAGGAAAAGTTACTTAAAAGAAGAAAAATAAAGTCACATTCTACAGTAGATTACATTTAAAATTTAATAAACTTACCACAGATCAGATTTTAAATAATTGCTTGCTCTGTTACTAAAGAAATGCTGTCTCATAAACTGGGCTGAAAAAATTTAGCAATTTTGTTGCAGAAATTTGTAAATGATGCACAAACTTAAAATTACACATATCTTCAAAATTATTCCATGTATTTTAAGTTTTGAGCACACAGAGAAATATTTGTAAGAAAATTATAGGTAAGATTAGAAGGTAAATAATGAAAATAAAGTGGTACACTTTTACCAATTAACTAAAATTTGCCATATTTTGTAAATATTTTGCTGTATTTATTTATGGCACACATAGAAAATGAATAATAGAACATGTAATAAGAAAATGTAAAGTAAATAAACCAAAAAAATGGGTTTTGTTAATTATGGTGTTTAGAAAAATATGGTAAATCTCTCATTTTTGTTGTGAATATTGATTTTGGTATGAATTTGATCATACTCAAATTTTTCCCCCCAATGCTTCTCCATAGATTATAACTAAAATTAGTACACTTTAATTGAAATCTATTGAATTTCATGTATTTCAATACTTCAAATGATTGAATTTATATGTTTTCAATCCTAGTGCAATATTCCTACTAGCATATTAATCATTTGACTACAGAGGCATTGTTTATCTTGTTTAGTGCTTTATTCCCAACTCTTAGAGTAGGGATCTGCCTGTATATAGTTGATGCTCATTAAACATGTGTTGAAAAAAGGACTGTTTGGGACCTTTATCTCTTATGGAAAGGTGTGTGAAATGATTTCTTTTCTGGAGATATGAATGCCATAGAGTTAAGATCAAATGTTAAATTCATTTAACCCAGATTTTTAAAGCAAGACCAAATGAGATTTCTGAAATGAGAAAGATAACAATCTCGACATTATCATCATTATAATCATCATCAACAACTATGGGAAACAATTACTATGGGAAACATTTGTAGAGTTTAGTATACATTTCACCACCCATTTTATTAGTCGTTTTCAGAGACTATCCTATTTTAGCCATGCAGAAAACATTATATTTGTTTTATATAAGGGGAAATAGTAACCCTGAGAGGCTAAGGAACTTACTCAATGACTCTGGGTAGGCAAAGATAAAAGCAAGCAATCACATCCAAATCTGTTTCACTCGAAAGTTTTGCTATTTATTCTCTATCATATTCTTTCTCAATTTGGTATATCTATCACCAACAACATTTACATGATTGCATAGTAGATATATTAATGGATGATTATGCAGCTCTAACATTGTTTGTTTTATTTTAATGTTATTTTCTTTACATTTCAATATAAACTTTTTCAAACGTATAAAAATATGAAAAAATCAACATCAAGCTTCAACACCAATTGGCATTTTCTTATAATGGTTTCATCTGTTCTCCCGTTTCTCTTTTATATTTGTCTTCTGGTATATATTAAAACAAATTCTAGACATCGTGTCATTTTTTTTGTCATTTCTGCTCTAAATGTTTCTGATAATACCTAAATAGAAATAAATGGAGACCCTTTATTCATAACCATAATGACATTTTCACACCTAACAAAATTAAAAATAGGGCTTCCCTGGTGGCACAGTGGTTGAGAGTCCGCCTGCCGATGCAGGGGACACGGGTTCGTGCCCCGGTCCAGGAAGATCCCACATGCCGTGGAGTGGCTGGGCCCGTGCGTCCGGAGCCTGTGCTCCACAACGGGAGAGGCCACAACAGTGAGAGGCCCGCGTACCGCAAAATAAATAAATAAATAAATAAAAATAAACATAATTGCTTACTATTATTTAATGTTCGGTCTATTTTCAAATTTCTCCTATCATCGAAAAAGTCATTATACAGTTGGATTATCCAAATCAGGATGTAAACAAAGTCTACTCACTGAATTTTATTGTTCTAGCTCCCAAATTCTTTCAATTAGAGCAGACTCACCTCTTTGCCTTTAGACCTCATATATTCTGTTGATGAGAAGTAAAGGCTTATACAAATTCAAGTTCAATTTTTTTTGTGGGTAGGGGGAAGGAAAGATTTCATGGCTGGTACTTTGTACTTCATATCCCATCACATCATAGTCACATAAAGTCTGGCTAATATTGACCAGTGGACTGATTAGAGAAGGAAATGGAGAAATGAAACAAAATACTTTGAATATAATATTTGGTTAAAAATGTACTTATTCACTACCCTGAAATTTGAAAATTGATTATTAAAGAGAAAAAAATCAAACATTTACCCCCAATAAAAACTATATTTAAGGGCATTAAGTAGGTTGAATCAATGAGGAAGAGTTATTCTACAAAATCATTAGAAGATTCCACTAGTAAGGAGTATCAAGTTAGAAATAGAGGTTTTTCAATGCACACCCCCTCATAAATGTTTTCAATATTTCATATCCATCAAGCTTATGGATTACCATAAATTTTTCCACATTCTATATACCTTCATAAAGAGTAATTAGCTTGAAATTCAGGAAAATTTTAACACAAAGGTTTTCAAAATCATATATGCAATCCTATTTCTTTTTATATCACTTCCAAATGTGCATCTTAGATATATTCAACTGAACATATACATGTATTAATGTTGAATGATGATATATGTCAGCCTATAAATGATGATATATGTCAACCTATACTTGAATAAGGGTTTATTTAGATTCATAAGAAAAGCTTGAAGTCTTCCATTTTAAACTTAGTTTATTAGATTTCTTTCTATGCAGAAATGCCATGAGATCCCTGAAGCAAGGACTGTTTCTAACTCATCATGAATCTCCAGAGCTTGGCACAGAGGAAGGACTCAAGACATATTTGTTGAATAAATGCATTTTTTTTTTTTTCGGTACGCGGGCCTCTCACTGCCGCGGCCTCTCCCGTTGCAGAGCACAGGCTCCGGACGCGCAGGCCCAGCAGCCATGGCCCACGGGCCCAGCCACTCCGCAGCATGTAGGATCCTCCCAGACCGGGGCACGAACCCGCGTCCCCTGCATCGGCAGGCGGACTCGCAACCACTGTGCCACCAGGGAAGCCCAAATAAATGCATTTTTAACATAAAAGAATTTCTTACTTGTCTGTAAAGATTGCAGTCATGTATTAACCATGCTTGCCTTTTGGAGATAAATATTTAAGCCAGTGTCCTTTTGATTCAGGCATTGTGCAAGTCCAGCCTATCTGGCAAAGACAGAGCTTTCAATCTGACATAGTTGAATTGTCTGTTCCTAGAATACAATTTTGAAGGGAATTAAATGTGAGTTATGCCCAAACCATCAGGATGAGATGATTGGACACTGAAAATTTTTACACAGATCAGATGTTCACACTATCCTTGCTTTACTTTGCCAACATAAAATCAAATATCTGTTGCACAGTTTTTTCTTATTTATATTTATTCTATTATCCATTCTTATCTGTCAAATAAGAAATGGATTGCTTATTATTATTTTTGCAGGTTTTAATGAGGTTTAACATGATTTCATATGAATAAGCTATTTTTTCTTTATGCACATTTGTTATTTACATTATTAATTCATGTAAGTTGTCTAATAATTACTTAATTTATTTCCTTATATTTTCTATTTATAATATCTCCACCTGCAATTGCTTCTATACAATAACTCAATCTCCTCTTCTTTCAAGTTTATGCTGTATTTTACTTAGATTTTATTTTAAAAGTATTAAAGAATAATAATCAAGTAGCTTGTTTCCAGACTCCAAATGATTCTAGTGATTCACTATTAAGTAAAATATAGATTTTTGGTTAAATATCTATTATTTAAATATCCTATTGCTGTTTTTCGAAGAGTTTTTATTTTTAAATCATCAGAACTGAGTGTATATTTGGGATACCTTCTTAAATGATGATACAATAAGCATTTGTATCTCTTAATGTGATATATATATATATATATGTGTGTGTGTGTGTGTATGTGTATATATTCATTATATTTTAGATGAATGAGTTATATTTGAATTTTTCTAGGATAAACTCTGCTTGGTTGAGATGGCTGATTACTTTTAGACGTTATTTACTTTACTTATATACCATTTAGGATTTTCTCACTTATATTCAGTATAAAAGAAGACATATTTTGTGTGTGTATATTTTTCTCTGTCCATCTGTCTGTCCTGTCTGTTTGCCAGATTTAAGTATAGAAGTATTTTTTTTTGTAATAATGGAGACATATTCCATTAGCTGATTGGAAAGGTGGGTGTGTTCTCAAGGATTCCCCCTATATCACTGTTTTCCTGGATATTTAAGTCTTTTTTCATATATTAGGTAAAAAGATCATTTGATGGTCACAGATCAAAGTCACAATGTTGAGTATAAACCTTTACCTAGTGTGAGTCTTCAGGACTTAGTCTTTCCCCCATTGCGTAATTCCCTGATCCTGAGGCATCAAATATTTTCCCGGAAATTTTGATAGTTTGGGTGGGGGGATGTCTAAAGTCATTATGAAAATCTGCAGTCCCACAGGGCCCAACTCTGATATCATAGTTCAAGAAAGAGGCTGTAGTTCTCTGGCCTTGTTACCCCTGGGCTGTTTCCATACTGGGAGTAATAGTAGACCAGGTAGAAGCAGAAAGAGGCATCAGAGAGTTTGCACTGGAGGAAGGAGAACCATCTGAAGCATCTAAGGTAATTGTGAGAGTGTAATTTAATGTCCAAACCATGTAATTATACAGGTGACAGAGAATGCTGAAAATAATTAAAATTACATAATTTTGAAATATTATTTATTGAATATCCTGTAAAACGATTCTAAATCAAAAATTATTTTCAAACTGAAATTCTTTCTGAAAATACATCTCCTTGTATGATAAAGCAATTTTTAAAATATGTTGACTGTCTGGATATTAATAATTAAAATAACCAAAATAATTTTAGTAAATATACCACATACTCTAAATAGTTTTTTCAACCATATCTGTCTCTCAGAAGAGCATGTCATGATATGTTTCAGGAAGAAAAAGCATTATTTCCAAGAGAGTCTTTTCTATATAAAATCTTCAATCTTTTTCAAAGTTACATTTTATTAATAATAATTTAAAGTTCTTGACAATTCCAATTAACTTTTCTCTGTGGACCATAATGTTTTATTTTATTATTTTTTATTAAGATATATTGACATTTAGCATTATATTAGTTTCAAGTGTACAACATAATGATTCAATATTTGTATGTATTGTGAAATGATCACCACCATAAGTCTAATTAACACCTATCATGATACGTAGTTACAAAATGTGTTTTCATGTGATGAGAACTTTTAAGATCTACTCTCTTAGCAGCTGTCAGATATAAAATGTAGTATTACTGACTATAGCCACCATGCTATACATTATATCCCTATGATATATTTATTTTATAACTGTAAGTTTGTACCTTTTGACCCCCTTCACCCATTTCACCCACTTCCACCCTCCGAATTATTATGAGTATTATTCAATGTCAAAGGTCAAAACATTAATTTATCTTCCCTTATTTTACTACATAAGAAATTATCGTGATTCTTTCATTTTATCTATATTTATTCTTAATCACATTCATGTTGGGAAAATTATGAAAATATTTAGATTATGGGAATTTATGGATATGTTATTATAGTAGGTAAATTAGCTATGCTAGAGAGAAAACTAAAAGTATCAAAAGTCGACACAAAATACAGAGAAAGAATTGTAACAGTGCATGCAAGTTTTCTTTTCATTTTTTTCCTCTGATGCTAATGGAATAATTGTAGATTATTCAGCTAATGTTCTCCCTACACAAAAAATATGCATTCACAGAGACAGGAACATAGAAGAAATTTCCTTTCATATTTGCCATTCTCCTCTTCTGTGTTACTCCCCAGATTCTCTACTATAAAAAAAATTTCTTTTTTTTGAAGAACCTGTATCTTTAGCATTTATGTGATTGCATTTTCTGATGTATTCATAGAATATGCTTATTATATATTAGGTTTCCTATTTTATCTCAAACCCTATTTACATGAATAGATTTATGGCATTTAAAATAGAAACTAGAAATTTAGCCCAATATATTTCATCACATGTTATTTAACTCTGATACCTTGAGTCATATCATATGTATAAGAATAAAATGCCCCAAGATGGATTCTGTTTAAGAGATTCATTTTAATTATTGGTACAGAGAGAGAGAGACAGAGAGAGATGTGGTGGCAGGTAGGGAGAGAAAGAGACAGACAGACATATGGATTCTATTCCCACTTGCATATATGGTTATATTTAGCCAAATTTTAGAGTCCATTTGGAATCATTTGAAACCATTAGCTCTGACCAGAACTAAACAGAATAAGCAAAACTTGGGTAAAATTAAAACACATTTATTGACTTTTCTCTACCTTCAAGAGTCACCAAAGTAAAGTTCTCCAAGCATGGACACTTTATTCTTATCTTTTAATACTTTTGCAACTGTGTTTATTCTTCTAAACTCAAGACTGGAGTAACTTTAAATTCATTTCTCTGCCATATCCAGTCATTTTAGGATGGAATGTGAGGAAGGTGAAGAAACGAATTTCCTTTTCTTGAAGAACTTTATTGGGAACTCTCTATATAAGGTCTCATTTCACCATTTTAAAGTCAGTATACACTGAACTTGTTTTTGAAAGATGCAATTAATGTTGCATTGGGGAAGGAAATGAGACTACAAAGAGGGCAAAGAAGGAGTATGCCCTCAATAGCTTGAAAGAACCTCAAACCTATTCTGATATGATTTTGTCCATATTCCCCTTGCCAATTTCTTTTATACTCTAATGAAATTACTCCCTGCTTTGCATCTTTTCCTCTTCCAGTCCATCTTCCATGCATGTAATGAAGACATCTTTCAAATCTCTAGATCTATGTCATTGCTTTTTAAAAAATTTTAACTGTTCCTTTCCACTACATGAACAAAATAAAATGTGTTAACATGACCCTCCATTATATGTGGCACTTGCCAATCTGCCGCTTTTTCTCATTTATTCATTCAATCAATAAACAAATGTTTTACATGTCTACACTGAGAGAAATTTTAGCATAGTGATTTAAAACACAGGCTCAGGAACCAAACCACTTAGATTTTAAAAAGTTCTTCTGCCTAACAGCTGTGTGAATTTGGGTAAGCAACCTAAAACCTCCAAGATTCTGCTTCTTCATTTATAAAATGAAATGGGAATAGGCCTTACTATAAATCACTGTATGGGGAATAAATGAGACAATCAATGCAAACATATGTAAAATAATGCTTAGTACTGTGTAAGCACCAAGTAAATGCAGATTATCATGGTGTAATGGGCCTGGTTTCCAATGGATCACTGTGTATAACATACTGAAAAGAGGCAAAAATGGATGCCAAGAGTGGAGATGAGTTAGGGGCCTATTGCGATAGATAGGGCAAAAGATGATGTTAGCTTGGAGTAGAATGGTAGAGTGGAAATGGAGAGAAATGAACAAGTTCAAGAAAAAGTTTGAATTTAGCACATAAGATTTAGTGACAGATTAGTTTTCTGGAATTACAGAGAGGAGATGTCAAGGATAATTTCCAAATTATTTTTTTATTTGTGCGATAAGATGAAGAACTAGGTTTGAAGGGGAATCAGGGCAAAGGCCAGGCTAGAAGACCCTGGAGTTTGTTTTATACAGGCTGCATTTTATATGCCCTTGAGTCATCAGAGGAAAATGTCAAGTAGGCAATGGGATATACTGAAAAGTGTAGCTGAAGAAAAAACATCAGAAGTAGAGCCTCATCTCTCATTAGTCATGACCTGCAATTTACAGTCCAACAAAGTTTGTCTTTAAATTTTTCCATAAGTTTTTAAATTTGTGTCTTATCATGGTACTTCTTTCTGGAATGTCTTTGCCCAGTGTTCTTTACCTGGATACCAGGTTCCCATCTTTAAGGCTCAGCTAAGATGAAATCTCCTCCAATTAGCTGTATCATAAGCAGGCAAGTCAGTCAGCAAACTTATTTTCACTCCTAGTTCATGGCTTCCCTTGAGGGTGCTCCACAAAATATATCAAATATATAGAAATGTCTGAAGAAAGAAAAGTCTCACTGTGTTAAACCACTGATATTTTGGAATTGCTACAGTAATTAGCCTACCCTGAAATCTTCCTAATTTTCCATGGCTATATTAAATGTTCCTCTATGTTCACAAAGCCCCATAATTTTGTATCATTACACCATTATAATTTCCATATGGGGTTCCACATTGGCTTATATGTCTATGCCTCAAATACTGTAGGTTCTATGAAGGCAAAGTCCATGTTTTTCTCTTATTTTTATCCCTGTATCCCATGTTAAGACATGGTTCCCGGGACACTTGGCTCTTGGTAAACATATTTTAGCATAAGAAAATATATGAATTATTTAGCTCATTTACCCAAAATTTTCATGATGTTTCCCCCAGGACTAAGTTGATATCATAACACAAGTTAACAGCTATGCATTACGAGGGTTTCAATTCCTTAATCATTTTTCAATTTGCTATTTATATTTGTCTCCTTGATTCTGTCTCCTAATTTCCACAATCCTCTTGAGTTGTTGAAAAAAAATTTTTTAATTCTCTTCCAGTAGATAGTTATTAAATAGATTTTGATATATTAAGATTTACTTGTAGGACCATAACTCTTCCTTATGAAATACCTTCATTTTATTGCTGTCTGTTTTCTTTCCACATTAACAAGCATTCTTACTTCCTTTCTATTTCAGCCAGAATAATGAATCTTTAACTCTATCCTTTAGATAAAATTTATCCTCTGCCTTTAGATTTCCAAAACCAATCCAATTATTTTTTTTTAAAAAAATGGACACCAAATGCTTTGGTCATAAATATTGGAAACAAAAAGTACAGTTCTATTTCTCCTTAGCCCTGATGCCTTGCTGTTTTCTAAATTCAGCTTGGCATCTTAAAGTGTCATGAAATAATTAGAAAGATCACAGAAGGCTACCCCTCTCCTTGGCTAGGGAACAAAATATATCAGATCACCATATGCTACCCCTACACTTCAATGCAACCTTTTAAAAACTCATAAATTTCCAAATTTAGCGTTTCTAAGCAACCACTTTAATATTTTCAGCCACAAATTGGATGAAGTCCCCAGTGAAAGCACACAAAGAAGAATTCATGGAAAGAATCCTAGGAAATGTTGTGTGTGCTCAAACAAAAAGGACAGGAAATTTTGCTACCTCAAAAGATGTCTGCATGTGGCACCTGGGTTCTAGTCTTCACAATTAGTGAGAGTTGTCCTCAATAGCAAATGCTGTAAATATCAATAATTTTTAAATGACGTTTATTGCTAAGCTCTCTTCATATGTTGTTAGTGTATTTATTGTTTTAGTACATTTAAGTGAATAAATGACTTAAACATTTGGATATGAAAGAATAATTTGGCCCCTAGATCTAATATTTTTCAGACATGGAATTTAATAAGCATTTAAAATTTGTTTTTTCATTTACTTATATAGTCATTATTGAGTAGAGATGTTTGAATTTCATGAATTTACAATACAGTAGGGAAGAGCAGACATAGAATATCCAACTTTTAATTTTGTCACCAAGATTTATTAAGCATATAGTCATGAATTCCCCTGAAAGATATTCAGTAAACCAGTGAAAATTTAACATTAAGAAACAGTTGTCCAAGGATTGGTGTTTGGGAATCAAGGATGTAGGCAAAGAACATGACATCTAGAACAGAATCATCTAGTTCGGAATTATAGTCCACCAATTACTAGCTGTGTGACCATAGTCTAGGTATGTAAACTCTCTCAGCATTAAAATGGTGATTTAATACCTGTCTGGAGACTTCCGGGAAGATGGCGGAAGAGTAAGACGCGGAGATCACCTTCCTCCCCACAGATACACCAGAAATACATCTACGTGTGGAACAACTCCTACGGAGCACCTACTGAACGCTGGCAGAAGACCTCAGACCTCCCAAAAGGCAAGGAACCCCCCACGTACCTGGTTAGGGCAAAAGAAAAAACTAAACAGAGACAAAAGGATAGGGACGGGTCTTGCACCAGCAGGAGAGAGCTGTTAAGGAGGAAAAGTGTCCACACACCAGGAAGCCCCTTCGCGGGTGGAGACTTCGGGAGGCGGAGTGGGGGAGCTTGGGAGCCGCGGAGGAGAGCACAGCAACAGGGGTGCGGAGGGCAAAGCGGACAGATTCCAGCGCAGAGGATCGGGCCGACCGGCACTCACCAGCCGAGAGGCTTGTCTGCTCGCCCGCCGGGGCGGGCGGGACTGGGAGCTGAGGCTCCGGCCGGGAGAAGACTGAGGTTGGCGGCGTGAACACAGCCTGCAGGGCATTAGTGCACCGCGGCTAGCTGGGAGACAGTCCGGGGAAAAGTCTGGACCTGCCGAAGAGGCAAGAGACTTTTACGTCCCTCTTTGTTTCCTGGTGCACGAGGAGAGGGGATTAAGAACGCTGCTTGAGAGAGCTCCAGGGACGGGCGGCTCGGCTAAAAGTGCGGAGCCCAGAGACAGACATGAGACGCTAAGGCCGCTGCTGCCGCCACCAGGAGGCCTGTGTGCGAACACAGGTCACTAGCCACACGCCCTTCCGGGGAGCCTGTGCAGCCCGCCACTGCCAGGGTCCCGGGATCCAGGGACAACTCCCCCAGTAGAACGCACGGTGCGCCTCAGGCTGCAACGTCACGCCGGCCTCTGCTGCCGCAGGCCCGCCCCACACTCCATGACCCTCCCTACCCCCCGGCCTGAGTGAGCCAGAGCCTCCGAATCAGCGGCTCCTTTAACCCCGTCCTGTCTGAGCAAAGAACAGACGCCCTCTGGCGACCTACACGCACAGGCGGGGCCAAATCCAAAGCTGAGCCCCTGGGAACTGTGAGAACAAAGAAGAGAAAGGGAAATTTCTCCCAGCAGCCTCAGAAGCAGCGGATTAAAGCTCCACAATCAACTTGATATACCCTGCATCTGTGGAATACCTGAATAGACAACGAATCATCCCAAATTAAGGAGCCCTGTGGATGAAAGGCTCTTGGTGCTGCAGCCAAGAGTCAGTGCTGTGCCTCTGAGGTGGGAGAGCCAACTTCAGGACACTGGTCCACAAGAGGCCTCCCAGCTGCACATAATATCAAACAGCAAAAATCTCCGAGAGATCTCCATCTCAACACCAGCACCCAGCTTCACTCAACGACCAGCAAGCTACAGTGCTGGACATCCTATGCCAAACAACTAGCAAGACAGGAACACAACCCCACCCATTAGCAGAGAGGCTGCCCCAAATCATAATAAGTCTACA
Source organism: Leucopleurus acutus (assembly GCF_964270905.1). NCBI lineage: Eukaryota > Metazoa > Chordata > Mammalia > Artiodactyla > Delphinidae > Leucopleurus > Leucopleurus acutus. Next base: position 25,202,997 of record NC_139159.1, on the reverse strand, counting down.
GACACCCCAAAACACACCACCAGACGTGGACCTGCCCACCAGAAAGACAAGATCCAGCCTCATCCACCAGAACACAGGCACTAGTACCCTCCACCAGGAAGCCTACACAACCCACTGAACCAACCTTAGCCACTGGGGACAGACACAAAAAACAACAGGAACTACGAACCTTCAGCCTGCAAAAAAGGAGACCCCAAACACAGTAAGATAAGCAAAATGAAAAGACAGAAAAACACACAGCAGATGAAGGAGCAAGATAAAAACCCACCAGACCTAACAAATGAAGAGGAAAAAGGCAGTCTACCTGAAAAAGAATTCAGAATAATGATAGTAAGGTTGATCCGAAATCTCGGAGATAGAATAGACAATAGAATGGACAAAATGCAAGAATCAGTTAACAAGGACCTAGAAGAACTAAAGATGAAACAAGCAACGATGAACAACACAATAAATGAAATTAAAAGTACTCTAGATGAGATCAATAGCAGAATAACTGAGGCAGAAGAACGGATAAGTGACCTGGAAGATAAAATAGTGGAAATAACTACTGCAGAGCAGAATAAAGAAAAAAGAATGAAAAGAACTGAGGACAGTCTCAGAGACCTCTGGGACAACATTAAACGCACCAACATTCGAATTATAGGGGTTCCAGAAGAAGAAGAGAAAAAGAAAGGGACTGAGAAAATATTTGAAGAGATTATAGTTGAAAACTTCCCTAATATGGGAAAGGAAATAGTTCATCAAGTCCAGGAAGCACAGAGAGTCCCATACAGGATAAATCCAAGGAGAAATACGCCAAGACACATATTAATCAAACTGTCAAAAATTAAATACAAAGAAAACATATTAAAAGCAGCAAGGGAAAAACAACAAATAACACACAAGGGAATCCCCATAAGGTTAACAGTTGATCTTTCAGCAGAAACTCTGCAAGCCAGAAGGGAGTGGCAGGACATATTGAAAGTGTTGAAGGAGAAAAACCTGCAACCAAGATTACTCTACCCAGCAAGGATCTCATTCAGATTTGATGGAGAAATTAAAACCTTTACAGACAAGCAAAAGCTGAGAGAGTTCAGCACCACCAAACCAGCTCTACAACATCTGCTAAAGGAACTTCTCTAGGCAAGAAACACAAAAGAAGGAAAAGACCTACAATAACGAACCCAAAACAATTAAGAAAATGGGAATGGGAACACACATATCGATAATTACCTTAAATGTAAATGGACTAAATGCTCCCACCAAAAGACACAGATTGGCTGAATGGATACAAAAACAAGACCCATATATTTGCTGTCTACAAGAGACCCACTTCAGACCTAGAGACACATACAGACTGAAAGTAAGGGGATGGAAAAATGTATTTCATGCAAATGGAAACCAAAAGAAAGCTGGAGTAGCAATTCTCATATCAGACAAAATAGACTTTAAAACAAAGACTATTAGAAGAGACAAAGAAGGACACTACATAATGATCAAGGGATCGATCCAAGAGGAAGATATAACAATTGTAAATATTTATGCACCCAACATAGGTGCACCTCATTACATAAGGCAAATACTGACAACCATAAAAGGGGAAATCGACAGTAACACATTCATAGTAGGGGACTTTAACACCCCACTTTCACCCATGGACAGATCATCCAAAATGAAAATAAATAAGGAAACACAAACTTTAAATGATACATTAAACGAGATGGAGTTAATTGATATTTATAGGACATTCCATCCAAAAACAACAGAATACACATTTTTCTCAAGTGCTCATGGAACATTCTCCAGGATAGATCATATCTTGGGTCACAAATCAAGCCTTGGTAAATTTAAGAAAATTGAAATTGTATCAAGTATCTTTTCCGACCACAACGCTATGAGACTTGATAACAATTACAGGAGAAGATCTGTAAAAAATACAAACACATGGAGGCTAAACAATACACTACTTAATAACGAAGTGATCACTGAAGAAATCAAAGAGGAAATCAAAAAATACCTAGAAACAAATGACAATGGAGACACGACGACTCAAAATCTATGGGATGCAGCAAAAGCAGTTCTAAGAGGGAAGTTTATAGCAATACAATCTTACCTTAAGAAACAGGAAACATCTCGAATAAACAACCTAACCTTGCACCTAAAGCAATTAGAGAAAGAAGAACAAAAAAAATCCAAAGTTAGCAGGAGGAAAGAAATCATAAAAATCAGATCAGAAATAAATGAGAAAGAAATGAAGGAAACAATAGCAAAGATCAATAAAACTAAAAGCTGGTTCTTTGAAAGGATAAACAAAATTGATAAACCATTAGCCAGACTCATCAAGAAAAAAAGGGAGAAGACTCAAATCAATAGAATTAGAAATGAAAAAGGAGAAGTAACAACTGACACTGCAGAAATAAAAAAGATCATGAGAGATTACTACAAGCAACTCTATGCCAATAAAATGGACAACCTGGAAGAAATGGACAAATTCTTAGAAAGGTACAACCTGCCAAGACTGAATCAGGAAGAAATAGAAAATATGAACAGACCAATCACAAGCACTGAAATTGAAACTGTGATTAAAAATCTTCCAACAAGCAAAAGCCCAGGACCAGATGGCTTCACAGGCGAATTCTATCAAACATTTAGAGAAGAGCTATCACCTATCCTTCTCAGACTCTTCCAAAATATAGCAGAGGGAGGAACACTCCCCAACTCATTCTACGAGGCCACCATCACCCTGATACCAAAACCAGACAAGGATGTCACAAAGAAAGAAAACTACAGGCCAATATCACTGATGAACATAGATGCAGACATCCTCAACAAAATACTAGCAAACAGAATCCAACAGCACATTAAACGGATCATACACCATGATCAAGTGGGGTTTATTCCAGGAATGCAAGGATTCTTCAATATACGCAAATCAATCAATGTGATACACTATATTAACAAATTGAAGGAGAAAAAACATATGATCATCTCAATAGATGCAGAGAAAGCTTTTGACAAAATTCAACACCAATTTATGATAAAAACCCTGCAGAAAGTAGGCATAGAGGGAACTTTCCTCAACATAATAAAGGCCATATATGACAAACCCACAGCCAACATCGTCCTCAATGGTGAAAAACTGAAAGCATTTCCACTAAGATCAGGAACAAGACAAGGTTGCCCACTCTCACCACTCTTATTCAACATAGTTTTGGAAGTTTTAGCCACAGCAATCAGAGAAGAAAAGGAAATAAAAGGAATCCAAATCGGAAAAGAAGAAGTAAAGCTGTCACTGTTTGCAGATGACATGATACTATACATAGAGAATCCTAAAGATGCTACCAGAAAACTACTAGAGCTAATCAATGAATTTGGTAAAGTGGCAGGATACAAAATTAATGCACAGAAATCTCTGGCATTCCTATACACTAAGGATGAAAAATCTGAAAGTGAAATCAAGAAAACACTCCCATTTACCATTGCAACAAAAAGAATAAAATACCTAGGAATAAACCTACCTAAGGAGACAAAAGACCTGTATGCAGAAAATTATAAGACACTGATGAAAGAAATTAAAGATGATACAAATAGATGGAGAGATATACCATGTTCTTGGATTGGAAGAATCAACATTGTGAAAATGACTCTACTACCCAAAGCAATCTACAGATTCAATGCAATCCCTATGAAACTACCACTGTCATTTTTCACAGAACTAGAACAAAAAATTTCACAATTTGTATGGAAACACAAAAGACCCCGAATAGCCAAAGCAATCTTGAGAACGAAAAATGGAGCTGGAGGAATCAGGCTTCCTGACTTCAGACTATACTACAAAGCTACAGTTATCAAGACAGTATGGTACTGGCACAAAAACAGAAATATAGATCAATGGAACAGGATAGAAAGCCCAGAGATAAACCCACGCACATATGGTCACCTTATCTTTGACAAAGGAGGCAGAAATGTACAGTGGAGAGAGGACAGCCTATTCAATAAGTGGTGCTGGGAAAACTGGACAGCTACATGTAAAAGTATGAGATTAGATCACTCCCTAACACCATACACAAAAATAAGCTCAAAATGGATAAAGACCTAAATGTAAGGCCAGAAACTATCAAACTCTTAGAGGAAAACATAGAACACTCTATGACATAAATCACAGCAAGGTCCTTTTTGACCCACCTCCTAGAGAAATGGAAATAAAAACAAAAGTAAACAAATGGGACCCTATGAAACTTAAAAGCTTTTGCGCAGCAAAGGAAACCATAAGGAAGATCAAAAGACAACCCTCAGAATGGGAGAAAATATTTGCAAATGAAGCAACTGACAAAGGATTAATCTCCAAAATTTATAAGCAGCTCATGCAGCTTAATAACAAAAAAAAAAACCAACCCAATCCAAAAATGGGCAGAAGACCTAAATAGACATTTCTCCAAAGAAGATATACAGAGTGCCAACAAACACATGAAAGAATGCTCAACATCACTAATCATTAGAGAAATGCAAATCAAAACTACAATGAGATATCATCTCATACCAGTCAGAATGGCCATCATCAAAAAATCTAGAAACAATAAATGCTGGAGAGGGTGTGGAGAAAAGGGAACCCTCTTACACTGTTGGTGGGAATGTAAATTGATACAGCCACTGTGGAGAACAGTATGGAGGTTCCTTAAAAAGCTCCAAATAGAACTACCATATGACCCAGCAATCCCACTACTGGGCATATACCCTGAGAAAACCATAATTCAAAAAGAGACATGTACCAAAATGTTCATTGCAGCTCTATTTACAATAGCCCAGAGATGGAAACAACCTAAGTGTCCATCATCGGATGAATGGATAAAGAAGATGTGGCACATATATACAATGGAATATTACTCAGCCATAAAAAGAGACGAAATTGAGCTATTTGTAATGAGGTGGATAGACCTAGAGTCTGTCATACAGAGTGAAGTAAGTCAGAAAGAGAGAGACAAATACTGTATGCTAACACATATATATGGAATTTAAGAAAAAAAATGTCATGAAAAACCTAGGGGTGAAATAGGAATAAAGACACAGATTTACTAAAGAATGGACTTGAGGCTATGGGGAGGGGGATGGGTAAACGGTGATAAAGCGATAAAGAGGCATGGACATATATACACTACCAAACGTAAGGTAGATAGCTAGTGGGAAGCAGCCGCATAGCACAGGGAGATCAGCTCGGTGCTTTGTGACCGCCTGGAGGGGTGGGATAGGGAGGGTGGGAGGGAGGGAGACGCAAGCGGGAAGAGATATGGGAATATATGTATATATATATAACTGATTCATTTTGTTGTGAAGCTGAAACTAACATACCATTGTAAAGCAATAATACTCCAATAAAGATGTTAAAAAAAAACCTGTCTGATTTTTTGTGATGATTAAATGAAAATATACATGAAGTTTTGAGCTACTGTTAATTAATGGTTATTATTATTTATGTATTATTGACTTGTATCACCCTTCTTAATTATCTAACTGTCCTCTGGGTGAACTAGTGTGAAAATATTTTATTCCTCCAGGAAAAGAACTCTCAGCCTTTCTGAAAATGCCAGTGTGAAATTTTTCAAGCAGTGGAAGAGCTTGTCAGGGCATGTGCTGACCCCATATCTCCCCCATCCCTCAGACAAAGGTTTATTTTCTGCTGCCATTTATTGTACTCTAATACATCAAAGATCTTTGACCCATCTATATCCTTTTTCTCTTCCAGAGACTCTCTGGCCACAGCAGTCATCCAAGCTACAAAGTGGGTCAGTAATGAACAGAAATGTCACAGATCCAGCAGGAATCTGCACACAAAACAATCTCCTCCTTATCCCCTGCCAAAATCCTGCTCCACTGTGGACTGCTTGTATTTCCAGAGCAACATAGTAATACCTCTGGCCCTAAGTGCTTTGCCTTTGGCTCCTCTTTTCAGGACTGCAATTGTTTTATTGGAAGTGTTCTTCAATAGACGTTAGCTTTACTCTATTTATTATCACCCAGAAGCCAAGAGTTTATCCATTCAGGAACAAGGGAATACTTTCCTGGGCTTCTAATACAGTTTATATTTAGTTTGCAGCTTTCCTCAGAAAATTTTATAACTCCACTGAATATATTCTGTTAGTGACTATCACCTATGACTTGTATAATACTTTTGACTTTTCAATATCTTTTCACATGAATTTCATTTGAGCCTCAGAACCACCCTGCAAATTTGACTGGGCAGGTACTATAATACCTCCAGAGGATGTGATTGAAACTTAAATGACTTACCCAGGGAGTGTTAAGGTCTGACTTGGGTCTCCTTTGCCAGCAAGTGTCTTTTCTAACATATTATTATGAACTTTCTTAATAAAATAGTATCAGATCAATAATGGACAGAGATATTTCATAACATGCCTGGAATGTTTGGTATATTGTGAGTTTTGTTTTGTACATAGTTTCTAACAATTTGACTTTCTTTGCAATATCAAGTTGTGTGTCAAGGGAGTAAACAAATGGATTGCAGAAGACAAATATTAATTTTGATTGTTGTCATGAGAATGATACATTGTTGAAACCATTTTGATGTATCACATAACCTTACATCTTGTGATATTGTGATTTATGATAGAAATATATATTTGGTCTTCGTCACCATTTCTGGCACAGAGCTCCTCAAACCCATGGAATTTCCTAACTGATGAGGGTGACAGAGGTGTATTTTGCTATGTTAATGAGGTGACTTTTGGAAAGACCTAAGGGTAGAGGGTGGTTGCCAGTGAAGCCAACCATATGATTAGGGGGTTGGAACTTCCACTTACTCTCTGACCTATGGAGAAGGGAGAGGGGTTGGAGATTGAGTTCAATCACCAATGGTCAATGATTTAATCAATCATCCTTACGTATAGTAAAGCCTCCATGAAAACACAAAAGGAGAGGGTTCCACGAGCTTCCAGTTTGGTGAACACATGGCAATTCAGGGAGAATGGCACACTCAGAGAGCATTGAAACTCCGTGTCCATTCCCCATACCTTGTCCTATGCATCTCTTCCATCTGATTTTTATAAACCAGTAATCTAGTAACTGAAATGTTTCTCTGAGTTCTGTGAGTGCTCTAGCAAATTAATCAAACCCCAGGAGGGGGTTCCAGACAGTAATTTGAATCAAGATGCTTAAAAAAAAGAGTGCCAACAAAGGAAATCATGAAGGTAATTTTAAAAGACAGTATGACAGCATAATTCTTCACCTTTGTCCTTTGGACTAACTTAAGAAGAAATTGCATAAATCAAATGCATATAAAATTTAAAAATGTGGTTGGCAGAATGTCTACATCATGATCTCTGGAATCTGTTATTATGTTATCTTACATGGAAAAGGGAGTTTTGCAACTGTTATTAAAATGAAGGCTTTTGAGATAGAAGATTAACTTGAATAATCCAAGGACATGACTCTTTCTTTTTTTTTTTGCGGTACGAGGGCCTCTCACTGTTGTGGCCTCTCCCACTGCTAGGCAGCCATGGCTCATGGGCCCAGCCGCTCCGCGGCATGTGGGATCTTCCCGGACTGGGGCACGAACCCGTGTCCCCTGCATCGGCAGGTGGACTCTCAACCACTGCTCCACCAGGGAAGCCCCGGACACGAGTCTTTAAAAGCAGAGGACTTTTCCCAGTTGAGGTCAATGAGAGGAAACGTGAGCATGGCAAGGTCAGAGGGATGCAAGGTAAAAAGGAATTGATAGACCAAGGTTGGTTTCAAAGATGGAGAAAGGGAAACATGAGCAAATGTGGGCATTCTCTAAGCTGGAAAAGGCAATGCAATTTATTCTCACTTAGAGCGTACAGAAAAAAACACAGCCGTACCCATGCCTTGATTTTAGTCAAGTCAGACCTATCTCAAACTTCTTAACCTACAGAACTGTGAGATAGAAATGTATTTTGTTTTAAGCCACTAACTTCATAGTAATAAGTTATGACAGCAATAGATAACTATTATAAGTGGTGCAATCTAGTTGATAATTTTAAAACTGTACAGAAAGAGAAAGCTCAGAACTCAGACTCAGAGAAGCTAGATGCTGATAGCTTCACTAGTGAATTCTATCAAAAATCCAAACAAAATTCCTACTAATCCTTTTCAAACTCTTCCAAAAAATCAATAAAGAGAGTACTTCTCAATTCATTCTATGAAACCAATATTATCCTGATACCAATTCAGACAAAAAAAATCACAGGAAAATATAACAACAAACCGTAAACTCTTATGAATACAGATGGAAAAGTCCACAACAAAATACTAGCAAACTCAACTTAGCAACATGTAAAAATTCTATTATACACTATGACCAACTGGGACTTCTCAGGAATGCAATGGTAGTTCAATATAAAATCATGAATATTAACAGGATAAAGGGGGAGAAAAATACATGATCATGTCAAGGCAGAGAAAGCTTTTGACAAAATCCAACATTTTTTCATAATAAGAACACTCAACAAACTAAGAATAAAAGAGAATTCCTTCAACTTGATAAAGGGCATCTATGTGAAACTCACAGCTAACATCATACTTAATGGTGAAAGATTGAATACTTTTTCCTTAAGATCAGGAAAAAGACAAAGATGTCTGCACTCACCACTTCTATTTAACATGGCATTGTAGTTTCTAGCAAGGCAGATTAAGAAAATGGCATCCATACTGGACAGGTAAGAGTAAAGCTACTTTTATTTTCAAATTATATGTATATATGAATAAATATACATAAATATATATACATATATATATATAAACATAGTAAGTCCCCTATATAAAAATGAATTCCATTCCGAGAGTAGATTCATAAGTCCAATTTGTTCATAAGTCCAACAAAATTAGCATAGGTGCCCAGATAACACAATTGGCTATATAGTACTGTACCAGCTACATCACTGCTGCTTTTACGCTTGCTTCCAGACATCCTGGGCTTTAAATAAAGATACTGTACCACTGTACTCTATTCAGTACTGTACAGTAAATTACATAAAAGCACAACCACTTGTAGAGGAGGCACATACGTGACAATGTATGCCAGACATATGAACTAACTTACGTGATTGGACATGTGAACACACATTCTCATCTGTGAAAGTTCACAACTTGAAGATTCGTATGTAGGGGACTCACTATATGTGTATACATACACACACACACACGCACACACACACACACACACACATCCTAAAGAGTCCATTGAAAAAACTGTTGGAATAAACAAGTTCTTCAAGATTGCAGTATACAAGATGTAATTGTATTTATCTACATTAGCAAAGAACATTTCTAAAATAAAATTAAATAAATGAGTTCTTTACAACAGCATCCAAAAGAATAAAATACTTTGGTATGAATTTAACAAAATAAGAACAAAACGTGTACACTAAAACCTACAAAAATTGTTTGAAAAATGAACAATTATTTAAATAAATGGAAACATACTCCATGTTTATAGATCAGAAAACTTGTTTGTGTTAAGATGACAATACTTCCCAAATTAATTTACAGACTCAAAGTGATTATTATTAAAATTCAAGCTGATTTTTTGCAAATTTATATGGAAATGACAGATACAGACAAAACAATATAGAAAAATAAGAATAAAGTAGGAATACTTAGACTTTCCAATTTCAGAGCTTACTGCAAAGCTACTTTAATCAATACAGTATGATATGGGCATAAAAATAGATGTATAGATCAGTGAAATAGAATTGATTCCAGAAATAAACCCTTGAATTTATCATCAATTATTTTGGAAAAAGTTACCAAGACAATTTAATGGGAAAAGAATAGTCTTTTCAACAAATAGTACTGGGGTAACACAATAGTCACATGCAAAAGAATGAAGTTGGACCATTATCTCACGCCATATGCACAGTTACTCAAAATGGGTTATAGATCTAAATGCAAAAAAAAAAAAAAAAAAGAAGCAAAATCTAAAAACTCTCAGGAAAAAATATTAGAGTAAATCTTCATGACCTTGAGTTAGGCAAGTTTTCTTAAAGATAACACCTAAAGCACAACTGACAAAAGAAAAGATAAATAGGACCATATCAAAATTAACAATCTAAACATTTGTGTTGCAAATGATGCCATCAAGAAATAAAAGGACAACCCACAGAATGGGAGAAAAATATTTGCAAATTATACACCTGATAAGAGACTTTTATTCAGAATATATCAAGAGCTTATACAAGTCAATAATAAAAAATAAATAATGAAATAAATAAATAAATAAATAATGTAATTGAAAACAGGTAAGGAATTTGAATTGGCATTTCTCTGAAGAAGATATTCAAAGGGCTAATATGCATATGAAAAGATGCTAAATGTCATAAATTATCAGAGAAATGCAAATCAATGTCACAATGAGATATTACTTCATACTCACTAGGATGGTCATCATAAAAATAGAATGAAAATAACAGGTGTTGGTGAGGAAGCCAAGAAATTGAAACCCTAATATATTGTTGGATGGGAATGAAAAATGGTGCACCTATTGTGGAAAACAGTTTCATGGTTCCTCAAAAAGTTAAATATAGACCCAGCTATTCCACTCCTAGATAAATACCCAAGAGAAATAAAAATGTGTTCACACAAAAACCTGGGCATGAATGTTCACGACAGCATTATTCATAATGGCCAAAATTTGAAAACAACCCAAATATCCACCACCTGGTAAACAGATAACTAAAAGGTGTTGCATCCATATAATTGAATATTATTCAACAATAAAAAGGAATGAAAAACTGATATATGCTCAAAAAAAAAACAAAACAAACAAACAAAAAAAACTGATACATGCTCGACATGGAAGAACCTTGAAAATATCAGGCTAAGTGAAAGAAGCCAATCACAAGAGACCAAACATTGTATGGTTCCACATATATGAAATGTTCAGAGTATGCAAATCTATAGAGACAGAGATTAGTGATTGCTCAGGACTTGAAGTAAAATACTAACTTTTAATGACGTTTCTTTTAGAGGAGATAAAAATGCTTTAAAAATTAAATTGTGGTTTAGTCAGAATCCTGTGACTAAAAAATATTGGATTGTACACTTTAAATTGGTGAACTAGAGGGCATATGAATCATATCTCAAAGCTATTTTTTGAAAGAATAAGCTACTGCTTTGAGAATTGGTTAAGATCTTTTGACTAAAAGAAAGAGAGAAAAGGAGCCATTCTGTCCAAACTAAGCAAAAAAATACTATTAACTGGGGAAATTGGGACATTTTACTGAAATGAAGTATAGGGTATATAAACAAGGCATACAAAGGAAGGAGATTTTCCCCTGGAAGAAAAATTCTTGAGCTTTAGTTTTCAAGTAGCATTTTATTGAAAACCAATTTTCCTTAATGCTTAATTCTTCCAATGAACAGTTTACCAAAACTTATCCAGAAAATAAATTCAGTTGGGTCACCAATAATCATTTCATCAGTTATTTCCCTGTGACTAGCCAAATCCATTCTGTTACTTTTTTTTTTTTTCTGCTTTGTATCCATGACTTTTGGGAAAAAACATCTTCTGATTTGAAAGTTCAGGTAGTTTACTTCTCTCCAGTGTAAGATTTTATTAACAACAGGACAGTTTTCTCTCTTTCAGCACCAGAGTCTATTATTTGTTTTTTATTAACAGAAATACCTCCAAAAAGTAATAAACTAAAACAAACAAATAAAACTCAAAGGGTATAAAAGGTAAAGTTAAGTCTTTTTACTCACTCCAGCTGAATCACCCAGAGGAAACTATTTTTTAATAACAACTTAGGGAGATTTTTTAAAACACAGCTCTATCTGAAGACACCATAAAATGGCTCATAATCTCATCACTCGGGTAAATACCATTATTATTTTAAATGAATATAAAAATAATGTATGCACCTGGCCATAAAATAATACAGAAACCAAAAAAATATATGTATACTTATTGATTTTCCTTCCAAACAAGATTTTCAGTTCTATTCCCCAACAATAACCAAAAACCTTCAACAGTTTCTTCTGCAACATTCCCTGTAATAATGTACATAGGTGTAAATATATGTCAAAATATGTCATTTTTATTTACTACACTGTGTCAATTGTTTATTTGCTTTTGAAAGTGAAATGTTATATATCAGTATTTGTAGATTTACTGCATTGATTCTTCTTATTCTTTTATATTAAATATTTTATTCATATTACAAATAATAATACAATTCATATTTATGTATTCCCTTCTTAGCCTTAAAACATTTGCAAATACCTACACCTTGAAATTTCCTGTGTACCACTCTTGGGTGGCATAGCCTACATTCACCGAGTAGTAAATGTTATCTTGAATTTTGTATTTTTATCATATCTTTATAATTATATTTTGCTAAATGATATTTATTTTTGCTTAGTATTGTTTTCAGTTTTACTGAAATTGAATCATCTACGTTTTCTTTTAAATCATGTTGTTTTCATTGTGTTTGTGAAATCCATCCTTGTGATTGGGTAAAACCCTAACTTATTCATTCTCACCATTGTATACTATACACTCTTATAAACATATTGCGATTTATCCAGTGTGCTTTGGACACTTTGGATATTTGTAGTTTTTGCTATTATGAAAAATGCTGCCATGAAAATTCCTGTTCTTCTGCCATTGCACACATATTTATAAGGTTCTCCAGGGTATATAATAAGACTGGAGGTGTTGCTTAATAGGATAATTGCTTAGCTATACAAAGTGATGTCACAGCAATATTGGAGTTCTGGTTAGTCCACATCACAACAAACATTTGGAATTATCAGACAAAATTTTGCTTGACTAAAAGTTTTAAATAATAATTTAATTGATTTTAATTAGTATTTGTTTACAAATTAGGGTGGGCACATTTTCTTATGTTTATTAGCCTTCTGTTTCTTCTTTAAAATACTTGCTTGTGTTTTCGGCAATTTTTCTGTGAGGTTTTTGGTCTTTTTGTTAATAGTTTTCAGAATTCTCTTTATTTGAAATAGAAGAAGTCTTATTTATTTTATGTGGTTATCTCCTCATTGAGACTTGTCTTTTCACTTTGTATATGAAATATCTAATATTATTATGTATATGCTCGCTTTATGTATTATGATGAAGATATGTCCCTAATTTTAGAGTAGAGGAATTTATCAAGCCTTCCATTTCTTGATTAGACTTTTGGTTCTTTATTAAAAATATACATCCAATTTCAAGATATTGTAGATAAAGCATTTATCTACATTTGCTTCAAAAATATTACAAGTGTTACTTTTCATGTTTAATTTTTAATTTATCTTAAGTTAAATTTTCATATTGTGTGAAATAATATCTTAATTGGATCATCTACCTTTCCAGTATCATTTATATTAAAGCTTTTATTTAAATTTTATTTAAATACTGCCCAAGCAACCTACAGATTCAATGCAATCAAACTACCAATGGCAATTTTCACAGAAGTAGAACAAAAAATTTCCCAATTTTGTGTGGAAACACAAAAGACCCTGAATAACCAAAGCAATCTTGAGAAAGAAACACGGAGCTGGAGGTATCAGGCTCCCAGACTTTAGACTATACTACAAAACAGTATGGTACTGGCACAAAAACAGAAATGTAGATCAATGGAACAGAATAGAAAGCCCAGATATAAACCCACACACATATGGTCACCTTATTTTTTATAAAAGAAGCAAGAATATACAATGGAGAAAAGACAGCCTCTTAAATAAGTGGTGCTGGGAAAACTGGACAGCTACATGTAAAAGAATGAAATTAGAACACTCCCTAAGACCATACACAAAAATAAACTCAAAATGGATTAAAGACCTAAATGAAAGGCCAGACACTATAAAACTCTTAGAGGAAAACATAGGCAGAACACTCTACGACATAAATCACAGCAAGATCCTTTTTGACCCACTTCCTAGAGAAATGGTAATAAAAATAAACAAATGGGACCTAGTGAAACTTAAAAGCTTTTGCACAGTAAAGGAAAATATAAACAAGACAAAAAGACAATCCTCAGAATGGGAGAAAATATTTGCAAATGAAGCAACTGACAAAGGATTAATCTCCAAAATTTATAAGCAACTCATGCAGCTCAATATCAAAAAAACAAACAAACCAATCTAGAAATGGGCAGAAGACCTAAGTAGACATTTCTCCAAAGAAGATATACAGATTGCCAACAAACACATGAAAGGATGCTAAACATCACTAATCATTAGAGAAATGCAAATCAAAACTACAATAAGTTATCAACTCACACCAGTCAGAATGGCCATCATCAAAAAATCTACAAACAATAAATGCTGGAGAGGGTGTGGAGAAAAGAGAACCCTCCTCCACTGTTGGTGGGAGTGTAAATTGATAACAGACACTATGGACAACAATATGGAGGTTCCTCAGAACACTAAAAATAGAACTACCATATGACCCAGCAATCCCACTACTGGGCATATACCCTGGGAAAACCATAAATCAAAAAGATACATGCAACCCAATGTCCATTGCAGCACCATTTACAATAGCTAGGACATGGAAACAACCTAAGTGTCCATCGACAGATAAATGGATAAAGAAGATGTGACACATATATACAATAGAATATTACTTAGCCATAAAAAGAAACAAAACTGAGTTATTTGTAATGAGGTGGATGGACTTAGATTCTGTCATACAGAGTAAGTAAGTAAGTCAGAAAGAGAAAAAACAAATACCATATGCTAACACATATATATGGAATCTAAAAGAAAAAAAATTGGTTATGAAGAACTTAGGGGCAGGACAGGAATAAAGACACAGACGTAGAGAATGGACTTGAGGACATGGGGAGTGGGAAGGGTAAGCTGGGATGAAGTGAGAGAGTGGCATGGACATATATACACTACCAAATGTAAAATAGATGCTAGTGGGAAGCAGCTGCATAGCATAGGGAGATCAGCTCGGTGCTTTGTGACCACCTAGATGGGTGGGATAGGGAGGGTAAGAGGGAGATGTAAGAGGGAGTAGATATGGGGATATATGTATATGTATAGCTGATTCACTTTGTTATAAGCAGAAACTAACACACCATTGTAAATCAATTATACTCCAATAAAGATGTTAAAAAATAATAATAACACAATAAATAAATAAATTGCTTAGAATTAATAGATTATCTGAGATTGAATAGGCATGAACCTACTATATTTCTTGATTTGTTTAGTTATTCTGTAACATTTTTGATAATTTTTATAAATATTTCCATGAAGTTCTTGTACATATTTTGCTAGATTTATTTCTTGGCAACAAATTTTTAGTGCCAGTTTTGAAATTGTATTTATAATTGCTATTTTCTGGTGAATATAAATAAATTTTATTTTTGCATATTCTTATATTTGTCAACTTTGTTCAACTCTCTTACTAATTCTAAGTACTATCTCTAGGATATTTTGAGTCTTTGTGTATACAATAACAACATTAATAAATCTAACAGTAGATACTTCCTCTTTATATCTTTATAACTTCTATTTCTTTTACGTGTCTTATTTTATAGCTCACACTTCTATCACAATGCTGACCAAGAGTAACCATAGCGGCCTTCCTTATCCAATTTCTATTGCATTCTTTAACATGTCACTATTTTCCATGATGTTTACTAAAATGCTGGTTTACAAAAAATGTTCAACACATTTAACAATAGCATAATCCCCATATTTTAGTTTGAGAAATAATTTCTTAGAATAAAAACTATATACCCAGCCTCTTTTGCAGCCAATGTGGCCATGTGATTGTGTTTTGGCCAAAGACATGTAAGAGGAAGTATCTGTATGACATCCAGTGCAAGCTCTCATTTCCTCTTCTCATTGTTTAGTGGCACATGGCTGGACCACAATAGAAATCTTGAGCTGCACAATGGATGCCACTTGCTGAGGACAGAAGAGCCAAAAGATATAAGAAGATGGACAGCTGATGATCATTGAGCAACCACAGTATCCCTGAACTTCACTTTACTTATTTGAAAGAGAAACTATTGTTATTAACTGAACACAGAGTCATATTTAGTGAAGGTACAATCAGCAGTGATGGATCAAAACATAGAAAGTGGATCAAGTTAAATAGGGAAAACTTTTCATTTATTTAATAAAATTAGTTAAATGA
Organism: Leucopleurus acutus; assembly: GCF_964270905.1. Classification (NCBI taxonomy): domain Eukaryota; kingdom Metazoa; phylum Chordata; class Mammalia; order Artiodactyla; family Delphinidae; genus Leucopleurus; species Leucopleurus acutus. The sequence goes on along the minus strand of NC_139159.1, from coordinate 25,186,889 downwards.
TTACTATATGTCAGGCACAGCAATGGATCTGGTGGAGAGAGAAAAAAGTGTGTACAAGACATAGTCCCCCATTGATGAATGAATGGATAAAGAAACTGTGATACATTTATGTATGTGTGTATATATATATATATAGTTTTTGTAAGCTGTTACATTATATATATATGTATGTGTATATATATATATATATATATATATATATAATGGAATATTATTCAGCCATAGAAAAGGAAATCTTGCCATTTGCAACAACACAGATGTACCTTAAGGGTCTTATGCTAAGTGAAATAAGTCATACAGAGAAAGACAAACACCTTGTGATCTCACTTATATGTGGAATCTAAAAATAAAAAAACAAAAAACCCAGACTCATAGGTAGATACAGAGAACAGATTGGTGGTAGGCAGAGGTGGGATGTGAGGGGTGGATGAAATGGTTAAATGGGTTCAAAGGTAAGACATTCCAGTTACAAAATAAATAGGTCATGGGGATATAATGCACAGCATGGTGATATAGTTAATAATCCTATATTGTATATTTGAAAATTGCTAAGAGTATATTTTATAAGTTCTCATCACAAGAAAAAAATTTGTAATTGTGTATGTTGAAGGATGTTAGCTACACATTGTGGTGATCATTTCATAATATATACAAACATCAAATCATTATGTTGTATACTTGAAACTAATATGATGTTGTATGTCAATTATATCTCAATTTTTAAAAGTTACAATCAGAAAGAAAAGAAAAACATAGTACTCAGTCCTTCAAAAAGCATGTGGCTTAATAGGAAAACAGATATGTAATCAAATTGATATAAACATACACATTATATGATGTAATAATAAAGATATATAATAGAAATACTCCTTTGTACATATTTCTATTTTATGCACATATTAAAAAACAATCAGAACACAGAGAAGGAAATGATTGTTTCTTTAAGATACTATTATTTTGAAGAGAAAAAAAAGATACTCTTATTTTGCACTGTTTAAATTCACTGTGAGAGACCTGATACTATCTCAGACCCTGCCAAAACTTCTGGGCTACATACTCCTCTTCTTTTCACCTTTGTTCCTCACTGTAACCTAAGTCTTTCCCACTAATCCAGTTTTGATATAGATGTATGATTGTATCTCAAAACACATAATCCTCCATCTGAGACCAAAATCTGATCCTTAGCCCTGCCAAAAAATTAACCCAATTTAACTTCCACTAACTTGGCCATACCTTTTATATAAGTCCTACCAGTACCCAGCAATACCACTCCCATAAACTAGACCAAGTTCCCATAAACCTGTCTTCTGCTATAGTTAGCTTATTGGAAACACATGTTGAGTCCATTCATTAAACAGATACTTGTAAAGTGCCTACAATGAATTGGGCTTAGGAAGTGGTACAAAGACAAGCTAAACAAAGCTCCTATCCTGGATAACTTAACATTCTAGTAAAATAGACTCCCAAAAAGGGTTAATTTCAGAAGATTATTCAAAGCACATAACATTGATAAGATACAGGGAGCGAAAGGAGAATCTAACTGAAATTAGAAGAGATGAGGAGATAGGAAGACCTTTATCAATGGGGTGACCATGAGTCCCTTTGCCCTGAGAAGTGTGGGTTTACACTTGCTGTCTTGACATAGCTTTTTAATAGTGTGTCATTTCACTTTAAATCCTGTTTTAGCTCAGATGAAAAGTGATATTCATGAGGTAGTTATATTTTAGTTAGTGCTATAAAGAAAAATGGGGGTGAAACCAAATGAAGTCAGAACAAGTTATTCCAAACAGAGAGTGTATCATGTGTAAATTATGGAAGTAAGAAAGTATGAAACAGCAATTGCAAGAAAATCAATACAACCAGAATGTGGCATTTAAAGATTGGTAGAATGTGAAGGAACTACATAAAATGGAGCTTGAACTTTTTCCTTCAAGCAATGGGGAGCCACTGAAGGATTTAAAGTAGACAAATGATGAGGTAAGACATGACTCTAGTAGCACTTCAAAAAATCAACCTGTTAGACAAACAAAGGAGGATTGAAGTGGCCATATTAAAGTAACATAATGGGGAAAAACCATTAAAACACAGGTTTTGAAATCAGACCTATCCCGGTTTAAGTAACACTCTGATGTTAATCCTGATGGGTGGGGGAGGGATGGAGTGGGAGTTTGGGGTTAGCATACGAAAACTATTATATGTAGAATGGATAAACAACAAGGTCCTACCATATAGCACAATGAACTGTATTCAACATCCTGTGATAAACCATAAAGGAAAAGAATATGAGAAAAGAATATATATATATATATATATATATATATATATATATATATGTATAACTGAATCACTTTGCTGTACAGCAGAAATTAACACAACATTGTAAATCAACTATACTTCAATAAAATAAATTTTAAAAATAATAAAAATACAAATTTTAAAATAAATTCTGATATGACCACTTGCTTTGTTTTTGTTTTATTTTGTTTCTCCCAAATATTTATTTATTTATTTGGGTGTGTCAGGTCTTAGTTGTGGCAAGTGGGATTTTTCAATGCGGCATGTAGGCTTCTCTCTAGTTGTGATGTGTGGGCTCCAGAGCATGCAGGCTCTCTAGTTGTGGCTCGGGCTTAGTTGCCCCATGGCATGTGGGATCCTAATTCCCCAACCAGGGATCGAACCCGTGTCCCCTGCATTGGACGGTGGATTCTTAACCACTGGATCTCCAGGGCAGTCCTACCACTTGCTTTGTTACAAGCACAGACTCTTAGGGTCAGACTGCCTGGGTCTAAAACCTGCTTCAAATACATACCATCTCTATGACCTTTAGGAAGCTACTTAACCTCGCTGTGCCTCAGTTTATCTATTTAATAAGAAAAATAATAGTTCTTACTTCACAGTGCTTTAATTAAGGTTAAAAATGTTACTACAGATCATTTCCTTAGAACACTGTCTGGAACATGTGTCTGTGAACCTTCTGTTCAAATATGTTTTGCTGAAAACTTACAAAATAGATATTTGCTGAAAAATGTTGTAACTAGTCTAAGTTACAAGTTTAGTGATATATTCTATAGAGGATTTAAGACACCAACTTAGTGAAAGTAAAATTTAGTGCTGTTCCAATGCCCAAGAGGAGGACTGCTCTACCTATAGAGCAGGGAAGGATGGGGTGGCAAATATACTCTCTTAGCTGTCAGAAACTTTTTTACATTTTATTAACATGATCCACTCAAAGAAAAAAAGTCTTAAAGAATGACTAGAAAAGATCATTGAAATGATGTCTTCACAATTACATAAAGCAGAATTATCTCCAGCCCTTTAGTAACAACAACAAGTAGACAATAGAATGTACTTACCACAACTAGTGCATTATAACTTTCCCAAATTTTTTAAAAATTTTGCAAATTTTTTTATACTAGGTTATTTTCTCCAGGTTATTTCCTATCTCTTAGAGCAATAAAATTACAAAAAATACATCTTTATATTTAAAATAGTAGCTGGAGAAATTATAAATTAAACACACATGTACATTGGACATTGTTGGCATCCCACACCACAAAACCTAGGGCCAGCTCTACCTCCAGCTATAGCTGTGGTGGAATGTTTTTGCACATACTGTAGGGCTTCCCTCCTCAAGCTCCCAGGGCATCTTATTATAAAGGTACAGTACTTAACCAAAAATATATATATATATATATATCTCCAGGAGCAACTTTCAGTCAGTGAGAGATGAGTGTCAGTGGGTGGATATCCCAGCTCCACATTTGGAGGTATAATTCTGAGGTTCATTCTACATGGTTTCCCAAAGGGTCCCCAGCAAGACTGAGCCCAGTTGCTTAAACTCATAACCAGCTCAAGATCCCACTTTTAATTGGCTTTCCCTCCATCTCTCTCTCACTCTCCCTATTGCTTCACTGTAGCATTCAGGATCACCTCTCAAATAATCTATCTGTGCCTAAATCAAAATCTAAGGATTTGCTTTTGGAAGAACCCAAACTATGACAAGAATCTCATTACATTGAATTTTTAATCTGATCATTTCTTGTAATAAATTCCAAGCATTCTTAATAAGTTGCATGGATAATCACATAGGTTGATCTACTTGTCAATAATTCTAATCTATTTTGATTATCATTACTTCCTTCTTTTATCACCAGAATAGTGTTGTTAATATGAAGATAATTACATGTATCTTACTATTTCTATCACCATACCTCATTCTTTTCATCATTAGAGTCTTTTGTAACATCTATTCAAATATTCTATTGTAGAAAAAGAATTAATATTAATGACACTAGAATAATTTTCAAATTTCAAAGGGAATGTATCTCAACAAAAAAAATTATTTATTTAATGCTGGCGATATGGCATCCTCATATTTGCATAGCCTTTACTCCAGATCAATACAACTTACACAATACTTTGCTCGATTTATTCAGCAAAATAGATATACTTTAAAAATTGTGTTCCTTTCTTTCTCTGTCAGACTGACTGTTGACACTCTAGTAAATTGTTTGTAAAATGAAAGCTGTATCTTCCTTTCAGCTGACAGATCTCTGTGGTTTGCTGTTTATTAGTTTTGTTTGTTGTGACTTAAAATTCAGGAACTATTTTTCCCCAGTGTTGCTGTTGAGTATTTTTTCCTTGGTGAACTAGAAGATAAACAGAATGTTCTTATTTACAAGTAACTACTGAGATGTCCTTCAAATCCACTTAGAATCTCCATTAGACTCTCCCTCTATGCCTCAAATCTTAAAAATATAAAAGAATCTAATGCACAATTTGAGAAGTGTTGGGTTTTTTTTAAGCTCTTTGTGTTGGAGTTGTAAAATACAGAAATTTATTTCCAGGGTCAGAAAAGTTATGTCATTGAAATCTCTTTAAACTGTTGGCACTCAAATGAGAACAAGACTAATGGTATATTCAAAGCAATTATTTTTAGAAAGAAGCAAATATTTATCATTCATCTCCCTATCCATCCATCAATTCATCAAACTTGTAGTAAATACTTAATATGCCAGGAACTGAGCTAGGTACCAGAAATAGCAGATATGAATATCTCAGCCCCAGACTTGAATAAACTCAGTCTAGTTTAATAAACAAACATGTAAAAGATGATTGAGTTTTAATTTGACAGGTACTATAATGGAGGTGTTTTCTAGAGGCAGAGGGAATACAGAAGCTTGAGAAAGAATCTAATTCTCTCAGGAAAACTTCATTGAAGAGCTTATACTTGAGGTGAGTCTTGAAGGGTGAGTTAGGAAGACAAGAAGAGAGGGTGGGTATTTCAGGCACATGCAAAGATAGCAATAAATAGCATACATTTTTTATTTTGTGCTGTTTTGTTCAGATTTAGTTGGGAAATGCAAATGCTTTGTTTTTCAGTAGTACACGAAAGAGTAGAAAAGAATCCATGCTGGCAAAGAAAGCAAAGGGCTGTGCCTTGAAAGAATTTGGACTTCACACCATAGGTAATGGAGTCTTTTAAAAATTTTAACACTTTAACATTTGTATCTTAGGACCTGTGTTGATCTGAAGTCACTGAGGAGGATAGATGTTGGGAAGTGGCATTTGAGGGGAGAGGGGGAGAGAAGCTGTGAGAATAGTTCAGCTGGTCCTCACCTCCTGTTATCTTTGGCTTAAATGTCACAATGGGAGAGGGCTTCCCTGACTGCTCTCTGAAGCAAGTCCCTGACACAGTGACAGACTCATAATTGACTCTCTGTAATGATTTTCAGAAAAAACAAATAGATAAAAAGAAACACAATAAGGATGAAAGAGGTAATAAAGACTTGGAAAGAGGAGTTTAGAATGAAATGGAATAAGAAGACATTCGATAAATATTTTCAATACAAAATCAATATGTTTGGGGATAAATTAAATTTGAAGAAAACAAGTTATGAGAGTTTTGAAAAATTTTTTACAATAAAAGTTAAAAGGGAAAAAAGATTGGAAATTGAGAAGACCCTCAATTTACTAATTGGGAAACTTGTTTGTTGATATTGCTCTTAACCAACAGAAGTAGCAGATTTGGGGATTGTTGTTGGATGTGGTTGCATGTTGTAGGACATAAACAGAGAGTGTTTTGCATAGAAAAAGCTATAAATAAGCTTAGTTTGTAACGCAGTTAATTTTAGATACCCCTCAGGATTTTCAAGCAGGCATATCTGGTAAAATAGCTAAGAATAGAGACATATAGATAGATAGAAGACAAATAGATAGATGATAGATAGATAGATAGATGACATACAGGTAGATGATACATAGATAGATGATAGATGAGTGGATAGATAGATAAACAGAGTTGAGATACATAGAGATAGATAAATATTCCACTTAGAAAATAGATCTAAGTCAAATATACAGGTATAGTCACTATTTCTGCTTTGTAGTGTTTGGAGTTAAGGATTATTGTGACTCTTCCCCCCAAAAAAGAGTATAGGTTAAGAAGAAATTCAGGGAATTCCCTGGCGGTCCAGTGGTTAAGACTCCATGCTTCCACTGCAGGAGGCACGGGTTTGATCCCTGGTCAGGGAACTAAGATCCCACATGCAGTGCAGTGAGGTCAAAAAAAAAAAAAAAAAAGAATGTATGTAAATGCTGAATTTCATTGAAACCATATATTCAAATAATAAATGAGGGAAAAAAATAAGAAAATCCGAGAACATAAGAAGATCTAGCAATACAGACAATAAAAAAAAAGTAAAAGAACCAAAACTGGGAGTTCAAAAGAGAAGTTCTAAAGAAAGTGTTGTCAAATGTGACAAATGTTAGAGACCAAATAAGATTTTTTTTTAATATGAGATTTTCAGTTTGTAAATTCATACCTATTATTTGTGGCAATTGATAAACTGTGTTAAAATATTCATGCTTTCCAGATGAAAACTAAAAGTTCTAAAAGTAACATTAAACACAAAGTGTTTTCAATGCTACCATAGATATGATAATATGTCATAATAAAGTCAGAGCTCCCGTAAATTGAGATAATAACATAGCTGGTTTTGAATAGAAGAAATAAAAAGAAATGATAAATTGGCAACTGTTCACACATCCCTTTTTCTTAACCAGAACATGTTTAGTTTATATTTCTGGTCTTTTTATTTAATGTATGAAGTCTCAGAGTTGACCAACCACATAATGATAAATGACAAAATTTCAAAGCCAAGCAAGGTTCTTCTACTCTCAAGGCTAATAATCATCCACCATCCCAATAACTAGAATTAATTTTTGGCTGAATAAAGGAGCAGAGATATAGTGACTAACAAGGCCCTTTGCCTAGGAGATATATATATATATATATATATATATATATATATATATATATATAGTAATTATAATTATATATATTACAATTATATTATATACTATCTAAGTATATAATACATATTAGGATATATATTAGAATATATTATAAAATTTATATATTAAAAGATAATTAGGTAAACTGAAAACTACTTTTATGTTTCAGGTATATATTATATTCAGCAGTGTTTCCTTTAAAATAACTATATAAATAAGAAATATATCTATTTCTCCATAGAAAAGAAACATAGAACCTCAGAATATCTGATTAAAATAATTTGTACACAAAAATTGCAAATATTTCCTCAAAGGAAAATATTATCCCCATTATAACATAAAAATACTACATACATGTTACATGAGAAAACTATTTTTAATTATATTTATAAAAAACAATTTTTTTACCAGTATATCTTTGTATCTTATTGACCATGACATCAAAGGCTTCAGTCAATATTTGATGACAATAATGATCATACCAAAAAAATATACCAAATAATCCATATTTTTTGGTCACTGTGTTTTGCTATTGCTATCACCTAAGAAAAATAGTAATTACTGTTATTAAGTACTAACATGGGATATACTCTATGCTAAATGAGTGTTATGTTATCAGTGTTATCTCAATTAATAGTTTCAACTGTTGTATTCTTGAGGTAACTGGTTAAATATTCAGTTAAAGGGAGTATAGCTAGTAAGTGGTACAGCTGGTTTTAGACTGAAATCTAAGTCTGTGATCTTAATCACTATGCTGAAATCAGCAAACTCAAAAAATCCTTAACCAGTCCATCTATCTGTTAAAAAAGAGTCATACTTTTCACTTCCAGTTTAAGATGGTGGGCTAGAAACGTATGTTAGCGTTTTATCCACCCCTCCAACTACTCTGGAAAGATTTTGAAGTACCAAATAAATAAACTTCATACCAGAGAAAATAATGAGAGGCACATCAAAGAATAAAAGATAGTTCAACAAACTTTTCAAAGTTTAAGGGATATGAAAACAGATTGACAGATAAAGAGAGGGGAAAAAACTACAGGCCAGAATATGCCATAAAAATACTGCTGAACAGGTGTGAAAGTATTCACTTGAAAGAAACCTAGGAAGGATTTGGTCTCAAAGTCAACAGGTACAACAAAGAACCAAAGTGAGAAATAATACTAAAAACAGGAAGGTTCATTAAAAATATTTACATAAAATAAATTTGCCAGTCAGCAACCTAATTTCTCTTCTAGAATCTCTCTACAGACAGCCCGACTTTCTCCCAGGCATAACATTTGATAGCATACTCCAAAGAAAAAAAAAAAAAAAAAGGAAAAGAAACTGTTTGGAGAAAGCCAAAGTATGACTCTAAAGCAAGCAACCTCCAAAAAGTATTATTCTTATATTTATATGGCCCACAGTTCACCAGACAGCTCACAAAGTCTATCAGTAAACATGAGCCATCTAGTACCATGCCTCGTTCCAAGTTAAGGTCTTCAGTCACTTAGGAAAATAGACCTACTTCAAAAGAGTCAAAGGAAACCCACTGTACCCTCTCAATAGTACTGTCTTAAATATGGACAGATAACTAAGAATCATCATATAGAATATTAGATACATAAAATTTAAAATTTAAATAAACATAGTAGAAGTGTTCACCAGAGAGGATAGAGATAATGCAGAATATAGAAAACAACTTTTAAAAATCTTTAATTATGTAACTAGTGAGTTCAAAATTGTATTTCATCATAAATCAATAAAACAATAATGGAATGTCATTTCTTAAAAGATAACCAAAAAAACTCTTAGAAGAAAAATAAAATTTCTCCAAAAGAGAGTGAAATAGAAAATAGAGTAGGAGGAATCTCCTAAAACATAGAAGGAAATGGCAGAAATGTAGAAAATATGGAAAAAAATATAAACACAGAGGACCAGTCTAGGAGATCCAACATGTGTCAGAGAAACCAGAAAAAGTGAACCAGAGAAAATGAAGGAATCAGAGAAAATGAAGGGAGAGTGGGTGTGGTAGAAATAATTCCAAATTTGACCCTAAAATGATTAATATGAGATACAATGAGATATTGAGCCTGTGACTATATTATATTACATGGCAAAAGGGATTTTGCAGATATAAGTAAGGTTGTCAATCAGTTACCTTTAAGTTAATCAAGAGAGGTATTATCTAGGTTGATTTCAACTTCATAAGACCCTAATCAAAGAAGCCAGCTGAACCCACCTGAACATCTGACCTAAAGAACTATGAAACAGGGCTTCCCTGGTGGCGCAGTGGTTGAGAGTCTGCCTGCCGATGCAGGGGACACGGGTTCGTGTCCCGGTCCGGGACGATCCCACATGCCGCGAGCGGCTGGGCCCGTGAGCCATGGCCGCTGAGCCAGTGCGTCCGGAGCCTGTGCTCCGCAACGGGAGAGGCCACAACAGTGAGAGGCCCGCGTACCGCAAAAAAAAAAAAAAAAAAAAAAAATGGACTATGAAATAATAATAGGTATTAGTTTGTAACAAATTACTTAGCAATAGAAAACAAATACAGGGGAAATGATGATGATGGTAAAGATGGTAAAGATGATGATGATAAAGTAGAAGAAAGAATTCCACAGATCTGAATAGGTCATTAGTATTTAGATTGAAATGGCTTTCCCAGTGTTCAACAAAAAAAAACCCACACCGGATAAAACATTGCAAAATGTCAGAATGCCAGTTATAAAGAGAAGATTTTAAAATCTTCCAGGGGTAGAGAGGAGTAAAAGCTACTTAAGAGAAAAATTACAAATGAACTGTCATCAGAGGCCATAGATCACAGTAATTAGGATTCTTTTGTTTTTGTTTTTGTTTTTTTTAATTTAGATGTTCTCGTCTGAATCCTGACACAGCTACTTGCAAGCTTTGTGATCTTGAGAATGTTACTTAACTCATCAGTGCCCAAGTTTCTTACCTGTAAAATGGGTAAAATGATGTCATCTCATAGGGCTATTGTAAGAATTCAATAAATATTCACATGTAGATTTGATATATAGGTATGGATACAGATATAGATGAAAGTATAAACAGACATACAATGCTAAGAATAGTTTCTGGCACCAATTAAACACTTGATATGCTTTAGCTTTTCTCTTATGGTTAGATATTTCATCAGCAACGCTAGATGCTCAAAGGTAATGAAATAACCTTTAGGAGACAGTAAGTCTCCTACATACGAATCTTCAAGTTTCGAATTTTCAAAGATACGAATGTGCATTTCCATCAACATCAGGCATGAATGAAATTGCAGCTTGCCCTCCGTGTCTCCTATTGCTGACTTTCCTTCAACTCTACCATCTCCCACCTCCTTTCCCTTCTCCAGTCTGTAACTCTTCTTGCCTGTTCAGTCGATGCCAGCCCCTGTATGCCAGCTGTTGTGCTATACTACTGTACTTTTCAAGGTACTGTACTGTAAGATTAAAAATGTTTTCTTTATTTTTTGTGTTTGTTTTTTATGTATTATTTGTGTGAAAAGTATTATAAACCTATTACAGTACAGTACTATATAGCCAATTCTGTTAGTTGGGTACCTAGGCTAACTTTGTTGGACTTAAGAACAAACTGGACTTACGAACGTGCTCTCAGAATGGAACTCGTTCGTATGTTGGGGACTTACTGTACTTTGATTCAGGAAAACATTATTTCCGAGTATTTGGGGACCTGATTTTTGCCATAGAGGCCCTGCACAAAATTACTACCTCAGTTTTCTAACCTTATGCAATTCCAGTGACATCTTATAACCAGACCATTTAAAAATCATGATTCTAATAATACTAAAACAATAACTTTGTAATAACAATAATATCAACCAAAATTAGCTGGTGGATGCCAGGTGACTAGGATCTGGGTCAGAAAATGGCCTGAATGAGACATTGCATAGGCTCCCTCTTTTTATAACCAACCATGCTGCAGGTGGAGGAGAGGGGGTTAGGGAGGCCCCCACTGCCCACCTTGGTCAGCTGAAGTGCAGGAGAGGATTGTTTAACTCACACATGACTCAGGAACAGAGAGTGCCTTAACCTCAGTCAAACATGCACACATGTGAATGTGCATGTACCCACACGCACATGCACACCTCATACAAATTTTTGATCTGGAACAATTTCATGTCTTTTCAAGATGAGTAATAATCAAAAAGGATCCAGTGTAGAATCTATGTAAAAAGCTACTAGTACATGAAAGAAAAGGAGCAGGAATAAAAAAGCAAACAAAGAAAGTTTTGCTGTGGAGCAGCTGAAAATTGAGAAAAAGGATTTGCCAAATTACTCAAAAAAAATTTTTTTTGTAAGGATTTTTATATAAAGAGAGCTCAAAGCAGAAGGGACCCAGCAAAGAATGCTAAGATAAAGAACAACAGCAAACATGAAATTGACCTGGAAGTGGGTCTGGATACTTAAGCTACAATTGAGTTCATGTGGACTTAACTCCTACTTTCATCCTGGACACAGAAGACTTGGGGCAAGGCTCCTTCCCCATGGAACAGGCTTCATAAAATGGCTTTCACTCCCTCATTTTACTTGCTGTAAAATATATAAGAAATAAAATCAGAGTTCTCATTTTGTAATCATATCACAAAAGGGTTGAGCCAGCTATTTCCTCAAACCTATATTTTTCCTGCCTGCAAAACTGCTTATCAGAACATTTTTACCTTGTCTAGACAGCTTTGATGATAAGATGATCAACACTGGGTTATTTTAACCTTGGCTCCAACTGAGGAGACAGGAATCTATGAGGAGTAAGGCAAGTTTGCAACGCCCATTACAACCAATTATGCTACTTTGGAGTTTTGTAAAAACAGTGTCATGTGTGCTCTTAGAGCAAATGGGGTAATAAACAAAAGCTAAAGAAACAACTCGCAATGTGACATTTCTTCCACTTACTGTTTTTCTCTGGCTTGTCTGCTGGACTGCTCAGATTGAGCGTGCCGAGTCGGCAAGTTGTCCTAGACACCAGGAGAAAAAGCAGAAGACCCTGCTTCTAGACTTTGTGGTCAAAGAAGAGAGAAGGAAATAAGCATCCATCTATTTACTTTCACCCAGCTCCCTCAAGCCTTCCTTACTCAGACAATGCTGACTTAATCTGTCATATTTTAAGTTCCTATGTACAGTATTTCTAAATCCTAAGGGAAATCAAAATCAGGCTGCATCGATCTCCTTCTACTTTTTCTGGGAAAATGTGCTAAAACCAAAATGTGAGTATTGGAAAAGAAAGAACTCTTCAATGTAAACACATTAACCTAAATATGCAGAGGAAAATACTTTTAAGTGAAATACTAGATTTAAACAACTTCATGGAACTTAACCTTCTCTCCATAGCAGTATCTCTATATTTCCCCAAAATTCAAGAAAACATTCACATGTAAATGTGATTCCTCAATGGCTTTTTGTTGTAATACTGGCAGCCCTAACCCAGAATTCTGTACTCTCATAAGGCGCCATCATCGTCCATCCCTATACTGCTCTGATCAACAAAATATGAGAAAAGATAATTTTAAAATTAAGTGCAAAGTATAGTAAATGGTTTACGTATTTAGTAATACCAAAAATAATAAAGATGTAAATCAAGGTAAATGAATTCCACTAGACATAATACAAGCATACATTGATACCAATAAAAACACTAGATATTTTTTCTTTTACATTCTTTCTTATTTATGTTAAACAGTAAAATAATAATCATGGTAAATTTTAATGAAGATGAGAAATAAAGAAAATATTTTCAAAATACAATACAGATAGTGATATCTTAAGGAATTCTAAATTTTAAAGGATAAGGAGGTGTATGACAGATATTTGTCTAATGTAATAAATTAAAATATGCATATCAGGTGTATGTTATTTAGATTTTATTCTCAATTTAGTCCATGAACATTTACAATAGACCAGTTCTGAATGCCTGTATAATTTAGGTAGAAAAAAATACAGACTAGAAATAAAAATTGACATAAGATAATTTATACACGGACATTTTCAGTATATTTTTGTACTGTGAATTTCTGATATTTATATAAACTTAAAAAAAGCCAAGGGGGCTTCCCTGGTGGCGCAGTGGTTGAAAATCTGCCTGCTAATGCAGGGGACACGGGTTCGAGCCCTGGTCTGGGAGGATCCCACATGCCGCGGAGCAACTAGGCCCATGAGCCACAACTACTGAGCCTGCGCGTCTGGAGCCTGTGCTCCGCAACAAGAGAGGCCGCAATAGTGAGAGGCCCGTGCACGGCGATGAAGAGTGGCCCCCGCTTGCCACAACTAGAGAAAGCCCTCGCACAGAAACGAAGACCCAACACAACAAAACTAAATAAATAAAAATTAATAAACTCCTACCCCCAACATCTTCAAAAAAAAAAAAAAGGAAAAGGACTTCCCTGGTGACATAGTGGTTAAGATTTCACCTGCCAATACAGGGGACACGGGTTCAAGCCCTGGTCCAGGAGGATCCCACATGCTGCGGAGCAGCTAAGCCCGTGCACCACAACTACTGAGCCCGTGAGCCACAACTACTGAAGCCTATGTGCCTAGAGCCCGTGCTCCGCAACAAGAGAAGCCACTGCAATATGAAGCCCACGCATCTCAATGAAGAGTAGCCCCCGCTTGCAGCAACTAGAGAAAGCCCACGTGCAGCAACGAAGCCCCAACGCAGCCAAAAATGAATAAATTTATTTTTTTTAAAAAAAGCTAAAAATTCAAAAGAAAACTTAGTTCTAGCTACAAAAGTATAGGTAATTTATAGACCTCAGGGGGCCCATGTGAAATGTTACACAAATTATCCAATCCTCAAACCCAACAAATATTTATTTAGTTGTGGTTTTAAAAAGTAGGATATGAATCCATTAATTCATGCTCCTTCTGGAAAAAAAATCTGATAACTACAGACAAGAAATGTTAATTTTCCTGCCCTAAGCATATAACCAGAGCAAAGATATATGTCCTGTTTGATTTTTAAATGCCATTTAAATGTGTCTTTGCATCTGAAAAGTCTGCTCAAAATTTATACAACGATGTTGAATGATAAAATAGTAAGGATTAATTTATATTTTATGATCTAAGAAATAATGCCTCAAGAATGAAATTTGAAAACATCTTAGTACATGGAAACTTTTGTCGGGGGAGACAAAACAAAAAGTGATTGGGAGTTAAAGGTTTAAAAGACTCTTCATTGGGCCAACTGTTTATTTAATAATAGATAAAATATCTACCAAATACCATAAAACATAGCAGATTAATGCTAAAAGTCAGCTAAATTATTTTCCTTTCCAAGTGTGGAAATATTGGGGTTTCTATATCTGGTAATACTGTGTTTCATCTGTTTAAATATTAAACACATACACCAATGTAACCTCTAGGCCATAAGATGAAGTGAACCAAATTTACATTTCTCTTTCTAGGTTTTATTTTAATACATCTTCCTCTTTGCCTTGGAAAATTCATTTCAGGAAACATTATGAGTACCTGTATGAAAAATCATTATGTTATTTTTTCCAGAGGAATGCCCATTTTTTGGTCATCTCTACTTAAAGAATACAAATTAACTGAACTTCAGTGATCAGAGAGGTCATGGTAGAACGTAGAGTGAGACAGTGTATTTTTCCGCTCCTTACTTAGCTATGCAAACTTAAGCAAGGTATTTAACTCCTTTGAACCATAATTTCCTAGTATGTACCAGATCATGATACCATTCTTTTAAGATGACAGGAAAGATTAACAGGGGAAATGAGCACTTAGCACAAAGCCTAGTACACAGTGAGTGACAGCTTCCTGGCCATTTATAAAGGTATATATGTGCATATATGTGATAAGCAACAAAAGGATTCTCTCTACCTGCTTTCCTCTCTCTCCTCCTCTCCTCATCTCTCCCTCCCTCCCTCCCTCACTTCCTTCTTTTATGCAACAGGTGAAGCTATGTGATCCACAGAGAAAGGTACTATGTGAAAGTATCTCCTTTTCCCCTTAAACTATGAGAAAGTTGTGGTTATAAAAGCCATCACCTCTTGAACTAACTCTCTTTATCCTCCAGAAGGTAAACATATATTTTGTTGCATACATCTGGTCTTTCTCAATGCCTCACTAAATTCTATTATGGAAAAAAAGGAGAAATTGAGCTTTGGCTAAGAAGGGGTTTAAGAAGTGGAAGTTAAAAGGTTACCAAGACTCAGACCCCTGAAATGCCATTCCTACAAGTTAAAATGGCCATACTACTCAAAGCAATCTACAGATTTAATGTGATCCCTATCATATTACCCATGACATTCTCACAGATCTAGAACAAATAATCCTAAAATGTATATGGAACCATAAAAGAACAAAGCTGGGGTCATAACCCTCCTAGACTCCAAAGTATAATAGTTGATTGGAAAATTTTGCAGTGAAAGATTCTGGAGAAAGACTGTTTTAAGGGACACCTTTCAAATGCCTAAGGCCCATAGTGGTTTCAGAGAACTGATGCAGCTGGTCATTTTCATGAATCATTTAAGTGAGAACACTTGGTAGCTTCATAGTGCTATTTCTGCCAACTCAATTCATAAACAGGAATATTTCCCTGACTTTATGCAGAAGCCTCTTCTGTCATCTGCTCAGTAGTCGTACGATGGATATGATTGTTTATGAGATTTCCCCTTTCTATATCATTCAGCTGCTCAATGCAGACATCTCCCAGCAACTCTCAAGACTTTTGAAAATCAACAGAGATCACAAGACTCCCAACTGAGTTCACAGGAGAAATTCCTGAATCTGTATTTTGGGATAGGATTGGGCACAGTAGGACACTCTAGAGTGGACGTCCATTTTTAATATATATTTTACAATAGCTAACATCTATTTAACTCCATGTGCCAGGCACTGAGCTCATTAGTTTACATGTACTGATTTTTCACAGTAACTATGGGGTCAGCACTATACTCCTATCCATTTTGCAGATGACAATATAGAAGCCTAAGAGTTTTGGTAAACTGCAACTGCTTCTCGTGTCATAAAGGATGGAGTCAAAACTCTATTCTAGGGCTTCCCTGGTGGCACAGTGGTTGAAAATCTGCCTGCTAATGCAGGGGACACAGGTTCGAGCCCTGGTCTGGGAGGATCCCACATGCCGCGGAGCAGCTGGGCCCGTGAGCCACAACTACTGGGCCTGCGCCTCTGGAGACTGTGCTCCGCAACAAGAGAGGCCGCCATAGTGAGAGGCCCGTGCACCTTAAAGAAGGGTGGCCCCCGCTTGCCATAACTAGAGAAAGCCCTTGCACAGAAACGAAGACACAACACAGCAAAAATAAATTCATTAATTAATAAACTCCTACCCCCAACATCTTCAAAAAAAAAACTCTATTCCAGGTGGCTTGACCTCAATGACCATGCTGTTAACCACTATAAATAGATTGAGAGACCATTACTCCAGAAAGCCAAGAGTAGAGAAGGGGTTGAGATGGGAGATGAGAGGTGGGGAATTGATGCTTCTCTATCCTGAGCTGTAATCAATTAGATAGTTGCTAATTGGGAAGCTAATTCTCCTGTGTTAAACGTGTGGTACAGATGAATATAACCACCTTGTTGAAAGAGTACAGCTGGACATGAACATCTGGCAGTGACTGGTGTGAGTGTACTTACCTCCCCAATTTATCCTTTTTATTTAGTGGCTTGGTAGACAGCTCCTGCCTCAGCTTCTGTGTTCTCCAAACCACAAGTGCACATATCTGTTTCTCCACAAGGCACATGCAGTGTCTCTCGATAGATCTGAATTCGTAGAATGAGAAGAAAACCATTCACCATCCCAAGACACACGCACGTGTGCACATGAGCACACACTTCTCTATCTTGGGGAGGGGAAGAACACAGAGCACACCAACTCTGAAGAAATCTTTTATCTCCCACTGCCTAGTCTCTCCACTTTAATCCCTTTATTGCTTTGGATGGGGACGGAACAAATTCCAGCACCAGTTTCAGGCTGTCTCCTTTGTAAGTCATGTCTCTCTGAAGTCTTCCTCACTTTGTTGTGTAGGAGTAAATAGAATCTGTCTTCTAGATTTGGCCAAACCTGAGATCACAAGAGCTCTATGTTAACATAAGTTGCTCCCCCACAAAAGGAAAAGGAACTTCGAACTATTTTATTCAACAAGAAATCTATCTTCTTACCTCTTCCCTCTTCAAAAACTTCACTTTTTCATTGCTGGTTATACAACAGTAGATCTGTGATGAGGGTAATGACTTTCATTGTATAGCTATGTAAATGAATTCCAAGTGCACTGTCAGATGATGAAAGGAAAAATGATGCCAATTTTGTTCTACTTGTTCTACAGTAAACATTGGTAAACTCATTACACGATACACCTTCACTGAATATCTATGAATAGAGGAAGAGTTTCTGATTACTGGTTTTGTCTTTATTTCTATTTAATAAATTACATTTAATTATAGTATAATTAGATAACACCTTTAGCATTAAAAAAATAAGCCATGTAATAAGGTATAATTTCTGAGAACAGCATAAATTCTAATGATTGCAAATAAAGAGACCACATGATAACTCTGTGAATTCATCAGAGCAGTTTGGTTTCTATTTTTTTTAATAGCTTTGCATAATATGGAACTTTATTCAAAGTGTCAACTCTAGAATTCTTTATGAAAAAGCAATTGAAGAGATCAGTCTCACATGCAAATGCATTTTATAATAGATACAATCTACCCACTAAATGAAGCCTTGGAAATTTAAAAAATTACCCACTAAATGCTTCTCTAATTGAAGTAACTACTAATTAAGTGCTCAACTCGTTAATCACAATTAAACAGTAAATTTCAAAGCCTCTCCCAGTTGACACTTAACCAGGAATTGCCTATGTTTCTCTCTTCAGTCTCCTCACAACACCCCACTGCTTTCCTGCATTTCACATCTAAGTTAGCAGGGTGAGATATCTGGAAACTGCATTCAGCAAGGTCCTTTTGTCCAAGGATATTTCAGCATTTCTTTTTGATCAAAATACAAGAAAATGACAATGACTGCTATTCACAACTCACTTCCATATCCTGTTATGTAAAATGTCAACAAGTTGCAGACAGGGTTGTCGGCAGTAACAGCGATGACTCCAAATCCTGCTACGCTATCAGAGCAGAGGCCAAGAGGCAGGAAAGGGAAGGGTATCTTGATACCTTTCACCCAGCTGCTCATCTATTCTTTTCTAACCCCTCGTCCATTTAGGAGTGAAGAAAATCTTTACTCTTTGTCACAGTAACATGTGGGGACCAATGACAAAATGTCCAAGTCCATCAGAAACTTTAGCAAGTCTTGGCATGAAAGTTCTAACATTGTTCTCTTTGGTCCCTTTCTAGTTATAAATTCCTCCTTGCCTGCTACCTCTAAAAAGCATCTATACTATATTTTCTTTCTTGAATTCTATTGTTCCATGATGATCAGAGAGCCTCTCTGCTGAAAATGATATTTAAAATCCATTTGCCACTGCTATCTGGAATAATTGCCTCACTAACTGAAGGTTTGGGATCATGGTCTCAATCTCCATTCCAACTCTTATGTGTGTCTTAGATGATTCCAAGTCAATGTTGAGGACCCAAACTACACACCAGTCTTGCATTAGCACCTTTTTTTTTCAAAGACCATCATTTTACCTCATCTAACAACTCCTTTGGACATACTCTGGATATTGTCACCTACAAAACTTCCCTGGCTTCAGAAAAATAAATTCAAACATCATCCTCCCTGAACACATTTTAATCCTTCCATCTTGTTTCTTGAATTGTTCTGCCATATCTGTTCGTTTACTATGTTGGGACCACTAATCCACCAACCCTTCTGCTTTCTTCCTACCTATCAGCTCCCCTTTTCATAATATTGTTCCTAGATAAAGAAGATGATGTTATATGGTGGTAGTTCCTATTCAGACAAGACACTGAGGTTAAGCATTTCTAGTTACTGAGAGAAGTAGCCAAGGAAAGACAGAGAATGAGAAGAATAAGGAAAAATGTGGGCTTAACAGTTCTATTCTCCCACCCAGTTGGTGTTGATCTCCTCTATCAACAGGCCATCTTAGAAAGAAGAAATGAAGGCAAGACCCCTTGAGATGAAGAGAAACATTTATGAAAATAATTTTGAATTAATGGAATATTTGCTCCCAAAGAGACTGTGTTAAAATACAAGCTTGTATTTAACTGACAAATTTGTTTTTCTATCCTCAGTGGAAATGGGAGGTCCTGCTCAAGATGAGTTCAGAACAAAAAATTCAGGTACACTTTGAAGTCGTTGTGAGTAATTCCAGTTGACCAATTAGAGACTGGTGTCCACTAGTTAAGTCATTCTTTTAGTAATATGCAGAACACAGTTTCCCTGTTGTCCTTTAGTTACACCTCTCACAACACCCTAATCTAGGATGCATCCAACCATCTTTCTCCCCTGTGCAAACTGTCAGGCTAAGGGGAAATTCACACACCTGAGGAAATTCAAACCATTATAAACTAACCTGGGACTTCAATCCTGCCCAGGAATCTTGCCAGGTTGCTCTTATTTCTCTTTTTGACTCTCTCTTATCTCCTGTCATTTCTCTTTCTCTCACGAGTTTAGCTCACTGCTTACATTTATTTATATATTTCAAAGGGAATATAAAGCCTTCAGAAGGTAATCAACTCAACTTTGCACCACTGTATTCATAAATCTACCTAAAATGGCTTCCTTCTTTTCCATCTATTTTCCTATTACAACAGATGAGGTATTTTTTGAGGAGGTCATAAAGAGGACATGACCATTGGTTGACCCAGGAGCCAGACCCAAGATGGAGACTCCTTAAACCCTGCCCCATCCTTGGAATGTACTTTCTGCTCACCGTTCCTGCACTGAGAGTCTTTTCAAGGACACAGCTTTGAGAGAATAATAAGGTGTTGTTGAGACCATCAGGACAGTGTATGTGACTGAATCCCATTAAAGCTTTTGTATAAACTTTTAAGATTCTGGCAGCCAGAAGCAGAGGTCTCCTTGTCTTCTGTCTGCCCACGACAAGGCTTGCATGTAAGTTCCCTTGCTTATTAAGTTCCACCTACAATCTGGAGTGTTCTGTCTCTTTCATCAGTCCCTCCTTGCCCTTCATTTATGGAAATCAGTTTTGAATTTCATCTGTGGAACTCTCAAGGTTGCAAACCAACAGGTATTCCCATTCTTTAAGAAAATAAATATATCTATGATTTCAAAAAGACACCCCAAATACTAACTTAGCATCTCCTTCTCTTTATAGGCAATCAATCATCTTTCAGGGACTTTCTATTCTTAATATCTTCAGTGCTTTACTTTTTCTTATCTCCTGTATCTGCTCTAACCTGAAAATCTGTCCCATCACACAATTGACAACCTCCCTGTGTTCTGGAACTTCAGGGAGCAGGTCTAAGGCAACTGAGAAAAATGTAACTTCTATTTTGTTCTCATAACCATCCAAGGAGAACAAGAGCACAGCAGGGAGACCAAATGTATGTACATCCTGTATGATGACAGCTTCTCTCCTCATCCCTCCATTCCCCATGCCTCCAACTCCTCCTCAATCCTCAACTCCTGTAAACTTTCTTTGGGTTGTTAGAAGACCCTCCTTATTTTACTGTTGACTTCACTGTGTTGTGTTTCTTCTCATTTGCATGTCGTTGCAGTGATGGAAGAGTAAGTCTTCACAGTTGACAGAGTTCCAACCTCAGACTTAGTGGACCAAGCTGTAATTTTGGCTAGATGTTTAATTATCCCCAAATGGAAACATTACCTAAAGACATGTTAGCATGTGAATTTTACCTAATCATAGGTTAAGGAGAATTTGTTTAAGTTACACATTTATAACCCTTATACATTCTACCATAGAGATCACCTCTCCTTGAGGTCACCACTGAGCATGTATCTAAGTCCAAAAGAAACTTTCATTGTTTTTACCTTAGTTGACTCTACAGAGTTATTTTGTACAGTTTATGACTCATTCTTATATACTCATCATTTTACAAGCAAACAAACAAAACACCTCAATTCTGTGACCACGTGACCATACTCTCTCCTGATTTTCTCCTCTGTCTTAGGCCACTGTTTTCAGGCTCTTTTCTCAGCTGTTCCTCCTCAATTTGACCATTAATATTTGATTTGTGCAAGGCTCTAAATGAAGCCTCATTTTCTTTTCACTCTATCTTCTCTGCCCAGGTGATCTCACTGAGCCCTTGGTTTTCATTTTTACCTATGTGTTGATCACTCCCATATGTTTTATCTGTAACCCAAATGATTCTTCTGAAACATAGAGACATAGACATAGAGACATCTAAAGTCCATGATATCCAAACCAAACTCATCATCCCTCATTTCCCCTCTATAAAACAAACTTCTCCAGTATTGTTTATTTACTTTATAGCACTAGCCTTTGCCTAATTGATAAGTCAAAAATCTGAGAGGTGCTGTTTTACAAATATACCTGTGTATATGATAACAGAAAATAGATTTCTTAATGTAGGTTACATTCAGAAAAATGTTTGAAGGCCAAATTTAAGACAGAAATTGCTTACAAGTATCTGACCCAAGTATTCTAAAATGTTAACAACTATTATAACTATTGTCTTTAACCCATCATTCTTCACTGCCTCTCCACAGCCAATCCACCACTAAATCCTCTTGTTTTTATTTACTAGATATATCTTTATCTCATCTACTTTCCTCCAATTCTTCTGCACTGGCCTATTCTAAACTACATACCACGCAGCCCATTCTCTGTCTCACACCCAGCCCACTATAGCAGCCTCCCAACTATTCTTCTGATATCCAATCTGGTCCCTCTTTGGATTTTTCCCCACCTCTCTCCACCTTGACCTCTTTATGAAGACAATCTGATCAAATCAACACTACTCCCTCCTCCAATAGCATCCTTTGAAAATTTCATTGTTAATATGGTCTGCATAGCTTTGAGTTATATGTATATAGATCACATATATTACTTTCTCACTCTGCCAATATATTGCCCCTACACTGTCCCTTCTCTCAGGTGCCTGAACTAACCAAATTCCTTTCCAATTCTGGGCTTCCACACCTTCTGTTGTCTCCACCTGGAACACAACTCTACACTGTCTCCCATCCCCTAGTTTTCTGTCTAGCTACCGTCTACTTATTTTCTTCATCTAAATTTATAGTTTAAAGTTTATATTCTCCTGGAAATTTTACCTTGATACCTTTTGATCAGTAATTTCCAAACTATAAATCATGGCCCACAGTGTGTTATGAAATCAATTCAGTGTGTGTATAACAAGTATTTTTTAAAAAGTGATAGAATGTTATACCATAGCATGAACTGGGATGGGATAGAATGGAATGAGATGGGATGGAATATATACTGCATTACTTGCAGTTATGGTAAAGTACTATTTTATAAATTTGCTTGTGTGCATGTGTTGGTGATGAAAGAAAGTATATTTTTCTTACTGTGAGTCACATTCAAAAATAACTTGAGGGGCTTCCCTGGTGGCGCAGTGGTTAAGAATCTGCCTGCTAATGCAGGGGACACAGGTTCAAGCCCTGGTCCGGGAAGATCCCACATGTCGCTGAGCAACTAAGCCCATGAGCCACAACTACTGAGCCTGCACTCTAGATCCTGTGCTCTGCAACAAGAGAAGCCACCAAAATGCGAAGCCCGTGCCCCGCAACGAAGCGTAGCCCCCGCTCTCCGCAACTAGAGAAAGCCCGCGTATGGCAACGATGGCCCAATGCAGCCAAAAATAAATAAAAATAATAATAATAAAAAAAGAAATTGAAAACACAAGTTTGCAAACCACTGTTGAAAGTGATGTTCTCCATTTATGTGTTTTTATAACATCAACATCTGTCTTTTAGCCAAATTAACACACTCAGGCTGTTATCTGTATATCTGCATCTGAAGTTTTTGTCCTACATAAGATTTAGGAAATACTTTCCTGGCAGGGGAGATACCATGATCACGAAGGTGGTTTTCCCAGGGCGAGGCTTATCCATTGCACTCCGGATGTGCTGACCCCTGCGATTTCCCCAAATGTGGGAAACCCGACTGCATAATTTGTCGGTAGTGGGGGACTGCGTTCGCGCTTTCCCCTGATTTTTCTTGAGGTGTAAGATCAGAGCTGTGCGACTTTGTGTGCAGTTTGCCAAGTTTCGTGCTTTTAGTTGCACGGTTGGGGTCGGTCTTGCGGTTACCCGCTTGTGTAAGTGCTGAAAACGTGGGCTTCACCCGCGTCGAGACAGTGCTTGGGTTAAGCTGTGTTGGCAGTACGTAGTTCAAGGTGCGGGCGGCCGGGTTACTAAAATTGCGTTTTGCGCTTGTGGCGGTCTCGGGTTTTGTAGCTGAAATACGTTTCCAGCGTTACTGCGCTAAAAATGGCGGCGCCTGCGCGACCCGCCTGTATGTGAGGTACTAAGCTTTCACATCGCTGGGCGGCGAGAATTCGGGCACAAAAAAATTAAATTAAATTAAATTAAAAAAAAAAGATTTAGGAAATAAAGTAAGTGAAGACTTAACCTCCATTAAATAATAGATTATTTTCTAAAATTGGGCCCACATCACTGAATGTTTATTCAGCACCTATCAGGAAGCCACAAAATGAGGAACATTCTGATGGCTCTTTTGCTATAAGTGCTGCTACCTCTGCTAATTTCAAGTTCAGCAACCACTATGAACACGAGCCCAGCAGGTAGACATGCCTGAGGTCTAATACCTTCTCTGCTGGCTACCAGTTTAAAACATTTTACAAATTACATAACTCCTTGAAGTTTCTTTTTTTTTCTCATCTACCTGTTGGCAATGACATTCCCTGCCTTACTGGGTTATAAATGTTAAATGAGATAACATGCCCTTAGAATAGTATCTATCAAGTGACAAGCATTTAATAAATGTTTGTTCCCTTCTTCTCTAGTCTTTTTCCTTCGCCAGTCCCCAGATAACAATTCCTTTCCTAAGTATAGTAAGCATCATGAGACTCCTGGCTTGGTCTCCTGACAAAGGCCTTTCTAACATATATGATTATATTTCATATTTATTTTCTAATATAATTATAATGTAATCAAATTAATTTCAAGTACAATATAAGCTAAACTAATGGCATCATGAAGATTTTCTTAATTTTTTTCATCTTATGTCTGTTTTCTTCTATTATCCTACACATGGTTGAGCAGGCCACCTGTTTGGAATAGTCTTTCAGTAATTCAAGGATATGCATACAGTATTCTAAGTCAAGTTTGGATATTTGGAATCTCTTCTGTATAAATGGGACTGTTTGCTAACCAGTATAGGAATGCTGTCAGTTTCTAGTAGATTATGTCCACAGGTAGAAGGAAAATAAAGTTTTAAAAGGAAGATCCTATTATGATTCCACCAAAATGTTCTTTATAAAATAACTTAAAAGACTATTATGATTTAATTGACCTAACAAAAATTTACTATTTTACTCTACCTCAATTCAAGACTAAAGAGTTTTTCATCATCATTTCTTAGAATGCCCATGAAATTCTATACAGATAATCTATTAAAAAATAATATGGGAAGAAGAAAGTATTGGAGGTTTAACAACTCAATCGAAGCTGTAAGCCAAGAAACATCTCCAATACTAATAAAAGTCTCCTTATTAAAATACAGATAACTATAGTTAGCAATTTAAGGGACGTGGGATTTATACAGCTTGATCCTCTTCTGTACATCTGGTTCCATTAGTTTCACATGTCCCTCAAAGTGGGAAAAATCTAGAAGAAATGAGCAAAGAATTAACCACAACTAATTTCCAAAATATCCCCAGAAATTCATATCAAAGCATCGAGCATCCATACTAATTCCTTAAAGTGTTTTCTTTTCCCATTTAAATAAAACTCTTTTCATCCGGACATGCCTGTTTCTGGATGTCAGAAAGAAAAAGAAAATTGAGCATAATAGTCTTAAGAGACATAACTTTGAAAATAACATCACCTTTTGAACAATCTAGTCCTCAAATTGTAACAGTCCTGATTTTCTACATGTGCTTATTTCATAACATGTTGAAACATTTCTGAAACCTGGTAACAATATTTATCTGAGTATATTCTTTATTTTAGAAGGTGTTAGGCAGACAGTTTTCTCTTGAACAAGGCCACATATTATAAAAGCTGCTAGATAGAGAATATATATTAAGCATAACTACATTTCTCTTTATGTTAGATATATTCATAAATAACAATGTTTCATAATTTCAAGTATTTTTATTTTATTATTATTTTTGTTATATGGTATTGTCAACAAATTCACATGGAGTCTGGAATTCTTACTTTATACATCAAGAATGACGTTCTTTGGTTGATTTTCCAAGAGGTAAAATAAATCTTGGCCTCACTTTCTAAAGTCTATAATAACTGAGCAGATGTCTGCTCTGTGAACTGAATACAGAATTAAGGTTTATATAAACAGAAAGTTTGGTTTGAATTACAAAAAAAAACTGTGATATTTTCCAGTTGACTTGTTAAATCATTGTCACCATACCCTTCCACCTGATTTATCTACCTCACATACTTTATTTCAATTGAGTTCTCTTAAATTCTATTATCTAATACTAGAAATCAGAGAGAAGCACCAGAATCATAATTCTAGATAGAAATTTTATGAAATATTTTTTTGTAAAGATGTTGAATTTGAATGTTCTCTGATTTTCCTCTAATCCTAAGAACTGGAAGTTCACTGAGAAACTTCATAATTGATAAGAGATTGCATTCCCAATTGACACAAAAGAAAATGTTAATTTTGCTAAATTTTTAATTAAATTTTCCTGATGAAAATGTAAACTAAATCAAAATGATTTTTTATGATTTTTGCCACAACTCCTCATTTGGGGGATAAAAAATGAGATCTCTGAAATTTTTACTTTAAATAATATATAGTATGTTTGAAAACTAATGACCATACAATGTATTTTTGTTTCCTAGACATCTAATAGATAATTTTACTTTTTCTTCTTGCAATTAAAATTCTCACCTACTCCTTATTCATCAATTATTAAGGAGAGTAAAAAGAGAGGAAGAACTAACATCATAAGAGTTTATAACTAAGAGGCAGGCATTATACTGGACACAGATAATAAAAA
Source organism: Leucopleurus acutus (assembly GCF_964270905.1). Lineage (NCBI taxonomy): Eukaryota > Metazoa > Chordata > Mammalia > Artiodactyla > Delphinidae > Leucopleurus > Leucopleurus acutus. Next base: position 25,160,517 of record NC_139159.1, on the reverse strand, counting down.
TGAATCAAGTAATATGTAGTAATAGTAGCTTTAAGTCATTTGCAAAGGATTAAAGTTTCACCCTAGATTTCTAAAATGTGGTCTCTATTTCAGTATCATTTCCATCACTGCTGAAATATTCTGGTGTTGTGCTAGAATCATATAATATAAGTCATTTTCCTTTCTTTTCCTTAGTAGCATTGAAATGTGTATATTTTAAAGTAACTATATTTTAATTAATTTTGATTTGCAGCTTCTTTTCAATCATAATAAATTTAGAAATTAATTAACTTGATGATAAGCTACAAAAATAGGATTAAATGAAAAGCTAATATCTAAAACCACATAAGAAATAAAATGTCATCTGTCATTTTAATTTAATGTCCCTTATCACTTAACTATCAAATAATATAGTTCTGACATTTAGAAGAAAGACAATATGCATAATAAATGTCAAGGCTTTTTTTCTCCCCTCCAGTACAACTTTATTTTCTAAAAACATAACAACAAAAATGCAGGTATCATGCAACTTGTTCTTTTCACACTATAAGCTTTGCCTAGAAACATGCATCAGCCAAACCTATCTGTTGCTTAGCAACCATCTGACAATTGTATGACTTAGATAACCTGGATATATTTCTGACTGTTAACCCTTATACAACTGAGGTAATTAAATACTTAGAAACTCTTAGGATTCCTAGGTAAAGAATATTGAAATGGAATTTAATTTTAACCTTCAATGATTTAATTAGATTGATTTTTTTTATTAAAAGAATTGAGGAATTGGAATAAACATGGCAAATAGTTTTCAAAATAATAATAAATTATTTTATAAAGCATGAAATAAGGCATCAACGTTCTCATCTAGTAGGCTTAAAAGTACACTGAGTAACTAGCAATTAAAACTTCAGTTTCTACCTTTATCATCTAATTTATATGCATGTTTTTCCAAAATGTCAATGTCGCAAAAAATTCTGAAAAATAGAATCATTGACATTAGCTCAGTTTTGTCAATGACAGACTTCTTTAGTGCTTAAAACAAAAATCATAAAGGTAAACAAAGAGATGTTAATCTGCCAAGCATTCAAGAAAACGTATTAATCTCTAATGTAAATATGAAGCAATAAAACTAAGGATTGCATATTTTAAAAATAGTTATACTTCAAAAATTACACTTACTGGATATATTATGCAAGCACTTGCAAATGAAGGATAAAGAGACAAGGAAACAAGAGACTAAAGTCTTTGTAAAGCAGTGACATTTAAATAACTACCATTTTCCCACTTCTTGAGGCTAAAAAATAACCAAATGCTTTGCTGAGCTCTCTGAAAACACTGTATCCTTAAAATGTTAATTGCCACTTTAGCAACCAAATGCTCAAATTTCTTCAAAAAATTTTAAGTAATTATAAATAGAATAATTTTCCTCATCACATTAGTCAAATTACTATTAAATTTTATATGGGTAGTAATAGGCAAAAAAAAAAAGTGTGTCTATGTGTCTGTGCACCTGTGTACGTACAGTAATTAAGAACAAGTAATTAAGAACAAAACCCGGGCGCGAGCCGCGGCTGAAAGCGCGGAATCCAGAGACGGGCGCGAGCCGCGGCTGAAAGCGCGGAATCCAGAGACGGGCGCAAGCCGCGGCTAAAAGCGCGGACCCCAGAGGCGGGCGGGAGACGTTAAGGCTGCTGCTGCCGCCACCGAGGGGCCTGTGTGCGAGCACAGGTCACTCTCCACACCCCTCTTCCGCGGAGCCTGTGCAGCCCGCCACTGCCAGGTTCCCGGGATCCAGGGACAACTTCCCCGGGACAGCGCACAGCGCGCCTCAGGCTGGTGCAAAGTCACGCCGGCCTTTGCCACCGCAGGCCCGCCCCGCACTCTGTGCCCCTCCGTCCCCGCCGGCCTGAGTGCGCCAGAGCCCCCAATCAGCGGCTCCTTTAACCCCATCCTGTCTGAGCAAAAAACAGACGCCCTCCAGCGATCTACACGCAGTGGCAGGGCCAAATCCAAAGCTTAGCCCTGGGAGCTGTGAGAACAAAGAAGAGAAAGGGAAATCTCTCCCAGCAGCCTCAGAAGCAACGGATTAAAGCTCCACAATCAACTTGATATACCTTCATCTATGGAATACCTGAATAGACAACCAATCATCCCAAATTAAGGAAGTGGACTTTAGGAGCAAGATCTATGATTTTTTCCCCTTTCCTCTTTTTGTGAGTGTGTATGTGTATGCTTCTGTGTGAGAGCTTGTCTGTATAGTCTTGCTTCCACCATTTGTCCTAGGGTTCTATCCGTCCATGTTTTTTTTAATTTTTTTTCTTAATAATTAATTTTAATAACAATATTATACTTTACCTTCGTTCTTTCTTTCTTTCTTTCCGTCCTTCCTTCCCTCCTTTAGACAACGAATCATCCCAAATTGAGGAGGTGGTCTCTGACAGCAAGATTTAGGATTTTTCCCCATTTACCTCTTTTAGTGAGGGTGTATGTGTATGCTTCTGTGTAAGATTTTGTCTGTATAGCTTTGCTGCCAACATTTGTCCTAAGGTTCTTTCCGTCCCTTTTTTTTTTTTTTCCTAAATAAGAATTTTTTAATTCAATAACTTTATTATACTTTATTTTATTTTTACTGTATCTTCTTTCTTTCTGTCTTTTTTCCTTCTTTCCCTCCTTCCTTCCTTCCTCCCTCCCTCCCTCCCTCCTTTCTTTCCTTCTTTCCTTCTTTCCTTCTTTGCTTCTTTCTTTCTTTCTTCCTTCCTTCCTACCCTCCTTTCCTTCTTTCTTTCCTCATACTTCTACTAATTCCCTCTACTTTTTCTCCCTTTTATCCTGAGCCGTGTGGATGAAAAGCTTTTGGTGCTCCAGCCAGGAGGCAGGGCTCTGCCTCTGAGGTAGGAGAGCCAAATTCAGGACACTGATCAACAAGAGACCTCCCAGCTCCACATAATATCAAACGGCGAAAATCTCCCAGAGACCTCCATCTTAACACCAGCACCCAGCTTCACTCAACGACCAGCAAGCCACAGTGCTGGAAAACCTATGCCAAACAACTAGCAAAACAGGAACACAACCTCACCCATTAGCAGAGAGGCTGCCTAAAATCATAATAAGGCCACAGACACCCCCAAACACACCACCAGACGTGAATCTGCCCACTAGAGAGAAAAGATCCAGCCTCATCCACCACAACACAGGCACTAGTCCCCTCCACCAAGAAGCCTACACAACCCACTGAACCAACCTTAGCCACTGGAGACAGACATCAAAAACAGGAGGAACTACGAACCTGCAGCCTGCAAAAAGGAGACCCCAAACACAGTAAGATAAGCAAAATGAGAAGACAGAAAAACACACAGCAGATAAAGGAGCAAGATAAAAATGCACCAGACCTAACAAATGAAGAGGAAATAGGCAGTCTACATGAAAGAGAATTCAGAATAATGATAGTAAGGTTGATCCGAAATCTTGGAGATAGAATGGACAATAGACTGGACAAAATGCAAGAATCAGTTAACAAGGACCTAGAAGAACTAAAGATGAAACAAGCAACGATGAACAACACAATAAATGAAATTAAAAGTACTCTAGATGGGATCAATAGCAGAATAACTGAGGCAGAAGAACGGATAAGTGACCTGGAAGATAAAATAGTGGAAATAACTACTGCAGAGCAGAATAAAGAAAAAAGAATGAAAAGAACTGAGGACAGTCTCAGAGACCTCTGGGACAACATTAAATGCACCAACATTGGAATTATAGGGGTTCCAGAAGAAGAAGAGAAAAAGAAAGGGACTGAGAAAATATTTGAAGAGATTATAGTTGAAAACTTCCCTAACATGGGAAAGGAAATAGTTAATCAAGTCCAGGAAGCACAGAGAGTCCCATACAGGATAAATACAAGGAGAAATACGCCAAGACACATATTAATCAAACTGTCAAAAATTAAATACAAAGAAAGCATATTAAAAGCAGCAAGGGAAAAACAACAAATAACACATAAGGGAATCCCCATAAGGTTAACAGCTGATCTCTCAGCAGAAACCCTACAAGCCAGAAGGGAGTGGCAGGACATACTGAAAGTGATGAAGGAGAAAAACATGCAGCCAAGACTACTCTACCCAGCAAGGATCTCATTCAGATTTGATGGAGAGATTAAAACCTTTACAGACAAGCAAAAGCTGAGAGAGTTCAGCACCACAAAACCAGCTTTACAACAAATGCTAAAGGATCTTTTCTAGGCAAGAAACACAAGAGAAGGAAAAGACCTATAATAACGAACCCAAAACAATTTAGAAAATGGGAATAGGAACATACATATCGATAATTACCTTAAATGTAAATGGACTAAATGCTCCCACCAAAAGACACAGATTAGCTGAATGGATACAAAAACAAGACCCTTATATATGCTGTCTACAAGAGACCCACTTCAGACCTAGAGACACATACAGACTGAAAGTAAGGGGATGGAAAAAGATATTCCATGCAAATGGAAGCCAAAAGAAAGCTGGAGTAGCAATTCTCATATCAGACAAAATAGACTTTAAAATAAGGACTATTAAAAGAGACAAAGAAGGACACTACATAATGATCAAGGAATCGATCCAAGAAGAAGATATAACAATTGTAAATATTTATGCACCCAACATAGGAGCACCTCAATACATAAGGCAAATACTAACAGCCATAAAAGGGGAAATCGACAGTAACACATTCATAGTAGGGGACTTAAACACCCCACTTTCACCCATGGACAGATCATCCAAAATGAAAATAAATAAGGAAACACAAGCTTTAAATGATACATTAAACAAGATGGACTTAATTGATATTTATAGGACACTCCATCCAAAAACAACAGAATACACATTTTTCTCAAGTGCTCATGGAACATTCTCCAGGATAGATCATATCTTAGGTCACAAATCAAGCCTTGGTAAATTTAAGAAAATTGAAATTGTATCAAGTATCTTTTCTGACCACAACGCCATGAGACTAGATATCAATTACAGGAAAAGATCTGTAAAAAATACAAACACATGGAGGCTAAACAATACACTACTTAATAATGAAGATATCACTGAAGAAATCAAAGAGGAAATCAAAAAATACCTAGAAACAAATGACAATGGAGACACAACGACCCAAAACCTGTGGGATGCAGCAAAATCAGTTCTAAGGGGGAAGTTTATAGCAATACAAGCCCACCTTAAGAAGCAGGAAACATCTCGAATAAACAACCTAACCTTGCACCTCAAGCAATTAGAGAAAGAAGAACAAAAAAACCCCAAAGCTGGCAGAAGGAAAGAAATCATAAAAATCAGATCAGAAATAAATGAAAAAGAAATGAAGGAAACAATAGCAAAGATCAATAAAACTAAAAGCTGGTTCTTTGAGAAGATAAACAAAATAGATAAACCACTAGCCAGACTCATCAAGAAAAAAAGGGAGAAGACTCAAATCAATAGAATTAGAAATGAAAAAGGAGAGGTAACAAGTGACACTGCAGAGATAAAAGAGATCATGAGAGATTACTACAAGCAACTCTATGCCAATAAAATGGACAATCTGGAAGAAATGGACAAATTCTTAGAAATGCACAACCTGCCAAGACTGAATCAGGAAGAAATAGAAAATATGAACAGACCAATCACAAGCACTGAAATTGAAACTGTGATTAAAAACCTTCCAACAAAGAAAAGCCCAGGACCAGATGGCTTTACAGGAGAATTCTATCAAACATTTAGAGAAGAGCTAACACCTATCCTTCTCAAACTCTTCCAAAATATAGCAGAGGGAGGACCACTCCCAAACTCCTTCTACGAGGCCACCATCACCTTGATACCAAAACCAGACAAGGATGTCACAAAGAAAGAAAACTACAGGCCAATATCACTGATGAACATAGATGCAAAAATCCTCAACAAAATACTAGCAAACAGAATCCAACAGCACATTAAAAGGATCATACACCATGATCAAGTGGGGTTTATTCCAGGAATGCAAGGATTCTTCAATATACGCAAATCTATCAATGTGATAAACCATATTAACAAATTGAAGGAGAAAAACCATATGATCATCTCAATAGATGCAGAGAAAGCTTTTGACAAAATTCAACACCCATTTATGATAAAAACCCTGCAGAAAGTAGGCATAGAGGGAACTTTCCTCAACATAATAAAGGCCATATATGACAAGCCCACAGCAAACATCATCCTCAATGGTGAAAAACTGAAAGCATTTCCACTAAGATCAGGAACAAGACAAGGTTGCCCACTCTCACCACTATTATTCAACATTGTTTTGGAAGTTTTAGCCACAGCAATCAGAGAAGAAAAGGAAATAAAAGGAATCCAAATCGGAAAAGAAGAAGTAAAGCTGTCACTGTTTGCAGATGACATGATCCTATACATAGAGAACCCTAAAGATGCTACCAGAAAACTACTAGAGCTAATCAATGAATTTGGTAAAGTGGCAGGATACAAAATTAATGCACAGAAATCTCTGGCATTCCTATATACTAATGATGAAAAATCTGAAAGTGAAATCAAGAAAACACTCCCATTTACCATTGCAACAAAAAGAATAAAATATCTAGGAATAAACCTACCTAAGGAGACAAAAGACCTGTATGCAGAAAATTATAAGACACTGATGAAAGAAAATAAAGATGATACAAATAGATGGAGAGATATACCATGTTCTTGGATTGGAAGAATCAACATTATGAAAATGACTCTACTACCCAAAGCAATCTATAGATTCAATGCAATCCCTATCAAACTACCACTGGCATTTTTCACAGAACTAGAACAAAAAATTTCACAATTTGTATGGAAACACAAAAGACCCCGAATAGCCAAAGCAATCTTGAGAACGAAAGAAGGAACTGGAGGAATCAGGCTCCCTGACTTCAGACTATACTACAAAGCTACAGTTATCAAGACGGTATGGTACTGGCACAAAAACAGAAAGATAGATCAATGGAACAGGATAGAAAGCCCAGAGATAAACCCATGCACATATGGACACCTTATCTTTGATAAAGGTGGCAGGAATGTACAGTGGAGAAAGGACAGCCTCTTCAATAAGTGGTGCTGGGAAAACTGGACAGGTACATGTAAAAGTATGAGATTAGATCACTCCCTAACACCATACACAAAAATAAGCTCAAAATGGATTAAAGACCTAAATGTAAGGCCAGAAACTATCAAACTCTTAGAGGAAAACATAGGCAGAACACTCTATGACATAAATCACAGCAAGATCCTTTCTGACCCACCTCCTAGAGTAATGGAAATAAAAACAAAAATAAACAAATGGGACCTAATGAAACTTCAAAGCTTTTGCACAGCAAAGGAAACCATAAACAGGACCAAAAGACAACCCTCAGAATGGGAGAAAATATTTTCAAATGAAGCAACCGACAAAGGATTAATCTCCAAAATTTACAAGCAGCTCATGCAGCTCAATAACAAGAAAACAAACAACCCAATCCAAAAATGGGCAGAAGACCTAAATAGACATTTCTCCAAAGAAGATATACAGACTGCCAACAAACACATGAAAGAATGCTCAACATCATTAATCATTAGAGAAATGCAAATCAAAACTACAATGAGATATCATCTCACACCAGTCAGAATGGCCATCATCAAAAAATCTACAAACAATAAATGCTGGAGAGGGTGTGGAGAAAAGGGAACACTCTTGCACTGCTGGTGGGAATGTGAATTGGTTCAGCCACTATGGAGAACAGTATGGAGGTTCCTTAAAAAACTACAAATAGAACTACCATATGACCCAGCAATCCCACTACTGGGCATATACCCTGAGAAAACCAAAATTCAAAAAGAGTCATGTACCAAAATGTTCATTGCAGCTCTATTTACAATAGCCCGGAGATGGAAACAACCTAAGTGCCCGTCATCGGATGAATGGATAAAGAAGATGTGGCACATATATACAATGGAATACTACTCAGCCATAAAAAGAAACGAAATTGAGCTATTTGTAATGAGGTGGATAGACCTAGAGTCTGTCATACAGAGTGAAGGAAGTCAGAAAGAAAAAGACAAATACCGTATGCTAACACATATATATGGAATTTAAGGAAAAAAATGTCATGAAGAACCTAGGGGTAAAGCAGGAATAAAGACGCAGACCTCCTAGAGAACGGACTTGAGGTTATGGGGAGGGGGAAGGGTGAGCTGTGACAGGGCGAGAGAGAGTCATGGGCATATACACACTAACAAACGTAGTAAGGTAGATAGCTAGTGGGAAGCAGCCGCATGGCACAGGGATATTGGCTCGGTGCTTTGTGACAGCCTGGAGGGGTGGGATAGGGAGGGTGGGAGGGAGGGAGACGCAACAGGGAAGACATATGGGAACATATGTTTATGTATGACTGATTCACTTTGTTATAAAGCAGAAACTAACACACCATTGTAAAGCAATTATACCCCAATAAAGATGTTAAAAAAAAAAAAAAAAGAACAAAACCAACTGGTTACTCACATATTTCATTTTTTTAATGATTAGTCATTTATCATTAAGGATATTTTCCTATTATGGTAGAATAAATTTATTATAAAAATCAATTTATTAAACCCCATGTGAAAAAGCACATTCATATGTAAATTAGCTAAGTGTCTGCAATATAGAAAAATGATCCCTACTAACTACAGAAAATATCTTTGATTCTTCAGGGATAAAATATTATATTTAACTGTAAAAGCATTTTAAAATATATGAAGTATCAGTTTAAAAACAATGAAATCAATAAATCAATATATATCATTCAGTTAATTTATAAAGTTGTAAATGTAGTTCACTTGATGGTTTTTATTTCAATAAAATTTTATTAGAGTTCTTTTTTTGTTGTTTTTGGTTTTTTGGTGGCGGGCCTCTCTGTTGTGGCCTCTCCTGTTACAGAGCACAGGCTCCGGACGCGCAGGCTCAGCGGCCATGGCTCACGGGCCCAGCCGCTCTGCGGCATGTGGGATCTTCCCGGACCGGGGCACGAAGAACCCACGCCCCCTGAATTGGCAGGAGGACTCCCAACCACTGCGCCACCAGGGAAGCCCTTTGTTAGAGTTCTTTTAACAAATTTTAAATTGTATAACTTGGAAGATAATAGGAGAAAAATTAAGATTACCAAAAAGTCTAAGAGTTTTTTATCAAATGGAAAACGAAAGAATGGTAACTAAAAGAAAAATCAGAGCAATTCAGGAAGTTTGTTGTTATTTTTATTATAGAGGAAAAAAGAATATTCTTGAAGGTAACGAGGAAGAATAAGAGCAATAATAACAAAGAAGAAAAAGATATCATTGACAGAATGGGAGGATGATTATTGTGGAAGTAAATCTGAGAAGAGAAAAGAAGGGAAAGCTTCCAAAATACAGGTGGAAGAACATCATCTGGTACTGGGATTAAGCAGTGACAGTTAACGTAGGGACTCATTTTATGTATTGAATTGAACGTTGTGGAGGGAGGGTTATAGAGATGTAAGTTTAACCTTGGCTTTTTCCCTTTACTTGGTTGTAGCCAGGAGGGTCTTTTACTTTCTCAAAGATGAAGGAAAGACAAACAATCTTCCCATTACAAAATATCCAGTGTAGTCTGACCAAAGTCCATCCATGGAAGACTTTGTCTGCAGCAGTCATGGCTGTGTTCCAGCTGTGCCACAGTATGAACATCCACTGGTGGGTGGGAGAGGAGTCAACATAGCTGGAAAGGAGCCAAGAGCAGTTAGAGCAAAAGCATCTTCGCACTCTCTGGTGGAAATGCCTTCCACTAAACGCCATACGCTCCGTGCTTATGCAAATACAAAGGATGTAGACAAGTAGAACACTGATTCTATAGGACAAGAAGGGAAAAGAAATTAAGTTCTAATGAACACAGACTTTATTCCAGGTGCTTTAAAATTGAAGAAGGTTATTACCATTGAATTTTGATATCAGATAATTTCAAGTGCCAGTTTAGGCTTTGCAACTCCATACTCATGTGAACTTGGGCAAGTTACTGAATCTTTATGAAACTAGATTTTCTCTATGAATTGAGAAGAGCAATATCTTATTAAAATGAAATGATGATGTATGTAAAGCACTTAAGTAGTACCTGGCGCATATAAGTACTTAAAGGGGAAAACTATGTAATTGGTGGCTACAGGATGGAGCCAATATTTTGCACTTATAAACACATTCTCATTCAGATATTCTGATACTATGAAAATAAGAAATACAAGAGACTTTCATTTGGCATATGCTCTGCACTCATTTTGAGTATATTAACTCATTTATAGTCTCAAAAACCTTTGTGAAGTAAATACAATTATGGTAACTTACTAAATGAGAAGGCTGTGACTAAAATAATCTTTGTAACTTATCAAAGTTATCTAATAATTTTTAGAACCTATTCTGTGCCAGGTATTTTTCTAGATGTTCAGTACACAGAAGTCAATAACTAAGGCAGAATGAAGGCAAAAAGCACTAGTCTCCAAACCTGGGCTTTGTTTTATTCCAATGCCTCTGTTCCTTTCATATGCGACTTTCTAATTTGAAACAGCTAAAATGCCCTTTTCCCTGGTGGTGAGCAACAAAGACAATTCTAACAAGACAGCCACAGTTTTAATCAGCATAAAATATCTAAACCACAGATTGAACAGGTTTAGTGTATAAAATTCCAGAGGAAAGTTAATGAAACCAGAATGTTGAATATGGTTGCATATATATTCAGCCATAATTGGGCAGGAATAAATGTTGGTTTTATATAAGCAATCAAGCTAAAATAATTATATTGTTTTAATGTTTGTAAGGATTCAAGATAAAGGTTAATAGAATAGCTCATGCATTCAATGCATATTTATTGAACACCTCCTAAGTGCCAAAGTGTAATTCCTAACTCCTAAATTAGGAATTACAAAAGGAAAGATGAGCAAGACTTAGAGTCTTGTTTAGGATGTAAGTAAGCAGGCAATGAGGATGAAGTGTGATAGGTGCTAGGATGGGGATGAACATGGAGCTATAGAAGCAGGTGAGAGAGTAAGAATGCAATCTCATCAGGACCCAGGGTCATAGAAATTTTTCTTGAGAAAAAGGTGTCCAGAATGAGATTAGAAGTGTGTGATGGCTACTTTTGTGTGTCAACTTGACTGGGCCATAGGGTTACCAGATAGTTGGTTAAACATTATTTTAGGTATGTCTCTGAGGGTGTTTCTGGATCAGATTAACACCTGAGTCTATAGAGTGGAAAAAAGCAGATTGCTCTCTCCAGTTTGGATGGGTTTCATCTAATCCATTGAAGTCCTGAATAGAACAAGAAGGCTGAGTACAGGAGAATTCACTCTCTCTACCTGTCTTTGAGCTTGGACATTGGTCCTCTGCCTTTGAACTCAGACTGAGACTGGCACTTAGACCATCAGTGCTCTTGGGTCTTCAACTGACTGACTGCAGATCTTGGGACTTCTCAGCCTCCATAATCATGTGAGGCAATTCCTTATAATAAATTGTATCTTATTGGTTCTGTTTCTCTGGAGAACCCTAACTAATACAAAGAGCGAATAATAAAAATGGAGTAGAGAGAGAATCTCAGACAAGGAAAATGGAAGGGTAAATCTCTGAAGCAAGATAGTGAATAATCTATTCAAGAAACTGGAAGAAGTTCAGTGGAGCTGTAACAGGGATGCTAGGGAGGAAGAGCATAGAGATAAAGCCAGTGTAGGCAGCTAGAACGATATCATAAAGGAAACTGTAAACCATGTTGAGGAGTTTTAACTTCAATTTTAGGGCAGAGGGAATGTTTTAGGCATGGGAGTGACATGATATAAATAATTCTGTGCCTACATTTGTTTCTATGCAAGAAGCAGGCTACTGAATCAGATGCTGTTGCAGTAAAATGGGTAAATGATGCTGACGGCCTAAAAAGTGGTAGGGCCGTGGAGATGAAGAGAAGGAAATAGATTCAACTAAGGAGGTAGGATTCAAAAGATGCAATGATTGATTGAACATGGAGGCTGTTTATAGAGAAGGAGGCATTTGAATGATACCTAGTCTTCCTAAAACATAAGCAAACATGGGTGGTGGTACCTTTCATTAACAGTTATGTGGAGGAAAATTAATGAGTTCAGCTCTTCGTAACTGTGGTTGAAATGTCTTTAGTAATGAACAGTAGGCAGTTCAGAATGTAGGCATGGAATTCAAGAGAAAGACCTGGGTTGATCATATAGATCCAGAAGTCTTTGGAGCGTTACAACTGTAGCCCTTGGAGAGAATGAGATCCTCTCAGTGAGAGCACTCACATGTCATCTTATATAGTAAACTGACTAAATATTTTAAAATGTGTAGAAGAGTCAAGGCACTTCATACATTTGCTTTCCATTATTAATACAATGTTGCTGGCAGGGAGAAGATTTTATAGTAACCTGGCAACAAATGCTAAAAGTCATTCTGTGGCAATAGCCCATATAGGAAAAAACAATTAGGGAAGGGAACAGCCAGCATTGATAATAAAATATGAGAAATTATTATAACTAGGATTACTTAAAGCAGGTATTCAAGAATGTTGATATCAAATAAGATGCATTTTCAAAGAAAGTACCAACCATATATTTAATGAACGCACAAGCGGTCATGGCTTATTCCATTTTCTTCAAAATGTATTTGAACAATATATCTATCCACCTGCAGTGAACTCTGACTACGAACTTTATCTCAAGGTGAAATCTGAAGTTCTTTTTTCAAAAAATTTCATATCATTAATGAAATAAAATTGTACCTTGATGGTAATCCCACAGCAGATTCCATGCATCATGTTACATTCAATTACTGTTATGTTGGTCAAACACCAATATACACTATTACTACAATGGATCAGGGCTTCCCTGGTGGCGCAGTGGTTGAGAATCTGCCTGCTAATGCAGGGGACACAGGTTTGAGCCCTGGTCTGGAAGGATCCCACATACTGTGGAGCAACTAAGCCCGTGCGCCACAACTACTGAGCCTGCATGTCTGGAGCCTGTGCTCCACAACAAGAGAGGCCCGCACACTGCAATGAAGAGTGGCCCTCACTTGCCACAACTAGAGAAAGCCCTCATACAGAAACAAAGACCCAACACAGCAAAAATAAATAAAATAAATTAATTTAAAAAAAGAAAAAAAACCTTTAAAAAAAATACAATGGATCAGTCATAAGGCCACATAGTGAATCTAAAAAATCAATATCTTAACGACTCATTATAGAGTATATATTGCTCTTTAAAATTGTGTTTCTTAAATACTATCTGAATAAGACAAATATGGCCTCATTTTTCTTCCTTTCCAACTTTTCTGAATCATTTAACTGTAATTGTTCTTCCACTTTACCTGTTTTTCTCTTTTCACCCTTAGGAACTCAGCCTCCTGAAAACACATCAAAAACCCCAGTTCCTGGACAAAACATTCTCAGCCTACCTTTAGAGGAGAAAAATAAATACATTTGACATTGAAAGCATAAAGAACTTCATAGGAAATGTAGTCAGGAAAAGTTGGGGTGGCAATACATGGGTAATAACTTTAATAATGACTAGTATTTGTTGAGTAACACTGTATGACAGACACTCGGCCATATACTTTACTTGCTAATTAAACCAAAAATATAAATAATAAAGCATGTGGGAGAGAAGAAATGAAGTAAAAGGAAATACCATTTGTTGAACATCAACATTGTATCAAAATCTTTGTACATATTATTAAATTTACTCTTCTCAGCAAACTTATCAGGTGAAACTGGGATTCAAAGCCAGATCTTTTAGCCAACAAGTCCTCATGCTTTCTCCTGACTATGCGGCTTTGACCTATGTCCTGTAGCCTCATGGGGAAGGGAGAGGCCTTGATCCTAATGTAACCCAAAACCATGCTGCTGGGGAAACTATCAAGAGACAAAAAAACAAACAAACAAACAAAAAAAAAACTGATGGCTTCCTGAATAAAGGAAAGCAAAACAAAAAAGAGCATGTAGTCAATGATATAGCCAATATATATCCAAATTAAGAGCCAATGAGGAATTTTCAATAGCGAAAAATGAGATGCTGCTATTTTGAACAGGACAGTAAGTGTACTCACACATTTTGGAATATGGAAGATCATCATTTTTGATAAAGAAGGATCTTCAGCAGGAAAGTAACTAGAAGACACATTCCTAGCTAGGACCTTTCAATAAAATCATTTTAAATGATTATATTTTTAAAGGATCTAGTGATAGTTTGAAATATGATATGTAAACATGGTTACTTTTAGTTGCATTTAAAGACTAAATGATTGGTGAACTTGGCCTAAAATTAAAAAAAAAACATATTAGTGAAAGGCCAGATCTTGTCTTACATATATGTAGAAATAAACCACATAGCTATAATTCCAGCATTCTAGGGAAGCAGACAAAATCAGAGGGTAACTAAGAGCCAACTTCTGTTCCACAGATCAAGAAAAACTGGACCTCAGATCCACCATGTCATGGAAGAAACTTTAAAGAGAAGACATAATTCTAATTCTCATTATTGTCCCTGGACTTTTAAAAGATGTTCTATGAAATAAAAGTAGAGGCCAAGACTTCTCCCATAATAGATGTACACAGAGAAATGGCATTGAACATTAGGGCTAGGAAAAGAGATAATCAGTTTTCCCATTAATGTCAGATAAACGAATGTGGAATTTTCTTCAGGGTATATTATTGAAAGAATATCTAGAAGAACACAGGTACTTCCATGAGTCACTATTTTTTCATTGGGGGTGGTGGCGATAAAATTGTAACCCTAAACTGCATGTCTCTCATTCTAGTTAAAATAGGATTGCCATTGGAATTTCATTTTAGAGGACTAGAAATTGACAGATTAGAAGATGAGATGAAAATTTTGCTTGACTGATAGTACAGTGATCTGGAGCACAATGTTAAAGGAGCACCAAAAACAGATCCTGTTGGAGTTGGTTCCCTTCATTGACTTGTTAGCAAATATAAAAATCATATCTGAACTGAAAACTGCTACCCCAAATACATCTACTTGAAGAAAAGGAGGTCATTAATGGTGATACCACTAAATTGCAAAATTCTCTTCCATCATTCCATTAATTTCCCTTAAATTTGCAGGAGTGTAATTTAACTAACCTTAAATTTATAGTCTTAATTAATATTAAAGATATTTTAAAATGCAAAAATAAAATTCATCAATTTTGTCAAGGTTGCCATAGTTTTTTTCTTTAAAGAAACAAAAAGGAGAAAGTTACTTAAAATAGAGAACAGAATTTAAATAGCCATACCTATCTACATCTACAAATATCTACAACTGCATATATATTATATAATGAATTGATATTCACCCTAGCTTTTCCTTGTTTTAATGCATTCCATGTTTGTTCCCCATCAGCTAATTCAAATGCCTAGAGTTTTCCTTTTTTGTAGAAAAGATCTCTTGACATTATGCTTTTGACTGAATGACATTCGGAGTTCATACCCACAGACACACCAAAAAAAAAAAAAAAGTAAAAAAAAATGACATGATAAAATCAAAGTTTAATATCCTTTTGATAATTTCACAATTTCAGAGTCCATGGAATTTGCTGCACGTCTGACAGTTTAATCTTATGAACTACAGCATGTTCCTTTTTTTAATTATGGAAATTTTCAAACATACACAAATGTAAGAAAATAGTATAGTAAAGACACATTTTATCTACTACTTAACAGTTATTAACATTTACCAAGCTTAGTATGTCTTTTAAAGTTGCATGCCCTTATAAAAGAAAATAAACTTTGAACCACAAAGTAATAAACTTACCATTATATTTTATGATTATATTTAAACTGAATCCCATAAACCTAAGAGTTTAATATATTGCCCTTTCACTAAACTCTTGGGTTTATGGGATCTACTTTAAACCTAAATTTTATATATATAGTTATAAATATATTTATACATATCTCTTCTACCTTCTTTCTTAAAGAATGAAATATTTAGTGAATGGTGATTTCAACTGGAAAACATAATACTGGAGGTCAGGTTCTGGTTCCACCAAAACAGACCAGATAAACCTTTGCAAGTCACTTACTTTTTAAATTTTCTGGCATCAGTTTTCTCTGTTCCAGGTTTAAGAAGTTAACATCACTTCCAACGCTAAGATCTTGTGATTTCCAGAGAGTACAGTTTAGTAGTAAGCATACCAAAATTATCACTATTATTTGAGATATTGCTGTAATTTACATGGCTTTACCACAAATTTTCATTTTTTCTTTTGTTAAAAGAGGCAAATTTAAGTTGTTCAAATGTGCAGAATATATGTGAACTAAAGGCAAAATTAAGTGATAACCAGGAAATGTGTTGTACACCCCATCAGAAAATAAAACTTTTTTATTATTATTTCAATATGTCATAAGGAGAATTCTTGAAGAATGTGGTAGGCATTTCTGCAAACTCTTCCATCAGTAGTATAAGACTGCAAAAGAATATATAAGTGAGATTGGAATTCATGGCATGAAAAAAAAACACTGAGTGGGTGTTCCCAAATCTGAGGACAGAGAAGGATATTCTCCCCAGACTGAAGGAAAAGACTAACTTTGAAGATCCCATTACAAAATCAAATAGGAATTTGTGTTCCTTTTCTTTGTTGCAGTAGCCACAGATTTGATGGCTTAAACAACAAATTATTATCTTGCATGATTTATTATCTGTAGTCAGAAGATTAACACTGATCTCACAGGGCTAATACCAAGGTGTTCATGAGGCTATCTTTCTTTCTGCAGGCTCTAGGGGAAAACTCCTTTCCTGCTCATTCTTGTGTTAGCATAATTCAGTCCAATGCAGTTGTAAGACTGAAGACTTTATGTCGTTCTGGCTATAAATATCTGGGAGGACTCTAAGCTCCCAGAGGCCTTTCTCCAGTCCTTGCACATAGAACACTACATGTTTGAACCAACAATGGGGTGACAAGTCCTTTTCACATGGCCATCTCTCTCTTACACAGCCAGGAAAGATTCTCTGAATTTAAGGACTCATGTGATAAGATCAGGCACATCTGGATAATCCAGAATATTCTCCCAATCTCAAGGTCCATAACCTTTATCACATCTGCAAATTAAGGTAACATAGTCATAAATTCCGGGGATTAGGGCATGTTATACAAAAATTAATTCAAAATGGATCATAGAACTGATTGTGAGAAGTAAAACATTAAAACTCTTAGGAGAAAATACGAGTAAATCTTTGTGACTTTCAATTAGGTTATAGATTCTTAGATATGCAAGCAACCAAACAAAAAGCAGATAAATTGATCTTTATAAAAAATAAAAACTTTTGTTCTTTAAGGGATACCATTG
Organism: Leucopleurus acutus; assembly: GCF_964270905.1. Lineage (NCBI taxonomy): Eukaryota > Metazoa > Chordata > Mammalia > Artiodactyla > Delphinidae > Leucopleurus > Leucopleurus acutus. Next base: position 25,143,195 of record NC_139159.1, on the reverse strand, counting down.
AGAAAGTAAAAATACAACCCACAGGATGGGAGAAAATATCTGTAAATCACATGTCTGATAAGGGACTTGCATTCAGAATATATAAAGACCTTTTACAAGTCAACAATAAAAAATAATGCAATTAAAAATAGGCAAGGAATTTGAGTAGGCATTTCTCCACAGATCATATACAAATAGCTAATAAGCCATGGAAATATGTGCAATCACCATTAGCCATCAGAGATAAACAAATCAAAACCACAAGACACCACTTCATACCTACTAGATTGGCTATGATCAAAAAGACAGATAAAAACAAGTGTTTGGTGAGGATGTAGAGAAACTGGAAAAGTCATATACTGCTGGTAGGTATAGAAAACAGTCTGGTGATTCCTCACATGGTTAAACAGAGTTGCCATATGATCCAGCAATTTCTCCCAGCCAAGAGAAATAAAAACATATATCCACACAAAAACTTGGACATGAATGTTTATATAGCAGCATTTTTCATAATAGTCAAAATGTGGAGACAGCCCAAATGTCCACTAACTGATGAATGGACAAATCTATTTATTAATAGATAATAAAATCTGACTTATGTAGATAGAGGAATATTATTTGTCAATAAAATGTACAATGTAATGAAGTGATCTATGCTATAACATAGATGAAAGTCAAAAGCATTATCCCCATAATGAAGTAAAAGAAGTCAGTCACAATAGACCACCTGTTGTGTATGAAACAATGTTAGTCAAATTTTGGAAACAAATATGTTAATTGTTGCCTAAGGGTGGGGTGTCTGGGATGAGGGTACAGGGGTTTTTTTTTTTAATTAATGGTACAGGGTTTCTTTTTTGAATGATGAAAATGAACTAAAGTTAGATTATTATGACAACTGTGCAACTGTGGATATCCTAAAATTAATATAAGAAATTCATTGAATTATATACTTTAAATAAAGGGTGAATTATATGGTATGTAAATTATACCTCATTAGAACATTTTTGAAAAGTGTCTACTATAGATTTGTGATCAGCAACCTGGCTTTTTTGTATACTGATTTCATTTAAAAGTAAATCTCTAGTGCTTCATCATTATTATGTTTGCCATAGATTTTGAGAGAAACCCAACTCAGATCTTATGTCCTTCAAAAAGAATTTTCAGACAACTCTAGGCTTGAATCATGTCTTCCTCTTTGAGTGCCTTTGGTAATTACTGTCTGCCTCATGGATGTAAAGATAATAATCCTTTGTGTTCTAATATTGCTTAATACTAAACAACCTTCAAAGAGTAAAATGAATGTCCATAAAACTTCCCAGGCTATACCAGCATAGAATGAGCTACTTCACCTTTAAATACCCATGGCAGCCATTTAGCATGTAGCACCAAATGGATTTAAAACAGCTTTTGCATGATTATCAATTAATTTTATGTATCTTTTATAATTGGATCTTATTTCTCTTATTAAACTTCTCATGGGTGTAGACTGTATTTATTTGCATTTCCATGAAGCTTAAACATAAGTCCTCAATAAATATTAGTCAAATTGATATAACATAGTTCTGGAAAGGCTTGGACTATCATTACCACCCCAGTGTTTATACTGGATTTAGCACTTCTTCCAAGTGTCTGTAGGACACACATTTTTTCAAAGGTGAGGCAATATGAATTGAGAGAATTGGGTTAATCAGTGTGAGCCTGGGATGGGAGACTCTGCTGTACTCATCAATTAGTACAACTTCAAAGTTAGCAAACTAGTCTTGGAGATGAGGGCCTATGGATTTCCCGTACATCTGGAAATGAGCACATCCTTGTTTTCCTTTCAACTTTTTTTTTTTTAATTTGAACATTCTGTTTTAATGGTCAACTGTTTTAGCTCCAATTTCGTGCAACCTCAGAATCAAACCAATTTTAAGAGGCTATTTTTGAGGTAAGTCAGGCCTATACTTCTCATTTTGAAGGTGAACAAAGAAAAGAATGAATCATCCACCAGCTTCGTGTCGTGAACTGATAGTACTGTGGTTAAACCTTCCCAATTGTGTTCTATTGATTGAGCAACTAAACTCTGCTCTACCTGCTTTGCTTTCCCCTTTTCACAGAAGACTTTTCACTTAATGAACTGGTTCCTGAGATGTGAATTGTTGCCATGCCTTGAGCTGCTGAGTTAAAAATATCCAGACTTTATCAATAAGAATTATAAGTTAGGTTTTTTCACTCTGCCAGTATCACCATAAAAATGTGAATAACATCTTTAGATCAAATAGTACGCAAAAGAAACTTTAGCAATAAAAATTAATAGTGTATCCATTTACTGCCTCATGGTCTGCTGCTTATTGAATTAGTCCAGTTGCTAGGGATAAAATCATAAATCTTACTAAAGAAAATAACATAAAAATTTATTTGTTTATGATCTTTCAATACAAAGAGAGGAATCAAATCTCTCATTTGAAAACCATTTTTCAAAAATATAACAGAACACAGAATAAAAAAGCAATTTATCTTCACTCAGTATGATATGTTAAGACTGCAGGAATAAGGCAAAGAAACTCTCCACTATGTTCAGTTTTTCAAGGTGAAAGAAAATCCTTGTCAAATCCCAGCAGTGAAAGGAAATGAGGAACGATTATTAATAACACTGTTGGCGGGTCAAAATAAACCTTGAAATCTAAACAATCTTCCATCATACAGAAAGCACATGAATCTATTAGTGAGTCACATAAATACCTGGTGGCTCCTATTGCTCTTAAGTACATATAATACTTTAGCTTCTCCAGTAGTCATTTAATAATTCTAAATCAACATTGCTCATATACTGTCCCATACAGTTACAGGTGTAAGTAAAGTTTCTAGCTACATAAACTAAATATCATTAATGCTTGGCATGCCGTATTTTGGAGAACTATTTGGATTACTATGCTTCCCCCTAAACAAATAAGCAAATACCATCACAAATATCCTCCCCTGGAATCTTTCGCCTGATTAACAAATTCTTAAACATTATTTTTCTTTTTTACCTTTGATTCATAGGTTGGGGGATCATAAATGGTGTCCCCTCCGAAATAGGATACTTATGTTCCATTTGGGATTGCTCAAATTTGAACATTCATTTTTCCTAATAAGAAAATTATAGTTTAAGAGAGAATTCTCACCCTATCAAATTGTACAAATTAGGGTAACACTAGCTGTTGTTAACAAATGTATCCCCAAATGATCCAAACAATTTAGATTATTTTGTATTTCACAATATTATTGGAAATGTAAATGTGCTGGCACAATAATGCTCATCCATGTAATAATTCAGGGACCCAGGCTCATAGCACCTCTGCAATCTTCAAGGTCACCACTGACTAATTATCTCCATCCCCACAGGCATGAAGGGAATGAAACAAGGGCTGCACACAAGAGGACTGGAAGAGGCAAGCAGTACCTCCTTGCATGTTACTCTGGCTAGAATTCAGGTTGAGAAATAAGATCTTGCTATGTACCCAGAAAGCAAAGGGAATACATATTTTGATGACCAACTAGTTGTTTCTCTCACAGTTATATAACTTAAACCTTTGAGTTTTTTATACTTTATGAAAAATGAATGTTTATATTCCATAAAAATCTGACCAATTAGGTCATTTATAGACTTGACATAAATTCAGAATGCTTTATCTGATGTAATGTATTTTATGATGCATTATAACCATTTCTTAGATAAGAAAACTTGGGCTCAAAGAAGTTGTGTGACTTGATCTGAGGTCACAAGTTTACATCACCATAACTACAAGCCTAGCTTTTCTACCAGACGTTTTCAGTATCCTCAGTGAAATACCAAGAACACAAATAAAGTAGTGTCTACTTTGCATCAAATCTACTGATTGATCTTTTCTTCCATCAATACCTCTTGCTAACCTAGGCCAAAGCTTGCTATAAAAATTGAGAAAGTGACCAATATTTCAGACATGTAACAGGTGCTCAATTACATTTAAAAAATATTATTCTGATATTTTAGCAAAGATGAATCCAATTCCAGGTTGTTTCAATGGTGAATTCTTCCAAACATTTTAGGGAGAAATAATACCAATTGCACACAATATTTTCCAAAAAATATGAGGTAGAATACTTTCCATGTCATTTTGTAAGGCCAGCATTATATGAATACCAAAAGCAGAGACATTACAAGAAAACTACAGACAAATACTCTTCATAAACAGACACAAAAATTATCAACAAATATAACAAACTAAATATAGTAATATAAATAAAAAGGATAATATGTTAGAAACAAGTGGATGTATCCTAGAAATGCAAGGCTGGTTCAATATTCAAAACTCACATGATAATTAATCATATAACCAGACTAAAATAGAAAGCCTATAAGAGCTTTTCAAAAGATGAGCATTTTACAAAATTCCACATCTGATCATAGAAAAAAAAAAAAACTCTCAGCAGACTAGAAATGTATAGGAACTTCCATTAACTTAATAAGTAGCATTAAAAGACATTACAGCAAACTCATATTTAACAGTGAAAAACTGAATTTTTTCCCCAAACTGAGGAAAAGCAAGGATGTTCACCTTCTCCTATTTAACTTCATACTGAAAACACAAGGAAAATAAATTTGCATACAAATTAGAAGGGGAAAAAATAAAACTATCACTACTCATAAACTACATGATTATCTACTTAGAAAGTCTTTACAGAGTCTAAAAAAGGAGCTAGGGGGACTCCTAGAACCGTCCATGAGTTTACAAAGTCACACATTATAGAGCTAATATACAAAATTCAATTATTTTTCTATGTAATAGTAATAAATAATTGGAAATTAAAGCTTAAAAAGCAATATTATTTATAATAGCAGTAAACAGTGAAATACATAGTTATAAATTTAACAAAACATCTGCATGCTATGTATGCTTAAATTACAAAATACTGAGGAAAGAAATCAAAGGGAATCTCAGTTAAGAGAAATAAAGTAATTATGGGTTAAAAAACTTTATATTATAAAGATGTCAATTTATCCCAAATGGATATATAGATTCAATGCAATCTCAGCACAATATTTTTGTCAACAAGATAATTCTAAAATTAATATGGAAAAACAAATTAATTAGAATTGCAAAAATGATTTTGAAGAACAAAGTTGGAGGAGAAACAATACATAATTTTAAAGCTTAATATAAAGCTGCACTAATTAAACAGTGTAGTACTAGAGAAAAGAATGACATATAGATCAATGGACCAGAATAAAGTCCAGAAATAGATGCACATACATGGTTAATTTATATTTTACAAAGATGCAAGGACAATGCTATAGAGAAATGATGGTCTTTCAACAAATGGTTCTAAAACAAATAGATATTTATCTATCTATCTATCTAATCTATCTACATTTCAAATTATATTTCACATTCTTTGCAAAAATTAATTCAAGATGAATCATAGACCTAAATGCAAAATGTAAAACTATAAAATTTCTAGAAAATATAAGAGAAATTCTGCATTACTTTAAATTTGACAAAAATTTGTTAGATCCTATGTTCTATACTAGAAGAAATTAATTAACCTCATCAAAATCTAAACGACTGAGGAGCTTCAAAATGGCAGAAGAGTAAGATGCAGAGATCACCTTCCTCCTCACAGATACACCAGAAATACGTCTACACATGGAACAACTCCTACAAAACACCTACTGAACGCTGGCAGAAGACCACAGACCTCCCAAAAGGCAAGAAACTCCCCACATACTTGGGTAGGGCAAAAGAAAAAAGAAAAAACAGAGACAAAAGAATAAGGATGGGGCCTGCACCAGTGGGAGGGAGCTGTGAAGGAGGAAAGGTTTCCACACACTAGAAGCCCCTTCACGGGCGGAGACTGTGGGTGGCAGAGGGGTAAGCTTCAGAGCCAAGGAGGAGAGTGCAGCAACAGGGGTGCAGAGGGCAAAGCGGAGAGATTCCCAAACAGAGGATCGGTGCCAACCAGCACTCACCAGCCCAAGAGGTTTGTCTGCTTCCCTGCTGGGACGGGCAGGGTCTGGGATCTGAGGCTCGGGCTTCGGTCGGATCGCAGGGAGAGGACTGGGGTTGGCGGCGTGAACACAGCCTGAAGGGGGCTGGTGCGCCACGGTTAGCCAGGACGGGGTCCGGGAAAAAGTCTGGAGCTGCCGAAGAGTCAAGAGACTTTTTCTTGCCTCTTTGTTTCCTGGTGCGCGAGGAGAGGGGATTAAGAGCGCTGCTTAAAAGAGCTCCAGAGACGGGCGCGAGCCGCGGCTATCAGCTCAGACGACAGAGACCTGCATGAGATGCTAAGGCTGCTGCTGCCGCTACCAAGAAGCCTGTGTGCAAGCACAGGTCACTCTCCACACCTCTCCTCCCAGGAGCCAGTGAAGCCGGCCACTGCCAGGGTCCCATGATCCAGGGACAACTTCCCCAGGAGAGCACATGGCACACCTCAGGCTGGTGCAACCTCACGCCGGGCTCTGCCACCGCAGACTCGCCCCGCAACCGCACCCCTCCCTGCCCCCGGCCTGAGTGAGGTGAAGCCCCGAATCAGCTGCTCCTTTAACCCCGTGCTATCTGAGTGAAGAACAGACGCCCTCAGGTGACCTATACGCAGAGGCAGGGTCAAATCCAAAGCTGAACCCCAGGAGCTGTGTGAACAGAGAAGAGAAAGGGAAATTTCTCCCAGCAGCCTCAGGAGCAGGGGATTAAATCTCCACAATCAACTTGATGTACCCTACATCTGTGCAATACATGAATAGACAATGAATCATCCCCAACTGAGGAGGTGGACTTTGGAAGCAACAATATATATATATTTTTTTCCCTTTTTCTTTTTTTGTGAGTGTGTATGTGTATGCTTCTGTGTGTGATTTTGTCTGTATAGCTTTGCTTTTACCATTGGTCCTAGGGTTCTATCTGTCCGTTTTTTGTTTTTTTAGTATACATTTTAGGGCCTGTTATCATTGGTGGATTTGTTTTTTGGTTTGGTTGCTCTCTTCTTTCTTTACTTCTTTCTTTTTTATTATTACTTTTAAAATTTCTTTTAATAATTATTTTTTATTTTTTACTTTAATAGCATTATTTTATTTAATTTTATTTTCTTCTTTCTTTCTTTCTTTCTTTTTCTCCCTTTTATTCTGATCTGTGTGGATGAGAGGCTCTTGGTGCTCAGCCAGGCATCAGGGCTGTGCCTCTGAGGTGAGAGAGCCAATTTCAGGACATCGGTCCACAAGAGACCTCCCAGCTCCATGTAATTTAAAAGTGGCAAAATTCTCCCAGAGATCTCCATCTCAACCCCAAGACCCAGCTCCACTCAACGACCAGCAAGCTACAATGCTGGACATCCTATGCCAAACAACTAGCAAGATAGGAACACAACCCCACCCATTAGCAGAGATGGCCTAAAATCATAAGGCCACAGACACCCCAGAACACACCACCAGACGTGGATCTGCCCACCAGAAAGACAAGATCCAGCCTTATCCACCACAACACAGGCACTAGCCCCCTCCACCAGGAACCCTACACAAACACTGAACCAAACTTAGCCACTGGGGACAGACACAAAAAACAACAGGAACTACGAACCTGCAGTCTGTGAAAAGGAGACCCCAAACACAGTAAGTTAAGCAAAATAAGAAGACAGAGAAACACACAGCAGATGATGGAGCAAGGTAAAAACCCACCAGACCTAACACATGAAGAGGAAATAGGCAGTCTACCTGAAAAAGAATTCAGAATAATGATAGTAAAGATGACACAAAATCTTGGAAATACAATGGAGAAAATACAAGAAACGTTTAACAAGGACCTAGAAGAACTAAAGAGCAAACAAACAGTGATGAACAACACAATAAATAAAATTAAAAATTCTCTAGAAGGGATCAATAGCAGAATAACGAAGACAAAATAATGGAAAATTAGGAAGATAAAGTAGTGGAAATAACTACTGCAGAGCAGAATAAAGACAAAAGAATGAAAAGAATTGAGGACAGTCTCAGAGACATCTGGGACAACATTAAATGCACCAACATTCGAATTATAGGGGTCCCAGAAGAAGAAGAGATAAAGAAAGGGACTGAGAAAATATTTGAAGAGATTATAGTTGAAAACTTCCACAATATGGGAAAGGAAATAGTAAATCAAGCCCAGGAAGCAAAAAGAGTCCCATACAGGATAAATCCAAGGAGAAACATGCCAAGACAAATATTAATCAAACTATCAAAAATGAAATACAAAAAAATATATATTAAAAGCAGCAAGGAAAAAACACAAATAACACACAAGGGAATCCCCATAAGGTTAACAGCTGATCTTTCAGCAGAAACTCTGCAAGTCAGAATTGAGTGGCAAGACACATTTAAAGTGATGAAGGGGAAAAACCTACAACCAAGATTAATCTGCTGACCAAGGATCTCATTCAGATTTGATGGAGAAATTAAAATATTTACAGACAAGTAAAAGCTAAGAGAATTCAGCACCACCAAACCAGCTTTACAACAAATGCTAAAGGAACTTCTCTAGGCAGGAAACACAAGAGAAGCAAAAGACATACAACAACAAACCCAAAACAATTAAGAAAATGGTAATAGGAACATACATATCGATAATTACCTTAAATGTAAATGGATTAAATGCTCCAACCAAAAGACATAGACTGGCTGAATGGATACAAAATCAAAACCCATATATATGGTGTCTACAAGAGACCCACTTCAGACCTAGTGACACATACAGACTGAAAGTGAGGGGATTGAAAAAGATATTCCATGAAAATGGATATCAAAAGAAAGCTTGAGTAGCAATTCCCATATCAGACAAAATAGACTTTAAAACACAGACTATTATAAGAGGCAAAGAAGGACACTACATAGTGATCAAGGGATCAATCAAGAGGAATCCAAATTGGAAAAGAAGAAGTAAAGCTGTCACTGTTTGCAGATGACATGATACTATACATAGAGAATCCTAAAGATGCTACCAGAAAACTACTAGAGCTAATCAATGAATTTGGTAAAGTAGCAGGATACAAAATTAATGCACAGAAATCTCTTGCATTCCTATACACTAATGATAAAAAATCTGAAAGTGAAATTAAGAAAACACTCCCATTTACCATTGCAACAAAAAGAATAAAATATCTAGGAATAAACCTACCTAAGGAGACAAAAGACCTGTATGCAGAAAATTATGACACTGATGAAAGAAATTAAAATGATACAAACAGATGGAGAGATATACCATATTCTTGGATTGGAAGAATCAACATTGTGAAAATGACTGTACTACCCAAAACAATCTATAGATTCAATGCAATCCCTATCAAACTACCACTGGCATTTTTTACAGAACTAGAAGAAAAAAATTCACAATTTGTATGGAAACACAAGAGACCCCGAATAGCCAAAGCAATGTTGAAAAAGAAAAACGGAGCCAGAGGAGTCAGGCTCCCTGACTTCAGACTATACTACAAAGCTACAGTAATCAAGACAGTATGGTACTGGCACAAAAAACAGAAAGATAGATCAATGGAACAGGATAGAAAGCCCCGAGATAAACCCACACACATATGGTCACCTTGTCTTTGATAAAGGAGGAAAGAATATACAGTGGAGAAAAGACAGCCTCGTCAATAATTGGTGCTGGAAAACCTGGACAGCTACATGTAAAAGAATGAAATTAGAACATTCCCTTACACCATACACAGAAATAAACTCAAAATGGATTAAAGACCTAATTGTAAGGCCAGACACTATAAAACTCTTAGAGGAAAACATAGGCAGAACACTCTTTGACATAAATCACAGCAAGATCCTTTTTGACCCACCTCCTAGGGAAATGGAAATAAAAACAAAAATAAACAAATGGGAACTGATGAAACCTAAAAGCTTTTTCACAACAAAGGAAACCATAAACAAGAGGAAAAGACAACCCTCAGAATGGGAGAAAGTATTTGCAAATGAAGCAACTGACAAAGGATTAATCTGCAAAATTTACATGCAGCTCATGTAGCTCAATATCAAAGAAACAAACAACCCAATCCAAAAATGGCCAGAAGACCTAAATAGACACTTCTCCCAAGAAGATATACAGATTGCCAACAAACACATGAAAGAATGCTCAACATCACTAATCATTAGAGAAATGTAAATCAAAACTACAATGTGGTATCACCTCACACAAATCAGAATGGCCATAATCAAAAAATCTACAAACAATAAATGCTGGAGAGGGTGTGGAGAAAAGGGAACCCTCTTGCACTGTTGCTGGGAATGTAAACTGATACAACCACTATGGAGAACAATACGGAGGTTCCTTAAAAACTAACAATAGAACTACCATATGACCCAGCAATCTCACTACTGGGTATATACCCTGAGAAAATCATAATTAAAAAAGCGTCATGTACCACAGTGTTCAATGCAGCTCTATTTACAATAGCCAGGACATGGAAGCAACCTAAGGGTCCATCAACAGATGAATGGATAAAGAAGATGTGGCACATATATACAATGGAATATTACTCAGCCATAAAAAGAAATGAAATTGAGTTGTTTGTAGTGAGGTGGATGGATCTAGAGTCTGTCATACAGAGTGAAGTAAGTCAGAAAGAGTAAAACAAATACCATATGCTAACACATATATATGTAATTTAAAAAACCAAAAAATATAGTCATGAAGAATCTAACGGCAAGATGGGAATAAAGATGCAGACCTACTAGAGAATGGACTTGAGGATATCAGGAAGGGGAAGGGTAAGCTAGAACAAAGTGAGAGAGTGGCATGGATATATACACTACCAAGTGTAAAATAGATAGTTAATGGGAAGCAGCCGCATAGCACAGGGAGATCAGTTTTGTGTTTTGTGACCCCCTAGAGGGGTTGGATAGGGAGGGTGGGAGGGAGGGAGACCCAAGAGGGAAGAGATATGGGGATATATGTATATGTAGAACTGATTCACTTTGTTATAAAGCAGAAACTAACACACCATTGTAAAGCAATTATACTGCAATAAAGATGCTAAAAATAAAATCTAAAGCATTGGCTTTGCCAGATATGTTTGAAAGAATGAAGAGGAAATCCACATACTAGAAGGAATATTTGCATATCACATATCTCACAAAGGGTTTCTATCGAGAATATAGAAATAACTCTAAAATCTCAACAATAGAAAATAACACAACCCAGTTTTTAATAAATGAGCAAAATATTGGAAGAGAAATATTTTCAGCAAACAAGACATAAGGATGACAAATAAATAGATGAAAAGAGGCTTGTTATCATTAATAATTAGGAAAATGTAAATTACAACAACAACGAGATACCACTATATATCTATTACAATAGCTAAAATTAGAAGAATTGACACTATTAATTGCTGTGGGAGAGTGGACAGCTGGAACTTTCATATATTGCTAGTGAGAATGCAAAATGGTACAGTGACTTTGGAAAATATTTTGGCATTTTATTACAAAGGTAAACATACACTCACCATATGATCCTATAATACAATCAATCCTCATTCCTCACAGATTTTGTATTTGTGAATTTACCCATTTGCTGAAATTTACTTGTAATCCCCAAATCAATACTTGTGGGGGCTTTTGTGATCAGTGACAAATTGGACTCAACCAACATGCATGTTCCCAGCTGAGCCTGAAGAAGGCAATGCTCTGGCTTCTTGTTTAACTCTCATATGGTAAATGTGTCCTTTTCTCGATCTATTTTGCTGTGGGGCATTTTCATTGTTTTGCATTTTTTTGCTTTTTGTTAGTGATTTTGCTGTTTAAAACGACCTCCAGTTGTGTAATACTTAAGTGCTGTCTGACGTTTCTAAACACAAGAAGGTTGCAATGTGCCTTATAGAGAAAATGCATATGTAAGATAAGTTTCATTCAGCCATGAGTTATAGTGCTGTTGACCACATGTTCAATGTTAATAAATCAATATATATTAATTAAGGTGCTTTTAAACAGAAAACACATATAAAACAAGGTTATGTAATGATCAGTTGACAAAAAACTCATTGCAATCAGTGGCTCACAGGAACTTAACCCTGTGTTTCCCCTAGGATCAACTGTCCCATTACTAGTTAATTCAGGGTTGAAGGTGACTACAGAACCTAACTATCCTAAAGAATGAGAATTAATGGTGACACTCGTAGATATTACCCGGGATAAATGAAAACGTGTTTAAACAAAAATATCTATATTTAGGTTTTATAACAGCTTTTTGCATAATTGTTCCAAACTAGCCATATTACTACCATATTATTTCTCTGTTGCTGTCATAGAAAACTGCCACAAAAGTAGCCACATTAAGCAACACAAACGTAATACCTCACGGTTTCCACAGGTCAAAAGTCCAGCAGACGCAGCTTAGTTTCTTCTCAGAATCTCCTAAAACCAAAGTTGAGATGTTGATAAAACTGAGTTATTTTCTACAGGTTCTACAGGAAAATCTATGTCCTTACTTAATTAAACTGTTGGAAGTATTCAGTTGATTGCAGTTGTAGGACTGAGATTCCTGCTCTCCTGTGGGTTATTATTGGAGGACTGTTATCAGCTTCTAGGGGCTGCCACATTCCTTAGCTCACATCTCCCTTCCTTTATCTTCATATCCAACAACAGGGTGCAACAAATCCTCTCACATTGCATCTCTTTGACACTTATGGACTTTTAATTACCTGTTATTACATTGGACTTACCATGATAATCACCCTATGTTAGGGTCAGCTGGTTACCAACCTTATTTTCACCTGAAATCTGTAGCCATGATTCCATCTTCAAACATAATTCCCTCTTGCCATGTAACATAACGTATTCACCGGCATAATGCCAGGGGGCAAAGATCAGGGGAGCTCAAATCCTGCCTACCACATTACCCAATGTCTTTCAACTTGTGAGCGAATCAACTGTGATACATCCATAAAGTAGAACACTACTCAGGAATAGAAAGGAAAAGGCTATTGATATGGATGAATCTCAAATTCATTATACTAAGTGAAAGAAACAAGATTCAAAAATTTACTAACTGGAAGTGTCTATTTATATAGAAAGTTAACAAATATATCAGTTGCCTGGGTTAGGAGTAAGCAGACAGTTTTACTGCAAAGGGACAGCATGAGTGGGATTTTAGTGAGGGAACTGTTGTGTATCTTGAGTATGATTTTTATTGAAATTCAAAGAACTGGAAACCAAACAAGTTAATTTTACAGTACGCAAATTTTGAAATAAATTTCAATAGTATCATTCTGCTTGGTTACTGATATCCTTTGCTTTCAAAGTCCTAACCGTTTGATTTAGTAGGTACCATAATAGTATAAAGACATGTAATCTAAGAAAGTAAGAGACAGTAAATTTTATCAGTAGAAAGGTGGCAGTTTTTTTTGTTTTTTTTTTTTGCTTGGAGACAAATGATACTAGAAGGAGAAGGCCACTTTTCCTCAATCTGTGTTTCTATTCACAGGACCTGCATCTTTACCCATCCTATGCCTCAGGTCAGTTACATCAAACAGTTCCCATGCTTATGTCAAGGTCATGAAAAGAATCTGCATAAATCTTTAATTCTAGTCAACTTTGGTCTTCTCTGGGTTTTCCTTGTTTTTGACCCAGACAACACTTACCTGTGCTTGACCAGGAATGACACTCTGTAGCCAGTCTCCAAGTACTCTCTAAAAATTAGAAAGAAGATATAGTGAAAGTAGCCTATTCTGCCGGTGGGTGAAGTCCACAGCCACCAACAACCTTTCTAAAAATTACACTGAAGTTTCTTCTAAAAGTAAATAATTAAGTCATTGAGATAATTTTTGAAATCACTTCCAAAAATTCCTATGCTGGGTTCCTCTCCACATCTATAACTGGTAGTGTGACTGCAGAGAAGCAGAAGTGTCAGATATTAGCAAGGATAAAAAGAAATCCTGATGATGTGACCCTAACAACCAAACTCTCAAATATTCATCGTCATGGAGGGCACCGTTATCCTGACAGCACAAACATCTTTGTGGATAGTATTTTTTCTGTTTTCTGGAGACAAGATTTCTAGCCTCAGACTGTCATTTTACATCATGCTTCACTTAATGAGAGGAAGAGATACATAAAGAAAATAAAGACTCAGCTATGAATCTCTTAATTGTTATTAAAAGGGTAGTGTCTTCACCAAAAGAGAGAGCTGACTCTGAGTTCTGGGGCTAGTGTTTACATACACATGTCTGCCAGAAGAAATTTATCTGAAACTTCCTAAACCTTAATTAGAATTCTCCTCCATTCAAACGTTATTAACTCATTCTAAAACTTCTAATATGTACTGTAGCTTTTTTTTTTTTTTTTTTTTTTGCTGTAAGCGGGCCTCTCACTTTTGTGGCCTCTCCCGTTGCAGAGCACAGGCTCCGGACGCGCAGGCTCAGCGGCCACAGGCCCAGCCGATCCACGGCATGTGAGATCTTCCCGGACCGGGGCACGAACCCATGTCCCCTGCATCGGCAGGCGGACTCTCAACCACTGCGCCACCAGGGAAGCCCGACTGTAGCATTTTTTTGCACACATCCAGAAGACAGAGATATTGGGTCTCTAATTAATGGCTGCTTCAAAATTTGCAAGAAAGCCAATGTACTGGGAGTTTTAAAGATTCAGACTGGTTCCCAGCTTCCACATCACTCCTTGCTTCCGTATCAGAGACTAAAACCTCTTCTGTCTTTCTATCTTGGTTGCTCTCCCTGAATTCCTCTTCCAGTAATCTGCTCCAGACATTAATTCCATACTAAGATAAGGATATTCTTCCTAAGAGCCAGTTTAGCATTTAAAGACCCTTTTACCCAGGTGACAGATATTTTTGGTGCTTGTTGTAAGGACTTCTGGGTATTGCTCTTGCCGGATTTTAATTTCTAAATCTCACCCTTCCTCACAAAGGACTATCACTCTTCTTTATTTTGCCCCTTTTTTCATTTCCTTTTCCAACTGTTTTCCTGAAATTTATCATTACTATTACATCCTGTTAAAGGGGAGACTAGGGTGATTTAGTCTTTGCATTGCTGGGGACCCCTGGAATATGATGAACACAGTAAGATTGAGAAGAGAAAGAATAGGGCTCTATGCCCTGAGTCTGGTTGACATGGTTACCGAAGCAAACATAGTTGAGATAGCCCTGAGCTGAGGATTCAATCAAGAGACATGGATGAGGCAGCTCTTCTGACAGGTAATTTTATAGCTGCAACTCCCTATTCTGTAGAAATCTACTCAGAGCAGTGAGGTCTCATTTCTCGATTCTTGGGGAAGTTTCCCTCCCACCTCTGGAGAAATTAATATAAACATACTCATTTCTCTATCCCTTTCCATCCAGCTCTTCCCAGTCTCTCCAAGAACTTAGTCTCTACTTAGACAATTCCATTTGCTCCACTCTCAAGAAAAGCAAAAGAATTTTTTTTCTTCTTTTGTGAATCGATTTTTACTACGTAAGCTCAAGGAGCCCAGAAAGGGCAAGTGCTTAACCTAAACTCTAGGATGGGCACAAAATTTGCCATCTAGGTAGGATAAAACTTCACCTGATATCTGCAGTTGTATCATGCTACTCCAGAGATATAAGTAGATACCAAAATAAATCACAGAAAAATGGAAGGTTCGTCATTGGTGCCCAATTCATGTGATTATTTGTATATGAGCATTTATGTGTGTATAAAGTACTAAACCTTGACCACCTTACTAAGTTCCTAGATATTTACCACAATGTGATAATAGTTATGATATAGTTCTTGAATATAGGATGTTTAACTCAAAATTCACTTATTTATTTCAATCTCAACAATAGGAATCTGGGAGAAAAACTTCAATTTTCCTGCCCTATATCTTTCTCTATCCAGCTAGATGTTGCCCTGGCCATTATATTAATCTACCTACTCCCCTGCATAGCCCCAAATGCCAGTCAACACCTTCGATTGGAAGTCTCTACCATCACCTCCATATTTTTTAGAATCAAAGGCTTAGTCTTTCTTTACTGACCATCTGCCCTTCTGGATTTACTATTTCAAGCCATTTCATTTTTGTTCATTTAATGACACAAACTAAACTTCTTGACTGTTCTTTCGTTTCTCTCTTTCTTTGACCAATCTCACTTACAAACACTCAATCAACTTTTAAAAAGTAATTTTCAATCCATTTCTTTATTTTTATTCCCATTGCCATGACTTTGGTCTAGGTCCTTTGTACTCCATTCTTTGGCTATTGAATTACCTCTAAATCAGTTTTATTTCATTCTCCCATCAATCACCCCAGTTTACCACAGGTCTTCCTAATAAATTTAAGGGATTTAGTTTTTACCCTGCTGAAAAGCTTCCAAAGACTCACAATAAATGTTCAATATATATTTGTGAAATAAAAAAAATAAATATTACTTGGAATGTCTATTATGGTACTTTGCATATGAGAGGTACATAATATTTAGAATAAATTTTCTAATTGAGGTTAATTTTTAATATAACTTAAAAGAAAAGATCTGAATGCATATAAATCTTAATATTTTCCTCATAAAGAAGATAATTAGAATGAGCTCCTAAAATATATCTGAACAATATTCCAGCAATGCTCCTAGATCTTTAAAATGATCCTTTTAGCAACTTTACTTCTAACTTTATCATTTTCAATGAGTTTACTGTTTGCTTAGTTTCATGTAAGGTTTTTCTACAAAATTAAATGTTCCATAGGTTCAAATGTTTCCTCCAAATTCCTGAATTTTTCTGTAATATTTCAAGTATGTCACTATAATAACCTTTGTTAAATACAAATATGCACACACATATGCACACACACATACATTTAACAAATAAATTAATTTTTAAAACATGAAATTAAAGTTTTATACTTATTGCAATATTTCATTTCTTAAGTAAGCACTGCTTAAAATTCAAAATTAGTTTTACTTATTTTCAGGGTAAATTAGAACAACTGAAATCCCTCATTAGAATTCTAAATACCTAAAAGTCAAAACATATAAAAATGACACTAAACGATTTAGTATATTAGGCAGTTTAATAATCCCCAAAGGGAATTAGAAAGGCAATTACTTGGGTAATATGAATCTCAAAACAAGCTGTTCTCGAGCATAAAGAGGAAACAATAATTCTACAAAGCAAGGAAAGAAAGTGATTTTTTAAAAATTCCTTTTCTTCAATTTTCATGGTTCAGGTTATGCCAGTCGTGTATGATAGCTAAGTAATTTTATCTCTCTAACCAGCAGTGACCATGTCTGCAGTGGAGAATGAGTTCTGTACAAGGTCAAAAACAGTGTCAATGGTTCTATAAGGAAAAATTGTTTGAACAAAGTTCATTTAAGACCACTTACTACCACAGAGGCAGAAAACTGCTTCCATTATCCACATGAACCAACATTACTGCTGTAAGTTCAAAGCACAGTTGCCAAGAGTGTTGCGAGTCAAAAAACAAACACCATATGCTAACATATATATATATATATATATATATATATATATATATATATATATGGAATCTAAAAAAGAAAAAAAAATTGTTCTGAAGAACCTAAGGGCAGGACAGGAATAAAGACACAGATGTAGAGAATGGACTTAAGGACACAGGGAAGGGGAAAGGGAAGCTGGAATGAAGTGAGAGAGTGGCATTGACATAAACACACTACCAAATGTAAAATAGATAGCTAGTGGGAAGCATCTGCATAACACTGGCAGATCAGCTCCGGTGCTTTTTGACCACCTAGAGGGGTGGGATAGGGAGGGTGGGAGGGAGATGCAAGAAGGAGGGAATATGTGGTTATAAGTATACGTATAGCTGATTCACTTTGTTATACAGCAGAAAGTAACACACTATCGTAAAGCAATTATACTCCAATAAAGATGTTAAAAAATAATAAAAATTAAAAAATAAAATAATCAAGATAATTTGAATATACCATAATATTATATTAAAATATAAGCAGCATTTACAAAAAAAAAAAAAAGCTTCAAGCAGTTGCTAAGACTCAGAAGGTCCTGGACGTTTCATGCTGTTCCAGTATAATGCAGCCCATAATGTCTAAGCAATCAAAGGTCAAACGAAGAGAGCACGAGTCTACTATTATGGAAGATTATTTGGCACACACTCTCAATTTTTACTGTCTTCACTGGTGGTCAACAACATTATCCTGAAATGCAAGACATTTTATACAGAACTTGTCATAAGAAGTATGATTCCTTTAGATAAAACTTGAAAGTAAATTGCCTATAACATGAACAACTTGCTATTGTGTGCCAATTTACTCCTTTAGGATGATCATGGATGCTTTATTTTTTAGTGAAAAGAGACCTAATAATTTTACTAGTCCCACTAGTCACATCACCGAGCTCTGTAGAATCAAGATGAATACAGAGAATGTCGAGACAGGGAGCATGGCACCTGGTGTTGCCTCCTGACACACACAGCTAGAAGGGAAGGGATATCAAAGGGAGACAACTTCTTTTTGCAAGCTACATCCTAGATATGAGCTGAAGGAATGAATATTTATTACAGTGACTTTCAAAAGGAAATGTTTAAAATTTAAGAAGTAATGACACAGAAACAGAACAGCAAACATACTAACATCCATCAGTTAGTTTAATGGGTTTCCAGTGTCCTCAGTCTCTCCCTCTATAAATTTCCCTTTCCTGTCTTCAACCATGTTAATTACTACTTTTTAAAACAAAATTTTCGTTTTATGCTACCAGTGGTCCTACCTACTCTTCTCTATTACTAACACTCAAATTCTGCCTTCTTCTATGCCTCCATCCTTCACCATTCTAAGAACTCCATGCTTCAGCCAGACCTGAATTTCCCAATGGCACCAACTCTTGAATTGAAAATGATGCTCTACACTTGAAATGTTATCCACGTTCACCTTCGTGTCTTAACTAATTCAAATCTAATCACTTCCTCTTCCATATCTATTATGACCATTCAGTTAGGTCAACTTCCCTGTGCTACTTTTATATACTATTCTTAGTTATATTTCATCACTTTTCATGCTATATTTTACTTGTCATATTATTTGATAAATTATTTGACTCAAGAGTATCTTCTCCTTGTGTCTTTTGTCTCTCTATTCCTGGCCTAAGCATAGTCTCCAGCACTCAACAGGTACTGAATACTTATTGAATAAATAAGTACAAATAAATAAAATATATTCAAAAGAATGACTTCACTGTGCTTTTAATGCTGAAATTCAGTCTCTAGAAATTTATCTGAAGTAGTCAATTACATAACTATATGAAGTGTCAGTACATCTAGGGAACCCAATTCTCTGGTGTTCTTTTAAGTCTTGAACTTAGTAGAGGGTGTATAGGTGTCCACTACCTTTTCTTTTATATATCTGTGTATGTCTGAAATACATCTTAATGAATTTTCAAAACTAAAATAAAAATATAAATACATACAAAAAAGCCACAGATGAATATATTATTTATAAAAGTGAACAACTAGGAAAAACTAAGGTACATTTAATAGGACATAGATAAAATTAATTGTGGTATGTGAATATAAATTAAAACCTACATAAGCATTGAAAATGATGGTTTAGATCTCTTTTTGTGGAAAATGACCATGATGTATTCTTCAATGGGAAAAACAAACAGATTACAAAATATAAATTATATTGTGACCCCATTTATTTTAAATTTGTTGTTAATATGAAAGATACCTTAAAGAATTTTTTTCTAAAAAGACTCATTGTGATTCATTCTGAGTGGTAAGATTTTAGGATACATACATATTCCCCTCTAAGTAAAATTTAAATTTTTTTTAAATTATTATTCTAATATTCAAAAAAATGTTGTTTGCATTTGGAAAAGAATTTCATAAAAATAGTAATTAATTTCTTATATTTCTTTTCAAAATCAAAAGGAATCCAAAGGGTTTTTGTTGCTCTTTTTGTTGGTTTTATTTTGGTTTTATTGTTTGTTTGTTTTAAAATAGATAAGGACCTATAGTTAAATAAAATAAACCAAGGAACACATAACAAAACAACTTTATTTCTTTAAAAGATATATAAAATTTCTCATTTTTTCTCCTTCATGTTATAGTCAGAAAGCAAAGTTTTTCTATATTCATAAAGATATATTTCCTCCTTAGGTAGTTTTATTATGACTATACTACCCAAGGCAATCTACAGATTCAATGCAATCCATATCAAAATACCAATGACATTTTTCACAGAAATAGAACAAAAAAATTTTTAATTTGTATAGAAAGACAAAAGACCCTGAATAGCCAAAGCAATCTTGAGAAAGAAAAACGGAGCTGGAGGAATCTGGCTCCCTGACTTCAGACTATACTACAAAGCTACAATAATCAAAACAGTATGGTACTGGCAAACAAATACACACACACACACACACACACACACACACGTCAGAAATATAGATCAATGGAACAGGATAGAAAGCCCAGAAATAAGGCCATGCACCTGTGGTCACCTAATCTATGACAAAGGAGGCTAGAGTATACAATGGAGAGAAGGCACTCTTTACAATAAGTGATGCTGGGAAAACTGGACAGCTACATGTAAAGAAAAGAAATTAGAACATTCTCCAACACCATACACAAAAAGAAAAAAACTTAAAATTGATTAAAGCCCTAAATGTAAGACTGGATACTATATAACTCTTAGAGGAAAACATAGGCAGAACACTCTCTGAGATAAATAGCAGCAATATCTTTTTGGATCCACCTTGGATTACACCTAGAGTAATGAAAATAAAAACAAAAGTAAACATATGGGACCTAATTAAACTTATAAGTTTTTGCACAGCACAGGAAACCATAAACAAAATGAAAAGACAACCCACAAAGTGGGAGAAAATATTTGCAAATGATACAACCAACAAGGGATTAATCTCCAAAATATACAAACAGCTCATGCAGCTCAATATCAAAAAATGCCAAACAACTCAATACTGTTTACAAGACATGGAAACAACCTAAATGTCCCTCAAAAGATGAATGGATAAAGAAGATGTGGTATGTATATACAATGAAATATTACTAAGCCATAAAAAATGATATATTTCCTACCCATATTATGGAAGGAGAAAGAAGGGAGTGAAGAGAATGGGGGAAATGAGGAGTTGATGAGACAAATAAAACTGACATAAAAAGATAGAACAAGAATTCTCAAATTTGTTCACTATCATTCCTCTTTAAAAATCTCATGAAAAATATGAATCTTCACCAGAAAAAATACAGCACATGCATGCAATTTCACTGCACTCACAGAATCCACAAAGCACATGCATATCTCAGAACAAAAAACATGACCTAGAGAGGCAAGTTTTTTTTTTTATAGTAGAGAACCACACAGAATTAGACACAAAAAAGGGGGAAGCAAAATCTAGATGCAGATTGTCTGAATGACAAACCTTTTTCACTGCTGCAAGTATTTTAAAACCAGTAGGTCTTTACAACTTCAGACAGGTAACAATATTTCTTACCACTTGTCTTAAAAACATTTAAAAAAAAAAAAAAGTGAATTGCAGATCCAAATGCAGAAATGCAGATGTGAATACCTGCACCCATGTTTTAAGAATTTTAAAAGATATGAACTTAGGGTTTCCCTGGTGGCGCAGTGGTTGAGAGTCTGCCTGCTGATGCAGGGGACACGGGTTCGTGCCCTGGTCTGGGAAGATCACACATGCCGCGGAGTGGCTGGGCCCATAAGCCATGTCCGCTGAGCCTGTGCTCCGCAACGGGAGAGGCCACAACAGTGAGAGGCCCACGTACAAAAAAAAAAAAAGATATGAACATAGTAGGTTCACAACAGTTGGCATCCTTTGAATGGAATTTCATCAAGCCAAGCCTTGTGAACTTGAAAACCTGGTTTCCCATAATTCAGGTCTAAAAATCTTGGAAGGAGAAGATGGGAGAGTGTATAAGGGGGTCAGGTTGAGGTATGAGGAAAAAATGGAGGAACAAAGGAAAAGACAGTTCAATATCTTGAACTGTCTCGACTTTAATCAGAATTTAATTTTTTAAGTTGAAAGAGCAAGTAGACGATTTTTCAAAATGGCAGCTGTGGGCTAACTTCAATAATTTACATCTAAAAAGCAGTCACCAATTTTTATTCATGCTGTAACCTAAAGAACTAAAAGTTTGTTATATAACAAGCTTTTTTATATATGTAGTATATTAGTTTTTCTATAACAAATCTATTCTTCCTACTGTGTCTCCCATTGTTTCTGTTGAGTAAATAGTCTAACCTAAAGTTTAGTCTGATATCAAAAAAGTGCCCTTCAGGATATGTTCATTCTTTTAGATAAAAATGCTCAGTCTCACAGATAACTTCCCTGCAGCTGCTTCTCTCCTGCTGCTTCTCTGCAGTTTCACTGCTCACACACTCTGGACGGAGGCAGAGGGGAGCAATTTATGAGTCTTAAATGCAGACTCCTTACCAACCTATTGTCAGGCTCCTCTAAGATGTCAACTCTTGGTAAACTTTTAGTTCATTCTTCTTTGGTTGGACCCATGCTTCTTTTAAAAAAAAATTTTATTGGAGTATAGTTGATTCACAATGTTGTGTTAGTTTCAGGTGTATAGCAAAGTGATACAGTTATACATATATTTCAGATTCTTTTCTCGTGTAGGTTATCACAGAATATTGAGTAGAGTTCCCTGTACTATACAGTAGGTCCTTGTTGGTTATCTATCTTGTATATAGTAGTGTGTGTATGTTAATCCTAAACTCCTGATTTGTCCCTCCCTGCCACGTTTCCCCTTTGGTAACTGTAAATTTGTTTTCTATATCTGTAAGTCTGTTTCTGTTTTGTAAATAAGTTTATTTGTATCATTTTTTGGACCCATGTTTCTGCTCAGGGTTCAGGCACAGAAGGTCTCACTTTACCTCCTGGTGTTACTGAAGATAGTTCTAAGGTCTAACTTTGATCCTACTACTTTCTAGCACAGACACCCAATCCTATGGCCACTGTTGAAGAGCCATGCTTGCTGGCCCAGTGCTTTCTGTCAAGCTTTCCCCAGGCAAGTGTTCAGTGATGTGGCCTAGGTCAGTCTGCAAAGTGCAAATCTAGCTTCTTCCCAGAGTCACAAACAAGAGCATAAAGAAGACCTGCCCCTCTGTACTTGGTGATATCCTTATTTATCTGACACACTACCACTCTGGATTGAAGTCTGAAGAATAGAAATTGAGGCCCCTGCATTTGACCCCTTCACATGCTACTATGCCTCTTTCATCTATCTCCTTCCCACCATCCGTCAAGACTGGGAATGGGAACTTTCCCTTTTTCTTCTTCCTCTTCTACTTATCAAAATTTCCCCTTTTTAAAACACAATGATCAAGGTTACCATACAAGATTTCTCCTATGCTTAAAAGGATATGAACCTTAAACAATTCATCTAACAATAGCCTGGCTTGCAAGGCAAATATAGATGCAAAAAAACTCCTATTGGATATCAGGACCTGAAATCTCTTCCTGGCTTCATGACTACTTAGGTAAACACTAGTGAAGGAAGGCTCAGAAGGTCAAAAGGGAACCATATAAAACATTTTAAGCTATTAACATTGTTCTATAACCCATGTCAACTCTCCCTTGACCCTCTGCACAATTAAATAAATTAAGCAACCCTTAAGAGCAAAAGTTAATTTATAGGAAACATTGACAAAAAGTAATAGATAGAAGTGATGCCAGTGCCTGCCTTCTTCTCTGCTTTCCTAGCCCTGGCTCCAAGACACGCTGGGATGAATGTAGAGCACAGCTAGAGTCCAGATCATTGCTCCTCCTGGAACCTAGTTCAGCTTCCAGAACTCTCACTTCTGGGGGGAGATTCAGTGGAATTGCACTGAGTCTCAGGCATCACCATGACTGGAAGCAGAAGAGCAATTACCACTATTTTGAATTAGCCTCAGTCAATGTACAAAATTATATAGTCCCTTTCCCAATGTCTGTCCATCAGAGCGGAACCTGTTTTTATAGTTCTCTGTCTCCCAAAGCTCTTATTGCAGAATTATTTCCTTTGGAGACCCAGGAAGAAAAGACTTGCATTGTCTATTAGCTCAACTACTTTATCTTACTTAGAAAGACAAGTTTAATAAATCAGAACATTCTTCTACTTGAATCCTGTCTACCAATACTGTGTTATCTTTCATTCATGAGTGGATTACTATTTGAACTTTGAACAGTAGCATGACCTTGAGTTTTTTAATCTCTAGGGGAAAATTCCCACACACAAATTGAAATCTTGTTTCACTTTTTCATCCCAACTCACAAGTCAATATATTCACATCCAGAATCTTAAGAAATTAAAAGATGGTAAAAGAGATTAATAGTGGGAAGCAGAGGAAAACAGGGCAAAGTTCAAGTTTACTTTTCTAACCACCGTAGAAAATCCAGGTATTTTGTGAAGGATGACATTTGAGAACACAGTGAGAATAAAATAACAGTTTGCAGGTGTTGGAGATTGGGGCTGGGAGATGCCTCTATACATAGTTAATAGCAAATTAGAAGAAAAGTTTATTCCTGGTCAGGATATGCTGGAAAACACTTTCAAGGGATATGTCTTAGTTTTTTTGAACTGCTATAATAAAATACTATAGATTTGGCAGTTTCTAGATGACAGAAGTTTATTCCTCACAGTCTGGAAGCTGGGAAGTCAAGATCAAGGTACTGGCAAATTCAGTGTCTGGTGAAAACCCACTTCCTCATGTGGCTGTCTTTTTGCTATAACCTCCCATGGGAGAAGGATCAAGGGATCTTTCCAGGATCTCTTTTATAAGGAAACTAATCCCACTCATGAGGTCTCTGTCCCAAAGACCTAATCACCTCCCAAAACTCCCATCTCCTAAAACCATCACATTGGGGATTGGGTTTCAGCATATGAATTTTAAGGGAATGCAAACATTCAGTCTATAGCAGGATATTGGAGAAAAAAAGATCCCAGTTTGATAGAATATAATTTTCAAATTGATCGTTTCACCAAGAGATTTTGTTCCATAGTAATAGGGTTGTCATATAGTGAGGCAAGTTGCCTGACTTGAGGTATTCTATCAAAATATTTAAGCTTCTCACCATCTTTCTCACTAAATCTTTATGAGGATTATTCAATTTAGCCCTTGCAAGTATTATTTCATAAAATTTCTGAAAACACAAAACACTTCAATGGTAAATTTAATTTATTTACTAATATCCCCCCAAGTAACTCTGAGCTCATAGAAGACAAGTAAAGAGGTTTGATTATCACTGGCCAACACTAAAGTGTTACACCTGGCGCATGGTAGATACTTGAGGGAAGAAGAAGAGGAGATGGTGGAAGAGAAAAAGGAAGGAAAAAAAAAGAAGAATGGAGAGAGAGAGGGAAGGAGGAAGGAAGGAAGGAAAGAACAAGGAGGATCAATGAATAAGTAAATATTAAGCAGACATAACGATGCTTTCTTCTTGACTTATATTAAATTGTAAATCTTATATCAATCGTTAGTAGAGTTCTCAAGGAGTAACTGAAGGGCCAGTGAAAAAATAACTATCTTTTAGGCCAATAGAATTCTGAATACTTGAGAACTGTCAGGTCTGGACCTGAAGAAAATTCCTCAGATATCAGTTTTGCCCAGAGCAGAACAAATCTCTCTTCACCACGTAGTCAAAAGTGTCTTCATTGCCTCATGTGGTTGCGGAATACAGGCTGAGAATTGTCCAAATGTTTTACCTGTGCCATAGATGCCACAGCTCTGGAAACTTATTAATTCAGTTAATGCTGTAAGAGCTGATGCTGCAAAGCAAAGAGGTCTACACTCTGGGAGATATGTGTGTTTGCGTGTGTGTGTGTGTTCACATACGTGTATGCAAGCAGAATATTTAGTCTTGTTCGGTCACCTTTTGTGTATAATATTTAGTAACTGGATAACTTTCTTCTGATTACAAAAATAAAACAATTATTAAAAACTTTTGGAAAATAACAGATAATCACACTAAAAAGAGAAATAAAAATCACTTATAATGAAACAAATAAGAAATAAACATTATTAATATTTTGGTATATATATTCTAAGATTTTTTCTACTAGGATTACACTATGCATAATATTTTATATACTACTTAATCACATAGTATTAATCACCCTGAATATTATTGCCATCATATAGATTTAAGGTCCTTCAATATTATTCTATGTTGTAAATGTGGGTTGTTTATATTTTATGTTTGCTATTAAATACTAATGCTCTAATTCACATCCATGATTATTTACTTAGGGTTAATTATAGGAGAAAAATTACTGGATCAAATGATATTATCATTTAAAATATTTTGTTCTATACATATGTTGTGTCACTTGCACTCTTGTTGTGTCACTTCATATTTTAAAATGAAAAATGTATAAATTTTCTTTAATTAATTATGAGGTTAAACAACTCACATTTTTAATTTAATTTTGTATTGTTCTGTTGGTTCATGTCCTATTCATGTTTTTGTTATTTATGTTTTTATTACTCCTTTCATTATTTTTTGTAAGAGTTCTTTATTTAATGAGAATATGTATTCACTTTTTGGGTTTTTTTTTTGAAAAACACCTTATCAAGTTGCTTTTTATTATAGTAAGAATATTTAACATGAGATCTACACTTTCAACAAATCTTTAAGTGTACAATAAAACATTGTTAATTATAATGTTGCTCAGCATGTCTCTAGAACTTAACTCACTTTGCATAACTGAAACATATTTAAACTTTTATTTATAATACGTTGACTTACAAAGATTTTTAATTTTTATTTAGGCAAATGTGCAATCACATTTTGCCAATGTGCCATGCCAATCACAGGTTTTGGTTTTGGGCTTTTTTTTTTTTTTTTTTGGCTTAAATGGCATAAATTTACTTTCTCACATTTCTGGAAGCTAGAAGTCTGATAGCAAGGTGTCAGCAGAGTTAGTTTCTTCTGAGACCTCTCTCCTTTGCTTGTAGATGGCTGTCTTCTCCCTGTCTCCACATGGTCTTCTTTCTGTATGTGTTGATTTCCTCTTCTTTATTTTTAATTGAAGTATATAGTTGATTTACAATGTTGTGTTAATTTCTGCTGTACAGCAAAGTGATTCAGTTATATATATATATACATTCCTTTTTTATATTCTTTTCCATTAAGGTTTATCACAGGATATTGAATATAATTTTCTGTGCTATACACTAGGACCTTGTTGTTTACCCAGTCTATATATAATAGTTTGCATATGCTAACCCCAAACTCCCAGTCCATCCCTCCCCACCTCCCTTCCCCCTTGGCAACCACAAGTCTGTTGTCTATGTCTGTGAGTCTGTTTCTGTTTCATAGATAGGTTCATCTGTGTCACATTTTAGATTCCACATATAAGTGATATCATATGGTATTTGTCTTTCTCTTTTTTGACTGACTTATTGTGATAATCTCTAGTTCCACCCATGTTGCTGCAAATGGCTTTATTTCATTCCTTTTTATGGCTGAGTAATATTCCATTTTATATATATATATATATATATATATATATATATATATATATATCCCACATCTTCTTTATCCATTTTTCTGTCGATGGACATAAAAATAGGTTGTTTCCATGTCCTGGCTATTGCAAATAGTGCTTCTATGAACATAGGAGTGCAAATATCTTTTTGAATTACACTTTTGTCCAGATATATGCTCAGGAACCGATTGCTGGATCACATGGCTACTCTTTTTTTAGTTTTTTGAGGAACCTCCGTACCTGTTTTCAAGGAAGCAGTTTTTGATATTTATCTATCACATGTGAAAGTTTTTCAGATTATTAAATTCTTTCTTTTGCCTTATTATTTGTGCCTATATTTTCCTTAATTTTTATTTTCTGGATTTAAATATATATATATTGAATGGAACTCTTAATTATTATATTTTCTTTCTTCCTACTTTAATAATAAAGGTTTTAAGGTATGAATTTTTCTATTTTTATATGTATGGATGCATCTGCTAAACTTAGGAATCCCAGGTTATTTTCCTGAAGAGAGAGGATACATGGAAATACTCTGGAAGATAACGCACCACATGGAGAACCCAGGTGGCCTGGCCAAGCTCCCAACTAAAAAGAGTTGACAATACGTGGTGTAATGAACCACCCAGCCAACGAAAAGAACAATGAGAAATAATAAGTGCTGTTATCTGAAGCCACTAAAGCATTGGGAATGTTTGCTATGCAACAATAGAAAACTGAAAATGTTTCTGTTTAAACTTGGTCTGACTTGATGATTTTTCTATTTAGCCAAGTTTCAGAGAAGGCTGTTGAGCAGGAAGATATTTACTTCTCCATATATCAAATATGCCACCCCACCAAGAAGGCAGGAAAGACAACAGCTAAATGTGGATTGGAAAAGCATTTTTTTTCTCTTGTGTTTTCTGGTGCTGATGAATCCTTGCATAATTTCAGTATCATTTTATTAGTGAGCCAATGGAAACAAAAGAGATGATTTATTAGATATCCATACTTTCAAAGCCCTTGTATGCAATTTCTAACTCATATCCCTTCTTGAAAATACAAGATGTCACACATAACATTTGACCATTGGTGATTAATTTGTTGAGAGTTACAAACCTCTTTAAATAAATGAGAAATGTGTGTGCCCTCGCCTCAGAAAAATACATCTGTATGAAGAAAAAAATTATTACATACAATTTCAGCAGTTTCATGGATTCTCTGATGCAAAATTATAGACTCATTAAGGCAAATATAAAGTGATTTTCAAATATATTTTAGTGATCTAATCTGTCTTCAGATAAAAGCTTACTCCAAAGAAATACCAGTAAAACAACAACAAAACAGAGCTACAACAGGTGAAACAAATATGATGCTTGACAAACTATCTGTTGCCTCGAGTCCTCTATTTACCCACCCCCACACCACATTCCTTCACAGAACGTCGTTTGTAAATCACCGTTTTAAATTGACATGATAAAAGTAAATACATACGAGAGAGGTAAATAAACATGATGGGGTTGGAGCCAGGGAGGTTCTGACCCAAGCTAAGAGCAAGTATAGAACAAGCAGAGACTAGATTCATTCCAGTAAAGGTAAAAGAAAATACTGTGTAAATCACATTGGACAGAGGTTCAACATGAGACAGAAAATTACCTGCTGCTTTGAAGTCAGCTGGGTGGCCACTGCAATTACTAATTTTATGTGTCAACTTGACTGGGCCACAGGGTGCCCAGATATTTGGTCATACATGATCTGGGTGTTTCTATGAGATGTCTTTGAATAGATTAGCATTTAAATTGGTAGACTAACTAATGCATATGGCCCTCCATGACATGAGTGGCCTCATCCAGTCAGTTGAAGGTCTAAATAGAACAAAAAAGCAGGTCCTCCCAGAGTAAGAGAGAATTCTCCTGCCTGAAGACTTTCGAACTGGGATCTCAGCTCTCCATGGTTCTACAGCAGCTTCCAGCCTGTGGACTCGAACTGGGACATGGGCTCTACAGATTTTCCAACCTCTGTGATCATAATCGCATGAGTCAATACTTCATAATAAATCTTTTTGTATATAATGTATATGTAAAGAAACCTGGTGAACCCTAATACAGCCATATATTCCAATGAGTCCAGGACAGACCAGGTTTATGACTGTGGTCCAACTGTAAATATCAATAACTCCCCTTTTCACTAACATATGCATTTGGTGTTTTGGGGTGTTTTTGTTTGTTTTCACAAAGCAGAGAGAGGTTGTGTTTCTCTGAAACGAGTCACAGGGGAAGACTGGAGGTAGCCCCAGCTGTGGGGGTGGGAGTCATCTGTTTGTTGAGGGCTGCCCTCAGCAAAGCAACTGGTAGGCCCTCTGGGGGCTGGGGACGAAAGCCCCCATAGGTAAGCAGAAGTACCAGGGGCGGCAGTAAGGACACTCGATAGGGTTGGTGGGCTGGGAAGAAGTGGCTATTTGCCCAGCCCAGGCTACTCTTCCCAGGGCCCATGGAAGCTGGTGGTGGCTGGTGGCAGCATGGTTTGACTTAATACACCCACCCAGCCGTGCTCTGTCCCTTGTGCCTGTGGAGGATAAATTACCTGTTCACAGAAGGTCCTTCTTCTTAGCAGGTTTGTTCTAGTGGGCACAGCAGCCTGGAGTTGTCCTTATTTCTCCTAAGGTCAGTATGTTCCATCTTGAGCTGTCCTTGCAGCACCAGCAGTGGGAGAGAAGAGCCACCAGTGTCATGAAACACGCTACTTAAATAACCAAGGAAAAGAGTATCAGATCAAGACAAGAGTTCTTGTTAAATTAACCAGAACCTCAAAAATTATTTCTTTCTCAAAATTAGGTTACAACAATGGTTTAATATTAAGACCTTTATTTTAGAGGGAAAAATGAATTTTCATTCACTTTTTCCTCCACACAAGTGAATCAAAAATTCTAAAGCCTTAAAACATATCCTCGTTTTAAGTTCCATCCTATAGGATTATATCTTCACACTTTGGTTCTTTTTCCAATTAATGATCCATTTGTGGAGTGCATATGTAGTTATTTCAGTTCTCTATGGCTCATTAGAAAGCCTTCTCAGTGACGGGCTTCATTCCCTTTCGTCTGATATGAATGTATTCATTAAGGACACACTATAAAATAACTAATGAAGTAAATTTTGAACATTTATAAAGAAGCAATAAAACACAACTTACATGCCTTAAAAATAATCTAATCTGTTGTGGCTGTTTTAAAGATTTAAATTCAGGAAGAAATTCTTTACAAGTGGTTTTTATTACAATTTGGAACCTGACTCTTCATTCAGATGTACATATTAATGTCTAATGCATATCAGAGTAATTCCTGTAGGAAGGATAAATGTGTTAGACTGTGCAAGTATAAAGATGGAGGAATAAACATGAAACTGGCAGAGGGTCACATGGGAGGAACCTCCATTCTATTTATCCTTCCCTGAGTGATTTCCCAGTTTGCAGGAAACGATTGTCCCACTTAAATAGTAGAGCTGATCATGATTTAGTCTGACTTGTGGATTAAAATCTTATGTAAATATGTTGCTCATGCTATTCTACTCAATTATTTTTTACTTATCTATTGTTTCAAGGAAAGGCCAGACTGCACCTTCTTGATTAAAGAGTGATTTCTTCAGCAAAACTCTGCTACTTCAGACACGTGGACAGTTTTATATTGAGAGACAAAACCCTAGATTCTTCTGGCAAGCAAAAGCTAGATTTGTTTTTCCTCTACTAACAGAGGAAATTAACAGAAAAATGTTGAATAAAAAAGTAACTATCCATACTGCAAAAAAAAATAATGATAATAATATGAAATCATTTCCATAGGGAACACTTAAATTTGTTCAGATGGGATTAGGTCATTCACTGACAGGATGGTAAGTTAGAAATAGTCCATTAAGGAGGGAACTAAATCAACCATTTATGACCATTCTCAGACTTCTGAATCTCTAAGCTTGTAAGTATATTCTCTGTCTTACCTTTCTCATCTCCTCCTTCAGATATTTACAGCAAGACATCCAGGCTTAAATGGGCTGGGCTGTCATGAATAAGCCATGCATTACACAGCACTTGCACGTAAGCGTATTTTTAAGTATTTAAGTTAGTTATATTCTGTTGTGGCAAGGAGGCCAATTCATGGATGAGAGAGTCAGGGTCGTTTAATGAAGTGGGGTCACTCCTATTATTAGTCAACTGAGGCAAGACAGAATGCAGTGGGGAAGGCCTTTGTTTGAAAGTAAAGATGATGCATACTAACTTGATATTTTGCTTGTAGAAACAGGAACAAAGTGGCAAAAAAGAAAAAGGGAAGAACAATGATCAACAACTTGGCTTTGGAGTTGACTAAACAGGATTCCTCACATGGCTCTACTTTCTGCAAGCTGAGTAAACACTCAAAGCTTCCTCTTCCTATAAAATTTGCCTAAAAAATAACTGAGCTTACCCCAATTCTGAGTATTAAATGAGGTGATCTAAGTGTCATATGGCTATATTTACTACACCAGAGAACGTCTCAAGGCGATTTAGATCAAGTCTCCCAAGTAGAATGATGTGTCTAGGAATCACAGTTTTCAACCGCCAAATTTTTTGCTGACAAATGTCCTGAGGATTTGTGGTAGGCAGATGAAGGGGGTGGGGAGGTGGCAACAGTAAAATAATCAAACAGGAATAAAGCAAGTCATAAGGCAAGGTCAAGTGTCTCTCCTGCTGGGTAAAAACATCATGGAGCCCTGAATTATGAAGAAGTGAGTCAGTGTCAGAAGACACTGACAGAAGGAACTGCTAGGACAGATTCTAGCAGGGGGCAGTCCATGGAAGGTGCCTGCTCAAGTGAAGATAGAACAGTCTGCAATGGCTCAGTTCCTGTGTGGAGCCAGGAAATCCAACAATGACTCTGCATTGATCACCTGCAGGACCTTGCAACTGGCTCTCTCCAGATATCAGGCTTCCTTCTTGGGAAGCGTTCTTGGGCTCAATTATGTGTCAGAAAATACTCTTTCTGAATACTCTCTCCTTTATATATATTTTTTCATCCTCAAGCCATATATGGCTTGAGGAGATAGATAGATAGATAGATAGATAGATAGATAGATAGATAGATAGATAGATAAACTTTCTTCTGTCAAAGAAAGGCCAAATAAATCTTTTGTCTGTTCTGCAAGCCCTCTTCTCCTTTCTAGTTTCTAAATAAACAATTCTCTCTTCTCATATTCTTTAACAATAGCACTTAATGGCCCTTAAAATTCAGTCTGAATAAAGGAAAATAAATTTCCTTTGGCTTAATCTTCAAATACAACTAGGTACTGAAGAAAAGAAATAGATGCACTCTTCTAATGCAACCAAAAAGAAAGAGAGAAATATGAACACCTATATCCTGACATATATTTACTGAACTCTCCATGGTGCCTGCATAAAATAAATATTAAAAAAATAGATAATATTTCTACATTCGAGAATCCAAACTTTGTTTCCCCGGGGCTGTCATGTGGAATAGAAGAAAGCTGTGGTCCTTATAGTAAGATACCCATGTTAACTTCAGGCTGCTGTTTTTCATAAATAAAAGCACGTTTCTCTGTGTGCTTGCATATCTTTTATCTCTCCATCTGTCCTGTATCCACTGTACCAAAGTGAACTACACTTAGAACAAAGCATTACAGTATGATTGGGGGAACCAAAAGTGACCTTGAGTCCTAAAGACAGAATGACAGCAACAGTGATAATTAAGGATTTTAAAACCTCCATAGGGACAATGAGACTCAGGAGTCTGAAGTAGGGACTGCTAGGCTCCTTCCAACCTCTGCTTTAATTTAGTGCAGTTGCCTCTCAGACAAAACCAAAGCAGTGCTGGTAAGACAACTCATCAAAACCCTTGCCCCATCAAATGGCAACGTTTAGAAAAATCTTTTTACCACCTTGATATTATTCCTCTAAATTCTAAAACCATTTATATGTCTCTCATGGGAAAGATGGGTCATTTACTTGATCCCAACTTTCTGTGCTTCTCAGATACCCAAGGCTTCCCTATTTTCTTTGACCCTCAGAGTCCTGAAGCTCTAGTAGTCCAATGTCTCTGTGTCTCTGTGGTTTCTGAAGCAAATTTACAAGCACATTCCATTTCTCCCCACACATCATCTTAAATAAATTTTCCTAAATTTAAAGCTCCGTCATCTCACAAAACTGTATCATTCCCCACCCCACTTATTGCACTCCCCTAGAATCTCAACATCCACAAGAAAAAGACTGGATTTGGAAAACCCCTGATTAAACTTGGTCTATGAAAATTTTGGTCCACTGAAAGTGCTACTTCACCCCTCCTCTCCCATGCAGTTTTTATTTCTTTCCATTTACTCTCCTTCCTTCCTTCATCCACATTTGTTTATAACATAGGAGCCAGTGTCTCTGTGAAGACTCTCCCCCGGGCGAGCCCCCTCTTAGCACTGCTTCCTGCACATGCTGTCAAGATGAGCTTCCTTGTGTCACCTCTTCTACAGATCCTATCAGACTATACCAAGTAACCCAGGCACTGAGAAACCTCAGAAACCATCTAGTGCTAATTCTCACCACCACTCACAGACACATCATGTAGCAGCTGCAGAATGGAAGAGTTCAGTGCCATTAAGTGATTACTTAGTGCACTGACCCAGTCAGGATTTCATCACCTATTGGGACTTTTCTTACAACCAACCAACATAAATTTCTTCATTTGTAAAATCAAAACATAATTCCTACCTTAAGGTTTGTCATGAGAAATAAATGAGACAACGTTTGTGCCTAGTGTATAATAAGTGCTTAATAATGTATTAATCATGAATTTTATTTTCTGTATTTTGATGCTTTGACATCTGGGGTCTTGCTGACCTGAGAGGGAATGCCCCTCCCAGAGTTAGTTAATTCCCAGTGAGAGCAAACGACCTGCCTGTGACACACCTTTCATATGTAAATCCATCAATGCTGAACCAAGGCACATAATCCTTTCTTCATCAGCCTCTCACATTCCAGGCCACTATTCACCTGCCTTAATAATATAATATAAATAAAGTGCCTGATATGTACCATGCCTTAAAAATGGTAGCTATTATTGCTGTGACTTTAATTGTGGTTGTCACCATGGTAATGTCAGTAGTAGTGATTATTATAAAAATAAGGTAACCTCTGAAAATAAACTTTGGAAGCACTTTTAAAATGTTCGTATCTGTCACCCTTGGAAAGTATGGCTCAAGGTTTGGTTTTAAAATCATGCACTTTTTGGCATATCTTCATGTGTATATCTTTTTGTAATTTTTATTGGAGTATAGTTGCTTTACAATGTTGTGTTACTTTCTACTGTACAGCAAAGTGAATCAGCTATACGTACACATATATCCCCTCTTTTTGGATTTCTTTCCCATTTAGGTCACCAGAGAGAACTGAATAGAGTTCCCTGTGCTTTATAGTAGATTTCTCATTAGTTATCTATTTTATACACTATACTACAGGGCTACAGTAATCCAGTATGGTACTGGCACAAAAACAGAAATGTAGATCCATGGAACAGGAGAGAAAGCCCAGAGATACCCACGCAGCTATGGTCACCTAATCTATGAAAAAGAGGCCGGAATATACAATGGAGAAAAGACAGCCTCTTCAATAAGAGGTGCTGGGAAAATTGGACAGCTACATGTAAAAGAATGAAATTAGAACACTCCCTAACACCATACACAAAAATAAGCTTAAAAAGGATTAAAGACCTAAACGTAAGGCCGGCCACTATAAAACTCTTAGAGGAAAACATAGGCAGAACACTCTTTGACATAAATTGCAGTAAGATTTTTTTGGCCCACATCTTCATGTGTATTTAAAGACAAGTCTGCCTATTTAAATATCTATGGTATAGAGGCAATTCTTATTGGATCAAACTTTTTTTTTATGGAAATAAGCACCCATTAATTGGATGTATGTGTTAAGTATGCATTTGCTTAAAACAGGTCTACCTCCTAATATATAAAAGAAAATTACATATTAAACCATTTTACATATGCAGAAACTGAGAGAGGGAAAGTTACTAAAATTAGTAGAATGCCAAACTTCATATACAAATGATTTTCACAATAACCATGACTATTCCACTGAAATAACTCTTGTCAAAGACATTCAGTACCTCCAAGTTACCAAATTTATCAGTCAATTCTTTGTATTCACCTTGCTAAAGCATTTGACAAAGTTGAACCCTCCTCCCTTCTCTTTTTCGGCCATGCCACCCAGCATGGGGGATCTTAATTCCCTGACCAGGGATCCAACCCATGCCCCCTGCAGTGCAAGCACTGACTCCTAACCACTGGACGGCTAGGGTATGCCGGATCCTTCTCCCTTCTTGAAATATTTTCTTCACCTAGCTTGTCTGACACTGAATTATCTGATTTTTATCCACACCTTCTCTTGCTCCTTCTTGATCTTTTTACTGCTGGTTGCATCTCTTATTCCTGACTTTTAAATTATGGTGTAGCTGAGCTCCTTCTCTTTCTGTAATTTCCTCCTAGATGATTTCCTGCATTTCTACTGCCTTAAATATCATCTAGATGTTGTGATACTCAAACATACAGCCCTAAACCCCATGATATTTACTCCTTATAGTACATTTCCATGGGTGTTTTATAGACACTTCAAAACTTATCCAAAACAAATATATTTATTTCTGACCCCAACTCCTCTCCCAAACATCTTATGTCTCACATGGCTCCTATCATCCAGCCAAAGTCTGGAACTGATTCCTCATTTTTCTTAACTTCACAGAAACAGTCCTTCAGAAAACCTTGCCTGTTCAAACTGCAAACATATCTCCAATCTACAGCTGCTTTTTTATTCATAGCTGCCTCTCAAGTTTCATTATTTCTTACTTGGGTTACTGAAATAGCTTTTTAACTGGTGTCCCAGCTTCTAGTTTTGCTCTGCTATATTCCATTGCCTAGAAAACAGCTAGAGTAATCACTGTAAAACAAACATAGATTGTATCGCTTATCTGTTTAAACCCCCTAAAGTCTTCTCATTATTGGCAGAGTAAAACAGTTCAAGTCCCAGAGCGCCCATATAAACGATTTCTTGCTTTCTTTTTAGATCACTTCTATAAATACTCCTCCCTCATTTACACATTCCAACTACACTGGTCACCCTTCTCTATTCCCCAATCTTGTCAAAATTCTTCCCACCTCAGGGCTTTTTTTGACAGTGTTCCCCCCACAGCCTGGAAGGTTATCCCGCAATATTTTCAAATAGTCAGGACTCTCTTATCATTGAGTTCTTTGTTCAAATGTATATCCAGGACCTAGTAAGAGCTCAATTAATGTGGCCAAATCAATGGGCTGAATGAATGAAGCATCACCTCCTCAGAGAGACCCTCATTGCGTATCTGTAATACACCCATCTAAGTACCCATTGCAGCCTTTCTCTAGCGTTACTGTGTTTTATTTTTCTCATAGAACTTAACCATTCTCTGGAATTACTTATTTTCAGGTTTCCTGTTGATTATGTTAGTATCTCACAAGAAAAAAGTGTCATGAGAGCAGAGATCATCCCTCTTTTATACTGTACTGCATCTCCAGTAGCAGAAACAGTGCTCAGATCAGAGTAAGATTGCAAGGGCAGACACTGTGTTGAATAAATAAAGAGTGAATGAGTAAATGTTATCTTCATTTTACAGATAAAGAAAATGAGACTCAGAGAAGTTAAACACATTTTCTAAGATCATATAGGTCATATAGATTAGTGGCTGAACAAGGATTCCAAGATGAAACTGTTTCACCTCAAATTCCTTTCTTTTCCCAACATGCCATGGTAGGTGGCAACATGAGAACCAGACAAGATGCATAGACTCATTTCTCTCTGCTTCTCCACACTAAGGTTAATGACAAATTCTGGAAATAACACAAAAGGCAATCAAAGGAAAACTCTGGAAGGTGAGAAGAGGAAGGCAAACTGATTTGGAATCCCGGGACTAGAAAAATAATAGAACAGGAGAGCAATTCACATGCATTCTCCTCTCAATCTAGCAATAGTATTCAGGCAAGGGAGGTTCTTTCCTCCCCCCACATTGTAATGGGAGTCCTTTTGATAACACCAAGTGAGACCAGCACCACCTATAAGGGGGATGGATAGGGAACCCAACTAACAGTAAGTTGCAGGGGAAGGGCTCTCCTCCCACGCAGAGCCTGAGGCTCTCCTCCTTCATCAAGTGATACAAGGCAACTGGGCAACACTAGCCAGAGGGATCCCACCACAACCCCACCTGGCCAGGGAAGACTTATTGTCACTATGGGCTGAGGCTCCTCCTCTCCACCCAGAGAAACCTGCACCCCAGCCTCAGGGAATCTCTTCTGGCTTCTTGGGCAGCACCAGCAGGGACCAATAACTACCACATCAGTGCCTGATAAACCAAGGAGACCAAAATAATATTGCAAATACCCTGAAATTAAACTGCTGTTGGAACCACAGCCCACAACAATAAGCCAGAGCCTGTGTACTAAACAATAGGATAATTGTTGGCTAAACATAAGATTTAAATAAGATCCAGAGTTTTCTATCGTAATAGATTAAATGTCCAGGATACAACCAAAAATCACTCCTCTTGCCAAGAATCAAGAGACAACTTGAATGAGAAAAGACAATCAACAGATGCTAATGACAAGATGAATCAGTTATAAAAAGTATCTAACAAGGATTTTAAAGCAGCCATCATAAAAATGCTTCCACAATCAAGTATAAATTCTCTTGAAACAAATGAAAAAAATGTTACAAAATCTCAGCAAAGAAATGGAAAAATTAACTAAATGCAAATTATAGAACTGAAAAATATGATAATAGGAACAGTAAACTTGGTGGATGGTCTCAATAGTAGTGGAGGTGACAGAGGAGTGAATCAGTGAACTTGAAGAAAGATCAATAGAACTTGCTCAGTATGAAAAAATAGAAAGTAGACTGGAAAAAAAATAAACAAAGGCTCAGATACCCATGGGAATATAAAAAAAGCCTCAATATTCGTATCATCAGAGTCCCAGGAAGGCAAGGAGAAAAAAGAGAGTAGGGTGGAAAGGGTATCTGAAGAAATAATGGCTGAAAGTTTCCCAAATTTAGCAAAAGACACAAACCTAAAGATTCAAGAATATAAGTGAATCTTAAAACAGGGTAAACCCAAAGAATAAGTAAGCTTCTGAAAATCAAGACAAAACAAACAAACAAACAAAAAAACCAAAAAACAAGAAAACAACCTTGAAAGCAGTCAGAGAGAAGTGAGGCATTACTTACAGGAGAACACTCATTCTAATGACAACGGATTTCTCATACAAAACTAAAGAGGATAGAAGGAAGTAGCTAACTTTCAATGTTGTGTTATTTTCCTAAAAAACAGGAAGAATCATTAACTGTCACTAAACATATAGATAAATCTCTGATGGTACTTACCTAGACACAAACTAGATTAAGTGGCAATGTGAGAAGCAGCCCTGCACAAATCAATGCCTGAAGCTCACTGGAGGCATCTCTTTGAGAATCTCCTGGGTCTTCCTTAAGTGAATTTCTTATTTAATACGAAGCCTACACATTAAGTCCTAAGAAGGCTTTCTAAATTTGTGAAAAACCTATCCAACCACTTTACAATATGCAGTAACCATCAGAGAGAAATAATTTTCTTTATATAGGTTGGTCAGGACAGCACATTCCAGCTTGGTGTAACATGCATTTTATAGAAGCATGCTCAATTTTCAATGTTGCTGTAAAATCTTCAACTTAGTCTTACCATGCATTGCCCTTTAAAAAGGACGGTCATGCTGGAAAGATACACAGTACTTATTTTTATGGATATATATCAATATAGCTTTCAGACTTCCTTAAAAGATTAGAAATCTCGTTGAAGGACTGCAAATGTTTTATGGTAGGGACCCACTAGGAAGGACTGAAGGGAAAATAAGATTGCTGATTGCAGCTTCTTTAAAAGTAGCTGTCATTATTTGGTCTTGGCATTGCATTTTATTTAAAATATTCTTGTTTTATATATACAAAAATTCTCTTGAAATGATTATTAGGCAATTCATGTCTTTTGAGAACTAAAGGCAATCTTTTAAGTGAGCAAGGTATTCCAGCTTTGCCTCTGATAATATATCCTCAATGAAATGTAACTCGAAAATGGATTTTCTTATCATCCATGAAAAAGTATAAATTTAATCTAGTTTCAATTTCTTTATCTCAATACCCTTTTAATTGGCACTTTGCCTCATCTAATAAAAAAGCACCCTCTCCACAATCACAACTATTAAAATCCTATTTTGGCCTTGTCAAGGCTAACTGACAGCACCTTGAAGCTTAAACACTGATAGTTGAAAATCTAATCCTCAAGCTTGTAAAAATCTTCAGTAACCTCACTGAATATATATCTATTATTCTTTATACCTGACTTCAAGAGGATTTAGAATGACAGATAACAAGATTCGAGAGAGCCTTAATACACTTTAATTCTAGCTTTAAAAGTATTAGGTACTCTGATTTTTCCCTCTAAAGTGTATTTAAATATAGAAAAGGAGCTAAAGGTAAGTTATACAGACTTTTAAAAACATACCATTTACTACCTTTTTAAAAATAATTCCATTTGTCCACCACCCATGAAAAAAAGTATGAGCCCAGAGCTATGATTCAGCGTTATCAAAATCCCAAATCCAAAAAAGAATATACTCAAAATATAGAGCGTATCCACTGGGATATAGCTGATCAAAACTCTACATTAGCAGCCAAAAGCAAAGCAAATCCACGAACAAGTGAGTCCACAAGTGTCTGAAAGCCCAATCCTACTTTGTTAAATAACATAAAATTGTGATACTGGTAGTTAAATTAGAGTTCTGCTGGTGGTTATAGAACTTATTAATAACACACAATGAGTTTATATAATGCAACATCACACACATACATTAAAAATCATATACAAAGGTGAGAAAATGCTTATTTTCTATATTGTGTCTATATTTTTAAATGCCTATATTCTAATTGTTTCTATATTCTATAAAAACAGAATAGGAAATTACATTTCTAACAGCATTCAGATTTTTTATATATCTCTTATTCCCATTTATTGCTTTGTTTTCACATATGATTCAAATATTTGTGTATGCAAACATACATGTAAACCCTGATTGTGAGTCATAGCTGCATTTTCATCAGTTTACCCAACTGAGCAGCTGTCTCATTTTCATTGAATTTTCTGATACTACTCTACTACTCTTGCTTCTAAGAGTGATGATTTTCCTTTAGTAAATTAAGAAGACTCACAGAATTTACCAGGGATGTCATCAAGATGGAGAAAAAAGGAGACCCCAGCCTCTGTCCTCCAACAAAGATAAAAAATTAGCTATCCACAAACATAAAACAGTTCTGGGGAAGCGCTGGAGCTCAGTTAAGAAATATCAGCAACAGAGTAGAACAACAAAAAAATACCTGAGAATAGTTTTCCAAAGAAGGGAAGAAAGCTTCATTTTGCCTGTATCATCCTATCCCCCAAGCCAACATCACTCAGCACAAACAAGGAACTCCCCAGCTAGAAAAAGTTCCCCTCACAGGGAAAGGAAGAGAAGGGTGAACAACCAGCTTCCTTAGCCTTTCAGCGCACTGCAAGAAGGTTCCTTATTCACTTTCACCCCACTCGGAGATCTGAAAATCTGAGACATATAGAGATGGCTAAGAACAAGAAATAAAAGCAGGGGCTACCAGTAGCAGTCACACAGCTGGAGGAATTAGAACTCCCAGTGACCTACTCTGCAGACAAACTCAGCTGCTTCTGCCACTGAAGAAAGCAGTAGCCAGTACAGCTGCCATCACTGGCCTCCACTACCATGAACCTGCAGTGAGACCCAGCAATCACAATAGTGCACACTGACAGCAGGTGCACTGGTGGTGGGAATGAAAATTGGTACAGCCACTATGGAAAACAGTATGGAAGTTCCTCAAAAAAATTAAAAATAGAACTACCATATGATCCAGCAAACCCACTTCTGAGTATTTATTGAAGAAGATAAAAATTACTATCTCGAAGAGATATCTGGACTCCCAGGTTCTTTGCAATGTTATTCACAATAGCCAAGACATTTCCAGAAACAATCTTTGATGAATCCTTTGATAGATGAATGTATTTTAAAATGTGGCATACATGTATACAATGGAATGTTATTCAGCCATAAAAAGAAAGAAATCTTTCCATTCATGATGTCATGGCTAGACCTTGAAGGCATTATGCTAAGTGAAATAAGTTAGACAGAGAAAGACAAATACTGCATGACCTCACTTGTACCAGGATAGAAAAACATTAAACTCCATGAAACAATAGAATGGTGGCTGCCAGGGGCTGAGGGGGTGAGTGAAATGGAAAGACGTTAGTCAAAGAGTACAGACTTCCAGGTTTAAGATGAATAAGGTCTGGAGATCTCATGGTAATGGTGACTATAATTAACAATACTGTACTGAATACTTGAGAAATGCTATAAGAGTAGAATATCAATGTTCTCACCATGACAATAACAAAATGGTAATTATGTGATGTAAAGGGTGTATTAACCAATGTTATTCTGGTAAATATTTCACAATACATACATATATCAAATCATTTCATTGCACACTCTAAACTTATACAATGTTATGTGTCAATTATGTTTTAAGGGAAAAAAAGAGAAAAAATGAAGACACATGACCATCCAAGGTAGGAAGAACAAAATAGTTTTTCTAATATGGTCACATTGTTGTGAGCTGAAAACTAGAAAAACACTTTTTCTTAAGAAGTAAATTTGGGAATTCCTTGGCAGTCTAGGAAATCTGCCAGTGGGTATCGGGACTTGCCCTGCTGTCCCAGGAGGACACAGATAACTCCCTCAACTAGGAAATCTGCCAGTGAGTGCCAGGACCTGCCCCACTGTCCCAGGAAAACACAAATAGCTCCCTCCACTAGGAAATGTGTGCAGAAGAGTGGCTAAAACCACAGCTGAGCCCCAGGGGCTGTGTGACTAAGGAAGAAGTGCTGAAATTTCTCCTTACAGCTAAACAAACTGTGAAGTTACACATCCACTGATGGCTTCCCAAATTAAGCACTTGCAAAACATCTGAAAGACCAACAAGTGCTATTACAGCTGGGATGGTCCTGGCTTTAGCAACTGTAGGCTCTGTGGGTTGTATAAGCAGGGATTGGGCCACACTAGAGTTCAAGCTGCCTCCATAGCTCCCACAGTGGGTCCAAGTGCATGACTACTGCAGTCCTGGGACCTGACCTCAATGGACCTGCACCAGTGACTGAGTGAAAACAATGCCTGAGAGTCACCAGGGCTGATTGCCAGCATACCCACAGTTAAGGCAGGACTGAGAGCAATGCCAACAACAGTATACTTTGTGAGCTCACACTGTGGGCAAAAGGGACACAACAAAGCACATTCACAGGTGAACAACTCCAGAGGAGGAATACTCAGTGGCTTCTCTCTGAGTGAGAATGCTCCAATCCCACCTACCTTGCCCTACAGAATCAGAATTACAGCTAAGAAACAGATCTGGGGGTCTCTACTCCAACAACTAAGGAGCAGATGCCAACCCTGACAAGGCAGTGACAACCACAGAGCAAAGGGGAGGCCCCACTCAATGTCTAGGGCAGGCTATGATCACCATAACACCAATCAAACCCCCTATCTAGGGGATAATGGCACAAGCCTCCAGAACAAGCTCACCCACCAGGGAACAGACACCAGAAGCAAGAAGAAGTATGATCCTGCAGCCTGTGGAAAGAAGACCACAAACACAGTAAGTCTGACAAAATGAGATGACAAAGAAATACATTGAAGATGAAGGAGCAAGATAAAAACCTAAAAAAAGAACTAAATGAAGAGGAGATAAGCAATCTATCTGAAAAAGATTCAGAGTAATGACAGTAAAGATGATTCAAGATCTCTGAAAAAGAATGGAAGCACAGATACAGAAGATACAAGAAAGTTTAGCAAAGACCTAGAAGA
Organism: Leucopleurus acutus; assembly: GCF_964270905.1. Lineage (NCBI taxonomy): Eukaryota > Metazoa > Chordata > Mammalia > Artiodactyla > Delphinidae > Leucopleurus > Leucopleurus acutus. The sequence continues at coordinate 25,099,788 of NC_139159.1, read as the reverse complement.
ACTAAAGAACAAACAAACAGAGATGAACAAGACAGTAACTAAAATGAAAAATACACTAGAAGGAATCAATAGTAAAATAACTGAGGCAGAAGAATAGATAAGTGATGTGGAAGACAGATGGTGGAAATCTCCATCATGGAACAGATTAAAAAAAAAAAAGAATGAAAAGAAATGAGGAAAGTTTCAGAGACTTCTGGGACAATATTAAATGCACCAACGTTTGACTTATAGGGGTCCCAGAAGAAGAAGAAAAGGGGAAATGTCCTGAGAAAATATTTCAAGAAATTATAGTTGAAAACTTTCCTAACATGAGAAAGGAAATAGTCACCCAAGTCCAGGAAGCACAGAGAGTCCCATACAGGACAAACCCAAGGAGGAACATGCTGAGACACATGTTAATCAAACTAACAAAAATTAAATACAGGGAAAAAATATTAAAAGCAACAAGGGAAAAGCAACAAATAACATACAAGGGAATCCCCATAAGGTTATCAGCTGATTTTTCAGCAGAAACACTGCAGGCCAAAATGGAGTGGCAGGGTATATTTAAAGTGATAAAAGGGAAAAATCAAGATTACTCTACCCAGCAAGGATCTCATTCACATTCAATGGAGAAATCAAAAACTTTACAGACAAGCCAAAAATAAGAGAATTGATCACAACCAAACCAGCCTTTCAACAAATGTTAAAGGAAATTTTCTAGGCATGAAACATAAGAGAAGACAACAAAAGAGGAAGGGAAGAAAAAAGACCTACAATAACAAACCCAAAACAATTAAGAAAATGGGGGCTTCCCTGGTGGCACAGTGGTTGAGAGTCTGCCTGCTGATGCAGGGGACATGGGTTCATGCCCCAGTCTGGGAAGATCCCACATGCCGCGGAGTGGCTGGGCCCGTGAGCCATGGCTGCTGAGCCTGTGCATCGGGAGCCTGTTACTCCACAACGGGAGAGGCCACAACAGTGAAACCCCTGCATACCGCAAAAAAAAAAAAAAAGAAGAAAAGAAAGAAAATGGTAAGAGGAACATACATATTGATAATTACTTTAAATGTAAATGGATTAAGTGCCCCAACCAAAGACACAGACTGGCTGAATGGATACAAAAATAAGACCTGTATATATGCTGTCTACAAGAGACCCGTTTCAGACCTAGGGACACATACAGACTGAAAATGAGGGCATGGAAAAAGATATTCCATGCAAATGGAAATCCAAAGAAAGCTGGAGTAGCAATACTCATCTCAGAAAAAATAGACTTTAAAATAAAGACTGTTACAAGAGACAAGGAAGGATACTACATAATGATCAAGAGATCAATCCAAGAAGAAAATATAGCAATTGTAAATATGTATGCACCCAACATAAGGCAATATTTTAACAGCCATAAAGGGGAAATCAACAGTAACACAATAATAGTGGGCAACTTTAACACCCTATTTACACCAATGGACAGATCATCCAGTCAGAAAATTAATAAGGAAGTACAAGTCTTAAATGACACATTAAACTAGATAGACTTAATTGATATTTATAGAACATTTCATCTGAAAGCAGCAAAATACACGTTCTTCTCAAGTGCACAGAGAACATTCTCCAGGATAGATTACATCTTGGGTCACAAACCAAGCCTCAGTAAATTTAAGAAAATTGAAATCATATCTGACCACAATGTTATGAGATTAGAAATCAATTACAGGAAAAAAAATGTAAAAAAAAAAAGAACACATGGAGGCTAAGCAATATGCTACTAAATAATGAAGAGATCACTGAAGAAATCAAAGAGGTAATCAAAAAATACCTAGAAACAAATGCCAGTGAAAACACAATGACCAAAACTTATGGGATGCAGCAAAAGCAGTTCTAGGAGGGAAGATTATAGCAACACTATCTCACCTAAAGAAACAAGGAAAATCTCAAATAAACAAGCTAACCTTCCACCTAAAGCAAATAGAAAAAGAAGAACAAACAAAACCTAAACTTAGTAGGGGAAAGAAATCATAAAAGTCAAAGCAGAAATAAATGAAATAGAGATGAAGAAAACAATAGCAAAGATCAATGAAACTAAAAGCTGGTTCTTTGAGAAGATAAACAAAATTGATAAACTTTTAGCTATACCCATCAAGAAAAAAGGGAGAGGACTCAAATCAATAAAATTAGAAATGAAAAGGGAGAAATTACAACTGACACTACAGAAATACAAAGGATCATAAGAGACTACTACAAGCAATTACATGCCAATAAAATGGACAACCTGGAAGAAATGGACAAATTATTCGAAAAGTACAACCTTCCAAGACTGAACCATGAAGAAATAGAAAATATGAACAGACCAATCACAAGTAATAAAATTGAAACTGTGATTAAAATTTTCCAACAACCAAAATCTAGGAGTAGATGGATTCATAGGTGAATTCTTTCAAACACTTAGAGAAGAACTAACACTTATCCTTCTCAAACTCTTCCAAGAAAACTGCAGAGGAAGATCATTCTATGAGGCCACCATCACACTGATACCAAAACCAGTCAAAGATATCACAAAAAAGAAATTACAGACCAATATCACTGATGAACATAGATGCAAAAATCCTCAAAAAAATACTAGCAAACAGAATCCAACAAGACATTAAAAGGATCATACACCATGATCAAGTGGGATTTATCCCAGGAATGCAAAGATTCTTCAACATATGCAAATCAATCAATGTGATACACCATATTAACAAATTGAAGAATAAAAATCACGTGATCATCTCAATATATGCAGAAAAAGCTTTTGACAAAATTCAACACCCATTTATTATAAAAACTCTCCAGAAAGTAGGCATAGAGGGAGACTACCTCAACATAATAAAGGCTAAATATGAAAAACCCACAGGAAACATCATTATCAATGATGAAAAACTGAAAGCATTTCTTCTAAGATCAGGAAGACGACAAGGTTGTCCACTCTCGCCACTATTACTCAACATAGTCTTGGAATTCCTAGCCATGGCATCAGAGAAGCAAAAGAAATAAAAGAAATACAAACTGGAAAAGAAGTAAAACTGTCACTATTTGTAGATGACATGATACTATACATAGAAAATCCTAAAGATGCTACAAGAAAACTGCTAGAGCTCATCAATGAATTTGGTAAAGTTGTAGGATACAACATTAATACACAGAAAACTCTTGCATTCCTATACATTAACAATGAAAGAACTAAAGAACAAACAAACAGAGATGAACAAGACAATAACTGAAAGCCCAGAGATAAACCCACGCACCCATGGTCACCTAATCTATGACAAAGGAGGCAAGAATATACAGTGGAGAAAAGACAGTCTCTTCAATAAGTAGTGCTGGGAAAACTGGACAGCTACGTACAAAAGAATGAAATTGGAACTCTCTATAATGCCACACATGAAAATAAACTCAGAATGGATTAAAGACCTATTAGTCCAGACAGTATAAAACTCTTAGAGTAAAACATAGGTAGAACACTCTTTGACATAAATTGCAGCAAGATGTTTTTTGACCCACCTCCTAGAGTAATGAGAATAACAACAAAAACAAACAAATGGAATCTAGTTAAACTTAAAAGTTTTTGCACAGCAAAAGAAACCATAAACAGAACAAAATGACAAAGTGGGAGAAAAATATTTCTCCCTCAAAGTGGGAGAAAAATATTTGCAAGTATTAATCCCTTGTCAGAAGCAACTGACAGGAGATTAATCTCCAAAATATACAAACAGCTCATGCAGCTTAATATCAAAACCACAAATAACAATCAAAAAGTGGGTGGAAGATCTAAATAGACATTTCTCTGAAGAAGACATACAGATGGCTTAAAAGCACATGAAAAGATGCTCAACATCATTAATTGTTAGAAAAATGCAAATCAAAACTACAGTGTGGTATCACCTCACACCAATCAAAATGGCCATCATCAAAAAATCTACAAACAATAAATGCTGGAGAGGGTGTGGAGAAAGTGAACCCTCTTGCACTGTTGGTAGGAATGTAAATTGATACAGCCACTATGGAGAAAAGTATGGAGGTTCCTTAAAAAACTAAAAATAGAACTACCATATTACCCCACAATCTCACTCCTAGGCATAGACCCTGAGAAAACCATAATTCAAAAAAGACATATGCACCACAATGTTCATTGCAGCACTGTTTACAATAGTCAGGACATGGAAGCAACCTAAATGTCCATCATCAGGGGAATGAATAAAGAAGATGTGGTCCAGAAATACAATGGATTATTATTCAGCCATAAAAAAGAACAAAATAGGGCTTCCCTGGTGGCGCAGTGGTTGAGAGTCCGCCTGCCGACACAGGGGACATGGGTTTGTGCCCCGATCCGGGAAGATCCCACATGCCGTGGAGCAGCTGGGCCCATGAGCCATGGCCACTGAGCCTGCGCGTCCGGAGCCTGTGCTCCACAACAGGAGAGGCCACAACAGTGAGTGGCCCATGTACCGCAAAAAAAAAAAAAAAAGAACAAAATAATGCCATTGCAGCAACATGGATGGACCTAGAGATTGTCATACTGAGTGAAGTAATTCAGACACAGAAAGACACATATATCATATGATATTGTTTATATGTGGAACCTAAAAAAATAGAGTACAAATGAACTTATTTATAAAACAGAAGTAGAGTCATGGATGTAGAAAACAAACTTATGGTTACTAGGGAATAAGGGGGGGAGGGATAAACTGGAGGATTGTGACTGACATGTACACACTACTATATAAAAAATAGATAACTAATAAGAACCTGCTGTGTAGCACAGGGAATACTACTCAGTACTCTGTAATGACCTATATGGGAAAAAAAAAATGGATAGATATAAATGTATAACTGATTCACTTTGCTGTATACCTGAAATTAACACAACATTGTAAATCAACCATACTACAATAAATATTTTTAAAAATAAAATAAAATCTATTATAAAGCAAAAAGAAATAAAAATTAAAGCTAAAATTATGCTCTTATTATGTACAGGTCCTCTGCTATGCACATTCATGATCTCATTTATTAGTTTGATCACAAATTAGAAATTTGTTTTCACAAAATCTATGTAAATTTACTACGGCCCAAAGGTGGTGAAAGGCAAAGCTTAGATGTTTCAAAATCAACTCTTTTCACTACACAAAACTAATTATGGGATCCCATATGAATATGTCTGAGAGAGTTACAAAGGAAGAATGGGTAGGTGATAGGCTGCTGCCAGTCATCTACATCTGAGAAAATAACACCACCACTCCCCTAGTTACTCAAGACATGTTTTCTATCCTTCTCTTTCCCTCAATACCCTTATCAATCTTTCAGCAAGCCTTGTCTACTCTACTTTGAAATTATATTTCAAATCCCTGCACTTCTGCTATCACTCTAGTCTGAGGAATAACCATACATTGTTTGCCCAATGCAACAGACTCCAAACTAGGCTCCCTAAGTTTACTTGTGGCCCCTTCTAGTGTATTCTTCACTTGGCAGTCAGAAAACATAAATTAAATAAAATAATGCCACTCCTCACTTACAAACTTATTTGGTTTATGAGTCATACTTGCAAAGCCCTACAAGACTTATCTTCTGTCTACATCACCTCCCAAAATTCCCACCTGCTATCTACTTCTCTCCTGACATACTGACCTTTTCTTGGCTCTTCATATGCACCAAAGTCCTCCTCAGACTTAGGGCCTTTTCACTAAACTGTTCTCTTCTCTCAAAATGTTCTTCCACAGATCACTGCATAGTTGTCTTCTGGTCAGTCAATTCCATGCTTAAATGTTACTTTTTTGAAGAGTTATTTCCTAGCCTCCTCAGGAAAGTGACCACAAAGACCCTTTCTATCACATCATCCCATTAAAATTTTCTTTTTAAAACTTACCACTATCTATTTTAAAATTAGTATTTATTTATTAATTATCAATTTATTATTGATTATCTCTCTGTTTCCCCACAAGCATGAACTTAATCCAGATGATCAAAACCTGTCCCCTTTTGTTCATCCCTGCATCATCAACATGGACTGATGTAGAGTAAGTGTCCTATAAATAACCATTGACTTAATTAATGATCCTAATTTGCTTTCAGCAACAGAGTCTTCTTTTCTTCACATCCTAGAATCTCCTTAAAACATGAAAAATCCACAGGTATTTCCAATTTCTAATGTTTTATCTATGACAACATCTCCTATTGTCAGAATTAGCCAAGCTAAAATAGTTTTATTCTTGTTATCATTTTAGTATTTTCTCTTCTATACCTATTCAGGAAAGATTTGATCCTTGTGAAGCAAAAGTCATCTATAGTCAATGAAGAATAATAAAGTGAGATCAAAATAGGTCTATACAGTAACATAAGCTCAGAAATTAATAAATAACTCAAAATAACAAAGGCATTTTGAATGTAGGAAGTAGACATATGGTAAAACAGCTCTAGGTACAACACATGCTATCAACACAGTAACATTGCTTTCGTGGCTTGAAATAGATTAGCAAAAGAATGAATAGCAAGGCAAATGCAAAATAATGAGGGGGGAGAGAGATGAAAAGGAAGAGAGTGAGACCAAGCACAGCCCTATGGGGCTCCTGGGCACAAAGACTTTCTGTGTCCTCATTTCTTTGATTACAAGAAATAGCCTTCATTCAGCCTCCCTGACCTTCCCTGAGTTCCAAAGGGCAGATTCAAGCAGTTGTTAATTAGAGAAGGGAGGGGATGCTATACCAGGGAGAAGCAAATAGTCAAGAAAAACAATAGTGCAGCCTTGGGGCAAGGTCCTCATTCCTTGGGGCAAGGTACCCCATCAAGGGATACACACAGCAATATCTTTGAGCTGTTTTGCAGATACTGAAACCCCCTCCAGGTGGGAGAAGTTAACGATTAACAGTGGTATGCTGCCCACAAGCATGTAGACCCCAGACCAGTTGGAAACTGAAGGTTGATGATGCTGACTCCTACTTACGTCACCACCAACCAGTCAGAAGAATGTCCACAAGCTGATCACGCCCTCTTTGAACAATTACTGTAAAACTTCTCACTATCCTCTCCAAGTTGGGATACCTACATTTTTGAGACAGGAGCCCACTGTGTCCCCCTTTGCCTGGCAAAGTAATAAAACTCTACTTCACCAAAAACTCTGTCTAGAAGATTCAATTTGGCACCAGTGTACAGAGAAGCTGAGTTTCAGCATCAAAAGTTCTTAGTAATAAACTAATAAATCAATGGTTAAACAGTATAAAATAATCAAATATTTCAGAAAAAATTCCTTCCTTAAAAATTTTTTTTTCAGAAAAGTAGTATTTCCCATTTAACTTCTTTGCTGAATTCTAAATTACCATTAAATATTTTTATACTTGATTTGATAAAGAAAAGAAGCTAGTGATATGAATAGTAGTTGATAAATGGAATATTTGCTTGCCATATCAGTAAACAAAGGATGTCATAGTCATCAGGGATTGCAGCTATGCAGTCACCACCAAAGGCAAGCTGGTGAGCCCTGAGGGAATGCAGGATGTAATAACAAAGGATACTGGCCCCAGATAGCGGACGTACATATCAAAGGAATGATTTTAGTGAGCCTAAACTCTTGTATCTTCCCATACATAGAAAAGCGCTAAATTCCTTAACTTGGGATTTCCAGTTTTCTTTAATTAACAATATTTTTTTGATGTTCCAACTACCTGACCTTTGTTGCAAAACTCCTGTATATCCTAGCTCCCCACTCACCTCCTTGGAGCAGTTTTCTCAAGATTACTTGAGATGCTGCCTCCTGGGCCTGAAGTCCTAAAGATTCTGGCCAAACAAAACATAACTCTCAACTTTTAGATTGTGAATGTATTTTTTTAGTCGACATAGTCTCCTTTAAAAAGAAAATACTTGAAAATCTGGTATCCATGTTCAGAAAGTCAGAAATGCAAGAGAAAGACATTATTACATTGAAGTCATCACCTAAATTAACTTTGTTTATGGTCTCTCTGCTAATGGGTACTAGCTAAACCAGAAGCTCCAGATTTAGTACACAACATGCGGTCTTTGCAGTCCAGAATTTAGTATCTCTAGGAGAAACAACAATCATGTTTGCATGCATTGATTTTTTTTCTCCTCTAGAATCTCATGTACTTTATTGTTCATGACCTAATTATCCATAGTTCTATAACTCTAATAAAACCTAACTCAAGGAAGTTTTAATTTATTCCAAATCAGCTTGCAACACTTGCAAAAATGAGTTTAGCAGAAAAAAGCTAACAAGAGCAAAAGTTATCCTGTAAGAATACCTTTCGGTTGTGAACTTAAATTTTTTAAAGGGAAATGAAACATCATTTGTAAAATAAATGACCAAATAAAATTTTTGATGCTTGTGAGAATGAGCAAGTGCTGTAAACAACTAGTTAATGAAACATTTTAATGTAAAGAATGGCTTAAGTCCATACTTTATGCTAACAACTGATATGGACAGAGTAAAGGGACAAAGTAGGTGATTAAATAGTTAATTCCACTAGAGGATTGTAAGTAAAAAAGAGTATGGCAGACCCCTTTAAGTTAATGATGACCTAAAAATGCAGGTTTTAACCACAAAATGAAGCAGGCTTGCTTAGCAAGAAAACCATGCAACAGAAGCATGAGATATGCCCCAAAGCAATAAAACAATGGTGGCATGAGACGCACATCCTGCCAGTGAGTTCAGTAAGTTAATGACCCCTAGGACATGCTCTCTGCAAACATAAAAGGTAATAATTTATGGAAAGGTGACATTTCAAAGTGAAAGACCCTCATTGTACTGAGACCTGAAATAATTTTCCATAGTGCCATGACAGTCCTGGCTTGACCATGTAGGAACAAGAAAACTCCCCTGCCCAACCTGGAGGAGGAGTTGATGATGGAAGTTTGATGTCCACTCAAGAGTGAGGAAGAAGGTTGTCTCTTCCCCCTTCCCACTACTCCTTTGATTATAAAACTATAGCCCATTAAGTTCTTGGGGCTCAGCACCCTCTCACCTGCTTGCTTATAAGCTTCACAAGCATCCTATTCTAATAAATCACTTCTTATCTATCACTGTGCCTCTCACTGAGTTCTTTCTGCACTAAGACATAAAGAACAGGAACTTCTTGGAGTCCCCCATGAAACCCCACCTAGTGGTTTCACAACTACATGCTCAAAGAGATGTCCTCCTAGTTACATGTTCGACAGTGTTATCATCCACCCAGACAGTCAAGCACAAACCTGAGTCAGAGTTCACGCAAACAAACACAGATGGGACTCTGAACCAAGATGGCAACATAAGAAGATTTTGACTTTCCCCCCTCCCATGTACACTCCAAGTGTACAGCCACATATGGAGCAATTCCCTCTGAGAGAAATCCAGAAATTAACTGAGGGACTCTTACGTATGGAATAACCTCTGGCCAACCCCTGGATAGCCCCATACAATCAGGATGGAACACCCAACTCCCGACTTTCCCTGAGGAGAGAAGTGTTTGGACCACACACCTAGTGCCCCAACATCAACTGCTCCACCTGAGGGAAGGACCCCCAAACACCCAGCTCTGAAAGCCAGAGAGGCTTGTGTACACAAGTCCCATGGGAACTATAGCAAACAAAAGAGAGGTTGTTGTTATTATTATTAGCCATGCTGCATGTGGGATCTTATTTCCCCAAACACCCTGCATTAGAAGCATGGAGTCTTAACCACTGGACCATCAGGGAAGTTCCAAGGAGAAGTTATTAATAGACCTTTGAGTGCTTAATGGAGCTGTCCCCACAGGGACCAGCACAAAGGGGGCAAGCAAAAATACTCATTTCCAAGTTCCTTTCTAGAAGGCAATTGATTGCAAATTTTACAAGCTGCTGCCTGAGGGTCTGACTTCTAATTAGCACATGCCAAGGCTGACTGCACTCTCCCCAGAACCTGGGAGTTCTGGTGCATACTTCCCCTGCCTTCTTCCTCTAGCTTACTCCAATTAAAAAAAAAAAAAAGCTGCCAGTTTTTTCTCCCTGGAAAAAACTGGTTCACACATGTAGAGCCCCAACTTTTGAGGCTGCTGCCTGAGGGATGGACCACTGAATCACCTATCTTTGATAAGCAAAAGGGCTCAGCATTCCTGAGTCCCACAAGACTATAGCAAACACAGAAGCAGTGGCTAAGAAGCAAACATTCCTTTGCTGTGGCTATTCCCCCAGGGCACAGCACAAAGGGATGTTGACTGAAAACAAATAGACTGTCAGATATTTCTCCAGCAAAGTTGGGTTTATTTGGGGCCAGCAGAGAATTGCAATTCAGGGTCTGCAACCATGGTGAGCCATGTGCAATCCCCACATAGCAAGGGAAGGAGAGCACTTTTATAAGAAGAACAAGGAAGTTGGGAGGGCTACAATAAACAAAGAGTCCATGGCTTTTTTGGCTGAGTCCTTGCCAGGGAAAGGAGCCTTTCTTCTTCCTGTTGGGCTCTGCTCTCATCACACGGTGTGGGAGCTCTCCCTTCTGGTCTTCCAACTCAGTTTAATTGAGATTTCTGGTTATTAATTTTACAGGGAGCAGAGGAAAATTCCCATCTCTGGGTTTCTCCCTGTTAGGGCTTAACTACTTTCTTGTAGATAGCCATTTTCTTCCAATGTCTTCACATGGTCTTGCCTCCATGTGTCTGTGTCCTAACTCCTTTTCTTATATGGACATAGGTCATATCGGATTAGGGCCCACCCCCATGACTTCATTTACTTTTAATTACCTCTTTAAAAGCCCTATCTCCAAATACAGTCACATTCTGAGATACCAGGGTTTAGGACTTCACCACATGAATTTGGGAAGTAATACATTTTAGCCCATAACACGATTTGAACCCCTCTTCCGTATTCTTACTACCACAGTCATAGTTGAGAGCCTGTCTCATGATGTCTATCCTGGAATTTCAACCAATCTAATTGCCTCAACTCTCTCTTCCACACTGCCCTCATTCTTGCTTTATCTCTACCAGGATTTAAAAACAGGATAAAATTAGAGCCCTTAGAATGTATTACCCAAGTGTTAGCTCCTGTATGGAAAATAAATGAGTTGATAAAGTATACTCTGAATGCTTTTAAAGGTCTACTAGCCAAAACAAAACTAAATCATTAATACTACAGTTTAGTTCAGGAAGATATATTAAATTTACTTTTATTAAATGCTATCTGAGACACTAGGGAAAATCTTGTCTATACAAAAAACCATACCTGTATCTCCAAAGTGTTTATGTTGACGGTTTGTACTCAATAGACATTACAATTCTTACCTATACAATTGGTAAAATTTAAATTATATTACCTGCTACAGCAAAGGATACAGCTCTTCTATTTTTCTTACTGCTGTATCCCAGGGCTCAGAATCTACATAAAATTATTGAACACTCATACATTCCTCATAGGAGTGGTAATGATATAGCCCTTTGGAAAGTAATTTCCCCACATAAATTCAAAGCCTTAAAAATTTTATTGAGTCAGTAACTCCAATAGGATTTTTTAAAATAGATCTTTATTGGAGTATAATTGCTTCACAATACTGTGTTAGTTTCTGTTGTACACCAAAGTGAATCAGCCATATGCATACATATGTCCCCATATACCCTCTCTCTTGAGCTTCCCTCCCATCCTCCCTATCCCACCCCTCTAGGTCATCGCAAAGCACCGAGCTGATCTCCCTGTCCTATGCTGCTGCTTCCCACTAGCTAACTATTTTACATTCAGTAGTGTATATATGTCGATGCTACCCTCACCTTGCCCCAGCATATAGGATTCTAACATAAGGACATTATTGTAAATATGGAAATCTTTTGCACAAAGATATTTAATGCAGCACAGACATGTAACCCTGAAGAGAGAATTTACATATGTTTACAAGCAGGTCAAATCCTGGATAAAAATAACAATACAAATAATAGCTTAATAGTGAGCCACTTACTATGTGTCAGGCAGTAAGCTAAGTGTTTCACAAATATTATCTTATTTAATCATCACAATAACACCATGAATTAAATATTATTATCCCTATTTTTAGAGATGGACAACCTGAGACTTAGAAAGATTAAATAACTGGTCCAAATTTAAGCTGTTGTTAAGTAATGGAGCCAATTTACAAACTGCAAAATGTAATTGATATTGGGATTCATTACCTCTCATTTCCCATATTTTTCAAGGCCACATTCCTTTCAAGTCTACATTGTTCTCATTCTTGCTCTCTCTCCCACTCAGAATTCAATAATTTAATCAATTCATCCTATGGTGTTGAGTAACTGTAGAGTCCTTTCTGAGTCTGAATTTAAAAGAAGACAGCTGAAAGAAACAATGGTTAACCAATATCAATGGTTCTCAAAGTGTGAGAGTCCCTGAGATCTTTTCAGGAGACAGGTCAAGATTTATTTCACAACAAATCTAAGATATCCATTGCTTTTTTCACTCTCATTATTTGACAAGTATATAGTATTTTCCAGAAGCTACATGATAGGTGCCATCTCAACAGACCAAATGCAGAAACAGGTCAGAGAATCTAGGTGCCTTCTGTTAAGCCAGACATTAATCAGATTTGCAAAAAAAAAGGGGTTGGGGATCTAACTCTTCTCACTAATCTTTTTTGTTTTGGAAAATGTAGTTCTTTTTCATGAAAATATTCTTTATGTTAACATGTAATTATTATTATTATAATTATTATAATAATGTCTGATTATTATAGTTGTAAATTTCTGTTTACAATTTTTATACAGCAATATCAATAGATATAACTCACATAAACAAGAGTTCTCTGGAACCCCCAGTCATTTTTAAAATTATAAAAGTGTCCCAAGACAAAAAAGTGATAATCACTGACCTGGATAAATTATTCAGTAATAATGAGGTCCCTATTAGTGGCTCCCAGTCAGCAAAGAAAACATTTTGGAAGATGTAACATTTCTAGCAGGTTCAATCTGTTCCACAGTCATGGACACTTACTCTAACTAAGTTTGCTTTCAAGTTCTCATCACTCTTTCAAGATATTTAAAAGAAGCAAACAGTGCAGCCTATTGCATTTATATACAACCCCAATATTCAGGGACTAAGAAATCATTTGTCCTTAATCCCAATAAACATTTGCCGAGTACCTACAAGAATCAAGTATTTAATACAATCAATATTTGGCAGTGCTGAGACATAAACCTAAGTTTTCTTATTCCAAATCAATTGCTCTTTCCCTTAAATTCCCTTAAATAATGTTTTAAAGCAATCAATTTAAGTACACCCAAGCAGCAACATCACCACCCACTGTGCCAGTATATCCCCCCACTGCCCTCTCTCAATCTCTTTCACACACACACCCCGCCCTGACAAACACACACTTCCCTCTTAATAGAAACAGAGCTAGACCCACATTTTCTGAAATAAAAAGAAAAATCACTATTTTGACTTTTGCTGTCTTATGGCAAAATAATCCCTTAACTATAACAATGACAGAAAAGTTTCTTGCTTCAGTTCCATTGATAACAGCAGTATTGAGCTATTGAGCTGTTACCCTGCATCACTTACTATTCTTGGTGGTTTTTATTCAGCATCTCAATCCTTACAATAACCTGTGAGTTAAGTATTCTTATCTCCATTTTACAAATGAGGAAACTAAGGTCTAGAGAGAGAAAATAACTTGCCCCTGGTCACATAACTCTTATATTACAGAGCTTGGATTCGTACCCAAATTTCTCTATGTGAAATACCTCAGGTTCTTAAACCAGCTCTTTATCTTCCTTTGAAATTTTTATTATTATTCTTTTTTCCCTATGTGGTATGTGGGATGGAATTACTTGCTTGGCTGTTTTGTGGAGGCTGGATATGGTGCACAGAGGCATGGGAAAAATCAAGTTTTATTCTTATTATCTACTAGCTGACTTTTCTTTTAAGATAGTTTTAGTCCCTACTGTGTTATGGTTCCTTAGAAGTTTAAACAACAGGTCATGAAGAAAATGGAATGATTAGTAGCAGTATTTATTTACCCAGCTATTCCCAGTTCAGTAAAAAATAATAAATTGCCTCTTTTTTTAATGTTGACCAAGACACAAGAGAGACCTCAGTCCAGAGAGTATGGGAAAAAATATGGACAGTGACAAGTACAGTTAATTGAACAGTTTATAGAACATTGAGAGAGTTCAGGGAAAGTGCATTTGCCATTTTTTATCTTCCCATGTTTAATGAAAATCCACCTATTATGACTGCATAGCAAAAAAAGAAATAAAATTATCATTTTTATTTCTACTTAGTAGCTCATCCAAGCATTTGTGTTTGCCGGGTCTAGAGACAAAACATGTAGAGAGTTGGTTGAAAGAGGAGAGAACAAAGATATCCACCTTCAACCTCCCTCTCCCAAATTAAAACCATCCTTTCCCTGGCTGTGAATTTTGAAATACGCAAAGATTTCTTTCAAATCCCAGGACTTCCGTTTTGTGCTTTATCTATTCCATCTTTCCAGTGGGGTACCCCACTTCATTCTCCCTTGCGTATCCAAATGAACTAAAAACTGTATTTGATCAGCTTTGGTGGAATACGGTACTGGTGTCCGATATCACTTATATTTAATTGATGATAAAAATCAATAGGTTAGAAGAATGAAGCTCTAGCATGAAATTTCAAGAAAGGTTATTATTCATTAGCAGCTCGGTTTTTGCAATACTAGTCCAGAAATAGTTGCTACCCTCTTAACCTAATCATTACCTTTTTAAGCCAAATTTTCAGTAATGAAGTATGCATAAATCCTATTACTGCTTTCATTTTCTGCGTATTCACTTTCTGATAAATATATGACTCTTCCATGAAATATTTTAGAGGATATTTTATTTAAACTTTTATAGCTTATAAATATTAGACTCTAAGTGCACATTAGCAGGGAAAAAGGAAAAGAAGAAGGGAGGAACAAAAGGAGTCTAAGGGAAGGAAGAGAGAAACCTGAGCCATTAACAGGAAATGATGCTTTCAAGGGATTTCACTGTTTAAAAACACTGAAAGCCACCACCCTTTACCCTGTGGGCCCAAGGATGGATGGAATTGATGCCAAAATGTTAAAGATTTGTTCAAGAAAAAAATAACTAGGGTGATGCTAAGTTAATTCTAGACATTCCATTTCATTCCCAGTCCAAATTTTTTTCCATAGCTCCACTAGGGTTCACTCTGTTTCAGTGGCTTGGATACAAACTACTCATTTTCTAGACCCACTCTCTGGAGACATTTGGCAATTCCCATATCCCTATATGTTCTCTTACTACGTTTGTTTCCCCTTAACCAAACAAAGCATCTGCATCTCTGTGATGTTTGATTTCCAAGCAGAAATTAAAAATGTTAATATCACATGTTCTGGTGATTCTTCTGTTTACTCTCAAATCTATTCTCTACCCTTCATTGCTCTGTTCCCTGTGTCAGAGGAACTAACCCCATAAGTGACCCAGACACCCTGGCCAACAGATTTCCACCTAGGTTTGGCTAATGGAAGGAAAAGTAATAGATTGTAGGGTGAGAGGAAGTGAGAAACAATCTTATTTCCACTGATGCCCTCCTTCCCATAGCCTAGAGTGGCATTTCCATATCTCCCCATGGCCCCAGCCCACTCAAAACAGCTCATCCTTTTAAAGACCCCGATCCCATAGGACATCCCTCACCATGGCTGTCCCATCTAGATGCTCAGGTTTGGGAGCGCTGGTAACAACATTTTCTCCTACTTTCCCCCAGGCGTAGCTGGAAATGATTTTCTCCTGTTGCTAATATCTTGACTGACTTGCCATCTCTTGATTAGCTTCTTAGATCTTCATCATCTATGTGACCATTTTTGGTATGAAGATCTGTTTGAAATGCCTAGGGAGTTTGCTGTTTCTTGACTGGACCCTCGTACATCTCAGTTGCTAAGCTAATGCTTTCTTCCTTTGAAAGAGCTCTTTCTCAGCCACTGATGTCCTCTCACTCTTTTGTACTCTTTCCTAGCCCTTCAGTCCCCAAAGCCAGGACCTCACACAAGTAAGGTTTGTGGACAGAGAAGGAAGATGGATATTTGATCTGAGATTCATGGTGCTCCTCCACTTCTTTTATGGGATGCCTCATAAATAATCACAGCCCAAGAACTCAATGTAATGAGAATAATTGATGGAAGGTAATATTTAGTCTACTAGTAGTTCCAGTGTTCCCCTACACACACACAGACACACACACACACTCCCATAACCATTTAGAATAAACATTATTTCACAAAATTGGAAAAAACTCTGACTTTGCATTGATATTTTATTTTATTTTATAGTAACACAATATACCCAGTATTTGATGAACTACAAGACAGAAAATTGTATACATGTAAGTGCCAACTTTAAGATGACATATGTAAACCAAAACTACACAGTAAGATTGATTACAAATTGGTTATTTGTCTTACAAAATGATTTATCATACCATTCCTTTGAGTATTAAACATCTCCAGCATATTCAAAACATTTGATTTACTAAAATTTATAGTAAGCTAGCAAACATTTCCTACCATGAAAACAATATCAACATATGAAATATCACTATATTGCAATTTATAGGGTCCAGTTTTCTTGAGTTCAGTGTGCCGAAGTCTATAATGAAGATTGTCCTACTGAAAATATTACTCAGGTTAAAATAGACTATATAGCTGAACATTTGTGTTATGTCTTACTTTGGAACATTTGTCTCATGGGTCTTCCTTTAAAATAATGGAGATTCATGCCACAGAAATCAGGATGCCCTGAAGTCTGGAGAGCAAAGATAAGACCTGCAGATCAGACTCAGGGCAGCCCATTAGAAAAGTGTATTCCTTTGCATCAGTGAGGCAGTCATAGGAAGCTATATCTGAAAGTATTTGCCTTCTCATTACTCCAGAAACCCTCAAACACTTTAGTGAAGTCTGACAAATATGCACTAATTTATTGAAAGTGTTAGGGGAAAATAAAGGGAGAAGGCAATATAGGGAAGTCCAAACCTCTCTATTAGCTCTGCTGTGAAGTAAGAAGCATCATGTTGAGGGGATATCCAGGAATATCCAGCAACAGACAGCACAGAGGTCAGTGGGGACCCAAGGCAGGGCTATGAAGGATTCCAGAGAAATCACTTTGATGGGAATGACTTTCCCAATTAAAGGTGAGTCAAGATCCCTCATCTCCCAATAAACACTAAAGGCAAAATGACTTGTGGAAGTTTGGGGGAGTGAGGAGAGACTGGGGTATGAAGGCTGGCAATTGGATGACATAAGGTTTTGTCCTATTTGTGCACATATTAGCAGAATTCTATTTTTTCCATGCTGAACTATCTACCCATGCTTTTCTATCAAAACACATTAATAGAATATTTACAAGTGTAATGAAAGACTATAAAATCTGGTACCTTACTCTTATGAGAAAATCAAAGGTATCAATATTTAAGGTGTATTTAAAGTAAAAGAACCATGGCTTGGAGAACACATTATTCTAATGCCAGTGGTTCACTAGAGGAAATGAGCTTATTGTATAATAACTCAATAAGTCCACAGAAAGGTTAATAACTTTGTTAATTATTTTTAAAAAGAAGTGTACAACACTAAATATAGCTTAGGACTTGGAGATATTCATGATAATGGGATAAATTCAATCATTCTCTGGTTTTATCCCTGTAGGTCCATCAAATGGATTTAATAGGAAAAGAGATGATAGTCCAAACCCAACCACGATTTGCAAATTGGCAGTAAGTGAATATAAACCTAGCAAGATATTTTTACAAGCTTATTTATAGCATTGATTTATTAATGGGGAAGGCCAAATGAGCCCAAGTCTTGTATATTTTATGTGAAACCCTGCATAATAACAATGCAGAGGGGGACCTTGCAAAGCCATTTACAATCCAACATCAAGAAAATTTTGAAATCAGATCACCAGAGGGCTCTGCCAAGAGCTAAGCTGGAGAGGGGCTTGGAGTAATAAAATGAAAATTACAATCAAGTAAGTAAGTTAAAGTTGCTTGAAGTTTCCTTCAAAGTCAACTTCAAAATTACCTGAGAAAGTAAAACTCCTTGTTGTAGAAGAAGACGGGTGAAGATTTCAGATGAGGAGTAGCCAATCTGATGCCTTATCATATGTCCCAGGTCTTTAATACTCACTACATAAATGAAACAATTTGTTAGGCAAGAATACAAAGTGATAAAACAATTATGTAGGACTTCCCTGGTGGCGCAGTGGTTGAGAGTCCACCTGCCGATGCAGGGTACACGGGTTCATGCCCCGGTCCGGGAAGATCGCACATGCCGCGGAGAGGCTGGGCTCGTGAGCCATGGCCCCTGAGCCTGCGCGTCCAGAGCCTGTGCTCCGCAACGGGAGAGGCCACAACAGTGAGAGGCCCGCATACCGGAAAAAACAAACAAACAAACAAACAATTATGTAGATCATGGTACACTATTTCTGGTGATGATGTCTATAAAAACATGTAGATTTTTAATGGTAAATATTAATGGTAAAATAATTGTTGAACAACTTTTCAAGAATTTATCTGACGGGTTTTACAAGAAGGAACACTATCGACTGGGGAAACAAATAGGTGAATATGGATGGAGCCGAATTTATGACAGTCACAACCAACGGAAAGTTAGCTGGCATCAAATTAATCAGGCACTTGGCAGCGATGATATCATATGCTGAGAACTATGAACAATTAACTCAAATAATTGCATGTAGATCATCTGTGTGTTCAATATGGTGATAGAAATGGTAAATATGGGAGCAGAGGACTGATTTAAATACTCTGTGAATTTTCATCTGTATACAAAACATGAAAGATGAATATAAAGGATTGCTCTACTACACAGATTTTTCCTAGGCTTCACAAAGGCAGTGGTCAGAGGCTTCTAATTCATTGCTGAAGTTTGTTTCTGTGGAGGAAAAAAAATATAATGACAAAGATGTTAATTTATTTATATCCTTAATATTCTCCCAAGATTGAATGCTTAACCACCGCTGCGCAAAACTATGAATATATTTACTGCAAAACACAATTGTTAGAGTGAAAATGAAGTTTGAGAATTTGACAGAGAAAGTCGATTTTAAGTACATACTACCAGTTGTTCAAGCCAGTATTAATGATAAAATTAAGAATCTTATTTTCACTAAAATGTCCTTTGGCAATAATTTTCCTGGAACAATAAAAGAACCAAAGTTCAAATAACCTTTCAGTTCACCATATAAAAAAGATGGTTTGATGTCTCAATAAGATATATATAAGTATACAGAAATTTCCACCAAGAATAGCTCCAAAACTTTGTACCATACCACCTTTTTGGCAGCATTCTGAGTAGTTCTCTCAAGTGACCAAAGGGGGAACCTGTTATTTGTCTCTGTACTTTTATGGAAGTCTGGATTAATGTAAAAACAATTACCTCAGTGGTGAATTTAAAATGTGGCTTGATCTCTTTATAATTCAACCTAACAATCATAAAGTGATAGATCCGTCATAGAACAGCATCTACAAAGAACTATCAAACAAAGGTAAAAGATGACTAATTTTCCTAATGGAGAATAATAAAATATTGCTTTATATTAAAACAAATATAAATAAATTTTTGCAGTAGAACTAAACTAATGATGCTTAGTATGAAAGAAAGTACTTCAAATGAATATGTGTTTGCGTTGAACTATTTCTGACTAAGCCCACAGATGCTGCTCCATCCTTACTTTTAATCGACCTTCGGGAGATATTTTTGTCAAAGCTTATGAAACATAAGTGCAGTAGATATATTGATAAATTTGGATAAATTAATATTCTATCTATGTTACTGACTAGCTCTGTGACTTTAGAAATATTTTTAAGTTCCCAGAATTCAAGTTTCTCATCTTCAAAAATAGATAATAGCATCTAGTTCACAGAAATATTTTAATGATTACATAAAACAGTGATAGAAAAATCAAGAAGACTTGCTTCCTGTGCTTATCTGAAGTCAACTGCAGGAGACAAACATGGAGGTTAATAATGCCTATTTAATATGGTCAGTGAGGCATCTAAATGACTTCAAAACTCTCTGAGAGCACCCAAGTGAGATGGTTCAATTATTACTGGGATATAGGACAAGTTACACAGAGGGTGCAATACATAATAAAGGATGTGACCAGACAGGCTTAGTAAGAGTGTAAGTAACCCAGGGGAGTCCTAAAATGTGAATGGTGAGAGACCCTGATTTATCTTCTAACAACTTCAACTTTACAGCATATGAAATAGAGGAAAAACAGAACATATTTCTTTTAGTTATTTATTTAGCCAGTTAAATTAATTAATTTTTATTGGAGTATAGTTGCTTTACAATGTTGTGTTAGTTTCTAATGTACAGCAAAGTGTATCAGCCATATGTATACATATATCCCCTCTTTTTTGGATTTCCTTCCCATTTAGGTCACCACAGAGCACTGAGTAGAGTTCCCTGAACTATACACTAAGTTCTCATCAGTTATCTATTTTATACATAGTATCAGTAGTGTATATATGTCAATCTCAATCTCCCAATTCATCCCACCTCCCTTCTTGCCCCCACTTGGCATCCATACGTTTGTTCTCTATGCCTGAGTCTCTATTACTGCTTTGCAAATAAGATCATCTATATCATTTTTCTAGATTCCACACATATGTGTTAATGTATGATAATTGTTTTTCTCTTTCTGACTTACTTCACTCTGTATGACAGTCTCTGGGTCCATCCACATCTCTACAAATGACCCAGATTCATTCCTTTTTATGGCTAGTAATATTCCATTGTATATATGTACCACATCTTTATCCATTGCTCTGCTGATGGACATTTAGGTTGCTTCCATGTCCTGGCTATTATAAATAGTGTGGCAATGAACACTGGGGTGCATGTATATTTTTGAATTATGGTATTCTCCAGGTATATGCCCAGGAGTGGGATTGTGGGGTCATAGGGTAGTTTTATTTTTAGTTTTTTAAGGAAATTCCATACTGTTCTCTGTAGTAGATGTATTAATTTACATTCCCACCAACAGTGCAAGAGGGTTCCCTTTTCTCCACACCCTCTCCAGCATTTATTGTTTGTAGGATTTTTAATGATGGCCATTCTGACTGGTATGAGGTGATACCTCATTGTACTTTTGATTTGCATTTCTCTAATAGTTAGTGATGTTGAGCATCTTTTCGTGTGTTTGTTGACCATCTGTATGTCTTCTTTGGAGAAATGTTTATTTAGGGCTTCTGCCCATTTTTGGCTTGGTTGTTTGGTTTTTTGATATTGAGCTGCATGAGATGTTAGTATATTTTGGAGATTAATCCTTTGTTGTTTCATTTGCAAATATTTTCTCCCATTCTGAGGGTTGTGTTTTCATCTTGTTTATGGTTTCCTTTGTTATGCAAAATCTTTTACATTTAATTAGGGCTCATTTGATTATTTTTGTTGTTATTTTCATTACTCTAGGAGTTGTGTCAAAAAAGATCTTGCTGTGATGTCAAAGACTGTTTTGCCTATGTGTTCTTCTAAGAGTTTTATGGTGTGTAGCCTTACATTCAGGTCTTTAATCCATTTTGAGTTTATTTTTGTGTATGGTGTTAGGGAGTATTCTAATTTCATTCTTTTACATATAGCTGTCCAGTTAGCCCAGCACCACTTATTGTAGAGAGTGTCTTTTCTCCATTGCATATTCTTGCCTCCTTTGTCATAGATTAGGTGACCGTATGTGCGAGGGTTTATCTCTTGGTTTTCTATCCTGTTTCATTGGTCTATTTTTCTGTTGTTGTGCCAGTACGTCACTGTCTTGATTTCTCATTTTTGTTCCAGTACCACAGTCTGGAGTCAGGGAGACTGATTCCTCCAGTTCTGTTTTTCTTTCTCAAGATTGCTTTGGCTATTTGGGGTCTTTTGTGTTTCCACACAAATTGTAAAATTTTCTGTTCTAGTTCTGTGAAAAATATCATTGGTAATTTGACAGGGATTACATTGAATCTGTAGACTGCTTTGGGTATTATAGTCATTTTCACAATATTGATTCTTCCAATCCGGGAACATGGTATATCTCTCCATCTGTTTGTGTCATCTTTGATTTCTTTCAACAGTATCTTATACTTTTCTGTGTACAGGTCTTTGCCTCCTTAGCTAGGTTTATTCCTAGGTGTTGTATTCTTTTTTTGCAGGGGTAAATAGGATTGTTTCCTTAATTTCTCTTTCTGATCTTTCATTGTTAGTGTATAGGAATGCAAAAGATTTCTGTGTATTAGTTTTGTATTCTGCAACTTTACTAAATTCATTGATTAGCTCTAGTTGGTTTCTGGTGGGATCTTTAGGATTCTCTATGTATAGTATCATGTCATCTGCAAACAGTGACAGTTTTACTTCTTAGTTTCCAATTTGAATTCTTTTTATTTCCTTTTCATCTCAGATTGCTGTGGCTAGGACTTCCAAGACTATGTTGAATAATAGTGGTGAGAGTGGACACCCTTATCTTATTCCTGATCTTAGAGGAAATGCTTTCAGTTTTTCACCACTGATGTTTCCTGTGGGTTTGTCATATATGGTCTTTATTATGTTGAGGTACATTCCCATGTTGAATTTTCTTGAAAGATTTTTCTACACCTATTGAGATGATCATGTGCTTTTATTCTTCAATTTGTTAATATGGTGTATCATATTGATTGATTTGCGTATACTGAAGAATTCTTGCATCTGTGGGATAAATCCCACTTGATCATAGTGTATGATCCTTTTAATGTATTGTTGGATTCTGCTTGCTAGTATTTTGTTGGAGATTTTTGCATCTATGTTCATCAGTGATATTGGCCTGTAGTTTTCTTTTTTTGTGATATATTTGTCTGGTTTTTGTATCAGGGTGATGGTGGCCTCATAGAATGAGTTTGGGAGTGTTCCTCCCTCTGCAATTTTTTGGAAGAGTTTGAGAAGGATAGGTGTTTCTCTTCTCTAAATGTTTGATAGAATTTGCCTGTGAAGCCATCTGGTCCTGGACTTTTGTTTGTTGGAAGATTTTTAATCACAGTTTCAATTTCATTACTTGTGATTGGTCTGTTCATATTTTCTATTTCTTCCTGGTTTAGTCTTGGAAGGTTGTACCTCTCTAAGAATTTGTCTATTTCTTCCACATTGTCTATTTTATTAGCATATAGTTGTTTGTAGTAGTTTCTTATGATCCTTTGTATTTCTGTAGTGTCAGTTGTAATTTCTCCTTTTTCATTTCTGATTTTATTGATTTGAGTCCTCTCCCTTTTCTTCTCAATGAGTCTGGCTAAATGTTTATCAATTTTGTTTATCTTCTCAAAGAACCAGCTTTTAGTTTTATTGATCTTTGCTATTGTTTTCTTTATTTCTATTTCATTTATTTCTGCTCTAATCTTCATGATTTCTTTCCTTCTACTAACATTGGGTGTTTATTGTTGTTGTTGTTCTTCCTTTTCTAGTAGCTTTAGGTGTAAGTTTAGGTTATTTATTTGAGATTTTTCTTGTTTCTTGAGGTGTGATCATATTGCTATAAACTTCCCTCTTAGAACTGCTTTTGCTGCATCCCATAGGTTTTGTGTCATCATGTTTTCATTGTCATTTGTTTCTAGGTATTTTTTGACTTCCTCTTTGATTTCTTTAGTGATCTTGGTTATTTAGTAGCATATTGCTAGCCTCCATGTGTTGTGTTTTTTACAGTTTTTTTTTCCTGTAATTTATTTCTAATCTCATAGCATTGTGATCAGAAAAGATGCTTGATACAATTTCAATTTTCTTAAATTTACTGAGGCTAGATTTGTGACCCAAGACATGATGTATCCTGGAGAATGTTCCATGTGCAGTTGAGAATAAAGTGTATTTTACTTCTTTCGGATGGAATGTCCTATAAATATCAATTAAGTCTATGTGGTTTAATGTGTCATTTAAGGCTTATATTTTCTTATTAATTTTCTGTCTGGATGATCTCTCCATTGGTGTAAGTGGGGTGTTAAAGCCCCGCACTATTATTGTGTTACTGTTGATTTCCCCTTTTATGGCTGTTAGCATTTCCCTTATGTATTGAGGTGCTCCTACGTTGGGTGCATACATATTCACAATTGATATATTTTCTTTTCGGATTGATCTCTTGATCATTATGTAGTTTCCTTCCTTGTCTCTTGTAACAGTCTTTATTTTAAAGTCTATTTTGTCTGATATGAGTATTGCTACTCCAGCTTTCTTTTGATTTCCATTTGCATGGAATATCTTTTTCCACCCCCTCACTTTCAATCTGTGTGTCCCTAGGTCTGAAGTGGGTCTCTTGTAGACAGCATATATCTGGGTCTCATTTTTGCATCTATTAAGCCAGTCTATGTCTTTTGATTGGAGCACTTAATCCATTTACATTTAAGGTAAGTATCGATATGTATGTTCCTATTATCATTTTCTTAATGATAATTTTTCTTAATGATCATTTTCTTAATGATCATTTTCATAATGATCCTAAATTTGATCATTTTCATAATGATCATTTTCATAATGATCCTAAATTTTCTTAATGATCATTATCATTTTCTTAATTGTTTTGGGTTGGTTTCTGTGGGTTTTTTTCTCCTCTTGTGTTTCCCCCTAGAGAAGTTCCTTTAGCATTTGTTGTAAATCTGATTTGGTGGTTTGAATTCTCTTAACTTTTGCTTGTCTGTAAAGGTTTTAATTTCTCTGTCTAATCTGAATGAGATTCTTGCTGAGTAGAGTAATCTTGTTTGTAGGATTTTCCCTTTCATCACTTTAAATATGTATTCTGCCACTCCCTTCTGGCCTGCAGAGTTTCTGCTGAAAAATCAGCTGATAACCTAATGGAGATTCTCTCCTAGGTTACTTTTTGCATTTCCCTTGTTGCTTTTAATATTTTTTCTTTGTATTTAATTTTTGTTAGTTTGATTAGTATGTGTTTTGCATTGTTTCTCCTTGTGTTTATCCCATATGGGACTCTCTGTGCTTCCTGGATTTGGGTGGCTATTCCTGTATTAGGGAAGTTTTCAACTATAATCTCTTCAAATATTTTCTCAGAACTTTTCTCTTTCTCTTCTTTTTCTGGGAGCCCTATAATTTTAATGCTGTGTTTTAATCTTGTTCCAGAGGTCTCTGGGACTGTTCTCATTTCTTTTCATTCTTTTTTCTTTATTCTGCTCTGCAGCAGTTATTTCTACCATTCTGTCTTCCAGCTCACTGATTCCTTCTTCTGCTTCAATTATTCTGCTATTTATTCCTTCTTGTGTATTTTTAATTTCAGTTATTGTGTGGTTCATCACTGTTTGTTTCCACTTTAGTTCTTCTAGGTCCTTGTTAAACATTTCTTGTACTTTCTCAATCTGTGCCTCCATTCTATTTTCGAGATTTTGGATCATCTTTACTCTCATTACTCTGAATTCTTTTTCAGGTATATTGCCTATTTACTCTTCATTTATTTGGTCTTGTGGGTTTTTACCTAGCTCCTCTCTGTAACATATTTTTCTGTATTCTCATTTTCTCTAACTTGCTGTGTTTGAGGTCTCCTTTCCATAGGCTGCTGGGGCATTGTTCCTCTTGCTCCTGGTGTCTTTCCTCAGTGGGTGAGGTTGGTCCACTGGCTTGTGTAGGCTTCCTGGTGGGAGGGACTGGTGCCTGCGCTCTGGTGAGTGGAGCTATATCTTGTCCCTCTGATGGGCAGGGCCATGTCACGTGGTGCCTTTTGGGATGTCTGTGAGCTTAGTATGATTTTAGGCAGGCTATCTGCTGCTGAATGGGTTTGTGTTCCTGTCTTGCTTGTTGTTTGGCATGAGGCGTCAAGCACTGGAGCCTGCTGGTTGCTGGGTGGAGCCAGGTCTTGGAGTCGAGATGGAAACTTCTGGGAGAGCTCTTGCCAATTAATATTTCCTGAGGTGGGGAATTCTCTGGCAGTCCAGTGTCCTGGACTCAGTGCTCCCACCCCAGAAGTTCAGGCCTGACCACCAGCTGGGGAACCAAGACGCCACAAGCTGTACAGTGTGGCAAAGAAAAGGCGGGGGGAGAAAAAAAAGACAAAACCCAAGACAAATAGCAAAGACAAAAACAAACAGCCACAACAACAATTTAAAAATAAAGAAAAAAGAAGACCAAGGAACAGATAAATAAAACCCAAATTGTAAAAACAAAACCAAACAAAAACAAGAACTAACAAAGAAACACATACACATACAAGAAAAGAAACCAAAACAAACAAAAAAACAAGAGAACAAAAGAACCCCAAAGAGAAATCAAACAGTTAAAAACAAAACTAAATGAAACAAAAAATAAGAAACAAAACAAAAGCAGAATGCAAACTAAAAACAAAGCTAAGAAAACATAAAACATACACCCAAAAATGATCAAAAAAGATTAAAAATAAAACAGAACAAAGAAAAAAAACAAAAACAAGGAAAACACACAAAATAACGAAAAGTAAAGTAAAAATAAAAAATAACAAAATAAAAACTATATTTAAATTTTTTTAAATAAAAATTAAACAAATAATAGTAAAACAACAACAGAACAAAACAGAACATAAAAAATAATAGTAATAATAGAAGCAGCTGCATAGCACAGGGAGGTCATCTCAGTGCTTTGTGACCACCTAGAGAGGTGGGATAGGGAGGATGCGAGGGAGGCACTAGAGGGAGGGGATATGGGGATATACGTATACATATAGCTGATTTACTTTGTTATACAGCAGAAACTAGCACAACACTGTAAAGCAATATACTCCAATAAAGATGTTAAAAAAATATATTTTCCTTGGGTTGCAGCTGTTATTGTCCTTGACCTCACCGTGAGCCACAGCCAACCTCTGCCTACCCTGGAGGCCCTCCAATACCTCTAGATAGGGCACTGATAGGGCCACTGTGGGCACTGTGGGGCAGCTCAGATTGGTTCAACTCCTGCATATACTTGCCCCCAAAGTCCACAGCTGTTAAAGCTAGACCAGTCTCAGTTGTGGGAACACTTGTTGTCCATTCCATAGATGCAAAGTTTAAATCGTGGGGAATTAATCTGCAGCTTGTGCAGCTGCACAGAAAGACTTTTGTTCTTCTTCCTTAGTTGCCCTGCCCCTGGGGCTCAGTTGTGATCTTAGCCCAACCTCTGTATGTGGGACACCCAAAGGGGTTTGCTCCCGAGGCTGCCCTGGAGCACTTGGGTCTGCCCCATTGAGGATAGGGCACAGAGGTGGTATGGCTGCCAGGGTCATGGGAGCCCCAGTAGTGACAGGTGCACAGGGGGTTCAGTGACCACAGGAGATCCAGTCCTGCCAGTGAGGATGTTCGTGGGGAAGCTGGCAACCATGGGCATGAGAGATCGGCTCTTGTGGGAGCCTTTCCTAGTACCCAGTGACCATTGTGAGAGGATCAGCTCTGGCAGTGGCCTTACATAGTGCCTGGTGGCAGGCAGGTGAGGGCCAGCCACAGTGGGAACCTTTCCTAATACCAGGAGGCAGGCATAAGAAGGTCAGCCCCGGTAGGGACTTTTCCTGGTGCCTGGCAGCAGGCACGTGTGTGCCAGGCTCAGCAGGGACCTTTCCTAGTGCCCAGCAGGAGGCACATGGAGGGCCAGCCCTGGAAAGTTGGGGCAGGGGCCAGCACATGGGGAGAAAGAGGCTGCAATGTTGGCTCCACCCCCTGCATGCCCCTCAAGAGTGGTGCCTAGCTTCTATGGCAGACCAGGTTTCCTTCATAAGCATTCTCAGTTGTGGATTTCCTTCCTCCCATCCCCTCAGGCTGTCTCCTCACAGCCAATGGCAGTTCTCTCCCTGGGTTTGCTCTCAAATCCTCACGTTCCAGCTCCCAGCCCTCGTGCACACTGGCAGACACATGTTCCAGTCTGGGGTGTGCAGGGCTGTGGCACAGTCTGTGTAGGCCTCACTCTGTCTTGTCTGCCACAGACGGGCCATTTCACCCTCCTCCAACAGCCTCAGATACTCTCCTTCTGTCCCAAATAATTTCCCCGTCAGTGAGGGGGCTTCCCTTGATATGGGAACCTCTCCCCTTCCTCAGCTCCCCACCAGGGTCGCAGGTCCTGTCCCACTTCCTCTCCTCTTCTTTTTCCCTTCTTCTTTCTTTCATCCTACCCAGTTAAGTGGCGATCTTTCCTGTCCTTTCCAGTGTCCAAGGTCTTCTGCCAGTGTTCAGCCAGTGCTCTGTGAGAATTGTTGCATCTGTATTCTTTTTTTTTTTTTTTTTTTTTTTTTGCGGTACGCGGGCCTCTCACTGTTGTGGCCTCTCCCATTGCGGAGCACAGGCTCTGGATGCGCAGGTTCAGCGGCCATGGCTCATGGACCCAGTGGCTCCACAGCATGTGGGATCTTCCACGACCAGGGCATGAACCTGTGTCCCCTGCATCAGCAGATGGACTCTCAACCACTGTGCCACCAGGGAAGCCCCTGTAGATGTATTCTTGATGCATTTGTGAAGAGAGATAAACTCTACATCCTCCTACTCCTCTGCCATCTTAAGATCCCCCTGCTTTTATTTTTTTATTGAGATATAATTGCCATATAACACTGTGTAAGTTTAAGGTGTACAATGTGTTAATTTGATAATTTTACTAATTACAATATGCTTGCCACCATAGCATTAGCTAAACCTAACACCTCTATCACATCAAATAACTGTCACTTCTTTTTTGTGGTGAGGATTGGTCCGGGAAGATCCCATATGCCACAGAGCACCAAAGCCCATACACCACAACTACTGAGCCCATGCACCACAACTACTGAAGCCGGCATGGCACAATTAATGAAGGCTGTGTGTCTAGAGCCCATGCTCCACAACAAGGGAAGCCACTGCAATAAGAAGCCTGCACACGCAAGGAAGAGTAGCCCCCGCTTGCCTCAACTAAAGAAAGCCTGCGTGTAGCAACAAAGACCCAACGCAGCCAAAAATAAATAAATTTATTAAAAGAAAAGATCTAATCTCTTAGCAACCTTGAAGTTATATAGTACAGTACTGTTGACTATAATCACTGTGTTGTATATTAGGTCTTCAGTATTTATTTATCTGTATTATTTATCAGTATTATTTATCATTTCCAAGTTTGTATCCTTAAACAACATCTATTATGGAAAGTATATTGCTTTAAAAATATACTTCTAGCAGCAGTCTGGAGCATGGTGTAACAGGAGACTCATAGATAAAGTAAACTGCCACAATAGCCAATAACTGAGAGAACAAATGATGAGAAAATTATAAAACAACAATTTATGTAATATTAGGGTCAAAAAGACACTTTTCTGAAATACAGGGACATACAAGAAAATGTGAAGAAAAGAAAATCATATGACAATGTGCTAACTGCAAGCAAAGAAAAACTTAGAGACAAATTTATGATAAATACGTTCTCTGACTTTTTAAAAATAAGCTAATCATTGTCCTGGAGAAGTTATAATAATAATTAAGTTTAAAAATAAGAGTAAAAGTAAATTTGAAACAAAAGGAAAACAAAATGAATCCAAAACTTATATTTTCTTTTAGAAATAATATTGCTAATAAATCTCTAGAAAATCTAGTCAAGAATAAAAGATTGAATAATCGGTAAATAAGATTAAGCATGGAAAAGGGGGTCTGATAACAAGTAAAAGGATTTCTCCTTTAAATTAAATGCAAAATTGTATGTTAAGGTATTTGAAGAAATTCATGAAATAGATAATTTCCTGAAAATAGGTATAAAATTTCAAAATTCACTCAAAGAAAAACAGACACCTAAAAAGAAC
The DNA here is from genome assembly GCF_964270905.1 of Leucopleurus acutus. Taxonomy (NCBI): domain Eukaryota; kingdom Metazoa; phylum Chordata; class Mammalia; order Artiodactyla; family Delphinidae; genus Leucopleurus; species Leucopleurus acutus. The sequence goes on along the minus strand of NC_139159.1, from coordinate 25,070,104 downwards.
AATACTCAGGTAAGATAAGTGAAAATCTATCAAAATATTTAATTTAAAAAGTAATTCCAAAAAAAATGGAAACAATTTTACTAAGATGCCTCTTATGCCTCAAAAGTAATATTTCATTTCAATTATTACTGAAATTGTAGTAATTTTTTAGTGGATGGATATCTAAAAAATCAATAACCGAAAAGCACACAAATATCAAGCAATTGAAAATGCAATGAAGAAAGATTTTATTTATAATAGCTACCAAAAACAATATAACAATTCTAAGAGTAATTCTGACAATAAAAATGTGACCCCATAGGAAATAAACTCCCAAGCTCTTTACTGAGAATAATCGAAGATCTAAACAAACCATTCTAGAGACATCTACTGGGACTAATGGTAACAGGGAATGAGCTAATTTTGCCAAATCTAACCAAGTAGAAATATTATTAGTTTATTTGAAATTCATAAATTATTGAAAATGGAAAATAATTTGAACAATAAGTTATATAATATGTGTGTAGTGTTTACTATGTGCCATGGCACTTTTACTTTTACATAGATTAACCAATATAATCTTCATATCTATCCTTTAGGTACATATTATGCTTTTCTGCATTTTACAGGAGGAAATAAAAGTTCAGAAAAGGAGACTGCCTAACATCACATAGCTAGTGGATTTGGGGACATGACTCCAAACCCATGCTCTGACCTGCTGTGATAGTCAACCTCTCAATCCCAAATGAGTAAAAATTGGAGATTGTTCAAATAAATCAGGATAAATATATTGATATATGTCTTTGAAAGATGGAAAATGCTTATATATAATGTTAAGTGAAAAAAGAATAAATACAACTCTGTAAGTAACACAATCTCAAATTTATTATCTTTGCCCATTTGTATGTGAATGTGTATAGAAAGAATAGATTAAAAATTAAAAAAAGAAGAAACAACTGGACAGAAATATACCAAACATGTTGTGTGGTTGGAGGTAAGGTTATATATGAATTTGATTTTTAAATACATTTCAAATTTTCTGTAAGCAACAGGTACTACTTGTATAAGAAAACAAATAAGGCTGATTGTTAAAAATAGGTATACTTTAAATAGGTTACCATAGAGAAAAATAGTTAAAATTTGTCTTAAAATAATATTTTACTTAACTGAGATATTCAGTCACAGAATGTTTCCTGTGTTTAACCTTTCCAAAGTATATGAAATCCTCTAAGAGCCAATTACAAGCAAAGCTAAAATATTGCTCCTTCCCAATCCAACTCCCATCATACCCTTCCCTCCTGCCCCCAAACATATATCATGATACAGGGTAGAAATTTAAGTTCAATATATAAAATTTTTTTACAGGAAAATCCCAGAGTCACATAGTTACACATTTCAAATATATAAAAAGCTTATTTTAGTCTTTATTCTTCAATTCATATACAAGGATCAGCAAATTATACACCGATCTGTCCAATTATAGATTGTGTGACCTTAGGCTTCATTGCAAGCTTTTTCCTAGAATGTTTCTCCGGTACAAGAAATGAAAGAAAATAAAGCAAGTCCAAAACTTTTAGATTATTTTATACCTAAATTAGAAAAAGAAATAAGATAGCATATTTTATCTTTTTGTTCAAATACTAAAATCTTTTGTTTTTATTATTAAATGTGCAATATTACTGAAATTTTTATCTAATGAGCCTGCCATAATGATGATTGATTCAAGCTCCCCTTCAGTATCCTTCCTGCCTCAAAAATAAAGCTCCCCGTCAAAGAAAATGGATGTTTAACTGTATAATTATCTGCTTGGGTATCTCTCTCAAGGTCCACTTCTCCTAACTCACAGGTCTCAAGTTGAACCTGGAAACCACAAATTGTATTGTAGTAATGGACTCCTGCCCTAATGCAAGTGTCAGAACCAGCCTCTATCTGCAACCAGAGCCACTTTCAGCTTTCAGTTTTTATTTAAAAGCCTTAATTGGAAGTTTTTATTACTCCCAATTAGGCTTTTTAATTAAAAAGAAAAGTTGAAAAAGGCTTCAGGCAAATACTGCTGAAACCCATATTAGAATAAAATCAAAGGAAATAAAAAACAAAATTACACTACTGTAAAACAGCAGTAACAGGCACAGCTTTCAACAATGTTTACCTCTGGTCATATTTAATGTTATGGTAGCACATTGACAGTGATGAAGTGGACATGACTGATTGGAAAAACCAGAGTGTATCTAATGTAACAATAAAATTCATCAAAATGAGACTTGAAAACCACATTAGGATGCAAGGTGAAAATCTACCAAAATGAACAGTTGACAAAGTAGTTAGCAACTCTAATTCACCAACATGGCACTAACTCTACACACTAATGCAGACTCTTAAAATCTCTTTAACAAGCAGAATATAATATATAAACAGTGTGGATAAGTGTTTATGTTGTATGATTAGCTTTTTAATTTCTTAAAGGATTTTTTTTCTTATATATAAAGCCTTAGCTTGTCATTATTGTGGAGTTTTGCACTAGTGATGTTTTTTTAATTCAAAATAAAATTAGAAGTTGCATTCACTTATATTTTTGGCATCTCTTAAATTCCATGTAATGTCTTTAGAGCAAAACAGAGCTTCTTATATAAAGATGAGTTCATCATCAGAGATAATAGAAATATGTACAGATATTAGATCTGTACCAGATACAATTTCATACCTAATAAACTAGACTATTTCTCCTGAATTTTATAAATTATACTGAGTCAGAAGAAGATATTTAGAATAACTCTCATATAAGCTGTGATATTGAAGAGTTAGTTCTTCCTGTTAGCTTTCCAACTGAAGATTAGATTAATATTTGTCCCCAAATCACAATACAAATTTTGGGAAAAAAATATACAAATGCCTATGCCAAAAGGATAAATTAGTATGACATCAAGGCTGACAGAAATTTTTGTTGTTTACATCCAGTCATTTAAGGAGCTCATATTTTTGGCAGTTGAAATCTTAACTAAAAGATAATGCACATGTAACGCAGCCTCTCTTCCTTTTTCTAGAGACAGTAATCATGTAGAATCTGTTTCAGGAGGAGTCAGTCACTAAACCTGTGCAAACTGGGGTAGAGGTATCTTTATTGTGTCATGGATTACAGTTCTCTTCATCCCCGAGCCTCGACTTTTGTCCTTTGCAATCCACTTTCTGCACATCCAGTTTTCGCAAAGCATAAATCAATTCATGTTATTTCCTTGCTCTGCGAACACTTTTAGGACTTCTTATAGTAACTAGAGTAAAACCCAAATTCTTATGCATGGCCTATAAAAGCCCTACCTGATCTGGCTCACAATTTCAACCTCATCACGAGTCTTCTCTCTAGCTTACTCTTTTCCAACTATTAAAGACTTCTTTCAGTTCTGTGAACACACCAACAAACTCTTTCCTTCCTTGGACACTAGCATATGTCTTTTTCTATTCCTAATACTCTAGTTTCCCAAATGCTAGTTTTCCTATGCCTCTCAATTTACACATAGTTTTAAAGTAAATATTATCTCTTCAGAGAAAACTTCTCTAACCATTTAAAGAAAGTCAGTTACAGTTAATATCATATTCTATCACAATTCATATATTTATATGCCCCATAACCCTTATCACAATTGTAATTATGATATTTGTTCATCTATTTCCTTGTTTTTGTATTTTTTGATGTCTTCGACAAAAGAATACCTCAAAAAGGCAAGAACCATGACTCTTTTATGTATCAATATATCCTACCACCTATCCAGCACCTAGCCCCATACCTGGCATAGAGTAGACACTCAATAAATGTTTTTCTTTCCCTTGTACCAATGTTATTTGTTTATTTAACTTTTTTTGGCTTTATTGAAATGTAATTGACATATAACATTGTGTTAAGTTTAGGGTGTTCAGTGTGAAAATCTGATACATGTATATATTGTGAAATAGTTACCACAATAGAGTTAGTTAATAGTTAACACTTCTATGATCTTACATAATTACCATTTTATTTTGGAGGTGAGAACATTCAAGATCTACTCTCCTAGAAACTTTCAACTATATAATATAATATTGTTAACTACAGTCACCATGCTATACATCAGATCCCCAGAACCATTCATCTTATAACTGGGAATTGTACACTTCAACCATCTCCCCATTTTCCCCATCTCCCAGCTCCTGGCAACAACCATTCCACTTTCTGTTTCTATGGGTTTGGCTTTTTTAGATTCCGCATATAACTGAGATCACGCAGAATTTGTCTTTCTTTTTCTGACATTTCACTTACCGTAATACCCTCAAGTTCCATCCACGTTTCCACAGATGGCAGTGCTCCTTTTTCATGGCTGAAATAAATAAATATATATATATATATGCTATATATACATATGTATATATATGCATGCCACATCTTCTTTATCCATTCATTGGTAGAAGGACACTTACATTGTTGTTTCCATGTCTTGGCTATTGGGAATAAAACTGGCTGAATAATAATAATAATAATAAGGGCTCTAACAATTTACATTCCCACCAAGAATGCCCAAGGGTAACCTGTTCTCCATAGTCTCACCATCACGTGTTATTTCCATATGAATTTTAGAACGGTTTGTTCTAGTTCTGTGAAAAATGTCATTGGAATTATGATAAGGATTCCACTGACTCTGTAGATTGCTTTGGGTAGTATGAACATTTTAACATATTGATTCTTCTGATCATAAACATGGGATATCTTCCCATTTGCTTGTGTCTTCTGCAATTTCTTTCATGAAAGTCTTATAGTTTTCAGTCGACAGATCTTTTACCGCCTTGGTTAAATTTATTGCTAAGTATTTTATTGTTTTTGATACAATTGTAAATAGAAAGTTTTTTCTTTATTTCTTTTTCAGATAGTTCATTTTAGTGTATAGAAATGTAACTAATTTTTTATGCTAAATTTCTATTCTGCAACTTACTGAATTTGTTTATTAGTTCTAACAGTTTTTTGGCAGAGTCTTTAGGGTTTTCTATGTATAAAATCATGTCATCTGCCAGCAGAAACAATTTTACTTCTTCCTTTCTGACTTGGATGCCTTTAATTTCTTTTTCTGCCTGATGGCTCTGGCTAGCACTTCCAGTAGTACTGGAATAGGAGTGGTGAGAGTGGGCACTCTTGCCCTGTTCCTGATCTTAGAGGAAAAACTTTTTCAACTTTTCACTATTGAATATGATGTTAGCTATGGGCTTTTATATATGGTCTATATTATATTGAGGTATGTTCCTTCTATGCCCAATTTGTTGAGAGTTTTTTTTATCATGAGAGGATGATTTTTCTGCATCTATTGAGGTGATCATATGATTTTTGTTTTCACTCTATTAATGTGGTGTATTAAATTTATTGATTTGTGTATATTGAACCATCTTTGTATCCCAGAGATATATCCCACTTGATCATGGCGTATGATCCTTTGTGCTTTTGAAATTTGTTTGCTAGTATCTTGTTGAGAAGTTTTGTATCTATGTTCATCAGGGATATTGGCCTGTAGTTTTTTTTTAATTGAAGTGATCTTAGCTGGCTTTGGTATTAGGATAATTCTGGCCTCATAAGATGTGTTTGGGAGTGTTCCCTCCTCTTCAATTTTTGGGAAGAGTTTGAGAAGGACTGCATTAATTCTTCTGTAAATGTTTGGCAGAATTCACCAGTGATGCCATCTGGTTCAGGAAATTTTTTGTGGGGAGGTATTTTGATTACTGATTCAGTCTCCTTACTAGTAATTCGTCTGTTCAGATTTTCTGTTTATTCATGACTCAGTCTAGCTAGGTTGTATTTTTTTTTAATTTATCCATTTCTTCTAGATTATCCAATTTGTTGGCATATAATTGTTCATAGTGTCTCTTATGATCCTTTGTATTTCTGTAATGTAATGTCTGCTTGTTGATTTCTAGTTTTATTTATTTTAGTCTTCTCTCTTTTTAGTTAGTTTAAATGTTTGCCCATTTTGCTTACCATTTCAAGAAAACAACTCTTACATTTGTTGATCTTTTCTATTGCTTTTCTGCTATCTATTTCATTTTTTTTTTGCTCTGATCTTTGTTATTTCCTTCCTTCTTCTAACTTTTGGCTTAATTTATTGTTGTTTTTCTAGTTCCTTGAGGTGTAATGTGAGATTGTGTCTTTGAGATATATCTTTTTTCTTAATGGAGCCATTCATCCCTATGAAATTCCCTCTTAAAATTTTTGCTGCATCCCATAATTTTGGTAAACTTTTTTCCATTTTTGTTTGTTTCAGTATACTTTTTTTAGTTTCATCTTTGGCCCATTGGTTGTTCAGGAGTGTGTTGTTTAATCTCCACATGTTTGTGAATTTTATAGTTTTCCTCCTGATATTGATTTCTGGTTTCATATTTTTGTAGCCAGAAAAAATACTTGGTATGATTTCAGTCTTTTTAAATGATAAGATTTGTTTCATGATCTAACATATGACTTATCCTGGAGATGTTCCCCGTGTGCTTTATGAGAATGTGTATTCTGCTGCTGTGGGAAGGAATATCCTGTATACATCTGTTGGGTCCATTTGGTTTAAAGTATAGTTAAAGTCCAACATTTCTTTATTGATTTTCCATCTGAATGACCTACTCATTGTTGAAAGTGGTGTTTTGAAGTTCCTTAGTATTAATGTATTGTCTATTTCTCCCTTCAGATCTGTTAGCATTTGCTTAATATGTTTATGTGTTTTAATGATAAGTGTATATATATTTACAATTGTTATAGCCTCAATGATTTGACTCACTTATTGTTATATAATTAACTTCTTTGTCTCTTATCAGTCTTTTTTTAAAGTTAATTTTGTCTGAAATAAGTATAGTTACCCCTGCTCTCTTGGTTACCATTTGAATGGAATAAATTTTTTTTTTCATTTCTTCACTTTGTCCTTAATTCTGAAGTTAGTCTTTTGTAAGCAGCATATAATTGGCTTTTTTTTAAAAATCCATTCAACCACTCTATGTTTTTGTAATTTAATCTACTTACATTTAGAGTAATTATTGATAGATAAGAACTTACTAATGTTATATATTAATTGGTTTTTGGCTGTTTTGTAGTTCTCCTGTTCCTTTCTTCCTCTCTTGCTGTCTGCCTTTGTGAATTGATGATTTTACATAGTGGCATGCTTTTATTCTCTTGATCTCTTCATCTTTTGTGTATCTAATGTAGGTTTTGCTTTGTGGTTACCATGAGGCTTACAAAAAACACCTTACAGATATAACAGTTTATTTTATGCTGATAACAACAACTTTGATTGCATAAGAAAATTCTACTCTGTTACTCCTCCCCTTCTTTATGTTTTTTGATGTCACAATTTACCTCTTTTATGTTGAGTGTTCATTAACAAATTATTATAGCTATAGTTATTTTTAATATTTTTTGGACTTTAACCTTTTTACTAGAATTAAGTGGTTAACACACCACCATATTACAGTATTAGAGTACAACTGCCCCTTGGTATACATGAGGGATTGGTTCCAGGACTCTCCCCCCACCCACGAATATCCAAATCCACAGATTTTCAAGTCCCTTACATAAAATGGTGTAGTATTTGCATATAACCTACACACATGTAAGTTACTGTATGTGTGACCTACACATGTATAAGTAACATGCATATACCTGTATATTTTAAATCATGTTTAGATTACTTATAATACCTAATACAATGTAAATGTTATGTAAATAGTTATAAAGACAATGTAAATGCTATGTAAGTAGTTTCTGACTCATGATACATTCAAGTTTTGCTTTTTGGAATTTTTTTTCAATTTTTAAAAAAATAAATTTATTTATTTATTTTTATTTTTGGCTGCATTGGGTCTCCATTGTTGTACACAGGCTTTCTCTAGTTGCAGCGAGCGGGGGCTATTCTTCTTTGAAGTGCATGGGCTTCTCATTGTGGTGGCTTCTCTTGTTGCAGAACATGGGCTGTAGGTACGTGGGCTTCAGTAGTTGTGGCTCGTGGGCTTTAGAGCATAGACTCGGTAGCTGTGATGCACAGGTTTAGCTGCTCTGTGGCGTGTGGGATCTTCCCAGACCAGGGCTCAAACCCGAGTCCCCTTCATTGGCAGGTGGATTCTTAACCACTGTGCCACCAGGGAAGTCCTTTTCAAATATTTTTTATCTGTATTTGTTTGCATCCATGGATTCAGAATCTGCAGATACAAAGGACTGACTGTATTCTGAATTTGAATATATACTTACCTTTAACAGTGTGCTGTATATTTTCATATATTTTCATGTTACCAATTAGCATCCTTTCATTTCAACTTGAAGAACTCCTTTCAGTATTTCTTGCAATATAAGTCTAGTAATGATGAATTCCCTCAAGCTTTGTTTGTCCAGAAAAATATTTCTCTCTCCTTCATTTCTGAAGGACCACTTTCCTAAAGTATTCTTTGTTGACAGATTTTTTCTTTCTGTTTCAGCACTTTGAATATATAATCCCACTCTCTCCTGTCCTTTAAGCTTTCTGCTGAGAAATCCACTGATAGACTTATTGCAAGTCCCATGTGAGTGACGAGCTTCTTTTCTCTTATTGCTTTTATAATTCTCATTGTCTTTGATTTTTGAAAATTTTATTATAGTGTGTCTTGGAGAAGACCTCTTTAAGTTGAATTTGCCTGGGGACATATAAGCTTCATGAAGTTGGAAGTCCAAACCTATCTCCAGATTTGGGAAGTTCTCAGTCACTATTTCTTTAAATAAGTTTTCTGTCCCCTTTTCCCTTTCTTCTCCTTCTGGGATTTCATTAATTTACAGATTGCTTATCTTGACATTATCCATAGCTCACATAGGCTTTCTTCACTCTTTTTCATTCTTTTTTCTTTGCTCTCCTGTGACTGGATAATTTCAAAGTTCCTGTCTTCTACTTTGCAGATTATTTCTTATGGTTGATCCATTCTGTTACTGATGCTCTCTATTGCATCTTTCATTCCATTTATTGTATTCTTCAGCACCAGAATTTCTATTTGGTTCTCTTTTTACTATTCTATCTCTTTGTTGATCTTCTCATTTTTTTCATGCATTGTTTTCCTAATTTTGTTGAATTGTCCTTCTGTGGTTTGTGTGTGTGTGTGTGTATGTGTGTGTGTGTGTGTGTGTGTGTGTGTGTGCATTTCATTGAACTTCCTTGAAGCAGCTATATTTATTTCTTTATCAGATAAATTGCAGTATTCATGTCTTTGTGGTAAACTACTGGAAAATTATTGTGATCCTTTTGTGGCGTCACATTTCCTTGATTTTTTAATGTTTCTTGAAGTCTTGAATTGCTGTCTTCACATTTGAAGTAGCAGTCACCTCCTCTAGTCTTTACTGGCTGGCCTTGAGAGAGAAATACCTTCTGTCAGCCCTGCTAGGTATTCTAAGGCTTTCTCAGACCTTCTATGGATAAAAATACTATTATTATCTTAATTTTCTATTGTTGTTATAACAAATTATCATGAATGTAGTGGCTTAAAAACAACACAAATTTATTATCTTGCAGTTCTGGGGCTGAGAAGTCTGACTTGGGTCTCACTGGACTAAAGTCAAGATGTTTGTCCTGCTCTGTTCCTTTCTGTTATGGTCTGAATGGTTGTGGCCTCCTAAAATTCATATGTTGAAATCCTAATTCCTGGTGTGATACAATTAGGAAGTGCAGCTTTTGGGAGGCACTTTGGTCATTAAGGCAAAGTCCTCACGAACAGGACTAGTGTTCTTATAAAACAGACCCCACAGAGCTCTCTAGACCCTTCTGCCATGTGAGGATATAACATGAAGTCTGTGACCTGGAACACGCCCTCACCCAATCATGCTGGCACTCTGATCTTGGACTTCCAGCCTCCATAACTGTGAGAAATACATTTCTGTCATTTATAAGCCACTTAGTCTGTGGTTCTGTTAGTGCAGCCTAAACGGACTAAGACACTTTCTGAAGCCTCTAAGGGAGAATCTGTTTCCTCGTATTTTCCAATTTCTGGAGTATGCCTGCATTCCTTGGCTCATGGCACCTTTCTTCCAAATTCCAAGCCACAATTTTTTATCTCTCTGACCCTTCTTTCATCATCACACCTGGATCTTTAACCACAACCAGAAAAGATGCTTCCTCTTTTAAAGACTTATGTCATGAGGATGGATAAGCCAAAATAATCTCCCCCATCCCATCCCAAGGTCCTTAATCTTAATCACATCTGAAAAGTGTCATTTTCCTAGTAAGATAACATAGCTACAGGTTCCAGGGATTAGGATGGGGACATATCTGGAGAAGCCATTTTTCTGTCTTCCACACTTATCTTTCTGAGTCTCAATTTTCTCACCTGTATAACAGGAGAAATAATAGTTCCTACTTTATAGGGTTATACAGATAAAATGTGATTATACACATGAAGCATTCAGCCCAGCATCTGGCATATAATTGTGGCCCTCAAACTGTTAGCCACTCTTATAAATAATAACCTGTTCCTGCTGTGCCCACTCATTTTTAACAAAATCCACTTTCTACAACCACAAAATGGTCAGGGTCACTGATTTTGAACCCTTTCCTGTCACAGATTATTTTCTATTTCTCAGAGAACAAGTTTTTCTGTTTCCATAGGTTAATCTTAAAGCTTTCAAAAGCACTTCTCTCCCTTTCAAATAAACAAGAGAGGAAGTACCAAGAGTTATACTTGTACAAATGAAATTTTCAAGCTGCCACTGACTAATGGATCCTAAGCCCCTTAAAAACATCTCTAATGACCATCCATGGATACTTTTCAATCTAAATAAACCCTGCACTAAAATTCTTCATAAAGATTCACATGTCTTTTTCCCCTAGCCCCAGAGCTGGAAGTGGTGAGGAAGCTAGCCAGTCACCTGCTGTTTTCTGAGGGCCTGGAGCTACTGTACCACCAAATTGTTAAGGTTCACCTAGAGGATTACCTGCTAAATCACAAGTTTAAAGAAAACAATTTGGAGTTACCCAAGAGGAAACAACACACTTACTTATCTCCAGACTCTTCACACAGACTGTATTAAATTTTCCATAACCGAATTTACTGCAGAACCGAGAATAAGCATGCAATATTTCTGCTGAAACTTTTTGATATTTGAAACTGCCTTTTATAAAGAAGCTTAAAATGTGTGCAATTCCCCATCTCTTTGGCAAAACTCTTTTTTTTTTCCATTTGGAAAAGTTGCTTGGTCATCTAATTGCTCCAGAATACCAAGTAAAAATCAGTTCAAAACACAGGACATGGGCTTCCCTGGTGGCGCAGTGGTTGAGAGTCCGCCTGCCGATGTAGGGAATATGGGTTCGTGCCTCGGTCCTGGAAGATCCCACATGCCGCAGAGCGGCTGGGCCTGTGAGCTATGGCCGCTGAGCCTGCGCGTCTGGAGCCTGTGCTCCGCAACAGGAGAGGCCACAACAGTGAGAGGCCCGCGTACTGAAAAAAAAAAAAAAAAAAACAGGGCATAATTTAAACTAGATAATGTTTTTCACTGTCAAAATTTTTTAAACACTGTATTTGATATCATCGAATTGTCCAAGAATTCTTTTGGCGCCAATTTCGGTACATTTTTAAATTAATAAAATACAAGTACTCAAACTAGTGGAGGGAAAAAGAAATGAAAGATGGCATAAAAGTTACTCTCTTAAGAATTACTAAATTAAATATATATTAAAATATAGCAATCATTGAGCTAAATGCTAACAAACAGAGAATAATTTAGCATTTTTCCAACAGGTGGTAGTCACTACATTAGGTGTACAACATAGGAATTTAGAAAACATGTAGAATTCAGCCAAATAGATTTGTTGTAGTCAACATTCACAGATGCGGAAAAAAAAAAAAACATGTTTTGCTTGAAAAGGGCACCTCAATTCCCCATCTCTGCCATCAAGTGACAGGGAAAATATATGAGGATATCAACTGTGAAATGTCAGCATACTAAGCAGGGTATATAGCTGTGTTTCTTGATATGAAAGGGAAAGATCTCAGTGAATGCTATTTGAAAGTCCATCTGCCACAGAGCTAGACTGTACTTTTCCATGTTCTATAAAGCCGCTCTGGGGGGACATGCAGAATGCAGAAGCACTATCTCAAAACATCTCCCCATCACCACCCACAGCTGTTCACAGGAATGCCGGAGAGAATTGGATGTACTAAAGAAAATTTAGAAATAAAAAGAAAAGCTTCTGAATTTAAAGAAGAAAAGGAAAGAATTGAAGCAAATGATATGGTTACCTTATCCCATGAGACAAGCATGCATGAATAAATGAATTTTGTAAGATGTTTTTACTAAGCCTAAACATAACCACAAACTATGAAAAGGGTCTCGCTCTTTTGTTGTCACTATCAAAGGGGGGAAAATGAGCTAGTCCAAAGCGACAGTGCAAGAGGCAGATAATGAAAGCTTGAAATTGAAATGGTGATCAACTCTGTGTGCAAGTCCTGTAGATTAGATGAATATTTATTATAGTTCCATTTCAGATTCTACTAAAGAGCACATACCGTCTTAAAGAATAATGTTAAAAGCCCTCGTCTTTTCATTTCAAAAGAAAAAGGGATGTAATCTACATGGATGAATCTGAATTCATAAATGGCAACAGTCACAAGAGCTTTATGTGTTTCTCAAATCAAAGAACCCCCTAATCACTTCCCAGATTTAACAAGATGACATCAAAACTATAAACAGGATCATTTCACACAAAATGATATCACAGCCACTTCTGAGGGGAGAACAGAGTGACATTACACAGTTTAAAAGTGCATATGAAAAGGAAAAGTGCAACCAAACTACCCAGACTTTATGAGTGAACATCATAAGATTAATAATGTGTGAAATTTAGCCAAAACCCTGCTACCCATGGAAGGTATTTGTGCTTTTCTTAAAATGGTGACTGGAAACTTTTAAAGATAGGGTACTGTCGTTTGAAATGGATTTTGCTTTAAAAAGATGGTTTGATAGATCACTACACAGCTCCAAAAGTAAACGCGCATCCAAGTGCAACAAGGGCTCTCAAGAAGACACATTTTCAGTACTAACCTGGCCAAGTGTAAGACCGGGGAAATATACTGAGGTTTGATTTGATGGTTGTCTTAAGCAAAATAAAAGTAAAAACAAAGATCCAAACCAAAATATCCTCTCTCTTATCAGCGACAAGATAGTGGCATTTGTTTTTGTGTAATCAATGAAGTGATTACTTGTATTGTAGCATATATCTCATTAATCAGTCTTATTAGGTTAATGATAATTGAGACTAAAATTTACAGTCCACAAAGTACACTGGTTTAAGACAGTATGAAAAATATACCTAGTTAATGAAACAAACCCAAAACTTTTATTTGCTTTCCCCCAATCATCTGGATAATTTGTCTAAAACATTGCCCTCTTCTACTACATCTTTTTAAATAATTCTGGCTGAATAAATTTGATTCATTTTCAGTTGTGCCTCCTCCACCATTTCATATTAATCTGCCATTCTATTTTTCAGAAAAGAGAAATCACAGACACACTACATATTTTACGAATATAAAATGAGGGCAGAAAAATATCAGAAGGCAAAATATTCTTATTTTTCTCTTTTCTTTCCCTTAACCAGCTTAGAAAAGAAAACAAAAAACCAGAACCTGTCTTGCTTGAGCTTTTAATTAGTTAATCTCCCAAGACAGATAAGTCAGTGCTGTTAAGTGCTGTTCTGGTTTCAAATAATTACCTGAAAATGAGAGTCTGGGGTTGGATTAATTATTGCCTCATCAGCATTCATCACTATTTCTATAGCACGAAGTGAAAGAAAAATAATATAAGAAGAAGAGAGAAGATAAAACTACAAAAACAAAAGTTTTAAAAATATCTTGGCATTGACCATCTTCTCCCCAGACACTATTTCATTGCACACATTGTGATGGTCACATAAGAGCCACATTCTTGAAACATACTTATCTGGAACAATTTTGTATGTGTTTCTGCTTTCCATGCAGAGACTCTCACACTTTAGTCGACACCAGAACCAACATTATTAAATGTTAAGATTCCCAGGACTCAAAAGATTCTGAAGCAGCATGTATAGTCTGGAGCCCATAAATTTCCAAACACCCCAGGTTGATTCTCATTCAGCATACATATGGATCATATATGGAGAGATACTACCCTAGAGGCTGTGCACTACAGTTTCTTCTACATAGCAGAAGAAAAAAAATTTCCTGCATAAACCCTACACCCCAAAAAGGGAAAATTCAGCCACAATTTTGTCTCACTGCCCACTTATGAATGAAGCTAATGCACCTATCCTAGGTTGAAACTTCCAGTGACAGGTCCTCAGTAACTCCAGAAGGAATTCCTTCTATCTTACTCTGATTTTTCTCTTCTTCCAATATTTGCATAAAGGTCTTTGTTCTAACCTTTGGAACCATATTCTATAACAACTGTTTTCCTCCACTAAGCCCTCAATCTGACAGTGTAGACACTTTGTAGGCAGTCCTACCTAGAGGACTGGCAGAGGCACAAACCCAGTGAAAACTCTCTTGGAGATCATATGAGATGGCTCATTCTTATATAGAAACGTGAAGGTATAAGCTATTTGAGATTTGGGTAAAGCTGCATGTGATTATAAAACGTATAGACAAGGAGAATAGAGGATGGAAATACCAATGGAGAGTATCTTTTCTAAAGACAAAGAATACACACAAAAAAATAAATTCAAACAATATGGAGTTTAAGAGTGAGAAGGTAAGGTCTCTTTCCCCAGATCTAACCTTCTAGCTCTATTCTTCTACAACAGGTATTTCAACATTTTTATTTTTATTTATTTTACTGGTTACCATCACCACAATATACCTCTATGTCTCTCTTATTCATAATGCCTGGCAGTTTCCCTGGTTTCCTCATCATGAGAGATGAGGAATTTGGGCACTTACCTTGCTCTTCTCTTCCTCTCTCTCCTCCACCTATTATTACTCATTTGAGATATTCCAGTGGTTTCCTCTATGACTTTAAATTATGCTGTTAAATGTCTAGCTCTGAATTAATCATCTTCTGCAGTATCTAAAGATGCTTTGAAAAATGAGGAAATTCGCACATATCCTTCCTAAAGGTAAAATGTTAAAAATGTTTTAATCGCTAACTTATGTGTTCAGTGATTAACCTTAGGCAAATCTTTTGAAATCATTCTCTCTTCTATTCCTAGGCAGTAGTATGGCAGATATGTATACTTTAGAGAATTTTTAGAAAGTTTCTAAAACCTTATATTTGACAGAAATATGAATTGGTCTGACTCTTCTCATACATTTTCATTCCAACAAACATCCTTATCTTCTGGTAAATTTGATATGACACATGATTTTGACTCACACAGTGTCACTCTAATACGTTACAAAAGAGTTTATGCTCTATCTTAAGGCTTCCTGGGTAGCATGCTCTATTTCAGCCCCATAGAAATGCTTCTTTATTTGACAGTGTCCTGATTTCTAATCAAACTACATCGGTATCATCCAAGAGTAATGTACTGCAAAAAAAACCCATGTATTGTATGTAATGTATTGTATGTAATGTATACATGTAATGTATTGCAATAACAACATAAAAACATGTATTGCAAAAAAAAAAAAGAGTCACCAACTAATGTCTTAGAACAAAGCCAAGCTATCAGTCCTGTAAGAATGATTGCTTCCAAACAACCTCACTGGGTTAGTCTTGGCAGAAATTACTCAAAAGCTAACATATAATGAAAAAAAATGGCAGAGCCATAGGTGGGTACTTAATGAATCACAACTGTAAAAAATATGGCACAGTTGTAACAGGGTTACTAAACCAAAATGGCAGACTCACTTGTCAATCACACAGTTTTATGCCTGATGGCAATGTGATTGCTTCCACTGTTGTTGTTTTGAGCAATGATATACACAGTAAATCAAGAGAAAGAGAAACAGCACTACAATTACAAACCAAAGGACAACTTTTACAAGAACTCTATGTCATATACAACTAGAGACACAATTGCCATTTTTTCTACCACACTTGCACCACACAGAACAATAACTTTCAGTATCATCATGAGGCTAATTTATGTTATCAACCCTTGATTATCAAACTTTGATTTTCCTGGAATTGATCCTTTAATTTTCCCAGTAGGAAGTTACTGTCTATTAGAAAACATACAGCATTAACTAATTGTACAGTGCCTTTAAAAATTTATGGTAAGGCTTTTTGGAAAAGTGTAAACCTTTATACAAGTTTATAAAGTCATGCATCATTATGTATCCATAATGATATCATAAATAAATACATTCTAAAGAAGTAAGTTATTCAATGCCAAAATGATTATTAGGAAATTAATAAGATGTATTACATTATACCACATTATCATAACATAAAACTCTAAATCGATGTGTCTATTATCTAAAGAAAATTAACCAA
The DNA here is from genome assembly GCF_964270905.1 of Leucopleurus acutus. Classification (NCBI taxonomy): domain Eukaryota; kingdom Metazoa; phylum Chordata; class Mammalia; order Artiodactyla; family Delphinidae; genus Leucopleurus; species Leucopleurus acutus. The sequence continues at coordinate 25,053,726 of NC_139159.1, read as the reverse complement.
CAGAATGCTCAGTGTGAGATAAAAATAGATCCAATGAGGTTGAATTCAAATATTTCATAAGCATCCAATCAATCAATGGATATGATGCAGAGAAGAAACATCACATTAGCAAACGAACAACAGCCAAGACACATGGGGTGGAAAAGACTAAGGTAAAACATGTGTTTTATTTAAAAATATCACAATTAGGTTCAAAATACTTTACAAGGCAAAAGGAAACACTTTTTATAGAGATATTAGATAGAGTATGTTACATATACCATTTATTGGTATATCAAGCAGAAATGAAGAAAGAGTTTTAAAGGTTTTATAAATTGTCTGTGTAGGCAGAAGATAGGATCATAATAATTGAATTTTTTGAAGTTAAATATTAGTGACTTTAAAAGTGAAACCCGAAGGCTTCCCTGGTGGCGCAGTGGTTGAGAGTTCACCTGCCGATGCAGGGGACACAGGTTCGTGCCCCGGTCCGGGAAGAACCCACATGCCGTGGAGCGGCTGGGCCTGTGAGCCATGGCCACTGAGCTAGCGCGTCCGGAGCCTGTGGTCTGCAACAGGAGAGGCCACAACAGTGAGAGGCCCGCATTCCGCAAAAAAAAAAAAAAAAAAAGAAAAAAGTGAAACCCATTTTTTTAAAAAAAGTATAATCCACACCCTGATGGTTTGGGATTAATTACTATGTGAAGAAGAATGTACTGATTATGTGACAGAAGCTAATAAATTCTAGCTTTGCCTTGGGTTTTAGATTTTCCCAAGAGGGAGAAAAAATAATGGCTAACATAACTAAAAACCCTAATCCTAACTGAATCTTTCAACTATCTATTCATGAATCGGAAATCTACCCCTAGAATTTATTCCAGTAGAAAATACTTTCCTGCTCCAGAGACCATTTAATGTAATGTTTTTTGTTATTATTCACAGTATAAACAGGTATCAAATGGTAAAGTATTCCACAGTTGCATGTGCTATTATTATCAAAGGCACCATGAAATCAAAATTGATAAATACAAATGATTATGGTTGATTCAACATTTTATAAGAACAATCATTATATGTGTGAAAGTGCAATGGACCCTCTTTATCATAGAATTTATACTAGCCCCTGGTGAACAACTCTTTTAGATGCTGATATTCTTGGTTTCAACAATGTTCACTGCATCCTCTATATATTGTTAACTTGCATGAAATACTTGTTAACTGTAGCTACTATTTACTGTGTAATGTAACCCTAAACGTTAGACCAGAGTTATCACTTAGTGGTTACAACAAATATGTTCAAGTGAATGTTAAGGGCTATTCATAATCGCTTCATGAGATTTCAAGTTAAGTTCTCACAGAGGTAACTCTTCTAATTGTTAGTACTATGCAGATTCAATTTTCCAATTCCTACTATTTTCAATATTTTGTTACAAAGATCAGGAAAATATAGATAGACTGACGAATAGAGGGAGAAAAGCAGAATTATTATAATGGTGAAGGTACTGAACTGGATTCTCCCAGTACAGCTCTGAAGTTTCAACATATACTTTCCAAAGCCACTTTAAGAAGAAAGGCAAGGATTACACTAGTGTTCTAATTTGACATAATTTTCTCTGAACCTCTGATACTGCTATTCCTTTGTGAACGCTATTCCCCTTTTGAGCCACAGCTGAAGTGTATACAATCTTTCATGGGTCAAAGTCCAACTTCCTCCATTAAGTCCTTTTTGATTATTTAAGCCAATATTTATGTACTTCTACTTTTAATATTTAGAGGTTAAATAAACCAATTTAGCATAGAATTATGTAGACTTTATTTTTTAGAGTAGTTTTAGGTTCACAGCAAAATTGAGCAGAAGGTACAAAGGTTTCCCATATACCCCTGCCCCTGAACATGTATAGCCTCCCCCATTATCAACATCCCTCGTCAGAGTGGTACGTTTGTTACAACTGATGAAACTACACTGACACATCATCACCCAATGTCTATAGTTTTTTACATTATGGTTCACTTTTGGTATTGTTTATTCTATGAGTTTGGACAAATTTATAATAACATGTATCCACGATTATAGTATCATATTCAGTCATTTCAATGAATTACTAAAAATCCTTTATGCTCTGCCTATTTATCCCTCCCCCCTCCTAACCCCTGACAACCACCGATATTTTTTAATGTCTCCATAGTTTTGTCTTCTCCAAAATGTTATGTAGTTGGAATCAAACAATATGTAGCCTTTTCATATTAGTTTCTCTCACTTAGTAATATGTATTTAAGGCTCCTCCATGTCTTGATAGCTCATTTCTTGTTAGCACTGAATAATAATCCATTGTCTAGATGTACCACAGTTTATCCATTCACCTACTGAAGGGCATCTTGGGTGCTTCCAAGTTTTGGCAATTATGAATAAAGCTGCTATAAACATATGTATGAAGGTTTCTGTGTAAATATAAGTTTTCAACTCCTTTGGGTAAATACCAAGGAATGTGACTGCTGGATCGTATGGTAAGAGTATGCTTAGTTTTTTTTTTTTTTTTTTTTTTTTTTTTGCGGTACGCGGGCCTCTCACTGTTGTGGCGTCTCCTGTTGCGGAGCACAGGCTCCGGACGCACGGGCTCAGCGGCCATGGCTCACGGGCCCAGCCGCTCCACGACATGTGGGATCTTCCCGGACCGGGGCACAAACCTGCCTCCCCTGCATCGGTAGGCGGACTCTCAACCACTGCGCCACCAGGGAAGCCTGTATGCTTAGTTTTGCAAGAAACCACAAAACTATCTTCCAAAGTGGCTGTATTTACCATAATACTATTTTGTATTCCTACCAGCAGTAAGTGAGTTTCTGTTACTCCACATCCTCAGCAGAATTTGGTGTTGTCGGTGTTCTTGATTTTAGCTATTCTAACAGGTGTGAAGTGAGAGGTATCTCATTGCTTTAATTTACATTTCCCTGATGACATTTGATGCAGAGCACCTTTTCATATGCTTATTTGCTATTTGTATGTCTTCTTTGGTGAGGGACCTCTTAAGTAAGATCTTTGGTCCATTTTTTAATTGAGTTGTTTTCTTATTGTTGAGTTTTAAGAGTTCTTTGTATATTTTGGTAAGAGTTCTTTATCAGCTTTATCAGTCTTTTTCAAACTTTCTCACAGTCTATGACTTGTCTTTTCATCCTCTTGACGTTGTCTTTCACAAAGCAATTCTTAATGTTAATGAAATCCAACTTACAAATTCTTTCTTTTTGGATCACACCTTTGGTGTTGTATCTGAAAAGTCATTGACAAATCTAAGGTCATCTAGGTTTTCTCCTATTTTACCTTCTAGGAGTTTTATAGTTTTTCATTTTACATTTAGGTCTATGATCCATTTTGAATTAAATTTTGAGACAGGTACAAATTCCATGTCTAGATTCATTTTTTTTTTTTTTTTTTTTTTTGCGGTATACGGGCCTCTCACTGTTGTGGCCTCTCCCGTTGTAGAGCACAGGCTTCGGACGCGCAGGTTCAGCGGCCATGGCTCACGGGCCCAGCCGCTCCGCGGCATGTGGGATCTTCCCAGACCAGGGCGTGAACCTGTGTCCCCTGCATCGGCAGGCGGACTCTCAACCACTGCGCCACCAGGGAAGCCCTAGATTCATTTTTTTTTTTGCATGTGCATGTCCAGTTGCTCCAGTACCACTTGTTGAAGACTATCTTTTCTCCATTGTATTATCTTTGCTTCTTTGTCAAAGATCAGTTGACTACATTTATGTGGGTCCATCTCTGGGCTCTCTACTCTGTTCCATTGATCTATTTGTTTATTCTTTTCTACTGTCACTTTATAGTATGTCTTGAAGTGGGGTAGCATCAATCTTCCCCTCATATTGTTTTTCAGTTTTTTTCTTTGTACATAATAATAGTAATTAATAATAATAATAAATTCCAGTTTTGATTCATGCTATATGCCTAAAACCATGCTTGTCTAATGTAAATCCAGAAGGTTCACCTAGAATCTAGAAAAAAAATCAAGTTTCCTGGTTAAATGGGGGGACAGGGCAAAATATAAACCAACAGGTATTGTGTGACCCTGCTGTTGAGAAATACTTCTCCGTACTGACATGTTCTTCCAGTTAAGGGAAACTAATTTGTATAATGCACATTCTCTTGGACCTGTGAGTTAATTTGTTGGTAAATGTGAACAAATAACTGGACATGCTCTGCTTAACTCCACTCACTTCCTCTCGAGATGGAGCATTCCTGCAGAGAACACAGACTTTTCTCTCTTCTAGCCTATAAGTTTTACCTGGATAGGATTCTTGCATGGGCCACAACCCAGTTTAGAACAAGACACTATAACAGGGAATCTACATAACCTTAGAATTTCCTATTGCAAGCCTATAACAGATATAAAGCTACTTGCTCTGCCTACCCTCTGTTAGTAATAAACATTATTTTTGCCTCTATACTCCTTTGGGGTTTTTCTCTCTAACTTTTCAGATGTGGAGAAAGGCTGCTTTTTGTTGGAGTTCCCTTGAGAGACCCACAAACCCATTCTTGTAAATTCTTTATGTATGCTTACTTAAAAATCTGAAAAATAATTAAACCAAAGTAAGAGAATTACAATTTGGTTTTGCATCTTTACATATTCTAAACTTTTATTTTATGAACATATATTGTAATTAGGAAAAAAGGTTAAATATATATATATATATATTTTTATATATAATGCTGATCTCCTCAGGAAGAAAATTGGTTATTCACAGCACTTACAATAGGTGTTGCTTGAAAATGCTCAATATTCTCATTTTAGGCATTAAAAAGTATTTCAGTAATGAACCCCCAAATAGATTGCACAGTCAGGAGAAGCTTGCAGGAATTCTCATGCCTCCTATATTATTAAGAACATTTTGTAATCAGTTAATGGACTCTTGTGTTAAAGAAAATTGCCTCCTTTTAGCAGTTACAGATCTGCAAGACTTTTCAAAAACACATCACTGTGTTGCATTCCTATGGTAAGCAGAGAATCCCTTTGGTCCAGTAGAAGCTATAGTGTGCTTTAATGGTGACATTTTCCTCCAAATATCAGTAACTTTCAGAGAAGCCAGCAGCTTCAAACTGCTGGAGGCAGCAGGCTTGGAATCAGGAGACATTTATTCCCTTCTCTGTCACTATATTTCTGCTCACTTAGCCTTTCTTTATTTTGCCCAACCACAAAATGAGAAAAATGACTCTTGTTTGTTTCTTAACAGTGATAGGAAGAAAAGAAATGGGAGTTTATAGATAAATGCTATAATCTGAGATTCTGCCAAATAAAGAAAAATATATACACATGAACATTTAGAATTGCTATTACTGTAATTAATTTTAGTAGTTCATCAGTTTAGGATATGTAATAATTTTCTTTTGTTGTTTTTTAACTCAAGATGAACTTAAATATATGACATTTTTCTCCAAAGATCACTAACTTTCACAAAGTCGGTAGCTTCAAGGTGCTAGAGGATGGATGGGTATCAAAATGGCAGAGAAGCAAGCCCTTTCCTAGGAGGAAAGCTGGTGTTCTCCAATTCAACAAGAAAAAATCACCCTTGAGAGTTTCTTTCCCCAATCAAGAAATGAAAAATCACTTTTATGTAGCAAGTTAACCAAATAATAGTGGAAGAATGCCAGTTCTAGGAAAAGACATTTTGATGGATGTGAAAGGAATGAAATCAGATGCCTGCTTTATTAAACAGCAGCTGATCTGTGTTCTGCCCACAAGAGGAAGTTTACAAAGGAATAGAACACTTGTGGCAGGGAGCTGAAACCCACAAGCATCCAAAGTAGTTTGAAAAGGACAAAAGCACAAGTACATAAGGCATAAAGAGCATAAAAACAAGTGACATCTGATAAAACACAAGAGACTCAGTAGAAGGACATTACAGCTTGAAGATAGAAAGGAGCAAATTAGAGTCAAGGAAAAAGCTTATTTTTATGAATTTGAAAACACTGAAAAGACCAGGGAGACAGAAAAAGACCCTTGCAACTTAGCAGGGCTATAGACGTCAAATATCTGGGAAAGGCCATCTTAAATAGTTTTTTTGCAAGGGTTTTGCTTTTTTTTAATAAGCTGAATTAATGAGCTTGATTTCAGGGCCCTTAAAAAAAAAGTAGGCAAAGGAAATAAGTGATTGTTGACAAACATAGCATTAGAAGATCATCAAATGTTTTGCAATAGTTGAGCTTGCAGCTTAGAACTAAACCCAGCTGTTATCTTAGGGTGACAGCTGCAACAAACACAGAGGGTTAAAAGTATCATTAGAAATTAGGGAGATGGGTTTTGAGGGGTTGTATTTTCTTTTTGAAGTGATCATTTTGCCCTATTACATCAGAGGTTTAAATGAGATCAAAAGCTCCAGATGCTGTAACCTACTTTGTTGGAAAGACTTCTAACTGAATCAGACATGAACAGAATATAATTATGTAAAAAGTAATAAATTCTCTGATCAAGGTTTGGAGCTGCAATGTTTGGATTGCTCTAATTCCTTTACTGTCTCTTTTACAAAAGACATTGGTAGTTAGAAACATGTATTATTTCCAAAGTTCCAATAATTCCTGTGTAGGATAGGAGAAAAGAAGATCAGAAAAAATTCTTAGGGACTTTTTCTATATTTATGATTTTGCTATAAAAATTACAGTCATAAGAAGAAAGTGGGTACAGCATGGATATACGATTATAATGAAAAGGGATAAACATGGCTTCATATCTGAATTCATGACAAAGCGTTTGGACAGATCTGGCAAAGCCTAATTCCCAACAAAACCCGATGGAACAGCATATCACAGAGAGAAACTCACAGGAGTTTTTCTCTAGAATTCAAAAACAGATTGCCACTTCTGAATATTTTTTAAACAGTGTGACTGTGTATTTGTTCTTCTTATCTTGGCCAATACTCTCCAGATAACTTCTGTGCTTCAGTTTTGAGAAACAGGAAATGATAGAGCAGTTGAGATGTTTACTTCCAACTCAGTATTGACAGTCAGTCAGGCAAAAAAATGTTTCTTAACACCCACAGGGCTCATAACACTATAGTGGGTACTTGGAGGTACATATTAAAGAACAGATATTGTTTTTGTACCAAAGAAAATGCATGCTGATGATTTCAGTGATACAGGGCACGTATGTTCAGAGATTCATTAGAGGAAGAAACCAAATGCAAGAGACGCAAGACATTTCTGACAAGAAACTGATCTTTTTTTTTTTTCTTTTTACTTTTTGTTGTCGAAGATCACAGCCAGTCTCTCCTTGATACACGCTGCCACCTAAAGGCCAGCCTGCAATTGTTAGAGAGTAACTTCTTTTCTTTCTCATGGCTGAAAGTAAAGGTCCTAATTAATTTCACGATGCCCCTACTTTTCATGCAGCATTAAAGTTAACTATGCAAATGCACACTGGATCTTATGTCTACAGTCATAAATAAAAGTGCTGCCTTGAGTTTGAGATTGGTTTAGGGAAACTGAAAAGGTCCCTTCCTGCACATAACATTTCACAGTATGGCACATTTTCTTTCCTGTTCGGTTTCATTTCAGGAGGCAGATTATCAGAACTAGATGGTCAAAAGATTCTGAGTAAGGATCCCAGTTCTGCTAATTGCGATAAATCTAATATGCAAATGCAGCATTTAATGAAGGCTTTTGATGATAGTGGTGGTTGGCACTAAGAGTATTTTTACCTACACATTTCATTAACTGTGATGCAATTAGCCACTGTTTCTCAAGGAAATCACAATATTTATATTAAAAAGATTTGGGGGGGGCTTCCCTGGTGGCGCAGTGGTTGAGAGTCCACCTGCCGATGCAGGGGACACGGGTTCGTGCCCCGGTCCGGGAAGATCCCAAATGCCGCAGAGCGGCTGGGCCCGTGAGCCATGGCCGCTGAGCCTGCGCGTCCGGAACCTGTGCTCCACAGCGGAAAAAAGATTTGGATTTTTTAGATCTTTTTTTCGTAAACATAGAAGAAGGAAGTTAAAGTAAAGACTTTTAGTGACACACTTTTAAAAACACACAAACTCAAGGCTTAGTATCTGCTGAATGTAAATAAAATGACAAAAATATCATGGTTATTAGGAGGGGACCATTATGAATTTAAAGAAACAATTTGGTTCTTTCAATTTGGTAGAAGAACATTATGACATTTTCCCTTTGGAAAGATTTATCAAATTACTTGCTTGAAAAAAATTGATCAAATCAGGCCAGAAGAGCAGCTTCCATGGCAACCGATGCATTAGAAGATCATAGTTGTTCTATATCCTCATTTAGCATCTTGACTGATATAATTCAGAGAGATTTAGTAAGCCCCAGATGAACTGAAAACTAAATTTGATCACACTGATTGGTGAAAGCTACAATAAAATTACTGGTGAAAAAGATCAACAGATTCCCAAAGATGGATTGTGATTTTTTGTTAAATGGTTTAAACACTTCCTGATCACAAATTAATCAGAAACAGTCTTATACTTTAAAAAAAAAATCTTTTTTTTTTTTTTTTTTTGTTCCACTGTAAATGTTTGACTGGAAAATTCTGTATACATCCCATTTCTGTTATTCAATTCACATTCTTAAATGCACTGGAGAAGCTCCCTATTTATCGGAATCATGAAGTGCATGATTTTGTAAAACAGAATCTTTTTATAGTACAGATAGTAACAATTTTCTCTCCTCCATGTATTTGGTAAATAATGATCTCCAGATATTGAATTTTCTTAAAGTAATACAGCCATAATTTGCAAGTAACAAAATACCAGGAGACACTTACAGAAATTACTCCTTAAGGGTTCAGAATTCAAAGATATAGCACTGCAAGAATTTGTACAAGCTGATTATCTTGTATTTTCCTGTATTATAAATAATAAGCTTTTGTGAATTAATCAGGTCTACTGACAGACAATAAGTATCCTGCAATTCCGGTTCTCGGGTTGAGTTTAGCATAGCAAAAATCCAATGGCCTGGCTGTACTATGCACTCCTACTCCAGAGGAAGGAAAATAATATATCAATTCTTTCTTGGTTGATAAACTTGATTGTAGCTAATTTTAATTTATTTTTCCTTTAATCCTAATTCAAACCTGCAATATGTTGTATCATTCTGTCTTGATGCATATATTTTTTGTGCGACTTGCCTATTGCATCTAACGATAGTATGAAAAATCCCCCAAAATAAATAAAAGATCTCATTTTAAAAACTATAGATGACAGTCCATTTTGGGGTGAGGATTCTTTCTATATAATTTCAAGATTTGGGTTGAAATTAGACATTTTAGTAGTGATACAATGTAGAACAAAAACGTTACCCTGGAATCTTTAATCTTATACAATTTTCTTGTATGAACTTAAAGGCTTCTAATTTCACTCTCTTATTTCTCGAAAGGATAATGGTATTTTACTCCAAACTTATTTTAAATATTTGAAAATTATTTAAGGCTCTGCAAGCCAAAAATCACTTTTGCCTGAAATACTAATTCCCCCAGAATAAAGATAGAATGAGTCCGTTTGCCAGATAATTAGGGGAAAGGGTTTGGTTCTAGTTTGAATTAATTAGAGAATTACTTCCATTTTGCCACTTGGGTTCATATTTGTAAGAAAAGCCTTGTCACAGTTGTGATTGTATTAGAAACTTTAATACTTATGTTACAGGAGGGGAAAATACACATTTTGTGTAGAGACATCTGATAATTATGGTGCCTATGACAGGCTCTTTCCATTTTAATAAGGCATTTATATAACACATTGTTGGTTTTTTTTTACGAGATCACAACACAGTAAGAATCATCTCACTGGTTTTCACAACGTCCCTGACAGACGGGATATCCACCCTGAAGCTAGTAGGAAGGGGAAAATGGAATGATGGTCAAAGTTCAAGTCTGTTCTGAAACTAATAATTACTCTTAGCTCCTTGAAAGTAAGCAGAATATCTTATCATCTCATCTCCCCTGCTTTGCACAGTTTGAAAACTAAAATGAATTCATGGCCTTTGTGCCTCCGTACCCCCTTTATCTTCACACATTACTACCTAACCCCACTATATCATATACCATTTTACATATTTCCATATAGGTAAATTTCTGAACTAGAATTAAACATGGTAAAGACCATATATAGAAGAGTTAATCTTCCATATGGCTATTCTCTATATTTAACAAACTCAATCCTTCTCCTTATTCTTTGAAAACTAGGAAATGAAATAACTTGGAAATTATGGTGCAGAAATTTAGATCATCATCTTAAACATATGATACAGCTAATCAGAGTATGCTAATATAGTGATAATTTATCTAAAGTTAACCATAGGTCTTTGTCCACTACCGTTACTTAATTAACATCCATGGGAATTAATAATTTCTTCAGAAGAAACCTAGAATGCTCCCATGTGAAGGCTTGGATGGGAAACTGAAAGACATTGGAGCAACTAGTCTTCAAGATGGCCCCAATGATCTACACCTCCTGCTTCTCACACCCTGCTGTGGTCCCCAGCCACCTTGTACCAGGGATGCTCTGTGTGACCAATAGAATATGGCAGAAATAGTAATATGTCACTTCTGAGATTAGGTTATAGATGACTGCTGCTTCCATCTTGGGCACTTTCTCCCTTAAGCTCTCCTTTTCTCTCTCTCTCTCTGAAGTCTCTATCTAAAAGCTAGCAAGGAACCAATCACATGAGTGGGTTTTGAAGTGACTTTGCAGCCCTAGTAGAGCCTTGAGATAATTGCGACCCAGCCTACAGGTTGGCTGCAACCTCTTGACGGACCCAGATGCAGAACCCCAATTAAGTTGCTTCCAAACTCCTGACCCTCAGAAACTATGAGATAATAAATGCTCATTCTTTTAAGCTGCTATGTTCTGGGCTAATTTGTTTCACAGAAATAGATAACTAATACAGATGTGTAGGTGTATCTAGGGATTTTATATTTTCTGCCAGTTGTAAAGTATGACTGTAGAATTAAAAGTTATTTTAAAAAATACAGAAAGTGAACATCTAAGTACTTAAGAGATGATGATCAAGATTTGGTTTTTCTAGACTAAGGTTTATGACTCTTAAATTATGGGTTATTGGGAAATGCTGGAAATCTAAAAAAGTTTGTAATGAATACTTCCTGCTATGATAAAGAAAGCTTTTAAGACATGAGGGAGGGGAAAGAATTCCCAGATGAAAAGAATGAACTAACAGTATGAAAAATAAATTCAACATAAAAATAATAATGATTGGGCTTCCCTGGTGGCGCAGTGGTTGAGAGTCCACCTGCCGATGCAGGGGACACGGGTTCGTTCCCTGGTCCGGGAAGATCCCACATGCCACGGAGTGGCTGGGCCCGTGAGCCATGGCCGCTGAGCCTGCGTGTCCGGAGCCTGTGCTCCGCAGCGGGAGAGGTCATAACAGTGAGAGGCCCGCGTACCGCAAAAAACAAAAAAATAATAATAATAACAATTGAAGTGATGTTAAATAATTCACAGGGAAAGAGTTAAGTAATAAAACAAGGCCTTATGGGTTTGGTTAGGGTCTATATCTAGAACAGTTTGGAATATGGGTGTCTCATAAATTAAAATTTAAAATGTAATCTAAAGAAATAAGTTGATCTCATGGATACCAGTGAAAACTGGTGGGAGATGAAACATACGTCTGAAAAAACAATGGATCTATAACACAGATAGTGAGAAGCAAGTCAAAGGAAAAGTACTTGAAAAGAAATCCACAGACCTAAGAGCAGAAACATAATTGGAAACCAACAGGTAAGATTAGGAAGAAAGAGTAAAAGAAACATCATTAGGGATATGGCCTACCTAGTACCTAGCCATACCAAAGTTATGGATTTCAAAACTGCATAGATAACAAAATAGGGAAGGTATAAGGAACTTCAAGTATAAGGTATAAGGAACTTCAAGTATCTGGTAAGGTTATTTTTTTTCTAAATCCATAACAGCTGGTAAATTCTAGACTTTCCTTGTTGACAATTTCATGTTTCATGTTACCCAGTACAGAGAACACTGACAAGATATAGAATGTCTCTGCACTGGAAGCTTATGGGGGCAGGAGGAAGGCGGGAAGAGGAGAAAGGAGTCCCAGCTTATGTAAAAGATTCCAAAAATTAAAGACAGATATTGTCAGTGGTTTTTCAAAAAGAAGGAGAAAGTTATCCAAAGAATATACTAATGGCATGGATCCCTAGAAGAATTCTAGAGTAATGTATGAATACTTAGAAAGCAGTTATCTCCAAAAACCAGCCCAGTCCCAGATCTCCTTTTTTTGACAGAATTATAAGACAAATAGCTTGGAATATCACTTTTTAAAAGAGTATATACTGATTTAACAGATCTTTTGACAAAGCCTTCCCTGAAATAACTGTAGGGAACAAAAGAACTATATGGTTAACAGCAGAGTTAGGTGGAAAGATCATTATCACTAAATTATGTTGATTTATAGACATGAAAATTTGCAACAAGGTTCTAGTGTCTTATTGTCCTTTCAATTGGGAAGATACATTAAAGGCAAGTCTACCAAATTTATTCCTAACACAGAGTTAGGAAAAATAAATTTGATTGCAGAACTAATTTTTTTCATAAAATAGTAAATTTAACAGGAAATATTTAAGATCCTAGATTTAGATTAAATCAATTACGTTCACACAGATTGGGAGACAATGGTTAAGTAAACAGCCAACTGAAAAGCAATCCTACTGTATTTAACTGACTACAAACTCAGTATTAGTCCACAGAGTGATATAATGAAAAGAAACCTATGTCCAGTATTGTTTAAAATGCAGATTATCCAAGTTCTAAAATGTGATAATCACTCTGCAGTCAAACTGACTAGTAATCTTAAGAGTACCATGTTTAGTTCTTGGTACTACTTTTTTTGTGTGTGTGTGGTATGCAGGCCTCTCACTGTTGTGGACTCTCCTGTTGCGGAGCACAGGCTCTGGACGCGCAGGCTCAGCGGCCATGGCTCACGGGCCCAGCCGCTCTGCGGCATGTGGGATCTTCCCGGACCGGCGCATGAACCCGTGTCCCCTGCATCGGCAGGCGGACTCTCTCAACTACTGTGCCACCAGGGAAGCCCTGGTACTACTTTTAAAGGGAATATTGAAAAACCGTAGGAAGTTCGGTGGTGACTCACTCATTCTTCTAATAAAACTTCTGGATGTAAGTTTTTAATTGTCTAATCTGTTCTAGACATTATGCTGTAATTGGAAATAGAAATATAAAAATGACCCTGCTCCTGTCCACAATCAGCAAATGACTCAGTAGAGGAGAAAAGCAAATTCACAAGTCAGTGCACATCTGCAAACTCTTTAGTGTAAGAAATATTTGAGATAATGGGAATGTTCTGCCTGAAGAAAGGACTTAAGGGAAAATGTGAGATATCTTCAAATAATTGAACATGTGGCTCTAGGTGCATATTTATTGTGTCATACCCAATGGTAAGGAGGAAAATTATAGGAAGGCAAAATTTGGCTTCAGAACTTTTCAACAATTAGACATGCATAGCAAGAGAGTGGACGTAATATAAAGTGTTGAAACTTTATCTTGGAAACTTCTGATCAAAGGGTATATGAAACCTGGAAGAAATATTGTAAGAAGGATTTCTGCCTTGAGGCATGGCTACTGCTATTACTGCTGCTGCTGGTAATGTGTTTACATGTGTTTAACAGGCAACAGAGAAGGAGGGTGAAAAGATTTGCTCTGTCTCTAAGACGCTTTGATTTCATGTACAAAAACTATCAATCTCTATCTCCATAAAATAAGATTTTCATTTTGGACTTCACGTAAAAACGTATAATGCTTCAAGACATCACAATTTAGGCAGCACATTTATATAAGGAAAACAATTGTCCCATATTTAATACATTGATTCTAGTGTGCTGTGCTAATGTGTTTCATAAAATAAAGCAACTTTTAGAAAAGGTATAGTTAATAGGCCCACGTGCAGGAGCCTTAAAAACTTGAATTAACTTGGATTTAGGATTATTTGATTTCATATTTATAAATAAAATTGAAAGAAATTTCACTATTTAGGAAATCTATTCTTTTTTATGTAACTTTTCAGAACTTCTTTCAAAAGATTTTCTTTTGCACAAAGCATACTCTTTTCATCTTATCCTATGATTCTTAATACTAACCTGACTTGTAAGAAGGTGACTGATATTTTCTTTTGAGGTTAGTTCAAACATCCTATCAGGGGATCAATAAAACAAATTCTAAGAAATTTAGTACCCACCCCCTGCCATGTACTGCTAGGTCAGCCAAAGGATCTAAAATCTTCAAAGCACATGACTTATTTTTCTATTATCAAACACATTACTTTGAGCTACTGTTAAAAAAAAGACACTAGCCCATTTACTTCTTGCACAATATAACCATGCTACAGAATAAATAAAAGACTACTAAATATTCTAAATAATCTGATCTAAAGCATAAAACTTCATTTTTAAATGGTTAAGTAGTAGGTATTTGTCAATTTGACCTTTAAGATAATATTTTAAATAATTCTTCCATATTACCTGGGAAACTCCTCAGGTAATCCTTCATATCAGTGTTTTCCATGTGAAGTTTTCTGTGTAGGCTCTCTCACTTTCATAAGAATCCTACATTTATGGTATTTATTGATTACAGAGAGCCCAGAGAAATACATTGGAGGGCAAAACTAGTTTTTCTTTTAAAGTACATTTAAGAGGAAGCATTTAAGGTCAAATTTTACATGGCTGTCTCCTGAATTAGCAAGATTTGATTAATGCAATCCAGATGTTTGCCAAATAGCAGAATCACAAATAGCCCCCATTCTTATCTAAGGGTCAATTGTGATAAACCACCCACATGGAAAATTGCCAAGGACTCCTCTAGATCACTATTTCTCAAACTGTGGTCTCTGGACCATGGGAATCAGAATCAACTGAGATGTTTTTTAATAACACAGATTCCTGAACCCCACCCTCGATCTGCTGAGTCAGACTCTCCCCAGACAATCCTTAGGCAATCTAAAACTTGAGAACCTACTTTTGATGTGTTTTGTTACATTTTGCTCAAACCAGACAACCAAAGAGCTACAGCAAGAGAAAGAAATATAAACTCAAAATTATATTTATTTTACATATTTATTAGTGAACATTGGCCACTATATCACACAATTTACATATGGCTTTTGGGAAGAAGTTTGGTTTTTCCTGGAAAAAAGCTTTACTTTTATCTTATTCATAATTCTTACTTTTCTCTTTGTTCTGGTTACTGGATAGCTCAGAAACAAATTTTAGACCTACCTCTTAACAATACTACAATATGTAATAAAATGTACTGAACCTACTTCAATAGTTTGATATTTTTAAAGATATATGGATAGCAAACTGACAATCCAGTTTGGCAGAAAGGTAGCATATAAATTAATAGGTCAATACATCTCCTAATAAAGCAATCTAAGATTATTTTCATTATTTTGATAGTCAAATTACATAGTTAATTCTGTCCATTGAAGTATATATGCTTTATTATGTATGCTTTACATAGGTCTCCCCCATCTTTTCCTTTAAATGTTAAAAATTACTTTATTTGACTTCTCATTCTCCACACCTCAGACCTGTTGCAAAAGTACCATTGAAAAATAGGGGATTACAAATGTAGAGAGGACCTGGATGTGCCATCGAAGGTGAAGTCGTGTTCAGGAAGAGTAGAGAGGCAACTGGAGAGGCGGACACTGACATGTAAACCAGTGCTCTCAGTTGTGAGGATTTAACTGATAACCTACTTAATAAAGTTAGTACCTAGCCCATATTTCAATGACTTTTCCAAAAAAGTGAGAAACTTGTCAATGTGCCAAAATCCATATACACTAAATGTACTGTGTTTCTCCAACATTACTAGATCATTTATTGAAAAGAAAAATATGTGTGGACTGATATTAGTTGCTTGACTTAATGTATCAACACAGGCTAATTCCCAGTGATCACTTTCCTTCATATCCTTCAGTAAGTGCTCAAACCAGTGCTTCACAAATCATCTGTGGTGATGAACCAGTCTGTTTTTTTTTTTTTCTTTTTCCATCTATCATGGACTGAAACTTTTGTAAAATACAATAAAAAATGATTGGCTAGAATAATGAAATCACATAAAAAGCAGACACAAAATGCAGGTGTGTTTTTAGTTATTTTAATATTTTAAAATTATTATTAGATTTGATAGATGTAAAATTCCCTGACAAATGTCTGCAAAAGTTTCGAAATGCTTCTCTCTATTTCTCTACTTATCACGTGGAGCAGTAACGTTCTGCAGACAAGCACCTGTCTGTGGACCACAGTTTCTGCAATTTTCCATAAACAACCCCTGCAATAATCCATCAGTTTATAGTTTATGAACTCCATTTCATACAAATTTTTAGAAAAGGGATTATGCTTGCCCCTCTCAATTTCTCTTAACCTTCTTCTACTCCAAACAATTACTTAATAACCGCTGAAAATGAATTAGCAATCCCCAAGGCAAATCCTTTTAGTAGTACATGGTATAATTGGACCAAAGCTAATTAGAATAGCTAAAAATTCTCTCTCAATTTCGGTCCTAATTTGGGACATCATTTCCTTCTCACCATTGTTTTTTTTAGGGATTTCAATTCAAAGATGATTGCCTTCATTCACCAATATCAGGTTCTTCTCCCTTCAGGGCACAAGGAGAATTACATTTCTCAATCCCATTCCAGTTGAACAGGATTATGTGACTAGATCCAGCCAGTGGATAATGACAAGACCTTGAACTATTCCCTGGATCAAGCAACCAAAAATAAGCAAACAAACAAACAAAATAAACTCAACAAACAAATAAACCAAACAAAAAATAAATTAAAAAAAAAACTACAACACTGTTCTAGTAGGTTTGTCTGCAATATTTGGTGGAGCCTGCCTCGACTGTCCTGAGTCTCTGAATGATTGTGTAAAGCTGAACACACTTCTGACCGGCATTAAAACAAAGCACAAGCAAGAAATACATCTTCTTTGTATTATGTACCTGAGACTGTGAAATTAATTGTTAGTATAACATAATCTAGTCTATCCTCGTTAATACAGTCTTTTTAAAAATAGTAAAATGAAGCAAGAAAAATTGACATCAAACATTCAGAAATGGAATGATTGTAGTAAAATTGAAAAGAAAAAAGAAATAAAGGGTGACATTTCCATATATCAAGAAGATTTAATTTAGTCTAAGTTAGGCTAGGGGGTCAATGAAGGTCTCCTTGAAGATATGGAACTCAGGCTGAGACACAAGCATGATGTGGAGTTATTTGGAAGAAGAGGGGAAACAAGCACTTCAGGCAAAATTAACCATGTGTGATGGTCTGGAAACTGGAAAATGTGATGGCTGCAATGTAAAAAAGAACCAACCACCCCTTCATGACCTTGGTGAGCTTCATGCCCATGAGATATCTAACTTGACACAATTTCTTTGCCTCTTGCTCCTGGGTCACAGTGTTAGGCTCTTCTCTACGGTTTCAGTTCCCTTAAGACCCCTCATCAATGTTCTGGAGAGCACACGCTCTTCTGTAGTGGTTCTGGATTCACGGCTTACTTGAAAAATCTCATGTTTACTGCATGCCTGGCCCATAGAAGTGCCTAGTAAAGAGCTGACTTAATGACTTAATGAATAAAGGAAGAAGGAATAACTGAAAGAAATAGTTTGCATGGATCCATAAAATCTGTGTAATCTGTTCTCAAGCAAAAGCAAAACCCAAAAATCATGTTAGAGCTACCCTAAATTTTATGATTTTCTATGGTGTTCCTATTACTTCTCTCCCAAGGATAGAGGAATCTCAAATCGATTCTAATCAAATGTGGAGAGAGCCAACATGAATTATTGAAAAAAATTGATTTTTAAAGAATAAAAAATGCCATTTTATTCCTGAAATACAGTAATACAAATTAATGGAATAATAGCAATGCTAAGGAGGCATTCTACTAATCCCTTTTTAATGAATCAGTCCCCAAAAAGTACCTATTGGATACCACCTGTATGCCTAGTCTTAGAGACATAGTAAATAGTCTTTAGAATCTGTGCTACAAATCTTGAAGGACACAAAATCATTCAGAAAATCACTGTCCTCAACATGCTTAGTTGGATAGACTAGAAGTTACTGGAGATTGCCAGAGTAAAAACAGTGTATATTGATGAAAGTTAACGTATTTGCATTAGCATACTCATTTATTTTATTTGAGTATACATATCACAAAATTAATTGAAAAATCTTATTCTTTAAAATTTATGTGTTTTATTCCCCAATCTTTTTCTGTATACTATTTTATATAATAACTTTCTCCTTTTGAAAGGTACTGATAAATAAAATTGACTTAAATTTGCATATATGAAGGTGAAGAACAGAAAAATCCAGAAAACAAATAACCAAGGAATATAGGCCCTTTCCCCTAGAACTGCTTTAAAGTTTCTGTTCTTCACAAACCCGTCTTTATGACCTTTCAAATTACCTTTTTTTCATTGAACAGTAAGCATTTATGGAAAAGCTACATTAACATTCCATCCACCTTTGATTCAAGACCTACCTCCAGTTTATGGAAGGTCCTAGTATAATGGTTACAGAACAGATCTCAAGTTCATTGTATAACACTATTACACTTGCACTTCCCAACAAACTATTTTTTAAAAATTTTGCTCTCTAGATTATTTTATATATGGATAACCAATAATGCAATCTATTTTCAGTCTTTAAAAGGTTAGTCATAAATTTTTAAAAAAAAAAAATAAAAGGTAAGTCATTCGGATATTACTTCCTGATCCTCCTTGCTCATAATTAGCAAGGTAGTTTCCATGATTATATTTTATCTTGATCTGTTTTACATTTCAACTTAATGAAAAGTCATCCTCACTATACAATAATGCTCTTTTATGAATCAGTATCAGATTAATCATTTATACAGTCTTCAAGATCAAGCCAATGCCTCTGCTTATTGCAACATCTAATCTATCATAAACATGCTGCTCTGAGACAACAATCACTTGCAATAACTATAATTATTACATCTGTTTTCATCAAAATCAATGCATTTTGCTGTCTACTTTATAGCTGCAGTAATGCTGAATCATATTCTGATCAATTATTCTTAAACTGTATACTTTGCTCTGCATGGCTAGATTCCAGTTGCATGACGGCAAAGATGGATGTATGTGTTCTTCAGCATAAAATGTGTCAGGATCACTAAAAGAAAAACACAGAGTCAAATACCACTTAAAGCTGAGTCACTGCTCACCTTTACAGGCTGGGGATCAAACACATCTATTACTCCTCACACCTTCAACTCTTCTGTTTCTTCTCATTTTAGCTCTTAATTACCTATGTCAGTGAATCATCTCACAAAACATTCCTGAAAACATTACCAGAACTCCACCTTTAAAAATCAGCCATATTTAATAGCATGTATTCATTGATTCCAATAATAGAGATTTATATCCTGTTCTCTATTTAAGGAATGATATTTAAAAGCAGCTGATACATATGGATGCTCAGAGTAATATTCAATTTTTTAAAATTCTACTCCTTCTAAAAGAAAAATCCTTAGTAATGTTGGGGGACAGAGTTAATGAAAAGATTATAAGGAATCACCTTATGAGAAGATGACTTTTACTCAGAATCCTCAAGGACCTTTCCATCTTCCATGTGGATTTCAGTTTAAGCTGATAAATAGACAGGTTATGTCTCAGCTTGAAAGCCTATAATTTGCTTCTGTTTAGAGAAGTTTAAGTGGATTTTTCTTTAATTTAAACAACAGCATTTTTCGTCACCATTTTCTTCTCATCATATTCACTCACTGGTAATGTAAGATGACTGGGGAGAGTGGAAAGATAACTTCTGCATCTGACAATGGAGCAGATATTATACCTTTTAAGAGTAGGTCATAGGTATCTTTCCAAAGTATATTGAATGGTCAGCAGTGACCTTAAAAGATATTTTTTGCCATAAGTAAAATAGTTTGGGGTCATATTCACCTAGAACTAAGTGCAAGTTTAAGGCCCAGAGATCAAGTGGTTCTTGAAAGTGCAATGAGTACAAACCATTATACTCTTCATTGTCACATGGGAAACTAAAGGTCAGAAAGAATTCCAATGATGCTTCTTGTTTTGTAGCATGTCTTTAGAGAGAAAGGTTCCATCACAAGTAAATTTTGGCCCCTACTCTTCCTACTACTAATTCTATTGATGAGAGAGGGAGAGAGAGAAATTTGGGTTGTCAATTCTATAGTTATTTAAAATTAGATATAGTGACTTTCATTTTCAGAGTGTCTTAACACACACCTCACACAAATAGATTCAAAATGTTTACTAGCAGACCTCGCACTTAGAATTCCAACAAACACTGTGTCTGTTGTCTTTTTTAAAATCAACATATGTCACTACTTGAATGGAAAATGTATACATGAAAAAATCTCTCCACATCATCATGTTACATCATCACGGACACTAAACATAGAGTAGTAATAAAGCAAGACAAAACGTTAATCCCTTCTACTAGGCCAGACATAATACTTGGAATCTCTGTCAAGAATACCAAAAAGGGATGAAAGCCAAAGGGCTGGGGTTCCATGGAATACAATACAGAAAAGCCACTCCCCTCAGAGGCTAGAATTGAGTGATATGGAATTAGTGCATCAACTTCAGCCAGGCATTAGGAAGTCTTCCACATTCTATTGTGAGTAAAGTAGAGAAATGAGAACCAAGAATTTGTAGTTAAGTGGACATACAGCTAGTTAAGCAACTATAGCCAAAGAGTGCTATAAAAAACAAATCCATGTCTAAGAGAAATGAAAGTCCTACATGACTTAAAACTTAGACCTAGACTGATATGAAAGTGTAGAAGACATATTTCAGATGAAATATCCCTGAGAGCATCAGTTCATCAAATCAAGATTTAAAATTATTTCCCAGAAATGAAATTCTGGGGTTAAATGAATCAAATTTTAATAAGAATATGTTTTCTCATTTATTTATTTTATCAAGCAGAGGGAAGGCTAAGAATGACCTAATTTGACAGCATTTAATGTGAAAAGCCTTAATGACATTAGTTGACCAGAATTTCAGTGAGTCAATAGGATAATACAAATACTCAAAAATGCTGATGTGGTCATGGGCTATATTGAAAAGAACATTTCCAAATAAGAACAGAGTGTTCACATCTAAAAAAAGAGAAAGTCTGAACTCAGCAGAGATAAGGTGACATTTGGAATGTTGCATTTTTTACCTTTACCTGACATTTAAAGAGGAATGTCAGCAACACACAGCAGTCCTTATTGCAATGTGTTCAATGGAGTATTACTACATTATTAGAAAGTAAGGCTATTGTGATCAAATGAGTTTGAAAAATACCAGATTAAACATATGCCATTTTAAAAACAGTTTTCTTTCATGAAGTTTCCCTTGGAAAATGCCTGTGCTAGTGTGCATTGTGAAGCTCTAAGCAGGTATGGTTTTCAGTCTTTCAGCAATGAATTTGACCACGGGACTCCTTTTTAAAGATGGAGCTCTCAGAAATAGTATCACAAAGGGCATTCTTTGGGAAATATTGCTCTAAAGTATGTTCAAAAGGTCATGGACCAAGTGATAAGAAATTTGAAAATCATACTCTTTGCTTGGAAAACTAGGCATTTTAGATTGGAAAAGAAAAGGCTGAGGAGAAGCATAAGAAGTAAATTAAAATGGAAGACATTGATTTCTTTCAAGGATGTATAAATTACGATCATTGAGTGGAAAATACAGGGGCACATTTTGGTTTGGGATAAGAAAGATACTTCTGTCATTATATCTAAGAGTGTCATCGTCTTCCACAAGTAGCAGTGAGGTTTCCTAAAAGGATTTAGATTTTTCCCTAACAGCCATCAGTTAGGAAATTTGTGGAAGAAATCTTATATATATAAAAGGTTAAATTAAAATGAGGTTAAAATTAATTCCAACTCTATGACTTGAATCTATGCATAATCATTTGTTCTCACTAATCCACCTATACAGCTCTGCCATATTAATAATAATCATAGAACATATCACTCCCAAGTTCCTATCACTCCCTAATTAAAATTTCCAGTGGCTCTTATACTGGTTATCAAACTATTTCTTTAGACTTTCCATTAGTCACGTGACTGAGCATATACATAGCAAAACTCTAGCGTTGTGTGAAAAGGACACAAGTGTCGACTATGTGATGCTGTATAGACACTGTCTTGGGGATCAGTGGTTCCCAAATGTTGTATCAAAATGGTTAAGTCATAAGAATCATCTAAGGGGCTTTTGGAAAGGTAAACATTTCAGGGATCCATACTCAGAAATTTTGAATCAGGTCTGGGGTATAGCCCAGGAGTGTATACTTTTTAGAAGCCCTCCAGTTGATTCTGGTGAACTAATTGGTTTTAGAGCCATTCTTCTGGATTCAGGCACCATTTGTATGGGGAGGAGGGGGTTGAAAGCACACATCTCTGTGCCTCCTCTGTTATTTTTATGTCTCTGAAGTGAAAAGTGGTGACAGGTAGGCAAGATCTAGGACCCCCAAATCCTATATCCTCAAATGTGTATCTTGTCAAGGCTTTGCCCCTAAACTCTTTTTATGCAGTCCTCTCACTGTTGTGGTCTCTCCCATTGTGGAGCACAGGCTCCGGATGCGCAGGCTCAGTGGCCATGGCTCATGGGCCCAGCCGCTCCACGGCATGTGGTATCCTACCGGACCGGGACACGAACCCGTGTCCCCTGCATCGGCAGGCGGACTCCCAACCACTGTGTCACCAAGGAAGACCGCCCCTAAACTCTTATATGATGAACTGACCTGGCTCACGTTTAAACCACAAGGATGACTTTGCCCAGACTTGGCCAATTAAAGTACCCTAGATGATGCCTCCTTTACTCTGGTTCTCATATGGATTTTCCTTGGCTAGAAACTCTTCCCATATTGACAGGCAACCCCAGGCCTATCTTTCCATACCTGTCACATGACATTCTAAAAATGCATAATCCCAAAGATGAGTCAACGACTAAAGAATATCACTTTATTGCTCTTTTTCCTGAGCACAAATCTCTTTTGAAACTACTCTCATGTATGGAATCTTCTCACTAAAGGCTGAGTTAGAGAACTATAAACATTCCCCAGATCAGTGCTATGCTCTCCCTAGAAAGTTTAAAGTGTCACCAACATTTAAAATCTTCTATAATTTTGATTCAAATGACCCTTCTATCTTTATTCCTCTGCTTCTTTTGTGACACCTTCACTTCACAAAATGATCTACTTACTGTCTCCTGAACACTTAATCTTTATTCTAATCACCCACGTTCTCTCATCATGTCTCCAAGCCTCTGGACATACTACTTTGTCTAATCTTGACCCAAGCAAAACCAACCTGTTTAGACCAGATGTCAGCAAACTTTTTCTATAAAGGACCAGAGAGTAAACATTTTTGGCTTTGTCAGCCATACTGTCACGGTTACGACTACTCAATTTTGTTGTCATGGAGCATGAAAGTAGGCATATACTTTGCGTTAAATGAATAGGTACAGCTTTCTTATAAAACTTTATATACAGAAGCAGACATGGGTAGATGTGGTCTGCAGCTCATGGTTGCGAAGCTGTATTTTACATTCAGCTCAGGAGTTCTCTTCTCTGATTCCTTTCATGATACTTTCTTTCCTTTCACCCCAATTAAGCAGAGATAGAATTTCTTCTTTCATGCTCACCTAGAATGTGTACATATTTTTATTATAGTAATTATCTCATTGTACTACGTAAATGATTTACATATTTCGTTTCCTCTCTAAACAGTGAATCCATCAAGTTTAAAGACTATGTTTTATTAATCAGTATCAAACAGAACAGCTAGAACCCTATAGGTATTCAATAAATATTGACTATTTGAATAAATAAATGAATAGATGATGAATATAAATGTTAATTTGAGGTACATCTTGAAAAATGGATAAGATTTAGCAGGTGACCCTTGAAATATAAGTGTAAAATACTTTTAAATCTAAGGGGAAACAATTTGTTTTTCTCTCCAAACATTTTTCATTCATTCTACAAATATTGATTGAAGAATACCTGCTAAAGGCAAAGCCCTTGAGAATTAACATTCTCTAAAGCAGTGTTTCCCAGAGTTGAAGACTATAAAGTACACTAAGTCACTGTGCCCCTTAAATGTGCTTATTATCATCTGTGCATGAAAGTCCTTTTAGAAGTTAATGGGATCAAAATGCATAGAGCAGAATAAAAGAGACGAATACCCAGACCAAACTACACAAGAATTTATGACACTTTGCCCCTGTATGTTGAACCAAGGGATTTGGGTTATCAAATATAGAATTCTAATGAAGTCTTTTCAACTATTCTGTACATCACTGTCCTTTCACTAGCACCACGTTGGAGAGGAGAGCATGGTATAGCACCAACATACTAAACCTCTGTTTGAGAAGCTCCCTAGGTCTTTACGTCCCCTTTAAGCACCCTTAATCTTCTTTAATTAACTATGAATTTTTAAATTTGTATTGTTTATTATTCTGTCTGATTGGCTCTCCTCATAGCCATCTGCTCTAATATATATTTCATGACTGATCTTCATATATTTTATTTTATTTTTATTTTTATTTGCGGTATGCGGGCCTCTCACTGTTGTGGCTTCTCCCGTTGCGGAGCACAGGCTCCGGACGCGCAGGCTCAGCGGCCATGGCTCACGGGCCCAGCCACTCTGTGGCATGTGGGATCTTCCCAGACCGGGACACGAACCCGTGTCCCCTGCATTGGCAGGCGGACTCTCAACCACTGCGCCACCAGGGAAGCCCTGATCTTTGTATATTTTAGATGCCATACTGCTTTGGGCAATCATTTATGCAATTATTGCTAAAAGCCAATTTTTGTTGGCTGAAAACTTAATATTTAAATGATGGAAATTTAAAAATTTTCTCCAAAGATCTGAATACCTATTGGTAAGTTTTGAACATACATGATTGCATTAAATTCATACCTCCTGGTTTTGGGCAAGTGGGCTTCATGTATATATTAGTACCCTGAGCTTCTATAGTGTTCAAATGAGGTCCAATTAATGGCAACAACTGAAATTTTCACTGGTTCTGAGATTATTGGCCAAGGCTGAACATCAACCCATTGAAGTTTCCCCCAGCTGTATTTGAGGAATTCCTAGGAGATGTCTTCCATGTTCTCACGAGGAAATCCATTCTCACTTGGTGTTATTCCTTCTCTGCTGTCTCTTGCTGGAAAACACGATCAATATACGAAGCCCTCAAGGTCCGCTGCTGTGGTAATAGAGGGGAGGGAGTAACACCACCCTCTTTGTTATGCTTTGCTGGTGGGGACAAGTTGGAGGGCCATGCCCCAGTAGTCTACATATTTTAGTAAAACAAGTCTATTTTTCATCACAGCACTTTTTATTCTTAATACAGAGACATAGGTCCACGGATCAGGAATGCCTTCAAATAAAAATTTGCAACTATCTTCAGAATAGGCTCTCTCCTCTGCTGCCAAAACTTTTGTTCCTGGGAAGAGTTTATTTCCCTGATGGATTTCGTCAGGGCCAGTTGTTTGTAAAGGATCATCTCGCTTCCTCAGTTAATGTAATCTAATATCTCCCACTTCAGCCCCTGTCCTCACTGCTGTTTGCCATATTGAAAGACCAGCTTGTGCTCAAGCTAGAATCCTTGTTACCTTTATAATGCTTTTATCCTGAATGCCTTTTTTTTTTTTTTTTTTTTTTTGGCGGTATGCGGACCTCTCACTGTTGTGGCCTCTCCCGTTGCGGAGCACAGGCTCCGGACGCACAGGCTCAGCGGCCATGGCTCACGGGCCCAGCCGCTTCGCGGCACGTGGGATCCTCCCGGACCGGGGCACGAACCCGTATCCCCTGCATCGGCAGGCGGACTTTCAACCACTGCGCCACCAGGGAAGCCCCTGAATGCCTTCTTTGATTTAGTAAAAACTGCTCATAAAAGTTATCAAAAAACAGTTAATCCAATTCTTTCTGAATGAAAAGTGACATGCAGGTTACATATATTGATATTACTAGTATCTTGTCAGAAGGAGCTGACTCATGTGGAGAAGTTCCTTGATTACTTTAACTTTATATTTTAATGCTGGGAAAGATCCCAGATAATGCCTTCAGTGGCAATATTCTACAAATGAGAATATTTAGGTCCAGAAAAATTAAAGGAATTTTAAAATTAAATTTTAAAGGAATTTTAAAATTAAAGGAATTTTAAAAATTAAAGGAATTTTAAAATTTAAAAATTTTAAAGTTGAATATTATTATAGTCACTTGGAAAGACTAGAAAGGTAAAACTTGGAAGAAAAGGCTAGAAAAAATTCATCATGAACTTAAATGTACATAGTAATAACAGGCCCTGGGAGACACTAGCACCAAGCCAGGAATGGCAGAGTGAGTTAGGCACAGTTTATATTATTTTCCTAGGGAAGGCTTATAATGAGGAAACATTGCCTACCAAAAGTTATGCTGAGTCCACACCCTGCACCAAATTTTAAAAGTGTTAAGACAATAAAGTTATTGTCATTCAGTATAACATCTGTGTGCCCACTCTCTTTTCTCCAATATGTGATCTTAAGGCAGTGTTGGGGAATTTTCTATATTTATTGTATGGTGCCAAAAGACAGGTCAAAGGACACCTTTGAAATTCTTGTGGGCTAAGAAAAGAGAACATATTTCAGTGTCTTCTGAAAACAAAAGGACTCTGGGGATGGGAGCAATAAATTTGGTCTTTGACAGCTCCTCTGTTTGTGATGGTTATTGGTTACAGGGCTTTGCTGCTACCTGAAGTGTAAATTGCTCTCCTGGGATTGTTCTGCATGTAACCTTTAACACACACTTGATAGCAAACAAATGAAAGAGAGGCAGTACCATCAGATGTGATG
Organism: Leucopleurus acutus; assembly: GCF_964270905.1. Taxonomy (NCBI): domain Eukaryota; kingdom Metazoa; phylum Chordata; class Mammalia; order Artiodactyla; family Delphinidae; genus Leucopleurus; species Leucopleurus acutus. Next base: position 25,026,863 of record NC_139159.1, on the reverse strand, counting down.
ATTTATTTTTAAAGCCCAAGTTTTTTGTTTAATATAAATGTAAAAACATAACTTTCCCTTCAAGCCAGCCAGGTAGTTTAGACAATTTATCAAACCAAAAGCACTGAAGCTTTACAGTAAGAAAGGAAGAAAATAGATTTGTGCCCAAGTAATTGTCTTTCTCTTCCTGAAATCTAGTAAGATAGATTTGGGGTGTAGGTGATTCCAAATAATGATTACCGTCAAACAAAGAAACTCCTTCATGCAATTAGTCTAATTTCATTTCATCTTTAATCTTCAGAGGTGCTACCACGTGACTAATGTTGTCTCCTTTTGCCTTAGAACTGTTTGTAAATTTTTATTTAAGAAGACTTGTCCTGCTGTATAGCACAGGGAACTCCACTTCGCTGTACAGTAGAAACTAACACATCATTGTATAACAACTGTACCCCAATTTAAAAAAATATATATCTTAAAAAAAAAAAAAGACTTGTTAGCTCCTCATTCACTAATGAATGCAGTCCTTTTGTCTCCTCTGATGAAAGCTATTTTACAACCTTTACACAAATCCTGCGCAAAGACAAAGCAGATCCATCCAGCCACTATGTAAAGTGTAAGTTGTGTTGTGCCTATTCTATCCATTTATCCACTTCCTAGTACCTACCATATGCCAGGAAGTATAAGGAAATATAAGGATTAACAAAAATTATAAGATTCTTGATCTCATGGAACTGAATATAATGAGAGAAGAAAGTAAATAAGGAAATAAACAAGATCATTTAAAGTGACTTAGGGTAGGGATGGCAGTTACTTCAAAGTGAGTAGAGAGATAATACTTCCCTGAGAAAGTAATATTTGAGCTGAAACCTGAATGGTAAGAAGGACTTAGGCATGAGAAGATCTAAGAGAAAATATTTGGGCTAGAAAGAATAACCAATGCCAAGTTCCTCAGTCAGAACAGAAAGAGGGTCAATGTGTTGACAGAGAGAGCAGTGGGGGAATCACAGAGATACGTTCTAAGAGGTAGGCAGGGGTCAGATCATACTGTGCTTTCCAGGTCATTGCAAAGGATATATCAAGGTGCAGAAGGCCGAAATTGGAAAATTTTAAACCAAGTGACATGGGAGTCTTCAGCAGGGAAAGAAAAGAGAAAAAAATGCAGTAATTTCATTATGATATTTTGTTGAGGTGTTTGCTTATTTGCACAGATATTTTGAAGTTTTGGAATTTAGTAGAATGATGGTATAGCACCTCTAGTCTATAGATTGAATGCTTCCTTACTGTTTTTAGGTAGTTAAGCTTGTTCTATGATCTTGCTTTGCAGGTGCACAAATGTAGGGAGATTATAGATGCCTGATAACATATACACTCCCAAATGTGTTTAGTGGGGACTGAAACTGAATAGGAGAGACAACCTGAACTCCAGGAACAGGCAAAAACCAGTATAAATGTTATAAAACCTGAAGAATTGTTTGAATCACAACTTGGCAATTAAACCTTCAATTCTCTGACAAATACAGAAGCTGATTGTCATTACCAATATAACAACCAAATTTCAGCACAATATATACTTTAAGCTGCTTTGCCTTTACTTTCTTCAAACACACACTCACAATAGAAAGAAACTCAAATTAGAGGACTGTTACATTTGAATTAAAATTTCATACATAACACTTTAAAATAAAAAATAGCTGTAATGTTAATGTTAAGACATTTCAAAGCACAGAAACTTTAAGGAAATAGGCTTTACATTATATCCTTTCATCTGTTAAATTCTGTACCACTTTCCACATATTCTCAGAACAATGGGGAAAATACTCAGGAAATTACTTCCAAAATTAGATCAGAAAAATTAAAGACCATTTTCTGTGCAATTTACTGTTCATTTTGAGAACAAAGTTCTTAATGCCACTGCAAGCCTTTAATAAACTTTGAGGTACATTTTATGAAAGTAAAGAGAAATCTCTGCTCAAAGATACATCTGATCTGATGCACATTTTGAATGTCAACTAGTCAAAGGAATTAAAGTAGATAAAAGAACTCGTTCAAACTAAGCAAAACCGGTCAACTGAATGAAGATTGTGTGCGATACTTCTGCAAATACTGTACAGAAGACATCTTTAAAAAGAGCTGAAAATTCAGCTTGCCTCATTCACCTTGAGAAGCCTTTATATACTGTCTAAGCTCAGAATATCTTGCCATTTTCCTTCCCATTTGGTGTTTTCAACTTTAATACTGAAACATCTTAGTGGTTTAGATGAGACTTTTGTCACAACACTGTCACTGATGTGTTCAGGCTTGGCAGAGACTGGGCCTGGGGATTCTGTCTTTCCACTACTGTATTGTATTCTGTCTTTTGATCTGAAAGATGCGAAACCCAGAGAACAATGCAAATACCAACCACTGGCAATGTACAAGAATTCCTCAACAGTTTTAACATTAATTTAAGTCAAGACTAGGTAAATTTGAATTGAATTTGAATTCTTACTTAATACTTATAGTAAAGAATATATGTAATTCACAAAATATAGATGCAGAAGGAAACATTAAAAATAATCTAAATATTTGCTTCTGTTTCAAAATTTAACTACTTAAATTCAGTTCATGTTCCACAATGTTTCTCTGATTGGTTCTATTATTCTTCCTGGGAAATGGAAACTGGCAATAAATTGAAGTATTTCTGAAGAGAGAACTGTAAAGAGTAGGTAACCTGTTAATTAGAAAATAGCAGAATAACATAGAAGTTAACATGTAAACTCTGGAAGTAGGTTGCCTGGTCTTGATTCTGGCTCTTCTACTTAGTAGTCATTAACCTCCAATATTTGTAAAATGGGAATAATAATAGTATCTACATCATAGGATTTGGCAGATAATTAAATGAGAAGACATATATATATATATATAAAGTGTTGAAAACTGTTCCTGGCATGTAGTTAAAAACGTATATACCAGTTAGGCATTATTTTTCATTTTTATTTTTTGGCTGCCCTGCAGCATGTGGGATCTTAGTTCCCCGACCAGGGATCAAATCCATGTCCCCTGCATTGGAAGCATGCAGTCTTTACCATTAGACCACCAGGGAAGTCCCAGGCATTATTTTTAAAGAAGTAACAGTTTACAAATGACCAGAAATTGTTCAGGATAAGTAAAAATCAATCCTGAAGTCTATTTAGTGAAATGTGAATAAATTATAAGTAATGTTACTTAAAAAGTAATTGTGAGACAGTATAAGGTAAGATAATCTGTTTTTTTATCCTAACTTATTTATTGTTGGGGAAGAAGTGCAAATAATAAATAAACCCTAAAGAGGGTCTATTAATAAATTTATTGATGACAAATAACTAATGAAACAGAGGATGCATTCTTAGCTAAATAATAACTTGAAAAATCATGAATGGACTTAAAGAGAGCTGATTTCCAATCTAGGATCCATCACTGCTAGTTAGGGAATCTGATATTTGGGGGAGAGGGGTTGCTATAAAATGGGAATATTAAAAATATTATTTTATTATATTAAACATTCTCATGAGCTTGGAATAGGGATTAATTGACAGAAGGTGTGTAAATAGCCCTCAGTGCCTGGCACATAGTAGATATTCAATAAAAGTTGCCATGTTTCCCTTTTAAGGCTGGTGTCATTGAGGTCAGTTCAACCTTCCTACAATACATGTCTGTGTTGTCATAGTCTGGGACAAAGGTGGAGGCTGAGTTGACAACTCATCTACCCTGGGAAAGCATTGACTGCTCCAACATGTATCTCATCAGGTGAAAGCACCTGGAATAAATTTGGGGTCGAAAAAAGTAAAAGAAAGAAGAGGAAGATTTTCCTCTCTTGGGCCTCAGGTTTTTTATTACTGAGATTATGTAGATCAAAGTACCTTGCTCAAGATTCACTGAATTTAGTGAAATGTGATGACATTTAGCAGATTGAGCCATCCTCAAGGATAATCATCTCAAATGCATTGCACTGAGACAGAGCTGGCAAGACAGAGCAAGCAATGCCAATTAGAAATGAATCAGTGATTCTTCTTAAAAAGTGGGAATAGCTGCCTCTCCTTCCTATCATTTTTTTCTGTTTCGTGTTCACAGAAATACACATTTGTACTAACTTCAAACAGATGCTTCTACTCTATAATCTAATGATATGGGGAATCACTAGTGTAGTATTTTGGTAGAATAGATGTGGACTCCAACAAATGTGGCATTCTACTGTGGACAAAGCCAAAGAAAATCTGGCAAACAGAATTTTCATAGGCCTACTCATCTGTAGAACTATTCGCAAGAATATTTAATCTAGAGTAGTGCCGTCATGTAAAAATATGTGAACTACATGTTGAACTTTAGCTTTTCTAGTAGCTATGTTAAAAAATAAACAAATGACATAATTTAAATAATATATCTATTTAACTCACTATTTCAAAAATATTATTTCAAGATGTAATCAGGAAATTCCCTGGTGGTCCAGTGGTTAGGACTCTGCACTTTCACTGCAGAGGGCCTGGAGCCTGGGTTCAATCCCTGGTGGAGGAACTGAAATCCCACAAGCCACAGGGTGCAGCCAAAAAAAAAAAAAAAAGGATGTAATCAATACAAAAACTATTAATGAAATATTTTACACTTTTTCTTTTGTACTAATCTTAAGAATCTGTCGTGTATTTTATACATATAGCACATCTCAATTCAGACTAGCTACGTTTAGTTAGTGGCTAGTAAATTAGCTCAGGTCTAGAGAGTTGATATGAAATAATAGAGGTAGACTGGGTTTTACCATTCTTCTTTAGTGAACATATGCCTCTGTTTAGCAAGAAATAGAGAAACATACCACCATTTGAGATAACAAACCTTAACGTATTTTTTTGAGTTAGTTTTTAATCTATTTCAATTTCTGGGTATAATCTAGGTGGTATATATGGTTGCAATTGTCTTATCTAAGACTATCAGGGAGAATTTTGAAGTAGTGGATCCTAAGAGGAACTCAGAAGTACAAGATCAAAACCCACACAGATCTACCTTTCAAAGTCACCCTGAAATGCTGGATAAATGCTAATTACAAGTTCTTAAGAATATAAATATTTGCTGAATGAATGAGCAAATAGATGATGATGAATGTATAACTGGATAACATTCATATTTCAAAATTTTATAGTTTGTATTTTTGTTGGTAAAGATTAATTACGTGTTATGTTAAACCATTTTTAGTGAAAGAAACAAACACAGATAGATAGGTATTACTACAGATTTAGCATAAAACTTCTCTTTCAAGTAAAAATATTTAATTATAGAAACCTAAAATTACTTCTACATCATTCAATTCAGGGCAGAAACTGTATAATCAAGACAAACAGAGGTATAGCATATGGAAAATGGAAGGTGAAAATTAGTACAACCTTAAACTCATTACTTCAATTTTTTCAAGACTATCTAAATCTTTATGTTTTCCAGTTGTTCAAAAATTTAGAAAAGAATATTATTTCTACCTTTAATCATATTCTACTTAAGCAGAGAAATCTTAAAATAATCATTAAAAACCTCATTATCTCCTGTCCATACTATAATAACTTATAACTGCTTCCTACTTTTTTCCCATGTTAGCTTATCCAAGACACTATATCAAGGTCTTCTTATAAAATGTAGTTTTCATTACACTATTCCCTTACTCAAGGACTTCTTCTCTGTTATCAGATCAACACTAAACTCTTTGGCATCCTAAATCTTCCATCAGATGCCCACACATAATAATGTCTCCTGACTCACTATCTCATCAGCCACTCCTCTTTATATTTCTGCACATTCTGTGCCTAACAAATTATTTACGTCCAGAGTCTATGAGAAATGGTGGAGAGAGACATGCCAAAGTGCTCTATGAAATTTCACTCTGTCCTTTCTGAGGTCAGCCCAAGTGCCCATTAATCAGGTGCAACAGACAGATACCCAAACCTCACCAGGAAACAGCTATAAATGTGAAAGAAGAAATTATGGGATCAAAAACACAGCTATGGGCAATCTGATTTTATGAGATCAAAAACACAGAATGGAAAATCTGTTCAGCTGACATGTTAGAAACTCTTGCCAAAAATTAAATAAGTCCTAAACCCTGAATCCCTGAAGAGCTGCCCAGTGCTAAGGATTTTTAGTGGTATTTGAAGGTCTATTTTGTCAAGGTCAATGAAATATGCCAAATTAAATGACCTGTCCAGTACATGAATCAGTCTTGGGAATTTTAAGAAAAGGGTTTCTTTTTTTTTTCTTTTAGCATACAGAGAAACTTTCCAGATTAACCAAAATCATGGTTAGATGCTAATTCCTATTATTTTAACATGAGGTGAGACCTCTGTATTATTAAAATAAAGCAAAAAATATAATGTAGATAGTTGCATCACAGTCTCCTGTACAACCTTTATGCAGATAGAAGATGTAATGTCAGTCCCATAATTAAACGGAGGAGAAAACCTGTGAAAGTTGATTTGGCTACATATAAGGTCCATAAAAGGACCTCTTCATCCCCTTCTCAACAATTCCCATCACCTAGAATAGCAGACACCTTAGAGTCTTTCTTTCAATTCTTTCAGTCATTTATGACTGCTTAGTGAATAATATGGGTGCCAAAATTATTCTGCCAAATGCATCTCAGTCCTCAACCATCTATAGCATTTTCTATGGCCCAACACATTACTCTACTTTCTAAGAGTCAAATGAACAATACTCTAGAAAGGATTTAAGTCTTTGACTCACAAAACTATTGGTTTTTATTGAGAAAGGACATGTTCTTTACAAGAAATCCTGATATAATGTGTGCCCAAACAAATTAAAAATACTATCATGTAGTTTTTATAATTTTAGACTAGCTCTAGATAACTATATGCATCTGCTAATATGTAGTTTTCTAATTTAAGTTAGAGTTGATTTTTTCTTTCTTTTGGAAATATCAAAAAAGCCACAATGCTTAGCAGTGTCAAATACATGGAAAAGGCTATAGTTTTATTTAGTATCATTATTGCTCTTTCCCAATATAAAATTTTATATAAAAGAGTTGTTCTTTTACCTAGTGAAAAAATAAACAACTTATAACAATGATACCTTTTAAAAAAACTCAAGTGAGGTAAATTTGGCAAATAAGAGGTCTACTATAAGGCAATCATATTAGAATCTCATAAGTATCAATGTATAACTAATATAATTGTGGTCCATGAAAAATTCTATTAAGCAACGGTGTAAACATTTTTCTCCACTGTTTCCCTATTCTTAATATGGGTCACTGATCAACTCCACCAGGAATCATTTGTTATAAAATATTTTATAAAAGTCAAACTGACATTCTAGTCAAAACGATGGGATAAACAGTTCCTCTTTCTTCTACACACACACACACACACACACACACACACACACACACACACACACAGGGCATACTTTATTAAAGAAAATAGAAGTCACTTAACACTGGCAGAGTCCCACAATTATTAGGCCTATATTATAGCATGTATTATCTCATTGACTCCTCACGAAGAGAGGATATACATATTTCCACTTTACAGAGGAGGAAAATGAGTCTCTGATACATAAGGTGATTTTTCCAAAGATCAGTCATCTAGGAAGGTGGAATCTGGATATGAATCCAAGTGGTTTGCTTCTACAAGCTATTTATTTCTAGGCCATGCCCCTGTTTTTTCCAGACCTTTGTCCTTGAAACAACATTTCGGGGAAGTAGGAAAGCCTTACACTTTTCCTTAAATTAGTTCTGGTACAGAAACACACACATACATACACACACAATTATATATAAAAGGTTTTAAAATTAAGACATTTAATCACTTTTGGTGGCCTCTTGCCCGTGTATGATGTGTTTCCAATGCGAACTACAGCGAGACAAGGGCAGGAAGGTTGTGGTTGTTATGAACATATTTTAGAGTCAAAAGCCTGATTCCTCCACTTCATAGTTGTGTGACCTTGAGGAAATTGTAATTTCTCTAAGTCTCAGATTCCTTACCTATAAAATGGGTCTAAGAATACTACCTGCTTCACAAGGCTGATACACAGAGCCCTTGGCTCAGAGCCCAGCACTCAGGAGGAGCACAGTTAAACCAGTCTGTCCTCAGGTTCAAAGAGAATGAACAGAAGACCTGTTTCCTGGCCCCTAGGACTGCTGTCCAATTTTTGGAGGCGTGTTTCACACCACTAACTGTGAGTGTTTTGCATGGTGAACTTTGCAGGTTTTTACAATGAGAAGCAAATAATTCACCTGCTGGGCTGTCATATACGGGCTATTGAGAGGACTGTATGGTTGAAGAAGCTAAGTTGCCCAAGTTCAAAAAGCAAGTTCCTCAGCTGAGCTACATAATAGGAAAAAAGGTCATCTTTGACTGACTTTTGCTCTCAGCTATCAAAGGTGGACAGTCTTTCACAGCATATTCCTCATGTGCTTTAACAGCCACCTCCCCCCATGGATGCTTTTGATAGAAGGTTGGAAAGAAATGTTAAAGAAGTGAAATGTCTAAACTAAGCTTTCTCTCTGCAAGAAACTATCTTCTATCGTAACTACCTCTAGCTCCACCATGGTGCACTCTTGAAAAGGACCCCTTACAAAGCCAAAGATACAAATAAAGAACAAAAATCCGTGCTACAACTCTCCTTTAAAATGCTTTTGGATTTATTTGGAAGGTTCTACAAACGTTTAGGGACTCAGCTGGAAGATTTTTCGAGAACAGAACCTCAGAGTCCAGTTGAATGTTGATGAATGTACTTCCATCTGGCAGGGTTGAAATAAACAATAATTCAGAGTTACTAAACTCACTTCCTAGAAGATTTCAGAATCATAGAACTTGGAAGTTAAATGATGTACCAGCAGTACTGAATTGCAGAATCTCCATAAACTAAAAGCATTGTCTATGTGAAGTCATAATAACCATGTGAGCTGAAAAATAGAAGGCTCAATCAATAAAAATACTGTTTAGTATGTATGAGGCAAAATAATTTGTTGGATCATATTGTTTTTCTGATTTTGATGAATTAAACAGTTGCTTTCTTATCATATAGAAAAAACGTACAAGGTAAAGCTCAGTGTTATAGAAACATTCATATGTACATGAAATTAGCAATTATGGGGAGTGGGTGAGGAGTAAGTCCAGAAACTATAAAGAGATACAACTTGGACACCAATGATAATGTTAAAATGTAATTTAATCTTATTCACAGAGAAACGCATATAAGTAATAGAAGTAGAAAATATGTCTTTGTATTTGCCAGTTAACTAGGCTACTTTCATCAGTAACCTTTTCAAGCATGTATTAAGATCTAATATTTTGTGTGATGCAGCTCTTCATTTAGAAAGATAACACTTTCAAAACACTATCAGTGGATAATATAGTTAGAATGACTCTTTTGAAGCAGTGATAAATTTCCTTTCAACAGGAAAGTAGTGTGATGTAGTACTGTGGTAAACTGGATTATTGATCTCAATTCTTTGCTCCTTCTGTATTATAAAATCATCAGTCTATTCCTTTAGCTATGTAATTTTACAGTTCTCCCCACTGTGGGCATGCTTCCTCACCCCCTGTGACATTTGGCTTGACTGTGTGACTTTCTTTGAAATGTCTGTGGATGTGACACAAGCAGAAAAAACTGTACAGTGGGTCCTCCATATCCACGGGTTCCACATCCCTTGATTCAACCAACCACATTTCAAGCACTATGTTTAGAGTCTGCGGTTGGTTGAATCGACAGATGCAATATGGAGGGCCAACTAAGGGACTTGAGCATCCCTGGAGTTTGGTATCTGAAGGGGGTCCTGGAACCAATCGCCCCACAACACCAGGATTACCAGGGATGACTATATGTGGTCACCTGGACACCTCTGATGGCCGTGATGAAAGTATACTCCTAGTACACCCAAAATGAGATACATGAGCAAACATGAACCCTACCCAAAGCTGGAGTCAAACTCTACTGACCTAAAGCCTGAAGCAGAGCTGCCCCAGCAGGCCCACAGGTACAAGGTTGAGAAAAATAAATATTTGTAATTGAAAGCCTCTGAATTCTGGGATGGTTTGTGTAGCATTATTGAAACAACAGCTGTCTTAAGGGTTTAGAATGTGGACTTCAAAGTCAGAAAGGTCTAGATTTGAAGAAACATTTTGCAGCTTAACCATGTAACTGTGCAAACTTCTTAACCTACCTGATTCTCAGTTTCCTCATTTGTAAAATGTGCGTAATGATGTCAATCTAATAGTATTGCTGTAAGGATTAAATAGCATAATGTATGTAAAACAAACTGTATATGCCTTAGAAATTCCTCTGTAAAATAGTTGCTGTCATCATCATCATCGTCATCTTTATAATCAAGTTCTTCCTTCTACAATATAAGTCCAGGACTCACTGGGTCAATGGTAGCTTGTATCATGAAATAGCTTATATAAAGCATCTATAGTAGTCACTTACACAAAGTAGAACCTCATTAATACTTCTTTCCTAATAACTCTTTCCCAAAAGCACATTCAGAAATGAGGCTCACAATTTTTGTTTCAGTAGCATCCTATGCTAAATAACCAAGGTAACCAAAAATATAGTATCTTTTTTGCGAAAAGTGATGTAAACTCACTCTTTTAGTCCATCACCGACTGAGACCAAAATCAAATCACTTTGATAGAAAAAACTTATATTTCTCTGGTTCTCAAACCCATCTGCTATTTTGTACCCAACAGTCTGCATAGTCCACACACACACACACACACACACACACACACACACACACATACATTCACATACCCTCAGTACTGCTGTGAATCTCCTACAATTCTGGGGATCTACTGCCTTAGTCTGTTTGGACTGCTACAACAAGGTGCCATAAAACGGGTGGCTTAAATAACAAACTATTATTTCTCACAGTTCTAGGGGCTAGAAGTCTGAGATCAGGGTGTTAGCATGCTTGAATTCTTGGTGAAGGCCGTCTTCCGGTTTTAAAGACTGCCATTTTCTAATTGTGTCCTCCCACGGTGGAGACAGAGATCATGTCTCTGTTTCTCTTCTTATAAGAACACTAATCCTATTCGTGAGGGCTGCATCCCCAAGACCTAAATACCTCCCACAACCCCACCTCATTGGGGTTTAGGATACCAAATACACTAACATTCAGTACATAACATCTACCTTGTGACTGGGCACCATCATCTTTTCTAGACTCAGCTACCACTTCCACTGGGTACCACAGTTCTCAGGTCCCCTGTACTTGACACTGCTGGCACTTCCTATTATGGCCTTCGCTGCTGGTGCTGATATAGTAAATACCAAGGTACAAAAGCTACTCAGTATTCTATACTAATGTGAGTAGAAATGGATCCCTTTTCTCACCCATAACAATCTGTCATAATAATAATATGACATAATATTAATTATTAATTAATTAATTATTATTAATTAATTATGTCCAACATAATAATCTCTTCTGTCCTAATATCTTACAGAGACTTTAGTGGAAGTAATCCTTTAACTTTTTATTCACAACCCTCACTCTCATAATATTCAAAAATGAGCCTACCACGGAAGGAAGTAAGGAGAGAAGAAGTTGGACTTGGAACAAATCTGAGAGATGGACACCATTCAGTGGCTGGAATTGTCACTCTGGGGCCAATTCTGCTATTGGGCCAATTCTGCAATTTGCTGTTGGGTCAAGTTTGTTTCCTTTGCCTCTTCTATTAATATGAATTATTCTCTGTGAGGTCCTCCAGTCTGCCTTTTGTAAATTAACTTTCAGCACACCTAGTTTCACTGAGTCAGGTTTATAAGGATATTGCCTTGAGCTTCTGCTATAAATATACTGCCATTTATTTGGTACAAAACAAAATGAATAAATGATGAGGAAAAAACTAGAGTGTGGGTTATCATATTCATATACTCAGCATTACTCTATTTTTAACCACTTGGTTATTTAATAAGTAGCTCATACTTAGCATAGCAACAATTGAACTCTTGATCTTTCAGCCCACCCCCAAAACCTACTGTTCTATAGCATTCCCTGTTTGGTAAAAAGCAACTCCATCCTACTACTTGCTCAGCCTAAGAAACTTAAAGTCACTTTTGACTTTTCTGTTTCTCACATTTCACAGGCAAAACCAACAGCAAATACTTTTGACTCTACATTCAAAATATGTTTAGAGTCCAGCCACTTCTCATTGCTTCCATCACTATGATGCTGACTCAGGGCCCCATCATCTCTCACCTCGGCAGTTGTAAAAGCCTCCTAAGGGGTCTCTGCTTCCACACTAGACCATCTATTGTCTATCCTTAGTAAAGAAGCCTGTGTGAGCCTTTGAAAATATAAATCAGAAAATATCTTTGCTCTGCTCTTAGCCATTTTCCCATCTCACTCATAGTAAAAGCTAAAGTTCTTACAATATCTATAAGACCCCATATCAACTGACACCCTGGTTCCCCCATGCACACCCTGTTCCAGCCCACTGACCTCCTTGCTGTTTCTTGGATATCCCAGGTCTATTCCCATCTTAGGGCCTTTGCTCTAGCTGATTGCTCTGGCTGGAACACTCTTCCTCTAAATGTACTCTTAGGTAACAAATACCCTTACCTCCTACAAACATTTGCTCGGACCTCAATTTGTCAAGCAGACCTATCTTAACACTACTAACTGCTCTCTCCCTACTCCCACCTTTACCACCGTCCTCCCATTCTGCTTGCCCTGATTTATTCCTTCATTTTTTCCAAACACATCGGCACCTATCATAGAAAATAATTTATCCATCTATTGTTGTCTTATTTTAACATCATTAATGGAGTAAAATTGATTTACAATGGTGTGTTAGTTTCTTCTTTAAAACAAAGTGAAACAGTTATACATATACATATATCTCCATATCTCTTCCCTCTTGTGTCTCCCTCCCTCTCACCCTCCCTATCCCACCCCTCTGGGTGGTCACAAAGCACCGAGCTGATCTCCCTGTGCTATGTGGCTGCTTCCCACTAGGTATCTATTTTACATTTGGTAGTGTATATATATGTCCATGCCACTCTCTCACTTTCTCCCAGCTTACCCTTCCCCCTCCCCATAACCTCAAGTCCATTCTCTAGTAGGTGTGCAGCTTTATTCCCATCTTGCCCCTAGGTTCCTCAGAACCATTTTTTTTTCTTAGATTCCATATATATGTGCTAGCATACGGTATTTGTTTTTCTCTTTCTGACTTACTGCACTCTGTATGACAGACTCTATGTCCATCCACCTCTCTACAAATAACTCAATTTCGTTTCCTTTTATGGCTGAGTAATATTGCATTGTATATATGTGCCACATCTTTATCCATTCCTCTGTTGATGGACACTTAGGTTGCTTCCATGTCCTGGCTATTGTAAATAGAGCTGCAATGAACATTGTGGTACATGACTCTTTTTGAACTATGGTTTTCTCAGGGTATATGCCCAGTAGTGGGATTGCTGGGTCTTATGGTAGTTCTATTTTTAGTTTTTTAAGGAACCTCCATACTGTTCTCCATAGTGGCTGTATCAATTTACATTCCCACCAACATTGCAAGAGGGTTCCCTTTTCTCCACAACCTCTCCAGCATTTATTGTTTGTAGATTTTTTGATGATGGTCATTCTAACTGGTGTGAGATGATATCTCATTGTAGTTTGCTTTGCATTTCTCTAATGATTAATGATGTTGAGCATTCTTTTATGTGTTTGTTGGCAATCTGTATATCTTCTTGGGAGAAATGTCTATTTAGGTCTTCTGCCCATTTCTAGATTGGGTTGTTTGTTTTTTTTGATATTGACCTGCATGAGCTGCTTGTAAATTTTGGAGATTAATCCTTTGACAGTTGCTTCGTTTGCAAATATTTTCTCCCATTCTGAGGGTTGTCTTTTCCTCTTGTTTATGGTTTCCTTTGCTGTGAAAAGCTTTTAAGTTTCATTAGGTCCCATTTGTTTATTTTTGTTTTTATTTCCATTTCTCTAGGAGGTGGGCCAACAAGGATCTTGCTGTGGTTTATATCACGGAGTGTTCTGCCTATGTTTTCCTCTAAGAGTTTAATACTCTCTGGCCTTACATTTAGGTCTTTAATCCATTTTGAGCTTATTTTTGTGTATGGTGTTAGGGAGTGTTCTAATTTCATTCTTTTACATGTAGCTGTCCAGTTTCCCCAGCACCACGTATTGAAGAGGCTGTCTTTTCTCCACTGTATATTCTTGCATCCTTTATCAAAGATAAGGTGACCATATGTGCATGGGTTTATCTCTGGGTTTTCTACCCTGTTCCATTGATCTATATTTCTGTTTTTGTGCCAGTACCATATTGTCTTGATTACTGTAGCTTTGTAGTATAGTCTGAAGTCCAGGAGACTTATTCCTCCAGCTCCGTTTTTCTATCTCAAGATTGCTTTGGCTATTCGGGGTCTTTTGTGTTTCCATACAAATTGTGAGATTTCTTGTTCTATTTCTGTGAAAAATGTCAGTGGTAGTTTGATAGGGATTGCATTGAATCTGTAGATTGCTTTGGGTAGTAGAGTCATTTTCACAATGTTGATTCTTCCAATCCAAGAACATGGTATATCTCTCCATCTGTTTGTGTCATCTTTGATTTCTTTCCTCAGCGTCTTATAGTTTTCTGAGTACAGGTCTTTTGTCTCCTTAGGTAGGTTTATTCCTAGGTATTTTATTCTTTTTGTTGCAGGGGTAAATGGGATTGTTTCCATAGTTTCTCTGGTTTTTTGTTGTTAGTGTATAGGAATGCAAGAGATTTCTGTGTATTAATTTTCTACCCTGCAACTTTACCAAATTCATTGACCTAATTAAACTTAAAAGCTTTTGCATAGCAAAGGAAAGCATAAACAAGACAAAAGGACAACCCTCAGAATGGGAGAAAATATCTGCAAACAAAGCAACTGACAAGGGATTAATCTCCAAAATATACAAAGAGCTCCTGCAGCTCAATATCAAAAAAAAAAAAAAAAAAACTACCTAATCAAAACATGGGTGGAAGACCTAAATAGACATTTCTCCAAAGAAGACATACTGATGGCCAAGAGGCACATGTAAAGATGCTCAACATCACTAATTATTGGTGAAATGTAAATCAAAACTACAGTGAGGTATCACCTCATGGTCAGAATGGCCATCATCAAAAAATCTACATACAATAAATGCTGGAGAGGGTGTGGAGAAAAGGGAACCCTTTTACACTGTTGGTGGGAATGTAAATTGATACAGTCACTATGGAGAACAGTATGGAGGTTCTGTAAAACACTAAAAATAGAACTACCATATGACCCAGCAATCCCACTTCTGGGCTTATGCCCGAAGAAAACCATAATTCAAAAAGATACATGACCCCAACGTTCATTGCAGCACTATTTACAATAGCCAGGACATGACAGCAGCCTAAATGTCCATCAACAGAGGAATGCGTAAAGAAGTTGTACATATATACAATGGAATATTACTCATCCATAGGAAGGAATGAAATTGTGCCATTTGCAGAGACATGGATGGACCTAGAGACTGTCATACAGAGTGAAGTAAGTCAGAAAGAGAAAAAAAAATATCACATATTAACGCATATATGTGGATTCTAGAAAAATGGTACAGATGAACCTATTCGCAAAGCGGAAATAGAGACACAGACGTAGGGAACAAACATATGGACACCAAGGGAGGAAAGGGAGGTTTGATGAACTGGGAGATTGGGATTGACACATATACACTACTATGTATAGAACAGATAACTAATGAGAACCTACTGTATAGCACAGGGAACTCTACTCAGTGCTCTTTGGTGACCTAAATGGGAAAGAAATCCAAAAAGGAGGGGATATATGTATACGTATAGCTCGTTCACTTTTCTGTACAGCAGAAACTAACACTGTAAAGCAACTATACTCCAATAAATAACTTAAAATATATATATATCTCAGGAGCTGAACAAGGAACAGAAAAATCCAAAGAAATCCAAAAAAATCCAAAGAAATCCAAAAAATCCAAAGAAATTTCAAACATTCTGTAATGTTTTGAAAAGTTTGCAACTTATGTAGTAGCAGATAAAATTTCTAACTGTAAAATGTTAAACTGTAAAATCTAATTTGCAAAATGTTCTCAATAAAGTCATTGAAAATGAAAAAAAAAAGTCTTACAGATACAAGCTTCACATTTGTTGATGCTCTACATAGTCTTCGGGGACCTAAGAGGTATAAACTGATATGCAAATGGAAATTAGTCCAAATAGATACATCATGATATAATTTTTAGTAACAGGAAAATATCAAACACTGCTAATGTAAAAATGATACAGATGACAGATGCTATAGAGAGAAAGTGGAAGACACTTTGGAACAAATAAAATGAAAGTTATATATCAGCTTCATAAACATGTTTTATTTACATTCCCTCTAAAACAGCATAGGCTTTTCCAGGCTCACACATAGATCTCAAATACAGCATGTTAAAAACAAGAGCTTCTCTCCTGATTCCCCAAACTTTCTCTTTCCTTAAGAAGAAAAATGGCACCAACATTTATCCAGTTACTCCCTCACCTTCAACACCTACTTAATACCAGTAACCAAGTTTTGTCAATTCTACTCCATGTCTCTCAAAACCACACCCTTTGCTTTGTAGTTATTAAGTGCTTCTATCATCAGAATCAGCCACCATTTCTTGCCTAGACCACAGGAGCACACTTCTAAGTTGATATCCAGCCCAAGTCTTGCCTTTCTCAAATCCAGCCTCCACAAAGCACATCTGCTCTTACCATTCCATTGCTGGAAAACCCTTAAATAATTTTGCCTTGTCTTTACAGTCAAGTTAAAAAAAAAAATTGTAACATGGCTTACCCAAAACTCTTTGATATCTTAATATTGCCTGCCTCTTGAGATTCAAGTAAAGAAAACACTCTATGTTTGATTGCAAAGTACACAGTAGGATATTTTAAGAGGGGTGAGCTGGGGACTTCCCTGGCGATCCAGTGGTTAAGACTCCATGCTTCCACGACAGGGGGCATGGGTGGATCCCTGGTCAGGGAACTAAGATCCTGCATGCCACATGGTGCAGCAATAAAGGGGTGATCTGGGTTATGTTTCCCCAGAAGCAAACCATAAGACTAGGATTTGAGTCAACTAGATGATATTGGAGGAGACTTAGGAAGTACTAGACAGAGAAAGCCCGTATCTGGGAATTGCAGGTGCTTGCCTCAGGACACCTGTTATGAATGGGAACTATAAGTTCCTAAGGAATCTGGAGGGAATTACCAGCAGCATCTGCTAAAATGGTTATAAACAAAATGAGTCTTTTTCCGAGGAAAATAATCAGGGCAACAAAGGATCTTGAAACTATATAACAGGAATGATGGTTGAAGGAATGAAGACTGTTCCACCTAGAAAAAAAAAGAAATATAAAACCAGAAATTGAATTTTCCACTTAAGAACATAGTTAGCCTTGATTAGAGGAAAACTACGAAAAGTAAATCATTTGGATATAAAGGTTATTTTATTTATTCAGTTTCTATATTATAATTCTTTTCCTGTGATCCAGGACACTTATGACCTAGGGAGCTATATGAAGCACATATTTGCTAATTAACCAGGTTACACTGAAGTCTAAAATGAAATTGAATTTGGATATGATCTGTTCTCTGTATTAAATGACAAATTTCTCTGCTGTATTTGTCTGCCACTTAGTGTAAAGATAAAGACTCTCTTGTGATCAAGATATTTTTATGGGTATCTAAAACCTAAACTTGTATTTTTTAAGAATTATGGAACATGTTTTAATTAATTATGACATACAATAAAGCATGACTAATATAGGAGATAAATGTTTCTCCAATTATACTTTTTAATCACATCAGACATATATGAATTCATAATGCATGTTTTTAAAGTTCCTGGCCTTAAAGTTCTGCCTTTTTCTCCCCCCCCAAAAAAAAAAATTAGAATTTAAACAGGCAGGACAGCTTTGGGTTCCGAGACGGCTGTCACATTTGCCTATCTTCTTTCTGCAGAAGTTTGCAACAAGCATGATAAAAAATAACACTGCTGGGCTTCCCTGGTGGCGCAGTGGTTGGGAGTCCGCCTGCCGATGCGGGGCACGCGGGTTCGTGCCCCGGTCCGGGGGGATCCCGCATGCTGCGGAGCGGCTGGGCCGGTGGGCCATGGCCGTTGAGCCTGTGCGTCTGGAGCCTGTGCTCTGCAACGGGAGAGGCCACAACGGTGAGAGGCCCGCGTGCCGCCAAAACAAACAAACAACAACAACAAAAAAAAACAAAAATAACAGTGCTGCTGACAGCTTCTAAACCCTAACCCAATGGAGAGCTTTTATACTTTGACACAGAATAACTACCTATGAATCTTGAAATCCAGACTTACGGTAGAGGGATTAGACATTCTGTATGGCTTCATGGGACAGACTTAAGGCGAAAATGGGAGAAGGATTTCAGCTCCAATGAAGAAGGTGGAGGAGAAAGAAGAGGAGGAGGAGGAAGACAAAGAAAAGGAGGAGGAGAGGGAGAGAAAAAATACTTCAAAGTAGCTAAGTTTCTTTTTGTTGGTTTTTTGTTTTGTTTTGGTTTGGTTTGTTTTTTTGCGGTATGCGGGCCTCTCACTGTCGTGGTCTCTCCCGTTGTGGAGCACAGGCTCCGGACGCGCAGGGTCAGCGGCCATGGCTCACGGGCCCAGCCTCTCCGAGGCATGTGGGATCTTCCTGGACCGGGGCACGAACCCATGTCCCCTACATCGGCAGGCGGACTCCCAACCACTGCGCCACCAGGGAAGCCCAAGTTATTTTTAAAGACTGACTAAGGCGAGCAGTAGAGTTACCTAAGCATAGAGTTAGCTTGGTATTCAGAGAGAACTAAAGGGTATCCAGTTGATTGGACCAATCACTTTAAGGTCTGTTTCTAATTTTGGGGTCTATGATTCTAGATTCTAGGGTTTATCTGGCAATAACATATAAGGTGAATTAGAGGAGAGTGCGGGGATAGAGAAACCAGCTAAGAAGTACCCCCAATAATACAGGTAAGAAATAAAGTAAACTCTATAATGATCCTGGAAACGGCGAAGAACAAATAAATATTAAAATTTTGAGCGAGAGAGGGGAAGGACTCAAAGATGATACCAAGGTTTGGAGCCTATGTGTAGGGAGGTTAGTCACCACTAACAGAAATAAGGATTCGAAAGGAAAGAGCAGGTTTGGGAGGAAATAACAGATCCACTGTGAGTTTAAGGTAGTACTCAATATAGTTAGATACAACAAACAGGTAATTGGAAAGATGGTACTGGAGTTTGGAAGAGAGGCTAGAATTGGGCATATAGAAGTGGAAATTTCCTGCACATTGATTGTAAAAGTCGTATCATTAGATAAGATTGTCTGCCGAGAGAGAGATTATGTAGAGAAAAGAAAAGAGATAATGAAAGATCGTTCTGTGATGTCTAAGTTTAAGAAACAGGGGTGGGTGGTGGGAAGGGTAGTGGGTGGGGGTTAGATGGGAACAGAGAGTGAAGAGAGGAAGGAGGTGGGAAAAGGGGAAGGAAGAAAGGAAGGAAGGGAGGGAGGAAGAAAAGGAAGGGAGGAAAGAACGGGGTGGGGGGGACATGGGGAGGGGGAGGCTATCTCAGTACTGACCTTTACAGATAATGAGTCAGTAGTATGTTTCATATGAACACGGAATATAATACTCCTATGTGTAACTAACAAATGAATAACTTTGAAAACTTTATTTGCATCATAACTGAATATTCTAATGGAAAAAATTCTCACTGGCAGAATTGTTTTCAATTTCTCCATATTAAATGCTTGCAGCAACCTCCTAGTTATATAAGGGAGCAATAAGCCTGAAGGTAATGATACACTGCTTATTAATAAAGAAGCATCTATTGCTCATTTCAAATTAAAATTAGATGACAGGTAAAAATACTGTTGTTGCCATCCTTGTTTATTTAATTCTTGAGATTTATAATTATTGCACTGCTCTATTTCCCCTAATCGGATTACAATTCTACAGTTTCCTGATTTGAAAAGTGTTTTCACATGTTTCATCTCTTTCAACTTTCATGAACACCCTGTTCTCTAGACAAGGAAGGTCTAATTACTGAGAGTTTAAGTGACTCACCCCATTTGAGTTGATGGGAGCCAGGCCACTGCTCCTTCATTCAAACACATTGATTCTCTGTGTCTTTGTAGGAAATTGTAGATTCTTATTGGTGATTAGATGGTTGTGTAGCTGCAGGAAGTCCTTCTGATCATTTATATTCATAGAAACATTGAATATTACAGCAAGCTACCTTATATCAACTGATTCATCCCTTCAAGTAGCAGATGAGAAAAAAAGACAAAGGAGATGTAGGGACGTGTCCTAGACACAGTCTTTTAGTTTATTGTAACAGCATAAGCCATAAACATCTGCTGTTATCTATCTATAAGGACAAAGATGAAACTAATTTGTAGTAAAAGTGACATTGCTTTTTTGCTTTCTTTTCACATCTGGTGACAAAAGTGAATAAAATTATAAGGAAGTTTTCAGAATTTCTATTCTTACCGACTTTTAAAATTTAAACATACTTAATATGAGTAAGTCTTCTGCTGCCTCTTTATCTCACTCTCCCTTTATTTCTCTTGTAAATAATCTGGTGATAGAAAGCTGAAACAATCGGCACCTTAAAAAGTAACTTCTAGGTCTTTAATCTTACTATTGCCGTCACCTTCTTATCTGTCTTCTTTGAACTATAAAAGCTCCCTCTCTGCCTTCAGATATTCCTTAGAAAATCTACATCTCAAAATTTTTGCTGTTCTTCTCTTCAATCAGAGGCAGTCAGGATGATGTTTTATGGAATAAGGCTACAAATAGGGATCTGAAGACATCTTCAAGTCAAGTACTTCTCAACCACTAGGTTTCTTTCAACAGGTTAGTGATTCACCAATGGTCAGTTGTATGGTTGTCTTAAATAATTTTAATAACAGTGTACAGTTTTAATGACAAAAAATTTACAGACTCTTTAAAAATAAGTTGGGTCACTTTCAAGGTTATTTCTGGAATATTGAAACTATAATTTTCTATGATATGCTTTCCTAAATGGAAGATAAAAGGATGGTATACACTTAGAGGTAGGAATTTCCAAAATTATGTTTACACCTTAGGAGTGAGTTTCTGTGACTGTTATCTCAGCCATCTACCATGGTGACAAGAAAGGTTGATAATCATTTTTTAATCTATGCATCCATCAAATCTTCTCTAATAAAATCCAAGATATTTTTGTTTATTTGTTTGTTTGGGGTTATAAT
Source organism: Leucopleurus acutus (assembly GCF_964270905.1). Lineage (NCBI taxonomy): Eukaryota > Metazoa > Chordata > Mammalia > Artiodactyla > Delphinidae > Leucopleurus > Leucopleurus acutus. Next base: position 25,005,622 of record NC_139159.1, on the reverse strand, counting down.
TATATTTGGCACCAAATATTAAACATTTATTGTATGACAAAACTTTACCACACCCTTGCAAACTGGGTCTTATGGAAACCAACTTGTAATTAAGAAAATTGAAGCTCAGTGAAATTCGGTGACTTGTAGAATACCACACAGTTAATAAGCAGTGGAACTGGGAATCAACTAGAACCATCTCACTCTAAAGCTTATGCTCACTTCACAAGAAAAATGATGCATGGCATCAAGGTATATGTCATACATCCTTGGGGGTACCCATAACCATCCTAGGCTCTCAAACTCTTCCTAAGCAAAGACTGACTCAGAGCCAGGTCAGCTAAGCCAGGAATCTAAGTTGAAATTTTGAAGGTAGGAGAGGAGGAAGGGAAGGAGGGAGAAAGGGAAGGAGGATAAGGGAAAAGGGGGGTGGGTGGGAAGGAGGGGACTCAGAAGAGCACCTACTCCATCCTGGGTGCATTTCAAGTTCACAATAACATCATGGTGGCAGCAATTAAGTTCTAACAAATGAGGCAGGTGTGTGCTCTTCTGGTAAGTGCATAGGTGGGAGCCAATCTAACAGTTCAATTTCTCTCTTCCACTTTATCGGATGTAACATGCTGTGCACATCACAATTCTTTAGGACAAACGCATTTCAAAAGAAATATTAGTCTTGAAACTTGCAACTGTGTATATTTTACTAAATGTCAATTGCTAGTTGCTGGGTGGTTTGAGTTAGTCTGATTCATTATGCAGTTCCAAGCCTAAGAAAGTTATTTCAAATAGAAAAAAAAAAATAGACTTGTCACAAATCTTGGACTACATGCAGTTTCCAAAAGTATAATTTAAGCCATTTTCCATCATTCACTTATAATTTTGCTTTCTACTTTCCTGCTTCCAGCTAGGTTACAACCTCCTGGCCATAAGAAAAATTGACTCAAGTTTTACCTTAATTCTCCCATTTTGAGATAATTTCAGATAACAGCACATATTTGTTCCAGAGTCTGCTGTACCACTCCTTTCTCTGGTTAAATGCTAGCCTGAATTTTTTTTTTTTTTTAATTTCAAGTTTCTCTTCAAACTTGTATCATTCTTCACTAATGGTCAAGTGCAACATTACTTATGATCATCTAAAAGGATCCTTCTGGATACAAAGATGTCTCAGGATGGGTATTTTTTTTTTTGGTCTTGATTGTCAAACGATTTCCTGAGACCTGTTTTAAAATAATACACTGTGGTGAAAAAAAATTAAAATTTTGTTATTCTCTGTACCACAATATTCTAAATGACTGTTACTGGAAGTGACTTTTGAACATATTTTATGGCCCATATTTGTTCCAATAATAATAATGATAATAATAATATTCATTTTGTGCTTATATACCAGTGTTTCGAATGAATTATCTCATTTAAGCATCAAGTAAGACCACCTCATTCTGTACTTCAGATTACTTCCTCAGGTAAAATCCCAAGATGAGGGATTCCTGGGTCACTAAATGTGGGCAATTTGCAAACTCAAAATACAATTGTATCCACAAAGATTAATTAATTTATGCTCCCACCATCAATGCATGAAAACTCCTTTCACTCCATATTTTTGTCAGCATTGGGTAGTCTGATTGTCATTCTTTTTTCAAAAATATCTTAATTTGACAAGCAAAGAATGAGATTTCCCTGTTGTTTTAATTTGCATACTGATAAGTTTGTTAGCCTATTTTATTTCCTAATTGTCTGTTAGTGTCACACTGTTTTATCTACGAGTATCTTCTTAGTGCTGTTGTTCCCAATTTGAATGAACTCTTTAAATACTAAAACAATTAACCTTTGTCACATTTATTATAAATAGTTGTACAAGTTTAGCTTGCTTCTTAATTTTAATCTTTTTTATTTTGGACCTGCAGTCTTTTTATGTTTAAATAATTAAATGTATTTATCTTAGTCTTTATAAATTCTTCCATTACAAAGCCATCTTAATAAAATGCAAATTGCTCATGTCACTCCCCTATTTTTTGACCTTAAGTGCCATACTCCTCAGCGTAACATAGAAGATCTTTCATGATTTAGCTCTTACTGTCTCTTACAAATCATCTTTCCTCACAGTCACCCTTCAATGCTGTGATCTAATCTTGCCAAATTCCTTTTGTAAAAGCAATCTGCTTTCTTTCCCACAGCTTGTTCTTTTCTCTTGACATTTTTTTTTTCTCTTCCAACAACCACCATCTCCAGTCCCATCCCATTCTCCTTATTAACTCCTCCTTGTAACTCCAAGACTCAAATCCCACAGTCTCTTCCAGGATGCTCTTCCAAAGCCACACATCCTATAGACACTGAATGATTTTCCCAAGCATTCCCATAGCATTCCAAGCTTATCTCCTTCATAGCATTTACGTTGCACTCTCTCCTTCCCAACTAGGTGCCAGACACTCTGTGCAGGCCAATATCTACATATTTGCATCTATGTATTATTTGACACATAGTATATATGTCAGTCATTTTTTCTTGAATTAATTAATGACAAAATTGATGATAAGGATACTGGAACATTTGGATATATTTTATTTGTAAATATATACAATTTTTATTCTTAACACGTAATGAGAAGAGAAATAATTTGGGAGAAACGAAATGACTTTCAAATCCTTTTACTACTTGAAGACATTTCCCAGGGAGTACCAAAGGAAAGGGCAATGTTATGCCAAGAAGTATAAACATGTTTCTGAAGTAACGAGCAATCAAAGTTATGCTACAGCATCTAGTTGAATATCAGTAAAGAATAGTTTATTATGACCTTTTGGAATATGTGTATTTTTTCTTTCTCCTACTATATTTCCCTATTTGACTCAACCTCAACAATACATGTTAAGTGAGACTTAAATGTTACATCAAGAGATAACAACAGAATAGAGACTTTTAAGGAAAAAATAATGAAAGAAAAACTAACAAGAAAAATTTTAGGATGTTGCAATGAAATATCAGGTAATAGGTAATTTTAAAGGGAATTAGAATGGGTAGAAGACAAGGGTCCATTTCATTAGATACATAAACCATTTTAGTGTGAACATCACTGATGAGAATTATGAACCTTCCCACAGGCTGTCAAATAAATCAGTCCTTGATCTTTATTTTTCTCAGTCTGCCTCATGAATTCCCGACTGATGAAAACATTGATTCACTCTCAGAGCCTATTCACACAAATCACTAACCTGAAAAATACAGTGAGTGGGTGTGGCAGGGGGAAGGGGCCTGGGTCCTTTATGGTACCAAGTTTCAAGTTTAAATGAAGTGCTCTGTTAAAAATGAATATTATTGCCCTAAAGAACAAAAGTGTCCTCAGTAAAACAAAAATTGATCTCACTTCAGTGAAAAAGGCTATAAATCCATGAGACATGTTTCTGGATACGGTAAAGCAGAGATTGATGCAATAAACCTTTAAAGGAAACCAGTTTAACAAAGCAAAATATCCAGCACATGTCACTAAATATCTATTTACCTCCAATGACTTTTGTCCAGGTTTAACCTCAGATCTTCACTTATTTTTTCATTTAACAAAAATGTTGAGTGTTTGGGCTGAATAATACACTATTAAAGACTTCAATAACATAATTCATATAACTTCATAAGACATCTTTTTAAGGAGCTTATAACTTAATACAAGTATGAAAATAAAGCAATGGAGACCTTAACTTTAAAAACACAATGGGAGAGAATGGTGAGCAAATTCAATAATTTTACTTTGTTTAAACTAGTATTACAAAGATAATTATTTGACTCATATTAAAAATGTAAAATGTCTATAGCCATTTAAAAGAGCTATTAATTTCACCAATAAAATTAATAAAATTTAAGACAGCAAGCTAGTAGGTTTTATCTAGCAAACTGGAAAAGACTAAAAAGTAAGAATACCCATGGCGAGTGAGAGAATAGGGAAGCAGAATCCACTCTGCTGATGACCGAGTAAATTAGCATACTTTTTTTCAAAGGCCATCTGACAATATGAACTTTCAATATATATATATCCTATGCCTTCAGCCTTTTTCTTAATATTTTTTCATCTTTTTGGCCTAAGGGAATCCTGACTATTCCCTAATGACACTGTTTCTTTTTAAGTCCTGGAGGTAAAGCAGGTTTTTTTCTCTCATAATTCCACATGCCACAGGACCTAGAAGTGGGCTAGGTATCCTTCTTATTTTCCCTTGCCATTTCCAACTATTACTCTCATAATAGTTAAAAAATACACACACATACACACACACACACACTCCTATATAATTTGAAGATAAGATTTTACCATATACCAACCCTTCCTGATGCTCTCATCTTTTTAAAAAAGTATCAAGAGCACAGGCATGCTAAATGAATTTAAAAGTAAAGAAAACAGCCAGAAAGGGAAGAGAAAGCACAAATTTAAACATTAAGATTTCATAGCACCTTTGCTAGTCCAACCATTCTTTACTTTTGTTGTTTTCATTTCTCTACTAGCTATGTGGCAATCTTATGCACTCTCATCTAATATGGCATCTCTGATTCCTGTGAGTACAGGTAGTGGTTGCAGAGTTCACCAAAAGAAGAGATTATCATTACTGGTGCTACAAGCTCATCTTTGCCCCTTACACCATCAGTTAACCTACCACACTCCTGAAGGCAATGATGTCAGTGAAAAAGCATAACATCAGACTTCCCTTCCCATGCCTAATCTAGTTCAAAATCCAACCTAAAGTTGGAAAATCTGACGTATTACCACTTGCCAATTTTTTTTTCCTGAAGTCACATTGTATACTTTGAATAACAAATTTCTAGAGTCAGAGCCTCATTACTGCAATGAATCAGCCCTTTATGCATGTCATTTTTGATGCTATTTATTTCCATTTCATAAAAGAGCTGCAAAATTTTCTCCATAAATTTCTGCTGCAAATTGCAAATGAGACAAAAGTGTTTCACTTGCATACATATCATAATGTTGCCCATTGATTATACTAATGTTTTTCAAATTTGATAATCACAACCAGACATTAAAAGATGATCATTCCTTGGGCTTCCCTGGTGGTGCAGTGGTTGAGAGTCCTCCTGGCGATGCAGGGGACACAGGTTCGTGCCCCGGTCCGGGAAGATCCCACGTGCTGCAGAGCGGCTGGGCCCGTGAGCCATGGCTGCTGAGCCTGTGCATCCAGAGCCTGTGCTCTGCAGCGGGAGAGGCCACAACAGTGAGAGGCCCGCATAACGCAAAAAACAAAACAAAACAAAACAAAACAAAAAAAGATGATCACTCCTTTCAATAAACTACAAAGCTTAAAATCATTTAACATGTTGAAAAAGCAATTATTAAAGCTTTTTAGAAGAAAGTTTATCTTAACAGATATTTTATTATTCCTAATTTATATGAGATCTTTTACCAGAAGAGGGCATAAACTTGCTTCTTGTCTCTACTCTCTCCCTTGAAGCACAGAAAGGACCCATCTCATTATTATATTTTCACCTGAAACCCAAGAGTTAAACTTACTCAAAAACTTGTTTCAGAAAAAATATCCAATAGTTTTATGCATGCAACTGAACAGTTCTACTTCATCTTTCACAATGGCTGTTACAATGTGGATTTTTCCAAGGGGTCCACAGTAAGCATGAAATGAACTATTATTTGGCTATTGACCCTGAATGGAATTCAATGCCCTAGTTACGGAAAAAATCATCTCTGCACACCTTATTCATCATTATATATCACTGAACTTTTAAGAACATGGGTTCCAATACTTAATAATAATGCATAGATCATGCTTAGCAGAGTGCCTGGCATATAGAAAGTATTCAGTGGGTAATTATTATCATGGAAATTCTTCCATCACCACAAACGTGATCTTCAATGTCAGTTAGTAGGCAGCTATAAGATTTTATTAGCAAAATAGAGAGTGACATCAACAAGGTCGTAGAACAGGATTTTTTCAGCCTTCTTTCCCCACCCAGAGAAACACTGATTTTAACAAACACTTAGGGATCAGAATACCTTTGTGTGAGCTTGGAAGTCCAGTGGTAAGTTCCCAGAACCCCACTGGAGCAAAAAATGTCTGAAAATAGATGCATCGAAGAGGATAAGAAAAACAGTTTCACTTTATCTATAGCAGCCCTCTCCCAAGGTAGCAACTCAGTGCCAAGAGAGGCCTCTCAGCCCACAATTTCTCCCACAAAGAAAGTGACAGCATAGTAAATGCCCAGCTTCCACAGCTGTAAGGAACACTGACCAAGAAGCCCACTCCTTTCATACCCCAACCAGAATGCTGAGAGGATCAGCATGGCTGATTAGATAGAAGACAGCTAAAGCCTACTGCATATGCTATCTATATTCCTTCTTGATGTTATCATCTTATTTTGAAAGTGTCAAGAGCCTAGGCATGCTACATAAATTTAAAAGCTCTAGCTATAGTTGTTACATCTACAAAGTTTGTGGGTAGGCCCCTTAGTGGAATACATGAGGTGGTTAGTAGAAATGGCAGCTCTCTGTAGAATTCTGCACCTGGATGCTGTGAGTAGATATAAATTGTGATATCAGTAACATAAAATGTGGGAGGGGGAGAAGTAAAAATGTAGAATTTTTGTATACAGTTGAAGTTAAATTGTTGTCAGCTTACACTTGATTATTATACCTATAAGATGTTTTATATAAGTATCATGATATCCACAAAGCAAAAACTTCTAGTAGATTCACAAAAGATAAAAAGAAAGGAATCAAACCATACAACTACCAAAAAAAAAAAAATCATCAAATCATGAAGGAAGACAACAAGAGAAGAAAGGAATAAAAGAATTAAAAAGCAGAAAATAAAGTGAAAATAGTAAGTCCTTACCTATCAATAATTACTTTAAATGTAAATGGATTAAATTCTCCAATCAAAACACATAGTGACTGAATAGATTTAAAAAACAACAACAACAAAACCCCCAAAATATACTGCCTATAAGAGACTCACATTAGGTTTAAGGATGCACATAGGATAAAAGTGAAGGGATGGAAAAAGATAGTCCATGAAAATGGTAATCAAAAAGGAGCAGAGCTGGCTATGCTTACATCAGACAAAACAGACTTTAAGTCAAAAGGTCACTATATAATGACAGAAGCCAAATACAAACAATCATTACAGACTACTATGAACAACCATATGCCAACAAATTGGATAATATAGAAATTCCTAGGAACATACAACCCGCTCAGACTTCTATTTCAAGAAGGAATAGAAAATCTGAAGAGACCAGTAGAAGCAGACTGACTCAGGAATCAAAAACCTTTCTAACAAAGAAAAGCCCAGGATCAGGTGATTTCATTGGTGAATTCCAGCAAACACTTAAAGAAGAATTAATGCCAATCCTTCTCAAATTCTTCCAAAAAACTGAAAAGGAGAGAACACTTCCAAACTCATTTTACACAACCAGCATAACACTGATACCAAAACCAGACAAGGGCACTGCAAGGGAAAAAAAAAATAATAATAATAATAATTACAGGCCAAAATCCCAAATGAACATAGATGCAAAAATCCTCAACAAAACACTAGCAAACCAATTCAAAAACATATTAAAAGGATCATACACCATAATCAAATAGGATTTATCCCTGGGATACAAGGATAGTTCAACATATGCAAATCAGTAAATGTAATGCACCACATTAACAGAATGAAGGGTAAAAATCATATCATCATCTTAATAAATGAAAACAGAGCATTTGACAAAAAGCAGCATCCTTTCACTATAAAAGCTTCCCAAAAATGGATATAAAAGGAATGTACTCCAACATAATAAAGGCCATATATGACAAGCCCACAGCAAACATCACACTTAATGGTGAAAAATTGAAATGTTTTCCTCTAAGATCAAGAACAAGACAATGGTGCCCACTCTCACCACTCCTAGTCAACATAGTACTGGAAGTCTTAGCAAGAGCAACTGGGCAAGAAAAAGAAGTAAAAGGCATCCAAATTAGGAAAGAAGTAAAATGGTCTCTGCTTGCAGATGACATGATACATAGAAAACCACAGAGACTCCATCAAAAAAGTGTTAGAATTAATAAACAAATTCAGTAAATTTACAGGATACAAAGTCAACATCTAAAATTCAATAGCATTTCTATATACTAACATGAACTATCAGAAAGAGAAATTAATGTAAACAATCCCATCTACTATAGCACCAGAAATAATAAAATACTTACAAATAAATTCAAGCAAGGAGGTGAAAGATCTGTGCACTGAAAACTATACGAAATTGAAGAAAGAATTGAAGAAGACACAGTAAATGAAAATATATCCTATGTTCATGGATTAGAAGAATTAATATTATTAAAATGCCCATATGACCCAAAACTACAGATTTAATGTAATCCCTATCAAAATTCCAATGGCATTTTTCACAAGAATTAGAAAAAGCAATACTAATATTCGTATGGAACTACAAAAGACTTTGAATAGGCAAAGCAGTCCTGGTAAAAGAGAACAAAGCTGTATGCATCACACTTCCTGGTTTCAAAATATATTACAAAGCTACAGTAATCAAAACAGTATGGTTCTGGCATCAAAACAGACATATAGACAAATGGAACAGATAGAGAGTGCAGAAATAAATCTAAGCATTGACACTCAACTAACTGATATTCAACAAGGAAGCCAAGAACACACAGCGGGAAAGGATAGTCTCTTCAACAAATTGTGTTGGAAAAATTGCATATCTACATATAGAATAAAGAAATTGGACCCTTATCTCACATCAAATACAAAAATTAACTCAAAATGTATTAAAGACTTAAACATAACACCTGAAACTGTAACACTACTGGAGGAAAACATAGGGAAAAAAGCTTCTAGACATTAGTCTGGGCAATGAATTTTTTGGATATGACCCAGAAAGCACAGGAAACAATAGCAAAAATACAAATATGGGATTATATAAAACTAAAAAGTTTCTGTACAGCAAAGGAAACAATCAACAGAGTGAAGAGACAGACTATGAAATGGAAGAAAATATTTGTAAAGCATACATTTGATATGGGGCTAATATCCAAAATAAATAAGGAACTTAACTCAATAGCAAAAAAAACAAATAACTCATTTAAAAAATAGGCAAAGGACCTGAAAAGACATTTCTCTAAAGAAGATATAAAATGTCCGACAGGTATATGAAAAGCTGCTCAGCAGCACTAATCATCAGAGATATGCAAATCAAAACCACCATGAGATATCCCCTCAAACCTGTTAAGATGGCTTTATCAAAGACAAGACATAAGTGTTAGCAAGGATGTGGGGAAAAGGGAAGGTCTGTGCAATGTTCATAAGAATGAAAATTGGCACAGCTATTATCAAAAACAGTATGAAAGTTCCTCAAAAAAATTAAAAATAGAACTACCATATCACTCAGCAATCCCACTTCTGGGAAAATATCCAAAGGAAATAAAATCAGTATCTCAAAGAAATATTTGCACTCTTATGTTCATTGCAGCATGACTCACAATAGTCAAACTCTATGAACAACCTAGTGTCCATAGATGGGTGAATGGATATTTTTAAATATGATATATACAAGGAAATATTATTCAGCCTTAAAAAAAAAAAAGACAGAAAGTCTGTCATTTGCAACAACATAGATGAACTTGGAGGACATTACGCTAGGTGAAGTAAGCCAGATGCCAGAAGACAAATACTGAATGATTTCACTTATATGTGGAATCTAAAAATCTCAAACTCACAAAAATGGACAGTAGAACGGTGGTTGCCAGGGCCTAGAAGTTGGGGCAAACGGAAAGATGTTGGTCAAAGACTACAAAGTTTCAGTTATGCAGGATGAATAACTTCTGGAAATCTAATGTGCAGCATGGTGACTATAGTTCACGATACTGTATTATATACTTGACATTTGCTAACAGAATAGATCTTAAGTGTTCTCAACACACCAAGAAAGAAAAAAAGTAATAATGGTATCTATGTGAGGTGATGGATATGTTAATTAGCTCAATTGTGGTAATCATTTCACAAACTATACATATATTAAAACATCACATTGTATACCTTAAGTATATACAATTTTTATTTATCAAGCATACCTCAACAAAGATTGGGGGAAAAAACAACATATAAAAAATTATTTGGAACCAATAAAAAGGCTGAGATAATAATGGAAAAAAGCAAAAGATCCTACGAGGCACTTCTAAAATAATAGTATGTTCAAATTGCCAATAAAATATTTTTAATAGGGTGCATTCAATGCATAGTCTTATAGAAATAAACATGACGAAGCATGCCCCAGAAGGGAATATTTGGAAACTGCATAGCCAAACATTTTATTTTCCTACATCCCCGAAGAAATGAATAAAATTAAAAGGAAATTAACTGACACATTTTATGAAGGCTTCTAAATGTTCAATTAATCTATCGGGCAAAGGCAAATAGGAATAGGCAAATCAGATTTCGTGAGCTGCTTTTCCACATGGAGTCAAGGTTAATTTATTCACTTATTTCTCAGGTTACATAGGCACTTAAGTACTCAAAGAACTTTAAACTTGCAATATTTCAATAAGTAATATTAACCCATAAAGTTTTATTATTTCTATGACATTGAGTTAGGTCTCATACATGGCAACTTAAATTGAGACTCTGCCATTAAGAAATCTATAATTAAGAACCAAGATGGACTACCATATAAAAGAACAAGCACATAGGTTATTATGTGTACATGTCTTATGAATACTAGTATCAATAATTAGTAGAAATAAAAATAATAGCTTAGTATTTTACAGTTATAAAGCACTTTTCTAATATATGTGTTACATATTTCTCAGAATAACACTCTGAAATAAGATTTTATCCCCATTTCATAGGTAAAGAAACTGACACTGATCCTGACTGGGTACGTATTTATTTTCTTACTAGTGGCACATACTGAGCATTCCTGAATGTTCCTTCATTCTCCTTAGTTTTAATAGAACCACTCAAAGCTTAGCAAGGCACAAGGTACCCAGGCTAGAGACTATATTTCCATTAGAGTAAGTTTTGGCCACCAGGTAGTGAGTGGAATTGAGCTGTACAACCTCCAGATCACATCATTAAAGTCGATATCCTTCTTACACCCTCTCTCTTTCTGCAGGCTGCAAGGCAGATGTGGTGCCGGATTCAATCTTTGGAGGAGGACAGCACCGTAGGAGATAGTGGACCAATGAGATGGAAGGATCTTGCCCCTGGAGGATCTTCTGTATCAGAGCTACTTCCCTACCTGTACCATATATTTACATGTCTGTACTGTTACATGAGAGAAACACAAATCCCTATCCTATGTTACTTAAGTACTGTACTTTAGGTATCTCTCTTTCAATCCCTCTGTCTCTTGTCTCTGTCTCTCTGTCTCTCTCATCTCTATCTCCATCTCCATCTCTATTTCTCTTATCATTATTTTAGCCTTAGCCTTACAAATCCATTACTGAATGAGTTAGAGATCGCATGGTTAAAGATGGAGCAAGATCTTGATCCTTAATCCTGACTCTCGAGCCAATACCCTTCCCATTTACCTTAGGTAAATAAACTCTTGGCATAATAAGCAAGCATTGCTGCAAAAAAAATGTGTTATAGTGATTTTCTGGATCTTCTTGAACTTCTCACACCCTGTGGAACAGAGAATATTAAAAGTAGTATGTGCTTCCTTCTCCATCCATTTTACCAGATTTAATTTTTTAAAACAGAGAAGGCAGAATGGTAAGACTCTCCAATTTCCTACAGAAACAGCCATATACTCACTGCCAATTCTGTTTAACACAGGGGGCTTGCTATCTCTACAGCAGACCTGGTTGTGTTCCAGACAAGGAGTCAAGGAGTGCACCGTAGCACTGGGAGATTCTCATTGTGGAACATCCTCCTGATACAACTTCGGACCTCAGTCATGGTCATTTCCCTTTCTTCATTGTTCCACTACTGCATCCATCTCTGCATAAATCTTAATTTAGCCACAATAAGTTCACCATACATTTTTATGCCTCTATTTTCTTCCCTCATTATATTGCTTTTTGCCGATTTATTTGTTGCCCTCTGGTAAAAGAGACACAATTTACTTTTAAAAATATATACATGGATAAAATACACACACACACACACACACACACACACACACACACCAAAAGTTCACCAAAAACAAAACAAAACAAAACACATAACTAACTATATGTGATAAAGTAAGAATGTAACAAAGTTAACATCTAATAGAATCGTCTTAATATTTAAATACAACACAACAAAAAATTTCATATTGGAGTGATTTTACTGAATATCATGGATATGCTTTCCTGTTTATTAGTTCGATCCAATGTGGAACACACACAGATAGGGATACATGCTGATCTGATTCACTAATGAGCTTATTTCTTTTGTTTTTAATGAAGGCCATGGTTGAAAATCCTAATTTACACAAACAGGTCATTGTGAATGGTATTAATAGCAGTATGTCCTAATAACAAGAAAATTCTTCAAGCTAACTGAAATTTATGGTAAAATTAAAGTCTGTGATCATTCTTCAGTGTAAATAAAGAACTATGCTGTAATACTTCATTTATATCTTCAGACACTAAGTTTAACTCAATTATTTGTTCAGGACTTTGAAAATCAAGTACATCTTTTACTTAAATGTTTCTCTTAATCTTTCAGATATCTCTCTTGGAAGTAACAATTAAAAGTTTGAAATAGAGAACTGAAATGTAATAATATCTCTAATTGTACTTTTTTCAAATTGTCATTAAAAGTCACAATGCTGAGAAAAAAATAGCTCTGAACATTACTTATAAATCTCACTGTAACAGTAATTTTTTCTTATTATCTCAGGTATATCTGATTTGTTGAAATATGTCGTGTAGATATGACAAACAACACTGACACTGGTGGCTTCTGATATTTTAAAATAACTCCACTGTATTTTCCAGTTATACTTACTACTCCGCAAACTTCTGATTCCTTTACAGTTTTTCCACCTTGTTTTATATTAATCAACAGTACTACATTTTCCTAATTCTATAGATATGTTTCATCCAGTTGTGGGTGGATTAAATTTAACCATAGCAAACCTTCATAAAATCATCTTGCCATATAACTCTGGTCTAAAATTTTGTAACATGCAAAACTGGTACTATCATCAACTTGTAGCATAAAATCTACACCAGCTGTTATTCATGTAATAAGTATTACTTCTAAATATTCTGCAACTGTGCATATTTGAGAGGATAGTGGGTTATTAATAAACAATGTAGCTTTAACCTGTAAGTTGTTTAATCACCAAAAATCCCAAATACCTCACCCATATCTACTGAAATAATATTTTTTAGCATCTTGATGAGACATTTGTCTTATGGCACACAATTACAAGCAAAGTTGTCTCTACTAAGAATTTCTCAGAGGAGATCAAGATGGTAGAGTAGGACACAGAACTCACCTTCTCCCCTGAACATATCAAAAATACATCTACACGTGCAACAATTCTCACTGAAAATTAACTGGAGCCTGGCAGAAAGAATCCTGAACAACAAAAGCTGTAAGAAAGAGCCACATGGAATTGGGTAGGAAGGGAAGAGAAGCGATCTGGTTGGGACCTGTGCCCCTGGGAGGAGACTCAGAAGAGGAAGGGTATTACACGGGTGGAGATCCTCCCTGAGGAGTGAGCAGTTCGAGCCACATACTGGCACATACACAGGCAGCACATCAGAAGCAGACCGCCACAGCCTGCACCCAGACCCACGCTGAGCACCCACACCAGCCCCCCTTGCTCCAGCACTATTCCCTTCTGGGCGAGGGTGCTGATGCTGGGAGAAGCGAGAGTACATACTTAAAGGGAATGGAGCCAGCTCAGACCCGATCCTCTGGGCTTCTGCTCCAGCAACCCGGGGCCCAACCATGCCCCTGATAGGGTGGTGATAGCTACTGAGCAGAGGAAAAGCCCTCACCTGGCTCTGGCCTTAGCCCCTCCATCTCCAGCCCTGCCTCCTACCAGAGTGATAGCTGCCAGCACTCTGAGGAAACACGTGAATTGTATTCACATCAGATCCAGCTCTCCCACCATAGCCACTGGGCACGAACAGACTGTATAGGGATGCTCCTATATGAGGACATCCTTCAAGACCACAATAGGTAACTGTTTCACCTAATTTCATAAGAGACAAAGATAAGCAAAATAAGAAGACAAAGGAATTTGTTTCAATTGAAAGAGCAAGAGAAAATCCCTGAGGAAACAGCTAAGGAAAAAGAAATAAACAATTTACCAATTTACCAAAGAATTCAAAGCATTAGTAATAAGAATGCTAACTGACTCAGGGAAAAGAATAAAGGAACGAAGTGAGAATTTTAACAAGGAATTAGACATATAGAAAAGAAACAGAACTGAAGAATACAATAACTGAAATAAAAAACACATTAGAAGGAATTAACAGCAGACTAGGTGATACAGAAGAACACACAAGTGATCCTGAAGATAGAATAATGGAAATCACCCAATGTGAGCAGCAAAAAAAAATTTTTTTAATGAGAAAAGTTTAAGGAATCTCTGGGACAACATCAGGCATACCAACATTTGCATTATATGGGTCCCAGAAGGAGAAGAGAAAGGGGTCAAAATGTATTTTATGAAATTAAGGCTTAAAACTTCCCAAATCTGAAGAAGGAAACAGATATCCAAGTACAGGAAGAACAGAGGGTCCCAAACAAGAACCACACCAAGACATACCATAATTAAAATGGCAAAAGTTAAAGAGAGAATTCTAAAGGCAGCAAGAGAAAACAAAGAAACATATACAAAGGTACACCCCATAAGGCTATCAGCTGATTTTTCTGCATAAACTTTGCAGGCCAGATGGGACTGGCATGACACATTTAAAGTGCTGAAAGGGAAAACCTGCAACCTGGGATACTTTACCCAGTAAGGTTATCATTTAGAATTGAAGGAGAGATAGAGAACTTCTCAGACAAGCAAAAACTAAGAGTTCATCAATACTACACCTACCCTAAAAGAAATGTTAAAAAGTCTTCTTCTCTAAGTAGAAAAGAAAAGGCTATAACAAGAAGTAAGAATATAGTGGGAAAGGAAAAAATCCCACTAGTAAAGGTGAATATATAGTAAAGGCTGAGGATCAACCACTTGAATAAGACAGTATGAAATTAAAAGACAAAAAATTATAAAATCCACTATAACTACAGTAAAGGGATAAACATGAAGATATAAAATACAACATCAGAAACACAAAATGTGGAGAAGGGGAGTAAAAAATGCAGATCTTTTATTGATAGAATGTGTTTGAACTTAAATGACTACCTGTTTAAAACAAATAGATATAATTATAGATCAACATATATGAACCCCAAGCTAACCACACATCAGAAACCTACAATAGATACACAAAAACAAGAGAGAAAGCTTTTGTGTACAAAAATATAATGACCTGTAACACATAGGTTTGTCATTTTCATTGAATTTTATACTTTGAGAAAATCACATTTGAAATAATATTCGTTTTCAAGTCTTGCCCTTAATTTTGTCTCTTGAAAATGTAGCTTATAAGAAATCAAAGTTTACTGACCAGAACTATGGTGGCATTGGACTGTATCAATTTAGCCAAGTTGGAACTACATTATCCTAGAATCTCCTTCTTGTATGGCTACAACTGAGATTGGCCACAATAGAAATTTGCATGGCATTTGAAAATGGAAGTGAGGAAACAATACTTCTATTCCCTTCTCTCCCCTTCCTTTCCCTCCCTCCTTTCCTCCCTTCCTCCTTTCCTTCCTTCTCTCCTTCCCTCCTTCCTTTTTTTTTTCCCCTTTTGAAGGTCAGTGTAAGGGTGTCAGGCAATACAGCAGCTCATGTACCTTATTGCTGATCTGCTGCAAGCTCACCTTACCGGTAGGAGAGAGCAGGCTCACAGAATTTCCAGCTTCCAGGGAATTTCCTCTTTATGCTTCTCTATAAGCTGGGCCAGGTGTGTGTGTAGCTCTATGGCAAAGGGTGCCAGCTTCTACTGAAGGTCACCCACATCATCTCTTCGGGTTGGAGATGACAAGAGAAAGACTAGGTTCCAATATGTCCCTGCTCTTATCCATTTCATGTTCTACTCTCCTTCCCAACAGCCAGCCTGGCTGACCCATAGCAACATTAGATCCAACACCAGACTCAAGAGTCCTTGGGTAGACATATCCATTAGGTCTCATATTATATAATAAATAATAATAAATCCTATAATAAATCCTTTATTCTATATCACTCATACTGGTTGTGGTTTTCTGACCAAACCTTGACAATTGTCAACATTTTCTCAACATACCCAACAGTTGAACATGAACATGCCTTTGTATTTTTCACTTAATCATCCTCCTTCTTCTAATAATAAAAACCACTTATTTAAAGGTAAGTGTATTATTGCCAGTCCCTGGCATATGGTAAGGGCTTTATTGGCATTAAGTAGCTATTATTATTATATGGCACAAATTCAGATAAAGCACCGATGAGCAAAAGACCAAAGCTCTTTCTAGCTAGTATGTTGCATTTATAACATCCTTTCCACTAACTTCCGTCTCACAACAATTCACAAGTGGCCACAGCATAAATTCTAATGTGCCCTGTTCTTGCTAGGAATTCCTGCAAAGCACTCTAATATTTTCTATTCTTTCTATTTTATTTTATTAACATGCTGCCCACATAACTCTTCCTCTAGGGAATCTTCTTTTTTTTGAGCTTCTTGAATTAGGCCTGGAAGCCTGAAACAATTTTGATGGGAATGCTAGGGAGAGTTACAATGAATTGCTCAAATTAATCAGTTTCTGCCCCTGGAGCTATGATAAATTCCCCAAAGTGCACACTGCTATGTAATGGGGGAGGAGTGGTATGGATGTTGAGAAGACCTCGCCAATACCTACTATTTTCCATATGTTATCACATACCTATGAGTAAACACTTTGGGAAATTCTCTTTTTCTGAGCCTTGGTCCTTAACATTATTTAACTCCCATAACATGGGTTATGACATATTTTAATAAAATCTCCTAAGATTGTGCCAGCTCCTACCCTAAAATGCTGCTCATAATCTACTAAATTGACTTCATGACCTATTCAGTTCTAATTTATAGTTTACAAAACCCTGTACTACTACAATAGCTGAGCCATCATTTCATGCTTGCTCTTGCATCAGCCTTTCCAGAAAAAAAAAACAAACAAACAATGAAGAGGTCAGGATCACCTTCTAGCATACTCTTCTGTCCCTTCCTGACCTTCACCCACTGCAGTGCTTCCATCAGTGCCTAGTGTTTTTTTTATTTTTTCTTTCCCTCGTTCCCTAACATCACAGTGTAGCATTTAAGAGCACAAATACTGGAATCAGAGACCTGAATTAGACCCTCAGTATTGCCTCTCATTAGTTCTCTGACCTTGAACAATATTATTTACCTCTTTGAGCCTCAGTTTTCCCTACCTGCAAAATGGGAATAATATAATGAACACATTCATAATATTAAAGTGAGGACCAATTGAGATAAGACATGAATACCTGGAACATGATAAAGTACTCAATACAAATTAGCCATGATTATTGCTCTAAAAGCTAACTCACATAATATGATAAGCTAATTGCTCATTTTTATAAAAGACTACTTAATGGTTTCAGGTCCAGGGTACTAGATGTCAAAAACTAAAGCAAGTAACTCCTAACTATAGAACATCAAAGATTTGTCAACTGATAAAGAAGGAATTTTTATGACCAAAGAGTGCTTTTCATATGTCCTCAAGTCACATTACAGATAGCTATATATTTGACCCCATTCTTGCTGAAAAGAAAGAAGAAAAAAGAAAGTAAAAAGCAGATTTTCTTTTTTTAAAGAGCACTAGCAAAATTTTTCTTTGTCTCCAAGGTAGCCTGGAAATATTTCAGAATTAGACCCAAGGATGTAAATTATCTGTCTTTCTTCTTCTAAGACTAATATTTTAAAAAATCAAATCTTAAGAAATGATTATACATTGTACTCTTTTAGAAAACAAGTAAATCAAGGACTGAATCTTAGCTGAATGAAAACTATTTTTAGATTCATTAACAATCTGCATGACCCCCCAACCCTTCCCCGATGAACTTCCAATTTGTCACATGCTATTTCATACTTTTGTTGCAATCTATTTATGCATTCACATTACTTATTCACAGCCAGGAGATCAGAGCCCTAAAACAAAAATCACATCAAATGCTGCCAAAAGAATGTGAAAAGGCTGTAAAATTACCCATCCATAGTTTTGAAGCTGTTATTAACCCTATGGCAACAGGCGAATTTAGAGAAGTTATTTAAAGTTGTCATTCAGAGAGTTTCATCACACCATTGTGGTCCCATATTTTCCACATCCATTACATTTGATTTATAAGTTTTTGCTTTTGTAATGCCTAACATCTGACCATTAGTTGTATGGCTCTTTGCAGTTGGTTATAACTAAACAGAAGTTATATGTTGTATTTTGACAATAAATGCATGGGGTAGATTTATGTTCTTGTGTTCAATGTTACTCGGTTCTGAATATTCAGTTTCCCAAAAATCAACTTCAGTGGCCTCAGCTGCTACCCATGAGCTTGATTTGGTGCTAAACAGAGGCACTTTCTGCTAGGGGACATAGGAGCATGAGTGAAAGATGAAAAGCTGAATAACTCTAGAGACAAAGAAAAAAGAGAGACAGGATTCGATCCTTTGGGTTTTTCCTTTCTCTCACCGTTTCGATATTGGAGTATCATATGAGTGAATTGAATTCCAGTAAGATAATCAGCTATCAATTCACTCTTAATTCTTTCAATTTACTGTAGTAACATATCATTCTTTAAATTTATGCTTCATAACTGAACTGAAATGGTTAAAGAAGACCTAACTTATGACTGGGATACAATGGGAGCAAGAAAAGAATCAAAATGTAACTTTGTATATCTGTCTAATTATAGATGAACTTTTTTGTATAATTGATTGCATTTTGAAATGAGCTTATTAGCTTATGCTAAAAAAATCCATCCTATTCTGGTTATTGTTTCTTCCAATATACTTATTAAAAACTATTCAATCTTTCTTAATGGATTAAAATTAAGCTGACGTGAATAACAAAAAGAAGCTAAATGCAGAGATGTAGGAGGACAATCACTGCTAAATAATTTGTATCTTCAACAATAACAACTCTTAAAAATGTTTTCATAATTTACCATGTTTTCACAGTAACCCGTATAAGAGTATAATACAATTTTACAAAGCTCAAAACCAAGGGAAATTAGACAATATATTATTTATCATACATACAATGGTCATAAGACTTTATTTTTAAAAAGCAAATGAATGATACACATCTATTTATAACAAAATAGAAAGTAGAAACAGAAATCTTAATAGTGATTGCCATGGAGGGCAGAGATGTAAGATAAAGGAAGAACACAAAGCAAGATGAAAACTATTGCTGGTGTTCTAGGACAGGGGTCGGCAAACTTAGGCCCACAGGCCAAATCCCATTGCAACCTGTTGGGAAAATAAAGATTTATTGGTACACAGCCATGTCCATTTTTTTTTACATATTGTCAGTGGATGCTTTGCACTACAGAAGCAGAGTTGAGAAGTTGCAAAAGAGACTATATGGCCTACAAATACTTAAATATTTACTATCCGGCTCTTTACAGAAAAATTTTGCTGAATCCTGACCTAGCCTGTAAAAGTAAAGAAGGCTTCTATTAACTATTATTCACATGTGGAATGATAGGTTTTACTAACCCCTTCATTCTCTTCAAGCTTACCTATCTTCATCCCTGATGAAAAGTGGTTCATTCAGCACAAAATTACATATAAGCAGTGGAAAGATGCGCAACTGATATTAAAAAGGCCAAGTTGTGTTTGTTTTAAGGTTCTCCAATCTGAAGAAAGTGAGAATCCAACATATTCTTTTTAGCATGGAACCAGGAAAGGGTCCTCAGCTTTGACTACAACAGAATTATGGAATAATTTTTTAGCCACACATTGAGGCTGACTGTATATACACCAAAAGAGAACTTGATGGAAATAGAACTTGAAGGTATAGACTTGAAGGAATTATTTTACATCATCTTCTAGATTCCAATTAACTTTTTGATTAGATACAAGTTAAAGTACAATGGTTCTTTTTAGTGGTTAACTGTCCTTATACACCGTTCCAGAAAGTGCAGATCATAAGAGCAAGGTTAAATATAGACCAGTGGTTCTCAACCAGGGGTGATTTTGACACCTTCCCACCCCTCACATGGAACATTCAGCAATATCTGAGAACTTTCCACTTGGTTGTCACCACCAAGGTATCTAGTGAGTAGAGGTCAAGGATGCTGTGAAACATCCTAGAATTCACAAGGTAGCCCAGAACAATAAAGCCTCAAATGTCAATTGGGCCAAGGCTGAAAGACCCTAATATATATCCTTGGATTGTGTCTGTTGACAATTAGAGTCAAGATTCTGATGGTGAGGCCAAATTCAAGGTAAGTGACACACATTACAAAATTCCTTCTGGAGCTGGTCCATGTGATGCACACAGAGACACACAAGCAAGCACATCCTACACACTCTAATACACACATTCTACATAATGAGAAAACTTGAGGCATTCTCCATGATTCAAACTACTTGGGAATATATATTTTTCAAATCAAAAATATTGTTTAGTCTGAATTACCCATAGAGATTGCCTAAGTTCTTTAGGTTATTCTGCACACAAGGAGACAGAACATAGATATCATTTTTTTTTTCATTATACTATTGCTTACACTTTATCATTTCACATAGATAATTGACCATCTTTCAACAATATGAATTGCCAAAGAACACTTTTGTGGGTATCTTATTTGTTATGCAGCTTTGAGCAGTGTATCAGCATCTGCACATGTCTTAATCCATGTCCAAATGATATTATTGAGCACTCTTTTTAAAGAGTGTCTGGAAAATTACATGTCATGAACTCCAACAGTCTGGCTGTCACCACCAGGAGAAAAAAAATGATTTCAGCAAATGTTTTAGATGTATCCCAAAGAGGCAGTGAACATTTTCATTGAAATAAAGAATCTGTTTTATAACTAGTAATCCATAGATAACTATTTCCTTTTTAATTTTAGTGTATTAATGAGTAGTTCTAATCTTCACAAGAAGATGTGACAGCTTTGCTGCTCATTAAGTGTCTCATTAGTAGGCTCTGAAAAAGTAGGATTCTAAACAACCAAAATTAGAAAATATTAATAGACAATTCTGAAACCTTTAAAATGCATGCTCTGATGTTCATAATCATAGCTAGTGTGTCCATCATTATTTATTTATAGACCTTGTTAGTAAAGATCTAGTAGAAACACTTATTAAGGAAATTGGAACAGTTTCTCTGCAAGTGAATTAATCAATGTCTTATTCTGTGTGGTCTACTTTAAATGGTAAAATTATTAGGGTTTAAAATGTGCCTTAATATTGTAAAGTTCATCAAGTGAAATATAAGACATTCTCAGAATTAATTTTAATTAATTGCTCTATTCACAACTAACCTAGACAAAATTATGAAGCAGACAGTATGTATACCAACCTGCTTTCTACCCAATATAGTTATAGGTTCAAGGGCCTCTTTTCATTGTTTTATTTTATTTTTAACTAACTCCATTCTTATTTGTCCAAGTTGTTTATGTTTCCAACAGTGCAATTGCCTTAGAAACATTTTGTGGTCCAGTCTATCAGACAAAAACCACATCCACAAATCTAGCCAGAATGATCCCCCCTCTACCTTGAGCTGCCTCTGAAACTGTTTTACGACCACCATGCCCTTAAAAGTATTATTGTTTAAAAGCAATGATTTGCATGGCATGCTCTTCAGATTCTAAAGGCACACTGCTTTTCTTTTTGAGGATCCACCTTAACCTTACATTTTACATAAAAGAGTAAAATACTAATTTTAAGTACAGTGTGCAAAGTTAAGAATATATATTGTAATTCCTAGAACAAACACTTAAAAAGTAATTCAGGAAGGTATGGCCAAAATGCCAATAACTAAATTAAAAATGGAATTTTAAAAAGTATTTGATTAATCAAAAACTGAAAGGAAGAGCAGAGGAACCCAAACAGAGGTGACAAAGAGAAAACAAAGAAAGAATTGATAGAATAAATCCAACAAAACCAATAATTACATTAAATGTTAATGGACTACATGTGCCAATTAATAGAACTAAATTGTCAAATAGGATGTTTTTTTAAAAAAGCAAAGCCCAACTAAATGCTGGCTCTTGCATACATGAACTTTAAAAATAAAGAACAGATGCACTTAAAGTAAATAGATGGGAAACATACCAGGCCAACAGTGAGCATGAAAAGCCTGAGGTAATGTTTTATTAACATCAGACAAAATATGTTTCAAGACAAAGTATATCCTGTCTATGACCTGAGTGATAATGAAAATACAGTCTATAAAATATGTGGGATGCAAACGAAGCCATGCATATAGGGAAATGTTTAACTTTAAGTGCTTATATTAGAAAATGGAAAAGATTTGAATCTAATGGCTTAAACTTCCACTAGAAGAAACTAGAAAAAGAATAGTAAACCAAGAATAAAAAGAAGGTGAAAAAAAAAAACAAAAGTAAGGGTAGAAATCAAAGAAACAGGAAACTGACAACTGAGAAAACTTAAAATGCCAAAAATTGAAAAGATCAACAAAGTTTATCAACCCCTGGCTATACTGATCCAGAAAAATACAGAGAAAATGCAAATTACCAATATCAGTTTTGAAAGAAGTGTTGTCACTACAGATCTAAAAGACATTAAAAGGACGGACAATAAGGAAATAATCTGAATAAACGAATGCCAACAATTTGGACTACCTGATAATAATATCTACCGTGAGAAGCTGTTGAAAAAGAATAATGTTTACAAAGAGAATGTATATAAAATGCTTAGATTACATTGGTGCCAACAATAAGCCAGGCTTTATATATCTCATACAGGCTTATAACTCCATGGGCAGGAATGACTTGCTTAATAGATAAGAAAACAGGAGCTTAAAAATAATAACTTTTAAGGTTTACACAGACAATAAAGAAAAGAGTTTTTGTTTCAACCCACTGTCTACTTGGCTCTAAAGCCTATACCTATTAAATGATATAACATGATGTTATAGTAATAGATATATTTTTACCTTAGTTGATGCTTATAAAAAGCTATATCTAAATATTATCCTCTGTTTTCTTATCACCACTAATCTTCTAGATGTGAGAATTGTATATTTTGAAAATATTAGTTGAATTTTCCTTTTAAATTTAAAAAATATAGGATAATAATTTGTACTCTAAAAATTCTTAAATTACAGGTGATTTTAAGTAGTATGAACATTATATAAAATAACCATAATCACAATAATTTCTCTAGGTCAGGAAGCAGATTTTATACAACTTAATACTTGCCATAGGAACAAATTCAGTGCCATCCAAATATTTTTAACCAAATCATTTTTAAATTGTTGTTAAATGCTATATCAATACCCCAAAGTATAGAATATAAATTTAATTTATAAATTTGTATACAAATTAAATGGACTTAGACTAACAATAAAACAAAATTATTATCAAATAAATCATGCTGAAAATGCAATTAATTACTTAGTTAAATTAAATTTTTAAAGCATCAACAAAAATCATCTGGGCTCAGATTTCTCATTATCAAGATGCTAAATGACAGTGGAGCAAAGTTTCCAATTTCTACGTGAAATTATAACATAACCTTATTTCTATGCCATGGCAAATTATAAATCAAATGTGAATCCAAATCAAAGATATTTACAGATATTCAAGAACTTAAAACATTAATTCACTATTCTTTCCAGGATATCCAGTTAAAAATGTACACTTAAATAAGAGTGGAAAATAAGAAGGAAGACTTGGGATATGAAAAACAGTGAGCTCTCCCAGGATTCCAATAGAATGAAGTGCCGAGATGACAGTTGTGCAGCAAGTCTAGGAAATAACCAGTCCAAATTAGAAGAGGAAGTCAGTGGGCTCCAAGAAGAAATTCCTCATAAAGAATGCCACAAAAAACAACACAAAAATACATTTTATGGAAAACTCATGGTTCAAATATGAAGCAAATTACAATGTGGCATGACTTACAGCAATTTATGAAGGGTTAGAAAAACTAATCCAGTTGACCTTAATTTTGCTAATATTCTTTTTCTAACAATGAAAACTTAACAGTGGACCTTTAGGAAGAGAATTCCAGCACACCCCTTGATTCTGAAACTAAAAATATTAAAATAATAAAATTTATGTAGAATCAATGTATAAAAAATCCTGAGATATTTATTTATATATAGATAACACATGAAAAATTTACATGGATAAGGATTAGGTAAAGCATAGGGTATTTACCTCAAATCAACCTATAGATTAACAAAGACCCCATTATGCTTGCAGAAGCAAAGTATTTACCTCAAGTCAACCTATAGATTAACAATGAAAGACCCCATTATGCTTGCAGAACCAAATATAAATATTATCAATAATAATAATGTGAAAGTAAAATTATAGATGGCAAAATTAGAAGAGGAATGGTAAGGGTGCTAATAACCATGTCTTATATTAGTGCAAAACCAAGAAGAGTCACTGTCTGAATTTGATGGAATAATAAATGTAAGTTGATAAATAATGCTTACAGTTATAAAAGGAACTAATAAAAGATAATTAATAATACCAAGGACAATGATTGAGAGAGCAGGAAGGGACTGAAAAATATGAGTTAAAATACTTATCTTTCATAGTAGAGGCAATAGAGTTGATATTTCCAAAGTTGATATTTCAAGAAATACCTTATTATTTAGATGCATGGGATTATCCACCAAAAGATCTAATAATAACAGTTGAAAAATGATAGTTTCTGACAAGGGAGTATAAAGGATGGAGCTTTTCATTATAAGCTTTTCTGTACTACTGGAATTTTTAGCATACCCATACTGTTTTGATAAAAACAAATAATTTTAAAGAAAACATAAAACAAAGAGAAAGAGTATTTCATAGATAACAGCATATAATCTTGACTAACAAATGAATAATCAATATATTGCCATTGACATGAGCAAAAAAGCCTATAAAGCCAAGAATAGAATGAATTTCTTAAAGAAGTAGACAATGGCTGTAATTCATGTAAATTATTCTATATGCAATTTCATTAGCAATAAAATAAAATTGATACAGCAAGAATAATTTTATTTCTAAAAGTTCTGCAGGCAAAACTCTTATATAAGCTAAAAGAAAAGTAGAGTCAAAATACTGCTGAGCAGTTGTGGTGCTAAGTCACTCCCGAAAAGATCCACGTCATCAGTGAATCAAGTACTTCAATAAAATTCTTAAAAGCATAAGAATGTATAACTGTATTCCAATAATGTGAAATATAAATAATGAAAAGTCTCCACCAGAACAGTCTGCAACAGAATTTCTGATCCATTCACAATGCTTTCATTAAAGTTTGGCTGTCACCAATTAAGATAATAGAGAAAATTTCTCCTTCAAAGATAAGATCTTAGGATCCATAGGCCTTTCTCTCTACTTGCAATCTTTTACTTTATGTCACCTAAAAGCCCAGACTTTTTTAACAGTTTTAGAAATCTCAGACCTCAAACTACGTAAGGAGAATGTAATTTAAAAGTTCACAATTTTATATTACTCAATGAGCTTAAATCCTGAAAACACCAATTGTCTTTCAGTCTTCTCAGCTTCAACCCTTCTCCAGGTAAACTGGATTCACCTGTGAACATATCCTTTGACTCATCAGGTGGGTGCTTATCAGGACACACTTACTTCCACCTATGTCCTAAGAGTATGTACTCTATTTCTGACCACAACCTTGAAAAGTAAGTATTTTCTGTCTGTACTCCATATCTGCAACTTGATTTCAGGAAAAATCTACTATTCTCACACAGCCATCTAGGGGCTATTCAATATCTTATGGTAAGTAGTGTGGTCCAAAGAATCTTTTTGCTCTGAAATGCATTCAAGTAGATTCTCTTATGTCAGTGACTACAGAATTGCAGGACCAAGTAGGTTATGCTGCTTGTGCTAAGACTGGGAAATGGAACAGGCAATCTTTATGGGTATGTATTTTTTCATAGTCTTAAGTAGCCAGGCATTATTAAAATTACTAGAAGGAGGCAATAGTAGGAGATCATTATAGTCAATTGGAGCATTGTATTAAAAAGAGTGGTAGTGCATGGTAATGCAAACAGACAGTCACTTCTCTTAAACCACTATTAGTATAGCACAATTGCAAAGCTCCAACAAGAAACAGAATACAGAAATCTCAGAAAACCTGCAAAACACAGGCAATACTAGTAACAATATCAACAAAGAATGAAATGTATTGAGTACTTATTATGTGTCAGATACTTTACCTATATTTACATTTACCTATATTATCTTATTTAAATCTCAAAAATTCCTATACACTATGTGCTTTTACAACCCTCATTTCGTAGATGAGGAAACAGAAACTTAAAAAGGATATCTAACTTGCCCCTATCTAGCAAGTGGTAGGACAGCAATTTAAACCCAGACAGTAGAATTCCAAATCTGATATGATTAAGCAGTCTGCTACATAGTTCAAGACAAAGATTCACATATAAAGAGTAGATAACAGATTTTACTGGAGCTGAGCTAAAAGATATGTATTAGGTATCAATGAAAAAGGGTAACTAATGGTTTTATAAAGGAAAATAAGAAAAAGGGGGATTAACAATCTGTTGAACTAGTACTAAGTGGAATTTAAAGGTGCCTTATTTTCATTACTCTAGGAGGTGGATCAAAAAAGATCTTGCTGTGATTTATGTCAAAGAGTGTTCTGCCTATGTTTTCCTCTAAGAGTTTTATAGTGTCCGGCCTTACATTTATGTTTTTAATCCATTTTGAATTTATTTTTGTGCATGGTGTTAGGGAGTATTCTAATTTCATTCATTCACATGTAGCTGTTCAGTTTTCCCAGCATCACTTATTGAAGAGACTGTCTTTTCTCCATTGTATATTCTTGCCTCCTTTGTCATAGATTAGGTGATCACAGGTACATGGAAACAACCTAAGTATCCATCAACAGAGGAATGGATAAAGAAGATGTGATATAGCAGAGGGAGGAACACTCCCAAACTCATTGTACGAGGCCACCATCACCCTGATACCAAAACCAGACAAAGATGTCACAAAGAAAGAAACCTACAGGCCAATATCACTGATGAACATAGATGCAAAAATTCTCAACAAAATACTAGCAAACAGAATCCAACAGCACATTAAAAGGATCATACACCATGATCAAGTGGGGTTTATTCCAGGAATGCAAGGATTCTTCAATATATGCAAATCTATCAATGTGATAAACCATATTAACAAATTGAAGGAGAAAAACCATATGATCATCTCAATAGATGCAGAGAAAGCTTTTGACAAAATTCAACACCAATTTATGATAAAAACCCTGCAGAAAGTAGGCATAGAGGGAACTTTCCTCAACATAATAAAGGCCATATATGACAAGCCCACAGCCAACATCATCCTCAATGGTGAAATACTGAAAGCATTTCCACTAAGATCAGGAACAAGACAAGGTTGCCCACTCTCACCACTCTTATTCAACATAGTTTTGGAAGTTTTAGCCACAGCAATCAGAGAAGAAAAGGAAATAAAAGGAATCCAAATTGGAAAAGAAGAAGTAAAGCTGTCACCATTTGCAGAAGACATGATACTATACATAGAGAATCCTAAAGATGCTACCAGAAAACTACTAGAGCTAATCGATGAATTTGGTAAAGTAGCAGGATACAAAATTAATGCACAGAAATCTCTGGCATTCCTATATACTAATGATGAAAAATCTGAAAGTGAAATCAAGAAAACACTCCCATTTACCATTGCAACAAAAGAATAAAATATCTAGGAATAAACCCACCTAAGGAGACCAAAGACCTGTATGCAGAAAATTATAAGACACTGATGAAAGAAATTAAAGATGATACAAATAGATGGAGAGATATACCATGTTCTTGGATTGGAAGAATCAACATTGTGAAAATGACTCTACTACCCAAAGCAATCTACAGATTCAATGCAATCCCTATGAAACTACCACTGTCATTTTTCACAGAACTAGAACAAAAAATTTCACAATTTGTATGGAAACACAAAAGACCCCGAATAGCCAAAGCAATCTTGAGAACGAAAAATGGAGCTGGAGGAATCAGGCTTCCTGACTTCAGACTATACTACAAAGCTACAGTAATCAAGATAGTATGGTACTGGCACAAAAACAGAAATATAGATCAATGGAACAGGATAGAAAGCCCAGAGATAAACCCACGCACATATGGTCACCTTATCTTTGACAAAGGAGGCAGAAATGTACAGTGGAGAAAGGACAGCCTATTCAATAAGTGGTGCTGGGAAAACTGGACAGCTACATGTAAAAGTATGAGATTAGATCACTCCCTAACACCATACACAAAAATAAGCTCAAAATGGATTAAAGACCTAAATGTAAGGCCAGAAACTATCAAACTCTTAGAGGAAAACATAGGCAGAACACTCTATGACATAAATCACAGCAAGGTCCTTTTTGATCCACCTCCTAAAGAAATGGAAATAAAAACAAAAGTAAACAAATGGGACCTAATGAAACTTAAAAGCTTTTGCGCAGCAAAGGAAACCATAAAGAAGATCAAAAGACAACCCTCAGAATGGGAGAAAATATTTGCAAATGAAGCAACTGACAAAGGATTAATCTCCAAAATTTATAAGCAGCTCATGCAGCTTAATAACAAAAAAACAAACAACCCAATCCAAAAATGGGCAGAAGACCTAAATAGACATTTCTCCAAAGAAGATATACAGACTGCCAACAAACACATGAAAGAATGCTCAACATCATTAATCATTAGAGAAATGCAAATCAAAACTACAATGAGATATCATCTCACACCAGTCAGAATGGCCATCATCAAAAAATCTACAAACAATAAATGCTGGAGAGGGTGTGGAGAAAAGGGAACACTCTTGCACTGCTGGTGGGAATGTGAATTGGTTCAGCCACTATGGAGAACAGTATGGAGGTTCCTTAAAAAACTACAAATAGAACTACCATATGACCCAGCAATCCCACTACTGGGCATATACCCTGAGAAAACCAAAATTCAAAAAGAGTCATGTACCAAAATGTTCATTGAAGCTCTATATACAATAGCCCGGAGATGGAAACAACCTAAGTGCCCATCATCAGATGAATGGATAAAGAAGGTGTGGCATATATATACAATGGAATATTACTCAGCCATAAAAAGAAACGAAATTGAGCTATTTGTAATGAGGTGGATAGACCTAGAGTCTGTCATACAGAGTGAAGTAAGTCAGAAAGAAAAAGACAAATACCGTATGCTAACACATATATATGGAATTTAAGAAGAAAAAAAATGTCATGAAGAACCTAGGGGTAAGACAGGAATAAAGACACAGACCTACTGGAGAATGGACTTGAGGATATGGGGAGGGGGAAGGGTGAGCTGTGACAGGGCGAGAGAGAGTCATGGACATATACACACTAACAAATGTAAGGTAGATAGCTAGTGGGAAGCAGCTGCATGGCACAGGGATATCGGCTCCATGCTTTGTGACCACCTGGAGGGGTGGGATAGGGAGGGTGGGAGGGAGGGAGACACAAGAGGGAAGAGATATGGGAACATATGTATATGTATAACTGATTCACTTTGTTATAAAGCAGAAACTAACACACCATTGTAAAGCAATTATACCCCAATAAAGATGTTAAAAAAAAAAAAAGATGTGGTACATATATACAATGGAATATTACTCAGCCATAACAAAGAACAAAATAATATCATTTGCAGCAACATGGATGGACCTGGAGATTGTCATACTGCATGAAGTAAGTCAGACACAGAAAGACAAATATCATATGATATCACTTATATGTGGAATCTAAGAAAAAGGGTAAAAATGAACTTATTTACAAAATAAAAGTAGATTCATGGATGTAGAAAACAAACTTATGGTTACCAAGGGATAAAGGGGGAGAGGGATAAATTGGGAGATTGGGACTGACATATACACACTACAATATATAAAATAGATAACTAATAAGAACCTGCTGTATAGCACAGGAAACTCTACTCAATACTCTGTAATGGCCTATATGGGAAAAGAATCTAAAAATAAGAATAGTGGATATATGTATATGTGTAACTGATTCACTTTGCTGTACAGCTGAAACTAACACAACATTGTAAATCAACTATATTCCAAGAAAAATTTAAAAAATTGAAATTAAAAAGAAATTTTAAAAAGAGATTTTAAAAACATTTAAATAAAGGTGGCTTAACCTCTTTTGGAAATATCCCTCAAAACTCAAGACTGATATAGGACATAATAGGCATAAACCATAATTAACAAAATATGAGAAAGGCAAAGCTAAGGGTGAACATATTTTAAGAGTTTATTTGTAAGCAATTTTAATTTAATTAATTCAATTAATTTAATTTAATGAGTATATTTTAATAAAACAAGCTAAACTTTCATGGCTTGTCACCTTCATATTTAAAAACAAGTTTTTAACTCTCTTTTTCTCTGAGTTGGCTCAGGTTTTCAAAATTTCTCTCAGATAGAGCCATTCAGCACAGTGCAATTGCTACATGTAATATAATATAACAAGACTGTCCATTAACGTGTTCTCTAAAATACCCTTAAGTAACTGACTTAATACAATATTTAGAATGGTGCAGTCAGGTGGGAAATCTTGCTCTTAACTATACTAACTGCTGAGCACAGATTATAGCAGTTTCCCTCCAGCCTTTTATCCCAGAGCTTCCAGCATCAATTTGTTCCTCCTAGAATCAAGTGCTCCAAATCAAAAGTTTTTAAAACAATGTTTTCTTCTTTAGAGCACAGATTTTAAAATAGAATAAAGAGGATTCTACTGCGTACTTTACTGTTTTCTTCCTGTCTCCACAAAAATGTTCATTACACTCAGTCCCCATTAACTGTTCAACTACAAATGTTATACAAAACTTTAAAATTAACATAGTTGATGTGGATTCATTATTTCAGAAGAGGTTTTTCTAAATGTTACTCTTCCAAGCCTCACTTTTTTCTTTATCTAGTCAAAGTACAAATGTACAATCCACTGTTAAACTACATTTCTCTAGCCATGGAACATAAATGTTTGTTTCTCTCAGACATTATCTATCATTTACAACAGAATCTCAAGCTCTTTGGACATATTAAAATTTGAAAGTATTTAAATTATAAATTCCATAATTCTTCATCTTGAATTCTAGACTTACTGAAGCTTTGTTAACAAGTGTTATATTTATTAACAATGTTATATTTATTAATATTATATGATAACATTTATGTGTATATACATATATAAAATAAGTTACCAAGATATTATATTCTGACTTTAAACGTAGACTCATTAACTGTAAGATAATATATTTTGGTTTTCAAATAAAAAAGTAAGCGATACTAAATGAGACTTAAAGGAAATTGTATTCTTATTATTTTTAACAATATGTGTATGAAAATATCAAATTCAGATCCAAAGTCAGATCAATGAAGTCATCACTTATTCATTCTTCAGCTGATCTAGTGCCAATCCTTGTACTAAGTGCTGGAGACAGAAATATGAATTAGATATATTCCTTCTAGTAGAATAAACACACAAAAACAGATCTCTGTAATATAATGTCTTATTGCAGCAGTAGGGAATGCAAAGGTGTTTTGGAAGCATCAAAGAGTACAACTATATCTGGTTGGGTGCGAAACGAAGGAATAGTGGCAAGAAGACTTCTTGGAGATGACTCGTGGGTTGAGACTTTAAATAGAAATATGAGTTAGATTACTCAAGAGTAAGAGTTAAGAGCATTCTAGGCAGAGACACCAGAATTAATAAAGATATAGAGGTAAGAAATAGCATGGTATGTGTGATAAACTGTGAGTCATTCAGGGACCTGAAGAGAAAAACAAATGTCAGGAATTGGTTTAGATTTGAAACTCGAAGACAGGCCAAAGACAAATCATTAAATGCATAGTGAGACATATGAACTGCCTTGGACTTTAAATAAGTTTTATCCTGCTCTTCCTTTCTCCTGGGACTCCAATTACATGTTTGACAGACTCCCTGGAATTATCCCAAAAGTCACTGAGATTATACATTTGTTAGTTTTCTTCTCTCCCTAGGCTTCGTTTTCCATACTCTCTATATCAACATATTCAAGTTCACTGATATTCTCTTCTGCAGTGTCTCACCTGCTATAATGCCAATCCAGTGAATTATTTTCATATTTTATTTTTTACCTCTAAAATTTCCACTTACTTCATTTTATAACTTCCATATCTCTTCTCATTATGTACATGTTTTCTGTTTTTACTTTTTTAACCATTTTTTATATTGAAGTATAGTTAATTTACAGTATTACATTGGTTTCAGGTGCACAACATACTGATTCGAAATTTTTACAGATTATAAATGTTGGACAGAGAAAGACAAATAGTGTATTTTTCACTTACATGTAAAATCTAAAAAAGAAAACAAGTGAGTGAATGTAACAAAATGGAAACAGACTCACAGATACAGAGAACAAACTAGTGGTTACCAGTGGAGAGGGGGTGGGGGAGGGGCAAGATAGGGGGAGACGATTAAGAGGTACAAACTAATAGGTATAAAATAAATAAAATATAAGGAGGTAATGTACAGCACAGGGAATATAGCCAAAATTTTGTTTATGTTTTCTTTTAAATCCTTAAGTATATTTATAATATCCATAAGAAACATTTAATGTCACTTGTCAATTTCATCATTTCCATCATTATTGTGTATATTGCTATAGACTGATTTTTCCCCTAGCTATGGTCACAATTTCCTTCCTCATAAGTCTGGTAATTTTTGATTCATTGATAGATATTGTGTGTGTGTGTTTCACATTGTTGGACATTAGATTTTGGTATAACAGGCAGTTAACTTTCTTGATA
This sequence comes from Leucopleurus acutus, assembly GCF_964270905.1. Lineage (NCBI taxonomy): Eukaryota > Metazoa > Chordata > Mammalia > Artiodactyla > Delphinidae > Leucopleurus > Leucopleurus acutus. The sequence continues at coordinate 24,972,598 of NC_139159.1, read as the reverse complement.
CTTTTGAAGTTTGTTTTCAAGTTCTGAGGAGTGGATATAAAATACTTCTCAATGAGGGTTCTACAAGAAAATTAAACCCTAGTGCCTAAGGCAACATTGTACATAATGAATTAATTTATAGCTAATGTCTTTAGAATGGTATTGTATAAACCTTGAAAGAAACAAGAAAATAGTTATTCAAATTATTTTCCATAGAATGTCAGTTGAGAAATACTGACAATTTAGCTGCACTACTAAGGCATGACCCTTCCGAAGTCTCTCTGAAGGCCCAGGTGTTCAAGAAAGACTCTTTATTCTAACTGATTAAAACTCAAATGTCTCCCAACTGTGTGTGAATTCTGGAACTTTTCAACTTACAGCTTCCTAGCTATTTGTTGCCTGGCCTCCAGTAGTTTCTTCATACATATGCACAACTTAGTATTTAGCAACAAACTCAAGGGGATTCCTAAACAAATTTCTAACATTCTTTCTCCAAGCAGCTACTACCTCCTTGTTATTCAGCTCCACAAATTCAAGATGCCTCAAGCTTCCTGGACAATTCTGTCTGCTCAACTCAATGATACCACTGTCCTCTGTTCAAAATACCCCTCTCCACACTGTAGTCCAGAAAGTGCCTGGCAGAAAGCTGGGATGACTGTAGGCTCATCTTGTTTGTTTCCCCTTTTTCAGTATTGTGCCAACTGTTTGACCAATGTCCAAAAATTGTTGCAGCATATATATTGTCCAGTATATATTTTGTAATTATTTATGGAAGGAAGGTATGTCCAGTCTCAGAGTGAAAGCTTTATGTTGGACCTTAAATTATAGTTGATGGAGAGCCAATAAAGGATTTTAATCAGAAGACTGACATGGTTGGCATTAGCTTTGTAGCTCAAATGACTCTAGCAGTCCTATGGAAGGAGAACATGAAAAAGTTAGACTGATGAAAGGGAGAAGCTCATAAATGTTTAAGATTGAAACTATCAGGATGAGACAGTTTATTATTTTTTTTAAAGTGAGAGAAAGGAGTTAGAGATACCTCTAAGAACTCAAGCTTGGGTGTCTGAGTGCCATCAACTTATATGAGGAAGGGGACCTAGTTTACGCAATTTTGTTGTTTATATTGCCTTTGAGGCATCTTTAGAACATCCAAATGGAGATAACCTTTGAAGACTTGCATATGCAAACTTGAAACTCCGGGAAAAGATTCTGGTTGGAAGAAATAAAATCAAGAGTAATGAGCACAAAGAATATAGCTGAAACTACAGAGGAAATACTATTGTTCAGGAAGAACATATGGAACCCTAAGACAACTGGAATAAAATATAAAACACTAACATTTAAGGATCAAAGGGATAAAGTAGAGATGGAGAAGTCCTCAGAAATGAAGAGAACCAGGAGACTGCAGAGTTGTCAAGTCAACGTAGTAAAGACTTCCAGAAGGAGGAATTAAACTATGGTTTCAAATGAGAGTTCTAGCAAAAGAAAAGCTAAAAGAATGGCCATTGGCTTAGGCAATTGAAGAAACAAAAAGCCTTTCACTCAGTAGGTAAGTGTAGGTGAAAGCCAAATGCCAACAAGTAGAGAACATGAAGAGGAATAGATAGCAAGTATAGATTACTCTTTTAAAGGGTGAAAGGAAGAGGATTGACTAAATTGAAGCTAAGGAAAAATATGTATGGGTCAGGAGAGAATACCTTTAGTATATGAGACTTGAATTCTTGAAAGCTGAAGAGAAGAACTTAAAAATACAGGAGAGAGGGAAAAACAAATGGATTAAGGTCCCAGAAGAGAGAGGGCAAGATGAAGTCAAGAACACAGAAGGACTGGTTAGCCTTGATGAAGAGTCTTGACCTCCACTGGTATCAGAGGAAAGAACACAGGAACCAGCATCCAAGCCCACAGAGAAGGCTTGTTCTGAGCAAGGGTTCCTACCTGGTTTTCAGAGCAGTGACAAGACCTTGATCTGAGGATGGATTGCCATAGAGTTTGGGAAGAGAGAGCAAGGGTGTCAGAAACTGAGTGCAAGGGCCTTACTCTGAGAGATGGCTTTCACCTAGAGCCTTTAGCAGTGACAAAGACCCTGTTTAGGGAATGGTCACTGAAGGTCTTGTTATCAATGTGAGCTGCCACATAACATTCAGAGAATTTACATGAGAGGAGATACAAATAAGAATGTTAATTATAATGATGATGATTAAAATATATCCCCTGATATATCCCCCCAGGTACTCCCTTCAGAACTGTATTCCCCTGGCTGCTGGGAGTGCAGCTGGCTGACAACACTTGCAGCAAGGTAATCTCAGCTGAAGAGAGTTGCCTTCCCCAAGGTCATGATTCTTTCCCCTCTACAGTTTGCACCCCATGACTGGTCAATGCAAGGATATAGAAATCCAGCCTCTGTTCCTCAACCTGGGGTAAGGCTAAAGAGCCATCCCAGTTTCAGTTCCCTAAAGAGTCAGCTGAGGCCTTGGTTGTTGTTGACTAGCAGTCCAACTTCTCTCTGTGTCCACTCCCACTTCCCCCCCTTTCTCCACACATAGGTTTGTCACCCAAAATACAGGACACTCAATTAAATTTGAATTTCAGATAATTATGTTCCAAGTACTTCATTTTTAATTAAAAAGTATTCATTGCTTGCCAGAAATTTAAATTTAACTGGGCATCCTATATTTTTACTTGCTAAATCTGGCAACCTTATCCACACATGTTAATTCCGAGAGCAGTTCCTAGTAAACTTCCTTCACAATAATTCCATCTCAGAGTTGGCCTCCCAGGGAATACGACTTGCAATAGTCAGTGAATTCTGGAGCTAACTGCCTGCTGGATGGCTGGCAGAGTGGAACCTGTGTCTGGGGATAGGTAGAATATAAACAGTTCCCAGAAGCATAGAAAGACAAATATGAAAACCTTGACTAGTGGTGAACTGGGATGGTCTGTGGTGGAAGGAGATGTACTAGCATATGGAATTCACCAGGAGTTTGAGAAATATTAGGGAAATAGTACAATTGTAATGATAATGGAATTGGGTGGTTATTGTTGGAGATAATGCTTTAGAAGAAAAGATAATAAATAACTGAGAGAGATTAAATAACACTTAAAGGCTAAGGGTACAAGACAGAGGATTTCAAGGAGACCAGGGAAATACTTGGTGGCAAGTTGACCCCTTCTACCATGGGAAGGGCAACGATTTATTTGGTCTGCTATAGGCATAGATTAAGATACAGGTTTCCCTTTCCTTCCCATAGGGCCTTAGCCTGTACCATTATCTAGTAACTTAAAGAGTATTTAATCCATCAACATGAATCCCACACAAAATCACATCAGACCAACGGGGGTGCAGCAGTAAGCACATGAACTTGGGATTCAGGTGTCCTCTCATATACTGCACCACCTAGAACCTCCAACCTGATAGAGCAAAGAAAAGCCTACTGAGGGTATAGCTATAGCACCATGTCAGAGAACATATCCTATAAGAACAAGGCACCCTTCTCCAGAACACAAGATGCACATACCCATACACATCTACATACATATAATGACACTGTGTTCCCAAGAGATAAATGCATGGCTCTGAGGACCAAGGGGTAAAAAGGAGATAGTCTCACTTATATCCCTCCCAGGGAGCCACTTGGGGATTTTTTGCTTCCTGCCACACAATTCTGAGCTCTATGGGTTGAGAAGTCCTGACTCCTAAAGGAGAAATTCTTCTACCAGGGGAAATGACACAAATCTCATTGAACTTTAAGCTATGGCCATCTGCTTAGTACCGTATTCTTCATAAGACAAAGGACAAACAGGCAAGAAGTCACCAAGTTACAGAGGTAACTGAACTTGATCATTAGGAAGAGGAAATTACTATTATATAATGGAGGCATTGGCACACAGGTGAGCTGCTTAGACATTGCTTATTACTCCCTTGTCCAATTTAGATGATAAATGGACAAGTACAGAAGCCATGACCTAAGGAGAGCATAATGACTAGGTACTTGAGTATACTCACTAAGAAGTAGTGTGGCAGGACAAGAAAAAAATAAAAAGACAAAAGAATAATAGAGGAGAGTCATATAGAGGTCAGAACAAGCTTTCTCTAAATTCAGAGTATATAGATTTCTCCCATAATCTTCTCCTAATTTTCCAAGAATAATGATCTATTATCATTGAAAAAATTACTGCATTGTAGAGAATGCAAATTAGTGTTTATTGAGAACCTACTATATGCCAAACAGTTTTCTTATGTTATTTTACATTAATTCTTATAAAAACCCTATAAATTGTCTTACTCTCCACAGATTAGGAAATTGAGTTTTGAGAAGTGAATAGTGAAAGGTATTTCTATTACAGTATGTCCACGTGGAAAACTAATAGAACCTACAGGCTTCAGACAGATTGAATAGGACCAAGGAGATTGAAAACAGTGCTGAGATGGCCAAGTATAAATGCTTGAAAGTAGTACTCTGCAATAGAACTTTCTGGGATGATGGGAATGTTCAATATCTATGACTGTTCTGTCCAACATGGTAGCCACTAACCACAAGTGGCTATAAATTAAAATGTGGCTAATGCAAATGAGGAATTTTCTAATTTTATTTAAATTTAATTTGTTTAAATTTGACTTTAAATATCCATTTGTATTGGGTAGTACAGTGCTAAAGAATCCCTGGAACTTCTCTGTTCTTCTAATAAAATATACCCAAGGGTTAAGATGGTTGTTATAAGAAATCAATGCAACTCTGAATTTCCAGAACAAGATTTCTAGTTCACTGACCATACTTTTCCTCTCCCTCAAGCAGTAACAAAATTGGACTCATGGCATTCCAAGCTCTAATTCTTAAATAGAGCAAATGTATCATAGATATTAATTAAAGACTTTTAGCAGCCACTGCTAATTTCAGAGCGACCTTATTATTTAGAAGCACTCTGAGCTACTTTTTCATTATTCACAACTTCTTAGCTGGATAAACTCTAACTTTCTCAAAAATAATGTGGTGATATATTAAGTTAAACAGCTGTTTTCTATCTTTTGTTGTTGTTTTTATGCCTGATTTTGTTGGGAGGGGCTGGTTTTGTTGTGTTTTGTTTTTCACCATCTAATTAATTTTTAAATGTCTCCAGTTTACTGTTTACTGTCTGTGCAACCTCCTTCTCTAGAGATTTAGACCAAATAGATTTTTCCTGATTAGGTTGCTCATAATTATTTTTTGAGCTTCCAATTAAGCATCATCTGGCAATCTGGCAATTTTGTGAAAAGATTAAGGCAGGCTGTGTTTCAATTCTGCCTTTCAATGTTTAACTTTCATTAAAGAGAATCTATTTTGAGGCCACTGCTGAACTGAGACCTCCAAATATTTCATAAGTTTTGACACCTTGCCAAACCTACAAAAATCTATACTCTGCTTAAAAGGATTTTTTAAATCAAATCCTATGACAGATCATTTACCAAATTGAGTATCTTTAACTAATTTTCTGGCTTCTCTCATTCAATCTAATGAGTCACACTGAAATCCTTAAATTCACGTGATTCCACAACTTCCACAAATATTTTGCAATTAACACTATTTTCTACAGGGAAACTATGAGGTGAGAGAAATACCTCTTTGAGAGTGTTAACACGGTACCTATCCCTGTCTTCATATACGTACTCACTTTCATCACCTGCTTCTTTGCTGAGATGAAAAAGGAGTTGCAGATTTTTAAAACCCAGAGTGGACTAGACATTAAAAAAATACTTTGTCATATAGAAACAACAAACTTTTACCCTCAAGTTCTTATGGCTTTCAAGTAACTGGCTAGATGTTGGAGGCCACACAAAGAGGATCTAGCAAATATTAAACTTTCTAAAGTCAAAAAGCCAGAGTTTGAATACTGATTTTATTATTGAGCATTAGAAATTATTTAACATATATGTACCTCTGTTTCTTCAGCTATAAAATTGGGATAATAATAATACCTCCCTCATAATGTTGTTCTGAAAATTAAATAAGTTAATCTTGTAAAGCACTTAAAATAGTGCCTGGCATAAAGGAACCTAGCCTAAGTTAATATAAGTGCATAGAATCATAGTATACAAATGTTGAATAGAACTCTAGATATTATTAATTTTATGTGTATATTTAACACTTGCATGATCTTAGAAACACTTTTTACACATACCTTTGAGACTTTAGATTCTAGAAACAGCAATAAAATTTTAAATATTCATTACAATTTGATATAAACAGAATTCACAGAAAAGGGGTTTTCATTCAATTTGGAGATTGGAGTTGTGATATTTATGTAATTGATGTAGATAAGAACTTTGTATTTCTGATGGAAATTATGCCTGCAATTCTCATAGTGATAAGAGTTATGGACAGCAATGTATCTATGGATACTACATTATTCATTTTGAGCAGATCTGCTTATTCAATCAGCCACTGTTCCTTGATCACCTCCATTTCACCTTTTTAAATTTTTTTCATCTCTATTGCTAAGTATGGGCGGTAACATTATCAACAAAATAGCTCTCATGACATTTACTCTAGTAAAGGATAAAGACATTAATCAAAAAAAAATCACACAAATGTGAAACTTCAACTGATTTATATAATTTTTTTGAGCATATTAATTGAAGAATGTGATATAGTCAAAGAGATTAGAAAATTTTCCCTAGAGAAGAGAGAACTGGACTGATGCCTAAAGGTGAAAGGAAGTTAACCAAATGAATAAATGAAAGACCATTCCTAGAAAGGGAACAGCATGAGCTAAGTCTCATGGAATGAAGTAAAGAGAATAAGGTAAATGAGATCATCCACAAACTTGGAATGGTAGGTAGAGAACAGACCATACTGTGATATAAGGCCATGTTAAGGAGTTTTACCACACCATACAGCCAAATAAAATCCATTGGATCCTATCAGGAGGTGAGGAGGAGACAAACATGATCAAGTTTGACTTTACACCAGATTAGTAGGCCTACAATGAGAAGATAGGGAGAGAAGGAGGCAAGAGTTAAGTAAATCAGTTGGGAGGCTATTTAAACATGTATCTTAGTCTACCAGATGATTAGTGGAGATGGAAAGAGGTATAAATTCAAGAGATATTCAGGGATCTTGATGATTCACTGGATGTGGGAGATGAGGAAGAAGAGATATCAAAGATAATTTCTAAATTTTTGACTTGTATAAATAGACCAGATTTAGGGAGGGAAAACCATGAATTTTCTTTTTTTTGGGGGTGCGGGTGGATATACTGCATTTGAAATGCCTTTTTTGTGTTTGTTTGTTTTCTCTGTTGTTTTTTAAATTGAAGTATGGTTGATTTAAAATATTATATTAGTTTCAGGTGTACAACATAGTGATTCAATATTTTTGTAGATTATATTCCATTTAAAGTTATTCTAAAATATTGGCTCTATTTTCGGTGCTGTACAATATATCTTTGCAACTTATTTATTTTATACATAGTAGTTTGTACCTCTTAATCCCCTACCTTATCTTGCCCCTCCCCCTTTCCCTCTCCCATGTTCACAGTGAGAGAATTTCTGATTTTAAATATAATAAAGTAACCAGTACCAGACTACTCTTCCCATAGTAAATGACTGTAAAACTAGACAAAATATATAAAACAGTATTTACAGAGCTTGGTCAAAAGGCAGCACTGAACTCTGATCCCTAAGAAAGGAAATACACAAGGTAAGTCCCATAAATGCCCTGAGTTTCTGCCCCAGGGAAGATTTTCCAGATTACAAGGCAGGGAGAGGAAGTCAAGCAGAGCACAATATCACTGAACTGAGGAGGTAGAGATCAAAGTTGGGAGCTGCTAAGGAGGCTAAAGTTTGTGGAACTGGATATTGTAGACAAGGAAGCTGCATAGAGAAAGATCTCATAAATCTACATAAGGATCATCCAATACTTTCGCTAAATCCTAAAGCTGTGCATGCACATAGTGAGACTGGGGAAGGTCTGATAGAGAACAACCACTACGGATTTGTAAAACAAAATGGATATCCTGGTAGTTGCAAATTGCTTGCAAAATAGAAATTCTGAGCAGCCAGAGTGAAGAGGACTTACTAAACAACCCAGGGTCTCAGTTGACACTTCATAGAAAGGCCATATAATAGGAGTAGGGCTACTCTAGCTAAAAATAAGCTCTAAAGAATAAAGTTGATTCAGCAGTAAATTACCTGCCTGCCAGCTCAAAACCCAATACTTCTAAAGAAAGAAGAGAAAAGTCAAAAATTCATTCAAACATTTGAAAATATATCTTAGAATGCTTAGCACACAATCAAAAATTAGTAGATGTGAAGAAATGACAGCATAGTAGCAGTGACTACTTCCCAGCTCTCCTGACAGGGTTTGCCCCCTCTGAGATACCCTGGCAGTTTAATGTAAGCCCCAAGGGAAAAAAAATAATAAAAGAACAATACACCTAAGGCAAGGCAAGTAAGTAAATAGTTAAATAAATAACAATAAATATAAAAAGAAGAGGAAAGAGAAAGAACAAGTAGAACACTAAAACTACTAGAGCAGACAGACAGCAACCAAAAATAATTAAAGCACTTATGATTTAACTACATTAAGAAGAATATTTCTGTAAATTACAAAGCTGTATATTTTAATTGAAAATTAACTAATTTAATTGAAATGAAGAATGGTTACTATTGAGAAGCAAATTAGTGTATTCAAAGATCCAGAGGAAGAAATATCTCAAAAGGGAGAAAATGTACAAAGAAAAGGTAATCATGAGGGAAAGAAAAGAAAAATGGATGATGATCTAGGATATTTAATAAATAAATTATAAAATTTCAGAAGAAAAAAGTAAATAACAAAGGAAAAATTATTTACATTATAAAGCAAAATCTGTCTGGTTTTAAGAAAAATTTGAATCCACCAATTTAAGGTCCTTACTGAGATTCACAAAGATTTTAAAAGATACACACTAGGGATACCTGGCAATAATGTTGGAATTTTAAGGTGGAATATTCTGAACAATGCCCTCACAAAAATATCAAGTCTTAATCCCTAGAACCTGTGAATATTGTCTTTTATGGTAAAGTCTGCAGATGTGATGAAATTAAGGATCTTGAGAAGGTGAATTTATTTTGGATTATTTGGCTAGGCCCTAAATGCCATCATAAGTATCCTTATAAGAAAGAGGCAGATATATATTACGTACAGACAGAAGAGAACAAGACAGTGTGACCAGAGGCAGGGATTGGAGTGATGCAGCTACAAAACAAGGAATGTTGGCAGCCACCAGAAACTGGAAAACAAGATGTATCTCAATGCTCTCTATTGCTTATCTATTCTGGAGATCTGCTAAACATTTAGAGTAAATGTTTGTAACATATTCAGAAACTGGAACAGGCAAGGAATGAATTCTGCTAGAGCTCCCAGAGAGAGTGTGGGCCTGCCAGTTCCTTGATTTCAGTCCTGTGATATTTATCTCAAACTTCTGACCTCCAGAACTCTGAAGAATAAATTTCTGTTGTTTAAACCACCCAGTTCTAGGTAAGTTGCTACAGCAACTGCAGGAAACTAACACACAAGGGTAAAGAGAAAACTTTATAAATTCTCGTGGAAGAACAAGTTACTTCAAAAGGCAAAAGAGGGGAAAAAACAGCAAAAGAATCAGACTAATATCAGACTCCTCCCCTACAACTCTAGAAGTTTGAAAACAATAGAATAATATCGACAGACAACTGATGTTAAAACAGCAAACCACGTATCTTAAATTAGCCAAGATGTTAATTACCTGTCAGAGTGAAAGGAAAGTATTTCAGATATTTGAGGATTCAGACAATATATAACCCACATGCCATATCTGAAGAAAGGGTTAGAGAAACTAAGCAACAAATGAGTCAAAACAGTTGGAGAAAGTTAAGGAGGAAGGGAAGAACAGAAGGATATGAGCTTTTCAATACATTATCATTAAATCTAAGTGGATAAAGTGAATGTGTAATATAAATGAGATATTTAAAAAAGAAAACTTAATAGCTGCCTTAAAAGTCACAAATCTTTTCAGCAAAATGTAGGTGCTATAGAGAGAAAAGGTAAAAGCATTTTAAATATATCATCTTATTGGAGGGAAAGCAGGGAGAAATAAAGCATGGGGGAGAAGATCATTAGTATTTTGTTTTCATATAATAGTAAAGACATATCTCATTAGAAATGTGGTATGGAAATTAATGTGATATGAAAACACACAGAAGAATTATTAACAAGAGGAAAATAGGGAATGAAAAATAACTTCAACAAGTCTGCAAAAATAAAGAGGAAAAGGGAAGAATACAATTAAAGAAATGGTCATCTTAACATGGAACAAACAAAAGATAATACACTACTTTGTAAATGTAGTACACTATTATGTAAATGTAATATACATTCACATTTTACACTAAATGTAAATGGGCTGAATTCTCCTATTAAAATATAAACAACACAGTCAGTAATGTGGGGTTTTCTTTAATACAAAACAAATTAACTCAAAATGATTAGGAAAAAAGTTTTAAATTTTAAATAGTCAACAAAACACCAAGAAAATGCCAAATTCCAGAATCTAAAAAGTGCACTGGTGCCTCAGAGACTGTCTCAAAGAGGGAAGTGATATGTTTCCTCACTCATTTCTTAAGGACAGAAATGAGCTCTGACTTTTACTCACACCTTTACTCACACCTACAGGTAAAGTTCTGTAAGCCATGTTTCCAGTCCAACAGTGCCATAAAGGAATAATAAAATGGAAATTTCACTTTAACGTGGTTTTATATCCACTCCCAAGCCCCTCAAAACTGACAGGAAAGAATGAAAAAATACACTTCCATAAGAACAAAGAGAACAGGAGGGTAGAGACAGCAAATGAGAGATGTCAAAAAATTATTGCAAAAGACATGAAACATAATCATGGTACAAGGCATGGTATATACAATTCAACAGTCAAAATGTTGTGAATATTGGGGGTGGTGGTGGTGGGATGAATTGGGAGATTGGGATTGACATATATATACTAAAATGTCTAAAATAGATAACTAATAAGAGCCTGCTGTATAAAAAATAAATAAATAAAATGTATTTTTTAAATGTTGTAAATATTGATAGGATAGTGAAAACCAAAAATAATGATAAAATTACATTGAGAGGCAGTGGGAAGGAGAAGTGTTACATAAGTAAGGTCAATCTTTAATAATAAGAGCCAGTAGATATCTAAAATCAATAAATTAATAGCTAGCATTAGAAGCAGCTTCTTTAGACATATGAAGGAAATTATAGAAAATAGAAAGAAGGGCATGCAGTTTCCCTTGAAGAGGTAGGATCTGGAGTAGAGAGGAGTGAGGCAGAAAACTGCTGTACTTTATCATAAACTTTTAAACTGTGTGATTTTTAACCCTACATATTTTGGATTGATAAAAATTCAAATTATTTTTCTAAAGTTCAGTAAGGCTCAAAATAAGTTCAGTGAATTTATAAAATGTAAGTCTTTTTTTCAAATTTCAGTCTTTACTAAAAGGTGCTCCAGTATTCTCAAAAGATCAATACTATCATTTTCATGACAGTCAATCTCCTATGTGTACCACTGTTAAAGGTTGATGTATATTAACGACCGTCATGTGGCACTAGAAAGAATCTTTTCCTTGGAATGGAGGGAATTGTAAAGGATTATCACCTTACATCTACATTTCTTCCATATCTTAACCAACTTTTGGAAAATCTTCCCACTACAAACTTCTACTTGATCACCCTCTTACATGATATTTGAGGAAATGTAAACTGGAAAGAGTGTGGAATTTGAAGCCAGATAGACAAAACTTTGAACTCTTGTTTTCTAAGTTTCTAGTTTAAGCATATTTATTAATTTCTCTAGCCTACATTTTCTCATCTACAAAACGGAAGTAGTAATTCCATTATTATATAAAATAATGCATGTAAACATCTTGAGGTGTGCACAGCATACAGTAGGTATTCAATAAATGATGGATATTTTATTACATAGATTTCCATGGTATTTTAATCAGAATTTTGTAATCCGAGTGCCCATAAATTCACAGGCCTACCAAACAAGGCCACATATCCTTTTAAAGTTTAAATTATCATGACACAACTCTCCACAAGCTTCATTAACCAAAAAATGGCACCCCTAAAAATGTCCCCAGTTATTTTGGGGCATTCGAAAAGTCCTTACAATTATCCAGAAATTAGTTACTCCCTATATCTGCTCCTCAATTTCCTGTTCTGGGCCTTCTGTATCCATGCTTCCTGCCTGTGAGGCACCTGGAGAAGCCTCCCAGACCAGTCCCACCACCATCCGTTATGACCAATGGGGAATGAGCGAAGGCTGCTGCATGAAGAGGCAACCAGGACAGAGCACTGCAGGGAAAAAGGAAAAAGACTCTTTCCTAATTCTATGTCAGACTACAGACAAGATTTGTTAAAGTTATTTGGGCGGGGAGGATAATTTAAGTTTGGGAATTGGGATTTATTTATTTTTTTAATGAGGCAGGTTTCAATCTGCATATGGCAATTTCTGCAGGTAGTTTTTCTGCCCTTGGTAAAAAATAGGAGCCAAAGCCATTTAAAATGCTTAAGATTCAAGTAGTATGCATATTTAGAATCAAAAAGTTTCTTGAATCAAAATAACTTTGTACCCATCAATATGACCCAGCCCAAAGAATACACTAAATCATCATTATTTGCAGATTATGTATTTGCGAATTTGCCTACTCGCTAAAATTTATTTGTAGCCCCCAAATCAATACATATGGTACTTTCAAGGTAATCCTCCAACATGGAGATACTCAAGAGTGGTGAAAAATTTGTCATCCATGCACATTCCCAGTGGAAGTCAGAGATCCTCTGCCTTCTTGTTTTAATTCTCATAGTGTAAACAGTATCCTTTTAAATGTGTCCTTTTCAAGAATGTTTAGTGCCACATTTTTCACACTATTGTGCTTTCTGTTGGTGATTTTGTTGTTTAAAATGGCCCCAAGCATAGTGCTGAAGAGCTGTCTAGTGTTCCTAACTAAGCACAGGAAGGCTGTGATATGTCTTATGAAGAAAATACACGTGCTAGATAAACTTCCTTTAGGCAGGAGTTACAGTGCTGTTGGCTGTGAGTTCTCTGTTAATGAATCAACAACAATATATTAAATGTTTTTTTTTAAACAGAAACACACATAAAAGAAGGTTACATATTGATTGGTTGATGAAAATGTGACCAGAGGCTCACAGGCACCTCACCCTGTATTTCCCTTGGGGCAATGATTCCTATTCCCTAATTCAGTGTTCCTGAAAATGCCTAGATAACTGCAACGAATAATAAGAGTCTATTGTATTCTGATTTATTAAAGTAGTTGAGGTCCCTCTTCTCTGTCTGCATACTAGGGGGAAATAAACCAATGAGACATAAGCTCATTGTGACAGGCTTGGGAAACAGGAACTAGCGAGATTCTGATTCTGCTCTGACAGAAGTTCTTAGGAAGGCAATAAGGGAAAAAGCTCCAAAAGGTCTGAGCTCTATTCACCAAGTGGGTTGCTACAGGTGGTATTACCCATACATCAGAATGGACCCTTCTCCAACTCTCCTAGGACTAGGAAGATGTGGATCCAGGCCACTCAACCATGGTCCAGGGGGAGCCATTCACACCAGAGCTACCGCAGCTAATCTCTGCCTAGGGACAGAATACCTTATTACTCAGGATCAGCTCTGGAGCCAGCAATGGGAGAATGGGGCCTAGAAAACTATTCATTCTTAGCTTTTCCTGTTTGAGGGCTGCACCTACTAAACGGGTTTCTTTGTTTGTTTAAGTGCCCAGTGTTAAAAGGGCACTTTTATTGACTTGACTTGAACTAGGCAAGTAGACTAGAGTGAAGTGGAATAAGTGACTGTAAATCAATAAAGTTGAACTTTATTTATATAATAAAGAGCTTCTTCTGAAACACTCTGAAGTAACTCTGTTTGCTGTTCACAAAGTCCTGCTTGAGAGTTATCTCAACTCCTGACCACCACCTCTTGCCTGGCATCTTCCCGTATCTTTCTTAGTTCTATCAGTCTTTAAACATGGCCATTCAAACCCAGTTCATCTGCCTGATTGGAAACAGATATCAAATACTGGCTTCATTATCAGCTCCTTTTCTTTCATATGCAACACACACACACACACACACACACACACACACACACACACACAAGCATATCAATTGGCACAAGTAAATACTGGGAGAGGCATTTTCCACAGTATTATTTTTGGAGTTCAATTCAATAAGTCCAAAATGGAGAAGTAAGAAATGGGGAAACAAAGTGCCCTGCCAACTAATGATAACAGCAAGCACAGAGAGCTTACAGACACAAAGTCTTTTACCTATATTAGCTCATTTAATTCTCACAACTCTATGAGGTTGTGATTTTCATAATCCTCATTCAAGACATACAGAAATCGAGGGGTAGAAAAGTTAACTAACTTGCCCAAAGTTGCACAGTGACAGAAGAGAGACTTGAACTCAGGCAGTCTGGCTCTAGAATCTATGTTCTTAACCACAGCACAGCACTGCCTCCCCAACTATCTATAAATCCCTGAAGTGAGAGACCATGCTTGATTTTTCTCTAGCAGTTCCTGGTATGATGTGATTATACCATTGGCTCACAAATAGAAGTGTCTACATGAGAACTTCTCAGGGGCTTGGGTAATTTCTATAACATGAAACTACCCTGAAGGTTTTCAAGAATGAATGATGTCCAGTGTCATGTCATTACCAAGGGCAAGATTATAGTTACAGTTAGCTGGTGATGCTGTTTCTCCCTTTCTAGAAAAACAGAAGCTAATCTGAAAATCAAAAGGCTTTTTGCCCAGTTTCCCACATGTATACCCAGTTCAGAGTCAAAGGAATGGAGGTTTTGGTTCAAAAATATGGTTATGGTTTTGTGGAGTAGGGAAACAGTAACTATTCTTGATTTGCTGATGACTGAAATATGAGATGAGAAAAAGGTGAGGTGAATCTGAGATTACATACTCAGAGGAAATGGTACAGTGTTTATGACTAAGGGTGACAGAAAACTGAGGAAGATAGGATAGCCCATAAACAATGACAAGTAACTGCTTTTGCTATATTGAGACTGCCAACAAAAACATCTGTTAGCTTAGTAGCTCTGTGTCCTGTCAGTCAAATATTTATTGACTGCTTCTCAGGAAGATGCTCAGTGGCAAATATTCTACAAAGACAAGCACATTACTACATAAATGCCATAAAATGTGCTGGAGAGATTTCCAGCCACTGCTAACCTCATCTGAGTAAATGTGAACAGTTCATTAACATCCAGAGAACCATCCAGATCTGACACTCCAGTCATTTTAAATCTTTCAAAAGTGAAAAGACTCACTAAAAATAACCTAAAACAAAGTATGTTTCTTACTATTTCATAAATCAATAGTACTGTGTTTTTCACAAACATCTGACTCTAGCCAGCATTTTAATGTAGCAATTTGAACAAACTTACAAGCAATACTTTATTTCATTTGTTTGAGGGTACCCATTGATTTCTTACATGTAAACTCTCTAGTTCATTTAATTCTTCCCAGGTGATCTGGACCACCGTTTTAAACTTGACTACCTTTCTTTCATATGCCAATCTCTTTGAGACATAAAGATTAAATATCTATTAATAAGGCAACAATCATTTGAATTTTATATATATAAACGAAGAAATTTCAATAATAACGTCTATCAATCTTAAATATTGGTCATGTTGTCACAAGTTAGTGTTGTCATTTATGTACTAATATAGAATTACTTTATACAATAAGGTATTGATTTTTCAAACTGCTTTCCTGTAGCCCAGGGTTCTGGGGTGTGTAAGGAGTCTATTTGGGTGAAAAAAGGAAGAGAACTAAATGGCCAAGGGAATTGGGCCCACAAGCATCATTCTAATCAATTTTTAAATCTATCATAAATTACAGTTTTACATACAATATAGTTTGGGGATAAATAATCTCTAGTTAAAAAATATATAAACTACCTCTAATGGAATTCTGTTCTGCCAAAGGAAAATATTGCAAATCTACTTCTAGTCTGCATCCTGTAAAAACAATTAATGTTTTAGTGGTTTCAAAGATCATGTGCTTTAATTATGCTCAGCTATTGGTTTATGTAATTTCATATTAAGTAAAATCTCAGATGTAATCAAATATCACAAAACATTTAAGTCACAATTAAAGGTAATACACTTTCAATCTGAAGAAAAGTTATTTAGACACCTTTTCCTAAAACAAATACACTACCTTTCACAATAATCATCAAACTGAGGTAAATATTTCTTTTTTTTTCACACCTATCAATAATCTTTCTAGTTATTTGCAGTTAAATTGACTATTTTTTCTCCAAAGTATTCTACTGTCTCCACTAGTTTATTTTTCTATTCTCCTACACGAATAGAAATGAGGCATTTCTATCATATGACAAAATTAAATGATGTCATATGCCTGAAGTTCAAGGATAATTTTTTACATTTATTCATTTGTGGTATTTATAAATTTATTTGAAGTGCTATGTTATTGTACAGAAATATGTTTCCACCTTTATAATGAAAATACCTCAGTAATTTCATCAAGATTCTACAAAATCCATTTAAAGTTATACAGATAAGAAATAGTCAAAATCTCTTTAACATAATTCCTTCATAAATGTCAGGATGCAACCAACATATGTAATTCGGGAGAATCACTTTGTGCAAAATTAAACTATAGTTTCTTTTTTATTCTTCATCACCTCCTTAAAATAAGAGAAATGAATAGATTGACAACACTGGATAGAAACTTTGAAATTATTTTATCTAACACATTGTTTAATTATTTAACATGAGGAACATAACAACCCAAAAAAGGAGAAATAACTTATTTAATAGCAAAATTATGACAAAAACACAGTCTTATGTCTAAAGCCCTTTCAACTACATCCACATAGAACAGAATATTATGTGTGATAGCATACAATAAACATAATAGAGAATTGTAGCAGCATGTCAAGATAGCCTTCCGTGAACTGCCTGTAGGCAATTTTAAATAGCTAAGCAATTGGCTTAGTATCTGCATGTCATTTTCTGACCTAATGCTTGTTATTTTAAATTTTAATGTGAATGACTATTCTATAAATCTTGTGGTAAATATATTTAAATAGAACATGTCCTGTGTGTTTTGTTTATTATTACAATTTCTAGAGGAGGGTAGGAATTTGCGGAAGGCTAAAATTTACAAGCAGCTCATGCAGCTCAATATCAAAAAAACAAACAACCCAATCCAAAAATGGGCAGAAGACCTAAACAGACATTTCTCCAAAGAAGATATACAGATTGCCAACAAACACATGAAAGAATGCTCAACATCACTAATCATTAGAGAAATGCAAATCAAAACTACAATGAGGTATCACCTCACAGCCGTCAGAATGGCCATCATCAAAAAATCTACAAACAATAAAGCTGGAGAGGGTGTGGAGAAAAGGGAACTCTCTTGCACTGTTGGTGGGAATGTAAACTGATACAGCCACTATGGAGAACAGTATGGAGGTTCCTTAAAAAACTAACAGTAGAACTACCATACGATCCAGCAATCCCACTACTGGGCATATACCCTGAGAAAACTATAATTCAAAAAGAGTCATTTACCACAATGTTCATTGCAGCTCTATTTACAATAGCCAGGACATGGAAGCAACCTAAGTGTCCATAGACAGATGAATGGAATAAGAAGATGTGGTACATATATACAATGGAATACTACTCGGCCATAAAAAGAAACAAAATTGAATTATTTGTAGTGAGGTGGATGGATCTAGAGTCTGTCATACAGAGTGAAGTAAGTCGGAAAGAAAAACAAATACTGTATGCTAACACATATATATGGAATCTAAAAAAAAAAATGGTTCTGAAGAACCTAGGGGCAGGACAGGAATAAAGACACCGATGTAGAGAATGGACTTGAGGACAGGGGGAGTGGGAAGGGTAAGCTGGGACCAAGTGAGAGAGTGGCATAGACTTATATATACTACCAAATGTAAAATAGATAGCTAGTGGGAAGCAGCCACATAGCACAGGGAGATCAGCTCGGTGCTTTGTGACCACCTAGAGGGGTGGGATAGGGAGGGTGGGAGGGAGATGCAAGAGGGAGGAGATATGGGGATATATATATAGAGAGAGATATATATAGATATATATCTATATATATATATAGCTGATTCACTTTGTTATAAAGCAGAAACTAACACACCATTGTAAAGCAATTGTACTCCAATAAAGATGTTAAAAAAATAAAATAAAATAAAATTACCTATGTTTGGAATGTCTCTCAGCTCAGGCAAAATGACCAGAGGGGCAGGCAGGTTCTTGACTTTCCTTCCTCTCTGGCCTGAGGAGGCACTAGCTCTTTCCTCAGGCACTGACACTCTGGCACTCTCACCATTCTTAGGGTTTCAGTTACAGAAATCATCTCTAACTTTCAGAGAATTGCATCTACCTGCATCATGGATAGATTCCCATTTGAGTACTTGACTCCCCACTCCATCCCAAACTCTTACAAAGGAAAATTTCTTTGCAGAATGCCCCATTTTAGTCACTCTGTAATAGCTATATATTTTCCCAAACATAATAAATAGTTTATGCTTCTGTGTGTTTCTGTTGCCATGAAGGGATATATTTTTTCAACAAATTGGGGGACAATTAGAAAGTCTAATTTAGTAAATAGACAAGATAGCATATGCAAAATTCACCCGGGACTGGGGGCAAAAGGGACGTGAGTAAAAATCACTTGAGGACTAAAAAGGAAGGAAATCATTTTTAAAAGTGAACAAAAGGCTGTTTAATCTGAAGAATTTGCTGACAGTTGGAAGAGACATGTATTCTCAAAGACATCACAGACTGTTACTTAAGGTGAAGAACTTTTGAGCACCCCAAGAAATAGGCAATCATCATTTGGAGGTATTCAAAAGACTAACTATAGGTCAAGAGAGAAATGTTTGTTCATGGACAGTTGAAATTGATATTAGGCACTGGAGACAGCACAGGCTAGCTATCAAAATGTCATAGACAGAGAATATAGTGGTTTCAAAATTAAACCCAAATCAATTAGGCTAACATAGTGGGATTACAAAATAAATACCTATTACTACAATATGTGAAAAAGAAAACATATCTAATCTTTTCAATGAACCACATTCCACTGGGTAACAGGGAAATTTATACCAATTAATATCATCTCAGTCATTTCGAGTTTAACTAGTCTCCTTTTCGTGTATAACACTCCCTTTCAAGTAAATACGGTTCAGGGATTCTCCTTGTACTTTCCAAAGACTACCAGAACAATATCTCCTATCCCACTTTCTCTTCTACAATGTGACCTTGCCACCTTCCATCAAGAAATGGGATCTAATTTCTCCAAAGAAGACATACAGATGACCAATAGGCACATGAAAAGACGTTCAACATCGCTAATTATTAGCAAAATGCAAATCAAAACTACAATGAGGTTCCACCTCACACCAGAAAGAATGGCTGTCATTAAGAAGTCTACAAACAACAATGCTGGAGAGGGTGTGGAGAAAAGGGAACCATTTTACACTATTGGTGGGAATGTAAATTGGTGCAGCTACTATGGAAAACACAATGGAGGTTCCTCAAAAAATCAAAAATAGAGTTGTCATATGATCCTGTAATCCCATTCCTCATCATATATGCAGACAAAACTATAATTTGAAAAGATACATGTACCCCAATGTTCATAGCAGCACTATTTACAATAGCCAAGACATGGAAGCAACCTAAATGTCCATCGATAGATAGATAGATAGATGCTGCCATTTGCAGCAACATGGATGGACCTAGAGATTATCATACTAAGTGAAAAAAGTCAGAAAGAGAAAGATAAATGCCATATGATATCATTGATTTGTGGTATCTAAAATATGATACTAATGAACTTATTTACAAAACAGAAACACACTCACAGATATAGGAAACAAACTTATGATTACCAAAGGGCAAGTGGGAGGAGGGATAAATTAGGAGTGTGGGACACAGATACACAGAGATACATGCTACTACATATAAAATAGATAAACAACAAGGACTTATTGTATAGCACAGGGAACTATATTCACTATCCTGTAATAAACCATAATATAAAAGAGTATGAAAAAGAATATATATGTATAACTGAATCGCTTTGCTGTATGCCAGAAACTAATACAACATTGTAAATCAACTACACGTCAAACTGTTAAAAAAAATTAAAGAAAGAGAGAGAGAGGGAGAGAGGAAAAGGGAGGGAGGGAGGGAGGAAGGAAGGAAAAGGGTCTAAAGTTCCAGTTCAAGATGGCAACAGAAGACGATCCTGAACTCCCCTCCTCTCATGAACACACCCAGGCTACAGCTACATATGGAACAGCTTCCTCTGAAAAAAACATAGAAAATGGCTGAGTGAGAGATGGCCCTGGTTGAAAGAAAGAAGACCCACATCAAAGTGGGTAGGAGAAGCTGGGATACAATCCACCATAACCCCATGCCCTGCGCAGCTTAAAGGGACTCATAGTCCTTTTAAGACCTGTACCCGGGAAACAAGCTTCCAAAGGATCTAGCTTTGAAAACCATGGGGGTTCATGTCCATGAGACCCACAAAACTATAGTAATTTGAGAAATGGCTCAGAAAATGGCTCACATGCTTGGACTCACATATACCAGGGCCCAAGTGAATAACTGGCTGATCATAATGCGCCCAGACTTTGTGTGGGAGAAGCTCATTTGCTTGCCTTGGGGTGTCCTGAGGGGCAGGCATCTGATTTGGGGGCCATGGTCTGGTGACAGAGACTGGTGGCTGCCATCTTTGTGCTCTCTCTCCCTTTTTCCATGCTCCAGAGTGCCAGTATCTCCCAAAGAGGAGCTTTCACACATGTCTGGTGCCCCAGCTTTTGTGGCTGCCACCGGGGACACCTCTATGTTGCCTGCCACTGGTGGCCAGTGGGGCTTATGCGTGTGGTCCCATAGGACTGTATATATTAGCATACTTTAAAAGCTGCTGCCTGCAGGTATGGCTTCCAAACAACCTGAATCTAGGTACTGACTGAGATCCTCCCCTTTGCAACACTGACAGGTCTTAGCACACCCTCAACTACTGGGAGCCATGAAAAATAAAATAGGCTGCTTGAACAATCACAGATGTTTGAGAGACAACAGAGAACTAGAGCAGGATTAAACAATAAGATTGATCTCCTACTCAAGGCCACCCCTTTAAGACTGGGAGAGGTGGTGTTTTATCTAATGCATAGAAGCCAACACAGAGAGTCAAGCAAAATGAAAAAACAGAGGAATATGTTCTAAACAAAAGAATAAGACCTGAGGAAAAAAAACCTTAAAGTTAGATATTGTACTTACAGTGTTTATATTATTACTATACATACTGATTACGTGTAACTTTATATATTTCAGTTACTTTACACATCTAAGTGACAAATATGTAATTTACTTTGTATATACATTAAATATATTATTTTGTATAATTCAAATATTTCCCAATTAAATGTAAAAAGCCATATACATAAATTAAAACATGATTTAAAAAGTAAAAAATAAAAGAGAAAGAAAGAAGAAATGGGGTCAAAGTTCCTTCGCCTCAAATCTAAGTAAGCTTGTGATTGCTCCAAACAAGGGAGTATGGCCAGAGTGATGCTATGTGACATCCAAAGCTAGTTCATTAAAAGTGATGTAGCTGCCATCTTGTCCACTGGGACACTCGCTTTTAGAACTCTAAGCTACCAGGTAAGGAGTCCAACTACTCTGAGGCTTCCATATTTTGAAAACCAGACCACGTGTAGGGACCATGTGGAAGTACGGCTGGCTGCCCCAGCAAGGTCTTAACCAACAGCCAACATCAGCCTCCAGACATGTGAGTGAAGACACCTCCTGATGATTCCAGCCCCAGGCATCGAATCACTCTCAGCCAGTGAGTGTTCCTAGATTCATACATTATGTGGTGGAAAAAAATGATCCTTACTATGCTTTGTCCAAATTCCTGATTACAAAATCCATGAGCATAATAAAAAGGTTGTTTTACACCATTGTTTGGTTTATTATGTAGCAGTAGTTATTGGGATATTCTCCCTCTCCTGGATCCACTCCTATACAGTGTGTGGGATTACTAGGGCCTCGTGGCGTTATGGCGAAAGTGATCTTGCATCTCTGCAGTGTCCTCTGGATCCTTTCTAGTTTCTGCTGTGATGTGACTGGTCTGATCTAATTCTTGAACTGATGCCTACTATTGTGTGATGTTTCTATTGAAGCATCATGATGACATCCACCATGGGAGTTTGTGGTCTTAGATCTGTGACTCTGGTCATGAGGTCCCTCACACAGAGACCTCTTTGTCTCAACTTTGGGCCTCTGATGGACCATTGACAGTATCGGTCCCTCCACATCTCCTCACCAGAGGATAAGGAAATTTCTTAATCCCCTCACATACCCGTTCATACCTGTGAAGTCAAGAATGCTGCCTTGTGTCATCCACTAGCCAACTCCTTTTACCATACTTGTGCTTTCACCCTTGCCATATTTAATAGGGTCAAATATGAGATTCTCTCTGAATTTTGCAGTCTCTCCTGGGCTTGTGTTTACTTGACTCTCTGATGTACTCAGATTATTCCACACATGCATGGATGCTTCTACCACACACACACTGGGTTCTATTCCCAAGAGGAGAAAAATGAGGGCTTAAAAATCGGACTTCTTTACCACATCTTTTCTTTCTTTCTTTTCCTTCCCTAAATTCACATGTTCAGAAAAGGGTATCCCATTTCTGTTTTCTCCCTGGCAAAGACTTCTCCTCCATTATATGTAATTCCTTCCCAGGAGCCATTAACCCCCAGTTCCCAGCCTCAATTATAGAAGAGGTATCTTCTCTAAGCTAAAGAATAGTAGCATAATCTGAATATCCAGGCATGGCTCTTCATATGAGAGCCATAAAACTATAGGGAAAAAATCCATTTTGGTTTAATACCATGAAAATATCATTCCTGTTACACTAAGGAATATTACAGTTTTCTAATCTTTAAATGGAAAAGTGAGCTGAAAGATCCTTTCTTTATCTTTGAGTTGTTTCACTTAGGAGGAATATAATATTGCTGCAACATATTGGGATCATGTTTTTAAAAGTATAGTGTAAGGTTTTCTGATTCTAAAGACTAGTCCTTTGGATATGATTGGAGTGTGATAGTGAAAACATCTCTCATGGTATTAACAAATACATAATTAGCAATTGAAATGAAAATCATTTATAATATGGATTCAAAAATCATTATCTTCCTCTTAGTGTCTTTATGTCATTCTGGGTAATTCCTAAAACTTCCATGGGGCAGATTTACTAAAACAGTGGACATTTGCTTATTTTTTGTCCTCCTTATTCATCATCCATTGTCCATTTTAAAATGGGCTAAATAATTCATATTTTTGAATCAGTTGTCCCCTCTGTACAACATTTAAAGCAACAGAAAAATGTCCAGTCTCCGTTACTAAGTCATATGCAAGGCTATAGACAATAATGCCAATCTAGAATTGAATAAGAGTTGGTGTGCAAAGTGAACTCTCTATAAGGGAGTTAGTTAGTTAGTTTAATTCTCTGGGAATTAAAATGCATATGTCGGACTAAACCCTAGTCTGTGTGTGGTCAATACATCAACCAATTTTCTGTTGTTTAAAGTCAAGGGCCAAAAAAAGAGTCAAGGGCCAATTACTATTCAAAATAGTGACAATATGTTTATCACAATTCAACCATTAGAACTTGTCTTCCAGTGAGAATGTTTAAACATATAAACCTCAGTAAAATACAGTTCTGAATAAAAAAGAAAATATGAATATTTCATTATCCATCTCAGCTAATTTGTACCATAATGTCATGTTTATGAAATTCTAAAGAAAAAAGAATTTTAAATTCACTTAAGTCTTTTAAATCAGTAGAAGACAGGAGCTCTATCTATCTTGTTCACCTTTGTATTAATATTTCCAACACTAACATCTGGCACGTAAGCATTCTGAATAAATGAATGAGTCTAGACCACCCCTTTATTTTACAACTAAGGAAACTGAGAACCAAAAAGGTCATACATCTTCTCCCTTTGTTCAATAAGAACAACTAAGAGGTTGCTAAAATGAATCTGTACTCAGTATGAATGTTTCGTAAATGTTGCTTATATTATATATGTTTGATTTATCAGCTCTATATACATTTTTAGTATTTGCTACATTTAGGTTCTTTTTGCTAAGTAAGTTATGGTTATTTTTGCTGCTGATTGTTGATAGTAAAACAAAAAAAAAACAAGAAGAAATAATATATATAAAATATTCAATCAGTTTTCGATGTATGACTTCACTATATCCTAAGCTAAAACTTTTCTTTGGAGCTAAAAGATGTAAGAGACACTTGGGTGCAATAATATAATTTAAGTAATTCTGAATATTACATACAGCCCTTTTGATGAAAACCAAAATCTTTAAAATTTCATGATATTGAAAAGTAGTTTGTAGCAAGTTTCTGCTACTTTAATTTATATCTAGAAATTTTACTATTTATTGAACAGAAATAAATATATTAAAGGAGAAATACATTTTAATGTTGATTATTCCTAGACCTCTTTTCTATAATGCCTTGAAATTTTTACTAAATTCAGCAATATTTATTATATGCCAACCAGAATTGCCTAGCCTTATTGGAGTTTACAATCAAAAAGGACAAAGACACATGGGGAAAAAAATTAAAACATGATTGAAAAGTGCCATGGTAGATCTATATATACAACATCTTAAGAGCAAATATTAGAGATGATTACTTCTGCCTGGGAAACGTTGGAGGTCTTTTTAGAAGAGGTGATTTTAAGCCAGGCTTCAAAAAATGTGGAGGAAGTCATTAGATAAAGGAAAGTGGGAAGAAGAAATAACACTCAAGGCCTAAAGAAAAACATTCACAATCACACACAAAAAAAGTGAAACAGCTAACAAATAAATATAAGGAGCATCCAATTATGTTGTGTGACTAGAATAGGGGACATGAAGGGAAGTTTCACTGGCATGATTCTCAAAAGAGAAGCTGGGGTCAGATTATCAAGAACTTTTTGCATCATGATAAGAAGTTTTAACCTCATCTTACTGGTAATGGAAAGTAATTTCTAAGCAGGAAAGTAATATAATTTGGTTTATAGATTAGAAAAAAAGAATCAATTGGAATAATGAAGAGACTGAAGAGAGTTAATAACAAGGCTATTTAAGCAGGTCAAATTTGATGACAAGCACATTATCAGAAAGGAGGAAATAGATTCTGGATATCTTTGAAGAGTACATTCTAAAGCCCTTGATGATTGATTAACTATGGACCATAAAAAAAGCTGAATCAAAATTTCTAGGCTGAGCAACTGAATGGATGCTGACAATTTTAACCAAACTGAAATGCACTAAAAAGAAAGAATCAAGAGGTCACAGTTTTTGTAAGACACAGCAGCAATTACTTGAAATTTAAAAACTAAATACTTGACATTTAATTTTTATTCAAATAGTTAAATCAATCAGCTATATTTTCTCACCACAATGAAAAGCCATATGAGGCCATATAAAGGGCCTGTTTAATATTCTGTTCCTGGCAACTTCTTTAAGACATATTTGAATGTAGCCACACTTTAAACAGACAAAAGATGGGATATACTCTAGTTTCCCTAACTTCTTGTAATGAAGCCAGACAGCGTGCAGCTTATTTCCCAATCCTGATGTCATATTCCGTGTAAAGAGATATTTCTTTAGCTTCACACTCTTATCTCTCTCCTCCCCCTCACTCAGTCTAGGGGAGATGGGCAGAATTACCTAAAAAATCGTTGAGTTTGGAAGGTATGCCAGCTCAAGTCCTCTGTAAAGCTGATGCAAGATGGGATTAGACACACAAGAGGTTTATTGAAGGAAATGCCCAAGAAGGATGAAGGGAAGGGGGCCAGGGAAGGCAGGAGAGAGCCTTCATAATGCAATGCAGGTCTGATACCTGCTAAGGAGAATCAGTAAAATTCTCAGACTGAGGTGTCATTCTGAGAGGTTTGGCAAGGTCAGTGGGGCCCTCACATGTAGGTTGCCCACTAAAAAAGTCTGAGGAATGAGTGGCATTAGTCCCTGAGCCTTGCTCAGTCACAGTGTGGGAGCAGCCCTAGGTGCTTCAGAGCAATTGCAGAGTTGGCTCCAGAAAGGGCAGAAATTGGGGCAGTCAGTCAGTTACGCTCCCTGCTGCAGAAAATGTAAGCACTGCATTTTCCTGGTCGCCACAGAAGGAGAAACTGAACATGTGTTATCTGGCACCTTCCCCTCTCCTTTTCTTGGGAACTAAACTCACCACAAGATTATACTCTTTATTGTTCCAGGTCAGGACATAAGATTTACCCTATGGTGGGTAAGGAGGCCTGTTTTTATTTCTAAGGGAGGAAATATCTGGTACATGGGGCCAGGGTCTTTGTAACAGAAAAGATAATTAATATTTGGGGACTGACATACACCAGGAGTGACTGAGGTTTCTGGGGTAGCTATGATCTATGGCTTCAGTTTTTTAACTTTGACCACATGTAGAAATATTATCAGACTATCTTGAAATGTACAATTATCCAATTGGTTTTTGTTTGTTTGTTTGTTTGTTTCTGCCCTGGCCTGAAAGACTTTAAGCCTTAAGCCTCATGGTATTTTTTCACTTGTTGGTGATCAGAGCTTACAGTGGCTCCTTCTTTGGGGGGCAGTGCTACATGCACTAGGACTAATGAACAGGATGATAGACATAAGGAATGTGGGGTTGTGGGCGGGTTGTGGGCTTCATCTAAAGATTGATGTATAGCTGACTTGGCAAGTTCTGGAGGCAGGATCCTGCTGCAAGACCTTGAACCACACAGGTGTAGCTTCCTAGGCATGTGTGGCTGAGACAAAGTTCAACTGTAGAAAGCACTCTTTTTATACAGAGGCCCTAAAATAAGACAGGAGACAGAAATTTGCTTCTATTATGCTGAAAGGATTTATCTCATGCTATATCTGAGTTTTGCCTGTGCCACACTACACTAGTAAGTTTCTAGGTTTAGCTTTTCAATGTCAGGCACAGATAAACAGTACAAAGAAGAAATGCAAAACTAAGAGGCTTTGACTATGGGATGGAAAAGAGGGGCTCCTCAAATAAGATTTTCTGTCTGAAGCTTCCACCATTAAAAATTTCTAAACTTTGAAAAACAGCAGCCAGTTCTCGAATGCAAGATCTGGAAGACATGGCACACAGAGGTGGATATCTCCCCATATAGGCCTAAAGGAAAAACTAAGCTTTTACTGATTTCTCCCATCTGAGTTTATGAATTCTGGACCAACTGGCATAGACTGGCATTACAGCAAAGCTAGATCAAGAATATTTTATCTGATAGGCAGTTGAGAAACATAAAGTCAATTTATGCTTTGGGTAGATAAAATCTGTAGGAGTTCAGAGAAAAGAGTGATCAAAGAAACCAGGAAAGAACCAAACATTAGAAAATGTTCTAATTGGAAGAAATCTTAGAACTATCATTTGGAACATCTACCAATGTGGAATCCTTCTTGGGTCATCTCTTATTTCTTAATGGATAAAGATCTCTAACTTTTTTTTTAAGTCAAAATCCTTCTTTTTCATACTCCCAACACTAGATCTAGTATTGTCTTCTGGGAAGGCTTCAAAATTTAGATATGTTAATGTTCAGAGATTTTCCAAAGAATGAAGTTTAAAATAAATACATTAACAAAAATGAAAAAAAAAAGAATATTTTCTCTGTCTTCACTTAGATATCTTTGAGCTAATACTGTGGTCTTCGACAAATAATATTTGGGTAGATGAAATCCTGGGTTCTGGATTCTGGAAATACTATTTTGTCTTGTACAACTGTTCTAGGGACTAGGGATTGGCTCATTTCAAAAGTTACTGTGTGTGTGCCTAGAGCTGATACCATCTGATGTGCCTAGTTATCATTTGGTCTCTTTAAAAGTGTAGCTCACAAAACAAACATTTGGCATTAAGCAAATACAACTTCTGAGGCCCTGAAGGATCTAAAGCCATTGCAGAAGGAGATAGCTCAGCCTGCAGCTTTTCAAAGAAACCCAATTCTGCCAAGCACTGAGCAATGACTCTAGCTGAGACTGAGCAGAATATTAAGTTAAACAGAATGGATTTTGCACTTAAATTTCTTTGGCATTTTACAACACAAGGGCAACAGAATTAGATTTTGGACTTTACTTCCTTAGCACTTTTTCTTACACTTGGATTTACGAGCTGGTTCTTTTCTGCTTGCTCCCCCAGATCACTCTGTACACTTTGTGCCCTAGAGCCTGTGCAGGCACCTGGCCCTCTGACTCCCCACTGAACTCAACCATTGGAAAGCACCAGTAGGATAAGAGGAAAACTAGGTCAGGGTGTTTATTCCCTTTGTTCCTTCCCAGATCACCACGAGTTAACTTTCCTCCCTCTATTTAAGGTAGCCCTCTCCATACAATTACTTTCTCCAGAATTTGAGGATCTCTCCCTCCTTGTGCCCCTTAAGACCCAGGGTGTTGTCAAGTACTCTCTCTTGATAACCCCACAATATTGTCCATCCTTCTTTGTTTCCCTATACCCTGTCTCCACTGGTGTAAACAATTCTTTTATTAAACTCTTCTCTATTGCCCAGTTTGAGCGTGCCATCTGCTTTCTACTAGAATTTAATGGATACAGCTTGGAAGGGGAATTAAGTTTACAAGTTTTATTTCTCCCTGGGAATTTGATAATAAGAAGAGGATTGTATTTTTATGACTTGTCATTTGTTCTCTTTGAAGAACCTCTGATAGGCCCTTCTGGATTCGTGGTTGTATACATTTGGGAGGTGAAGTAACATATAAGTGAACTTCAGCCTTGAATACGGAGTGGCCTTAGAGGAGTTAATTTAATTGGTTATTGTTATGACCTATTTTAGAGCCTTTTGGATGTAAAATCTATACTGCCTACTAGTGGTCCTAGTAGGTACTCAATGGAGCAGTGACTAGTATTTGCAGAGCAGCCTCAGGGGAAGGGTCATCCTGAGAGGCCCCTACTTCCCTTTCCCAGTGGCATGGCTCTAACTTTGGCTGACCAAAGATTTAATAGTTAAACCCAATGGATTAAGGTGCAAAAAACCAGGAAATGTGAGTGGTGAGAGATGCTTATTGGCCATCCTGATATTTCCTTTGATGCAGAGGGAACCTCATTAGTAAAACACTCCTGGCCTCTCTCCACCCCCTCATTCACGATCTCCTACATGCCTGTAGGTGACTGGTGAGTCCAGAAGGAGAAAGTGAGTATGAAAACCCTTTCCTCTAGGCTGTCCATTCTCTTAGGAAGGCCCTGCCCACAGTGAGCGGGAAGTCTGTTCAGCTCCAGCCACAGATTCCAGCCCTTTGGTTTGTGATGTCTGTGCAGAAAGTTGCCTTAATCCACACAGTTATGACTTTGTGAGGAAATTGGTCTAATTCCAGAATTCAGTATTAAGAAACACATTTGTATACAAATGTAGGCCACATTCTGAAATATTAGCTTTGTGTGGAATAGAGATCATATTTGGACTTCCATCAGCCTTGCTCCCTGGGGAAGAGAGGTAGTATTTATTTGTCCCCCTCAATGATCCCCAACAAATACTAAGTTAAAAGTTTCTCAGACCAAATTCCATATTTGCCAATATAATTTCCTTGAGTTTACTGCACACTGCATAAAGTATAAGATTATTAATATCAGTAACCTACCACCAAAGACTAAGTTGTGATTTCATTATTTGTTTCACAAGCCAGGTAGATAATATAATGCCCAGCAAAGATGCAAAGCATTAAATTATATGGCAATCAATGAAATAATAAAAATCATATATCTGCCATTGTTTGGAAGATTTCAATTTATTTAGCTAAAATGAGTATGTAATTAAAAAAAACTGAATTATAGTAAATGGTAGAATTTATTTATTCAGATAAACCAGTTTTGTTTCTTCTTCTTTGTCCTCAGTGTGTAGAACAAAGGTCAAAATCTGAGTGTACATCTCTGTGGTTAACTATGAGTACAGATGATGGTGTCTGGTGAAATAGCTGCTGACACCAGGTCAGCTCGAATGATAGAAAAAAAACATTGCACTGATAAAAGAGTAAGACCTTCCTTGTTTTGTGTCATGTTTGATATCCAATGGAACACACACAAAAAGTGTTGGTTGACAAAGATATATTATTATGTGAAAACTAGTAGAGTTGAAAAGAGGAAAATTTATACTTGAGAGGAATATTTCTGTGTTAAACAAATTGAAGAATTGCCAGAGCAGGCCACTGAAGTTCTACTGACACAACTGTTCAGAAAAAGATAAAGCTGGTGGGGAAATTTCTTAACACAAATCCCCAGGAGCCCAGCATTAGTATTGGTGATTTTGTGACACATTTCTTGTGGATTTCACTTCCTAAACAAATTTTTCACCAATATTTGAGCCGACCTGTGCTTGATACCAAGAATACAAGACTAACTTGTGCCAGAAGGGAAGGTATGTCACAACGTAAGCAGCACACATCAGGAGGAAAATGCTTTGAGTAGACCAGGAGGCAACACGGCCCTGCCAAGAGAACCCAGAGATTCATGGAACGTTATTCTACACATAAACTATGTCTTACAAGGAGAAAACAATATTTGAAGAAGGAATGGGTATTTCATAAATTAGGAGCGTTTTGTGTTTCTGTATCACCCCACACTCATCAACCACAAACTGTCATTGAATACCGTGTCAGGAACTTTGCTAGGCAAAGGAAATACCTGCTCTCAAGGAACAAACAGTCAAGTTGAGGATACAGAACATATTTATGAAAAGGCAAATAACATAATAAAGTAGCAGATACTATACAACAGGTAATAGTGAATAAAGCTAAATATCCCAGTTTTAGGGAAATATACCAATGTCAAGCTATTAGAATTATTTTAACAAGAGAATAGAACCAGACCACATCCTTGAGTACTGGGATGGTTCCCCCAGAAAGGAGGAGTGTTCCTATTGTCAGTCATCCAAAAAGAGGTTAAACCAGAGAGCTGGGATTGGAAGTGGTAGTGTTGGGGAACTTGGGTATAAAGGATACTTGTCTCTTTCTGGGCATGGGCATTTGATGCATGAAGATGACTTAGAATTCTAGAGTGGTTCTAACGGTGAGGTTTGAGCTGTCCCTGGTCAGAGGAGACAGGCTAAAAGTAAGGCAAAGAATGAGCCTATAAGTGACCATAGGTGTGAACACAGGTTTGAGCAGTGATTGTTAGGAATTCTCTAACTTAAACCTCTCTACTCCTTTCTTTTATCCATGATGTATTAGTAAAGCCTAAGCAAGAATTATCATGGTCTCAGTTGTATAGTGGATCATTAAGAAAGGCCTAGTGCATGCATTGTGAGAAGGAATGATACAAGTGGGAGCAGTTCCTCCTCCCCAGAGCCTGGAGAAGGATGTGAGTATGAGGGTCGGGAGGGGTAACCTAGGGAGTCAGTGGGGTTGGGCAATGTAGGAGCACCAGGGGGAGTGGCTATCTAGTAAGGATAAGTGGTCAGGAAGGCAGAAGAAAGCCCTAGGATCAAATGAAGAAGACTGAACAGAAGAAACTGAGGTGTTTGTGTCTGAACAGGTGAGATGCAGTACTCTGGGAATGGCCAGAAATAGCTGAGACACATAAATTGATGGGAGATTTTCCATAATAGTTTGCATATAAAGATAAAGTATGCTTTGATTTGATAATAACAGATTTGATAACTTAAGGCTGCACTATTCATAAAGTAACCATCTGTCTCTTTGCCCAAGTCAGTCCCAATTTATACCAGTTGTCACAGTGTAATTATCAATGGTACTCATTTTCACTATCAAGAGTCCCAGCTTGAATGATAAATAATGTGGTTGGTCTAACTAATAAGCACAGTATCAATGACAAAGAAAAAAACCATGCAACTTCAGAAGGGTAGACATTACTGAAGAATGGAGATTTGATCTGAAATATGTCTTGAAGGAAGGGAGGGCTTAAATAAATAGAGAAAAAAAGTAATGATTTTATAGGAAAAAGAAATGGTATGTGAAAATAAACTCAAATCTGCCATTTTTTGCTGACATATATTGAATCCTTTCCATGTGTCATGTACGGTTTTCTGTGAGTTTTATGTAAGAACATATTATTTCTCATAATAACCCTATGAAATAGGTACTATTATTAGTTCTTTTTTAGTGAGGCACAGAGCTTAATTAATTTACCCAAGCTATACAATGAGAAGGTAGTAGAACAGGAATTAAGTACAGACAACCTGGCCTCTCTACACTATCAGAGAATAATGAGCAGATTTATTTTGCTAAAGTTTCTGATGAGAGAATAGTTGTAGATAAAGTTGGCAAGATGGATTAAAGGGTCTGCAGTGCCTCGATACAGCATTCGTACTTCATTCTCTACACAGTATAGAATTAGTGAAGAGTTTTGAGATATTGATTTGAGAAAGTCTTATTTTCAGAAGATTTATCTTTGACAGCAGCATACAGAAGGACTAAGAGTTAGACTTATGAGGTTGTTTTAATCACACTAGTTTAAAATTTCAGATTTATTATGTTTGTTACCCTTACTCTGCACATTGGTATGAGCATAGGTGACACTTTTAAGAATCGTCTGCAGTTGAGATTTGTGGAGAATAAGGTCAACAATCAGAACACAGAAAAAGTTACCAGAGTGGGGAGGTATATACAGATATTTGAACATATAAACATTTCTTGTTTAGAGATATGTATCTAAGACAAAGCCCCAAAGCTGAGTGTGAAAACCTGTAGGAGAGGATTAAGTTAAAGATGAAAGGAGAAACAAACAGTAGGACTATGAAATGAGATCAGGGTTTCGGGAAAGATAAGGCATGCTGCTCGTTAGTAAAAGTGAGTACAATGGACAGAAGTTTCAGTTCAAAACAAGAAGGAATTTTCAAACAATTACAACCTTCCAAGTGTGATTCTATGAGTATTTGTTCCCAAACACCTATATTCTAAAGGTTAATCTATTGAATGTTATACAAAAATGGAAAAGAAAAGAAATTTAACTGACACGGTATATATACAGAAGAAACTAGTACCTGTTTAGTAGAAGAAAGAGTAATATACATAGTACATGTACTGTAGGTAAGTTGGTGAGATATGGACAGATAGATCCATAGAATAGATAGATATTAACTAGATAAATGAATAGACATGCAAATGGGCAGATAAGTATTATTACATTGTTTTACCAAATTTCCCAGTCTCCAAAATGTGGGAACCCAATCAAGACTCCAAGCGTTTAAGGGCTATGCCTGAATAATGATTTACATGGTCCATGTACCAGTAAATGGGAAAAGGAAAATGATTGAAGGCTTTAGTAATTATTGCTAACATCTGGATTTGGACAATTAGTATTTGTTCTTGAGGTGAAAATTGGGTGCTATTTCACATTATTAAAAATCTAGTGAGTATTGGAGTTTGGGGAGATCATTTTCCCTAAAAGGTAAAAAAATAGTTCAAAGTATTCTTTCAGCATGTGAGGAAAATTAATTCATCATGCTTCTTTTATAAGCATCAACATTTGGGGCATCCTACTATATCCAATGTAGTGTTTTTTTCATGTACTGGGATTGTGTATGTGTTTGTGTGTATAATATAAAAATGCAAATTATATTCCTGAAAATTTAAATTATATTCATCTCAAATAGTAAATTTAAAAATGAATTGCTTGAAACTTCTATGAAAGCAAATCAATTAAAATCATAAATATTTACTTACCCTAATATATATGTATGATATATATATAGTTTCACTTCCTTTGCCTAGGTAGTTTATATCTCCTTGTGGCCCAAATGAAAGTTCCAGTACAGAACCAGACACCTGTCTTCTAATGTTTATATATTATTTTGAAAAGAAAGAATTCTGCAGAAGAACAAGAATAAAAATATTTTCATTTTAAAATCATTTATTTCAGCAGAAAGACAACTAAAAGGTTTTTTAACTTATATTTTATAGGTTATATAATGAAGTCATTATTGCCAGAGAATAATTCTTCTTTCCAATTGCTTGAAACCATTGTCACAATAATTCGATTTAGATTGTAAAGAAACAATCATAGTCTCCTTTGAATTAAGAGACATATTTCATTTTTTACTACCTCCATTCTCTTCATTTCTTCTAAAATTCATTATAAACCAAATAATTTCATTCAGACCAGGCAACTACTGGAAACACAATCAAGGGTTACAGTATAAATGTGAAATTTAAAATTTTGTCCTTTATCTTTTTCTTGGGAACATTTTACATTAACAGGTAGAAACTTGAGCTTTTAAAATATTTCCCTAAAGTAGTACATTTGCATGAAAACAATATATAGGAAAACTATAGCTTTTCTTCAGGATTAGTATGATATAGCACCATCAAAACATACTTTGTAAGACACAAATGTTATCAAGAAACAATGATTGCTCTATGGTCAAAGGGAGTAATCAAAAGGAAGTTTTAAAAAAACTACAATCCCAGGTGTGTGGATTTTTAAGTCAAGAAAATCAAAATGCATTCTTCATATATATATATATATATATATATATATATATATACACACACACATATATATATTTATATATGTGTGTGTGTATTTAATTTAAGCTATAAGTTCAGAAAAATGCTGTTCTTCTGAAAATTTAGTAATCAAGCAGGACTTTGTAATAAGATGCATAAAGGCCAAAATAGGGCTTATATATTCAAGTAATATATTTAAATAAAAATTTGATTAAGGAAGGGAAAAATAATTTAACTATAATTCTTAGCTCCAAGAATTTCACCAAGCACTGTACATATGTAGTTATCTCATTAACTCTTTCAACAATTCAAGAAGGTTATCATTGCCTGTATCTTATGGATGAAGAAACTGAGGCTGAAAAAAAAAGGAGTGATTTACTCAAGATCATACAACTAGTTTGTGGCAGAGTAAGAATTTCAAACCAGATATCAATTCAAAATCCTTCTGTTGGGCTTCCCTGGTGGCGCAGTGGTTGAGAGTCCGCCTGTCAATGCGGGTTCATGCCCCGGTCCGGGAAGATCCCACATGCCGCGGAGTGGCTGGGCCCGTGAGCCATGGCCGCTGAGCCTGCGCGTCTGGAGCCTGTGCTCCGCAACGGGAGAGGCCACAGCAGTGAGAGGCCCGCGTACCGCAAAAAAAAAAAAAAAAAAAAAAAAAAAAAAAAAAATCCTTCTGTTACTGACATGAGGATTCTTTAATGTTCTATACAACAATTTTTCTAGAAAAAGTACAACAAAGTCAGCACTGAAAAGATGTAGGAAAATATTGGTAGAAGTATATTCATATAGCCATTTAAGAAAGTAATTTTCTAGCAGCTATCAAAATTTTAAACATAAAAAAGCATGTCCTTTTACCCAGTAATTCACTTTCAGGAATTCATCCTATAGAAATCTTGCTATGCACAAGTACGCCATTGCAACACTATCTGTAATTTCAACAACAGAAAAGTAGGATCAACCTAATGTCCAGAAATAGGGAATTATTTCAATATAATACAGTGTGCCCACACCACAAAATTGTACATAGCAATATAAGACTATGGTAAATCTACATGTACTTACATAAAAAGATCTCTAAGATATATTTTTAAGAGTAAAAGGAAAATAGAATATTACAAGTAAAATGGTCTTATTTATGAGCTATGTTAAATTACAGATAGATGATAGATAGATAAATAGATAGATAGATAGGAAGAAAAACATATTGAGAAGATCTTCCTACCATCCAATGATCTTGTGACCATGATTTATCTTTATTCCTAGAAAACAGTTCATGCTACTTGTCAAAGACCAAGAATTAAAATATCTCCCGCACAGGTCTATTGGAGCTCCAGGACTGAATCCACCACTACCATATTCACCATAAAACACATTTTTTGGCATTTATCATTTTAAAGCACTGTCACTTGAATTACCTAATCTGGTCCTCACAATACTAATAATCAAAGTATCCCAGAGCAGTTCAACAAAAACCAAGTTATACTATTCTGCCATTTTATGCTAGTAAACTCATATTTATTCAGTTAACAAGTATTTATTGAGGGTTTACTATGAGCCTGCTTCTCATAATAGGTAGAAACACGAATCAAATTAGACAAAGATCCTACACTGAAAAAAATGAGCAACCAGAGTATATGTGTTGGGAGATGTGGTGAGTTATAAGATATATGCACAAAGAACATAATTTAAGGTAAAAAGTGAATAGGTAGCATCAAAAGGGTACCCAAAAAAGTACAAACTATTGTCTCAATGATCTGCAAATCATGAAGCCTGGGGGTCTTCCGTAAGAATCAAAACTCTGAACTCAAGTTGTTCAAGTGACTTTCTTTGCTTATTTATTCACAATAGTTCTTTTAGGATTGTACTGATCCTACAACACTCTACTGTGTAATATGACCAAGGGGCAAGCACACAAAGTCAGAGACAAGTAAATCGGAGCAGCTGGGGCTGCTCCACTTACTAGCTGTTTGGGAGAGTCATTTAACCTCTCTGAGCCTCTGTATGGTAAACTGTATTTTCTAAAAGTGACCATGTCAACATTTCTCTTCAGAACCTTGTCACTCCTCCATTAAGAGGAAAAGTCAGTGTCTCCTCCTCTTGAAATTGGGCATTCCTCATAGTCACATAGTCACTCAATGAACAGAATATGACAGAAGTTAATGCTACAGTGACTTCCAAGGCTACTCATATAAATGATCTCATTCTCTCCCTCTCCCTCTCCCTCTCTCCACTCTTAATACTCACCTTTGAAATCTGTCCACCATGCTCTTAGGAAGTGCAAACTAGTCCATGTGAAAATATCACATGCAGTTCGTCAGCACCTATCAGCATCAACCACTCAACTTGTGAGTGGATGAGGTTTCAGATGATCACAGACCCAGTCTTCAAGTCTCCCAGCTGAGGCCTCAGACCCTGTGGAGTAGAGAGACAAGCCATCTCTATCTGAATTTCTGATCCACAAATATGTGAACCTAATAAATGGTTGTTTTGGTGTAATTTGTAACAGAGATAGAGTAACTGGAACATTCAATTCCCTCATCTGGAAAAACAGGAGAAGAACAGTATTTAGAGTTGTTTTGAGGATTAATAGAGCCAATATAAAGCATTTAGTAAACTACCAGGCACACTGTCGATAATAAATGGAAATTACTGTAACCACGTTAATCCCTCTGAAAGATTGTCCTCTCTGCTACATGCCACATTATTTTGCCTCCTCTCTCCACCTCCCTGGTAGAAAAGTCAATCCTCATTCTGAAACTGCACCCCAACCCAACACATATTCCAGAATTAAACCAGTCCTTAGCTTATGAGCAGCTAGGTGCCTTTTATCAGGCAGTTTGTACATCCCTAATCCCTTGCAGTAAACTTTAACTCTAAAGGTGGGAATTAACAGAGATGGAGTGGATGGAATAGCCAAGAACAGACAACGTAGACAAAAACACTTTGGTGGTGAACCTACTTTCTAATTATTTTCTGCTGTCACTTAGGGCAGTATGTACTTGTGTGATATCTCACACACACTCACACACACACACACATTCACCATTTGAAATGAGCACTTGTGTGATCAAAAATCATGCTGGTTGGTATTCAAAGCATCAGCTTAAACATTTCATTTTTCTGTTTATTCATTCATTCATTTTACAGACCTTTACTTAGCACCTTGTACACTCCAGGAGCTATATAGGTACTAGGACTTCAATGATACATCCTACATGGTCTGTACACTTAAAGATTTACAGTCTAAAGGTAGAACATATACGAGTTCTACTTGGTTATTGCGGAGTTCCTTCTTCTCCCCCCAAATCCTTAATAGTCTGCTTACACTAAAAATGTGTTTTAGTTAAAGAGGTCAAAATTTAAAACAAATAAGTTGTATATTAAGGCATCTTCAATTTATGTTGATATTCTTCTCTAGTAATTTACATTATCTTCATCATTGGCACACCTATGAACCAACACAATATTTCAAGTATATCTGTTTTGTCTTCTCTTCAGTTAATGAACAAAGTTAAATGATCATGGTATTGCCATATGGGTATAAATATTACAGTGCACATGTTGTACTCGTGAACATAATAAATATTTGCTAAACAAGGCAATGAAAGTGGGGTTCTGGTAAAAACAGACTTAGTGGAAATAAAAAGAATCTGACAAGCTTTGCACAAGTTCCAAAACAGCTGCCTGAGGGAGTCATGTTGCCCATCAGGATCAAATCCCTCTGAGAGGACTTGAATGAGCAATAGCCCTATCAACTGTCATAGTTAATGCTTCCTAGAAAAGCAGCTGCACTGAAAACTCCTTACTGCTTAGTAAACTATTCAGTGTTCATAGCCCAAGTGCTAAGCATGCATCCTCCCATAGAGCCTATCAAGACTAACTCCATTTTGTCATATATTCCTACTTCACCAAAAGACCAAGCCCCCATATCACCCTTTATCTCATAACCAAAGTGCTTTCTACATCCTCATTCAGTTCTCCTCCTTTCTCCTTCTACCTAAACCCCAGATTTTCACATGCCTGGTTTCCTCTCATTGTTCAGGTCTCACATCAATTACCGTCTTCTCAGAGGCCTTCTCTATGCCATTAAGTAAGCCTTCTGTTATGCTCTATTACAGCACTATTGACTTCATTCACAGCATTGTCACAAGTTGTAATTATAAGTTATTTTTTTCTTTACTTGTTTCATAACCTCTTTACTTACTTATTTACTTGTTTATCATATCTTTCCAAATTAGGTGATAAGGTCCATAAAAGTCAGGGATAATACTCATATTGCTTACCACTCTATACCAAAAGACTAAATCAGGCACTAGCATGTGGTATGTGCTCAATTAATATATGCTGGATGAAAAAATAAAAACATGATATACATAAATATCTAACAAGAATGTATCATTATATTAGCAGAAACATATACTTCGCTCCAATTCCACTACACTCATGCAGGTCAACGTCATCTCTTAATTGATTCAAACAACTTTTAACTGGTCTCCTAGCTTCTGCTCCTTCACTACTTTTTTCCCTTCTATTTAGTTTTGCAGCTTTTTTATTGATGCATAGTGAACTAAAAATATTATATTAGTTTTAGGCATATAACACAGTGATTTATTATTTTTATACATTACCAAATGATCAGCACAATAAGTCTTGTTACCATCTGTCACCACACAAAGTTATTGCAATATTATTGAATACATTCCCTGTGCTTTTCATTACTTCCCCATGGCTTATTTAAAACTGGAAGTTTGTACCTCTTAATCCCCCTCACCTACGTCACACGTCACCCTACACCCCACCCTTCTGGCAACTACCTGTTTGTTCTCTGCATCTATGAGTCTGTTTTTTTCTTATATTTATTCATTTGTTTTGTTTTGTTTTGTTTTTTTCTTTTTTTGTTTGTTTTTTCTGTTTTGTTTTTTAGAGTCCACATATAAGTAAAATCATATGGTAGTTATCTTTCTCTCTCTGGCTTATTTCACTTAGCATAATACCCTCTAGGTCCATCCACGTTGTTGAAAAGGCAGTATTTCATTCTTTTTTATGGCTGAGTAATATTCCATTGTATGTGTATATATGTGTGTATATATATGTGAGGTAATATCTCACTATGGTTTTGATTTGCATTTCCCTGATGATTAGTGATACTGAACATCTTTTTATGTGTTTATTGGCCATCTGCATGTCTTCTTTGGAAAACTGTCTATTCAGGTCTGCTCATTTTTTAATCAAGTTGTTTTTTTTTAAATTATTGAGTTGTATGACCTATTTATATATATTGTCTATTAATGCCTTTTCAGTCATGTCACTTGCAAATATTTTCTCCCATTCAGTAGGTAGTCTTCTCATTTTGTCAATGGTTTCCTTTGCTGTGCAAAAGCTTTTCATGAGATATTACCTCACTCCTGTCAGAATGGCTATCATCAGAAAGTCTACAAATAACAAATGTTGACAAGGATGTGGAGAAAAGGGAACACTTGTACACTACTGATGGGAATGTAAATTGGTGCAGCTACTATTGAAAACAGTAAGGTGGTTCCACAAAAAAGTAAAAACAGAGCTACCATATGATCCAGCAATTCCACTGCTGTATATATATCTGAAGAAAATGAAAACAGTAACTTGAAAAGATTCAAGTTGCACCCCAGTGTTCCTAGCAGCATTCTTTATTTACAACAGCCAAGATATGGAAGCAACCTAAGTGTCCATCAACTGATGAATGAATAAAGATGTGATACACACACACACACACACACACACACACACACACAAACACACAATGGAGTCTTAGCCAAAAAAATGAATGAAATTCTGCCATTTGCAAAATCATGGATGGACCTAGAGAGTATTGTGCTTAGTGAAATAAGTCAGACAGAAAAAGACAAATTCTCTATGTTATCAATTATATACATAACCTAAAAAATAAAACAAATGAATGTATATAACAAAACAGACTCATAGATATATGGACAGAGAACAAAGTGGGGAGAGGAAGGGGGGGAGGGGCAAGATAGTGGTATGGGAATAAGAGATACAAACTACTGGGACTTCCCTGGTGGCACGGTGGTTAAGAAGCTGCCTGCCAATGCAGGGAACATGGGTTCAATCCCTGGTCCGGGAAGATCTCACATGCCATGGAGCAAC
The DNA here is from genome assembly GCF_964270905.1 of Leucopleurus acutus. Taxonomy (NCBI): domain Eukaryota; kingdom Metazoa; phylum Chordata; class Mammalia; order Artiodactyla; family Delphinidae; genus Leucopleurus; species Leucopleurus acutus. Next base: position 24,931,882 of record NC_139159.1, on the reverse strand, counting down.
CAAGCCTGTGTGTCACAACTACTGAGCCTGTGTGCCACAACTAATGAAGCCCACACACCTGGAGCCCATGCTCCGCAACAAGAGAAGCCACTGCAATGAGAAGCCTGCACACTGCAACGAAGAGTAGTCCCCACTTGCCACAACCAGAGAAAGCCCGTGGACAACAATAAAGACCCAACGCAGCCAAAAATAAATAAATACAATAAATAAATTTATTTAAAAAAAAAAGATACAAACTACTGTGTATAAAATAGATAAGCAACAACGATATAATGTATAACACAGGGAAATATACTCATTGTTTTGTAATAACTTTAAATAGAGTATAATCTATACAAAATATTGAATCAGTATGCTGTACACCTGAAACTAATATAATATCATCAATCAACTATACTTCAATTCAAAAAAATTATTGAGATTTGTTTTGAGGCCTAACATGTGATCCATCCTGGAGCTTGTTCCATGTACACTTGATAGTATTCTGAAGTTTCTGAATAGTATGTTCTATAGATATATATTAAGTCCATCTGGTCTAATGTGTTGTTTAAGGCGAATGTTTCCTGATTGATCTTCTGTCTGGATGATCTATCCACTGATGTAAGTGGGGTATTAATGTCCCCTACTATTATTGTATTACTGACAATTTCTCCCTTTACATCTGTTCACTTTATATATTTAGGTGCTTCCATGCTGGGTGCATAAATATTTACAAATGTTATATCCTCTTCTTGGCTCAAGCCCTTTATCATTATGTACTGACCTTGTTTTTTGTTACAGTCTTTGTTTTCAAGTCTATTTTGTCTGATATGAATACTGCTATCCCAGCTTTCTTTTCATTTCCATTTGCATGGAATACCTTTTTCCATCCCTTCACTTTCAGTCTTTGTGTGCCTCTAGATCTGAAATGAGTCTATTGTAGGTAGCATATCCACTCAGCCTCCCTATATCTTTTGACTGGAGCATTTAGTCCATTTACATTTAAACTGATTATTGATAGATATGTACTTATTACCATTTTGTTTATTATTTTCTGGCTGTTTTTGTAGTTCTTATCTGTTCCATTCTTCTTTTCCTGATCTTTTCCCTTGTGACTGGATAATTTTCTTTAATGTTATGTTTGGGCTCCTTTCTATTTTGCATGTGTGTACCTATTGCAGATTTTGGTTTGCAGTTACCATGAGGTTCATATATATATCAACCTATACGCAGTAGTTTATTTTAAGCTGATAGCGGCTTACGTTCAAATGCATTCTAAAAGTACTACATTTTTACTCCCCTTTCCCACATTTTTATGTCATATTTTATATCTTTTTATTTTGTATCACTTATGTACTTATTGTCTAGTTGATTTTATGACTTTTGTCTATTAGCTTTCATACTAGATTTTTAAGTGGCTAAACCACTGCCTTCAGTATATATTTGCCTTCACCAGTGAGATTTTTTTTTCTTTCATATATTTTCTTTTTCCTAGCTATGGCCTTTTCTTTCCTGCTTAAAGAATACCCTTTAAATTCTCTCATAAGGCCATTTTAGTGGTGATGAACTCCTTTAGTTTTTGCTTGTCTGTGAAATTCTTGATCTCTCCTTCAATTCTGAATGATAACTTTGGCAGGTAGAATAATCTTGGCTGTTAAGATTTTTTTTTCCTTTAAATACATTGTGCCACTCCCTTCTAGCCTGCAAGGTTTCTGCTGAAAAATTAACTGATAGCCTTATGGGGGTTCCCTTGTAAGTGACTAGTTGTATTCCTCTTGCTGCTTTTAAAATTTTCTCTTTAACTTGTGCCATTTTAATGACGATAAGTCTTGGTGTGAATCTCTTTGGGTTTATCTTATTTAGTACTTTCTGTGCTTCCTCAACCTGGATATCTGTTTCCTTCCCCAGGTTAGGGAAGTTGTCAGCTATTATTTTATCAAATAAGTTTTCTGCCCCTTTTTCTCTCTTCTCCTTTTGGGACCCCTATAATGCAAATGTTAGTACACTTGATGTTGTCTCTGAGGTCCCTTAAACTATTCTCATTTTTAAAAGTTCTTTTTTGTTTTTGCCATTCTCATTGGGTGCTTTTCACTTTTCTATCTTCTAGGTCACTGATCTATTCTTTATTATCTAATATGCTGTTAATTCCCCATGGTGTATTTTTTGTTTCAATTATTGTATTTTTCAGCTCTGATTGGTTCTTTCTTTTATTTTCTAAATCTTTGTTGAAGTTCTCACTGTGTTTCTCCATTTTCCTCCAAAGTTCAGGGAGCATGTTTATGACTATTACTTTGAACTCTTTATCAGGTAAATTATTTATTTCCATTTCATTAGGATTTCTTTCTGGGGTTTTATCTCGTTCTTCCATTCGGAACATATTTTCTGTCTCCTCATTTTGTTTCTCTGTTTGTTTCTATAAATTAAGCAAAACAGCTTCCTCTCCCAGTCTTGAAGCTGTGGTTCTGTGTAGGAGAGTCCCCTATGTAGACTGAATGTGTTGGGTGGCTTTGGCAGGCTGGCTGGAGGTGGAGTGGGTGCCAGCTGAGGGTGGGGTCCAGGGGTTGCCTTGGCAGGACAGCCAGAGCTGGAGTAGGTGCAGATTAGGGGGGGGTCCCAGACTGTACCACATCAGGGCCACCTTGGCAGGATGGCTGGAGTGGGCACACACTAGAAGGAGGCCTCAGAGCACACGATGCCAGAGTCACCTTTGGGGGACAGCTGGAGCTGGTTTGGGCCAGGGGCCTGGGGCACACTGGGATGGCCCTGGCAGGCCTGCTAGAGCACCTGAACCATGTTCCTGGTTATACTATTAAGGTGGAGGGGGAAAACAAAATAATGGCGCCCTCCAGTGCCTCTGGGCCCCAAGAGAATTCCAGCAGGTCCCCTCCTATATGGCAGATGCTCTAGGGTTAGTAAATAGATTCCCTTCATGTATAGTCTAGGTGCCCTTTAAACCACTCTTCTTTCCCCATACCCCAGGACAGGCAAGTCTGCATGCAGACCCCTCAGTGATATACCTCCCTACTGGAGGTCACCACAACAGGGGTGGGATTCCTGCTGATACTATGTTTCCATCTCTCCTACCTGTCTGTATGTGGTCATTCTATTATTTGTCATGCAGAAGCTGTTCAATCAGCCCTTAGTTCTTCTTCAGGAGTAATTGCTCTGATAAGTGGGTGTATATTCAATTGTGTTGTGGGAGGAGGTGAATTCAGGGTCTTCCTACACTGCCATCTTGAACTGGAACCTATTCCCTTCCCTTCTAAATCTGTTCTCCACATAGTAACAGAAGTGATTTATAAAAAGTAAATTTGAAAACAGAAAAAGTAATTTGAAACTTCTGCTTCAAGAAGGAAAAGTAGATCTTCTTCCCCCTATTTCTCCCGTTAAGTACAACTGAAAACCCTGGAAACTGTATATAAAAGAAACATGACTCTGGAAAGTGGAGAGAAGGCAAATCAGATAGGGACATGGAGACCCAAGGAACCACAAGGTAGTGAGTTACCTGTGTTTTCTTTTAACCTCATATATTCCAGATTTGGAGTTGAAGAACTGGCAAACCAGAAATGTCAACAGACATAAGCAAAAAGACAAACAAAAGCCATACTCCTTGGAGGTTTGAGAGGGATAAATATGCTTGGAAATGAGAAGGGAAGCAGGAGCCACAGAGGGTTTTATTAGTGAGGAGAAGCAGCATGTCTCAGTGTTTTCCTTTTCTCTTTTTTTTCAATCTAACTCATCTACTCCTCTTCCCTCTGGACTATTTTTTTTTTTTTTTTTTTTTCAGTACGCGGGCCTCTCACTGCTGTGGCCTCTCCCATTGCGGAGCACAGGCTCCGGACGCACAGGCTCAGCGGCCATGGCTCACGGGCCCAGCTGCTCTGCGGCATGTGGGATCTTCCTGGACCGGGGCACGAACCCATGTCCACTGCATCAGCAGGCGGACTCTCAACCACTGCGCCACCAGGGAAGCCCTGGACTATATTTTAGATTGCAGATCTTCCTGACACATTTCCATGGCAATACTAGACCATTACCACCTGTCTCGACTCCACCACTATCAGACAGGAACCAGATTTTCAGATGAGATGTGGGGAAGAGGAATAAAGGAAATGAGAAGTGGCAGGAGAAAGGAAGGGCAGATAATAAGATGCTGAATTAACCTCTTAAATTATAGCAAATATTCAAAGTGTCAGTGGAGAAGGAGAGAGAGGAAACTCACCAATGGTGTGGAATTTCATACTTCAGTACACATTACAAATACTCACTGAGAGTTTCAAACTATTTACTACCACATTCAACTAAATTGGGGAAGGTTTTATGGAAGACATGAACATGTGAGAATCAATTGAAAGACGAATAATTCAGTGAATTGCTGGGATGTAAGAAAGAAATTTAGGAAAAACTGCAAAGGTGTCAATGTAATAACTGAACCAAAAAGGAAATTTAGTATTCTTGATTATTGATACATGAATACTATACATGAATATATTATGTATATTATATACATAATAATACTATATATTATTATGTAAATATATGAAATATATAATAAAATTTAAGCTGTATTACCATTAAATATTAAGCAAAATATCTAATTGAATATACTTTTTAAGTTTCACTTTTAGGTCCAAATCAGTGCTGAAACAGTGTACTAGGAAACAACTGAAACCTTGAAGCAAGCATTTTAAATATAAATCCATTAGTGCTCTTCATACACTAATGAATTAGTCCATACACTAATGAATTATTCTAATCTAGGCTTTTTGAATTCTCAGTAAATACCTTTGGATAATATTTGCTAATGTTAAAATCAAACCATGTATCTCAGAAACCATATTAAGTAACTTGTATATAATATCAATACCTTTTGTTTTGCTAGTCAATGGATTCCTTTTAAAGCGGCTTATAACTTTTTCTTTAATATATATAACAGTGAAATGCTAAATTTTACCACAAGGTGGCTCTTCCTAGATTCTAAATTAACTGTATCATGTAAGTAGCACTGAAGGGCTTCCCTGGTGGCACAGTGGTTAAGAATCCACGTGCCAATGCAGGGGACACGGTTTCAAGCCCTGGTCCAGGAAGATCCCACACGCCGCAGAGCAACTTGCTCAAGTGCCACAACTACTGAGCCTTCTCTCTAGAGCCTGCAAGCCACAACTACTGAAGCCCATGCACTGTAGAGCCCGTGCTCCACAACAAGAGAAGCCACCACAATAAGCTTGTGCACCACAACGAAAAGTAGCCCTCATTCGCCGCAACTAGAGCCAGTTTGGGAAAGGAGAAAAAAATGTAATATGTACAACTACATGCTCTTTCAATGATTTTTGCGTGTATATGTGTGTGTGTATGTGTGTGGGGGGGGCCGAGGGGTGTTGGAAATCCATGATTTAACCTATTTCACTTGTACAAGAGTATATCTCCCATTCAATGACGGATACAGGATATGAAATGTCAGATATGAAATAATTCCCTTAAGGAATGTCTTTATTAGCATTTGAGGGAAGCCCAAAATACAAAACATTCATTCATTCAACAAATATATATTGGTCCTGACTATATTCCAGATTCTGTAATAGACAACATAACAGAGTGGTTAAGAACATAGACCCTGGAGCCAAATTGTCTAGGTTCCAATAGTAGTCCACACACCCCCGTCCCCACTATCTGTGTCCTCTTAGGTGAAATACTTAACTTATCATACCTAGATCTACTCACGTGTGAAATGGGTCTAATGATATAAGGTTGTCATGAGGATCAAATACTCAATATAAGTAAAAAGTATAAAAGAGTGCTTGCTATGTTTAAGTGCTTGGTAAGTATTAGCTATGATTATTAGGCACTGTAGTTGACTTAAATCACATCAGCAAACTCCTTGACACTCCTCCCATCAAAAGTCTAATGTTCTTTTCTTTAGATATGAGCTAGCCTTAGTGATGCATTCACAAAGAGCAGAAGGCAGTGACTTCTGAGGCTAGTTTAAGAAAGCAATACAACCTCAGCATGGCCCACTCTTTCTTAGGATGCTCACTCTTGGAACCCAGACACCATGTTGTGAGGAAACAAGGAACAAGACACAAGGAAAGTCCAGGTAGAGGCGTCTGGCCAACAGCCCCAACTAAGGTTCCAGGCAACAGTGAGCATCGGCTGGCAGACTTGCATATTAATGAGCCAACAGGTGGTTCCAGTCACAGCCTTCAAGCCGCCCTAGGTGTGGCTGAGTAGAGCAAAGCTGAGTTGCCTCTCCCAAGCCATGTTCCCATTGCAGAGGCATGAGCAAAATAAATGTTATTGTTTTAAGCCACTAGGTTTTGCCAAGTTTAGTCACTCATTAATAACCAGGACAGGCACTGAACCCATAAATAAGAAGACCCAGCTTCTTCCTTCAAAGAATAGTATAGTCGAGTACACAGGGACAGTGTGATCTACTAAGAAAATTTATGGACTTTGGAGTCAGATAATCCAGAGTCCTAATCCTCTCTGCTTACTGCCAAACACCTCCCTAAGCTCTGCTTCTGCATCTGAAAAATCAAGGTTGTAATACTTGCCCTCAAGGATTTCTATATACCCTAGCAAATCACCTCCCTGCCTTGAGATTTGCCTCTCTATTTCTTCTGGACACCAGAGACAGAATAATCTGTCTGAAATTCAAATCTGATCCTGGGTTCTTTTCTCTGTCTTCCCATTGCCCATTCCCGAGAGGAAACTTCTATGCTCCTCAACCTTGCTTTCAAGGTCCTCTGTGACCTGGTCTTCCACCTCCTCGGCCTCATCCTGAGCCTTCCCAATTCTATGATTTGAGGTATTTGCTCTGTGGACTTCCTCAATTTCTCTTCTTGCATTTCCTTCTAAAATCCAAAGAATTCCCAGTCAAGTCTCTATGTAGTGTTCCAGCCACAGAAACACGAGCTTGTCTGAAAGCTTGAAGGATGGGGTAGATCTCAAGTATGACGTTCTTAAAGAGGTGAACTGGGAGTTTCATGCAGAATTTCAAAGAAAGCTACCTAAGCATTACCTTTATACACCTTTCCTTCCCCTGAAGGTTTTCCATTCTGAGCAGTTGGCAAAAATCTTTTTCCCCTCATGGCTCTCTTATAGTCAGGTAGCTCCACCCTCCATTCTATCCCACCTCCATCATGTACCAATCCTGGTCCTCAATCTTCCACCCAAGACCAGTAGCTAAGGTAATCCATCCTAGAATGGTTTAGGACATACAGAGAACCTAGCAGTCAGACGCCTAGACTTCTCTCACGTCCTCAGAAACGAAGCACACATGGAACTTCCTGGGAAAGGCAATCTCAGCTATCCTCTTGGTTGCTTTACTTATATAAAAAAAATCAGCCCATTACTACATTATGCAAAAGACCTAATAAGTAAGATTGACTCCTTTACTTTAAGGTCTGGGGTGCATGGAAAATTGTACATATTCATATACTCATAATGTTTTTCCCCTAATACACCTGACTCTACCATGCTGTTTTACACCACCAGACCTTAGGAAATACTGTCCTGCCTGGAATGCCCCCCTCCCCACACTTCCAATCCCCATTCCCTTCACCTGTCTAACTTTTAATAATCCTTCAGATCTGAACTTAGATGTTATTTTCTTCAGGAAGTCATCACTGATTATCTACTCCACGGCCTGGGTTGGCCCACTTCCTTCGTATGAACACTCTCTACTTGACCGAGTTATGGTTCTTGCTGCTCTGCATTGTAATCACCTGTTTGGTCTGTTGCCTTTGAACTATACTGTAAATGCCATGAGGGCAATAACTAATTCTGATTTTAATACCACTGTGTCTCTTGGGTCGGAGTATGGCAACCATAAGTGCTCAATAAATATCTGTTGGTGAAAAGAATAAATGAGATAATACATGTAAAGTGACTACCACTGAACCTGACACTTAATCCCCAACTCCAAGTAAAACTGCCTCTCTCTTCTTTATGTTGATCAGGTACCCTGTTGAGAGATCCATCCTAGTGTCTAGAACACATTCATATTTATTGATTTAAGTGCCTATCTCTACTTAACTGCTAACTGAAGTTGTTAAGTATAAAGTGTTTATCTTTAAATGACCAGCACTTGGAATTATGCTTCACACACACAAGGTACTCAGCAAACGTGGGCTGACTGAATGAAGGGGGAGACAAATATGAAAACAATTTCAATACAGTGTGATAAAGGCCGAAGTTTACACTAAGGACAAACAGGAGCACAGAGGAGGAAATGCCAGCTAAGCTTGGGAAACGTATGAAAAAACACATGAAGGGTTTAAAATGTAAGCTTTATGAATGGACTCTTTCGAAGGAGAGAGAAGCGGCAGCATGGACCAAGGAGAGGAGGCATTTCACATTTACAACAAGTGCTTCATCCGGTATAGGGGCTAAAAAGAGAAAAAAAGAAAACCAGGAATGAGGAGATTAGAGTGGTAGGCAGAGGCCAGATCATAAAGTCCTTTGTGCCAGCTGCCAGGCTAAAGAGTTTTGTGTTTTATCTCATAAATGATGCTTAATAATAAAGGATTATGATGCATGTAGACCTATGTTTCAGAATTCTCACTCTAGTAGCAAAAGTGGAGAATGAAAGTCTGGTGTCAAGGATACCAATGTGGAGCCAATTGTATTGGTCCAGGGCAATATATCGGATGCCCAAAGGAATGTATTTGTAGTGATAAATGAAGAGAAAACAGTTTTGAAAGATATTTTAAAAAACAATTGATAAAGACTGCTTCTGACAGGGTATAAGGATGGAGAAATAAAAATCTGGGACAGGGCTTCCCTGGTGGCGCAGTGGGTGAGAGTCTGCCTGCCGATGCAGGGGACACCGGTTCATGCCCCGGTCCGGGAAGATCCCACATGCCGCGGAGCGGCTGGGCCCGTGAGCCATGGCTGTTGAGCCTGTGCGTCCGGAGCCTGTGCTCCGCAACGGGAGAGGCCACAACAGTGAGAGGCCCGCGTACCGCAAAAAAAAAAAAATCTGGATCAATTCTTAAGTTTTCTGCTTCAGGTGATCTAGTAGTAGGAATGTTGTCACCAACCAAAGTAGAGAGGGGAGGGGAACATCAAGGTAGAGAGGAGGGAGACAATGAAGAAATAATGACTTTAAAGTACTGATGGGACATTCAAGTAGGAATGTTCAACCAGCTTTTGGGACTAGGCCTAAGTGAAATGCTCCTTCCTTTTCTGTTCTCTTCACGTCTAGAAAAGGAAAAACTGGGATTGGGGGGTCAGCTTTACCGTTTTTCCAGCTGGACTGTTGCTGACAGGCAAACACTTCTCATCACTCAGCAGCCACAATGAAGTGGGTGCTTCTCCCTGTGGATCGCTAGAGGGGAAGATACGTGACCTCAATCTGTACTAGACACCACCTAACCTGACTTTCCATAAATCAATAGAGATCCACTGGAAGTATAAGCCGATCTTTATTGAGGAAGAATCCTTGAAAACCATCCCAACCTTTCTCTAAAGCTGTACATCTTTACCCATTAATTGGGACACCATCCAAGTTCTTCTGCCTCTTATTTAGGATTTACACATATCCTCATCATTGATCACCTCTGATTATGTCATTAACTACCCTCATAGAGAACATTATTGATTGTTTTTCAGCATCCATGTTCCATCCTCCCCTCCCAACAGCATCCACATTGTTATGCTGACATACACCCCCTCCCCCATGCAACCCATGTTCTTTGCATAAAGCTTATTCAAAGTCACCTACTTCGGGGCTGGACCTTGGTTGATTTAAGCCAACAAACATGTTCTATTCCCCTGGCCACAGTCACTGCTGCATTGTTGGGCATCTGACTTAAACTGTCCAATCAGGATAAATCTCAGGAATCTGCCTGGAATATTCAGATGGAAGTTCTTTTTCCCACAAGAATTAACGAGGAGACATATCTACTTCATTACTACCGGCAGCCATCCTACATCGTGAGGCTTTTTAGCCTAACACTACAGAAAACAGAACAGAACCATTAAGTCATCAGATCACCCAACTTAAAATCCATCCTACCTCTGTGTTTTTGGGTAATTTCAGGTGTCAATATATTTGATTGTTAATGTTTCAGCAAGTGTGAGCCGCATTTTCTATTACTTATACCCCCAAGTCATACCAAGCAATTTAGAACCTGGTATTAAAATGTGAAATGAGCTGAATGAGAGAAGCATGGTCCAGCACATATCCCAGGCTGAGGAACTGGCCATCCTGATAATAAGGTTGAAAAATTGTTGGTTAAACTGTTAGCTGTTGTGATGGGAAAGAAACACTGTATTCACAAACACTGAATTCTCCAGGGCACCTCATCCTCTCTCTTCAGGCCTTCTCAAATATTACCTGGGTGATGCTGGTGGCACATCTCAATAATTCTCTGAACTAGCAGCCCTCAATAAGAATTTTGGAGAAGTTTGCTGGCTCCACCTACCTGTGTACTGCATCCTTAGAACATGGAGTACTTAGCAACTTATATCCTCATCTTTGGTACTTAGCTGCCATAGGTGATAAAACTCGTGTATCAGTCAGTTGCATATCTTTATGTCTATCTATATCTACACCCATACCTATAACTATATTTATATACATGCTCATGTGTATATCTATAAAGCATATATATACATATGTCTAAGTCCATATATCCAGCTGCATACATAACAGTACGTTGTTGTAACATTTAGGGTGGTTATAGCAATTAAAGGAGCTCAATGGGTATTTGCTGAATGAATAAAAAATGCCTGCAACGTTTTGCATTCTCAGTAAAGGCTAGGCATTATTATCTTTATTTATTGTATAATAGTAAAGGTAGTAACAACAGAAAATCCCAAGGTAAGCTTGCTTATCAATAAGGAAATTTATTACCTCAGATAATTTCAAGACCAGAAGCAGAGCAGACTCTAGGCACAGTAAATTCAAAGGCACCATCATGTCATCAAGATGCTTACCCCCCTTCACTCTGCCATCCTTATACCGGCTCCATCCCAAAGTGATTCCCTTGCAGTTGCAAGATGATGACCAATGGCAGTCAGGACTCTTTGTGCTTCCTTGTTCATAGCCAATTGCGGAGAAGAAGAGAATATTTCCCCCCAAGAACAGAAATTAAACCCTTCCCTTTTCTTGGCCTTTCTCTTCACTTGCCTATGTGGCAAGCAGCCCTAAGGTGGCTCTGTCCAATTTAAGATAAAAGAACAATTTTAAAGATATTGGCTAGCCCACAGAATCTCTAGGAAACTTGGGGGCAATGCCGCCAGGAACAAAGCCTAGAATCATACCATAAAACAAGTCTTGTGAGGATGCTTCTGTCACTGAGCTTTAGACGCTGTACCTCAGACGACCAACATAGCCGGCATGGGAAAGGATTCATCTGATTGGTAATGCCGAGGGCATATTCTGTACCCTAGCTGCAATGGAGGCTGAGAAAGCAAGTATACAGCAATTTAGAATTTTATAGGGGGAAATGGGCTCTGACCTCTCACCCAGATTCATAAGACTGGAATTCCCCAGACTCAGAAAGACACTCAGAGAGTTGGCATCCAATAAGGTCTGCTGCAGAACTGTTACAGGAGCTTCTGTCAACTCAGCCACCCACATGGTATGGTGCTCCCTGGGGAAAAGAGGACTAGGTGAACAAGACTCAAAGGGCTTGCTTGTCAAACTGTGTACAGTATTTAAGCAAAAGTGAAAGAAAGTTCTCCATTTCAATTGGCAGCAGGCTGCCGTCCTGTGGGTCTCCAGTCCAGCAGGGGCAGGTAGCATTACTGGAAGATCTCCAGCTTGCATCCGTGGTGTAAGAGTGACACTGAATGTCTCAGTGTCTGTTACTGGAAAGGCTAGTACAGAGCTGTCAATGCAAGCATGACTCCATCAGTGGCAAAAGCAGTGACAGCAGCTCATCCAGCAATGGTGACAGGGAGCAATGACCAAAACAGATTCCCTGGAGCACAGAAGATATCTCTTGGGGAGTTTAAGGGTATGTAGAAAAGGAAAAATTTACAAGAGACGAGAGCTCCTTAAAATGAAGTGGGAGCTTGAAACTAGCAAGATTTGGGTATTAATGTTAACATCCAATGTCTCAGAGACATATGGTTCACATATGCAATTGGAGAAACATCTGGCATCTTACTTCCTGGAATTAGAGTGAGTTCTTAGGAAAAGGAAAAGGGAGTGCTTTTGCTAACTGGTTTCCTTTTTCCTCCTACAGAACATAGGAAGCAGCTTTCCTAGAATGCTCTGCCCCCCCGCAATGTCTACAAAGTTGTTTTCTTCTAGACATTCACATTCTCAGAGAGGTCCGATTTGATGCCTCAATGGATAATTGCTGCACATCCCCCTACCCCAGCCACTCTGATCATATTACTCTATTTTATTGTCTTCAAAGAATATAAATTCCTAGGTAAATTCTTAAAACTTATTTCTTGTTATGTCTATTGTCTGTCCCCACGTAAACATTTACCAAATGTGAACTCCATGAGAAGAGTTGGCTTTGCATATGTTCTTGCTGATAAATTCCTGGAGGCTTAGAACAATAACTGGAACATATGGTAGGCAGGCAACAAATATTGTTGAATGAAGAGGAAGATCTGGCTCCTCACAGAGTTGAGGCTATTTGATACCACATAAAAATTAAAACTTTCTGCAAGTCTTTATTTCAATTCAGACAACTTTGTCTCTCATTATTAAGCAATCTCTACATAAAATCCTCTACCTTTTCTGCCTAGGATACTCCTTTTCCCAACTATACCCCTCACTTCCCATCCAGACACATCCTTCACCTGGTTAATTCCTTCCCAATCATTCTGGTCCACCCAGTCTTTCAATAAGGAAGATGAGAGAAGTGAGAACTCAGAACCAATATCAAAGAGCAAATCAGAATAACAATAAAGCATCTGAGGACAGAACAGGCACATGAGAACATCAGTGTATCAAGACAAATTATTTTAGGAGCCAAACCTAGGATGCATGAATTATACTAGAGCTAGGTAAGAGTCAAAGAAAAAAGAAATGAAATCATCTGAGCCAGCTATCATACTGTTAAAAGAAGTGAGGAACCCAGGAATTCCTGGAACTAAGTCCAAATACTTTGTTTTCAATCTATGTCTTGCCAAGTATGGCCCTCTGAGGGTCTAGGTTCTACCACCTGCAATGACAGAGAAGGAATGGCGGAGGAGAAATCTGAGCTTGGGCTTCAGAGACAGACAGAACTGGGCTTGACTCCTAACCATTCTGAACAAGATAACTTCTCAGAGAATAACTTTTCATATATAAAGGACAAGCTATTTGGCCTTTCAGAGACTCAATCTGTAAAGGATCAATTATGATAATAGTACCTGACTCGTGGGATTATTTTGAGGGTTAAATAAGTTAATGTACATAAAATCGATAGTGCAGTTCTCTGCTCATGGTTCATTCATTCATTCAACAAGTATCTACATACGTTACTATTAATATTGTCTATCTTCTTAAAGTAGTTGACCTACCAAGTTGACTCAAGATAATAATAATAGCTATTGTTCATTTTGCCAGGCACTGTACTAAGCACTTACCAAGCAAGATCATTTTTTTATTTTTCACAATAACCCTATGAGGAAGAACTATTATTGTCGCATATTACAGATGAAAAAAGTTGGAAGTAATCCAAACAAAAGACCACAGGAAACCCAGATGATTTAAGCCCTCCCTGAAGAGGCTGATATCCCACATAGGAGATGAGCAGGAATCCTGGTATTGATGGATCAGACACTTGCTACTTCTGCCAATGCTATACTTTTTCCCCTGAAAACTTTTTTTTTCTTTTTTGAAAGGATCTCTTGCGCACTGGGATGTTGAAACCTGGCACTGGGACCTCAGAAACCAGAATTCCTTCTCTGTGTTTATCCCAGAAGCTGCAGCATATCTCAAACTTTATTAAGACAAAGACTTAAATGTACAATAAAACCTAATCCATTGGTCTGTTTAATTTCGGTAGTTTAGCTTTTTTTGGTTTTCATTTTATTTTTGCTCTGCATAATGTCTTTTATAGATCATAACCAGGTTGTGATACTTGTTTGGTTGTCTCCTTAAGGTTTCAAATGATACACATAAACTCATAAAGCATTAGATCTGAAGTGGACCTTAGAAATCATCTATCTAGTCCAGTGATTTACAAATTACTCTGAGCAAATGAAGGAATCCTTTCTCTTTAAGCAAAGTTGTTTCACTTTGTTTCATAGAGCAAATTTCCCTTTAATGTCTCTTTGAAACCAAATTCCACTGAGAATGTTTGTATGTGTGTCTGTTTCTCTTAAACCACCAAGCTGATCCAATAAGACAACTTTAGTCACCCATTTTCATTCATTTATTCAGTCTAGCCCCAACATATGCCAGAGGTTCTGCGAGCCAGTGGAGAAGAAAAAGACATGTCCTCTGCCTTAAGGAGCACATGTTCTAGTCAGGAAGGCAGTCATATAGGGCTAACCAGTGGGGGCAAGACCACAGCAGAAGCTTGTAGAGAGGACTGTGGGCACATGATGAAAAGGGATTCAGACAAGCCTTTGCAGAGCAGGTCACCTAGAGCTGAGCCTCAGAAATGGGACGAGAGGAGTAGAATTCCAGGCAAAAGCTACAAGAAATACTAGCAAGAGAAAAAAATGAAAAGCTCAGACTGGTAAATAATTGATATAGCTGGACTTTGAGATTCATTGCATGTGATAGGTACTCAATAAATAGCTGGTTAATTAATTTACTAATTAATTAATCTGGAGGAAATAGACCATAAAGGAGAAAAAAGTCATTACATGAAGAGGCTCATGGGCCTACTCAAAAAATTTGGATTTTATTCTCTAAACTAGGAATTGAAAATGCAAAAGTCTAGAGGGATATTATAGGAAATGTGAATAAGTAAGATGGGCCAGGTATTAAAAAAATTATTATGGAGACTTTACATGGAGTACCTGCCTTATTCAGGTATCATATAAAATGCTGTCAACACCTGGATGTCCAATATATAATCCTGGCCCTTAGGCTGCACACATAACAAAGTACTCAAAAATAATGTGATGATTGTCTCCATTCATGTACCAAATACAAATACAATGGGCTCATAGAGGCAGTGCTTACTTAATTCCATCTGAGGAAATCAGGAAGGTATTACTCATGAGATCATATTGGAGATGGACTTGAGGGATGAGTAGGAGCTCATATCTCTATTTCCAGCTACATCCAAAGACCCTTCAATCCAATCAGGTTGGTCTCCTCAGTGTCCCACAGCACCCCACATTGTTATGCCCTTTCTCAAGTTTTTGACTTTGCCTAGGGTGCCTTGCCTGCTTCCTTTACGTATTCAAGGCCTAGCAATCCTCAAAGGCCCAATGCAGGCCTTCCTCATGAATAAAATACATGAAGACTTCCCATGGGCCCGTGAGCCATGGCCGCTGGGCCTGCACATCCGGAGCCTGTGCTCTGCAACGGGAGGGGCCATAGCAGCGAGAGGCCCACGTACCAAAAAAAAAAAAAAAAAAAAAAAAAATGTTAACAGAGAATGTACCGGGGCAAGACACTATTGGAAGGGTGAAAGATATTTAGGACACAATGAGTGCAAAAGTGCTCAGAAAAAGGCGTCTTACTATGCATGGTAAGAAGTTTACCAGTTTGGGAGTCAAGAGTTCACTGGCTCTGGGATTGATTACAGGCAGAACTTTTTGCTTCTGTTTTCCTCAGTAGTCTTAGCTCTAAAATGGAGGCTTATCTTCATGACCATTATGGTCCCTTTCAGTTCTAAGACTGTAACTGTGATTTGGTGAAGGAATTTGGTCTCTTTGTTGTATTTCCAGTAGGATTTCCACACATGCTTTCAAAATCTTCCTTATGTAATATGATGAGTGGAAAATCACTAATCAATGGTAGCAGTATTGAAGTCTCTTCTTTGTCCCATTATAAATGTCATGTAATTCCTACCCTGGATTTAGGAAATTGCATAGGTCACAAATTCATTGTAATAAAGTTGGCTATCACGCTGCCCTGTTACAACTTTGGTCACTTCCTGTTACTCTAAGAACAGATCACTTGTGGTTCATTTTCTGAACTCTTACAATTTCATGGCAGGGAGAAACTAAAGGGCAGGTGGAGTACAGATCCTGAATATTAAGATTACAGAAACACTGCCTATGGAAAACAGCATACATGAATTAGGGAATTCATGAATATATCAAAGTAATAATTGAAAAAGAGTCATTTTATGTTTTTTAGTTATTATAAATCATTGAGAAGACTTGCTTGTATTTTATCAGCTTTTACTTTGCACCTTCAGTTTGCCTCATTCCAACTTGCTGTATTAGTTGTACTCTTGATTATAAGCAAAATAACCAACTCTGGCTAGATTTAAGTAAAAAGCAAACCTATTCAAAGAACACAAAGTTACTCATGAACTCTAAGGAAAAGTGGAGAATGGGGAAGAACCAGATCAACTCCAGGGATCTTAGCCATGGGACTTCATGGACCACAGAATTTCCCTTAGTCTGACTTTAGCTCCTGTGACTTCCAGCCTGTAACCACACCACCCACCCTCAAAATAATTTCTAGAAGAGAGCATCATTTGGACACAACTTGGGTCAAATATCCTCTTCAGATACAATCAACTATGACAAAAAACTTTTGTTATAAAAGTATCATATTACGAACATGGCCACGAGGGTCCCAGTCTTGTAGAAGAGGGACAAGCTTCATAGAAGGGGGAAATGTTGGGATCTAGGAAGCTACCTCAAGAGATGTCTGCCTATTTCACATACTTTTTCTGTTGTGTTTTTTTCTACCTTTCCTCTCCCTGCCCCTTAAACCCACTACCACCAAGTACCACTGTCGATATATCATTGTATAAAATAGTACCTTGAGTGGGCTCAATACATCCTGCTAGGTATATATCTTTTATATAAAATTAAAGTACTGAAAGGGCAGAAAAATGGTCTTTACAAATTAAAGACCTGTTACTTTACAAATTAAAATGTATGCAATTCAGTTTGATTGTGTGCACTGTATAGAGGCATCCAAGCTTAACTATCAATAAAATAGTCCATGCATAGAGATTAGCCATTAGATGTTGCCTGTGATAATACAACTTTTACTCTGACAACCACAGAATATTCTTTCTTAATTATTAAGGATGTTCCTGAGGCCAGAAATAAACCCATGTATATGTGGTCAATTAATTTTTGACAAAGGGGCCAAAAATATATTATACAATGAGGAAAAGACAGTTTCTTCAATAAATGGTGTTGAGAAAACTGTACAGCCGCATGCAAAAGAATGAAACTAAACTACTATCTTACACCATACACAAAATCAACTCAAAATGGATTAAAGACTTGACTGTAAGACTGAAACCATAAAACTCCTGGAAGAACACATGGGCAGTAAGCTCCCTGATGTCAGTCTTGGTGATGATTTTTTGGATCTGACTCCAAAAGCAAAGGCAACAAAAGCAAAAATAAACTAGTAAGAACTACATCAAACTAAAAAGCTTCTACACAGCAAAAGAAACCATCAAGAAAATGAATGGGAGAAAATATTTGCAAATAATATATCTGATAAGGGGTTAATATCCAAAATATATAAAGAACTCACACAACTCAATAGCAAAAAAGCAAACAACCCAATTAAGAATGGGTAAAGGATCTAAACAGACATTTTTCCAAAGGAGACATACAGATGGCCAACAGGCACATGAAAAGATGCTCAATATCACTAATCCCCAGGGAAATGCAAATCAAAACCACAATGAGATATCACCTCACACCTGTTAGAATGACTATTATCAAAAAGACAAGAAATAACAAGTGTTGGTAAGGATGTGGAGAAAAGGGAACCCTCTTGCACTGTTGGTGGGAATGTAAATTGGTGCAGCCACTATGGAAAACAGTACGGAGTTTCCTTAAAAACTTAAAAATAGAACTATCATATGATCCACCAATTCCATTTCTGGGTATTTATCCAACGAAAACAAATACTAATTCAGAAAGATACAAGGCACTACCAAGTTCATTGCAGCATTATTTACAATAGCTATTATATGGAAACAACCTAAGTGTCCATCTATAAATGAATGGATAAAGATGTGATACACACACACACACACACACACACACACACACACACATGCACACACACAATGGAACACTAAGCAGCCATAAAAAATGAAACCTTCCCATTTGGGACAATATGGATGGACCTTGAAGGCATTATGCTAAGTGAAATAAGTCAGACAGGGAAAAAACAAAACAAATACCATGTAATCTCACTTATATGTAGAATTAAAAACAAAACACCAAGCTCATCAATACAGAGAACAGACTGGGGTTGCCAGAGGTGGGAGGTGTGGGTGAAATGAGTGAACGGGGTCACAAGGTACAAACTTCCATTTATAAAATAAATCAACCATGGGGATGTAATGTACAGCATGGTAACTATAGTTAATGAAACTATATTGCATATTTAAAAGTTGATAAGAGAGTAAGTCTTAAAAGTCTTCATCACATGAGAAAAAAATTGTAACTATCACATTAGAAAAAAATCGTAGTTGTATGGTGACAGATATTAACTAGACTTACTGTGATGATCACTTCACAATATATACAAATATTGAATCATTACACTGTACACTTGAAACTAATATAATGTTATATGTCAATTATATCTCTTTAAAAATATTTTAAAGAAATATTCAGTTCATTTTCTAAAAGTAAAATCTAGATATTAATCTATACCAGATATTCTGGAAGATAAAAGTTACATACAGTATGTATATCCTGTATGCTCCTTTCAATAATTAGTGAAGGAAGTTCTTTTTGGACAATTCCAATTATTTTTCCTAGATCTTTTTTCTCCTCCTAACTGGGATATCTCTATGCCTTTACTTCTTGAAAGTTTAATATTCCTCAGCTTCCTTGATATTAGATTATCAGATTTCCCACATCAAAAGTATCTTTTGCTACCACCTGCAGTCCTGACCACAAGTGAGGAAAATATTGCAAAGCTCCTTTTTCTTTTCTTTCTATACCTTTATTAACTTACAGAAATCATGGATATAACTGCCACCTCACAGCCAAGACTCCCAAGTCTGTCCTGAAAACTACCTCATGTTTTAGTCTACTGTTTCTACAGAATTCTCTTTTTATGTCTCATTCACACTGGAAGAGCAATATTATTAACCCAAAACCACTATTATGCCACAAGCCAGATTAGCTTCCTATGTGCATTTTGAAATTACGACTATCAATTTTTCCGAGTCTTCGTAATATTCCAAAGCCTTAGAAATCATGGAATGATTTTTATATCAAATTGCTCAATTCTAATGATAAACAGACCTGCAGACTGGTCTGAATTTCAGTATTTGACTATCAAAGAACGACTTTCCTGATAATCTTCAGCTCTTTAAATGTGCACGTCTAACAAGCTTAATACCATATTATTTGAGATAAAATTGCTCTCGAGATAGTAAAAAACAAACAAACAAAAAACCCACCACTAACACACTGAAGAATTTCAGGAGTTCTCTGCCAACGAGGAGTTCTGAATTATGTAGGACGACTAGGCTGTAGCGGAGCATTCTATCTTCTCACTCAGAATCAACTGTCATCCCTTAAAGCGCTGTTAACTCTGGAAACTATTCTGTAACCTAGTAGAACAAGCGCAAACTGGTGATGACTACAAGTCCCATGATGCAGAGCAGAAGCCCGGGCCAATGTTGGCCGCAGTGCCTCCCGGGAATTGTAGTCTTCTCATCACCTGTTGGGGAAACTAGGGACCGTAGTCTCCATTTCTCAAAAGTTAACTTATAAAAATAAAGCTGTGGAAAAGAAGGTAAAAGTCTTACCACAAAACTAGTTTCAACCTAGGTGCCAAAGACCCCTAGCCCCACAACTCCCGCCTGCGCCTCTGGGGGCCGGCGCACTTTGGCGTGACGTCACTTCCTGGAGCGGCGGCCCCGCCCAGCCCCGCCCTTCACCTAGCCGGGATCCTGCGCCCTGTGGCTCGGGCGGAGGCGGCCAGAGGCAGGGAGCAGCTGTTTTCTGGAAGGGGGGTCACGTGAGGCCTCTCGGTGTGGTGGGTGGAGACGGAAAGCTGCGGTTAAGGAGGGTCGGATTTAACCGTCCCAGGGAAGCGCGACCGAGCTGGATCGCGGAGCGGACTAAGGTAGGGACCGGGCAGCGGGCGCTGTCCTGGGCGCTCGTGCAGTGACACCTGCGCCCCCGCGGTTGGCTGGCGGCGGGCCGGCTCCTCAGGAGGGTGGGCGTACGCCGCAGGAGCTCCAGGCCAACAGGCCACCGCCAACTCCACCCGGCGTCTGGGAGGTGCTGGCTGCGCACCGGGCGGCGGAGGCGGGACCGTCTTGGGGCCCCAAGGAGGTCCGGGAGCTGTGAGTCTTGCCATCCACCGAGCCGAAGACCCTTGGCCTGATCAGACACCGACCAGACACTCCTGGGGTCGAGCTAAGCCCGGGCTTCTGCACTTTGCTCTCGCCACCGACTTCTCTCGCCCACCGTGTTGCTCAGGCTCGGGACACTTTACCTGCCCTTGGTTTTCCAGAGTAGCACGAGATGTTCGTCCTCAGAGCATGTGGATGCCAAGGCAAAAGTGGAGACACTCTTAATGAGCCCAGTACGTTTTTCTAATGTTTGGGTAGCGCTCATGTCTTTACAAGGTAAATGGCTGTATTTGTCTGAGCGCCCCCCACGCCAGCCCTGCGGCCTCAGGTATTCTTTCGAATGGCTGGAGGCGGGGCGACCTTACAGGCGGTGAGGAGGTTGAGATTTCAGACTTTTATTTACTTCTTTTTGGGGAGGCCATCTGGCGGAACCGAGGAGCGGTGAATCAGCAGCTCAAGTTTCCTGAATCTTTGATGATGGGGAAGGTAGCCCAGAGCCACGTGCTGGGTTAAAAATTTTATTTCAGCATCTGTCAGAGTCTGAGCGGCTTGTTTCCTACCTTTCTCACCAGTAGGGTTGCGTAGATGTAATTGGATAGGCAGACCTCTTGTTATGTGCCATTTCCCTGGTCTGTAGTTATCTCCATTTCTTAGTTTATTAGTTAACAACTTAGTGGTAAAGCTTTTTTCTTCGTATCATTACGAAATTATTCTGAGGCAAGATAAACTCGTCCTTTTGACAACAGAGCTTACCGAGTATGAGTTTTGAAGATTTGTTACATACCTGCACTTTATGGCGTAGCAGGATTAGTGATGATCTAGAAACTGAAGAATATTTTAAACTTTTGTTCATTTAATCTTTTTGGACATAAGTTTAATGTTCTTTGGGGTTTATCTGATTAATGTAATTTGACTAAGTTTTTTTTAAAATCCATTTGATCCTGGGTTTAATAAATCGTTGCTTTAAGAACTGTTATTATTTATCGTACAAGGTGTCTAAGCTTCTGGCTCACTATCATTACTCAGGGTAATTGTTCAGTTTCACTAATTAAATCAGAAGGAAATATGAATAATTCTTCTCCCTTTCTTTCCTTCCCTTTACCCTTCCCTCCCTGTACTGTATTTAGTAGTGTCAGGATCGTAAGCAGAGAATAAATTTTCTGGACGGTCTTTATCACTTTTCCTCTTTGCAACTCATATAGATGAGATCAGGTTACAATGGTCGTTATAGAAATCCATCACGAAGAAATAAAGTGGGTAAAAAAGGATCAAGGTCAAGAAAAAGGGTGCGAATACTTCTGCTCTCCTTATCTTAAAAACGGGAGTTCTTAGAGATGACATTTTGGGATTAAAGGAAGAGGTTTGGGGCATGTTTTCATTCCAAATAAAGTAATAGAGTGTCACGAAATTAAAAAGAAATGGATATGAGCATTTTGGGTTTTTTTGGATAATGCTCCCGATTAAAGACTAATCTTTCTATATGTTCTTCTCATTTTTAGGTAGTGAATTCCTAAGAAGAAAATAATGGATTGCATATTACTAGTTCTCTAATTGTTTGAACTCAGAAGTGTGCAGGTTTGTTGCAAAAGCCAAAAGAAGATGGCAACTCCTTATGTCCCAGTTCCTATGCCAATAGGGAACTCTGCTTCCAGTTTTGCAACCAACAGAAACCAAAGAAGTTCTTCTTTTGGGAGTATCTCAACAAGCTCAAACTCTTCCAAAGGCCAGTTAGAAGACTCAAATATGGGTAATTTTAAACAGACAAGTGTACCAGATCAAATGGAAAGCACTTCATCTGTCTGTAGCAGTCCCCTCATTAGGACTAAATTTACAGGTGCAGATTCTTCCATTGAGTATTCTGCTAGACCAAGAGAAAGTGAAGAACAAAATCCTGAAACAGCGAATTTGGAAGATAGACCTTCTACACCTATTATCCTGGGTTATGAGGTGATGGAAGAAAGAGCTAAATTTACTGTGAGTATTGACTTCTGCGTTACATCAGTAGAAGATGAAAAATTGATTAACCTGTGTTCTAAACTTGTGTTAAGTGATGTTAGCCTATACTTGTAATTTCTTGAACATAAAATTCAAATGGTTTATACCCCTTAAGTTGTCATGCCGTAGTGAACTTTTGCTTTACTTGAACGAATTTTCACAAACCAGTCACAGCTGTGAAACTAGCACACAAATCAAGAACAGACCATTACAACAGCCCAAAAGCCTCCCCCCATGCTCTCTGTCAGTCAATACCCACTCTCCTATTAGCCTAGATTAATTTTGCCTATTTTTGTACTTTATGTAAGTGGAATTATGGAGTATGTACTCTTGGGTGTGGTCTCTTCAGCATTATGTTTGTAAGATTCATCCTTGGTTTTGCATGTAATTGTAGGCAGCTCATTTTTATTACTGATGCTATTCCTTTATGTGAATATACTAGAGTTTATCCATTCTACTGTTAAGGAGCATTTAGATAATCTCCAGTTTGGGACTCTTACAAATACTACTGCTGTGAACCTTTTAGTACTTGTCACTCAGTAAACACATGAACTCATTTCTTTTTGATAGCTCCCTAGGAGTAAAATTGTTGGATCATCTGGCCAGCTTTAGAAGATGCTGATGAACAATGTACCAGAGTGGTTGTACTAAGTTATACTCCTTTAAGTAGTGTATGAGAGTTCCAGTTACTCCACATCTTCCCCACATGTGGTATTTTTCTGTCTTTTTCATTTTAGCTATTCTAGTGGGTAGAATGATACCATATTGTGGTTTTAATTTGCATTTAAGACTTTTTTTTGGGCCATTTGGATATTCTTTTCTGAAGTGTCTGTTTGAGACCTTTGTTCATTTTTCTTTTAGAAAGGCTTTTCCACTTTGATTTGTAGTTTTCTATGCATTTTGGGCATAAGTCCTTTTTCAGAACGTGTATTGTGACTATCATCTCTCACTCTGTGGTTTGCCTTTGTTAATGGTGCATTTGATAATCAAGAGTTCTTAGTTTTAATATAGTCCAGTATATTAAATTTCTTTTATGCTTAGCACTTTTTAAAATCTGCCTCAGGCTTCCCTGGTGGCTCAGTGATTAGGAAAACGCCTGCCAATGCTGGGGACACGGGTTCGAGCCCTGGTCCGGGAAGATCCCACATGCCGCAGAACAACTAAACCCGTGCGCCACAACTACCGAGCCTGTGAGCCACAACTACTGAAGCCCGTGTACCTAGAGCCTGTGCTCCGCAAAAAGAGAAGCCACCGCAATGAGAAGCTCGCACACCGCAACGAAGAGTAGCCCCCACTCACCACAACTAGGGAAAGCCCACACACAGCAGCGAAGACCCAACACAGCCCAAAATAAATAAATAAAATAAATAAATTTATTAAAAATAAATAAAATAAAATCTGCCTCCTCTTAGGTTAAAAATATGTTGTCCTATGTTTTCTTCTAAAAACTTTATTGTTGAACCTTTCACAGTTAGTTCTGTAAACCATCTGGAATTGCTTTTTTGTCCGTAGTGTGAGGTCAGGGTCAAGACACATTTTTTTTCTCCCTAAAGTCAAATTTTTACTGAAAAGACAACTCTTTCTCCTCTGCATTTACTCTGTTGCCTACGTCATAAGTCAAGTGACCATAAATGTATGGGTCTGATTCTGTGTTCCATTTTTCCCTGCTTTACCAATTCCACACTGTCTTGATTACTAAAGCCTGATGATAGTCTTGACATCTGGTAACTTAATTACTCTAGCTTTGTTGTTCCTCTTCAGGATTGTCTTGGCCCTTTGCGTTGGGATTGTATTGAATCTATCTAGGGAGAACTGACATATTTACAGTACTAAGTCTTTGAATCTATGAACCTAAGCCATTTATTTAAGTCTTTAACATTCTTTTAATAATATTTTGTAGTTTTCAGGGCAGACGTCTTACATCTTTTGGTAAGATTTATTTCTGGGTATGGATGTCGTTTGAGGTTCTTGACATAATGTTTTCTATTTGTTCTTTGCTAGTTTATATATTTTGGTCTCATATGTTATTATATATTTATGCATCCAGTGACCTTGCTAAATTAAATTCATTTATAAACTTATTCTTTCAAACTGTTAGTTTTTTCTCTTGGATTTTCTTGAAGTAATGATTTCCTATTTATTTCAACATTTCATGCTGTAAATTTATGATAGTATGGAAGGACCGTCAAAAAACAAGTACTGAAATAATTTATGAAGAGGCAGTCTTTAGAGTTCAAATATTGTAAGACTGATGATATGATGGGAAATCTGCATGGATCTGACTTTTTTGCGAGTGATTTTTTGGAAATTATAGTAAATTGGTGGCTCGTTTCCTTACATTGACCTACCTTCCATACGAAGGAAGGAGCATTCATTGAGGTGACATGTGTGAAAAGTTCATAGGCAAATTGAAGGCAGTGATATATAAATATAAACTCTTTCAAGACAATACAGAGGAAGAAATAAGTGGCAAATATGAAATTAGTCATAGTCGTTAATTTGACAGTTTTGGAGTACCTGTTATGTGCCAGGCCCTCTTCCAGGTAATGTTGGGACAGCAACTCGACTGAGTGAATGAAAGATAGATAAGTATTTTTTTTTTTTAATGCTAGTATGTCACATGGTGATAAGTGCTATAGGGAGGAATAAAAGAGGGGAAGGAAATGGAGAGTTTCTTGAAACTGGAGTTGCAATTTAAATAGCGTTGTCAGTCATGGCCTCACAGAAAAGATGTTAGTACTAAAATGTTAGCGTGGGAATATCTGTTAGCGTGGGAATATCGTGGGAATATCCAGACAGGTGGCATAACTGCCAAGACCCTTGTGGCTGACAGGAGAATAAGCATGGGAAGAGATGTACGAACTGAGGTAACAAGTAAAGGCAGGCGAGTGTGACACCCAGATCAAGTAGAGTACCTAGCCTTTATAAGGCCTTTAGATTTTACTCTGCATGAGATGGGAATCTTGAAAATGTTTTAAAAGGAAAAGTCAGATGATCTGACTTAATTTTTTTAAAGGCTCGCATGAGCCTTTAAAATTGACTGCTGAATTGAGATTAGATTTTTGTGGGGGAAGATTAGAGGCAGGAGGCGGTTAGGTTCCTGCAGTAATCCGTGGGAGACATGATGGTGGCATGGACCAGGTGGTGGAAGAGGTCCTAAGAAGTGATCAGATTCTGGATATATTTTGAAGGTAGAGCCTTGGGACGTGGTAGATGGAGAAATCAAAGGTGATCCCGAAGTTTTTGGTCCAAACAATGTGAAGAATAGAGTTGCCATTTAACTAGATGGCAAATTTTGAGGGGAAGATCAGGATTTGTTTTGGGAAGTTCTAGGTTTGAGATGTTTGTTAGACATCAAAATGGAGATGTCAGGTATGTGTATGTGCATGTGAGTGTGTACACACATATATGTATTTTATATCTCTATATATATATTCGGTATTGTGTTTAGGGTAGAAGTCTAAGCTGGAGTTACAAGCTTGGGAGTCTCAGGTTTGTAAAATAATTTTACCTTGGTATATTTCTTTAAATTGATCTCTTAACTGAAGAAAATATTAGGACAAACTGGCAAGATCTTATATAGAGAGTGTCAAGCCTTTGAAAAGTGATTAAAAACAAAAAGTGACTAGGAGGGGTGGTGAGTCGGATCGGGAAAGAGTCATGAGGTGGACTTCTTTGGTAATGTTTTGTTTCTTGCTCTTGGTACTAGTTACGTGGTGTGTGTACTCTGTGAAAATTCATTAAGTTATATACTTAAGATTTTGGCACCTTTCTGTATGTATCTTATGATTAGTGTATGCATCTACATTTGTTGTTGTTTACTTAAAACAGGGAGTACATAACAAGATAGACAGTACAAAGTAGTATATACTAAGTTTCAAATAAAGAGTAGAGACAATAACTGCTATTAGAACATAGAGGAGGCAATGATCAATACTGTCCATAAAGTTTTCATTGAAAGCACTACTTAAACAAGTAGAAAAGTAGGAGAGCTTTCTAGAAAAGATAAAATGAAAACCTCTTTGTTTTTCCTAGAGAAACAGGAGTGTTTAGGGACCACTGCAAAGAGTGGCTTAGTTAGAAAAGGGTTCATTTTTTAAAACAGGAAAATAAAGTTGGTATGTATTATGTATAGATAAACCTAATTATCATATGAAGTTGACTTGTATCATGCATCAGTTATTCATAGTCAAAAGTTTTGAAGTCAATTTAAATTAGTAACTCCTAAAAAGAATGTTTTCTTTGTATCCCCTTCGTGACTATTTTACATCAGGGCTGTCTGGAGACTTTACAGGGTATCCAAATAATTTTCTTCCTCACCTTTAAATGTAATAAAGATAAATTACTTATGTTTTACTTCAAAACAAAGGGATTCATCCTTACCCTTGCTGACTGCCTTCAAAGCTGAAAAAGAAGTCTGTAAGGGAGAAAAGTCAAATGGTAAGGATGATCTACAGTCCCTAAATAATGAATTGTCTCTAGATCATCCAATAGGATTATGATATGAGTCATATTTGTAATTTAATACTTCCTAGTAGCCATGTTAAGAAAAAGTAAAAAGAAACTGGTGAAATTATATTTAATAATGTATTTTGTTTAACCGAATATACTTAAAATATAATTTCAACATGTAACCAGTATATAATCATTTGAATGACATATTTTTACATCTTTTTTCATACTAAGTCTTTGAAATCTGGTCTGTATTACACTCACAGTACATGTCAATTTGGACTAGTCACATTTTGAGTGTTCTATAGCCACATGTGGTTAGAGTGGAGCTCTAGAGCTACAATTGAAAGTTACTGCACAGCAGACTTTAAGAAAAAAAGTTACTCTTTTTAAGAGAGTTTCACTCATTCGATAGATAGTTACTGAGTACTTTTCATATGTCATGTATATAGTTTAGCTCAAAACACTGTACCGAAAACTACCAGATGTTTCTCTGAGATTCTGTTATAAGTAGTACTTCCAAAATTATACTTATGAAAAATAGGATCTAGCTTTTTCTTATATGCTTTTTAAAATATTGACTTGCTTCAACCAAGTTTTTCTATTCAATAGCCTAGATAATTGTACATAATTATATAAATGTAAACTTTAATATGGGTATTTTTTACCTTGTATTTCAGCTTTGAAGATTAAAACATCATCTAATTTATTTGAAAACTTTGCTTGGCAGTTACTGAATTTAAAAATTAAGTTGACTGTATAAGACAAGATTTTTCAGTTTTTTCAAGCATGATTGATTCTTTTATTCATTTTAGAATATATTAGCATAAAATATATTTTGAAGGCTGATAAGGTTATTTATTATTAGTGTTCAGCAAAAAAGCATTTTGCCTCAAATATGTCAGTTATGTTTCTTAAGAAAAAATCTTGCTTTTGGTACCTACATTAGATTATTTGAACATTTGATGGTCTTTATTTCTGATATTTTTTACATATTGTTATGATCTGGGTTGTCAAATAAAAGTTTTTAAATTATTTGGTTTGAATTTTTAAATATTTTTACATAAATATATTTTAAAACTCTCTGTTTCTCACTCTATCTGCATAGGTATATAAAATACTAGTAAAGAAGAGTCCAGAAGAAAGCTGGGTAGTTTTTAGAAGATACACTGACTTCTCTAGGCTTAATGATAAAGTAAGTACTTTAATAAATCTAAAACTGACTTTTCAGTTTTCAATTATTATCTGTTCCTGGAGTTCTGTTATATTTGTGTTTTTTTTTCCTTGTTAATTATTTGAGCGAAGTCAAGTCTTTGCTATTTCCAAACAAAATTGACTGTTTCATTTAACTGTAATAGTTCAAAGTCCCATCCCTACGCATAACTTCCTTTTATTGGAAACAAAAAATTATTTTTAATATTAAAAATGTGAAAACCTTAAAATTGGCAACAGAGATATAAGTGATTATTTATATAATCTTGTGAGTTTGAAAAGATGTATATGTATAATAAGACCCCCTAAATCATATGACTACAAAAGAACAAGAAAGAAAAATTTAGCACATTGTGTTAGGTTTCTATTGCTGTATAACAAATTATCACAAACTGTGGCTTAAAACTTACCTGTTCATTATCTAGAGATTTGGAGTGCTCAGCTGGGTTTGCTGCTTAAGATCAAACAAGGTCAAAATCAAGCTGTTGGCTTGACTGGCCTCTTACCTGGAGGGTCTGGAAAAGGATCAGCTTCCAGTGTCATTCTGGTTGTTGGCAGAGTTTGGTTTCTCGTGGTTGTGAGACCAAGGTCCCTGTTTCCTTG
Source organism: Leucopleurus acutus (assembly GCF_964270905.1). Taxonomy (NCBI): domain Eukaryota; kingdom Metazoa; phylum Chordata; class Mammalia; order Artiodactyla; family Delphinidae; genus Leucopleurus; species Leucopleurus acutus. The sequence goes on along the minus strand of NC_139159.1, from coordinate 24,903,251 downwards.
CTAGTTGTCAGCCAAAAGTTGTTCTTGGCTCATAAAGACTGTTCTTCAGCCCTTGCACATGGCCCTTCCATCTTCAAAGTCAGGAAGAGATGGTCAAGTCCTTCTTGTGCTTTGAATATCTCTGACTTTGTCTTCTGTCACCAGCCAGGAAGAAACTTTTACCCTTATAGAACTCATGTGATAAGGTTAGGCGCACCTAGATAATTTTCCTATCTTAAGGTCAACTGAATAGTAACCTTAATTGCATCTACAGAATCTTTTCCTGTGTAAAAACAAAACACAGAGGCAACACCAAGGGCAAAGGTCATAGGGCCATCTAGAATTCTGCCCACTGCACGTGTGAAATAGACAAAGACGATAATAATAAACCTCAGTATATTAAGTACCCTTAAAAATAAGTAACAAAAAAAAAATAGAAAATTCAGCAAATGATATGAATGGGGTAATCCACAGAAGAAATATAAATGACCAATAAATTACTATCACAAGTACTCCAAGAAAAGAAAATTAAACAATTTTTCACCTGTCAAGTTGACAGGCTTTAAATGGTATTATCCATTGTTGGAAACATGAGTCTTCCTAGAGGACACCCTAAAGCTGAGCATAATTTTGACACAATCACATTTCTGGGATTTATCCTATATAATAAATTATGGATATGAGCAAGATTTAGCCCTAAGGATACTTATCATGATGCTTTATGTATTGTTGTTTTCTTTGTTCATGTTTTATTTTGTTTTTAATAGTTAAAAAATTAGAACCAACCTAAATTTCCAACACTAGGGAATTCATTGAGTTAATTGCAGTAAGAGTTCAGTAGAAAAACAGCAGCTGAGGCGTTCACAGAGCTGGAGAGAAATCAGGTGGGGCAGGTGGGGGTAATTGGTATTTAAGAAACCAAGAGAAAGAGCATTTTTCCAAAAGAAGCAAGTGATTTATGATACTTCTGAGAGGCCAAGTAAGCTGAACTTGGATCATAAATTATTCCCTAATTTTGACATATGTTTAGTAGAGGAAACTTTACTGGTCCTATTCTTTCCCATCTGCCACCTCCCCCCACCTTCTTCCTGGACACTCAGAACTTCTCAAGTTGGTATATTCTTAAACTGTTTGGTGGTGGGAAACTCCATTTATGTTACTTTGCAACTGCCCAGATGCCAAAAAGTTTCTACCATTTCTGAAAACCTCAGTTTGAATGAAAAGATAAAATATAAAATGCTAAACTATTTTAGCCTTAATTAAGGTATTGTTAAGATGACTTTTTGCAACATGTCAAAATACTTAAAAGTATTATTTCTAATACATTTCTACCATTATATGTAAATTTTATTTTCTGTTTCTGAGTTCTTCTTATATTCACGATTTTAAAACCTGTAATTCTTTACTTCTGTTTATTTTTTTTAATGATTAAACAAACAAGAAGACCAAAGTAATTCATGAGGTTACCAGATACTAAAGTGGAATTCTTAGCTTTCTTATGAAATTGTTATAATTTTTGTTCATACAGTTTCTAATAGTTTCAATTTTGAGCTATTTCATCCTTTATGACTTCTTATTTTTCTTTTCAGGACTCAACTATTATTTAGTGTTTACGTCCCTTGGTCTCTCTAGATTCATCTTTATTGCCAAAATATTCATCTTAGGCAAGCTGAGATTTAGATAGCTCTTAAGCTTTTGAAGAAAGATGTTAGTAGAAGTTTAATTTAAATCTAGTAAATATCTCCTTGATACTCTGAGTTGGGCACTTAAAATTGATAAGTGTCTGTGTCAGTCTTCTAGGTACCAGAAAGAGCTCCACCCATTACCTGATTTTACTGGCAAGAATCAAAAATGTGTGTCAAGCACCAGCAGCCACACAGTTTAAATGGTAGTTATTATTTCTGTAATTGTTAAAAATAAAGTAACATCTTAGGATCTTTCATTTTATAAAACCAATCATGAAGTATTTGTGAAATGAGAGTTCAGCACTGTGCTAGGAATTTGGTATTATATAGAAACTATATAGATCTGATTCTAACATTGAAGAGTTTATGTTTTCCATTTATCTATACTAGGAGGAAAAAAATAGTCAATTGACAATATGAAAATTATTTAACATAGTTAAAATAACACTGTTTAGGAAGAAAATTTTCTATAGAACGCTAGTCTTTTTTTTATTCCTCTTTTTTTAATCTCCTGGGTTATAATCTGGCTTCAGCTTCTCTAGGAGTTTTTAAGAGCCTCTTCTGGGAAAGTCAGAGGGCAAAGTCATGAGCAAGATCTGGAACACATAGAGCTTTTCAGAGTTGAGGCATCTGGCAGGGTTGTAGGGCAGGCTGGTGATGAATAATTTGCAGGAATATGGCCATGAGAGTAGGGTTTTCTCTATATTCTACTTAAAAGCTCGCTATTTTCTACTTCCAGGTTGCAGAGTAGGTCAAAGCTGAGTATTTCTGTGAGGTAAAATGATTATTCTCAGTTGGTTCCACACAGCAGAGCATAGGCAGGGAGCAGAACCATTATCAGCTCACTGTCAAGACAAGCCAAGCTCATATGAAAATCTGGGCTAAGCTCAGCCAAGTATTTGATCCTCTCATTAAAAAGAAATTCAGTGGTACTCCTCAACATGTCTGTCTCTTGGATCACACTGTCCTGAACTGTCCTGAACTGATTGACATCAGGCAGTTCATAAGTAGTGTCCTAAGTTCGCCTTTTACTGTCTTTCTGGGGATTTTTTTCACTTTTTTCCTTTGTTGGACTTTATTTCCTTTATCTCATGTCTTCTTTCTTGAATTACTCTTTCCTTTTAGTAGAACTAATCCCCTAGTAGCTTCTTGAGGAAGATTACATGGGAAGTGATGTCTTTCAGACCCCACATGTCTCTAAATATTCTCATGCAGTTTTCATACTTGATTGAAATGTGGGCTAGGTATAGAATTATAGATTGGAATTTTTTTTTCCAGAATTTTGAAGACATTAAGCTATTTTCATCTCGCTTTTAGTGTTGAGTATTACCCTTGAGAAGCCCAAAGCTATTCTTGCTCCTGATCATTTGTATGTCACCTGTTTTTTTCTTCTTTGGAAGTCTGTTGAATCTTCTCTGTGTAATTAATCTGAAATTTCACAGTGACTTTTTGTAAAGTTCTTTTCTTCTATTATCTTGTACACTCTGTGGGCAACCCATGTGGTTCAGATCAGAAAAATGCTTTTGAACTGCTTTATTAATGAATTCCTCCCTTCTGTGTTGTCAGTTCCCTGTTTCTGTAACCTTTCTTGTAAAACAGGCATTTGGGCTGGTTCCAGATCTTTTCCTCCCCTTTCTTTAGTACCTTTTTCTTTTTTGCTATTTTGAAGGAGATTTCCTTATTTCTTTCTAAAACAACCTTTTTGTTCTCTGAATGTCCCTGTTTTTGGTCATTTTATTCTTATTTCTTGAATGTAGTATCTTAATCCATTGAGTGTATTAGTGATTGTTTTTATTTGTATTTTTATTATTTTATGGTTTTTTTCTCCTTGTGTTGTCTGTGTTCTCTGAGTTACTTTTTTTCTGTTTGTCTTTGTCTTCCATGTTAAGTAATAGTGTGTAGTAATTCTTTCTGGTTGTCTAGTCATGATTAAAAGTTGGGTACTAAAAGCTGATTGGAATCTCTTACTCCATGGGTGAGGCTTATGTTGACTTTAAGACTCACTGTGTAATGGGGAAGGTGGGCTGTGTTGGAGAACTTCTGATGTCAGGATCTTAAGGTCTTTCCTGTCGGATTGATCAGACTCTCCAGAGAAGTGTTTTCTAATCTCCTGCCTTGTGCTGCCAGTTTGTGAGCAATTTGAGGTCTCTGTAAGTATAAACCTGGTATAAATTTTTCTGCACTTTGGGTTTTCTTCACTCTCCTGAGTCAGTTGCTACTCTCCTCTCTACTTTTTGGTTTCCAGTATGTTGTTTTATGTTTTTTTTTTTTCTCTTCACTGTAGTTTTAGCAGGGCTGCAGAAAGAGAGAATTAGATGAGTGTACTCAGTTCTCCAACTTAATCCAAAAATTCTGTGCATTACTTTTTTAAAGGCTTTTTATGGAAACATCAAATGCCTATTATAATGTCATTTCACAGGAAATCTATTAATGTTTAATTTAATGAAATATAAAAACTAGCCTTGGGCTTCCCTGGTGGCGCAGTGGTTGAGAGTCCACCTGCCGATGCAGGGAACATGGGTTCGTGTCCCGGTCTGGGAAGATCCCACATGCCGTGGAGCGGCTGGGCCCGTGAGCCATGGCCGCTGAGCCTGCGCGTCCAGAGCCTGTGCTCTGCAACTGGAGAGGCCACAACAGTGAGAGGCCCACGTACCGCAAAAAAAAAACAAAACTAGCCTTTACTAAAGTTATTTCAAGCTAATGTATAGTTCCCAAATTGTCCTTTGTTCAAAATAAAGTTATTGAGTAAGCACTCATAATATAAACACTTTGTAAGGGCTCAATTGTGGAACAACTCACTCTTTTCTGAGGATTATTTTTTTAGGGGAAAAAAACCTAACCATGCATGTGGACATATGTGACATTTAAATTTTAAAGCTTGAAATTAATAAAAAAGACTATTTTTATTTTCTCCTTATGGCTTTTATTACTTGCATTGCATACACAGTAAACGACCAGACACCAAGGCCAAAATTATCTTTTTACATCTTGAAATCAAATCAGGGTTTTCAGGATAGAAATATAGACAGAATTTTTGTTTTATATTTTTATTTCGCATTTTACCCTGTGAATTTTCTCTTTTGCTAGTCTTTTTTCTTACATTGTGATATTTTGTCTTATATATAAGTATAGAAATTTGAACAGTACATGATTTCATCTCATTCATTTATTGAACATAGATTGTTGGCTGCTTGTAATATAACAGGCATTATACTAAACATTGGGGGTGCAACTATGAATAAGACAGTCATTGCAATGTAAAATGATTCTAAGTCTTAGCTGTACTTTGGACTTCCCCGGAAAACTTTTTAAAATTACAATGCCCAGGCCATATCCCAACTAATTAAATGCAAATATATCAGAGATAGGACACAGTCATTAATACAAGATCCTCATTAATTATCCTCAGAAAAGAGGGAGCTGTTCTACAATAGAGCCCTCACAAAGTGTCTGTATTATGAGTTCTTACTCAAAGTTCCTTGGGTGATTCCAATGTGCAACCAAGGTTTAGAAGACTGGTCTGGTAGAAGAGTCCAAAATTAAATAAACATTACTTAATTTACATCGTGATAAATGTCATTTAAAAAACAAATTAATGATTTGAGAATGTGTGGCAGATTGTCTTTTCTAAAAATGTATGCAGCAATACTCTCAGTCCCATATGCTCTTCCAGAATCTTGCTGCTGACTGTCAAGAAGTAGAATCTGTTTCCTCTCCCCCTTGAACGTGGGTGAGCTTGTGACTGATCTAACCAATAGAGGACAGTGGAACTGATGCTGTGGGATGATGAGGCTAGATCATAAGAAGCATACAGCTTCATCCTGGCTTTCTCTCTTGGGATGCTCCCCTTTGAAACCCAGACTTTATGCTGTGAGAAAGTCCAAGATACATGGAGAGGCCATGTTAGGCTTGTGACTGACAGCCCCAGCTAATGTCTCAGCCAACAAGCAGCATGATCCAGTATAAATATGTGGGAACGAACTTCAGTGGCTTCCAGTTCCCAGCTTCAAGTTTCCAGCTGAGGTTCTAACTCATTGTGACAAAACAACCCATCCTCACCATTCCCTGTACGAATTACCAGCCCACAGAGTCCATGGCCTAATAAATGGTTATTTTACACCACTGAGTTTTAAGGTAACTTGTTATCCAGTTATAGTCACTTGATCAGAGTGTATAAAGGGAAATCTAACCTAGCTTAAAAGGTGGAAAAGTCTTTCCTAAGAAAGTAAAATTTAAGCCAAATATGCAAAATTGATCATAAGCAAAAATGTAAAAGCTAAGACTATAAACATCTTAGGAAAAAACGTGGAAGAAAATTTTTGTAACCTTGGAGTGAGCAACGATTTCTTAGATAGTATCTAAAAAACTATAAACCATAAAAGATAAGTGGATGAATTAGGTAACATTAAATTTTTTTAAATGTGCTCTGTTAAGACGGTTAACATGAAAAATCAAGCCACAGTCTGGGAGAATGTATTTGTCATACATATATCTGACAGAGGCCTTCTATCTAGAATATATAAAGAACTCTGACAACTTAAAAGACAAGTAACCCAGTTTTTTTAAAGCAGAGGGTTCAGAAGATTTAAATAGATAATTCGCCAAAGAAGATATGCAGATCCAAGCACATGAGAAGATACTTAACACCATTTGTCAAGAGAGGACTGTAAATTAAAGCCACAATGAAATACTACTACACACCCACTGGAATGGCTGACATTAAAAAGACAGGCAGTGCCACGTGTTAGCAGGGACAGGGAGCAACTGTAACTCCTATGCATACACAACTGGTAGAAATCAAGAAATAAAACAACCAAGGCATAAAAAGCATAGCTGAATTTAATTCTTTTATTGTAAGCTTGTTATGTGAATAGTTTCACATAGTCAGCAGGATAGATTTTGTAGAATTCATATAATTGAGTTGAACATTGTATCTTCTTTTTTCTTCTTTTTCAGTTAAAAGAGATGTTTCCAGGCTTTCGATTAGCACTTCCACCAAAACGCTGGTTTAAAGATAATTACAATGCCGACTTTTTAGAAGATAGACAATTAGGATTACAAGCATTTCTTCAAAATTTAGTAGCTCACAAGGACATTGCTAACTGGTATGTAACAAATTGAATAACAGATTATAAATGCATTCCAATAATTGGTTTAAATTAAAGAATAAATCTAGGACCATATATATTCAAGCACAGAAATATAAGGTAGGCGTGTTTATCTCTATTAAAGCACTAACTGTAATTTTCTTGCCTTTTTTCAGCAAGGACATTATTTGGTGTTTGATTTATAGTAACACCTCCAAAAAGTCAGCAAAGTTGAAAATTCAGTGTGCCATATATTCAAACCACCCAGCTATAAACTTGATTTTAGAATTTTAGTAATAATTTAAACGGAGTGGCTCACATACTGGTAGATTTTTAGTTAAATAACACCATATAATTTTGATGATAATATTTATATGTCTCCAAAGTAATGCAAAAATATGAAAATTGTGAAGTCAGGTTAATTTATACAGAGGGTAAAGTGAAAATACCAGAAATCATTAAAAAGGGAAAGAAAGGACCTATATGGGGTTTTTATATCTGAATATATTTACAAGAAAATTGCTATATGATTTAATATCATCTGGGTATTTAATTTTGGAACTTACATTATCAGGTAAATTAGAACCATTTTGAAAAAAATTACAGAGCATTTATAAAGAAGCAATAGCATATTCTATGGACACCTGTGTCTGTAACTATCTTTAGCAATTTTTCACATAAGAATGGAAAACAAATAAGAAAACTGCCCTTACTTTTTTCACCTTTTTTTCTTAGTCTTTCTTTTATGTATATCCCCATATATTACACAGGTACTATGCATATACATCTTGCTTCTTTTTTTTTAATTTAATTTAATTTTTTTATACAGCAGGTTCTTATTAGTTACCCATTTTATACCTATTAGTGTATACATGTCAATCTAAATCTCCCAATTCATCCCACTACCACCACCCGCCCCCCGCCAGTTTCCCCCTTGGTGTCCCTACATTTGTTCTCTACATCTGTGTCTATTTCTGCCCTGCAAACCAGTTCATCGGTACCATTTTTTCTAGGTTCCACATATATGCATTAATATATGATATTTGTTTTTCTCTTTCTGACTTATTTTACTCTGTATGACAGTCTCTGGATCCATCCATATCTCTACAAATGACCCAATTTTGTTCCTTTTTATGGCTGAGTAATATTCCATTGTATATAGGAACCACATCTTCTTTATCCATTCATCTGTCGATGATCATTTAGGTTGCTACCATGTCCTGGCTATTGTAAATAGTGCTGCAATGAACATTGGGGTGCATGTGTCTTTTTGAATTATGGTTTTCTCTGGGTATATGCCCAGTAGTGGGATTGCTGGGTCATATGGTAATTCTATTTTTAGATTTTTAAGGAACCTCCATACTGTTCTCCATAGTGTCTGTATCAGTTTACATTCCCACCAACAGTGCAGGAGGGTTCCCTTTTCTCCACACCCTCTCCAGCTTTTGTTTTTTGTAGATTTTCTGATGATGCCCATTCTAACTGGTCTGAGGTGATACCTCATTGTAGTTTTGTTTTGCATTTCTCTAATAATTAGTGATGTTGAGCAGCTTTTCATGTGCCTCTTGGCCATCTGTATGTTTTCTTTGGAGAAATGTCTATTTAGGTCTTCTGCCCAGTTTTGGATTGGGTTGTTTGTTTTTCTTAATATTGAGCTGCATGAGCTGTTTATATATTTTGAAGATTAATCCTTTGTCCGTTGATTCGTTTGCAAATATTTTCTCCCATTCTGTGGGTTGTTTTTTCGTCTTGTTTATGGTTTCCTTGGCTGTGCAAAGCTTTGAAGTTTCATTAGGTCCCATTTCTTTATTTTTGTTTTTATTTCCATTACTCTAGGAAGTGGATCAAGAAGGATCTTGCTGTGATTTATGTCCAAGAGTGTTCTTCCTATGTTTTCCTCTAAGAGTTTTATAGTGTCCGGTCTTACATTTAGGTCTCTAATCCATTTTGAGTTTATTTTTGTGTATGGTGTTAGGGAGTGTTCTAATTTCATTCTCTTACATGTAGCTGTCCAATTTTCCCAGCATCACTTTTTTTTTTTTTTTGCGGTACACAGGCCTCTCACTGTCGTGGCCTCTCCTGTTGCGGAGCACAGTCTCCGGACACGGTGGCTCAATGGCCATGGCTCACAGCCCCAGCCGCTCCACGGCGTGTGGGATCTTCCTGGACCAGGGCACGAACCCACGTCCCCTGCATCGGCAGGCAGACTCTCAAACACTGCACCACCAGGGAAGCCCCCAGCACCACTTTTTGAAGAGACTGTCTTTTCTCCATTGTATATCCTTGCCTCCTTTGTCACAGATTAGTTGATCATAGATGCGTGGGTTTATCTCTGGGCTTTCTATCCTGTTCCATTGATCTATTTCTGTTTTTTGTGCCAGTACCATATTGTCTTGATTACTGTAGCTTTGTAATATAGTCTGAAGTCAGGAAGTCTGATTCCTCCAGCTTCATTTTTTTCCCTCAAGACTGCTTTGGCTGTTCGGGGTCTTTTGTGTCTCCATACAAATTTTAAGATTTTTTGTTCTAGTTCTGTAAAAAATGCCATTGGTAATTTGATAGTGATTGCATTGAGTCTGTAGATTGCTTTGGGTAGTATAGTCATTTTCACAATATTGATTCTTCCAGTCCAAGAACATGGTATATCTCTCCCTCTGTTTGTATCATCTTTAATTTCTTTCAGCAGTGTCTTATAATTTTCTGCATACAGAAAATTGTCTTTTGTCTCCCTAGGTAGGTTTATTCTTAGGTATTTTATTCTTTTTGTTACAATGGTAAATGGGAGTGTTTCCATAATTTCATTCAGATTTTTCATCATTAGTGTATAGAAATGCAAGAGATTTCTGTACATTAATTTTGTATCCTGCAACTTTACCAAATTCATCGATTAGCTCTAGTAGTTTTCTGGTAGCATCTTTAGGATTCTCTATGTATAGTATCATGTCATCTGCAAACAGTGACAGTTTTACTTCTTCTTTTCCAAGTTGCTTTTACATCTTGCTTCTTAATGTGTGCTAAGCTCAGTGACTGCTTAAGATCTCTGCCCATCCCCCCTCACTTTCCTCTAATAAAGGAACTGTAAGCCAGACCCCTTTCTCATCTCCAGATTCACATCTGCAGTTGCCTCCTTGACATCTCCTTCAAACAAACCTCAAACCTAGGAAAGACTTCAGTGCTTACTCTCTGACCTTTCCCCCAGTATTCAGCATCATCCTCTACCTAAAACCCACAAGTCATCTGGACACATCCCTGCCTTTATACTTTAAACACTCCTCGAATCTGTCTACTTTTCTCCATTCCTGCCATCACCACCTAGTCTAGCAGTTTTCTCTCACTTTAATTACTCCTTTCCCATCACTCATCTTCCTCATCGACTTTTATTTCTATAGCCCATTGGAGCCACAGTGATCTTTTGTAATGCAGTTTAAGTCATCCTTTCTGGTCCCTGACCATCTGCTTGTCTTTCCAACTTCATGTTTTGTTATTCCTCCCTGCCCCCATTCTCTGTACATCAGCCGTCTTGGTCTTGTAATTTTTCGAAGTCGCCTGCTCCTTTGTCCCTTAGGACCTTTCAATATGCTATTCCTTAGAAAGGCAACATTTCGCACTACTACCCTTGCTCCCCCAGCCTAAAAGTCACGTTTCAACACAGACTTTTAGGTAACTGGCTCTCTTTACCAACCCCTCACCTACCACCACCACCAAAAACTAGGTCAGATCTTTCTCAAAGTATCTTCTCTACTGGTTCTGAAAGTCAGCTCCTAATGCCCTAAGACACCCATTGCATGTAATGAATTAACTTCTCATTACATACTTCTAGGATGCTACTAGCTAAGTACCAGTCTTAAGAGAATGAGAAAATAGTCACTCACGTCATTGTCAGCAGGGTTTAATCCTGTCATGGAATCCCAGCTGAGAAAGGCTGCTTGGTACTTTACTTACACAACATCTCAGTTTGTAACTATTTCTGTGATTGTTTGATTGTGTTCTCCTACCAGGCTGTAAGGTGCATACATAGTAGTAGGTCATGTGGCTGGTTTACCCACCATTCAGTGTGCAGTGCTTAGCACAATGCAACACAGAGTCCATGCTCGATAAGTACTTGTTGAATGAATGGCAGAACTGTTGATATTTGGTGTCGTACTATTTATAAGAAAAAGAGACTGAAACAAATATGACAAAACTTAGCAACTGTGTGTTCCAGCCTAGATGGTGGGAAGATGGATGCTCCCTACTTTTCTATAATTTTTTACATTTCTCCAAAGAAAACAGAAAAAAAAAAAGGTTAGTGTTAATTCAGATACACAAAGCAGGAATAAAAACCAACAATATCTAAAATCATAGAGAAAGCCTTTGAAGAAAATATATTTTATACCATACCATAAAAGAAGACTTTTACAGCTAAGAAGTCAAAACATCATATCCCCTTTCTCTTATTCCTTATTCAGTAAACCTTTATGTCTCTGTATTGCAAATATGGTAAATTAAAATCAAATTTATTCTATAAATGACTATACTCTTTCTATTCAATGAAATATTAAATAGTATGAACCACGTTGATGAACTCATCTTGTGATTTCTTGATTTTTTTAAACATTAAAAGTGTATCTTAGTTGAGATGTATCTTTTTTTTTTTAATTATTGTTAATAGATCTGTATCTGTATGGTAAACATTCAAGATCCTGTTTCTAAAACTGCAGTCCTTAGAACAGTGATAATCATGTTCAATTTATAGATAGGTGTTTCAGGGACAGAAAGATTTCTTGGTCAAGTAAGTTGGAGAAAGGTTTCATTTGACATTCCTAGAATATTAAAGGTTCTAAAAAGTGTTGCAGGAAAACCTATTGTGCCTCACATTTACTTGCTTACTTATTTTTGTCATATATCTCAGACATTTAAGGAATACAAGTAAGGTAACTTAAAGAGAACTCTAAATAAGGTTTGTATACCTTGTTTGTTCTAGGGTACTATATTTTTTGCGAGTGATGAGTAGCATTTTTTATTTCACAGTTTAAGCAGTTTCTTAATAAATTACTGTTTAAAACATGACTTGGCAGAGGGAAAAGTTATTAATCTGTATCCTAAGCATTTGCCCTTTGTCATACTAAGAAGGGTAAAAAGGAAGCTGAGGATATACTTACTGAACTTAATTCATTTGAAGAAATTAAGCTTCTGTTTGAACAAAATAATGGAGTTTATGAAGTCCTACTTGGCATGATACAGATTATAAAAGTAAAAGGAATTCAGAGAAGGGGAAGATCAGTCCTGTTTGCAGTGAATCAAGCAATACTGAAGTAGGGAGTGGGGTTTGAGAACCTTGAACAATAGATTAAGATTATGGGTGGGAGGACAAATAATTAGAAAATATCCAGAAAGTCTGAGGTTGTCAAACAGCCACTTATGAATTCTTATAAGGGAGGAAAGGATAAAGACAAAATCCCAATACTTCTTTATAAAAACATGAAACTACATATTTAAGAATCACTACTTAAAATATCAGTGAGTTTACCTTACCTATTGGTATACCTGTTAGCATCCTGTCACAGTTGGAACGGCAGCATAGAAAATTACTATCTTTATATGGCCAAGTAATTATCTGATATTAATTCTTTCTACAGTTCTTTCACTTTCCATTTTGATTCCTTAGCAGCTCATGACACAGTTATTTGTTAACCTTCATGTGGGCTAAGAGCTTGCCAGTACACAACTGGCAGCTCTTAATATTACAACTTCTCTAACTATAACAAAACAGAAGTGAAATAAGAACTGAAGGGATGTTAAGAATTGTTGGTTTAAATGTTTTAAGAGAATGTTATTTTCAGATGCATTTGGAGAATACAAAGTAAGAAAACAGATAAAAATGTTAATATTTTTATGATAAAGGATTTATTATTGGTTTTTGTTTGTTTGATAAATGTTTATTTAGGTCTTACTATATATAAGGTATTACAGCTACACAAAGGTGCATTAGATGCTAATCCTTTATTCAAGAAAACTGAATAGGAAGAAGACACACCCAAAAGAACTATAATGGATAGAGCTTGATGTCTTTCAGAAGAGGAAGAGAGGGAATTTTTGACTGGGAGAATTAGAGGAGGCTTCCTAGAGGGTGATATTTGAGCTGGGTTTTAAAGACTGAGTGCTATTTGAACCGACAAAAAGAAAGTAAGGAAGGACTTTCCAAATGAGAGGGAATATTATGTGAAAATGCAGAAGCAAGCAGGCCAAGTCCAATACCCGAAACAGCATGTAACTCAGCTTGTCAAGGTGAAGCATGTGTAAAGATGGATAGAGGGGGATGTTCTCATATTGCATAATCTGTTATAGTTAAAATTTAGCTATTTATTGTTTTATTCTTGTTTGTGTTACTTTGAAATAATTACATCATTTAATCAGCACACCAAATATCTTACTATTCTCTGTTTTCAGAATTACTACACATATATCCTGATTTACCACATTTTTCTTCTTAATTCTTTAAAATACAAGGGTTAAAATTACATATTTTTCCTTATATTAACATTCATCTATAAGGAGTCCCATGCCAAAATTCAGTGTTCTAAATTCTACATCTGTTAAAAGAAAAAAAGTGCAGATAGATCTGGATTAACAGCAGTTCATGGTTTAAAAAATATATATTGTAGTATATAGTATCCAAACATTTACATGAGGAAACAATTGAAAGAAATGAGAATTTACCCCTTGAAAAAAAAAGTACTTGGAAGGACATGATAACCATCTTCACGTCTTTGAAAGATTGTGATGGGGAAAAGAATCAAATGATATTTAGCTTTAAAGCGGTGCTTCTCCAGCTATAGTGTGCGTCTCGTTCAAATGCACGTCCTGAATTAGCAAGGTCTGGAGTGGAGATTCTGCATTTCTAACAGGTTTCTAGGTGATGCTGATGCTGCCGGCCTAGGGACCTCATTTTGAATAGCAAGACTAACGTGTAGAACTAGGAATAAGTGAACAGTTAGAGGAAGCCCCCATCAGCTCAGAGAAAAAAGAGCTACATGTCATTTCAAGCTGTCTGGTATAAAAATGTTCTGCCTTTTGAGAAAGTGAGTTTACCTTAAGCATCAATATTTGAAGAGACTAGGCTAAATAACTATCAGTGGTATTAAAGAAGGAATTATTTACATGGGATATATTGGATTAGATGACTTCTTAAGTCTCTTCTAGTTGTAAAATTCAATAAATCTATAATTTTTGAACAAAAATATGTAAAGAAGCTATTTTTTATACATTTTCACATCTCACAGGAAATTTTATTAATGTGTAAGTTGTTTTTATATGTGAAGATACTGTCAAGAGAGGTTGGGTTAGTATTTTTATAAAAGAATTCAGTTACATATGCAATAGTTTATATAATGACAGCTCATGAGAATGAACACATTATTGCTAAGGTTGGTTGCATGATTTTTACCACAACATATTAGTTTGGTGGACCTTCAGTTATGGACAGCTTTTTTAATGTAATAAAGCAAATATTTTGTATTCAGATACACGTAAACTCTTTTTTTTTTTTTTTTTTTTTTGCGGTACACGGTCCTCTTACTGTTGTGGCCTCTCCCTTTGCGGAGCACAGGCTCCGGACATGCAGGCTTAGCAGCCATGGCTCACGGGCCCAGCCGCTCCATGGCATGTGGGACCTTCCCGGACTGGGGCACGAACCCGTGTCCCCTGCATCGGCAGGCGGACTCTCAACCACTGCGCCACCAGGGAAGCCCCACGTAAACTCTTAACTAATTAAATTAGGTCTTAAAGACCTTATGCAAAATTCAGTTTTCTGGGCTTAGTAGTGAAATAATTTTAGGCAATTACTTAACTGATTTTTTTAAACGTATGCATTTATTTTTTATATATTAATTTATTTTATTTATTTACTTTTGGCTTCATTGCTGCGTGCGGGCTTTCTCTAGCTGCGGTGAGCAGAGGCTACTCTTCGTTGCGGTGCACGGGCTTCTCATTGCTGTGGCTTGTCTTGTTGTGGAGCACGGGCTCTAAGTGCCCCGACTTCAGTAGTTGTGACTTGCAGGTCTAGAGCGCAGGCTCAGTAGTTGTGGTGCATGGGCTTAGTTGCTCCGTGGCATGTGGGATCTTCCCAGACCAGGTCTCGAACCCGTGTCCCCTGCATTGGCAGGCGGATTCTTAACCACTGCGCCACCAGGGAAGCCCTACTTAACTGATTTTAATTAGTGTTTCCAATTAGAAAATGAAGTAATTGGACTAAATGTTCTCTAAAAATCCACTTTCAGCTCTAAGTTTCTCATATGCTATTCCTTTCATTGTGCTTCTTTATAAATCTTGAAGGAGTACCATCAGAAACAGCCAGATTCTAACCTTCTTTTAACTCTTAAGACTTTTGGTCTTACATGTTGCTGTCCTAAGCTTAGTCCCTCGTCAAAGTAGGCATATCTATTAAAAACTAAATTCCATCTCAAATTTGAGAGTGTGCTGTATTATTTATCTACAACAGTGGATAGAAATTTATTCTGACACTCTTAATAGTTTCATTAATTTTTTAAGAGCAATTAGCATAGCTCTTACAAATAAATTCATTATTTTTTGAATACTTATTCTATGCTATGCTAATTTATTCAGATTCTGTACAGCCCTGGAACTTGTCATCTACTTTTTGTTGAAGCAGACTGCTTGGTAAACAGAAAATACTAATAATACAGTGTAGTAAGTCCTATGAAAGGGATCTCTTCAAGGTAGTGTAGTAATGCATATAAGAGTCCTGAACCGAGTAGAGTGTAGGGGAGGGGGATTTAGTCAGAGAAGATTCTATGAGGAGATAATAGATGAGCTAAGTCATGAATGTGAAGTCTGAGTCAGCCAGCTGAAGGTGGGAAGGATGGGCCAGGGTGATAGCCGCAAGTATGCAACAACATGATAGGCATGAGGAAGTACTATTGCTGAAGTGTCAAATAAGAAAGGCAGTAAAAGCTTGAATGTACACAGGTGCTTTATGCCAACGCCAAGACCTTGGCTTTGTTCCCTCTTGTTAGAGGAGGCATAGATGGGTTTCAAGCTGAGTTGGACATAAAATGTTTGCTTTTGAAGTATTTTTGTATTAGAAGGAATAAAACTGAATGTAGGGACACAAGTGGACTAAAAGTAACTAGGTGAGAGATAACCAAGATATAAACTAGGCCCACAGCCTTGCCTGCATATCCAGCACAGGAGGGTAAATGTGAGCCCTTCAGCTTCACACCCAGCAGCCCATCTCCCTCACCATGACCCTCACTGTCACCAACCTTGATCCCTGAGTCCCTATCCTTGGGGTTGTATTTAATGTCATATTTTTGTTATTTTCTTTTTACTGGTAGAGAATACTGAAGAGAAATAGTAACTGATAAAACATTTCTATCTGAAATCCCTCAATTAATATTTTCATGCAGTGACTTTTTGTGCTTAATTTGGTTTTGACAGAAGAAATAGCTAGTATTTTTAGTACTTTTTTTACTTAGTTCTTTATAGACCTTTTAATGAATTGTAAGCATTAGTTT
This sequence comes from Leucopleurus acutus, assembly GCF_964270905.1. Taxonomy (NCBI): domain Eukaryota; kingdom Metazoa; phylum Chordata; class Mammalia; order Artiodactyla; family Delphinidae; genus Leucopleurus; species Leucopleurus acutus. Next base: position 24,886,985 of record NC_139159.1, on the reverse strand, counting down.
TAGCTTTTTTTAATATAAATTTTGAGATAAAGAGCTCATTTAGCTATTAAATTACTGGTCTTTTTAAAAAAATTGTGGAATGTAAACAAATACATACCCATGAAAGAAAAAAAGGAAGGTATATTATGAAGTAAAAGGTGAAGATTCACTGGATGAAATCGTTTTTTAAGAAGTTTGAAAATTACAGTAAAACTCTTTTAAAGGAGACTTTTTCAAGAGACTCAAAGGAAGAGTTTAAGATATAGGGCAAATTTGCTCTGATGAAAACAATGCTGAAGGGTACCATCTCTGGTTTCCTTATATTCAGGCAAGTTAAGTCAACTGATCACAATTTTAAAATAGAGATTTCCCAACCACACTAAGAAGTTACTCTACGTGATAAACGAAAGTCTTTCCATACCTTTCAATTCCAAATTGTTGGATTTTCTCTTAGATAGGTTTCTCTCCTAATTCTGATGTTTTTCTTACCTTCATTATCATGGTCAAATGGAAACAAAAGTATTAAAGATCAAATGCAGAAGAGAGATTGGGGGTTGTATTGAACCTATCAGTGAACAAGTAAATAAATAATAATTTTTTAAATTGACTTCTATTTAATCCATAGACCATTTAATAATATAGACTTTTTGGTACTTATACTTTATTTGAATTTACTTGATTTGTTGATAAATTATACATTGATAATATATAAGAAATCACTGAGCAGAGCCATGGCACACATAGGCAGTCAAATATTTATCAAATCTAAATAAAGTTCTCTAGTCAGTGATTCGCAAGAAGGGGTAATGGCTTCCTTTTCTAGGGGGGGAGAAAAGGTACCTGAATTTTTGAGAAAGAAATTCTTTTCTCAAACACTACCATCTGCCAGACATTCTTGTGTGTCCCTTTCCTTGGATGGGAAAACAGTTTAAGAGTATTAACTTTCTTCCTCCATCAATTGTGTCCTATTGAAACAGAAGAAATGTATTGAGCCCCTGAAAAAAGTGTTTTGTCAATCACAGTTCTAGTGCCAGTTTTAAATTTCACTCTTATGCTACAGATTAAACAAAATAGGGCATGGAATATAACCTTGGAACTGTAGTGAAAAAAAATTTAGGGAATCCATTGGATTTCATTTGCGTAGAACTCTAGTGAGCCATAAATCATAAAGATTTTTAGGGAAGGAGAATGAAATGGAATAACTACTCTAAAAAAAATTTCCTACAGCTAGGTACATTGTCAACATCACTGTGGATCTTGGGCTGAATTTCTGCTTTAAACCAAAGGTATAAAAAGAAATACATATATCCCTTTACCCCCTTTTTCTTTCCTAGCAGCAGCATTCCAATAATTAGAGTAATGGTGAACATAAAAATGTTACTAAAGAATGAGGAAATCTGAGTATAAACTTATAAGAAATAATGTCACACATTAAGTTGTCATACACTGAAAGTATTAAAAAGACTCTTCCATAAACTTCTTAGCACTTTCCTTTTCATCCTTAAAGGCTGTTCTCTCAGCGTTTCATCCAAACTTTTTTTTTTTTTTTTTTTTTTTTTTGCTGTACGCAGGCGTCTCACTGCTGTGGCCTCTCCCGTTGCGGAGCACAGGCTCTGGATGCGCAGGCTCAGCGGCCATGGCTCACGGGCCTAGCCGCTCCACGGCACGTGGGATCTTCCCAGACCGGGGCACGAACCCGTGTCCCCTGCGTCGGCAGGCGGACTCTCAACCACTGCGCCACCAGGGAAGCCCCCATCCAAACTTTTGGCCTGTCAATCCCAAGATCAGTTTATTTCTTGTGCCTCATTCTGCCTAATAGTTTTCCGATATACATAGTGGGTGGATAGAAAGTATAATATCTAAACCAAAAGAACGTGTGGTGGTCCTGTTCTTCTCTATACTGTTAGACCAACTGCAGTATTCTAGAGACTTTGATTAAAGAAAGATACAGAGAAATTGAATGTGGTCAGAAAGAAGTGATCAGCAAGGGGAAAGAATCCAAATGAACCAAAACATAAGAGAAAAGAGTTTAAAGGTAGAAAAAGGCACATATTTATACTCAGAAGACAGATTTAAGGTCTAGCTCTACCACTTGCACTAATGACCTTGGGTGGGTCATTTTACCTCTCTGAACTTTATTATCACTTGTACAATGGAGGTATAATGCCTATCCTCACCTCACATGATTGTTGTGGAAATTGAATAAAGTAGGGTGTGTGAAAACCCTGTGTGTGTAATGTACTTTGAAAATGTTAGAAATGGTAACCATGTGAGGTGATAGATATGTTAAGTAGTTTGATTGTACTTCATATTTCATAATGTATGTATATATAGAGTCAAGTTATATAACTTAAATATATATAATTTTTAATTGTCAATTATATTTCAGTAAAACTGGAAAAAATGTTGGCTCCATGAATGCAGAAGACCATATAGGCTTTAAGTACTCACTAAATTTTGTTACATGAAAAAAGAAAAGGAAATGTTAGTGTGTTACTATTGCTTGCTAGAGGTATAAGGTTAGAGTAAACATAACATTCTTGACATATTTTTAGGGTTATCATGTGAAAGAAGACTTAGACTTACCTGGAAGGGCCCCAGAAAGCCAAACTAAGACTCATGAATAGAAGCTTCAGGGAGAAAAATCCAGCTCAGTGAAGAAATAATTTTCTAGTTTTCTGTGTTATTCAAACTTAGGATGGTTTATTTTGATGGTTTATTTTAAGAGGCAGTTATAGTCCCTATTTCTGGAGGTGTTTAGACATATTCTTGGCTGAACATATAAAAGGGATAATATAAGCAGCATACTATGGATAGTTCAACTAGATCACATTTACGATCCCTTCCATCTCTGTTATTTCATGATTATGAATACTCAAATTTTATCTCAGTTTCCCTGAGTGTATGTTTTTTTATTCTCTATATTATCAAGATTTTATAATCCAGAAACTTGCTCCTCTTTTTTCTATTTTTGGGATCTTCTGGATTACTTTCTTAACACCACTTCTCTATTTCATTTTTCCTTTGGAATGATTTTACTAAAGATCCCATGTATCTCTTTATCACCACCCCCTTCATCATCATCCTTTAAGTCTCCACATTTTTGTTTTAACATACATATAGAGCTGTCCCTCAATCCAAGATTACTTTTTAGAAAGAGGAGTATTGGAAGAGATATGGGAACATATGTATATGTATAACTGATTCACTTTGTTATAAAGCAGAAACTAACACACCATTGTAAAGCAATTATACCCCAATAAAGATGTTAAAAAAAAAAAAAGAAAGAGGAGTATTTTGTAACAAGGAAGTTCAGGTTTCTACCTTCTTAACCTGTTTCTGGTAATTGAAAAGTATAAGTATAACAATATCATATTATTTCATTATTTTGAACTTTATGGTAATTCAGAAATGGGAGGATCAGAATTCTTTCTCTTGAATTCTCTAGGGAAAACATTTAAGTGAATTAATATAATAAACATGATTGTAAGAAAAATCTTTAACTTGTTTCAGAGTAAATACTTTAGTTACTTTAGAATCATCTCCTGAAGAAGAAACAAATGAAGTATGAATTAGAAATTGTATTTCTTCATAAAAAGATAATGACGTTTTTAGACTAGTTCAAATTAATATTTCTTTGAAAATAATACTGTCTTTTCACCATTTACGTTGGTTTCCTGTACCATTTCTGATTTATGTTTTATGTCGTGTAGTTTTTATGTAACATAAATTCACAATCTTTTTATGTTCATAAGATCATAGAAATAACCTAAAATCTTTGTATTTTCTATAGGTTTTATATTTGTATTTTGTTACTTGTGTGAAAACGCATACGCCATCTTGCTTATTTTCATTTATCAGCAGAACCAACTTGCTTAAAACACTATGGCTAGCTTCAGAGTAACTTTTGCTTTCTGCTATCTTGCTCTCTTTTGTAAACTTATTTGTATCCCAGCTAATTTTTTTTTTTCCTTTGAAAGCCTTGCAGTGAGAGAATTTCTTTGTCTGGATGATCCACCAGGTCCATTTGATAGCCTAGAAGAAAGCAGGGTAAGTGCTGTATTATATATCACATGAAAAGAGGAACAAATAATACCGTACAATAACTACATTGTTTCTTGAATGGAACAGCAAACAGCAAAGTTATAATTTCGGACTATGGTAGTTTTGCACAGAAAGCTTTTAATGTTTGAGTCAAAGCTTTCTTTCATTGAAATACATGAACATAATTCAGTGAAAAAATAAAAATTCGTACATGCCCTATAGTCTATGAAGCCCTAAAATTAAATTCTACATTTATTCTCTTTATTTATACCGTTTCAGAAAAAAGAAGATTACTTGGAAATTTATTTTACATTTAAAAGTAACATTTGCATGCTGAGTTTTCTTCCATCTAAGTATCAAAGTAAAGAACCTACAGTTAAAATCAAATTAAAAAACTAATCTTCAGAAGTAGAAGTTATTGTCTTGTTATCAATTCAGCTCAAGCTTAAGGCTACTCAAATTACACTACTTGACGTGTTAAAGTAGCCTACTTCTTGAAGCAATTGGCTAGATTCACAGACAGATTTGGTAATAATAGATTAGCTAGGATTTATGCAAGTTTTTCTTCCAAATGTTTAATAGTGTTTAAATGGAACAGATTTAATTGGTAGATTTGTAATGTTTTCAGTTAAACTGAGTCAGTTCTTTGTGTTAGAGGAATGCCATAGCTTTTTTTTAAACAGCTTTATTGAAGTAAAACTTTCATCCATAAAATTTGCTATTTGCTATTCCATTGTAAATGTACAATTTAATTAAATTTGTAGAGTTGTGTCTCCATTACCATAATCCAGTTTTAGAAAATTCCATCACCTCAAAAAAAATTTTACAAGCCATTTTGCAGCCATTCCACATTCCCAGCCCCCAGACAGCTACTGATCTGCTCTCAGTCTCTGCAAATGTGTCTTTTCTGGATATTTCATATAAATAGAATCATACTGTGTGTGTGTATATATATATGTGCATATAAGTGTATATGTGTGCCTATATATATATATATAATCTCATATATACAATATGCATAATATTGTAAATGCATAATATATACAATATGCAATAGTATACAGTATATATAATCTTTGCATCTAGTTTCATTCACTTAGCATAATGTTTTTGAGCATCATCCATGTTATAGTCTCTCTCAGTATTTCATTACTTTTATTATTGAATGGTTTTCTGTTGCGCACATATACCACATTTTGTTTATCCAGTCACCAGCTGAGGGATATTTGGATTGTTTCCAGTTTTGTGTTATTATGAATAATGCTGCTATGAACAATTTCAGAGGTTTTTTGTGGACATATGTTTTCATCTCTCTTGGGTTGATCCCTAAGAGTAGAATGTTTAGTTATATGGTAAATTATGTTTAACTTTTTTAAGAGACTTACAAAGAGTTTTCCCAAGTGGCTATGCCATTTTACATTCCCAAGAGTAGTGTAAGAGAGTTCCAGTTTCTCCATGTCCTCACAAACATTTGATATTATCTGTCTGTTGGATTATGGCCATTCTTGTAGGTATGATATGGTATTTCATTATAGTTTTAATTTGTATATCCGTAATGATTTTTATGTTAATCGCTTTTTCATGTGCTTTTTTGCCATTTGTATGTTTTCTTTGATGAATTGTCTGTTTGAGCCTTTGGCTTATTTTTTTTAGTTGGGTTGTTTGTCTTATTGATTTGTAAGAATTCATTATTTTGAATACAGGTCCTTTATCAAATATATGATTTGCAAATATTTTCTCATAGTCTGTATGTGTCTTTTTACCTTCTTAATGGTATCTTTTGAAGTGCTAATGTTTTTAATTATAATGAAGGTCATTTTATCACATCCTTTATGGCTTATGCTTTTGGTATTGTATCATAAGAACTCTTTGCCTAACACAGGGCCACAAGGATTTTCTCCTATTTTTTTTTCTAGAAGTTTTATAGTTTTAACTATTACATCCATACTGAGCTAATTTTGTATAAGGTGTGAAGTGAGAACCTTAAGTTTCTATAGATACTAAAATGTGTCAGTACCCTGTGTTGAATTGTATTGGCACCTTTATCAAAAGTCAAATGAACATGAAAGGAAGGGTTTGCTTCTGCACTCTTCTCTTTCAGTGATCACATTACCTAGCCTTATACTGCACAGTAGAAATGAGTATAGAGAGTAGATGAGTATAGCGAGATGTTGATGAGGCAGTGGGGGAGGAGGTGAAGGGGAAGGTGGAAAAGACTGGGTTACCTGGGGCATAAAAAGTAGCGAAATGCAGTGATCTAAGATGTTTGCCTGGTGGCTTTGATGATGAGGTGGTAGTGCAGATGTACCGTTGGGAGTGCATTTTGACTTACCATTGCATTGGTACATACAATTGAAGGGGACCAATAGGCATATGAATGATATCTATGTACTCAGGAAAGGTCTGGGCTGGAGATGAACAGAAAAAAAAATTGGAAGTCGATAGCAAATAGTATAGGTTATAGTTGAAGTGATAACAGTAATTGCCCAAGGATGAAATATAGAGCAAGAGAATATATAATCAAGGACAAAACTGATGAATGCCCACATGCAAAGAACAAGTAGGAATCTAAGAAGTAACTGTAAAATTAGGGGAACCAGGAAGTTTCACAGAGCACAATAAAAGAGGATTCCATTAATTTTTTTTTTTTTTTTTTTTTTTTTTTACTTTTTAAGTCAGTAGTGACATGCTATGAAGTTGAGAAAAACAGTACTTTGGATTTGACAGAAGTCATTCTTAGCATTTGCCTGGGTATAATTAGTAGAGAAAAGCGAGTAAAACTCCTAATGATTTTAGCCATGAATGGGGAAGCTAAATTTGGATGATAAAAACTTTTTTCCTGGAAATCTTTTTTTATTTTGAAAAGAACAAGATGAGTTAGTAGCTAGAGAGACTCCTATCAAGGGACCGGTGGATATGACTTTGTTTTTATGTGGAGAGATTTTTAGGTTTGCTTAATCAACTTCAGTCAACTTGATTAAATAAATCTAAGGGCCAAAAGAGAGGGAAAGGTTGAAAATTTAAGAGAGAGTGTATGGGATAGGGCAGGCTTCCAAAGGAGATTGGGCTTAACTTGAAGAGGCACATATTCTTGAGGACAAGAACGGAATGCAAATGTAGTTAGGATTCTGGGAGAGTAACTTTTTTTTTTCCTGGTATAGGAATAAAGATCATCTGCTGGGCTTGGGCTCACCAGTAGTAACATATTGTAGGGGATTTGCCAGGGGTGAAGGTTTAACGTAATCACAAAGGAGACAGGGAATGATAGATAATGATAGATAACTAGGAACAATTAAAAGCAACACTGAAAGCCTCATCAAGGTAAGTGACCCAGATTTTTTTCATGACATCGTTCTTCATGGCAGTATGATTTTGTTTTAATCTATTTCAATAGTGTTTAGCTTCCTGGGTATAAAGGATAGAATGTCTTTGAGTGAATATAGTAAAAGGAGAAGCAAGGGAAAATAATATTGAAGGCACTATGAAGGAAATCGTTATTATAGGATGTGTCTTCTGAGCTAATACAAATGGAATCAATAGCCACAGTTTTCTTTTTTTAATTTTTTTTTCTTTAAAGTATAATCATCTAGGACTGGGCAAAAACAGGCTAAGGAGAATAGAAGCTAAAACAGTGATTATTAGTAATTTTTTTCCCAGTTATACACTAGAGAGATATCACATATTCATTTCAGGCACCCTAGCTTACTACTTAATAATTCTCAAGAAAAGGGACTTGTATTTATTTATAAGTTGCCCAGTAGGTACCAAGGTAGCAGAGACCTAAAAAGATGAGGGTGGAGAACAAATCATCTGGTTTGTATACACATTATTTTGGTTACTATGTTCTTTGACTCTTCAGTTATGCCCTTGAGAAAGGTACTGCATGAGTAATTAATGTTATTCTCTTTCTGCCTGTGTTTTTTATTTGCTGTTTGTTTGTTTTTAAGGCTTTCTGTGAAACTTTAGAAGAGACAAACTACCGTTTTCAAAAAGAACTACTTGAAAAACAAAAAGAGTTGGAATCACTGAAGAAACTGCTCTGTGAGAAGCAACTTCTTATAGACACTCTAGAAAACAGAATCAGGTATGTTGTGATGCTTGCATTGTCAGTCTAATTCAGCTCGATACTCTGGGCTAAATGCCCTTTGTACGTTACAATTTAGGAAATTTCTGACTCCAAAAGTCTTTGACTCATGGTGTACATCCTTGTAGATTGGGAAAATTGTCTGTTGTTTGCTTATTTATTTAGAAGCCTGAAAATTTGAAGGACGGGAAATATCGGGAAAATAAAGCTCTAGTTGTTCACCAAGACAAACATTATTTTAACCTATTTAAATAGTATCTTTGTTTCTAGGCATTTATGCCAGCTTTTCACATGTGAAAGTTCGAGTTTGCCTTCTTGTCAGCATATATCGAATTGATGTTAAAATCATTTTAAATTAATCATAAGTACTGATTTCACTGTTGACACCCAGAGTCAACAGTTTATTAGGTATATGACTACACTTAGAACAGCTGAAGGCTACTAAAGCTACATGCATTCAGAACAATAAATATATACCTATTTTATTCATAGAAAATAACTTGTTGCTGTACTTTACCTTTAGGAACTTATGTTTGGAACCTGAAGAATCACTGCTCGTGTCAGGAACAGAAGGTGGACAGATCCTAAAGGTGGAGTCCTCTGCACTTGTGGTTGATCAAGATGTCTTAGATGAAGAATCTAGGTATATAATGTTTGGTTTATTATAGCCTAATCATCTGAATAATTGGAGAGACACAGTCATAATACTCTGTAGAGCATGTTTTTATGAACTCAATGTTATTATATCATGAATCTGATGAGCAAACAGAGGAAGACTATAGATATTCTAGGCTGTCCCTAAAAATGGATCTTTGTCATCCAGCCTATAAATTTCATTACTTATTTTGAAGATACGTCTGAATTAACTGGGCTGTGACTCAGTTAATTCATTAATTTTGTAATCTTGACAGATTACTTTAATCTCTCTCAATGTCAGTCTTTTCCATGCAAAAAATGGGACACTGTAATAGCAACCACCCTGTCTACCTAATAGGAATGATGGAAAGATGGTATATTTGAACACACAAAGAATTTTTATTACATATAAATCCAAGGTCACCATTAATACATTAGTGATAGTGGTTAAGCTATAATTACGAGAACAAATTTTCTGTTGGTTAAAGGTCATTACAAACCAGATTTTTATTGAGAAGTGGTAGTTCAGAGAGCTGAGAGAGTTAAAAATATAAACTAGATTTTTATTGAAAAGTGGTAGTTCAGAGAGCTGAAAGAGTTAAAAATATATCTCCAAAGGTGTTATCTGGCAATGACAACTTTAAAATATTAAATTTCTGATTGAATATTTAAGTGTTCCTTTTCATTAAATATTTTTCCATTAAATATTTAAATATTCTTTACATGACTTAAAAAATGTTTACGGTAATAGTGAAGTGAAATAGCATGCATCCAGTCTCTTCATTGTGTTTCTCTTTTTTTTGCAGAGCTGATAATAAGCAATGCTCAAGTTTTAGTGAACCTGAAAATTCCACATCAGACATAGAAGTAGCAGAAGTGGCATATAATGCAGAAGACGACTAATGCATCTCAAGTGGTTCCTTCCATTTTTACGTTCCTGCAAATTTAGAATAGAGTGGCAGATATTTAAAAAGAAAAAAAGAGACTGAAGCATTTACAGAAAACAGCAAGATTGCACATGTATAAAGTTTACATAAAGAAAAATTTAAGTTATTGGTATAGGAAATATATTCACTGTTGCTTTACATTGTCTTTTAGCCAAACTTTGTATTTAACACACTAAAAAAAATCTGGAGTTCTGTCATCAAGGCCCACATCCTTAAATACTGTGCATAAATTATTTTGTTGTTTTGCCAATATATTGCTCCAGACTAACGTGGGTGTGCACACTTTGTGTGTGTGTGTGTGTGTGTGTGTGTGTGTGTGTGTGTGTGTTTAAATCACCAGTTACATTAGTTAAGTGGACATAAATTGCATGTTGCTGTCTGTTATATACTTCTTGTGTCTCAGACATGATATATTTTCATTAATGGTTTAAATAAGTGGTAGAGATTAATTGAGTTTTAAATGTTGACATGTTTATCATCTCTAAATAAAAGTTGCTTATTTGGAATGTTACTATTTAAAAGAAGAAAACTTTCTAGTACCAAAGGAAAACTCTTTGAAAGAGCTGTAATAACATAGCTAAAGTGATAAAATAGCCTTGATTTTAAAAGCAAATTCGCTAATATCAAAATACTATAATAAATATTGTACCAGTGTATTATATGTTATACTTGTATATTTTCCACATAATCTTTATCTTAAATCTCTACCTATAGAATCAGTGGGTTTGCCTTTGTCAGAACACTACCTCTTTTTGCTAATCAAGGCATACTCTTTAAAAAATATAGATTGTAAGCAAATAGGCAGTTATACAAAAAAATAAAAGAGAAAAAGCCATATATCCTACAAAGTTCCTATGTCAGCTCCTGGCATTGCATTTTTATTTCTGTATATGTGAATATGTTGCTATAATGTATTGATGCTGATTTTCTTCTTAATATATTTAGCCAAGTGATGCACTTTATGACAATTAAACTCTTTTGTGCCAAGTTTAATTGGTGAATTTCTTTAGTAAGTGGAGTTAGGAAAAAGCATTATGTAGTGCCTTCACTATTTCACTCTTTACAGAAGTCTCCCAGAGTCTTTGAGTCCACGTTATGAAAACAATGTTTATCTCAGCTTTGCATATAGTTGTTGAAAGTGCCTTGTTTCATTTTTATAGTATGAAGTTATTTATTTTGTATTTCTGTTGTTTTGCATATTGCTGTTAATAAGCACTGTAATCATGCTGGCATTTTGAAATCCCAGTTGGTATATTGAACTGCGTATGCTTTCTAAAAACTGAAGGAAACTTATTGGGGAAAGAATAACAGTCTCCGTTTTTTTCTTTCACTAGCTAAAAGCTTATCAGTATCTTGATGTACATATTAAGATGTGGTTGTTTAAAATTCTACGGATGTAGATTAATAGATACAGTGGCTGTTGTCAACCTTTGATCTAAAAAGGAGACTGCTTTTTACCAAAGTACCAAAATTTTTTAAAGTCTTCATCAAAATGGACAGGTATGCTCTATCTCAATATTTTCCACAAACTGTATTTGAAATGTGTGTGCTGTCCAGGGAGACAGAAAGAGTATAATAAAATGGTCTACTTGTTCATTTCAAAATATTATTCTAGGCTTTAAAAGGTTTAAAAAGAACAATCATTTAAATTACTATCATTTTTAGTCTAATAAAACAAGATGATAAATTCCAGATATTATAGTGCTACATACATGTCTGTCTTAAAGTGAACCATACACTTTCAAAATCTGGCCTTTCAGAAGATTGTATTTAAAACTTTGAATGGGTGAAGAAAAACTCTTGTTAATTAGGAAAACCACTGTTGTTTATATTTAGAATTTACTTTTATAATGCATCTTATTCCCAGTATTATACTCATTTAATAAATTATTTTTTCAGTACAACAGTAGCTGTGTTGTTCAGATCTTGAATACTATTTTTCTCCTCCAGTTTCTATGTTCTTCCTATCCCTTACGATTATTGTAAATTTAATTACAGTTAACTGCTGCATTTCACAGATGTGGAATGAGTCTGTGATTTTTGTTTTAAGTTTACACTTTATATTACTGATCATTTTAAGTCTTTGTAAATAGGTGCAGTGCACTTCAAATGTAACCAGTATTGATTAAAAATTTGAACGTAACTGAAACAATTTTGTAGATAATCTTTTAACTTAACCTTTTGAAAATTAAGTCCATGTATAAGAAGTACAACCATAAAATTCAGCATTTTAGAATGTGTTCTATCTACTATACTTAGATTAACCATTTAAAGCACATTTATTTGGAAAACCATGGTCCTCAGATAAATCATGTAGTCTGCTTCACCTGTCTGTGAGATTAGCAGGGAACAGTGGCCTTAGGTCTAAGAATAATTAGTCTGGTTTTGAAATGGATTTGTATTACTTACAGGAATAGAGGAAGTTTTAGATGTTGTTAAAACAAGTTTGTATTCCCAACTAGAAAGAGAAAGGAATCTAAGTTTTATATTCTGGGAGATTTTCAAAGAGCTATGTATTTGATCCACATTTTGATTCTTCATAGAATTAGCTTTACTCCATTGCAATTTGCTTCTATGCTGTTGGCTTCTACTAGCAAAAACAATCATCAAAGCTTGTATTTTCAATACATGTGTTTTTAAAGCTGATGCATTCTCTATCACGTTATGTACCATTTATGAGAACTTGTGGGAGAAAATTCTCGTAGGTCTCAGTTCCAGTAAAACCTGTGCGTCTCCTAAACAATTGATTTGTTTTTATCTTAAAGACTGTATTACTGTCATTCTCTTTTTTGTTTTGTTTTCTGGGGAGCTCTAAGCCAAATTGTGGTTCACCTGTAGCTACTGTATAGAACCTTATGAGTTATCCTTTTGTGTAGTAAAGATGACTTTATTTTTCCCTCTTATTTTCTTTTAACTCCAATTTGCTTCCCTATTTAAGTTCTTCAATTAGAACAGATGTATTTTTGTTCTGGTAAAGTCTCATATTTTAATGATATTTTAGACTACATTAGGTAAGAACTTGTCATAGCCTGTACTAAAACAATTTCTGCATCATTAAGTGATGCCAGTAATTATACAAATTATTTTAAAAGATGCCTTTAAGTAAAATCAGTGAACATGAATGCAAATTTAGAAATGCTGGCTAGTGGTAAGCTATTGGTAGGTTCTTGGCCAGAACACAATAAACTCAAATTATGGCTTTAACCATTGCCTCAAATTAGAGCAAACCCTACTTGCCACTTTCTTATATTTATCATTGATGGAAAAGTAGAACAGTGTTAATATCTCCACACAAATCAAACAACAACAACAACAACAAAAATACGCCAATGTATACTCAATAGATGAAAGGTAGTGTTTTAGATACAGGGAAGACTAGGTACAGACTTCAAATACCCTAGTGTAATGTTTGCAGCCCAGCTAACTGTAATCAAAGAGGTATTAGTGCTAGTCAGATGGTGGCTCAAGCCCTTTGCTACAGTGTGAAATATAAAGCCCACCTTGTGATGATTAATCTCATGACAGGAGGACTCTTCTAGAATGAGCTGATCTGCCAGTCCAGTCTTCCAGTTCCCTCTCTAGCACACACGATTCATTGACTAACCTGACAGATGCTTGCATTCCTCATCTCCTTTGCCACCTCCAAAATAAGAATTGGAGAAACTTAATACTTGTTTTCTCAGCTCCCCTTGCAGCTAGGTTTGAGCCTGTGACACATTATGGCCAGTAACACAAGTAGAAGTCTGCTGGTAGCTTCTGGGAAATCTCTTGCTTTTCCTGTAAGAAGGTAAACATGCTACTGACCCATCCTCTCCCCGCTTCCTCTTGTTTTGACCTCAGATGGTATCCAGAGGTACTATGAAAGCCATGTTGCAAACATGAGGTATGACAAGCATGGGGGAAGAGTAGGAAAATCACAGAGACTAGCCACTTGTTAAACCACTCTAAATTGTAGTTTTTTGTTAATTGTACCAAGATAAAAGCTATCTTAAATTTGGATTGTGGATTGTAAGCTTAAAGAGAAAATAAAAGGCCTTTCTTCCTGTGATGATGTTGTATATTAGCAAAGAAAAAAAAAGAAAAAAAAATTTTTTGAAAGCTAAAGGGGAGAGAAGCATCTATTAGACATATCCAAGGTCACATTACATTTGAGGCTCCTTTTGACAAATTAAATATGAAAATCTAGTATTCTACATATAGGTATTAATCTGGTCGGGCTACTATAATACCAAAAACTGGATGGCTTAGACAATAAATTTACTCTCTCACAGTACTGGAGTCTGGATGCCAAGATCAAGGTGCCAGCAGGGTTGGTATCTGCTGAAGACTCTCCCTGGTTGCAGACAGCTTCTCGCTGTGTGCTCACGTGGCCCTTCCTCAGTGCACGTGCATGTGGAGAGCAAGCTCTCTGGTATCTCTCGTAAGGACAGTAGTCCCATTGGATCAGGGCCCCACCCTTGTGACCTCATTTAACCTTAATTACTCTCTTAGAGGCTCCATTTCCATATACAGCCACACTCGGGAGTTAGGGCTTCAACGTAGGAATTTGGGGGGGACACAAACATTCAGTCCATAACAGTATGGAATGAATATGATATCACTAAATGCTTGCAAAGATTTTTCTCAGTTCAAAAGATAAAAGTAGATAGCCTTAAAAAATATAGCATATTCTTTCATTTGTTCATTCAACAAACACTGAGTATCTACTGTGTGTCTGCTCTGGGTTATGAAAATTATTGAGAGGCACATGATCCCTTCAAGGAGTTCAGAGTGATACGATTTTTTATGATCTCTATGTGGTGTGGCATTGAGGTAGATGTGGTAATATTCTTGATGAATTATGGGAATGAGAGGACTGGAAAGGGGGACAAAGACTGGCAAGCAGTAGAGGTCTAGTGCTTTAGCTGCTTCTTAAAGTAGAATGTGAAGGGCACACCAAGCCGAAGAGTCTGCTCCAGCCTATGCAAGTGACAAGTATAATTATCCATAATTCTTCTTCCCTTATCCCTTACATTACTTATAGCTACAAAATGCAGAAGTCCACTTACCTGATGTGATAGATCAGAGACACATACTATGATACACACCTTATACATATCATTTTAACTTAATGCACATAAGTGTATATTCATTTACCAATGTTCTTATAGAGGTTCAAGGCTTTTCTTTGGTATAGTTTCACTAGTGAGAGTTTCTGATTCTCTCTCTTGCTAAGCCATACCCCTAATGCATTTTCTGAATCTTAGCTTTGGTTTCTGCAGAATGAAGACATGTATGAAGGAATCTGTGACAGGAAGCACATTTCTTACTGTTTTCTTTTTCAATCCTGTACTGCTATCTTACATACCCTTTTACCAAGTATCATCTGACCTAGTTTTTCCTAGAAATTATTTATTCTCCTATTTCACTGTTTTATATACTATTAATAAATTTATTTAAAATTAATCTAAGTACAGCTGATACAAGTTTGGAAACAAAACTGATGCTTGGTAATCACACAGCCCTCTTAGGAGGGAACAGAGTGTGCAGGTGTTCTAAGAAGGATCCAACCAGCCACGAGCATCCAGCATACCATGGGTGTCAATGAGCACATTCTCTAGAGAAGATGCAAAACTTCAGCGGGTAAATTATGTATTCTAAGTTTGGGGGTGGCGAGGAGATGGCTTACCTTATACCTTGAATTTATCCAATTCTCTTCATCTCCACTGCCATCTCCCAGGTCCAAACCACAAAAATATCTCAAGTGAACGACTGTGAGCCTCTATCAACTGATCTCCCTGCTTCCATCTTTGCCCCACAATAGTCTCCCATAGTTGCCATAGTGTTCTTTCTGAAAAATGTAAATCACATAATGTTTTTTTCTCTACTTAAAAACTTTCAAAGATTTCCTATCATGTTTAGTACTGTAACATTCAAACTTCTGTATGTGGCCTCCAAACATGGCTTTACGCTGACAACTCCTCTCCCTAACGCCAGCCCACAGGGCCACCTTTCTGTTCCTTGAGTCTGTTAAGGTCTTCTGCCACCTAACCTTTCCATATCCCCTGTCTAGAATGCTGTATCCAGAATCCTACCTGTCTGGCTCTTCTCCAAATTTTAAGTTAAGTGTTATCTTTATAGGCAACCTCAAATAGTCCTCAAAACAGTCACTTCAACTGCAGATTTCTTACTTTCTTATTGTCTGTTTCAGAGCTTCCTCCAAAAGGAAGCTCTGAAGCTTTGTCTGCTTTCTTCTAAGCCTTGCCTGTCCCCACTACTACCAAGCTTAGAGAGATAAGGCACATAGTAGGTGCTCAAAAATATTTATTGAATAATTAAAGACCTAAATTAGGGAACTGGTAGAGAAAGTAGAGGTATTTGAAAGGGAAATTTAAGTCTTGGGGATTGACACTCTCTGTGGATTGTTGTGCTACCAACTGAGGAAGAGAGTGACGCAGGGAGGGGGAGTTTTAGGGAGGGGGGCATAGATTCAGTTTGGACACGCTGGGTTTGAAATACTATAGGTTATCCAAGTGGAGCTCTCCAGCAGGCATTTGGATACAATCCTCCAAAATTCAGGGGAACAGTGTGCCTTGTAGAACTCAAGTCAGATTAATTAGGATTAATTGTTTTTCATATCCTTTGCCCATTGTACATTAGTCTAAAACCTATCAGGGACTCATATGTTAGCACTAAAATGAAGACCAGAAATGCATGACTCCATGTGTACTATGGTGACAAGCATCATGGAAATATACCTAATGGGCCCAGGTGTCTCATCCAGTTAATTTGTTTTTCATCCCATAAGTAATTTGTTATCAGAGAAGATCATGTTTTTCTTCTTCCTTCAGAGGAGATACAATAATGGCACAATATCACAGTTTTGTCTTGTTTGAGGCTAATTTTAATATTTAGTATTTAAAGCAAAGGTTAAGAAAAAGAAGAAATTCTTTACGATAAGAATTCTTTACGAATTCTTTACGATTCTATACAATAAAATGAGAAAAGTTTGACCTCACTAATCAAAAATAGTTGCTATATATATGTATATTTTTTAATGGTATTTTTACTAGAGTTGGAGAAATGAAGTCTGTGTATTGCTGGTGGCAGTGGGAATTGGTTTAAGAATAATATTTCTGGAGTTGATTTGACTACATACAGCAAAACTATTAAAAATGTTCATAGCCTTCAACCTAGGAATTATACTTCTAGAAACTTAAACCAACGAAATATATGTGATGTTTAAAGATCTTGCTTAAGGGATATGATCACATTTATCTCAAACACTTCAACCAAAATTTCCACTGCTAAGGGGATTTATTAAATATTTTATAATAGATAAAAAGGTAGATTCTTTTGTACCCAATAAAGCAAGGTTGCAGATTTAAAGATGTACATGAAATACCACTACTTGAAAGAAGCAGATTTCAAGACAGTATGGTCTCACTTTTATAAGTATAAAAGGTATACACTTATGCATTGGTATACAGAAAGAATAAATACATAAAATATAAGAATATGTAACGATTAAATAAAGAATAAATACGTAAGATCATAGCCATGATTATCTACTAGATGGAATTACGAAGGAATTCTATTTCCTTCTTTTCATGAATCTGTATTCTCTCACTTTTCTACATTAAGCATGCATTACTTTGTAGTTTTTTTTTTTGTTTTTTTTTTTGCGGTACACGGGCCTCTCACTGTTGTGGCCTTTCCCGTTGCAGAGCACAGGCTCCGGACGCGCAGGCTCAGCGGCCATGGCTCACGGGCCCAGCCGCTCCGCGACATGTGGGATCTTCCCTGACTGGGGCACGAACCTGTGTCCCCTGCATTGGCAGGCGGACTCTCAACCACTGCGCCACCAGGGAAGCCCACTTTGTAATTTTTTAAAATAATTTTTAAACTAATGGTAACTAATATGTTAGTTACACCATCTACTGTGTGTTTGACTCATGGCAAATTCCTCAACCTACCTGTCTCCTGTAAAAGGAAGATAGTGCCATTCAAACTACAACACTGTTGAGGCCTAAATGGAGTGTGAAAACTCAGTCTATCACATAGTAGGCACTTACAAATGAACAGACTCTGACATCCAACCCTGTGTACCATCATTGTTGGCCATTCAGGTGTATACCCGTAAACCTGAAACACAGTGGAAATCCTTCATTAAACTGATATTGGTGGACAGACCGAATGTCATTCATTAACCATGTTATTCCATCATTTACCATATATTTCACATTTTGAAGGCTTGAATAGGCTCTGTCTGGTTTACAAATGGTTTTTGTTCTAACCATACGTCCACGTGACCCATTTGGTAGGCGATGGTTTATCAAACTGAGCTTAAAATGCTTTTTTAATCTATAAGATAATGGAAATCTGTAAAATGTTTGCAATGGAGCAAAATGGTTTTGAACTGGTGATTAAACAAGAATCATTTAACAACAAATATTTATGTGGACATACAGGGCTTGAGGGAAGCAGTTTGATTAGAGATGAAAGATACGTGGAGACTTTTTTATCGGAGTAAAATTGCTTTACAATGTTGTGTTAGTTTCTGCTGTACAATGAAGGGAAGCAGCTGTATGTATACCTATATCCCCTCGCTCTTGGACCTCCCTCCCACTGCCCGCCCCGCCATCCCACCCATCTAGGTTATCACAGAGCACCGAGCTGAGCTCCCTATGCTTCACAACAGATTCCCACTAGCTATCTATTTTACACATGGTAGTGTATTTATGTCAAAACTAATCTCCCAATTTGTCCCACCTTCCTCTTCCCACCACTGTGTCCACATGTCCGTTCTCTGTGTCTACATCTCTATTCCATATATGTGGAATCTAGAATAATGGTACAGATGAACCTAAGTGGAGACTTTTGTAAAGAATCTAATGGGCGATTTCAAAGAGAGCCAGGCCAAACACAAAGAGATGATACAGATTTGTAGTCTGCTCAAAAATGACAACTCTGACCACCTCAACTAAATGGGCCAACAAAGCCAACCACAGTGCAAAAGATTTGCCATAAGGATACAAAAGTAGCTCCCCAAATTCTCCCTGGTTTCTCATGGAGGCCAACCTCTAGTTTGGTGACTCATGCAGCACACGTGGGGCACAAGGTCACCGAAGCAAAGTAACCACTGGCTCCCTCCCTGCCTTCTGTACATTAGCTAGAATGGAGCCATGTCAGCCCTAAAGGCCCACCTACTGCCATACAAGGGAACCCCTTTCAGTGCCATAATTATCTGACAAGTAATTCTATTTTTAGTGTCTTCATGCATTCATGTTTCACAAAAGGCTATCAATCACTGGCTCTAATTTTATGCTCATTAATTGCTTAAAATGGATTAATGATTTCCCTGTGATAAATGAACAGGAATTGGAAGACAGAGGAAGAAGTGAGAGATGGCCTATAGTTGAAATAGTTAAAGTATGCATGATAAAAGAAGAGCAAGTTACAACAACATTTGGGCTCATGCCCCGGAAATGAAGGAAAGAAGACCAGACAAATATGAATACAGTGGATAAAGCTGGGACAGACAAAAGTGGAGGGGCTCTCCTTCTAGGAGGCTGATATTTCACTGTGTCAGACTTCAATCCTTCAGAAACCCAATGATTTATTTAGTAGGGTCTTGGAGAAACTGTTTTTATAGTATATGAACAACTTTATGTTCAAAATA
Source organism: Leucopleurus acutus (assembly GCF_964270905.1). NCBI lineage: Eukaryota > Metazoa > Chordata > Mammalia > Artiodactyla > Delphinidae > Leucopleurus > Leucopleurus acutus. The sequence continues at coordinate 24,867,634 of NC_139159.1, read as the reverse complement.
AGACTTTTATTGTATGTGCTGAAAGACATAAATACATTTAGAAATGGCTTTCACTTTTTAGCTAGGTAATACATTAATTCCTCGATAAAGGTTGATATAGCTAACATGGATATATTTACAATGTCTTCCTCAAAGTATTTTGTAAAAACCTGTTGGGTTTACTTTTCTGAACATTTCATATCTACAAAATGTTTCCTAATTTTCTCCAGTTCTTGAAGCCTCAGAACCTTCCAAGTCCACTTACCTCTTAATCCAATACTAGTTAAGAATATACTTTAAAATTGAACAGACTTAAGTTTGAGTTGTGGCTCTGCTTCTTACCCAGTGGAGCAAGTTACTTTGCCTCTCTGAGCCTCAGTGCTCATTTAAAATGGAGATAATGATAGTGTTCACCAATTTGGTTTGTTGAAAGGAGGACATGTGAAAGGGTGTGTCAAGTGTGCAGCTGTGGACCTGGCATCTCCCATGGCCTGGAAATATCACCATAGCCCCGGGGCAGCATGGGTGTTGCAAAGGTGCTAAGCGTGCTCTTCTGTGCACAGGTAAAGCTGTCAGGCAGGTATTTCTGCCTCACCCAGTGCCCACCGAGCTGTGTTATAAAAAGGTCATAATTCAGTCACAGTCTGGAGACTTAAGTGGAGAAGAGAAAGCTACCTGCAGTCCTGGAGTATCCATATTCCTACCTTTCATAGTTTTACTTGGTGATAGTGGGATCTCTGTGTGAATAGATATTTTCATGGAAATACACGTTTAACGCACCCAAGTTGACAATTAGTTGGAGCTCACCTCTCAAGGTCATCTATCACTCTGCTTCTCATTTCCTAATAGTCATATTAGCCTTTTTCAGCTCCTTGAGTGTTCTACTTTCCTACCCCCTTACCTTCACACACAACATTATCTCCACATTTTCTTTCAATAGAAGCATAAAGACAAAACTTAGGATATCTCAACTTCCTGCTTCTGCTGTCTTTCCAATAAGTTTTGTTTCATGAGTGATGCTTACAAATTGCTCTATAAACACTGAAAGTTAAAATGAGTTGTCCAGTATAAATGCATAAGGCAAACAGAGCATATTATTTAAGGACACAAAGAAATAGGGAAATGAAGGAAGTTGATCTATTTGTTGTCAGACATCAAATTCCCTCAGACTTATTCTTGGAAGCATTTTTCTTTTGGTTTAGTCTCACCTTTCAAATATGTCAGAGGAATAATATTGATTTAGTGCACTGTCAAGGCATAAAATTTGATATGGAAGTCACTTCCTAAATTTATTTTCAGGGTACAGAATGGTCATCATGACTAAACAGACTGTATGCCTTAGGCCTTGGTAGGTTCCTCATTTTATTACATAGGGCAATTTCAACTTAAAAATGTTTGAAAATAAATATTATTTGAATAACGTTATTCCATTCTTTTTTCACAAGCTTCTGCTGGGATGAGAGGAGATGTAGTCTAAGAAATTTGTATTTGAGATGCAGAAATAAGAATTTCCTTAAATTTAACCAATTTGAGATTCCTCTTCATGTCCATGGAATTTATGGAAAAATGACAGCAACAAAGACACAGTCTATGCTGGCCTTAGATTCTGTCTAGAGAAATACTGCAGAAACTTTTTAGACATTGCTCTCAGTTACACAACACTTTGTAATCTGTATGAGTTCAGGCATTTAATCAGCAAACAGTATTGGCTGTCTGCATGGTAGAGCCTGTTCTTGACATGTGCTGCAAGGAACAAGGCCCTTCCTGACCCAGCTACTTCTCCAGGCCCTCAACTCCAGACATGTTCAGCCCTCTGTGAGTCCTCAACTCCAGACATGCTATCTTCCAGCTCTGCATGGCATATTGCCACTGGGATGCCCAGGAAGTTGAACCCCTAGCACCTTGTACATTCCTCTAGTAGAGTACTTACTGCTTTGGGCTGTACATTTAAGTCCATTCCCCATGTAGACGCTAATCATATGCATGCCAGAGGCTCTATAGATATTTGTTGCATGTGAAAGGATTGTGACCAATCTTGGAAATTAAAAATAATTTTAAAATAAGGTATTTGGACCTCAGTCAATTAATACTTTATCAACAACTCACAAGTAATATAGACTCAGAGGGTCTATTATAACTAGAAGTACTTTAGAAATTAGCTGGTTTAAACTGATCCTCGGGCACAAATCCCATACGTAACAAAGCTGCCTTTCCCCCAGAAGCGACTGTGATTTGGACAGCTCTCCTGCAGGGGTTGTGGCATGGAAGTTTGCAGACAGACTCTACTTCTCTAGATTCCAATCCTAGAATGTTTATGCCTGAAGGAGCCTGTCAAATCTTCTGCTTCAAATCCCTCATCTTACAGGTAAAAAAAGCCAAACCAGAAAGATTACCTGAATGCAGTGACTGAGTGGTAGAGCGTCATGGGAAACAAGTCTTTTTGGCTTCCAGTCCAGTGCTGCTTTATTTCATACAAACCTCTCCTGTGTTTGGTTATATCCATAAAGACGACATGGATGATAGATCATAGCCATTATCTATGTGTTAACTTTCCCACAGTTACTGGAGGGAGAGTTCTCAAATTTGTCCCTGATTCCAGGTTCCAGTTCTACCTTTTAGGCTTATGTTGACAGAAGAGGTTGGTGAAGAAGGGTCTTGTGTCCCATTTTAATACCAACAAACAGGAGTCAACAACTTCCAGCCTGAGCCCGGCTGCACGCATCCTATCCTCCTCCCTGAAGTCTTTGAAAATCGGTGCCCATTCCAATGCCTAGAAGCTCACAGACAAGGAGAGCTGTTTCTCTGAATTTACTGGAATGTTGAGCCCCTCAGGCGCTGCTGCAATCATGCAGTCCTGGTTCCTCTGTGCGAGTGAGCAGTGAAAACCCTGCTCCTCTGAGCTGCTTGTTAGAGAAGTTACCTCTATTGCGTGCATGGCTGAGCAAGGTTGCTGGGTCTTATCAATTCCTTGAGAAGCAGTCAACCAAGGCATCTCCCAGTTAGCACAGTCCCAAGCCACCTGTACTCGGGGAAGAGAGGACCACCCCAGGCATCACTGCAAACTTGATGCTGTCACTGGCAGCCTCACCTCACTGGTGCGCAAGATGCCCTGGAGTGTGAGATGAAGCAGGAGGGATTTCAAAGACGACTTGCTTTCAGGCTCAGTTAAACCCTATGTCATGCCTTGTTGCCTAGTTTATAAAGAAGCATTTATCAATTCTAAAGTTTCAATTAATAAAATGCAAACTATTAGCGATTTTCCACGAACCGAGCTGCCTAGGGCAGATTTTAGCCGGCGGCTAATACTCGGCTTGACGATGAGCTTGGAGTGCCGCCTAGTGGGAACGATGTGTGGTAGCACTTGATAGCCTCGCATTCTGCGGAGGAAAGAACTATCAGGAGATGTCTGAGAGGCTACAAATTGAAGATCTCTGTCTGGCTGTTGTTTTACGGGTTTGTCAGACCTAAGGAGATACATCCCAAGGAGATTTATCTTGAGAGACTATCTCATCTAAGAAAATGTACTACCTGAATGAGTGAACTCATCCCAGCTAGATCTCAAATAGCCTACAGAGGAATGTATTTCATTTACTGTAGAATTTGTGGTGAGTTTTTACATTTACCTTCATAAAGTAAGAACATAAAATTTACCCTTGCCTTACCCATTTATATATCTGAAATTCTAAAAGTCATGATCAACTATTTTTTAGTTGTAATAAACTTTGCAATGTATCCATTTCTATTAGTTTACCTATTTTTCACTTAGGTTGCCAACTACACAAGGTTGAAAGGTGCCTGTCTCTATACATTTTTAATAATTCTACTCCCAATATCACCCTTTTCATTTTTTCACATTCTCTTTATTCCTTTATCAAAACTTTTCTTGTGTTTTAATTCCTTTTACGGCTAGTTTTCTAAAAGTGGTATGTTTGAAAACTTTTTGTCACCTTATTTTGAAAAAAATAAAATTCTTCCTCTTTTCTCCATATCTTCCGTTTGAGGGAGAGGTTGATTTTTGAAGAGAAGTGGCTTTGCTCAAATAATTAAAAGATGGAAAGCTGCTTCTTGGAAATAGGAATTTTTCCATTCTGTCAAAATATGTCATAGAAGCTAAAAAAAAAATCTCCTGGATTTTCCATGTATCCTGTTCCTTCCTCAGTTGCAATTTCCACTAACTGGCTATTAGCCAGTCCTCTTCCACTCCACCCTCTTCTCTCTACAGCTGCAGTTTGCTGCCTCCAAACTCTGACTCTTGTACAGGTTACCCTCTGCACTCCAGCCCTGAAATCATCAATGCGCACTAAACATCTCAGTGTTGATGTCCAAAACCAAACTGATCCCCTTCCTCCTACCCAGGTCTGATCCACCTTCTGATATCCCTATTTCATAGAAAATGGCACAACCATCTGCTGAGCCTCTCAAACCAGTACTTGAGGGTATCTATGACCCCTCATCTAAACCCCATTGCAGTGCTCTCAGTTTACACCTCTCAGTGGGTCTTTCTGTGTTCACTTCACCTGTCCCCAATCTAGTCTTTATTTTTGTGGTAGACTGCACTTTGTAAAATTACAAGCTCATCAACACTTAAAAATCCTTCCTTGACTCCCCAGTACCTTCAGCATAAATCCAAATCCTATACTAGGATATTTGAGACCTTCATCACCTGGCTCCTATCAGCCTCATCTCTCCCCACCCTCGGTCTTACACCCAGTGTTCTGGCCATCCTAGACCCCAGCATAATCTTTCACAATGCCCTGCCTTAGCCACTGCCCGCCAGCTCCTTGGACTAGACCCTTCAGTCCTCAACTCAAGCAACAGCTTGTCCAGAAGACCAGCCTAAGGCATCCAAGCAACAATGGAACACTTATCACATCGCATAGGCTCAGCGACCATGGCTCACGGGCACAGCCACTCCGCGGCATGTGGGATCCTCCCGGACTGGGGCACGAACCCGTGTTCCCTGCATCGGCAGGTGGACTCTCAACCACTGCTCCACCAGGGAAGCCCTGCACTGTCTTTGGATGTGCCAGCCCTCCCCCAACCAGGAATAGTGGTTAGGGCAGGAATGAGGTTACCCATTTTTGAAAACCTAATGCCCTAGAGAGTAGTTGTTTTACTTATTGGAGAAGTTGTGAACAAGATGACAATGGAGAATCTTTGTGACTTCTCATGTGCCAGGCACAACATGGATGTTACCTGTATGGTTATATTTAATCCTAATTTTGACCTTATAAAGATATTTTTAAATATTTATTTTACACATGAAGAAAACAAGGGTCAACAAAGTTAAATTATCTAAGGTGACTGTGGTGGAAGCTATAATGTACCTCCCACATCCCCTTCAAGATATTACTGACTTTCTCATCTCCTTGAAATGTTGTCTGTGGCACTCTTCTTCATGCCAAGACTATACCTTGTATCAAGGCAGCCACATTCAATAACCGATCACTATGGGGAATTGCCTCCACTCAGATACCACTTCTTATTGTCTCACAGGGTTAGCTAAGGCCTCCGTTTAGATTGCATTGCAGCTCAGCTTCTCCTTCTATCTAATCCTTTCCTTCGGTATTGATGCCAAAAGTACCCCTTATTAAACTTCCTGTGTTCTTTTCCATCTCAGAGTCAGCTTCTCAGGGAACCTGGCTGGTAATAGTCATGCAGCTAGTAAATGATGGAGCCAACACCTGGACCAGATCAGCAGCCTACAGCAGGAGCTGTGCTCGTGATCCATTAGACTATACCACCTCCTACGATAAACAAGCCTTACTTATCTTTGTATCCCTGGTACTAAGCATAGGTACTCAACAAATATTTGTCAATTCACCTTTTTATCTGTTCTTTTGGCTTGGTTGGTTAGGGTTATTTGTTGACAGTTCTTGCCCTCAGGAACCTCACCATCTAGTCTATTGCCACAGAGGGGCGGGCAAATTATATTCTAAAGTTCATGATTTTAGGATCAGGTCAATAAATGATCAATTTAATTGCTTCAAACAGTACAAAAACGCTCTAATTTTAGACTTTGTTTTATTTATCAATGCTTTTAGAAACTCAAAAATTTAGCAATTATATTTCTACCCCTTAAATACAAGCCTGATCCAAGTCTTATTGATGTTATTTTAGTAAATACCTTTAAGGCCATTAAAAAGCAAAACATTTTAAGAGAAGGAGAGAGAAGAACTCACAGGCACGTAATGACCCTTGGGTCTACCAGGAGTGTTCATGTCACACATTTAGCTCTCCTGCACTTTACAGTCTGCTCTGATTGACTTCAAGCATTGTAGTCGTCTGAAACCTTTAGCTATGGCAGAATGCTCCAGATCCTGTCAACAAACATCTTCAGGAAAGAAATCAGAGTAAAAACAACTCAAATTCCTTTGAACCTTAGTTTTTTACCTTTTTTAAAAAACTTTTATTGGAGTATAGGTGTTTTACAATATTGTGTTAGTTTCTGCTGTACAGCAAAGTGAATCAGTTATACATATATCCACTCTTTTTTAGATTTCCTTCCCATTTAGGTCACCACAGAGCACTGAGTAGAGTTCCTTGTGCTATACAGTAGGTTCTCATTTATGTTAATCACAATCTCCCAATTTGAACCTTAGTTTTAAAACATGATCTTGAACTTGTCGATCTTGACTAAGAACTACAAATGGGCTAACTTTTCCAATAGGGACGGAGGGGAGCCTGTTAGTAGCTCAATCTTTTCGGCTGAAGTTTGCTTTCTTTCTCTGCCAAAAGCATAATTGTTCTTTAAAATAAAAAATTAAAACTCTGTCAGAAAAACAAATAAACAATTAACTAATTAATTAGAAATACAACCAATCTGGCCCAGTTTCTCAGGAGTTTATTACACAGTTTTAGGCTTATGTTATTTTGCATTGTCCAAAGTAAAATAACCTTCTAGGAGAAATACCAGTATGATGCACTCACCCTTTTCACAGTCTGGATTTCTACAGCCAAGGAAAGACAAGGAATGTTCCTTTCTTAGGTTCTACTGGTCTGGAACTATTTTCTTAAGGATTTTATGCCTGTGTCATCTTGTGAGAGAAGCAGTGGTATCAGCAGAAGTACAGAGAAGAGGTTAAGTATATAGGTATTGAACTAAAGGAGAACTGAATTCAAATTCTTGGTCTTAATTTAGCAATTGTGTGTCCTCAGGAAGTTGCTTCATCTCTTTGAGTCACTTTCAAGCTTATTATTAATGACTACTTATATTAATTAATTAATACCTAATTCATAGCCATGTTTTACAAACTAATGAAATATTGAATAAGACTTTTGCACTCAGTTGGCATAGAGATAGCACATGACAGATGGTGATAATTGTTACCTAACATGTCTCTGTTGCTTCGAGAATTGACAAGGGGAGGAAGAAAGTATTTATTAAGCATTAATTTTGTACCAGGTACTGTACTAGTTTTACATACATATTCCCATTTAATTCTCATGATAATCCAATGATATCAAGGATAGTGTTCCTATTATATCATAGAAGAATTTCATCCTCAGAGAAATTAAGAAACTTTCCCAAGGTCACAGAGCTAGACTGTGACCTACCTAAGAGCAGCATCTGTGTCCTGCTTAAATTCACAATATCTATCATCAAGTAGTCTTTCGTGAAAAAATATATGAACAAATGAATAATTTGGGAATGCATAAACTAAATGTAAGCCTTATTTCCCATGTAGTGCAGACTGTGCATACGTCACATTCAAGGAAACAGGAGTCTTACTGAAATTTTAACAAATCATGTAGACTGTTATTATGCATTCATAAAAGGTACTGAGAGTGGTACACACCACTTTATGCAGAATATTTTGTTTTATACAACATACTTTATTTCCAGGTACTTAAGGAAATCTGTATCCAGTTATTAGCTGACCACTAATGAAACAGAGACTTCAATGGACACACACAACAAAAACTACAGACTTTAAAAAACTAGTTCAGAAAAGTAACTAAACAAGCAAACAAGTTCAAGAAACAACAAAAAACACTAAGGGATGGATTATAATATTTGAATATATGATATTCAAAATATCCTGTTTTCAACAACAAAAAAAATATGATGAGACATACAAAGAAACAAGACAGTATGGTCCAAACACAGGGGGAAAAAAGCAATCAATAAAAACTATCCCTGAAAAAGCCCAGATGTTGGACTTATTAGACAAAGACTTTAAATTGGCCATTTTAAATGTGTTCAAACAGCTAAAACAAACAATTTCTAGAGTACTAAAGGAAAGCATGAGAACAATTTCTCACCAAATAAGAAATATTCATAAGGAGAAAGAATTTCTAAAAAAGACCTAAATAGAAATTCTGAAGTTGAAAAATATAACAACTGAAATGAAAATTCACTAGGGAAAATCAGCAGCAAATTTAATCAGGCAGAGAAAGAATCAGTGAACTTGAAGGTATATCCATTAAGATTATCTAGTCTGAAAAGCAAAAAGAAAAAATGAAAAAAAAAAGAACAGAGCCTAAAAGACCTGTCTGATAACACCAAGCAAACTAACATATGTAATTGGACACCCAAATAAAGAGAGAGAGAAAAACGGAGCCAAAAGCATATTTGAAGAAATAATGGCAAATATGTCCCAACTTTGATGAAAGATATGAATCAACATAGCCAAGAAACTCAATGAACCCTAAGTTGGAAAAACTCAAAAAGATCCACACCTGCACACATTGTAATCAAATTATCAAAAGGCAAAGAATCTTTAAAGTAGCCAGACAGAAGAGACTCATCATGTACAAAGGATCCTCAGTAAGATTAACAGCTGATTTCTCAACAAAAACCACGGAGACCAGAAGGAAGTAGCATATTCAAAGTGCTGAAAGAAAAAAAACAAAACAAAAAACTGTTACCCAAAACTTTATAACCAAAAAAACTACCCTTCAAAAAATGAAGGAGAAATTAAGATACTCCCTGATAAAGAAAAACTGAAGGAATTCATTGTTAATAGACCTGCTTTATAAGACATGCTAAAAGAAGTCCTTCAAGCAGAAATGAAAGGACACTAGACAGTAATTTGAATCAACACAAAATAATAAAGAATAGCAGTAAAGGTAACTATTGCTAGGTAAATATTAGACAGTATTAATGTAATTTTTTGTTTGTAACTCCTCTTTATTCCCATTTTATTTAAAAGACAAGTACATGATGCAATAACTATAAATCTATGTTGATGGGCACATATGCCTAAAGATGTAATTTATGCAACATAAAGGGGGATGGAGATATATAGAAACAGAGTTTTTGTATACTATTGAAGTTAAGTTTGTATTAATCTGAACTAGTTATAAATTAAGGTGTTATTTGTAATCCCCAAGGAAATCACTAAGAAAATAACTTTAAATTACATAGTGAAAGAAGCTGCAAGGGAATTAAAATAGTACACTAGAATGTATTTATTTACCATTTATATATTAACTTTTTAAAAGAAATGAGTAATGGAGAAATTAAGGAGAAAAGATAGACATAAGACATATAGAAAACAAGCAGCAAAATGACAAATACAGTAACTACATTAAATAGTAACACTTAAATTCTCCAATTAAAAGGCAGAGATTGGTGAATGGATAAAAACAGGATATCTAATTATATGCTGTCTACAAAAGACTAACGTTAGATTCAAGCACAGATATAGATTGAGAGTAAAAAGATGGAAAAAGATATCCCATGCAAACTGTAACCAAGAGAGCTGGAGGACCTATAAAAACACGAGATAAAACAGACTTTAAGACAAAGATGTTGACATGGAAGAGATGGCAGGAAAACTAAAGTAAACTTCTAATTGACTAGAGCTTGGGATAGAGGTCACAGCTAGAAATATACATGATGAAAGGACTGTTATATTAAACTTTAATCCCCATGCTAGCTCAGAAGTTAAAATATAATATTTAGTAAATATTGGTTGACTGAATGAATAAATTTATACATGAAATCGAAGTCATTCTCATAGAAGCGTAGTTGAAGCTATAATTTAAATGATATCTATGAATAGTATAGAAGAAAGAAAGGTCAAATAGCTAAATTATAGAAAATCTGGGAATGATTCACATTTATGAGTCAGGAAGAAGACTGAGTCTTCCAAAGAAAAAGAAATGCAAGAGTAGAGATTGAGGAAATACAGGAAAGTCGTGGAGGGCAAGGAGTAGCAGACTTTCAAGAGTACAGGACACACACTTATTGTATTAATATAGAGATTATGTATAATTTGTGTATAAGCATATATAATCTACATACACACATTTCATATATTTATAGATATATTACATATAATCATGTCACATGCCACATACATGTCATCCTTTCAGTGCTTCATCGAGAAGTATGAATTGGAGTTTTTTTCTGGATGCTGAAAAGGAACACTCAGCCCTCCTGATACCACAAATAATAGGGTATATATAACTTTCAGTAGCCTGTGAATATCGGAAATGTTCAGGAGAATCATTCATAATCAGAGGCATTACCTACTTGCTCAGTGCTCGAATATCTCCCTTCTGAGAAACAGTTTTATTGCTTTGCCCTGTTTGTACGTCCTCAATGTATATCAAGTCTTTTTTTTTTTTCTGAAAAGTAGCTCCAATGTCTTGTATAAAGTGCAATAAAACTTCTAGTCAGTCAGGAAACAAATGATGCAAAGTAAATTTGAAGTTAGAGGAGTATTTTAACTATTTTAAGAAACATTTTCTCCATCAGAAACATTAATATCTGTCTTAAATTAAAGAAATGAAAGGAAGTAGAGAGGTGAAATAGACATTGACTAACAGTTCATCAATTTGTTCCATTGGGCTGTAATGTAATGCTATCAAGATATCCTTATTGGTCCTAGCTTCTCTGAATTTTTCCCTTAAAATATTTTTTCTTTCTTCTTGCTTGGATTGCTAACTTTGACACATCATTCAATTTGTTTTAGTAAGACATATACTACTGTGGTGTATAAACTATTTGCTGCTCCAATTTCTACTAAATAAATCAGTGCTTAGACTCTATGTTTGCCAAGAATAAGGAAATGCTGCAATTCAGAGTTAATTATTCTCGGTTGTTGAGTGGACATGTGTGGTTTGAAGCGGTGTTTTTAGGTTTAGGTAGCTAACACCCCTTCTCTCTTCTTCAGGTAGGAGCACCTTGATTATGCTTTAGCAAACCTCCCTTCCTGCTTCTCAGTTCATGATGGTCCGGGTAGCTACTCCAGAGTTACTTATATGAGCCAGCCTTGGTCAATCAAATATTCTGGCTCTGGAATTTGATTCTTGAGCAGAATAACAGCTTGGTCGAAATGGTAGCAGCTTACATTTCCTCATCGTTGGCTACTCAGAAAAAGGAGTCCCTTAGATCTGGCTGCTGTGAATTCCAGAGCCTCTCTGGTTTCTAATCTTCCTCTGATTTGCATTTCAAGTGTTTTCTTTGATTATAGGAACTATCCAAATCACTTCCAAAAAAATCCAAGTTTGTCTCTTAAGCTACGTTGTGTGTTTCTTACAACTAAAAAGAAGGAGAAAAGTCTAAGTGATATATTGGAAAACATTTTATTTAAAAATATGAAACAGCACTGCCCAAATGGAGATCCACCCCTGAGGTATCCCTGTAATGTAGTGAAACCAATTTTTAGCAAACATCCCAGAATTTATAACTTCCAAACAGAAGTTTTTCCATTCTAAGATGCATTGCTGGAAACACCTTTAGATGTCTGATTATACCTTTATTCTTTTCAATACCTCTTCAATCTAAGGATGATTTACTTTTCACCTTTCCTCTCATTTCTTTCATTCCTTCTTACTGTCAACAGAGGGGCAACAACATTATAATTTTATTTCAAAATATTTTATTTCTTTTCAGAGTAAGAGGTCACCTTTTGCAAAATTTATTTTATTTTTAACACTTCGGCATTTTAGTACTTCAAATCATGCATTACTTGTGCACTCATGGCTAATGAGGAACTGATCTTCTTACCCAAAGCTAACCAATAGAAATATAATGTGAGCCACATCTGTAATTTTTAATTTCCAAGTAGCCATATTCAAAAATGGTAAAAACAATCAGGTGAAATAAATGTTAATAATATATTTTACTTAACCCAATACATCTAAAACAATATTTCAACATAAAATAAATATAAAAGTACTAATGACACATTCTACATCCTTTTTATACTAAATCTTTAAAATCCAATACAGTAAGTCCCCTACATACGAACTAGTTCCGTTCTGAGAGCATGCTCGTAAGTCTAATTTGTTTGTAAATCCAACAAATTTAGCCTAGGTATCCAACTAACACAATCGGCTATACAGTACTGTATTCTAATATGTTTATAATACTTTTCACTCAAATAATACATAAAAAACAAACACAAAAAATAAAGAAAACATTTTCAATCTTACAGTACAGTACCTTGAAAATTACACTAGTACAGTACAACAGCTGGCATACATGGGCTGGAATCGAGTGAACAGGCAAGAAGAGTTACTGACTGGAGGAGGGAGAGGAGGTGGGAGATGGTAGAGATGAAGGATCATCAGCAATAGGAGACGGAAGGCAAGCTGAAATTTCACTCACACCTGACGTTGAGGGCACAGTTTCTGGTTCCTTGCTGGATTCAATTCTATCTACCCTCTTGAAAAAAATGATGCAGTGATGTCTGAGTATTTTTTTTCTTGTAATAGATGACACTGTAGCACTGGATTGCATTCCAAACTGCTGCTGCAACCTTCATGTACCATTCTATGTACAGGTCCTGTGCCTCAAAAACTAACAGTACCTCCTCAAATAAAGAAAATCCCCTTACCATTTCCTGCATCGTGAATCTCTTCGGTTCTTCAGTTACTTCTTCTTCCTCTTGTCTCTCTTCATCCTGTCTCTGGGCCTTCAATTCCAACAGGTCTTCATTAGTAAGCTCCTCGTGTTGCACAGTAAGGAGTTCAGTGAAGTCGTCCTCTTGCAGATCTAGCTCCAGCTTCTTGCTAATGGTCACTGAAGACCTCTTTGGACTCCTCATCCACCTCCTCAAATCTATGAAAATCATGAACAAACTGCGGGCATCCTGGGCTTGAAATAAAGATGCTGTACTACTGTACTCTCTACAGTACTGTATAGTAAAGTACACAAAAGCACAACCACTTGTAGAGGATGCACACACATGATAATGTATGCCAAACATATGAACTAACTTACGTGACTGGACATTCAAACGCACGTTCACATCTTCAGAAGTTCATAACTTGAAGGTTCGTATGTAGGGAACTTACTGTATATATTTTACACTTAGAGCACATCGCAATTCAAATGCAAATTTCAATTAGAAATATTTATTCTGTATATATATATTTTATAAATTTTACAGTTGAAAAAGTATGTACCCAAGTTTTTTCAAGCATACTTAACATTTTCTTATAACCAAACTGAGCACTAGTTTTTAAATTTAAATTAATTAAAACTAAATGAAATTAAAAATTCAGTTCCTCAACTGCACTAGCCACATTTCAAGTATTCATTTCATGTGGCTATTGGATACCGTTTGGACCTCACAGGTCTAGCAGAACTAGCTAGGGATGTGTGTTTAAGTAGGTGGGGAGAGATATCCAAACATGTCTCAGGTCTCATTTATGAGGTTTTGATGTTTAAGTTATGTTAAGCTTCACAGAACTGTGGGTTTATAGTTTTCATCAAACTTAGAAATTTCTCAGCCATTATTTCTACAAAGGGTTTTTTCTATGGTATTCCCTCCCCCCTACTCTCCCCACCCTGAAAAAAAAATCCATCCAGCCCACCACCACAATTCCAGGACTCCAATTACATGCATGTTAGACAGTTTAATATGGTCTCACAGCTTACTCTTGTTCTATTTTTTTCCAGTCTTTTTTTCTTTAGTATTTTATTTAGGATAATTTCTGTTGCTATGTCTTTAAGTTCACTAACCTTTTCTTCTGCAACATCTAATCTGATGTTACTCCCTCCCACTATATTCTGTATTTTCATTTCAGATAATGTTTTTTTCATGTCTAGAATTTCAATTTGGGTCTTTTTTTCATATCTGCCATTTCTCTCTTCATTGTGATCATGTTTTTCTCTTCTTTCTCAAACATAGGGAGTATATTTATTATAGTAATTTTAATGAACATATGAAATATATTTATAATAGCTGTTTTAATAACCCTTGCCTTCAAATTCCATCATCTGTGTCATTTCTGAGTCTGTTCTTACTGTTTGATTTTTCTCTTGGTTATGGGTTGTATTTTCCTGCTTCTTTACACTCCTGAAAATTTTTTATTGGATGCCAGACTTGGTGAATTTTATGCTGTTGGGTGCCAGTTTTATTTTAGTTGTTTTTTTGTTGGTACTTATTAGCTTTTATATTCCTTTAAGCATTTGGAGGTTTTGTTCTGGGATGCAGGTAGTTTACTTGGAATCATTTCATCATTTTGAAGCTTGCTTTTAAGCTTTTTAGGGTGAGCACAGAACAGCCTTTAGTCTAGGCATAATTTGACCTCACTAGTGAGACAATACCCTTCTAAGGACTCATTTGCTTTGTTTCCCTCTCATTTGTTTCCCTCTCAAGAATCATAGTCTAGTGCTGCCTGCTGTCAACTGTCTGGAAACTGTTGTCTCACACATTTTGTCCAATTTTCTAGTTATTTGATGGTAGAAGGTAAATCCAGTTCCTGTTATTCTATCAGGACCCAAAAGATGTAAAAACTTAATAGTCATTCATATAACAAATCTTTATTAAATGCCAACTGTATGTGAGGGACTGTGCAGAGATACACAGTGGGATTGAACTGGAAAAGATACAGTCCATGACCTCAAATTACCACAGCCCAGCAGGGAAGAAGAAGAATAAAGTGATTGTTCAAGTAAATATGCAACATAAACCATGATAGATGATAGGAGAAAAAGCAGAGTGCTACAAAAGCATATAACAGGGAGACTTGATTTAGTCTGTGCAATCAGGGAAAGTTTACCAAAACAAAGGACACTCTAAGATTTAAGGGATAAGTAAGATGTGGTATCTGTGTTGTGGAGGGTGGGAAGACTGCTAAGAAAAAACAGCATGTGCAAAAGGCCTGTGGCAAGATGTAACCATTAGACATCATCAAGTCCAACCCTTAGTTTTCCCAGTGAAGACACAAAGGCAAGACACAAGAGTTTTTGACTTGCCTAGTTGTACTGTGTTAGTGTCAGAGCAGGAGATGGAATCCAGAACTCCTACCTCCAGGTCTAGTGTTCTTTCCATCCCATTAGACCTTGTATTCCCTAAGCAAATGTGGGGAATTACTAGATCATTTTCTATAATGATGTTTGTCATTTTATGGTGCATGAACCATTATGGACAATACATAATGTTGTACTTTCACTTAAAAATCATTATGGCCAAAACTTTATTCAAGATACACTTTTAATTTCCTTCCTATATTTTTACGTATTTACAAGGAATATGATGTAAAGTATAAATAAATGTACAAGAAAGCACAAAACAGAAAAGAATGAATATTCACACATTTAGCACGCTGAAGCCATAACAGCATCATAATGGACTGGGAACGTTAATGCAGCCCCCTAAGTGACTAAATTACACCCAGGAGATTCTTACTCATCAGTGTAAGCTGTTAGTGCTTCCGGACATTGTGTGAAATGCATCCATTGTCCCATTCCAAGCTTAATTGGCATAATAAATGTCAATTAAAACTCCTTTAAGATTTTAAACTCAAGTGAAACTATTCATGTATAGACTCACACAAGACTTCTCTACAAACATATCTCCTAGAAGAGATACATTTCTTATACATTCACCCTGGGCTACAACATGGATACAGCACAGCAAACTTGCATTCTCATAGGAAAGAAAGTTATTTTCCCCATCTTTCCTAAACATATCACTCTTAAGTTGCTTATAAACTGTTATATGTTTTATACGTTCATAGAATTCAGTTTTCTTTCAACAAATATATAGAGAGTACCAACTACGTGCCAGGACTGGAAATAATATAATAGTGAACAAGGTAGAATGCCCCCTCCCATCAGTATGGAGAGATCCTCCAAAATGCTACCAGGAAGTCCCATTCCATCCCGGATCCTAAATCTACACATGACTCCTTTTTTAACTTTTACCTATGAGGCTTAAAAGACAATTATTCATCCAGTATAAATATAAAACAGAATCTTTGTTAACTTCTATATTTGGCAAAAACATTTTTTGTGTCTTATGTACAGCTCATTAATTTCGGTGTCCAAAAATTCTGTTTTAAGTAGCCCAAGCTGCCAATTGTTTGATATCATCATCCTCTCCTTCTGCCCTCCTGGAAGATGCTGAAACAAACAAACAAAAATGGATAAAAATTAGTAATTGGTGACATTCATACTTTCAGCACAGAAAACAGGTATGAATTATGTATTAAAAGGTATATTTGATGCAATGAAAGAAAAGTGCTAAAAGGCATAGGCCTGGCTATTATTTCAGGTAATTATTTGACCACAGGTGGGGAACAGACCTGCTCGGGATCGATGTGCAGAGGAGGAAGTGCTAGACATGCGACCTGGTACTCTGTCTGGCTGTGCTGGGAGGGAGGAGGAAGGCACATTTGGAAGTCGGATATTTGCCATCTTCTTATTTAATTCTTCCTGCTCCAGTTCCTCAAGTTCTGCCATCAGCTCATCCTGAACAGAGAAAAAAGAAAGAATTAGGGAGTTAATGTTTCAAGAAGTGGGTTTCCTCAAACATAATAACAAGAACATCTGCTACCCAATTGATATGTGAGAACCCAGTGAAATGGAATATTTATTTTAAGACTAAGTCTGTTTTGCAACACTGAGCAATAATTAAAATATGAATATTTGGGGTTGTGCAAATTTGTTGTAGTTAATCTTATAATACTTCAGTCAACAGTTTTTCAAGTAATTTGTGCTAGCTGAATATATAACCTCCACAGTGTCTAGGAAATCTACACCTTGCCTGTCATTTTTCCAATGTATCTTTTATTTTCTACTGTTAAGAATTAAGAATCTGTGGGACTTTAACTAGAGGAAATAAATATTTTCATTTGGGCTAATGCTACTGAAATAAAACAACACGTATAGCAAAACCATAACGTACCAAAAGTAAAAAGAATCAAAGATATTATTGTTCCTTTGTCAAATTACCAAAACTAGTAAATATCATGCTCTATGTCTTAGTTAAAAAAGCTTCAACTCAAGGTAGGTACACTGTATTTCTTTCTTTTAGCAATAGCCCCAGAGTCTGGTTTAATCCTAAACTATTCTCTGTCCCAAGAACCTTAGAGAGGCAAGTCTAGTTTGAGGCTTTAAGGGTAAAAGTCATCTTATGACATATATGAGATGACTTGAGATGAATAGTTCATGTCTAACTGGCTCCAAGTGTCCTCAGGTTGAGTCCAACCCCCCTGAGAGAAGTTGGGAGTCAAAACTAAATTTGTCATCATTAGAATTCTGAGGTTGTCATTATTAGAAATGACCTAAGACGCTCTTATATTCGACCAAGGAGATTTCTTCATTTATTCATCATAGTACAAATTTACTGAGAGCTCACTCCTGGCTGAACTCAGGGCTGGGGAGACAAAGTCCAAACAACAGTCCCTACATTTAAGGAGCATATTGAATGTAGGAGAAAGGCACAGAAACAAATAATTATTCTATATTAAAATGAGAGTAACAATACTATGGGCCAAGAGTGGAGTTCCTTAAGCCAACCACAGCATTCGATCAAGTCACCATGTATCGGACATACAGTAAGCTGAATGACTGTCTGACCACCATTATATCTACCTCATGAAAAGGAAATAAACATGAAAATGTATAGCATGAGGCCATGTGAAATAGTGTGGTCAGTGTAGTTGTGGGCTTTATGATGCTCCACGGGCTGAATGAATAATGTACCTTCAGCATGAATACTCTGATATCCTATTTCTGCTCACAAAACAATTAAGAACAAATATAGCAAATGTAGTAGTAGCAGAACACACTATCCTACACTGAATGTATGCCCAGAATTGCCAATAGTGCTTGATGGTTACCAACAGCACTGAAAAGATATTGATATTTTCTTTAGTAAATATGTGGTGACAGAATAATCATCTCCATCATTTTCAAACTTCAGGTATCATACACTTATTTATTCATTGATAAAAGAATTTTAGAATTTAAGGAACTCTAGAGATAGTCTAGGGATCCGGTCATTTTCATGTTTAGTTTAGTAATAAATGGCAGAACCCAGAGGTCCTAATGAGCCCAGAGCTCTTTCCACCATGTCATAGTGCACTCATTAGGTGCTTGTTAGTCTAACCAGGGATAGGCAAACTTTCTCTGGAAAGGACCAGACAGCAGTATTTTTGGCTTTGCAGACCACATATGGTCTCTGTCTCGTACCCTTTTTTGTTGCTATTGTCACTGCTGCTGTTGTTTTCTGTAATCCCTTAAACATATAAAAACCATCTTGTTCAACAGGCCATACAAAAACAGAACTTCAGGAGGATTTGTCCTGAAAGCCACATTTTTCCAACCCCTGGTCTATACTATTTTAAAAAGCTATTGAAGAAACAGACGAACAGACAACAAATAGAAAACAAATTTATGGTTACCAAATGGGAAAGTAGTGGGGAGCGAGGGATAAATTAGGAGTTTGGGATTAACGTATACACACTACTGTATATGAAATAGACAACCAAAAAGGACCTACTGTATAGCACAGGGGATAGCACTCAATATTTTGTAATAACCTGTGAGAGAAAAGAATCTGAAAAGAAATAGATATATGTGTATGTATAACTGAATCACGTTTCTGTACACCTGAAACTAACACAACACTGTAAATCAACTATACTTCAATTTAAAAACAAAAAAGTAGAATGGAGAAAGTTAAAATAAAATAAAACAAAACTAGAAATAAAAAGCTGTTGACACCCAGTTCTCACTTTCAAGGATTCTGTGGAACTACATCTTACTTATTAGATGTACCATTTTTAACACTACATGAACCTAGGAAGTCAGATTCTTTGCCATTGTAATCTGAGAATTGGAAATGTTTCCAAATTTGTGTGTACTTTGTGTGTACTTTGAGTAGAACAATTGAAATTCACAGTGCAGACATCACCATTATAATTATAGCCTGTATTATTGGACTGATTAATCTCAATGGAATGTGTGTGTTAATAATGTCACTCCACATTTATTTTGTTTCATAACCTAAGTAATGAACAGAGGCAGCCTAACCTCTAATTTAACATGAGCATGATCTGTTTCTTGCAGAGTGACACAGTCTGCTTTGTTTTGCCCAGATGTGCGAGCACTCAATTTTTCGTAATGGGGTTTTAGGCTTCAACCATTAAAAGTCACTAACTTTACATAATCACATGCTGCTTTTCCTTAATAGCTGAAAACTTAATTAGGGGGCTATTTGCCAAACTATATTAATCTTCCCTTTAAATCAGAGCTACCAACATTTCATTTCCCTCTTAAGACAGGTACTTTTCTAAGAAATTTATTCTTTAATGATATTTAAGGAAATGTGTACTGAAACCTGCTTGCTCCATATGATGGGAAGCTGTCTTTTTTAGCGGCCACCATACTCCATTCTTTATATAGGGTCACCCACCTCATCAAAGTTATCGTCAAATCCAACTCGTTGAGAAAACGCTTCTGAGATTTCTTGGGCAACATCCTGTTGCTCTGCGATCTCTTGCATCAAATCATCTATTTTGTTCAGATCCCTGGGAAATAATATTTTGTTGAAATAGTTTAGAATTTTACTTTAAAATTATGAATTTAGATATAAATTAGAAAAATGAGTCAATTTAATATAAACTCTTAGTTATTTCAGTAGGATAGTAAACATTCTGGGTGATAAGACTTATCAACTTTAAGAATTGCATTTCAAAAAAATTAATAATTCTCTATATGTACATATATTTTAAATTATGTAAATTAAATTAAATTGATAGCCATTACATTTGGGAGTCACTAGAGGGCAAATTATTTGATAACTAACAATATTTGTAGACCCATTTTGAAATTTTGTCTGGTAGGGCATATGTAAAATTTAAATATAAGCTGCTATGTATTAACTCTGCAGGAAGTGGTACCATGGGCCACCAAGGACCACTGTGACTAAGATAAACTTGGGAAGCTCTCAGCAGCTGCTATCAGGGCAGCTTTTTGTAGAAGGTGAACTCTGGAACTAGAGATCTATTTTCTAGACCGCCTAGTACGTCTGAGGTCCTGGCTCCCTGAGAACTTTCCCATAGCTGCTGATGGTCTGAGAGATTACCAGTGAGAGCAGGATTAGGCCTATGAAGCCCTCAGAAGAATCAGCAACTTCAGTAAAGGAATCACAGGCCCAGGACGGACAGCTGCTTTCAAGACAGTTTCTAGCACCCAAGTCCCACTGGCCTCCAACCACCCACTGAAGCTGCCAGTGTCCGAATGCCAGCATCTGAGCTGCCTCTCCAGTACCTTGTCTCTGAATCATTCCTCCAACTCTGAAGCTAGGCCAAACTGATTGGATACCAGAGAAGTGACAATTTTCCTCATTATTAAGCAATTAACACTGAAATTTTGATTCCCAGTGGAATAAATCTTTTACAAGTTTTCCATACTCTATACATGGGAAAAGCTGAGTATTCTGACATGATTTCAGGTAGTAATCAAAAAGAATACTTTGCCATTCTCCTATCACCCCTTATTTCTAATTCTTATATTTATAACAAATATACAAGGATTATTTATTTAAAAATCATATGAGAAAGGTATAGTTAAAGTTTGGGCCTGGGAGTGAATTTTTCTCAAAAGGAACACCCAGGGATGATGCTGCTAAATTACCCGGAGAGAAAAACTATGATTTTGTAATACATTTTAGCACCCAGCTTACAGCAACAATATAGGACTGTGACTCTGATAATGAATTGAATGATCTCTCAGAAGCTGTCGAAATGATGGCTGATTGTCAATTGATTATCAAGGCAAGAAAATGTTAGCAAAGATGTCTTCAATGACCCCAGCCTCTCTCTCTCCCATCTTTTCCCATCCATGGAAGCTTCTCTACATCCCTCAGTCACTCTTTGCCCTTGCATACCTTTGGTCCAAACTTCACTATGATATTTAACTTTGGAAAAGGATTAGGTCCCAGACATTGATTCTCAGTGTGAATATAAAGCAAATTGTTAGCCCCACTGCCACTATGAATATAGATTACTGAGCGCTTACTTTGTGCCAGGAACTCCTAAGTGCAGTATATCCTGTATCTCATTGAATTTCACAATAACCACATGAGGTAAGTACTATTATTATTTATAATTTACAGATAAGGAAACTGACTCAGGGAGAGGCAAAGTAATTTGCCCAAGGACAGTCAGCAGGATCTGGGATTATAATCCAGAAAATCTGACCCCAAATCCATGCTTTTATCTACTATTGTATGTCAGTGGTTCTCAAACATTGCTTAGTATCAGAATCATCTGGGAGCTTGGTTAAAAACAAAAAGGCCCAATCCTTACTTTTCTTGAAGGAGCTTGGGCATCTGTGTTCTCAATAGTAGTGATTTTTGAGACCCCCCAAAATTTGACAACCACCATTGTATAGTTCTAACACCTTCACAGATATTAACATTTAAGCCTTTTAAAAATTATAGAATGAAAATATTTGCAGGTGGAGTGTCAAACAATAGTGAGGCTACTGGGAAACGTTAAGGGCAAAACGAATGTCCTTTATTTTTTTCATGGTCTTTTTTTTCTTTTGCCAATATTACTTCTGCTCTTTCTCTGAAGGAACATTCCATTCCTACATGTCAAAGAGTCTCAAATGAGTAAGCCCATTCCTGTGCAGATCATCATATACTTCCAAAGCACTGAGGGAATTTATGGCTCAGAGGGAGACTAAAGTCACTCACATGTTTTCATGAAGTGCTTTCATGGCTTTTGCTGCAATGCCCATGTTCCTTAACACTTCCGTGTTGGTGTGTGAGTTTTCCAAGGCTTCTCTCTGGAACTCAATGGTGGAAAGTGTGCCATCAATCTGAGTGAGCTGCTTCTCAAACCTCTTCTTTCTCTTTAGTGCCTGTAATGCAGCTAAATAAGGGAGAAGCCACATTTATAAGGAGAGAGCCAATCACTCACTCAAGACACTTGCTGAGCTGTTTACTCAGCACCAACCATGGAATCAGTATTGTTGAAACCAAAGAGGATACCAAATAAAAAAACTAAAGGGTAGCATCTATCCTTTCAGTTGCTTGTGCCAACTACTGCTTCCTGAAACATTTTGTTATTCTTCCAAAGATCTGCCAAGTGTCAGAAGATGAAAAGTCAAAATTTCATAGTCTATAAAATATACCACAGTAGTGTTTCTGTTAATATTGGATTTTAGAAAAAGAATAGATAAAATAGAAGTAAATATCACGTAATAAGAAAAATAAAACTTTAGAGAAAGAAAGAATTTTAAGAACTATCTATTCTAGCCCTATTTTCTTATTTCAAAGACAAGTTAATTGAGACCCAGAGAAGTTATATGACTTGCTTGAAGGTAGTCAGTGAGTGACAGTCCAAAGCCTAGGATGCCAAGCTTGTCTTGGTCTGAAGTGACTATGATCAGTAAGGTTACATCTAATCATAAGTGTCCATAAAATCAACACTGTAGAGTCATTCTCAAGGATTAGATGGCATACTGGTGAGGGAAAAGACTGGTGCCTTCAGAGAAATGGTATCCAAATACCCTCCCATTAACACTTAGCAAAATCTTACGTGCTTCTTTCAAAAATCACAACACTAAGAGAGTTGACTATGGCACCTTGGAAGGTACCCCGAAAAATAGGCCCTAAAATGTGAGTTTTGATAAGGCATTTAGTGAGAATGCAAGAAAACAGCAGCAGCAGAATGCTAATATGAAGATAATTAAATGGAATTGACAAAAGAACGCAAATATTTTTATGGTTTCAGAATGAACCATGTAAGTTATTGCAACAGAGATTTCTGAGGGAAGGCTGTTTTCTAATGGTTTTGGTCAATTTCTTCTTGTTCTTCCAACAGATTCAGTATATTTATTCCAATGCTTTTTGTTTGGTGCATGAAGACTTCTAGCCATTATACTTTCCTGCTGGATTTTATTAATGATCTATGAATCAATATTAGTTGATCTCCATTTAACCTTTGCCTCAAATTCCATTTTGTTTTCTATTAAATTAATATTTAATATAAAGTTAATATTTATCTATTAAAATTTATATTTTGTATATTAATATTAATGTTTAATATAAAATTAATCTTTCAGTTTTCTTTTTATTACAATTTGCCTGTAATAATTTTACATGGACCTCAATTTCAAAATTATTTTTAATTTGCTCTCTTTTGATACTGCCTTACAGATAGCATTGAGTGTTTAATATGTGTGATTATTTTTAACCATCAGATAGTCTCCAACTTTTAATGTAAGTTTTTAAGTTATTCTCATTTATTGTAATAACTGATATATCATCTAGTATGGTCTTTTTACTATCATATTTATTGTGTTTTCTGTTTGTTATGATTTTTATTTTCTTTTTGCTTTCTTGTCTTTATATAGATTGATCGATTTTCATTTTATCCCCCTTTAATTGTGGGATAGTTATATATACTAAATTATTCTAATGGATACCCTTGTATTTAAAATATACACATATAATTAAACTTAAGTTTTCTATCCATGTTGAAAATAAATCAGAATCTATAATTAATCAGTATCTATAAAATGTATTGTCCCCAAACAAGATTGTCTTATCACCCCAAACCTCACAGTATTTGATTGAAATAGTCTAGATTTTATTAGTTCCAGATGATTACCAGTTTTTTAAATTATTCTTTCAATATTTAAGGAAACATTTCTTAAGTGCAGTAAGTTTCATAGATACAATTTCAACAGTTATTTACACTAAACCAACAGAGCTTGCTGGCTTATTTTCTTACTATTGCTTCTTGTATCCTATATTGTCATGAACCCAAGAGAAGAGAGATAATGTAGGAAATAGAATATGTTAAAAACAAAACTTGTATTAGTATCTTCAGGGAGATCAAGAGGCTATTGTGTTATAAGACAAGAATGGGCTTCCATAAAAACGAGCAACTAGAAAACAAGAAAAATTCTTAGAAATTAAAAACATAACTAAAAAAAATAAAAATGTTAAAAAAGTAGAATAAATATAACTGATGACTAAATTAGTGACCTGGAATATAAAGTTAAGGAATTCTCCCAGAACATAGAATGAAAAGAGAGATAAGTTAATATATTGGAGGACAGAGCCAAGGAATCCAACATCTGTCTTACAAGGATTTCAAAAGAGAAAGAATGTTTCAGGGGGAGTGTGGATAATAATACAAGAATAAATAACAATTTCAGAAGAAAACAGAAACAAGGGTGGGGAAAGAAGTAATAAAGAAATTAAAGAATACGGTTTCCCCAAGCTGAAGGAAGACGATTCTTCAGAATAAAAATACTCACTGAACACTTAGATGCGAAAAGCAAAAAATAAAAGGCACATGCCTAGACCTATACTAGTGAAATTTTGTAACTCCAAGGTAAAAAAAGAAAAGCTTAAATGTTTCCAGAGGAGAAACAAGCAAAGAGATTATCTACAAAGGAATGAGACTGATATTATTATCAAACGTTTGAAATACTGGCTATCCAACAGCAATGGAATAGTGTCTTAAAATTTTTGAAATGTTTTGAAGCTAGAATTCTGTAAAAATCCAAACTATTATTTAAGTCTGAAACAAAATGAAGTCATTTTTAGACCTATAGGCATTTAGAGAATTTATATCTATGCACTGTTTCCAAAAAAAATACTTTTACTCCAGTAAAATTTTTTTTAAAAATCCAAGAAAGGACAATATAGGATACAAAAAGTAATAGTAAGAAAATAAGCCAGGGAACACTGTAGTTTAACAGTGTAACTAACTGTTGAAATCGTAGTTACATAAGAGTGTTTCTCCATGAGGTCTCTCTCTTGAAAGAGAAGGCTGCCCAGAGCTCTACAGAAGCGCGTGGGGCATGCCAACAAGCAGGCTTCCTTCCAAGGGTAGGGAGGAAGCAGACAGGCTGGGAATTCTTACAGTTGCCAAAGAAAGGCTTTTTAGGTGTGGATCACTTTTCTATATTTCCCTCATGAGTGGTAACTTTCTTTCCCCGCTCCTTTCTGCCCACTGTGAAGGTCCAGGGTCAACTCGGTTCTGCTCTACTTCCCTCCCCAGGTGTAACACCACAATTTCTGTCCTTGCTGAATAGCACTAACACTTAATTTAAAGAACAGCTTTTATTTATTTATTTAATCTGTCCTTTAGGAAAAAACTTAAAAAAAAAATTAAAAAAAAAAAAAAACTGGCACAAAGGCCTTTCTACAATATCATACAATATCACTGTGGAGAGGCTCTTCACGTGAGTGACCAGAGTTGTGTGAGGGTTTTCTCCTGAACGCAGGAATATGGCCAGCTGACCTTCTGTGCTATCACTCTGCCTGTAGATCCACACCCACTATGACATTTATTACATTGGATTATAATTTTTGTAAAATGTATTCTACTCCATCTCCCCTACACTAATTATAAGCCCTTTGTGGAAAGATACAGAATCCTATCCATCTGTTTCCCCAGTTCCTGGCACATGTCCAACAAAATACTGTACATAATAAAAACCAATGTTTACTGAGCATTTGCTAGATGCCAAACTGGTGTTAAGTGTTTTATGTGCATTATGTGATTTATATCATTAACTCTCACAAAAAAACTACAAGAGTAAATACTATTATTGGTCCATTTTAGAGAAGATAAGATGAATGAATACTAAATGAATAAATTTGATAATTTTGTGCGCAATGACAGCATGGTATAACGGAAAGAGTATGGCCTTCAAAGTCAGAGTGTGAAATTTTCTTCCATGACTTAATAGATGTATATTCTTGGATAAGTCACTTTCCTTCTTGGATAAGTCATTTTCCTTCTCTGAGCTTCAGTTTGCTATTCTGGAAATGAGGACATAATCCCCAAGAGTCAGGGTGATTGTTCTAAGAACTAGTGATAATTTATGGAAACCACCTTATAAAGTACCTGTACACAGTAGAGACTGAGCAACTAGATATTATTTCTATTAATAATAGTGATTTATATAACAGTCATTCATTAATGAGATTGCATATCTTATTTCTGAGACCTCCGAGCAACAAGTTACCTGTTTTTTCACTCTAACTCACCATAACAGGAACATAATATTACAAAACAGCTCTGCATTTCAATGGTACAATACATAATACTATACAGCAGAGTATCCTAAGAAGCTAAACTCCAAATATACATCTCCACCCAACATACCCAGAGGTGGAAGATTCAAAGTCCGTCTCTTTCCTATCTTGTCAGGCTGGTTCAGTGTCCATACTTATTTGGAACCTAACTATACCCATTGACCCAAAAGTATTTTCTTTTTTTGTTTTTGAGAATTTTTAAAACTTTTCATTAAAAAAATATGCCACGCTTCCTAGTAACAATTAATTTTAGATTACTTTCTGTAAATTGAAAAATGCAATTTGGTATAAAAGATGGGGCTTTGGAATCACTAGCATTGCATTTTAATCTTACCTCTACCAATTAAAAACTGTGTGAAATAACCTTGGAATGTGACCTTAACTCTCCTTAAATGATGCTCCCTCAGTTGAACAATAATTATAACAATAAAAATAACACCTAGAAAATGACAATAGAACATTGTACCCTGGAGTCAGGTTTCCTTTCAAATCTAGGCTCCATCTACCCACTGCTACGTAGCCTTACATAGCTGCTTATTGGAAAATGTGAATATAACTCATGCGGTTGTTAAAGATTAAATGAAATAACATATGTAAAGAAATTAGCCTGGCACATAGTGAGTGATTACTAAATATTAGAAACCTTGACTCTCTCTCGCCCTGTCACGGTAGGGCGAGAGAGAGTCATGGGCATATACACACTAACAAACGTAGTAAGGTAGATAGCTAGTGGGAAGCAGCCGCATGGCACAGGGATATTGGCTCGGTGCTTTGTGACAGCCTGGAGGGGTGGGATAGGGAGGGTGGGAGGGAGGGAGACGCAACAGGGAAGACATATGGGAACATATGTTTATGTATGACTGATTCACTTTGTTATAAAGCAGAAACTAACACACCATTGTAAAGCAATTATACCCCAATAAAGATGTTAAAAAAAAAAATTAAAAAAAAAAAAAAAAGAAACCTTCATCATTACCGTCACCTTCTTCACAAGATTTCAGAACTATATTTTGGGAGCCACATGATATAATGCCCAATATTTTTTATTAATAACAATAAGTTCTGGAATTCCCTGGCAGTCTAGTGGTTAGGACTCTGTGCTCTCACTGCCAAGGGCCCAGGTTCAATCCCTGGTAGGGGAACTAAGATCCCACAAGCCACATGGCGCAGCTGACATAATAATAACAAGTTCTGGTTTGGACACAATTTTGAACGCCTATATTAACATATGGTTTCTGCCCTTCAAAATAGTTGGGAGAAATTTAAAAATTCACCAAGATGTGGGATCTCAACTTACACTATAATCTCCATACCACAAACTACCCATTGGTCTGAATCAGACACCTAAACTCTGAAGGAGGAAGCAGGTAATGAAAGTAAGTGAAGGAGCTGCTTGTAAATTTCAGAGATTAATCCTTTATCAGTTGCTTCATTTGAAAATATTTTCTCCCATTCTGAGGGTTGTCTTTTGGTCTTGTTTATGGTTTCCTTTGCTGTGCAAAAGCTTTGAAGTTTCATTAGGTCCCATTTCTTTATTTTTGTTTTTATTGCCATTTCTCTAGAAGGTGGGTCAAAAAGGATCTTGCTGTGATTTATCTCATAGAGTGTTCTGCCTATGTTTTCCTCTAAGAGTTTGATAGTATCTGGCCTTACATTTAGGTCTTTAATCCATTTTGAGTTTATTTTTGTGTATGGTGTTAGCGAGTGTTCTAATTTCATACTTTTACATGTACCTGTCCAGTTTTCCCAGCACCACTTATTGAAGAGGCTGTCTTCTCTCCACTGTATATTCTTGCCTCCCTTATCAAAGATAAGGTGACCATATGTACGTGGGTTTATCTCTGGGCTTTCTATTCTGTTCCATTGATCTATATTTCTGTTTTTGTGCCAGTACCATACTGTCTTGATTACTGTAGCTCTGTAGTATAGTCTGAAGTCAGGGAGCCTGATTCCTCCAGCTCCATTTTTCATTCTCAAGATTGTTTTGGCTATTCGGGGTCTTCTGTGTTTCCATACAAATTGTGAAATTTTTTGTTCTTGTTCTGTGAAAAATGCCAGGGGTAGTTTGGTAGGGATTGCATTAAATCTGTAGATTGCTTTGGGTAGTAGAGTCATTTTCACAATGTTGATTCTTCCAATCCAAGAACATGGTATATCTCTCCATCTATTTGTATCATGTTTAATTTCTTTCATCAGTGTCTTATAATTTTCTGCATACAGGTCTTTTGTCTCCTTAGGTAGGTTTATTCCTAGATATTTTATTCTTTTTGTTGCAGTGGTAAATGGGAGTGTTTTCTTAATTTCACTTTCAGATTTTTCATCATTAGTGTATAGGAATGCCAGAGATTTCTGTGCATTAATTTTGTATCCTGCTACTTTACCAAATTCATTGATTAGCTCTAGTAGTTTTCTGGTAGCATCTTTACAAGCAGCTCATGCAGCTCAATATCAAAAAAACAAACAACCCAATCCAAAAATAGGCAGAAGATCTAAATAGACATTTCTCCAAAGAAGATATACAGACTGCCAACAAACACATGAAAGAATGCTCAACATCATTAATCATTAGATAACTGCAAATCAAAACTACAATGAGATATCATCTCACACTGGTCAGAATGGCCATCATCAAAAAATCTAGAAACAATAAATGTGGGAGAGGATGTGGAGAAAAGGGAACACTCTTGCACTGCTGGTGGGAATGTAAATTGATACAGCCACTATGGAGAACAGCATGGACATTCCTTAAAATCTAAAAATAGAACTACCATAGGACCCAGCAATCCCACTACTGGGTATATACCCTGAGAAAACCATAATTCTAAAAGAGTCATGTACCAAAATGTTCATTGCAGCTCTATTTACAATAGCCAGGACATGGAAGCAACCTAAGTGTCCATCAGCAGATGAATGGATAAAGATGTGGCACATATATACAATGGAATATTACTCAACCATAAAAAGAAACGAGATTGAGTTATTTGTAGTGAGGTGGATGGACCTAGAGTCTGTCATACAGAGTGAAGTAAGTCAGAAAGAGAAAAACAAATACTGTATGCTAACACATATATATGGTATCTAAGAAAAAAAAAGGTCATGAAGAACCTAGGCAAGACGGGAATAAAGACACAGACCTACTAGAGAATGGACTTGAGGATATGGGGAGGGAGAAGGGTAAGCTGTGACAAAGTGAGAGAGTGGCATGGACATATATACACTACCAAACATAAAACAGATAGCTAGTGGGAAGCAGCCGCATAGCACAGGGAGATCAGCTCGGTGCTTTGTGACCACCTAGAGGGGTGGGATAGGGAGGGTGGGAGGGAGGGAGACACAAGAGGGAAGAGATATGGGAACATATGTATATGTATAACTGACTCACTTTGTTATGGAGCAGAAACTAACACATAATTGTAAAGCAATTATGCTCCAATAAAGATGTTAAAAAAAAAAAAAAAGAAAGAAAGTAAGTGAAGGAGAGAGCAAGAGGTTAAGGCGAAAGTCCTTCTTTGTTTTCTCACCTGTGAGAAAGAGATAGAGGAATATTCCTCTATTATAACAATAAAAAATAGTGCAAGAATGACGATAAATGGCCATGGACACTGGCTCCAGTATCAAAGAGACAACAGGAAGAAGTGGGAACTCCAGAGACCAGGAGAGATTAAGCCTGATCTATGGAAGTAACACCACTGGGCTCCAGTCCTTGGCTGCCATGCAGACTGCACGCCCAGCCTTCCACACAATCAAAAGAAGCAAGAGATCTGGATTTGCATCCCAAATCCTTCAAATTTAAAAGCTGAGCTACATTTTTCAAAAAAACCTTGTGTGAGCAAAACAGATGATTTCTGTATGGCTGGATCTGGCCCCAGGACACCTGACACTTCTTGGGGCTTCTATCTGGCACAGTATGTTTCTCCCAAACACTAAGACCGGACGCTTCTGTTCCAAAGAGTCAAGAGGTGTATGTGAGGAGTATCCCTGTGAGCTGTTTCTCATGTGAAATGATGATGCCATGCGCCCACCATGAGATGGACAGGCTTTAACTTTGTTTTCTAATAACCAATTTAGGAAAGAAACAGTTGTATTTTTTGCAAAGACATTCGACAAATGTTGCAAATAAAGCATCACTCCTGATTTAGCAAAGAAGGACACTTTTCGAGGGGTGTAATTTAACCTATGTAGAATGTGCAATTCAATCTGCCAAGCTCCTACATGTGCTTTTAGGCAGCTGATGAAACCT
This sequence comes from Leucopleurus acutus, assembly GCF_964270905.1. Classification (NCBI taxonomy): domain Eukaryota; kingdom Metazoa; phylum Chordata; class Mammalia; order Artiodactyla; family Delphinidae; genus Leucopleurus; species Leucopleurus acutus. Next base: position 24,837,148 of record NC_139159.1, on the reverse strand, counting down.
GGAAAACATTCTTTCTAAAACAAAGGAAGCTACTCTATTCCTTTGTGGGGGAGAAACTTCCAGGGGTTTTGTCTCTTTGTATAACAGTGATGTTCCTTCAGCGACGGAGCTGCAGAACAATGTCCGGTATGTACTGCTGCCAAGGGATACACGAAGAGCCCTTACTATACAGCCCATTGAGAACTGGGACTGAAATGTAAGAATTACCCACTTGAACCAAAATTCAACTAGCCCTCTGCAACTCTACCACATTGCCAGAGGAGGAAGGCTTTCAGTCATCTATGAAAAATAACTTCAAATAGCAGAAAAGAGTTGCAGTTTCATTGCTTAGATAATGTAGAGGGCATCTTGATTGGAAAGGTCAATCTGTTATTCTTTGCTTGTTCAAGGTGTATAAATCCATGCCATTGTTCATCTATTAGTTGGCAAAAAAAGGAAGAACATTTTAGGAACCATCATATCTAGTGACTACAAACAAACCTATCTGTGAAATATGAAACTGGATTACGACAGCTCTACTCTCTCCCAGGAACGGATGATTTCTAGAGAAGGCCTAAAAAGATGAAGCTTGGAAGACTTAATCCCAGAGAGTGCTTAAGTGACATGCCACTCACAATTGGTTATGTCCTCTTTTTCTTTTAACTGGGAAGTCTTCTAATCGTGTTGTTTTATTTGAGAAACTTCAATGTAAGCCCCGTTCTTACTCACATACAACTCACTTCATTAATCAAACAATAGTTCTATTTATGGCAACTCATTATAGTTCTTGAAAAACACAATATGAGTAAGCATCACCATGAGCATTCCATAAATGGAATAAAAACAAAATGTTTCTGTTCAAAGTCACAGGTTAGACTGGAAACAGCTGGGGAAATATTAGAAAATTCTAACATTCATTTATTTGTCCAGGGCCAACCCATTATGAATTTTCCCCAGGCTTCGTCATTTTTAAAAAAATATCCTTCATCCATTCATTTCAGTCACTCCACAGGTATGCACTGGAGATCCACCACATGCTTGGCACTGCAGGAGCAAAGAAATAAGGCTACAATCTCAGAGGAGGCAAAATATAAAACGGGCATTCAATCACTTATTCATCATTCAACAAGCATTTATTAAGCACCTACCATCTTACAGGAACTGTCTCCATGGATACCAACTTGTATAAGGTACATCCTTCACTTCAAGTAGCATAGGAGACATTGAGGAAAATAATAAGAGACACATACACAGCACAATGGATACACAGAGGAATGTACACACTACACTCTCTCTGGAGGGTAAGGGAAGACCTCACAGGGAAGGTAATGAAGCCAGGGTGACTGTCTACACAGATGCTCAAACACACTGCCCAGTAAGAATCATGAATGATGAAACATATTACTTCTAGCCCCTGACCCTCTCCCCTGCTGCAAATCTCTTTACTAAATGATGTACATTTTCTGGCTGAGAAACCGGAGCAAATCACACCAGTTTGCCACACTAGCTGGAACCTATAAGTAAGATCACACTTTCAGAGGTCTGGCCAATACTAAATGTCATTAAAAAGGGTAAATAGCAAGCTAAAAGAAGATTACACCACAGAAATGATGTAGTGGGTTATACAATGGCAAAGCATATGCTTGAGAAAACAATAAAAAAGGAATGAGAGATATTCTGAGGAAAGGGCATTTGGAAGAGGAATATTGCTGGAAGCAAGCCAGTAATGTTGTACTGAATTTTGTGTTAAAAAAAAAGAGTGATTGATTAATATTATGAAGTGTAAAGGATTACAAAGAGGTGGCCTTAGCCATCTGAAGAAAGATAGAAGAAGACAAGGGAAATGGAAGTTATTGTCCAACAGAAATGATGTTCCTCTCCGCATCCTAAAAAGCTCACACTTACTTTTGGAGATAAGGCAGTTCTTACTGCCAGGATGTCACCCAAGAGATTAATAGAGGAGATAAATCTGAGAGGGGAAGGTCATGACCTAAAAGTGCTATTAGGCTTGAGTTGCCAAAAAAGGAAGAAATGCTTGCATAAAAGACTCATTTTATTTATTTTTTCCTTTTTTTTAAATTAAAAAAAAAATTTTATTGGAGTATAGTTGCTTTAGACTGCTGTGTCAATTTCTGCTGTACAGCAAAGTGAATCATCCATACATGTACATATATACATGTACATATATATTTTTTGGATTTTCTTCCCATTTAAGTCACCACAGAGCACTGAGTATAGTTCCCTGTGCTATACAGTAGGTTCTCATTAGTTATCTATTTTACACATAGTAGTGTGTATATGTCAATCCCAATCTCCCATTTCATCCCACCCACCCCGATTTCCCCCTCAGTATCCATACGTTTGTTCTCTATGTCTGTGTCTCTATTTCTGTTTTGCAAATAAGATCATCTATACCATTATTCTAGATTCCACATATATGCGTTAATATACGATATTTGTTTTTCTCTTTCTGACTTACTTCACTCTGTAAAAAAGACTCATTTTAAATATCTACCGAAATTCCTATTTTTCATAATTAATTGCTTCCAAGGTCAATTTCCAAGCAAGTAAAATTAACTTGTTATTGGAACACTATACCAATGTATTAATTAAAATCTACTTGACATTCTTTGTAAAGACCCAGTTAAGTGACAAGGCAGAATATATAACCAATTGAATGAATAAGTTTTCTACTTGCTACTAGTATTATTAGTAACCTGACAAATTGGTAACCTTTATGGGCCTGCTATTGCCTAGAATATAGAGGAAAAAGTATGAACATGAAACCAGCAAATATTAAATAGAAAAACTCAGAAAACAGCTGATTATGCTTCATTCTACAGGGTAGACATAGGTACCTATGGGTATAATTTTGTATGCTGTGTGTGTACCTTTGTGTACGTCTGTATATACGAATATGTGTATATGCATGTGTTTATATGTGCATGTGTGTATATGTATCTATATATGGATATATGTGTTATGCGTATGTGTGTGTGTGTGTGTGTGTGTGTGTGTGTGTGTGTAATGTGGTTCTATTTCCTACTTGTAAATAAGTATTCCTTGTTCATATGATGCACCAATAGTTCCAACTACTGTGCCCACGGCTTGTAGGTGCTCCTGAGAACCAACAAACTTTACCCCTAGAGTCCCCATTAGTTCCCACTGCTTATGATTCTATGATTATTCCCCAGAGATCCTATGACCAACAAATCTGGAGGAATACAAAAAAAAAAAATCTGGAGGAATACATAATTCTTATCCTCAAAGCAAGGTGACTATTACTAACTTAAATTCTTGAAGAAAGGTTTACTTTGACATTGGTGATGAACTCTATGTACTATTCTTTAGTTTTTCAAATGTAAGTGAGAGAAAAACACTCAACAAATATAATAGTTTACGTAAATATAGTTTACATGAATAAAAGTTGTCAAACTGCTCAAAAAATGATAAAACATAGGTTCTTGTGTATATGATCTTTGAAATATGTGTAAATTGGCTTAACATAATCATAACTTTTTTTTCTTGCTTCAGTCAACACAGTAGAAGTTCTGAGTTAGGATAATATCTTTGTTCAAACTCCAAGGTTACACTGACTTTCCTTTTACATGAATGAAATATACAAAAAGAATGGTAATATAAATAGCACTGCTCATTGAGAAAGGCCTGTTGAACAATGTTGCTGCTACAGCAAAGAAGACACACCCGTTATGACTGTGCAGCATATAGCACTCTGTGAAAGAACCAAAAAGATTCACTGAAAATTCATGTTCAAATAGAGAATGAAATGTCCAAAATGTTTGGTCGCACAATTTTATTTCTCTAACTTCATATGTAAGCCAAATATAAAAGTGTAAACTTTATTAATTTAAGCTCACTGGTTGACATTCAATTTTAAGTTTTTAAATAACTTCTAATACAAGGATTCCCAAATTTTAACAGAGAATAATCAACTTTTCCTTTCCTATACTTTTAAAATCACCACTCCTCCTTGCTTGCCATTTGGGTTTGTTTTGTTTGAGGGTAGCAATTACACTGTTGGTATTTAAGTCACTAGACTGCTAGATTGAGAAGAGGTGTTGGAGGCTGCACAGAGCAGATGATGGGCAGGGCCTTAGCTATTCCCCATTCTCTCACTGGAAATTCCCACAAGATAGAAATATTTGAGAAAAGGGCTTAGCAGTGGGCTGAGAGAGCCACTGGTCCAGGTTTAAGAGCTCTTACTGCTTTAAAGTATGACCATATAAACTTCGTACTAAGTCCTAAATATTTCCAATAAGTAATTCTCTATTAATACCACTTGTTTGAGGTAAGTAATTAAAATCTCTGGTACAAGAAAGTCAGTTACTCAGGAAATGGCTTATTATTTGCTTTCTATTTATTCCAGACTCTTGTTTTGTTTTTTTTTCCTTCACCTTCTGCAAATTTTTGAGCAATTGTGTATGTGTTAGAACTTCTATAAAATTATAGTCAGAAAAAGTAGGAGAAACTAAAATTACTGGTATATGCTATAAGTTCTGGATGTAGTTTGCTAAAGCAGAGGATTGAGAGTGTAGTTTTAAAAAATAAAACCTCAATATTATCTATATATTTTAAGTGATTGTGATAATTTTGTCCCTTAAGAGCACAAATAGATTCACGTGTACTTAAGCGTATTACAAAAATTGAATGCCAAAATAGATTATTCATGCCCTTTCCAAAACTGACCCCCAAAGCAAAGCATCATAAACTTTAAAACTCAGAATCAGATGTCTTGCCTTATAGGCATAGGCTAGAGTATTATGTGTTTTGAGGTTTTTCTGTTATCTTGAAAATAAAATCTGATCTGAAATAAGTAGCCCTAAATACTGAGAAACATACTAGTAATACTAAGTACATCTGAGGACAGTTCACAGTAATCTCCTGTTGTAGTTTCTTGAAACTGCATAAATCATATGATTTTGGCATAACCATGGTGTTAGTAGTAACTTTTCTATCTTATTCTATTTTATTGTGGCTGATTCAGTAAACTACAAAATAGCATAAATCAAGTAAAATTATATTTTTGCTGAATGTAAATATTTCCCAAAATATGGTGCTCTATTCCAGCTTTGTGGAATTTAAATGAAGAATAATAACAAATGAACATTCCAATATTTATACTATAGCTTCAAATTCATGAAGGAAAAAATAAACTAGATGTAAAGTTATATAACACAAGAAACGGTCCCAATTACCCTCATAGAAGAAGCTACGGGTTAGCCAAAAAGTTTGCTCAGGTCTTTCCATGCCCGAATGAACTTTTTGGCCAATCCAATATGATAGGTCAGCAAACTATCAAAATTTGTACCACAGATACTTGAAAGAATGATTCTAGAACAGATACACTCTATACTCTAGTTTCTGGGGAAGTAGAAAAGAAACCAGTGGTAACTAGAAGCCAATACGAGTTCACAAGGTGAAAATTTAGTTCAAAAACTAATCTCATGGGCTTCTTTTCTTTGGGTTACTGGATGATGACCAAAGAAAAAATATGGACCACCCACTGGCCTTCTAACTTTATACATACCAAAATCACCCAGAAAGCTATGAGTACCAGAATTCTAAACCTTATCCCAGATCTCTTGAAACAGAATCTCCTGCTGTGGCATCTTAAAAAGCTTTCCAGGTGAATCTGATGAAGTTAACACACTACCAGTTCATAAACTAGCATTGTGAACCAGAGGTGTGTGAATATAGTTTGGTTTTAGGAATGTAATTTGTAAGGTATACTGAGGCATTGTTAGGGAAAAGAGAAAAAAACTTAGAGAAATAAGATGGTGTGGGCTAGAGATAGAGGTCAGGTGTATTCATAGCTAGATGAATAACTAAACTCACTGAGTGCTGGGGTGTCAAACCGGTAATCATGCCTTAGCTGAATCTTACATGCAGAGGTGATCCTGGAATGAAGTCTCTAGTGATGTGTCATGAGCTTCTGTCCTTGGTTCTGTCTTATTCAATAAATTTTAATACTTGGACAACAACAAAAAAGGCATCTGGGGCTTCCCTGGTGGCGCAGTGGTTGAGAGTCCGCCTGCCGATGCAGGGGACACGGGTTCGTGCCCCAGTCCGGGAAGGTCCCACATGCCATGGAGCGGCTGGGCCCGTGAGGCACGGCCGCTGGGCTTGTGCGTCCGGAGCCTGTGCTCTGCAGCGGGAGTGGCTACAAGAGTGAGAGGCCCGTGTACCGCAAAAAAAAAAAAAAAAAAAAAAAAAAAAAAAAAGGCAGCTGAATAAATCTGTGACTGATTCAACCAAAAGAAATGGCTCATATATAAGCCAATGAAATTGGCATTTTAAAATCTTAATTTTAAGGCAACTGAAAATAAGATGATATTGAATAGAAATACATGTAAAACACGGAATGCAAGTTTAAAATATTGTTTTTAAAAAGGGGGGGAGGGTAAATCTGGCTGGGATTTTTAATTCTTTCCAAGTCCAGTTGTAGACCCTTGCCAGGGCTCAGAGGGGAGTGGGAGGTATTAAGAAAGCGAGAAGTTTTAAAATTACAGTTTAAGTGAATAGGGCTCCCAGGAGTGGTCCAGACATTTTAGGTCCCCCCCAACCAGGGGGTAAAGGCTGATGGGAGCTCCCGAGGTGAGGGAGGAAGTTGAGGGTGGAGGTTGAGGAAGGGTCGCATTTCTATTGATCTGTCTTTTCCAGAAGAGAAATGGGCAGTTGACCTGAGAATAAGATCCAGGTATTGGATGCCCCAGGAATAAAATTCTTTTCCCTGGCCCCAGAATACACAGAGTGTGGTACAACAATTGGATAATCAGAGGCAAACAGAACACTATTGTGATGCCTGGTTAATTTGAATACTGGGGGACTCTGGGACCCTGCACAACGATTGTGGAGTAATAGTAATAGTACACTTCCCTAAAGAAAACTAATTCCGGTGCCTAAGATGACTTGTCAGAAGCTCTGGGAGTGTTTCTTCACAATTAACACAGCGGGAGTATCTGTGTAACACATCCGGGTATCTGAGTGATGCCAGAGGAGAGGAGAAACAAGAGAACAGAATGGGGGAGGAAGAAAGGAGAGAAGAGATAGTGCCTCCCAGTTTAACAGCCCATTAAATAATACATACAGGTTCTCAAATTGCATCAGAATCATTGAGTTATTTGTTCAAAGTTCAGGTTTCTGAACTCTACACTCAACCCTAAATTAGAATTTTTAGGGGCGTCCTTCTGAGGATACACTTTAACCAGCATCCTCCAGGGCTTCTGGTGCAGCTGATCTGAGGCCCACATTTTGAGAAATTCTATTAGGAAAAGAGGTCGCCAGGTAAGTGATATCTCCCAGGGGAACTTCCATCTGGGTCCTGCAGTCTGTGCCTGTCTCCTATTACCTGAGCCATGCTTTCGCCCTCACTAGTTTGGCACTCAACCAGCTGATACCGATGTGGTTCTCTTTACCAATTTCTTCTGGTCTCCGGTGTCTGAGATTGCAGACTTCAGCTCTGTGACAACTATCATAAAAAGCCCAAAGAGATTCCAGCATTGAGCTAAACTAGTGGGACTGTGCCCACTGTGCCCAAGGAAGCCCCAAACTGCATCATGACTCTGAAAACAAATTCATCCTTGCCCCCAAACACCTCAGGGCTCAAAGTGAGACAGCTATGCACACAAGACTCTCTGCCTTGAGGTCTCATTTCACCAAACAGACACCTGGCAAAGACGTTGAATGACTTCGGCTCCGAGTTGTCACTGGAATCCTGTGAAATGAAACTGAGGAGGGATTTTGGTCAAATTCACTTCCTCTCTGTCTCAACCTCTCACCTCTGTAAGTCCACTTCCCAACAGCCTGAGGCCTAGTGATAACTCCAGCCTGGATCCACCCCTTTTCACATAGTTACATACTTGGAGTTCTTGTTCTGCCTGGGAAAATGTAAGCAACAGGGCCACCACAAGAGTGAGGGGAGAGAGTAGAGCGGTACCGAGGGGGAAGATGTCAAGGGGCACTCACTCTCTGACTGACCTGCCCTGGTGAGCAAACCTCAGCACGGGAAGCGGTAACTGAGGAAGTGACAGAGGTGGGGTTGCAGAACAGGAGACTCAGGCAAGTGACTGCTGTCCTCAACTATGTGAAAGGTCTTCACATGACAAGTGGAGTAGATTTATTCCGTGTTATTCCAGAAGACAAATTGGAGCCAGTATGTGGATCTTACTAGGAAACTGATGTCAGCTTTCAAAAAAAAAAAAAAAAAGCTATGTTATCACAAAGGGTGATATATATAAAGTGCTGAATGGAGGGCTTGACACAGTAATGTCGTTAATCATCAAACCTTTGAGGATCAACTTTATCACCACCATTATGCAGATGAAGAGACTGAGACTCAGGCCAAGTAAATGGTCTAAAGTCACACCGTTTCTAAGTGTCAGGACAGGGCCAGGAATCAAACCCAGGGCTATCTGCTTTGAAGCCCAGGCTCTTGACTACAACACTAAGTTACTTTCTATCAGATATTTACACATTGATGAAAACTGAATAGGGATATTACACTTAAGCAAATCCCTGTGACCATCTCTTAATGATTTTATTAAAAAAAAAAAAAACTCATAAGGGAGGTTAGAACAGTGACCTCTAATATGTTCCACCAACTAGTGTGGCAGGAGGGAGTTGCAATGTACTAAAATGTTGATACCTTCAGCTCCTGAGGCCTCCAGCCTGGGGTGTCCAGAGTCCTCGAGCTGCTGGTCCTTGGTTATCCCAGTGACATATACAAACATTATCGGTGCCCATGGGTGCCATGATATGAAAAGAGTTAGGAAGCACTTCAAGACTAAGAGACCTTGTATTTCTACCCCACTAATATTACCATGGATTTAGTTTTCTCATCCTTGACCCTGGCTACAGGGCAGAATCACCTGGGGGCACCTTTAAAAAATATTGATGTCCAAACCCCACCCCAGCCAATTAGATTAGAATCTATGCGGGCAGGATCCCGCAGGCATCAAGGTGACTTTCACATACAGCCAGGACTGAAAACTGCTCTAGATGACAGTGCTCAGCAAAAAAAGAAAAAAATTAAGTGACGTATAAAAAAATCTGCTTTTCCACAAAGCAGATTACTAGTTTATATAAAGCAGGAGTTCTATCATAGTAATCTAAATAAACTGCACTAAAGAATGCCTGCTCTTCTCAAGTTTTTAACCAAATTATAGATCTTGCTTCAATTGTTCCTCTTTTAGATCAACAGAGTCTTGATATCATGGCTGTTGCAAAACCAGTTTGGTGGTGCCCACTCAAGCTCTTTTTGGTAGATTATGATAACTTCCAAAGAGGTTTGAAGTAAGAATTAGCTACCACTGCACAGCCTTGCTACAAGTTGCAATGAAAGCAAGTTTCAGACTCAGATCTGCAGATACACTTATTAAACAAACATACATTGGCCAAGCAGGCAAAAAACAGTTTCTCAACCTGTTTATGACCTCACTGAAGTCCCAGGTCTATGTCCTTTTTGTCTAATACACCTTATACGAAAGGCTCACTGAACACAGACAGCGACCTACCCTGGCAGGGTGCTGTGCTCTGTGGGAGTTCAGACATCCACCTGAACCAAGGACTGGACACTACACTGATTTGATCAAGCCCCGGGTACCATCCTAACGTTGTTAGTTATACACCTAGTACATTCTTAATGCCTGTTCTTACGTGGGGAGCAAGGAAGTATCTCTAAACTGTCTCAGCCAAACCACAGGTTTAGAATACCCACAATTTCACCAGGGAGATCCCATTTCTAACATTTATTATGCTAATTTAAGAGTTACTCATTTTACCAATAAAATCCATTTTTGACATTGAGAATGCTAACTGTCAAAACTTCTGTTGTAGAGAACTAGATCACGGAAGAATTTGTACTGGCTGGGAGTATGGTCCTTTCTGATATGATACTAGCTGGCCACTCAACTAGTATTCTTGACAGCATGTTAGCTGACTAACCACCTCTAGAAGTAAAACTTTAACTGCACATACATATGTCACTTTGATTAACAGGTAAATTACGGCCATTCTGACACTGACACTGTGTAGCACAAGACCCATTTAGTACTAAGAATATTTGGCCTTATTATGTGTGTGAAAATATTTCTTGGGGGCTAACGGAAAACAGTAACCATATGTATATGAAGTTATTTGGTTTATTTGGAAGATGCTGATATTGACAGCGTTTCGAATGCATGGCCTGTGATTGGATTCTTTCCATAGTTTAGATTACAGATGGCCTCATGCTAACCAGACTCTTCCTACTTCCAGAGCCACAGTAGAATCAGGCTTGGGCTAACTCCAATGAAGTTCCCATGGATAAATGATGAAAAAGAAATAGCTTTTCTGAAACCAACTGATTATTTGCACTTGATACATCTCTAGCTACTCTGATTTAAGGAAGTTAGATTGATGTTCCTGATTGTGTTGCCTTTATTTTTTTTTTTTGGTGTCTTTATAAAGTCTACTTGTAGACACTTTATTTAGTGCATTGCCAACTCAAGAATGTTATATTATTTTACATTCTTTACTTCTGAAAGCAAATCTATATTTCTACCACTTCATAGAAGCAGACGTTTCATTTTTCAGATTTTTTTAAGCCAGTATTTACTGAGCAACCACTGTAGATAAAGCTACATACAGATCCAAGTGGATAACAAATCAAAAAAAAACACAAAAAAAAACTTTGACAGAGTACCTTGATGGGTACTCTAAGCAAATGGCAGAGTACCCATCAAACTGAAGAGGAAGGGCCCAGGAACAGAACAACAAATGGCTTTTTAGCAAGTCATATTGGCATAGTCTCTCTGTAGAGATTGCCATTTAATAACATCCCAAAATATTTCAGACACGAAGTAAAAATAGAAACCAGCACTTAACTCTAAAACAGCCTATAATGTGGACAAGAGTTACATGCAAGAGCAGAGGAAAATGAAACTTGGCCTTTTTGTTGTTGGTAGTAAATGGGCACAAATGTCATTTTTATGGAAAGAGCAGGATTTTCAAGGTCGACTCCAGGAGACATGATTCCTTTCCTGTGTTAAACAATAGCAGGGTCATTTAGGGCAAACTAAATCTTCCCAAGGCTTCATTATGACTCAAGAAGCCCAACTTGAGGACGCAAGTTCAGGGTTTGGTGGTGAGCAGAGTCCTAAATTGCCACTTCTATTTCTGGGTCTGTCACTGAACTTGTGTTACAAGAGCAAATCACTTCAACTTCTTGCTGGGTTTTTATATGTGCCACGGGTGTTGTTTAGATCTATTCTCTATAGAGAGAGCCATACACTGAAGAAACCAATTAACTCTGGCAAAGAACAAAAGGTTCAAGGTGCAAGGGGATCACCAAGAATCATTACTGACTTAAAGTCCTTTCCGCGTGGCAAAAGCCAGTGATAGAATTAATATATAATTCTCCGACATTACTTTTTTGGTATAATAGCTCAACTGCACAACAGCCAACTAAAGTCTTCAACAGCTGAGGAAAAGGGAAACCAGAACATACTAGAATATACTTCAATGGAGATTTACAAGCAAGTTAAAATGTGCAATTCAAAATACAAACACACGGCAGAAAATTTGATATTTAGCATTGAAATCAGCAGGACTGGACCAGGGTGAGACAAGCCAGGAGCAAAATTTAAGGGGGCACCCAAAAAAGCAATAATCAAGATAAATAATATTTCAATGCAATATTTGTGAAATTCAAAATTAATGCAAAAAAAATCCATGATGAACAAAACATCACATTTCAGAACGAATTTGAAATAAAGAAGGGCTGTGCAGAACACATAAGGGCCAGCTGCAACAGAAAAGAATCAATAATACCAATCCTGTTTTTATTTTAAATATTGATATTTTGTTCATTATGGATGCTTTTGTATCAACTTTGAGTTTTTAAAATATTGCATAAAAATATTGTTCATCTTGATTCCTGAGATATGTGATGCCTCCTTGCATTTTGCCCTCTAGGATTGTGTTTTGCTCAGCTCTCTCTAACTCCGGGCCCCTGGGGGGTCATTACCAGTTTCTAGAAAGGCCATGGGAGCACACCTGGTGGCCTGGGGGACAGGTGCTGTGGGCCAGACCGGACTGTCCCCAAGGAAACGGCTGGAGGTAGGAGGGGGAGAGTTCACGCCTGGGGCCAGACCCCGAGCCTACCTCGTTTATTCTTCGTGCCGTGCTTTTGGGCCAGGCTGAGCTCTCTCTGGATTCGATTTTCCAGGTACTCTTGTTTCTTGCTCAGCATCTCTTCTGTCTCCCGAAGTCGAACCAGGGCTTCCTGGGAGCTGGGAGCAGCTCGGCTCTTGGAAGAGCCTCCCCCTTTAAAGAACTTGCCCAACTTGCTCATGGTTGTGGAGTTGAAGGGTGAGAGCGGTCCCGGGAGCGTCCCAGGGCTCCCCGGGGCCGCGCCTGGGGAACAGGTGAGCGCTATCGGGCTCGGGTCTCGGAGGCCCAGACCCGGGAAGGCGGCGATCCTGGGAATCAACACGTCGTCGGGCTTGCCCAGGTGACACCCTCTCCTGGGCATTTCCTGGCCGCCGGCTGGGCCCCGCCCCGTCGCGCGGGAGGGGCGGGGAGGGCACCGGAGTCGGACGTGGCCGACCGGCGCCACCCGGCCCCCGGGGAGTTCAGGCGGAGAAAAGAGTTGAAAAGAGCGACGGGACTGCAGCCGAGTTGCTCTTTTATCTACGCTGGGCACGCACCCGGGGGTGAAGGACTAGTTTGTGCATGGCTCAGAGAAAAGCAAACCACTCTTCCAAGGGTCTTGGGCGGGGCATGAAAGCCTGTGTATATTAAGTGCGCTTTGCTGCCCTGGATGAACAAGACGCATAATTCCACATGTGTTTTTGTTTGTGATCGTGTGAGCACAGTGTCAGGTCTCTGTCCTTGTAAATAAGAATATTCAGGCGCGTTCATCTAGGTGTGCATGGTGTGTGTAGGAGTGTGGAGGGCAGCGGCTTGCAGGACATTTGTCTGCCACTGTGATGCAGGTGTGTTGGCAAGTAGCTCATTCTCAGGACGGCTGGTCTGACTGGGCTTGTTGCCGCAGGTGTAGAATCTGGGCAGGTTGATGTGTGCCTGGCTGCCAGTTGGCATGGGTGGATTCTAGATCATCCTTACATGGCTTGAGGTGACGAAAGACGGTGGTCATCTCTTTCCCTAAATGTGAGGACTTCTGAGTGTGTTGATGGCTGCATTCAGTTCTGTAACTAGGCATCTGAAGCTTTCAGTATGATTGCTAGTGTACCAAAGCCTTTAATGGGGTGCCTGTGTTTGGATCTATGTCAAATACATTTACAGAGACACCTAAGTAACAAAAAGGAGACAACGTCTTAGGAAAAAGCAGCATTGTTTTGTTCATTCTCACTATCTCAGTCCCATCTAGTAGAGCTGTAACCAAAGAGTTTGGTTAAGATAAAGGGACCACAATAAGTAATGATTATGGATGATGCAATTCAACTGAAAACCTGTACAGAGCATGCTGCGAAGAAGGGGAATATGGGATTGAGTCTATGCTCTAGTTTTCCAAGGCTAGCATGTACTCCACATAATACAGCCCTATTTGAGCAGCGTTACTCACCGTCATCAGAACCTATTTGTGATCATTAGCTAACTAACCACTGATTGTTAAAGGGGGAAAAAGCATCCATTACTATGACAGATACAGCTTGCTACTCAAGATCAATAACCCAATTTTGTCTGCCATCATATTTACCCAGAAGCATCAGGTTGATGCTTTCTACCATTTTATCCAACATTGGTAGAGCTAATGACAAAGAAATTGAATATTTTTATAGGAGGCTTACTGGTCTATATCTTACACACAGACATGGGAACTTATCATTTCCCAATAACTATAGCCAGCCACCTCTTACCATTTCCTGCCTGGCCATCCAAAGCACTTATGGCCTGTAACACATATTTTGCTCTAATCTTGTATATAGTACACTATAATAAGGATTATATTTTGTTATTATCTAAATATTTCATGAATCTGTTTTGGAACTTATTTTCATGCTTAGATTTAAAACCCGTTGAGAGTGGAGAAGTAGCACATATTCTGCTGGTCAGTTTAACCAACCTTTACTAGGAGTATTCTATACATAAGGTTCTGGGAATGCAAGTGTATTCTGCCCTCTAGGAGCTTACCTTATCGTGATAGTAGTAACAGATGCCATATTTTGAGCACCTATTATATGGCAAGCACACTACATGCATTATTAATAATCCCTACATCAACCACACAAGATAGGTATTGCTGTTTCTCTTTGACAGATGAAGAACCCATGGCTCAACTGGTAACTTAGCCAAGCTCACACAGGCAGTCAAAGTGTAGGAGGTCTTTCTGTTTTAAAGCTTCTGGTCTTTCTACTGTTTACATGACCTTTCCCTCCTGTGTATTTTGGTCCAGAGGAGAAACTCATAAAGTATTCATTTCATTAAATAACATGGGGGGTAAAGAGGCTGGTATGAGGCATCAGCTTTAAGGGATCCTACAAGCATTACTGAATTCATGGAGGAGTATGTTTAAATAAGAACCTGTCCGGTATAGAAAAACATTCCCTCTGGTTCACTAACCACTATTTTTTTGTTGAGAGAACATTGAACAAGTGGAACAAAGGGACTGAAATTTATAATGAGGAGTTGCTTGACCATCCATCTGTCCATGTTTTTATCCAACAGCTATTTATGGAGCATGTCTCTGTTCCAGGCATTTTGCTAGATGTTGGGGAGGTGATTAAAAACAAGATAAGGACATTTTACAGTTTAGAAGAGAAGACGGGAGCTAAGCAAATTATCTCACAAATAATGGACTTTATAAGTTAAAGTTCTAATAAGTGCTATGGAGAACTTAGACATACAGAGACATGTAAGAACAAGTCGTAGAGAAAGCTGATCTTGCCCTAGGGGTCAAAAATGTTGGCTTGAAAAAGTGACATTTAAGCTGGAATTTGAATGATGAATAGAGGGTACCTAGGTATAGAGAAGGGAAATTGGTATTCCAGGGTAAGTAATCATTCATTCATTCATTTATTCATTCATTATGATTTTTTTCTGAATGCATACTATATACCCAGCACAGTTCTAGATGCTAGAGATTCAGCAGTGAGGAAAGAGAAACTAAAATCCATGCATTTTTTGGAGGCTACTTTCTGGTTAGGGAATGACAGACAAATAATTAAGAAAGTAATGTACTATATGGAACAAATTAAGCAGGTAGTGTTAGAGAATGAACATTTTAGACAGTGTGTGCAAAAATCTCAAGTCTGAAGTATTAAGGTTTGAAAGAAGACCAGGGTATCTGGAGACAGAAGAGCAGAGTGCTGTGAGGTTGTCTTTAAAAGTAGGCTGAGTCCAGATCACATAGGGGCCACACGATGTGCTAAGGATCTTGTAGAGCAAATGATAATCAATAGGAAATTAGAACAAAGGAGTTAATCATTAATTTATAATTCAATGGAAAATCTGTTCTACTCAATTTGATGTGTAGCACTTTCAAAAACACATGTGGTGTGCAAAGCAAGCTACCTTTGAATTAAAAATAATTCCCTTCCATTAATATATAATCTCAATAGGGAAAAGATAATACTTGCAAACAAGCACATCATCCAAATATATATTAGTGTTTAATCCAGCAGTGGGATATAGAGAATAAATGTTTAAATCAATGATATAGAAGCTGAAAATAACACATTAATCTTCATTCAATACTCATCTTACAAATGTGGTTTCATAAAGAGTTCTCAGCATCTAGTGTATTTTTCATTTTCTAACCTCAATTGATCTCAGTTAATAAGGAAGTTGTTGTTCAAAAGAATGATCTTGTTCAGGATGATTTACCATGGTTAAGATGGCAAAGGAAATTGGAAATTTAAAGATCTGTTAAAAAGACCTAGATGTCAGGCTAATTAACACATTTTGGTTACCCCTTGAAATTACATCTATTTTTAGAATGCCAGATGAACTGTCCAAAAAAGAAGAATTACCCTTTAAACATACTGCAGAATCATCATCAAATAGTTATTTATTAAACAGCTCAACAAGCATGTACACATTCTTTCCATCAGCAGGTTTTTTGTTTGTTTCTTAGAACCAAATATTCATTGTATATAACACTCAATCACAATAATGACTACGAAAGTAGCCATTATGGGAAACAATAATTTTGCAAAAATAAAAGTTTTGTTACCCTAATTCATAATGAAGGTCTCTGGTACCCGTGACTGAGTTTTGCCTGCATAGCTCTTTATCCATGTTTTCTCAAATCTCTGTCCATCCCTGATTAGAAAGAAATTAAAGAATTTAAGGGTTATCAGATTTGGCTGTAAAGTGTTTTCTACACCAGTCACTTAATGTATATAAAAGGAGATGTAACCCGTTTACCTCAACACCATCCTTACTGCATAGCCTTCCCAAAGTTGATTCTTAACGTCTTCATTTACCTCCAGAACTTCATTATACCCGAGTGCACTCAGGTGAGATTTTGTACTTAATGGAGGAACATATAAATTATCTCCAATCCAGCTCCTTTCCCTCTCAAGTGATAACTGTAGCCTTCCTTTCACCCAAGCCCAAAACCTTGGAGACATCCCTGACACCTCTCTTCTCTCACCCCACATCCAATCCATCAGCAAGCCCCACGTACAAAAACATGGCCACTCGCCACCACCAACCCTGCTAACACGCTGCTCTGAGCCACTCTTAATCTCTCAGTTAAATACTGCAGTAGACCTCTGACTGACCTCCCTATGATCACCTTGACCTTGCTGCTGTCTCCCTACACAGCAGCCAGAGTGAGCCTGGCTCAGAACCTTCCATTGACTTCCCACCTCACTCCAATAAAAAGACAAGATCTTCACAAATATCAAGCTCTGACATGAAGTGCTGCCAACCACACCTTCACTTCACCAGTGCCTCCATGTCCACACATCCTACCGTAACTGAAAATGGGGTCTGGCCACTCTCCCCTCAAAAGCCAATAAAGAGGCAATGTTGGTCTGCTTTATCTTGGATGCTGGCAACTGGGCGGAGGGCGGACTCCTGTCCAAAGGCTGACTTCCCCCCACTGACAATCAGGGGGTAAGAGCTTTTATAGGTGAAGGGAGGGGGCTACATGCAGAAACAGCACAGTCAGCTCTGACAGTCATTTTGAAATTGGTCATCAGGGGTCTGACCAGCGTCATCTTGTTTTAAGTACAGTTAATCTTCAGTTCCAGGGTTGGTTTGTTTCCATTTCTTTTTTTTTTTTTTTTTTTGGCACAGGCCTCTCACTGTCGTGGTCTCTCTTGTTGCGGAGCACAGGCTCCAGACGTCCAGGCTCAGTAGTTGTGGCTCACGGACCCAGCCACTCCGCGGCATGCGGGATCTTCCCAGACCAGGGCTTGAACCCATGTCCCCCACATTGGCAGGCAGACTCCCAACCACTGCGCCACCAGGGAAGCCCTGTTTCCATTTCTTGAAGGCAGTTCTCGGAATTGTGGCAGCTGATGTCATGGACATAGTCTGGTCATCATATAGTTAACTTCTCCACCTGATGAGGGTTTCAATATTTGTAAGATAGCTCAAAGGATAGGGCTCAGAATATTATGTATAGCCCTGAGGAGGAACTAAAAGTCCTTGAATTTGCTTAATGACTAAAGTATTATTATTTGGTCTCCTTCGGCTGTTTTCCTTTGTTTCCGTATTTTCTCACTTCTCTGATTAAACTTACTCTTTGGCTAAAGTTTTTTCCACAGACAAAAGGCAGGCAGAGGACGTGGGGAGCAAGGACCGTAGTGTCCTGCTCTGTTTCACTACCATTCCCCCAGTCCAGTCTGCTCCAGCCACACTGGTCTTCCCACTCCAGCTAGAATGCAGCAGGCTCACTCTCACTGAAGAGCCTTTGCACTGGCTGCTCTGCCCAGAAACCAGACATCCATCTTGTTCACTCCTTCACCTTTTTTAGGACTTTATTTAAGTATCACTTTCTCACCCCACTCTGTTTAAAATTGCAACCCTCTCCCCTCACCCTCCTACTCCTACAGAACCCTTATTCCCTTTCCCAACTTTATTTTTCTTCATAGCATTTACCATCTATCATGTGCTATCTTGGTCTTGTTATTCTGTCTATGTCTCTTGCCCCTCCCCACTAGAATGCTCCCCATGAGAAATGAGATTTTTATTTATTTTACTCACCATTATATTCCCAGTTCCTAGAACAGACCCTAGCACATCGTAGGCACTCTATCAATATTTGTTGAATAAATGAATGAATGAAGAAATACAACATAAGTGATAAAATATTCAAATGATGGTATAAAATACGAAAATATTTGGAAATGCATTTCCTAGATCTAGTCATCTTTGTCATGATTCTGATACAGAAGAGACACCTATACTTCTAAGTTTTAAGTCTGAAACCAGTTTGCAAAGGTTCTCAAAAAATCTCTGGCTGTCTTACCAGGGCAAAGGAAAAAACTTTGGACAGATGTTGCACCCAGCACTTTAGAAGGAAGAAATCACTTTCTCATATTAAAAATGTACTCTCTAGAAATGAATGCATATTTTAAAATATTTGATTCCTTTTCATTGGTGAGAATTTCAAGGAGCCGTGCTAATAGTAGCTGTTATTGCACATCCAAAAATCTTTTATAGTTAATTAATTATATGTGAATACCCAATTTGTCCCAAAACACAGTTGAAGACATCATTTCAAAATACTTTTATGTATGTTTATCAGGACAACTAAAATTATTTTTCTAAAGAATAATTGCCTGTGAAAACTCCTTCTGAGACAAACCATTGCTAAAAAAAGATGATACTTTCCAAAACGCAGACATGTAATGCACAAACATACACACACAGATGCACACATTGGCTGTTATAATAATAGTGGGGATGGTAGCTTTGATGATGGGTTTTTCTTTGTTCACACCCTTCCTCAACTCTACTGATTAAGCCCTAAACATTATAAAGGCTCTGAGTTTCACATAACACTGTTTTTTGTTCTTCACAATTCTGTTGCCTTCCTTTAAATGTGCCCTAGATTGCCTCTTTCACACTTGAAGTGCGGTACTCAGAACCAAGCACAGTATCCCAGGTGTTTTTGACCAGTCAAGCAGAGTGAAACAAGCTACCACATCCATGTTCCTTGTTCTGAAGATTCTATTTTTATTAATATTGATTAAGATTATAAAGCTTCCGGTGCAGCTGAATGTCAATGTAGACTTGTTCATTCATTGATTCAGTGGACAGATATTTTTTGAGGCCTTACCATGTGTCAAGCACTGAACAATTCTAGGAAATATAAGAATGTATATTGGGGTAGGTAGAATAATTCCCCCCTCAAAGTTGTCCACATCCTAAACCCTGAAACCTGTAACTATGTCACCTTGTATGGCCAAAGGGACTTTGCAAGTGTTAGTAGTTAAGGATCTTGAGATGGGGAGAGTATCCTGAAACATCCAGGAGGGTCCAATGTAATCACAAGTGTCCTTAACATAGGAAGGGCATAAGGGTCAGAGTAAGAGAAGGGAGAAGTGGAGAAGGACAGGAAAAGAGAGATATTTGAGGAGGACACATTGCTGGCATTGAAGAAGGAGGAAAGGATCAGACAGGGAGGCAGGAGGTGAGTAATTTTTTTATAAGCCATTCAATGAAATGGGGATAATAATGGCATATATCTTAAAGTGTTGTGAAGATTAAATGATTCGTTTAAGTGTCTGGTACATAATAAAATAATCAAGAAATTTTAGCTGTTATTGTTAAGTTTGAATTTAGAATATTCAAGATTTGATTTTGAATATGGTGTGCAAGATAAATTGATATTCAGGGTTATAACAAATCTACAGAAAGGTACATAAACATATAGAGACAGATTAACAAAGAGTTATACAGTGAATATCTATATAACCACAACCCAGGTCCCTGTTCTCATAGAGCTTACAGTTTAGAGGGAGAGAGAAACATTAATCAAATAATCATACAAACAAGTAGAAAATCGAGTCTGGGACAAATGCCTTGAAGGAGATACAAAGTAAATGTCATAATAGCAGGATTTGTCCTAGTCAGGAAGAACAAAGAAGAATTTCCTGAGGAAAAGATACTTGAGTCGACAGCTAAAAAAATAAAGCAGAAATTAACCAGATCGAATGGGAAAGGGAAGAGCATGCCAAATAGAAAGAACAGCAGTTGTGAAGCGATGGAGGCTCCGAGGAGCACCCATTATGAAGAGGCCTTTGAAAGATAAAGAGTGAGAGAAAGTTGGGTTGAGCCAAGATTTGAAAGACTTTAAATGCCAAGCAGACTCATTCCTTCCTAGACCATGTGAGCTCCTTGAGGTTGGGTCTCAGTCGATTCTGTATCAAACCTAGAATAATATCTGATATATAATAGATGCTCAAAAGACTTGCTAAACTGACTTGAGTGCAGAATTTATTTTGTAGCTAATAGAAGCCACTGAAGATTTTTTTTGGTCAGGTAAATTATAATCTTGCCTGGTTAGTGCTAGTAAGAAAAGTATGTAGCAGGTGCTGCTTTAGCACGTGACTGATGTCCTGGAGGACTGAATTTTGTCTGTGCATTCTGAAGGCTTTCCCAGGTGAAAGGTTAACAGAATTACACTCTGCAGGTGGAATAAGAGTGAAACCTGTTTGCTAAACTGATCCAATGACAAGAATGAATGTGAGGGCACTTGTTAAAAACATAGCTTCCCAGGATCCATCCCAGACCCTCTAAATCAGACCCAGGGAAGATGTAAGTAGCTGTATTTATTAACAAGCACTTTACCTGATTGTTATTCTCAAGAAAGTTTGGAAAACTCTGGTATAGAAAACATTCAAAGGAAAAGGAAAGGCATGTGCCAAAGTATGAACATCTGAAAAAGCCAGAGGTATTTTATGGAAATGATTGGGAAGTAGGGAGATAAGGGGAAGCAGTTATTGCTGAGGCTGGAAACTGTGAAGAGCTTTACCAGTTAAGTTTGTCCCAACTAAGCTAAAAAATCTTGTGAATAATGGAGACCCAATGGAAGATCTTAGGGCAAGGAAGTTAGGTTTTGGGGAGGAAATTACTCAAGAAATTGAAGAGTACAGGTTTGAGAGACATTTCTGAGACATAATTGAGAGCGTTTAATGGCTACTTCCATGAGAGAAGTAAGAAAGGAGAGGTGGAAAATGAATCCAAGATTTCTAATGTGGCAGACTTCCCTTGTTAGAGAGGGGATGGTATGGTAAGAAAGCATTCCAGGTTAGAATTAGAAATATGGAACTAGAAACCTCCAGTTTGGGAACAAGTTCTCAGGGCAGAGAATATGGTTATGGGATCATTGGAACCATGGGAATTTCATTTGAATGAGGATGCAAATTGATAAATGGACCAAGCACAAAATTACAGGGAAACAGGCATGTTTAAGTAGCACCTAGAGGAGAAATCAGCAAAGGAGACTAAACAGAGATGGAAGAGTTAGCAACTGTGATCTTGGCTATCTGAATCATTTAATGCTTCCTATACTCCCAAGCTACTGAACTGAAAAAATATTTCCATTAAGATTGGACTCATAAATAAATATTTGCCACCTATCTAGAACATTTTAACAGTAAAATTCTAGAAAACCTGCCATTGGTTGATCCAATCATCTAAAAGAAGCATACAAAATCTAGATAAGCCACTGATTCTTAAATTCAAGAACACCAGAAGTCTTTGATACTTGGATTTTAGTCCTGGCTCTTCCACTAATTTGGGCAAATTATTTAACTTCTATGAACCTGTCTTCTCATCTTCAAAAAAAAAAAAAAAAAAAAAAAAGGCTGGGATAGCTAGATTTCTTCTGTTACTTCCAGTTCTAAAATCTAAATTTTCTCCAGAGACCCAAGCAAAGTCTGAGATGAAAATTTTAAATAGATTTATTCAAGAGCAAATCTTGAAGTAAGGATACCTATTTCCCAACCCCACCCTTCCCTCTTCCTCAATGAATATTGATTGGGAAATATTTAAATTTATATAGGAAGCACTGGATATTTTTAGAATTCCTCTCAGTACAGCTTTGATTGTCACTCATCCACTCTGAGTCGTGTCTAGTGTCACCTAAGTGGAATGGCATCCATTTGCACCCCACCTAGAAGAATCTCCCCTTTCTCAGTATCTTTGGAGTGGCTGGTCAAGCACATGAAGCTCCCTACCTCCCTACATCCCAATGGAATCACCACAAGCTTTCTTCAGGACGTGTGTTAAATCAGTCTGTGCTCTCAACTGAGGGACCCTATGCGGCTCGGTGCACACTCAGGACTTCAAGAGCTAGAGACTTTTTTTTCCTACTAGATTGTAGAAAGTAAGGGCAGGGCAGAAAAAGAAACGTCTACTTTTTAAAAACCCTGACTCCTTTGCAAGGAGCATTTATATAATCAAGTAACACTGGTGTAGGACGAGTGAGGAATTGAACCAGGGTCGGTCTACTTCACTTGATTCCTGCAAATACTTGTGCCAAACTGTGCTTCCTAGAGTTATGGAGTTATGTTAATTCAAAAAAAAAAAAAAAAAAAAAAAACCCTTGCGAGGCCGTCCGGGACTCCGATTGCAGCACGGAGGAGGGAACGCACGCACGCCATCTTCCATAAAGGCAGTCGGATATTTTCCTAAGGACTGGGCGACAGGACTTCCGCCCGAGGGAAAACCGAACAGAGAAACCACCTTTTCCTCCTGCCGCCTCACTAGGCGACCCAGATAGCAAACATTCAGAACTCAGGGCACTAGGATCAGCCCGATCGCTTTCAGTACGAGCCCCGCCCCCACCTGCGGACTCCGCCCCTGGGCCCACCCCATTCCCAGCAGGCACCGCGCGAGCGACCTTGTCCCGCCCTGCCGCGGCTGTGCCCGCCTCTCGCGGCGCTGGGAGATGGCGGAGTTGGACATTGGGCGGCACTGCCAGGTGGAACAGTGCCGGCAGCGAGGTGATTCTGGAGCCCCTACCTCTGGTCGCGGGAGGGAAGGCCGTGGGGCGAGGCGGAGTCTGAGGAGGCAGGGCGGGCGTGTCCCTTGGGGGGGGGGGGTCTGCCGTGACATGTGTTGATGCCCTCGATGCCCATGTTTTTTGTTGCGCTTGAGCCTTTGGAAGAGGCTTATGGTCTCCTTGGAAGGGAGCCATGCGATTCCCAAAAACATACCTTGCAGTGTGAACTTTGATTTTCAAGTGCGCCTTGCCAAGTAGTCGCTTCGCGCCCACTCCTTTCTGATGAGCACGGGTAGGGAGGACGCTTCGGTCTGGGAATCGGGAGAGTTCCCTTCTGAACCTGCCACTGCGACCTCGGGCAAGCCACTTCTCTCCCAAACTTTTTGTTTGCTTATCTGTCAGAGCAAGGAGTTGGCTGAGATCAGTTTTTAACCTCATTTTCGCGGGCTGCTCAGGAGGCGAGCCCTTAGCATTTCCTCCGGATGATCATTACGCTCTCTCAGCTCTGTCACTCTTTGATTCTGATTATCACTGATTCAGTAAACATTTACTGAGCACCTCCTTTGGTGCTGGGACCACATAAGGGTATAAAATATAGCCCTTTGCACAGAAAAGCTTTCAGGATAGTTAGCTGCTTTTTTAGAGCATTAGTAAGGTGATGTTCTCTCTCCGCTGAACTGAGAGACCTTGTGATACACATAGCCCAATCTAATAGCCAGTGATAGTGGGGTACAGGCCTTAGAAACATCTGTAGCAGGTATGTCCTGAAGCACTAGAGCCACACAGAATGCTCAGTCTTTGGTACCTGGCTTTCACTCCAAATGGATGCTACCACATCTGGCTCATACTACATTGGGTGGCAAAATAGGTTTTATCTCCCATTGCAGCTACAGTCATTGGCAGCAGGTAGCCACCCGATCACTGTTGAGAAGGACTCTGGGGTTTAGCCCAGAATTAGTGGGAGTGCTGCAGTTGATAAATGATACCTGTTGTGTGTGGTGGGCAAAAGGACACAATCCCTGCTAGGTTATTGTTACTTTCAGCACTCTGATTTGTATCTTTCACCACGGGCTGTCATCTTCAGCCATTCAGCAGGTAAGAACCAATGTTTCCTTGCAGATCTTTCATAGGGAAGCTTAGCCGGTTGGGTTTTGACTGTAAGTTATATAATTCTGGTATACCTGATTATCTCTAGCAAGTCCATAATATCTACCATTTGTGACATAGTTCATCTTCCTTTCCAACTTCAGGTGTCTCTTAAAGTGTAAATACCTGAACTGAGGCAGGGTCTAGCTCTTTTGGACTAGTGGAGAGCAGTTAAGAGTTAGAATACGTTAAGTGAGTATCCTAAATTTCATTTAGCTTCTGGATGAATAGAAGAATGGTGTCAAGTGTTAGAAAATTATCTTGATCTTAACTCTTACCCCTGGATTCTCTTGGTTTGCGTCTAATATTTAGTTGGTCACCAAAGTCTCAAAATAGTGAGCATGTACATTTTTCCAATTTGAAAGAGACATAAAAGTTTTGTAAAGTATCATATACTTCAGTTTCCTTCTCTTTTTGACAAATGTATACCTACTTTCTTGGTATGAAACAGATACTTACAGTATCATGCTTTCAGGACAACAGTGACAATGCATTAAGTTCGCTTTTCAGGTGAAGGAAGAACTGTATTTGGGCCCTCTTGTCCCACAAGCAGAAACATCCAGCGGTCCCTTTGAGTTATAATAGGACCTCTTCTTTTTCTTTTGGGTTAAGATACTCTGTAGGGTGAGATATTTTGGGACAATAGTAACTTTCTCTAAAGTGCAGTGCTTTTTGTTTTCATTTTGTGAAAGTGCTGTGATTAGATATAGCCAGCCTCACTTGGCTGTATACTGTAATTTAATATGAGGTACACTGAAAACAATTTAGAGAAGAAATGATTGTATTCAGTGATTTATGGTCAATTGTCACATCTAAGAATGGATACTTTCATGTGCTTTCCAAAAATTCATTTCCTAACTTAGTTGTTACTTAGTCCTAACTTAGTTTTTCCTCAACAGCAAGGAAAGAAACAATTCAGGACTAAAGTTTGCGGTATCAATCAATCCATCCATTGAATTTCTGGAATTTCTTTGAACACATCTCTACCTAGTCACCACAGGATTTTTCTGAATTGAGTGTATTCAGAACAAGTTAATTGCTATAATTATTCTTGTTAATTACAGGTATTGCCTTACTATTCTTATCTTTTACATGTATCTCATTTGGTTTTTACAATTACCCTGTGTAGTAGGTGTGGCATATAGCATAGATACATACACACATATATACATATGCACACAAACACGATATACTTATATCTATGTCTATTTTTATGCATATTACCTAATAATAGAGCTTTGGTTTTGTATACATACACATACATACACTGTATACTGTATATCAAATATATATATATACAATATGTATGTATATAATCCAAAGCTCTACTGTTAAGTAACTTGCCTAGCATTGCTAGATTAGTAAGCAGTGGAATCAAGATTGAAACCTAGGATTGTCACTTCAAATGCAGGATTTTTGCATTATACAGTCCTCAGAAACAACACCTAGTAAATCTGGGAAACAAACAGAAAACTCACAGGACTTCTTTTTTTCTTTCTGGTTTAGCATGCTACAGCAAGTAACATTTATCTTCTGATAATCCAGTTACTTTCAAAGTGCTTGAGGTTGTGATGGCTTTTGTTTAACCACTGCTTGCTGCACTAGGATATTGTTCAAAAAGGAAAGTTCTCCTATAGCCATAGTTCAGTACTTTAAGATTCTTTTTACTTAAGAAAACTGAATCAAAATCAGTTACTGACCAGAACATATAACATTTCCCCTCAATTTTAGATTTTCTTCCATTTGTATGTGATGGTTGTTCAGGAATATTTTGGTAAGTTAAGTTTTTATGCTTTATTTGGGAGTAATTTTAGTGTTTATAATATGAGATTTATTTCTAAAAAGTAGAATGATTTAAAATAGTTTTTACTTTAGCCACTGATATCTGATATTCATTATAGTAATCACTTGGGGAAAAAAAAAATAGACTAGTCATAGACTCTGATTACTTGTACATATATGTGGCTAGTCTTTAAACTTTCCAGAAATGGGGTGATGTGTGTGATTTTTATGTAAAAGTCACATATATGTCTTTTAATCACAAGGAGAGAACATATCCACAATATAAAGGATATGGTAAAAAAAAATCCAGTTATGATTATTAGTCTTTATTTTAATTAATAAAATGAAAAGAGCCCAACCTTTATATTTCTTAAATTGAGTACTATACGTCCTTTGCACACACATCACACGTAAAGTAAAACCTGGGAACAAACAAGAATTTTGGAAAATGCATTTTCTTTTCAATTAAACTTTCAAGTATCAGGTATTTAATTTATTACATAGAGCACTGAAAGAATAAATTCTTTTCAGAAGATGATTCAGAAAGATTTATTAGAAGTAAATAAAAATAATGCATATTTTTAAGTCATTCAGAACTAGAACACTCCTTTGACATTTTATTACTGATTATTTTTGAGAAATAAAAGAATCAAAAGGATCTGCATTTTCACACACCTTAAAGCACTCAAAGTAAAGGTAATTAAGAGTGGTGAATTTTTGTACTCATATTGAAGTTGAATAGTAGTTGGGTTTTAAAACTTTTGAGACTATAGATGCTCTGTCTTTTATTTATCTGTCATTTCAGTTTATTCTTATAGGCAGAGTTGTTAATGTAGTGTGAGTGTAGTTAATCTTAAGGATACTAACCATTAAAATATCTCAAATTACTGCAGTTATCTTTAAGTACATTATTTGATTACATTTAAATAAACACTTTTTTTTGTTGTTATTTAAGCCTTGAACACAGGAGCAGGGAGTCACATAGCTGTCCTGAGGTATGTTAATATCTCCCGGTAAAACATGTTTGTATTTATGTACTTTCATTCAGAATTTGATTCAATTTAATCCCAGTGTACCACAGATTAAAATTTGGCAGACTAAACTGATTATGTAAGAGGGTCTTACTTTATTTATATTATTTTTCTCAGTATGTTTTAACATAAAATAGTCTACTTGGTATTTATAAATTTTTGTTCTTATAATTCTTATTCCTTTGTACTTCATTTCTGTTTACATAGCCTGCTTATAGCTTTAGGCTCTATATTTATAAATACATAATGGAATTAACATCCTCATCATATAATCCTTCCAGTTTGCTTCACTGTTTCATTCATTTTCACTGGTGCCTGGTGTTAGGACTCTGTGGTAATACATTGTTCTGACTCCATCAGCCTTAGGTCACTAGGAGCAAACCTGTAGTCCAGCAAAATCTCCCTACCCTAATTTGGACCAAATCAAGAGATTAAAAAGGGCTGTTAAATAGAAGCTGAAATATCATCTTTATTACTGATAAAGAATAAGTTGAATGATATAGCTTAGTGTAGAGCCAAAAATGATATAGCTTAGTGTAGAGTCTGCAAAGGAAATCCAGAATTAGGTGGATTTGCCCACCAGTCACAGCAATGCTGCACCAGGTTAGGCTTCCAAGGAAAAAAAGAGAAAGCTGAGCCTAATGTAATTTTCTCAAATTTGTAATCAGAGAAGTTGTTCCACCTCCCTTGGATCAGAGGTCAGCAGGAAGTTAAACTGAATTTACTCCATTTGGAAAGAAGCATTTACCTCACATTTTGCAGTTGATATTTATTCCTGCCCACCATTTACCAAACACTTTACTGAGTCTCTTGATTATAGAAAATTAAGGTTAAATGAGCTTCAGTCAAAATCTGGCCCTTTGAAGTTTTGGTGATTTATTTGAGGAAATAAAAATTAAGTAACATATTGATATTATTCAGGATTACTTGGAAGGAAATACTCATATAGAGTCATATAGTAAACATATTCATGTTTGTTATACAGCTTGTAAATCTTCCCTGTGTTTTCCTTTTTCTTATAGGATTTGATTTCTATGAATGTCTCATAGAATGTCTCTCAATTAGATCTTATTAATTTAAAGGTGAAATAAAAATCTTCTACCTTTAGACCATTGGAATAAATTTGAAAAAATAGTTAAGAAGTTAATTCCAACAAGATGTAACTATCATTTATATAGAGGAATGCCCTTTGGTTATAGATTTCAAGCAATTACAGTTGACCCTTGAACAACATAGGTTTGAACTGTGTGGGTCCCTTTATACGTGGATTTTTTTCACTAGGTATGTACTATACAATGCATTGGATCTGCAGGTGCAGAACTGCAGATATGGAGAGCTGACTGTAAAGTTATACTTGGATTTTCAACTGCGTGGAGGGTTTGTACCTCAGCCCTTGAGTTGTGCAAGGGTCTACTGAGTTCATTCAGTTCTAGAAACCTAGTTACTTAATACTCAAAATAGCCTGAGTGATCTGGACTTTTTTTTATCTCATAAAAGCTCTTTTTCCTCTGATGTAATATTTGCTAGTAATACAGTATTAAATACAAAATAAAGTATATCGTGTGGGACTTCCCTGGTGGCACAGTGGTTAAGAATCCACCTGCCAATGCAGGGGACATGGGTTCGAGCCCTGGTCCAGGAAGATTCCCACATGCTGTGGAGCAACTAAGCCCGTGCACCACAACTACTGGACCTGTGCTCTAGAGCCCACGAGCCACAACTGTTGAGCCTGCGTGCCACAACTACTGAAGGCCACGCGCCTAGACCCCATGCTCCGCAACAAGAGAAGCCACTGCAATGAGAAACCTGTGCACCGCAACAAATAGTAGCCCCCGCTTGCCACAGCTAGAGGAAGCCCGTGCACAGAAATGAAGACCCAACACAGACAAAACTAAATAAATAAATTAATTAATTTTTTTAAAAAAAGAATAGTATATCATTGTGAAAACTGTCTTTAAGCCTCTGTATCATGGAAAAACATATAATTTTAAGTGTTCTTTTACATGTATTTAAGCCTCTAAAACCAGTATAGAAAGTAGATACGACTTGCCATTTGAGGAGTGATGAGCTGATTACCTAAGCATATTATTATGGAGGCATCTTTGTGTAGTATGTTACAAAGTAGAAGACTAAAATTATGGAGAGTAACTGAGTAGTCATTTTAACTTGACTTAGAAGATAAATACACCACAGTAGGAAAACTTTGGAAATGTAGAGCAGTCAGCACGGTAATCATTTCTCACATGAACAATTTTTATAATCTATGTGAGAATATGTGAGTTTCTCTTATAAGTTTAAGCAAAAATGATATGGGTATCCAGAATAGATTTGTTGATTTGCTTTAAATGTGAAATATATCATGTCCCCCATTTTACATTTTCAGGTTACTGTAATTGAGAGACTGAAGTCCAATACACATACATCTTACCCATGCTCATTCAAGGACTGTGCTGAAAGAGAGCTTGTGCCAGTTATGTGTCCTTATTGTGAGAAGAATTTTTGCCTGAGGTGATCACTGAGACCATTCAAACTCTGTATATCTGTTTAAGTCATATGCAAATACATGAACTAGCGTCACTCTTCTGTTGCTCATAGACATCGTCATCAGTCAGATCATGAATGTGAAGAACTGGAAATCCCTAAGTCTCGTATGGCTGCCACTCAGAAACTTGTTAAAGACATTATTGGCAAGTATCTAGAAAGCTTGTTTTGTTGTTTCCCTACTGCTCTATACTCTATATGAGTTCCAGAGCCCTGCTTCTCGTGTCAGCTTGCCAGTTATGGAAGGTGTTATTAGCAACCCTGATGGTTATAACTTGCTATAGATTTTGATGACATTCTTGTGACAGTATTTCTCACAAGGCTTTCCAATGAAAATTTGGAAATTCTATGGAAATATCCTACCAGATGTTCTCTTTTGCTGGACCATTTATATCAGCTGGTTAACCATCTTGGCTAAAAATTGTATTCATGAGGCTGAAGTAGTGGTTTACATTCTTTAAAGACTAAAGTTTAAGCCCAGTCAGCTGTCCTATGAATGCTGCTGATATTCTGACATATGAGGAAAGAATGTATCTGTGGTTTAGACCAGTCTGTCTGCTACCATGTTAGTTCAGCTGAATTTTCATTTTATATTAAGGGTGTTACTTTAAATTAAATTAAATTAATCAAATTAAAATCTTCTATAACCAAATCTTAAAATTCTCTGTAGAAGTGTTAGTGATTCCTCTGGATTAAATAGATTTAAGCTGGGAAGAGGCACATAACTTGTTTTTGATGTGGAAATCAGTTAGGTCAACTCAGTGGTATTTTTCCATTGATCATACCTATAAAATGAATGTGGTCTCTGTATATCTCTGTAATATGTAATTCATGTACATTTCAGGGCCATAGTTAATAATAATAAAAATAAAACTCTGGAAAATGTAAAAGTTCTTATTTGCTTATATGCTTACACTTATTTCTTAGATTCCAAGAGAGGAGAGACAGCAAGTAAACGACGGAAAGGTGCAAAAAATAGTGAAACAGCTGCAAAGGTAGCATTGATGAAATTAAAGATGCATGCTAATGGAGATAAATCATTGCCACAGGTTGGTCTTAGAGATTTTAGAAAACAAAATGTTCTAAACATAGTTAGAGCTCCCTTTTTACTCTTCCCTCTCATTAAGTATGAGAACCTTATATGTATCATTTCTACTATTACATGGCATCAGTCTGCATAAATAATACATAGTTTTTATGAGTTTTTTTCACTTTATAGAAACAGCAGTAAACCATATGTATCCTTCTTCAACTTTTTTCTTTTACCTTGGTATCATTTTTTAAAACTTTATCCATGCTGATACGTTGAGTCTTGTTCATTCATTCTGATAGCTCACATTTTTCTGAAGTGTGAATATCCATTTATCCATTCTTTTAGTGAACACAATTCAGATTTCTTGTCCAAGTTGTTTGCTGTTATAAACTGTTCAAAAGTGAACATCCATGTGTACTTGTAGGAACATTTCTCTAGGGCAGCTTCTTTAAAACTCCATATTGCCAATTACATTTTCTATAACAGTTCAGTACATATGTACATACATACATACCTTAACACAGTTTCAGTAAGTAACTGATGTGTATGTGTGTACCTTATGTGTATGTGTATTTTCTGATATTTTTTATTCTACTTTAAAGATTGTTGATTTTGTAGTCCCTGAAGGATTGAGACCATCAAATTGAAAAATGCTACTGTAGGGAACATACCTAGAAATAGAAAAGCTGGATCATGGGGTTTGCTCATCTTCAGCTTTACTAGATATTTTCAACCTTTTTTTTTTTAATAGATATTTATTGGAGTATAAATGCTTCACAATACCGAGTTAGTTTCTGTTACACAACAAAGCGAATCAGCCATATGCATACACATGTCCCCATATCCCCTCCCTGTTGAGCCTCCTTCCGATCCTCCCTATCCCACCCCTCTAGGTCATTGCAAAGCACGGAGCCAATCTCCCTGTGCTATGCTGCTGCTTCACACCAGCCAACTATTTTACATTTGGTAGTGTATATATGTCAATGCTACTCTCACTTCACCCCAGCTTTGCTGTCCCACCCCGTGTCATTCAGTCCATACTCTATGTCTGCCTCTTTATTCCTGCCCTGCAACTAGGTTCATCAGTACCATTTTTTTTTTAGAGCCCATATATATGTGTTAGCATACGGTATTTGTTTATCTCTTTCTGACTTACTTCGCTCTGTATGACAGACTCTGGGTCCATCCACCTCACTACACATAACTCAATTTTGTTTCTTTTTATGGCTGAGTAATATTCCATTGTATATATGTGCCATATCTTCTTTATCCATTCATCTATCGATGGACATTTAGGTTGGTTCCATGTCCTGGCTATTGTAAATAGTGCTTCAATGAACATTGTGGTGCATGTCTCTTTTTGAATTATGGTTTTCACAGGGTATATGCCTAGTAGTGGGATTGCTGGGTCATATGGTAGTTCTATTTTTAGTTTTTTAAGGAACCTGCATACTGTTTTCCATAGTGGTTGTATCAGTTTACATTCTCACCAGCAGTGTAGGAGGGTTCCCTTTTCACCACACTCTTTCCAGCATTTATTGTTTCTAGCTTTTTTGATAATGGCCATTCTGACCAGTGTGAGGTGATATCTCATTGTAGTTTTAATTTGCATTTCTCTAATAATTAGTGATGTTGAGCATCTTTCTATGTGCCTCTTGGCCATCTGTATGTCTTCCTTGGTGAAATGTCTATTTAGGTCTTCCGCCCATTTTTTAACTGGATTGTTTGTTTTTTTGATATTGAGCTCCATGAGCTGTTTGTATATTTTGGAGATTAATCCTTTGTCTGTTGATTCATTTGCAAATATGTTCTCCCATTCTGAGGGTTGCCTTTTGTCTTCTTGTTGGTTTCCTTTGCTGTGCAAAAGCTTTTAGCTTTTAAGTTTAATTAAGTCCCATTTGTTTATTTTTGTTTTTATTTCTTTTACTCTAGGAAATGAGTCAAAAAAGATCTTGCTGTGGTTTATGTCAGTGTTTTTCCTATGTTTTCCTCTAAAGTTTTATAGTGTCTGGCCTTACATTTAAGTCTTTAATCCAATTGGAGTTTATTTTTGTGTATAGTGTTAGGGAGTGTTCTAATTTCATTCTTTTACATGTAGCTGTCCAGTTTTCCCAGCACCACTTACTGAGAGGCTGTCTTTTCTCCATTGTATGTTCTTGCCTCCTTTGTCGTAAATTAGGTGCCCATATGTGCGTGGGTTTATCTCTGGGCATTCTATCCTGTACTATTCATGTAAATTTCTGTTTTTGTGCCAGTACCATACTGTGTTGATTACTATAACTTTGTGGTATAGTTTGAAGTCAGGGAGCCTGATTCCTCCAACTCCGTTTCTCTTTTTCAGGATTGCTTTGGCTCTTTAGGGTCTTTTGTGTTTGCATACGAATTGTAAGATTTTTTGTTCTAATTCTGTGAAGAATACCATTGGTAGTTTGATAGGGGTTGCATTGAATCTGTAGATTGCTTTGGATACTATAGTCATTTTCACAATAGTGATTCTTCCAATCCAAGAACATGGTATATTTCTCCATCTGTTTATGTCATCTTTGATTTCCTTCATCAGTCAGTGTTTTATAGTTTTCTGAGTGCAGGTCTTTCATCTCCTTAGGCAGGTTTATTCCTAAGTATTTTATTCTTTTTGCGCAGTGGTAAATAGCAGTGTTTCCTTACTTTCTCTGTCTGATTTTTTATTGTTGGTGTATAAGAATGCCAGAGATTTCTGTGCATTAATTTTGTATCCTGCAACCTTTCCAAATTCATTGATTAGTTCTAGTAGTGTTCTGGTGGCATCTTTAGGATTTTCTTTGTATAGTATCATGTCATCGGCAAATAGTGACAGTTTTACTTCTTCTTTTCCAATTTGTATTCCTTTTATTTCTTTTTCTTCTCTGATTGCTATGGCTAGGACTTCCAAAACTATGTTGAATAAGTGTAGAGAGAGTGGACATCTTTGTCTTGTTCCTGATCCTAGTGGGAATGCTTTCAGTTTTTCATCATTGAGTATGATGTTTGCTGTGGGTTTGTCATATATGGCCTTTATTATGTTGAGGTAGTTTCCCTCTATGCCCATTTTCTGCAGGGTTTTTATCATAAATGGGTGTTGAATTTTGTCTAAAGCTTTTTCTGCATCTATTGAGATGATCATATGGTTTTATTCCTTAATTTGTTAATGTGGTGTACCACATTGCACGATTTGCATATATTGAAGAATTCTTGCATCCTTGGGATAAATCCCACTTGATCATGGTGTATGATCCTTTTAATGTGCTGTTGGATTCTGTTTGCTAGTATTTTGTTCAGGATTTTTGCATCTATATTCATCAGTGATATTGGTCTATAATTTTCTTTTTTTGTGATATCTTTTTCTGGTTTTGGTATTAGGGTGATGGTGCTTCATAGAATGAATTTGGAAGTGTTTCTCCCTCTGTAATTTTTTGGAAGAGTTTGAGAAGGATGGGTGTTATTAGCTCTTCTCTAAATGTTTGATAGAATTTGCCTGTGAAGCCATCTGGTCCTGGACTTTTCTTTGTTGGAAGTTTTTTTTTAAATTTATTTATTTTATTGATTTATTTATTTTTTGGCTGCGTTGGGTCTTCGTTACTGTGCGCAGGCTTTCTCTAATTGAGGTGAGTGGGGGCTACTTTTTGTTGCGGTGCACAGGCTTCTCGTTTTGGTGGCTTCTCTTGTTGCAGAGTACAGGCTCTAGGCATGCGGGCTTCAGTAGTTGCAGCACGCAGCCTCAGTAGTTGTGGCTTGCAGGCTCTAGAGCACAGGCTCAGTAGTTGTGGCACACGGGCTTAGTTGCTCTGCGGCATGTGGGATCTTCCTGGACCAGGGTTCGAACCAGTGTCCCCTGCATTGGCAGGCGGATTCTTAGCCACTGCTCCACCAGGGAAGCCCTGTTGGAAGATTTTTAATTATGGTTTCAATTTCATTACTCGTGATAGGTCTGTTTATATTTTCTAATTCTTCCTGGTTCAGTCTTCGAAAATAGTACCTTTCCAAGAATTTGTCCTTTTCTTCGTGGTTGTCCATTTTATTGGCATATAGTTGTTTGTTGTAGTCTCATAATCCTTTGTATTTCTGCATTGTCATTTGTGATTTCTCCTTTTTCATTTCTAATTTTATTTATTTGCTTCCTCTCCCTTTTTTTCTTGATGAGTCTGGCTAAGGGTTTATCAGTTTTGTTTATCTTCTCAAAGAACCAGCTTTTAGTTTTATTGATCTTTGCTATTGTTTTCTTTGTTTCTGTTTCATTTATTTCTGCTCTGATCTTTATGATTTTAGGTTTTCTTTGTTCTTCTTTCTCTAGTTGTTTTAAGTGTAGGGTTAGATTGTTTATTTGAGATTTTTCTTGTTTCTTGAGGTGAGATTGAATTGCTATAAACTTCCCTCTTAGAACTGCTTTTGCTGCGTTCTGTAGGTTTTGGGTCATTGTGTTTCCATTGTCATTTGTTTCTATGTATTTTTTTATTTCTTCAGTGATCTCTTGGATATTTAGTAGCACAATGTTTAGCCTCCATGTATTTGTGTTTTTTACAGTTTTTTTGCTATAATTGATTTCCAGTGTCATAACATTGTAGTCAGAAAAGATGCTTGATACGATTTCAATTTTCTTAAATTTTCGGCTTGATTTGTGATCCAAGATGTGATCTATCCCGGAGAATATTCCATGTGCACTTGAGAAGAAAGTGTATTCTGCCATTTTTGAGTGGAATGTTCTGTAAATATCAATTAGATCCATCTGGTCTATTGTGTCATTTAAAGCTTGTGTTTCCTTATTTATTTTCTGTTTGGGTGATCTGTCCACTGGTGTAAGTGGGGTGTTGAAGTCCCGTACTGTCGTTGTGTTACTGTCAATTTCTCCTTTCATGGTTGTTAGCATTTGCCTTTGTATTGAGGTGCTTCTATGTTGGGTGCATAAACATTTATAATTGTTATATTTTCATCTTGGATTGATCCTTTGATCATTAGGTAGTGTGCCTCCTTATCTCTTGTAACAGTCTTTATTTTAAGGTCTATTTTATCTGATATGAGTATTGCTACTCCAACTTTCTTTTGAATTCCATTTGCGTGGAATATCTTTTTCCATCCCTTCACTTTCAGTCTGTATGTGTCCCTAGGTCTGAAGTGGGTCTCTTGTATAGCATATATATGGGTCTTGTTTTTGCATCCATTCAGCCAGTCTGTCTTTTGGTTGGGGCATTTAATCCATTTACATTTAAGGTTCTTATCAATATGTATTTACCTATTACCATTTTCTTAATTGTTTTGGGTTTGTTTTTCTGGGTCCTTTTCTTCTCTTGTGTTTCCCACTTAGGGAAGTTCCTTTAGCATTTGTTGTAAAGCTGGTTTGGTGGTGCTGAATTCTCTTAACTTTTGTTTGTCTGAAAAGCTTTTGACTTCTCCATCGAATCTGAATGAGATCCTTGCTGGGTAGAGTAATCTTTGTTGTAGGTTTTTCTCTTTCATCATTTTAATTATATTCTGCCACTCCCTTCTGGCCTGCAGAGTTTCCACTGAAAACTCAGCTGATAACCTTATGGGGATTCCTTTGTATGTTATTTTTTGTTTTTCCCTTGCTACTTTTAATATTTTTTCTTTGAATTTAATTTTTGTTATTTTGATTAATATGTGTCTTGGTGTGTTTTTCCTAGGGTTTATCCTATATGGGACTCTCTGTGCTTCCCGGACTTGGGTGACTATTTCATTTCCCATGTTAGGGAATTTTTCCACTGTAGTCTCCTCGAATACTTTCTCAGACCCTTTCTTTTTCTCTTTGTCTTCTGGGGCCCCTATAATTTGAGTGTTGGTGTGTTTAGTATTGTCCCATAGGTCTCTGAGATTGTCTTCAATTCTTTTCATTCTTTTTTCTTTATTCTGCTCCTTGGCAGTTATTTTCACCATTTTGTCTTCCAGCTCACTTATTTGTTCTTCTGCCTCTGTTATTGATTCCTTCTGGCGTATTTTTCATTTCAGTTATTGTGTTATTCATCTCTGTTTGTTTGTTCTTTAGTTCTTCTAGATCTCTGTTAAACAGTTCTTGTATTTTCTCAATCCGTGCTTCCATTCTATTTCCGAGATTCTGGATCATCTTTACTGTCATTACTCTGAATTCTTTTTCAGGTAGATTGCCTGATTTTTCTTCATTTATTTGGTCTTGTAGGTTTTTACCTTGCTCCTTCATCTGTGACATATTTTTTTGCCATCTCATGTTTTTTTTTTAATGAGTGGGATTGTGTTCCAGTTTTACTGGTTGTTTGGCCTGAGGCTTCCAAGACTGGAATTTGTAGGCTATTGGGTAGAGCTGGGTCTTGGTGCTGAGATGAGGAACTCTGTGAGCCCTCACTCTGATGAATATTCCCTGAGGTCTGAGGTTCTCTGTTAGTCCAGTGGTCCAGACTCGGAGCTCAGCAGGCGAGTGGGTGGGGCAGTCGCCCTCTTTTCCTCTCCCGCTCCTTCCGGAGGGCCCCTTCCACCTGCCTCTCCTGATCTCCCTGGCCTCCCTCCTATACCCTCAAGGACCCATGTGGCCTGTAGTGGGGTTTGGAGGCCGGGGGACCAGCCTGGGAGTTCAGAGGCTCCCTGTGCCCGAGTGGGCAGGACAATTGCCCTCTGCTCCTCTCCCGCTCCTCCTGGATGGCCTCTCCCGCCTGCCACTCCTGATCTCCCCAGCATCCCTCCTATGCCCCCAGGACCCTCATGGCCTGGATGAGGCTTTGTGTGTGTGTGTGTGGGGACCAGCTTGGGAGCTCAGCAGGCTCCCCAGTCCCATGGGCCAGGCGATCGCCCTCTGCTCCTCTCCCACTCTTCCCAGAGAGTCTCTCCCTGCCTCTCCTGATTTTCCCAGCCTCAAGGGTGCCGGTCTTGTCTGGCCTCCACTTCTCCTCCTTCCTTGGTCCCCCTACATCCTACCAGTTCACTCTGCGTTTCCTCCCATCTCCTTGGGGGTTAAAGTCCCCCACCAGTGGCTGAAAGGTGCCGTAGTTGTGGGGAGATGCTAACTCCACATCTTCACGCACTGCCATCTTGCCTTCTCTCCTCCTTGTCAACTTTTTATTTTAAGTAGTTGTACAAATTTATCTCCTTCTTGTAGTGTCTGAGAGTTTCAGTGTTTCTTGCCACCGTAGGGTATTATTCATTGTTACCAATCTGATAGATGTGAAATGATACTTCAGTGAGGTTTAAAGTTGAATTTCCCTGTGACTAGTGAGGTTCAGCTACTTTGCATATGTTTATTGGATATTGGGCTTTCTTTTGTGAATTATTTATTCATATCCTTTGCCCATGTTTTCTGTTGGGTTGTGGAACTTTTAGAAAGGTTTATAAAAGTCTATATATTCTGAATTCTAATCTTTTTTTGATTAAGTATGTTACACAAATCTTCTGTCTGTAGCTTGTCTTCACTTTGCTTTTGATCTCTTTAGTAATTCAGACTTTCTGAATTTTAATACACTCAAATTTAGTAATGATTTCATTAAAATTGTACTTTTAAAAATGTTATTTTCTTACATTTTCCTTTAAAAGTTTTATTTTATATTTTTGTTTAGCTCTTTATTCCATCTGGAATTTAATTGTAAGTAAGTAGAGGTAGAGATTTCTTCCTTCCCCTCCCCACCCAATGGGTTACCTATCGTTGTAACATAAGATATTGAAGCGTTCATCCTTGTAATGACATTTCTGTCATACACCAGATTCTTTTGTATATGTGGGACTAGTCTGGGGATCTCAGTTCAGTTCCTTTGGTCTGTTTGTCTCTCTTTGCATTAATTTAAACTGTCTTAATTATAATAGCTTTATAATAAGTAGGACAATCCTCTCCACCTCATTCTTTGCTTTCAACTGTGTCTATTCTTGGCCATTTATTCTTTTGTAAAAATTTCAGGATCATTTTGTCCTATTCTGTTAAATGGTGATTTTGATAGAAATTGTGCTGAATTTAAAATTAGAGACAGTTGACATCTTTAAAATTTCACTCTTCCCATTCATCTCCATGGTCTATCCAACTTTATTTAGGTCTTCTTTTATGTCTTTAAGGAACATCCTATAATGCTTACCATACATACTTTATATGTCTTTTCTTAGGTTTGTTCTTAGGCTCTTCATAATTTTTGCTGCCATTGTAAACGGTAATTTTTTTAAATTAACATTTTTCTAATTGTTTATTCCTGGTTGTTTTATAATGCCCTTCCATCCAGCAAATAGACTCTAATAGTTCCCATAGTTTATAGATTTCCTGGCTTGTTTTCTGTGCAGTCACATCTTCTGCAAATGACAATTTTGTGAGTTGTTTTTTTTTGTTTTTGTTTTTTTTCAAATTTGCTTTTCTCTTGCTCCTCCACCTTCTCATTATTATTGTTTGTGTTAGTGCATTGGCTGAAATTGCCACAACAATGTTGAATAATATGAGTGATAGCAGGCATTTTCATCATATTTCTGACTTTTAATGCAAATTATTCTAAAGTTTTGTCATTAAATATTACATTTGCTATAGATTTTTGATAGTAGCCTTCCTTAGGTTAACAATATTTTTCTATTCCTAGTTTTCTAGGAATTTATATCAAGAATAGGTATTAAATTTTGCTGTAATTTTTTTTCCTCCATCTAGTAAGATGATTATGTTGAGTTTTTTTTCCTTATCAATGTGGTAAATTACATTGATCAATTTTTTTTGTTGCGAATCACCCACATATTCTGGGATAAACCAGTTCACTCTGGTATATAATTCTTTTAAAATGTGCTGCTAATCTGATTTACTAATATATTATTTAGTGTTTTGTCTTCACATTAGTAGCCAACAAATAAAATTAGTTGAGTAGCTTTCCCTCTTCTATTCTTTGAAATATTTGGGTATTATTTGTTCTTGAAGGTTTGGTAATGGTTGTTATAACTTTCAGATTTGTTGCCTTTTTTTTTTTTTTTTTTGTGATACACGGGCCTCTCACTGTTGTGGCCTCTCCAGTTGCGGAGCACAGGCTCTGGACATGCAGGCTCAGCGGCCGTGGCTCACGGGCCCAGCCGCTCTGCAGCATATGGGATCTTCCCGGACCGGGGCACAAACCCGTGTCCCCTGCATCAGCAGGCGGACTCTCAACCACTGCACCACCAGAGAAGCCCTGTTGCCTTTTTTTGAGGGGAGAATTTTGAATACTATTTTAATGTATTAAATAGTTCTTGGCTTATTTGGGTACTCTATGTCTTCTGAAATATATTTTGGTAAATAACATCTTTCTTAAAAATTTCTGTTTGATGTAGATCTTTCAGTTTATTGTTATAAAATTGTTCAACTTATTTTCTTATGTTCCCAAATCTCTATTGTATCTTTCATTAGTCATTCTTAATATTTTTCATTCTTACTTTTCTTTGATTTCCCCTTGAACAGTCTTGCTAAAGGTTTGTGTTTACTTTTTGAATTTATATTTTAGTTTCTTCAAAGAATCATGTTTTGGTTTTATTGACCTCTCTATTGTTTCTTTGCTTTCTGCTTCACTAATTTTGCTCTTATTATTTTTTTTCTGCTTTGTTTACATTCTCTCTGATGTTCTTTTTCTAACTTCTCACACTGAATAATGAACTTGCTCATTTCAACCTACTGGTTAGGTGTATTTTTTTTTTTTTTTTGGTAACTTTATTTTGATACAGTTTCAAACCAAAAAGTTGCAAGAATAGTACAAAGAATATTTTCATATTTGTTACCCAAATATATCAGTTATTTACATTTT
Source organism: Leucopleurus acutus (assembly GCF_964270905.1). Classification (NCBI taxonomy): domain Eukaryota; kingdom Metazoa; phylum Chordata; class Mammalia; order Artiodactyla; family Delphinidae; genus Leucopleurus; species Leucopleurus acutus. The sequence continues at coordinate 24,796,987 of NC_139159.1, read as the reverse complement.
GTCCTGTTTGTTATTTCATTTGCATTCTCTCTCTGTCCATATGTATATGTGTGTGCATGCTTACTAATTTTTGTTTGGCTTGATGTATCAGTTTCTGAAACAGATGGTATCAAAATCCCACTGTAGCTGTGGTTTTGTCAGGTTTTTTATTCCTGTAACTCTAATAGTTTTGCTGAGTTGTATATTATCAGATACATTGAATTTCTTCATCATTATGTCTTCTTTATGAATTTTGCCTTAAATCCAGTTTTGAATGATAATAATATTGTTTCATTACCTTTCTTTTGATGAATAGTTAACTATTATGTCTTTATCCCTTCATATTCAACTTTTCTTGTTGTTTTATTTTTAGGGTGTTTCTTGTAAGCAGCATGTAGCTGGACTTTGTGTTTTTAATCCAATTTGATAGTATCTTTCTTTTATAGGTGAGTTGAACCCAATTATATTTATTATGATCACATGTATTTGAATGTATTTCTTCCATCTTATGTTTTTTGCTCATCATCCTTTTCCTTTTATTATTTATTTCTCTCCAGTCATTTTTTGTATCGACTGAATTTTCTGTATCCCCTTTCATTCTGCTGGTTTAGAAACCATTGATTATAGTCTTCTTCTTTGCATATCCTTAATATTTCTTTTTTGAAAACTTCTTTATTTGTTTTTAAAATTACAAAGATACATACTTTCAACAAGGGTAACTTAAAAAAATTGTATAAAGGAAAAAAACTAAACACACCCTCCTGTGCTCATGTCCATCTCAACTGAGGATGGTTTTGCCCCCTTGGGGACATCTGACAATGTCTAGAGACATTTTTGGTTGTCACAGCTGGGCATGGGGGTGCTGCTGGTATCTAGTGGGTAGAGGCCAGGGATGCTGCTAAATGTCCCACAGGGTACTAAATGTCCCACAGTGTACAGGACAGCACCCACAGGAAAGAATTTTCTGGTCTAAAATGTCAATAGTAACATAGTTGAGAAGACCTGCTCTAAAGTGTCCAAAGATATTATTCACATTACTTTGCAATTCTTTTATTACTTAAAACATAATAGCAAAAACTTCTATAGCACTAACTTTGTTCCAGGCCCTCTTCTATCACATTTAATCCTCGCAACAGGCTTGTGAAATATGTACTATTATCTCTGCCTAATAGACAAGAAAACTGAGGCACAAAAAGGTTAAGTAACTTGGTAGTAACACAGCTAGTAAGTGGAGAGCTGCAAATTTAAACCAGGGAGACTGCCTCAGAAACCATGTTCTCAACACACCTAACACTTTATCTTGGAGCATGCAGGTCTATAGATAGAACTTCTTCCCCTGTATCATTAATATTTGTGTGTGTTTATACATATATGTACTGACACATATTATTTATATATATATACACACACCCATGTATATATGTGCATATACATGTGTATAATTTTACATAAATGAAAATGGCTATTGGTATATGCATACAAAGACATAAAGAGTGTTTTAGGGTCATTATTTCATAAAAATGGCATGATATTCCTTTAGTTAGCACTTTTTTTGGAATACGTGCTATATATCAGGTTCTGGGGATACAACAGTAGGTAAAACAAACCTGGGGATACAACAGTAGGTAAAACAAAGTCCCTGCCCATATGAAGTTTATATTCCAGTAGGATGAGACCGCTATTAAATATATACTACAATTTCAGACAGTGATTAAGCCTATGGATAAAAATAAAGCCCACTTCAGGTAGGTAAGATATCCTTTTATCTCTATATATTCTTCTTATGAATGCCTAACAGAAATTCCCCCAAGGGAACTGGTATGGTTCTAAATCATTTTCTTTAAAAGCTTGGATAATTTTCCAAGTGGTGTGGATCTACTGTGACTTATATCACCATTTTCCTATTGATGAACATTCACTTCCGTTTCCAGTTTTGGCAACTGTGCTAAGACGTTTCCTATTTCTGTGAGATAAATTCCCTGGAGTGTGTTTTCTGGGTCAAAGGGTATGTGTATTTTAAATCTTAATAGGTGTTGCCAAGCTGCTTTACAAAGTTGAAACAATTTATATTTCTACCATCAGTAATTATAATAGTCATCTTTTATTGACTGATTGCACTATGCCAAGCATTGTTTTGTGGCTCTAGATTTTTATCTCCCTTGGTATTCATGACTGTCATGTGATATATTATTATCCTCATTTCACAGATTAGTAATCTAAAGTGAAGTGCTGTTAAGATCACTCACGTGGTCAGAGCCTGCCATTCTACCCTGTTTATTATTATACTGCCTCTTGTGGCCATACATGAGAGTACCTTTCCCCTCCAGTGGTTTCCAGTAGTTGTTTATCTTTTAAAATGTATTCCAGTCTAATGGCTGTGAAAAGATATTTCCTGATTGCTTTACTTTGCATTTCCTTGACCACTGTTCAGTTTGAGCATCTTTTGTTATGTTCATTGGCCATGTATGATTGCTCTTCCTTGAATTGCCCATGCATATCCTTTGATCATTTTTCTTTTAGGTTGTTATTTTTATTTCATTTATATTTTGTTTGGTCAACTATGGAAACTCTTGGAGTAGAATGGATATTAATCCTTTATCTATAATCAATCCGCTTTGGAATCTTTTTTCAAAATCTGTCACATCTTGATTTTACTTAGGTATCTCATTGACATATCAGGGTTCTAAATTTTTCTAAGGTCTGTCTTTCATTTCTGTTTTCTTAGGGTTTTCATTTTTTTATCTGTCTTTAATAGATCTGGAATTTGATTTTAGCATATGATATGAGCTAAGGACCCAATTTTATTTTCTTCCAGTTGATTAGCTAGTTTCTGCCAACCAATTAAAGAATTCATCTTTGTCCTATTGAATTGAAATACCAAATATCACCTTCATGATAGGTTTAAAATTTATTTTTACTAGATCAGTTTTTGGATTTCCTATTCTATTCCATTCATCTATTTCTTATTCATATGTTAATACCAAGTTGATTTGATATAATAACTTTATAGAATGTTCTAATATATGATAATGTAAGTCCCATCCATATTTTTCCATAGTTTTTCTTAGCAGTTTTTTTTTTTTTTTTGCTTTATTCATCCATGTGAACCTTGTGATTATTATATACAATTTTTTTTTTTAATCTCTCGGGATTTTCATGGTTGTCATAATGGGACAAGGTTGTAAGTGACAGACTCCAGCAGATACTGTTAAAGAATATAGCCTCTTTAAAGGTCAAAATGTAGAAACTGAAAGAAATCATTATAAAAAGCAAGAGAGAACACAACATGGTTTTAGGCAGAAATGTGGCTTCTCATATTTCAAAGTTTCCCACAAGGATGTTGGCTGTGAATAATAGTGCCTACAGGAAGTGAGAAATCTGCCATTTATGAGAAGCCTGATTTGCCATTCTCAGGAGGATTTTATTACCCAGTTGGCCTCTTCCTTTTGATTCTGGGGATTCTGGCCCCTTCCCTACCCACAAGGTGCAAGTAACTGAGGCAAAACCTCCTTGATACATTATCAAGTGATTTCTGTGAAGTTGGGTGAAGTAAAATTCAACTTCCCTGCAGCATCTATTAACAAGTCCTGACTGAGGATCATTCCTGAAGGATTCTCTGAATTTGCATTATATGATATATATTAATTTTGAGAGAAATGACATTTTTATGACATCATCTTCCTATCTAAGAACTTTACGTCTTCTCTTTTAGATCGCATTTTATTGCCTTCTGTAACATTTTATATTTTGCTTCATTTAAGTCTTATTACTCCTTGCTTATTTTCATCTCTAATTATCTTATGGGTTTTCTTTTCTTTGTGAATAGAATATTTCCCTTTACCTCTATTCCTAGTACTTATTGTTAGTATAGAAGAAAAAGGTCTTGAATTCTGTATATTCATCTTATTCAATCACATCGCCAAATTCTTCTATTTATTTTAGAAGTTGTTTTTTTTTTTTTGCCTTTGACTTCCTAGGTATGCAATCACATCCCATTGACAAGTAGCTTACTTTTTATTTTTCAATAATTATATTAGTTATTTCATTTTCTTGTATTATATTATCTATAATCTTCAATATAATGTTTTGTAATAATAGTGATAATAGGCATGTGCTTACCTTTAAAATTTTTAACGTGTATAATTAAATACCAATTCTTCTCTCAAAATCTAAAGTTACTTGGTATTGTATCCTCTTGAATAAGACAAAGAGTTTGACATGGCTTTATGCGGTTGAATATCTTCCATCCCATCATCTTTGTTCACACAGGATTATTTTTAAGTCACTTGCTATTTAAATTTACCAATATATTTTTTGTTTCTTTTTTCCTTAAGACTCACTTTTATTTTGGCTAAAGTCCATTCTTTAGCAGTTCATTCATTAAGAGTCTTTGTTGGTAAACTCTTTCAGTCTTTTGTTTGTCAGAAACTGCCCTAATTTTCCCTCACTTGAGCTGGATTATCTGTTAGATTCTCTCAACCCTGAATATACTATTCATTGGCTTCTTTTGTCTATTGTTCAGGAAACTTGTGCTGTAGATCTTATTCTTGTTGCTTTTTGGGTAATTTTTCTTTCTTTTTTTTGTGTGTGTAGCTTTTAAGATTTTATCTATGATATTTTCCAGTTTCAGTGCAATGTTGCTAGGTGTGGATTTGTTTTAATTACACAGCTTGACCCTTGAGATAGATTTTAAAATCTGACTTATCTCTTACTCTTGGAAAATTATTATTTTCTTTCTGAATATTACTTACTTTTCTTCTCTTCTGAAACTCTTACTAGACATACTTTAGAGATTTGTAATTTCTATCTTTATGTCTATTTGTGCTGCCTTCTAGATGACTGCTTCAATTCATCTTCCAGTCAATTAAACCTTTTTATTGAAGATTATAGAAATTTAGTGTGCTTGAATTTCTTATTTCAGAAACTGTATTCTTAGGTTTTTATATTTCTAATTGGAGCTTCATAGCTTTTCCTGTTTCATTTCTGCCTGTTTCGGTTTTACAATTTTCTGTTCCATTTTTATGAATATTATTCTTTATCTCCTTGTACATTCTAAATAACTTTTATAAATGTCTTTTTCAAGTTTATTTAGTTTCATCTGCCCAGAATAAGTTAACCTTTGATTTGTTTTGAAATTTCGGCGTACAGCTTCTGCATGTTCGTGTTGAGTAGGAGTTTCTTTCTGTGTCTCTCTTACTGTTTTCACTCACCTCTCCCTGCTAGCAGTCTCACATTTTCTTCCACAGGCCCACCTACCCATGACCTCTATTCCAAACCCAAGTTTGAGATTGACACTTTGTGCTTCTGTTCTATGAAGATTTTCAGATTATTACAGATCCATTTACTGAGCTGGAAGGCTTTGGCTTTGTTCACTGTCAAGAGGTTATATCTGTGCTTTTCTGCCTCCCTGTATATCGGTTTTTGTAAGCAACAGCCTACATCAACATTCAACAGTAACTTCTTAAACCTCCTTTCCTGGAGTGCACGTCCCACACAAGCTCCTGCTTTCAATCAGTGAGCCGGATGTAGGTGCCCCATCACCATGTGACACTGTTATTTCCTGTTAACCCAAAAGCTCTTCCTCTTCTGGAGCCCTGAAAGCCTGTGGCTCAGCCTGCCTACTGTCACTTTGCCTTTCTGTTTCATTTTTGGATCCTCAGACTTATTTATTTTTTTACTTTTAGGTGAGGGTATATCTTTTTAAATTTCTCTTTCAGATTAATGCTCTTGTTGCTGTGTTTTTGGAGCAAGGACTACGAGGTTATAGAGTTGGCCCAAAGCTTGAATTTCCAATGATTTCTTATTTTTCTTTTAATACTTGTTCTCTGTAATAATGCACTCCACTGGTCTCTAACAAATCTAAATTCCTTAGTGCTGAGATAGAAATTGTGTTGAATCTATTATTTCTTAGAATAATTGTGATCTTTCCCTACAACTTAGGGATCCTCCAGTTATGCTGAAATACTTACTCAGCAGGAATTGGTCTGTAAAGCCAGCACTTCTTTAAAGCGATTTTAGGAAGAAGGGAAAATCAGAAGCCAATACCTTTGCTCCTCTTCTTGTTTTCTACATTTGTTAATTTTGCAAGAAAGTACAATATAAAGGAAGCATACAGGGTATAGAATACTGGAGGAACCATCTCCAGATTTCTGAATCTTTCTCTTTTGTTGATATGGTGCTTGTCTAACTTTTTTTTTTTTTTTTTCGTTTCTTTGTTTTCGAAAGCCCTGCTGTCTCTAAATATGTAGTGAGGTCTTTCAGGTGAAAAGAAATGTTATATGTCTCAGGAATCTTTTAATTGTAAGTGACAGAAACTTGACAGAAACCAACTAGCTTACTCAAAACAATTTTTCTTTTTCTCACATAATGGGGAGTGCTGCACTGATCTGGTCTCAAGGTATGACTGAATTCCAGGACTCATGCTGTTGAAAGAGGCCATCTCTTTCCTTGACTTCTCTTTCTGGGAGTTAGACTCACTGTTTTTCATTTGAGGAAACTTTTCCACATTGGTTCAGGAATGGCTGAGAGGCATGGAGGATAGCTGCAGGCAACCTCAGGTTTAATTCAGCAAGACTTAAAAAAAACTCTGGAAAAATATTGCTCCTCCCTGCCCCCAGGTTTTGAATGTAAAATCCCAGGAAAGGACCTTGATTGGCCTAATGTAGGTCACATGCCTATTTTTTCATAGATCATCCTGACTAGGGTCTTAGATCCTCTGCCCATGCATTTAGGTGGATGCTGGGGTTCTATGATTGCATTCCCACTAGAAGTTGTATCATTAGAGGGTAATCATTCTCTGACCAGGAGAAGAGAGGAAGAAATTTCACCAGACAAAAACAGATGTCCATTTCATGTATATAATCTGTATTTTAACTTTTTATTTTTACAGACGGAAAGAATTTACTTTCAGGTTTTCTTACCTAAGGGGAGCAAAGAGAAGAGTAAGCCAATGTTCTTTTGCCAGCAGTGGAGCATTGGAAGGGTCATAGACTTTGCAGCTTCTTTAGCCAGTCTTAAAAATGACAATAACAAATTAACACCTAAGGTAACAACAGGTTATAACTTCTTCCCTAAAAGTTTTAGAATACTCTATAAAGCACGTTTATTACATTATGATGTGTCTCTCTCTTAACAGAAATTGAGATTATGTCACAGTACCTCAGGAGAAGCCTTACCCTTGGATCATATTTTGGAAACCTGGATTGCTAAGGAGGATTGTCCTTTATACAATGGTGGAAGTATTATCTTGGAATATCTGAATGATGAAGAACAGTTTTTAAACAATGTTGATTCTTACTTGGAATAGTCATTCAGGGAGTCAAGCTAGAAATCACGAGGAAAATTCATTGTTAATCAAATTCTTTTACTACAAATACTATGTATTTTTTAAACTTGCTTTTTATTTCATATTATGTCATAATTTACATTATCAGTCTTCTATTAAATTGGATTTGAATTTTTGTGTTTTCAGGTTTAACTGTGAACTGACATTTAGCAAATTCTCTTATCTAATTAACTTTTATTAGGTTATGCTATAATAACAACAACAAAGATATATTTCTCATTTGGTTAATGTCGGCTTTGATTGGCTGTGACTCTGCTCCATGTTGTCTTTACTCCAGAATCTAATATGAAGGAATGACCCCTTTTGGGGACATTGCCATTCTTATGGCAGAAGAAAGAGATGGCTCTTAGAAGATAACATGTATCATTTTTGCTTTACGCAAGACACATGACCAAGCCTACCATCATGGAGCCTTAGTATCCACCTACATCATGATGTATAAATTGATGTGTATACATGAATCATAGAAATTTAGAGGTCATCTCACTCACTCTTCAAAGTTTGTGGATGAGGAGTCTCAGGCCTAGGAAGGGAAAATTATTTTCTTGTTGTCACCTAAGTGCTTTGGGGCATATCTCTGATTAAAAAACTCCCTCCAGTAGGATTCACCATTTTATCTGTATCATATAGTACAGATAAGAAGAAAGATGGGATAGCTAAACTACATTACAAGTCCTTTATATATATGCCAAAGCAAAACACATGCCAAAAGTAACTACATTTTACCAACACATTAAAATTAATGCTCCTGACTGATGTATTCTATCTATACTCAGCAAAGTACTACTATAGAGAAGAAATAGAAGTTATTTCTGTTTGTTATTTGTCCCTTTCCTACTTTGCGATAGACAGGGATAGTGGCTTTAGGTTTAATTAAAGGAATAAACTCAGTGTTTATTTCATCTCTAATTCTTTCTTCATATTATTTTCATGCAGTGAATGGAGATAACTTCTGACTTCTATCAGCTGCTTATACATTCATTTATTAACCTAGTTATTCAAGTACCTACTAAATGTAAGGATTTGATTCTAACTGCCGTGGTGGATACAATGAAGAGATGTATACGTACTTAAAACTATAATACAAAGCAGCATGGCAAGTGCCAAAGAATATATAGTAAGTATAGCTATGTTCTAATAGCTCTTTTATCAGAAACCATAAGACCAGAAGTAGAAATAATATTTAAATATATTCCCAGATACCAGAAAGTTTTAATACAAATACCTTAGCATCTGCATAATTACTTACACAGGGTAGATGACCAACACATGTCTCATGAATTGAACTGAAGCTAAATATACCGGAAAAAATACCAATGCAGGTTGAAAAGAAGGGAAGTAAGGTGAGCAGAGATTGAGCTACACTTGAGACTAAAGAAGAGGTCCTGTCAATGATTAGAAAAGAGACAAAGCAGCATGGAGGGAAGAACTTATGTCATCTGGTCCCAGATAGTGGAGCAAACTAGTCTGTAAGAGACACAGGTGCCAGCATTCTTGGAGGCTCTATGGACGGGAGATCCGGCCTGAGAAGTCTCCTAAAGAGAACAAGATTGTGGGCACAAGAGGAAGTCCCCCTAGTGTCTCGTTTCCAAATTACTCTGAAATCAGACATCTTTCTCAGGCTTTCTTTTAGGGCTTTCAGTTGAGTCCGCTTAATATAATTCTAGGGTTGGCTGTCCCCACCCCTCCTTAGAATCTTTCTACCTGCTCACAGGCGACTAGAATTACAAGCAGAAAACCCACAAGTAGAAAAATGTTTTAAATTCAGATAAATATCTAACTACAGTATGATACAAATGAGCTTAAGCTTCATATAATCAGCCAGTAAATACACATGAATAATAAATTACTAGATTTTTCCCAGATTTGTCAGATTTTATTCCAGGCAGTTTTCAGATAAGAAGCCTTGGAGAACCTGAAGAAGGGTAAAGGCTACAGATGGAAGGATCTGAGGAAAGTAAAATTTACATTCCTCACCTCTTTGACCTGGGCGACAAAAATTGTGAATTAAGATATTTGGTCACATAACTGTAAAGATAGCTTTGGTTTCATAAAGTTCTTGTCTTATGTTTGTTTTTTGTCTTTTTAAACCAGGGAAGTTCTCTGGGAACTTAACTGAAATATCACAGAAGCATTAGTTCCAGTCCCTATTTTCAACATTGGTATAGTATATTTTGTTTTTCTCAGTGTGGTACATGGAAATAAAATTGATGGACTATAAAGTCTATTGTATTTGAAAGATTAACCGACATAAGTCAAAATTTCAAAAACTTGTAAAAATATCCAATAAAAATTGCTTTGACAATTTTTGAGGAGCAAACATTTTATCATCTAAAATACTTAATGTGTAACTGTCATTGTTGCATCTGACACAGATTGTGTCATGATTACAGGAAGGATCTGCTGAAATAATTATATGATCAGAGACTACTAGATCTGTAGGCTCAGTCGTAGATAACTGTAGTGGGGTTTTTTTGTTGTTCTTTTTTTTTTTTTTTTTCCTGCTTAGCATCAGAATCCCCTCCTCTTGTTTGGGAAACAGAAAGCATTTGTGAATCTGTGGGTTGAAGTTCAAAAAGCCTGACTCTTTTCCTTATTCCTTCCTTATTCCAAGACAGGCATATGACCTAAGTTGGGTCAATTGAATATCCTTGCCATAGCTGTGAGTAAGGAGTCGTGTTACTAGGAAGAAATAAAAGATTAGAATTAGTCAGTGGGCTTCGATTGCCCCATTGTGTCAGGGTCCAGTGTCCAGCAGCAGTGGTCCCTTAACCAGGCTGTACCTTTGGCCGTGGATCTGACTATGTGCTCTCCCTAGGTTGCCAAGCTATCTGGTAACCATCCAGGAATTTTTTTTTCTACCTAAGGACACCACAAACCGTTTCAGTTTTTGCCTAACTGATACCATCACTGTTTAGAGTCATGGGAAAACCCTAACTAGCCTAAGGATGCTGCAAGGCCAATGTATGGGCTCTGCAGTTTCCTAAGTAATGATAAAGAGCCACGAAGGCTAAGCTCCAGGAGGGAAGAGTCACCTAGCTTGATGACTGTGGTATACTCAGCTCCTAGCTCAGGGCCCTAGAACACAGATTCAGTAAATTTTTATTTGATCCTGACCTGAACGAATAAAATAGTAACACCCACCTCTAGGCCTCCTCAACATCTATTTAAAATTTTTGGATCCTGTCTGCTTTTAGTGTAGATTTTCCTTAGGAAGGAACAGAACTCAAAAAAAGATGACACTAAGGTTTTAAAATCAAATAAGTAGGAGGCTGTTTTTCCAGTGGCAGAAATGAAGTCAGGAGTAAAGATTAGGTTTCTGCTGTGATAAACTGAACCTGTTAAATGCTATGACTTTGACATTTCGTAACTGTAGGTTAAACCGTTATGTCACTCATTAGATAGCTCTGTATTTGTTTGAAAAGTACAAGAGTCCCTCCTACTGGACTTTGATCTAGCAGAAACAACTGTTACCTAACAACCTCAGACCATCACTGGGACACCTGTATGAAGAACGTTCTTTAGTTTATTTAAATGGTTTTGCATATGTAATTTATTTAAGCCTTCAAAATGATTAGAAAACTTTTTATGGTCCTGCTTTTGTCGTCTGTGACTGTTGGGGAGGCAAGGAAATCGTTTCTCAGTTTTCTGAACATAGAAAAGACTGAAATACTATTTTTCACAAAGACTGAAGAAACTGTCGTTGTAAGGTCAAGTTACAGAGGTCAACAGCCAAACTCCAGCTACCTCTTTGTGCAACTAGAAGATCCTAAAATGCTCCAAGTGGTGAATGTGACTAAGACCTTATCAGATGTTACCAACTTTACCATAAACCTGGTGACAGATGAAGACGGGGAGACAAATCTGACCATTCAATTGTGGGATTCTGAAGGTAGGCAAGAAAGACTCATTGAAGAAATAAAGAATGTCAAAGTCAGAGTGCTCAAACAAAGACAAGACAGTCTTTTCCAGACATCAAACCTTATTGATAGAAATATCCTTATGCTTTTTCCGCCAATGATACTGTTAAATAAATGTGCGTTTGGTTGTAAGATTGAATTACAGGTGTTTCATACAATATGGAAGAGACCTTTGCCAATAATTCTTGGGGCAGTTTTACAGTTTTTTCTTATGGCATTTTGTGGATTCCTTTTGACGCAGATTTTGGCATTTCCTGAAGCACAGGCTTTTGGATTTGTAATGACCTGTACCTGCCCAGGAGGGGGTGGGGGCTATCTGTTCGCTCTGCTTCTAGAAGGAGATGTCACTTTGGCCATTTTGATGACTTGCACATCAACGTTATTGGCCCTGATAATGATGCCTGCCAATTCGTACGTATACAGTAGGATGTTAGGGTTATCAGGTACTTTGCATATTCCTGTTTCTAAAATTATGTCAACACTCCTTCTCGTACTTATACCTATATCAGTGGGAATAATCATCAAGCATAGACTACCTGAAAAAGCAAACTTCCTGGAGAGGATCATTAGGCCTCTGAGTTTTATTTTAATGTTTGTAGGGATTTATTTGACTTTCAGAATGGGATTAATGTTTCTAAAAACAGTGAACCTAGAGGTGCTTCTATTGGGTGTCTTAGTTCCTGCTTTGGGTTTGTCGTTTGGGTACTTTTTTGCTAAAATGTCTATGCTGCCTCTTCCTGTTTGTAAAACTGTTGCTATCGAAGGTGGGGTACTGAATAGTTTCTTAGCCCTTGCTATTATTCAGCTTTCTTTTTCACGGTCCAATGCAGACTTGGCTTCTGTGGCTCCTTTCACAGTGGCCATGTGTTCTGGATGTGAAATTTTACTGATCCTTCTGTTCTACAAGGCTAAGAAAAGATGTATCCTTATCATAGAAGAGAAAAGAAAGAAAAATCCCCCGGTCTAACAGTTAAAGCTTTACTGAATTTTCCTACTCTGAATGAGGTACTGTGGGAGATTCAAAGAATATCTGAAATGATGCCTGCTCTCAACTCACTTACGATCTGATTGAAAACTTGACATTAGGGGAGAAATATATACATACATATAATCATATGTGCTAAACACCCAATGAATAGTACAGACAGTTAAATGTACAGGAATTCGGAGGAAGGAGACTACTTTTCAACTGTGTTGGCTTGGAAATGTTCTATAGAGTTGGATTTGAATATAATACTTTATTATGGTCTCTTGAACAGGAAAGAACAATAAAAAAAAAAAAGTCCTCCTATAGTGATTATGATGTATCCCAAGTATTTATGGAAGGGCTGCCCTTCCATAATAGGCATTTGGTAAATGCTCACACAGTGAATGAATATGTAAATTCATATTTGGAATCAATGTCTTAAACTAGATATAGCATTTCTGCTCTCATAATTGTACTTCCTCCTGTCGTCCACGTCTCCCACTAAAGACGTTACCATTTACCCTGAAGCACAGGGTCATCTCTTCCCCGTCTTCTCCTTTCTTCCCTCTTCTTTTTACAGGCAATTTCCTGTAATATCTTTTTATCAGTCTCCTCTCTATTCCCAGTACTACCACTTTTGTTCTGCCCTAGATTGCTGCTTCCCTAAACCTTTCTTACCTGGCTTTTGGCCTCTCTGTCCACTCTCCAAGCACTGGCAGATTAATCTTCCTAAAATCTAACTTTGATCATATGCTTCCCCTGCTATAAAACTTTTGGTCTCTTGAATAAAGTCTGTATTCCTTAGTGAGGCATTTTGTACACTCTGCTCACTGACTTCACCCTAGCGTTCCAGTTTTATCTCCCCTCCCACTTCTTTACACGTAGTCTTTGCTCCAATCAACAGATAACTTGATAACTCATGACTCTGCCTTTGTTCACACTGCCCCTGAAACCTGAGGGGACCACGTCATCTCTGTCTATATTTTGATCACTCTCACAGACCTGGCTCAAATACCACCCTTGCCATGAAGCTTTGACTAATCCCCCTTAGCTACCGGGAACTAAAATTTCCTCTAAATTCTCATCACAATTTTTTATGCTCATAGTACTTAGCCAACCTGGCTTGCATTACAGCTATTTGTGTTCCTATCGTATCCTCCCTATTTTGCTATAAATCCTTGAACATGCAAATTATAAACATAATATAATATGTAAACAATATAACAATATTAACAGTACAATATAATAGTATGAACAGTATAATATAATAATATAAACAATAGAATACGATAACAATATTCATTTTGATACTCTCCATAATATGTAGCATATTTCCTGTGTGCTTATTCAAATAAGTGTTGAAGCACAGACTAGGGCCCAAATGAATAGTATGTTCGTTTTTATACCACTGTTGAGTTTTCAAAAGCAATTTTTAGTATCTAGTTCCAGTTTGCACTTCTCTGCAAAGAAAGTGAGGGCATCAAGAAAGAGAAATATCACTCTAAATAATTCTGCTTCCCACATTTCCCAGGCCTTTAGTTATAGGCAAATTACTTAGCCATCCTGTAGTACTATTTCCTTACATAAGAAATGGAGATAATAGTGTAAACTCCATCAAATTGTCATAGGAATTAAATGAGATCATATTGACAATGTACTTAGAACAGAGTACATGCTCAGCAAGTGTTAGCTGCTATAATTATTTTACCAGACTTTAAACTTTTGACAGTGATATATCTACTGTTGGTTTGAAATACTAATCTGATAACTCTGCATAAAGCCTAAAACTTCGAGCATTTTCCTATTAGTGTTATTCACCATCTTACTCATAGTATTAGGGAATTTTTGTTCAGTTTGCCAGCTGATAAGACAACCAAAGTTCTTTTTTTCTTATTTCACCAAATCCAGTATGTTAATACCAAGATTCATCAAAGCGCTGGTTTGGCATGATGATGGATGGTTATTATTCATTTTATAAAATGTTAATTGCCTACATGAAATACTTTACTACTGACTCCTTTAAATGGAAATCTCCACTTAGGGGCTTAAAATATAATTAAGCTTGCATAAATTTGACTTATGTACATTTTCATGAACATATTTTACTGACTGGGAGACAAGAAACTGCCTTTCTAGTTGCTCTTTATCCTTAACTTTGTGGTCTCGAACAAGACACTTCTCTGCAGTTCAGTTTTCAAATCTGTAAAATGAAGAGATTCAACTGAGGTTTAAGATCTTGCTTAACTCCTAAGCCTGTAATTCTGGCATAAAACTCTGGGACATTAACACCACGGGCAGGGCAATGGGTTCAGGTTGACAAGAATAACCGCTCACAGTTGCTGTTTTCTACTTAAAGCAACAACCAAAATATAAGTTTCTTGAGGGCAGGGACCACATATTATTCTTTGAATTCCCTACAGTTTTTAACCAATACTTTTAATTGAGTTGGTGCTCATAAAACATTAAATTAATTAATCATTAATATCTATGGAAGTCAATATCATATACTCTAGGGCCAGATTATGCCGGGGTCTGCAATTTCAGCTCTGTCACCAACTGGGTGACATTGGTCAAGTTACTTAATCTCTCTATGCCTAAATTCATGTGGAAAGTGGGGATAACGATAGTACCTACCTCATGATATTGTTGTGAAGATTAAATGAGTTAGTATTAATAAGGTCCTCAGAATAATGCCTAACACATAGTAAACTCTATAATTATTATGGTTACTCTCTGTATGTTTGATCTTGCACCTTAAAAGCAGATGAATGTGTACAAATGGAATATATTTTATTTATCTTATAGATGTATCATGGAAGATTGAGATTTTTATGTAGGAAAATTTGTCTAATTTGGATGGGGATGAAGTTATTCAAGCTATTTATTTATTGTTTAAGAATGAGAGGCATAAAGCAGGCTAACTAATTGCTTGAGTTCATACCAACCATTTGTCCAACAATAATCAGTATCAAGGCTGCAAAGAACAAAAGGCTTTATTTGAAGTCTTAAGAATTGCAATTCAGGAGACACAGATTTGGGACTTCCCTTGTAGTCCAGTGGTTAAGACTCCACACTGAAGGGGGCCTGGGTTCAATCCCTGGTCAGGAAATAAGATCCCACATGCCGTGCAACATGGCCCAAAAAAAAAAAAAAAAAAAAAATCTATTTTAAAATTAAAGAAAAAGAGAGAGAGACAGGAGACACAGATTCGGGTAAAACTGAAAGAGTATTGCAGGGGAGAGAAAGGAGCTTATGCAGGCAAAAGCCACAAGATTGTTCAAGAATTATGACTGACCCTGATTCAAGAAAGGAAATATTTGTCCTTAAGGCTCTCATGAGTTATTTTAGGGTAAGGGTCCAATAAATATCTTGAGTTTCTGGAACATTGGGTAGATGTTCTGGATGCATGTGTTAAGGTAATAAGTGGTCAAAAGTTTCATTTTGTCTGAGACATGCATAAGTCACACTTCCTCGATGGCCTCCTGGCTGGCTCCATTTTAGAGAGCTCTCTTAGCAATACCAACTCCATTTTGATTTTCCTTTCACACATTTTACACAGCCATGATTGGTTAGACAAAAGATCCAGAGGTAGAGGGATAAGCCATTTTTTAAAAAATAAACTTTCATTCCAACCTTTAATAGAGATGATTCTACGATACATTTTTTTCCAGAACTAAAAACTCTGTCTGTAATTCCAACCTATGTTATGTCAAAACGTGAAATCTTGTTAGGTATCCTGAAGATTCCACCCATAAGGAACCTGCATTTTGTGTTTATAAATTTTTGTCGTTTTTAATCAAAGTCCACTGAATAATTAACTACTAATTAAGAAGGTCTTGGTAGGTGGAATCTGTATGTGTTTTTTTTGTTTTTGTTTTTAGTGAAAGGAGTTGCTATTTAAAAGAAGTCAGCTCCAGAGACTAAATAAAGTTAGCAAGATACCCAAGATTGCAGGGGAAGAAATCACCATGAAGGGCGCTCTTTATTATGCAAATACAAGGCACCTATCACTCATGTAGGTGATGACCAGAGCACTCTGTGGCTTGACAAAGGCCATCCTTCCCAGAACCCCTCCACGAATAGTCAGGTGTCTGGGGAGGTGTCAGGGGCATTGGATCTGGCCTGTCTTCCATTTTGAGGTTTAGCATAATTGGAACCTCTGTCATGGATGTAAGTCCGCTGGTAGGAAAGGATATCAAAGGCCCCCAAGAGGGAACTCCCCATTAGGGAAGTCTGGAACAGTGATCTGATCACCACGCCGGGGAGCAGATTTTGTCCTGGTATAGTGTGTGGCTAAGGCTGGAACCTGACCCCTCTGTAACCCCAAACCACCTTGGCACAGCAGACAGTCTTCGGGGTTGGGAACACCAGCTGCAGATGTGACTATAGCTTTAACAATTGCCCTTTTGGGAAGCCAAGATCAATGCACTAGGTACCAAGGTCTCTGCAGCCATCTGAATCACTCACAGCACTGGACAAAAATCTTTTGGATTGTGTGGGACCAGTTTGCAACACTGCCAAAACCAGATCGGAGCACTAGACCTCCCTGTGTACTAGAGGATTCTTCATTTTACTTTCAGTCAGGCATTTGAAAGCAGAACAACCTCCTTGGACTGAAAAATCCCTGAGTTACTTGAGGACAATTGTAAAGTAGCAGCTGAGGCTCCTAGAAAAAGATTGTACTTCTTGCTCACTAGAGGTAGGAAGCTTGAAATGGTTTTAATTTGAAGGAATGAGATATTCTATCTACTCTTCGATTACACCGATTTTAGCAGCTTTGTTTATTTAAACGAGACTTAAAGAGGACTCAAATGACATTTCTGCAAATGCCTGGAAAATTTTATTTGGTTAAAAACCAACACTTGTCACCACAGAGTTGGCAAGATTTTTATTTTAAGATGATTGACAATGAAGAACCAAAAAGCTAATTTCTAAAGTTTTTTTTTTAATTTTTTTTAATCAAGAAGACAAAAGCATCATTTGCTAGACAAATTGAGGTGTTCAAATCAGATACTTAGAAGGAGACAAAGTTCTGGCTTTTTGTCAGGTTTGGTCCCAGACTTCATGTCATTCATTTTTGAGAACTCTCATTTGCAACACATTGGTGACAATATCCTGTCTTTTTTTTTTTTTTTTTGGTACGCGGGCCTCTCACTGTTGCGGCCTCTTCAGTTGCGGAGCACAGGCTCCGGACGCGCAGGCTCAGCGGCCATGGCTCACGGGCCCAGCCGCTCCGCGGCATGTGGGATCTTCCCAGACCGGGGCACGCACCCGCGTCCCCTGCATCGGCAGGCGGACTCTCAACCACTGCGCCACCAGGGAAGCCCGAAGCGGAACTGTTTTAAGGACCATAGACTAGTCCTTGTATTTCACGTGATGCAAGCTTATCATACTATGTATTCCCTGAATATGGACTTTGGAATCAGTGTGTTCTACTCCTTGCTCTTGCTGTGTGACTTGAGGATAAATAACTTCCCCTGAGCCTCAGTTTCCTCGTCCATATGATGAAGCTGATCATATCTTCTCATGGAACTGTTGCAACCTTTAAGTAAAATAATGCATATGAAAACAAAAGTGCCTGAAGCATGGTAAGTCCTCACTACATGGTTACCAAATGAATTATTGAGAATAGGGGCAGTTGGTTCTGGCCAATAAATGTCTGTCTGTCTACCTATCATAGGTTTACTATAGTGTATATTGTTGAGGAGGAAGAAAACTTCCTCTAGGAAACCTAAGTTCTTCTGGCTAGTCTAAGAATTAAATTGACATGAGACAGATTTAACAGGAGAAAATCAAATTTAATTTTATACATATGAGAATCCCCCACACATAAAGGGGCCAGAGACCCCACGTGCATGACAGGGTCAGAGGC
Organism: Leucopleurus acutus; assembly: GCF_964270905.1. Taxonomy (NCBI): domain Eukaryota; kingdom Metazoa; phylum Chordata; class Mammalia; order Artiodactyla; family Delphinidae; genus Leucopleurus; species Leucopleurus acutus. The sequence goes on along the minus strand of NC_139159.1, from coordinate 24,778,904 downwards.
AGAAAAGTAAAATGAGGACTACATGCCATCCTGAGCTAAGGAAATGAGATGGGGGCCTGGGGCTTCCAAGGACAGGAGGATGATAAGAAGAAAAGCAGATGTTTGGTAATTAGATATTTGCCCTACCATATAGATGGGGCCCTTTAGATAAAGCATATTTCCAGTAATAACTCTTTTCTGAGAAAAATTTCCAGTTTAAATTCTTCTAGGTAGTTAAGGGAGGGAGAGTATTTTCTCTTGCACTCACCAGGTCTCAGTTGCCTTTAGCTCAAAATAATCCTCATGCAAAAATGGAACATTTGGGGGACGCTCCGTTATGAACCCCTACAATATGTATATAGTGTAGGTTTACCCAGCATAGTTTTAACAAATAAAAGTTGCAAAGCTAGAGTCGTATCTCCAGTTTGTGTTTTGCCAAAAGGGTAGTATGGAATAAAAGACTGGGACAAAGAAAGGGAAACAGGAAAATTGGAAGGAATGGAAGACATAAGGGATGGGCAAAATAGAGGAAAGGAATTTTTTTTTAATTACAGAAGAATGTACAGGCAGGAGAAAGAAAGTCAGAAGAACCACAGACAAAAAAGAAGAGGTCAGATCTGGAAGGACCAGGCAGAGGGGGACGGGTCAGGAAGCGATCACCAGCGCAGCTTGGGTCTGGGGGTGGGGCAGGGAGTTGGGGGTTGGAGGGCTATGTTCCTTTGTGGGGCGGGGCCAGAAGAAGCCGAACCCCGTGGGCGGGGCTGCAGGGGCGGGACTTCCTGTCGGAGGCTTTACCAGCCTGACCCTCCTCTCTCTCCGGAAGAGGCCAGTGTTGGATGTGGCTGGTATCCTAGCGAGCCTCAAGCCCTTCACCCCGAGGTGAGACCTTCCTTCCTGCGATCCCGCACCAGCCCTTGGGCGGGGTCGTCGGGCGCTGCGGGCGCGGGCGGCTCTCCGGAGTGGTTTGGAGTGGGTGGGCTCGGTCAGCGGTGCGGGGTGGCGCCCAGCGACAGAGGCCGCAGTTGGGGCGCCTTCACCCCTGCTGTTTTGTCTTGAGCCACGGCCGAGTGACACCAGGAACGGTCCCTGCGTGTGTAGCGGTTTCGCCCCCGGGATCTCGCTGAACCTTTGCGGCAGCTTGTGTAGAATAATTCCCTCTTTTTCACTTTACCGATTCCAAAGAAGCTCAGAGAGACCTGGCATACGTCCAGGGGCGTGTAGTCCCGGTGTAAGCCCCTGATCCCGTGCTGTCCGCAGTCCCGCTGCTGGGGACAGGTGGCAGGAAGGTGGCATGGCTCCCACCGCAGGGAAGGTAGGAACCAGGACAGAAAAAGTTGAAAATGTTTCATGTGTTTGTCTTTGAGAAAGTGAAGGTGAACAAAATGTGTTCCTTTTTGAGATATACTCAAAACTGGTTGGAAAGATAAGGCATGCACGCAAATGACCGAAATGTAAGGAAAACATTCCTGAGTGCCCTAAGAGTGATGTACAAAGTTTTATGGGGTCTTCCAGGCTTGGGTGTCCTCTGAGCTTCTCATAGCATGTTCCCTCCTAAGGAATGTCATTCAGACTCAGGACTCAGTTGTTGCCTACTCAGGTGACTTGCATATTTAAATCTGCAGGCCATACCTCTCCTCTGAGGTCAGGATGCATACAGTCCGCTGCCTAATTGACATCTTCTTTTGGTTTCACAAAGGTTCCTCATCCTCTACTCATTAAACTTTTGTTCTCCCGACCTCCTACCCAGATCCCAAATTTGACTCTTCTATTGCTCCGTGTTTCAGTAAATGTCACCATTATCCATTCAGTTGCCAAAGTGAGATATCTGGGCATCATTAAACTCTTCCTCTCCCTCATACTCCATATCCAGTCTATTGCTAAGTGCCCTCAGCTTTACCTCCCAAAGCAAATATCCCCACTGTCTACTCTTCCCTCCACCCTCTAATCCATTCTGTTCAGCAGCCACAATGTAGTGATTCCTCATGGCTCTCAAATCAAAATCTTACCTCTAAGGCCTCGCTGGGGATGAGCCCTACTATCCCCTGGCCTCACCCCTCCCCCATTTCTCTTGATCTGTGAGCTGTCACACTTAGGCCTTTCAGTTGCTCTTCACATACCAGGAGTCCTGCAGTTGAGTTAGTTAATACCTATTCTCTTGTCCGTCAAATCTTGGTTGAACCATGTTCTTAGGGAAACCGTATCTGGTACCTAAGACCAGGTCAGAGTTCCCCTGTTACATGCTTCTCATTGCACTTCTGCGTAGCCTTTATTGCATTTGTGATGTTGCATGTGGTCTGTGATTTTTTTTTTGATTAATACCTGACTACCCACTAGAGAGTAAGTGTGAACTCTGCCTGTTTTTCCTCACTGTGATGCATTGCACAGCATATAATAGATATTCAGCACATAGCTCTTGAATGGTTAAACAGATTATGATTTCTGGGTGGAGAATCCCTAGAAGAAAGGGTAGCTTTTGAAGTGAGCCTGGAAAAATTGGTAGGAGATATCAGTGCTGTTAGTACAGGGAGATATGAATGGCTTAAGCAAAGTTTCTGGCTAGAAAGCAGATTCATAGAACATCTAGTTCTGTTTAAGCCTAGAAGAAAGAAATGGGAGTAAGTAAGAATGAAAAAAAAAAGTTTGGAAACAATTCTTGAAGTGCTCTAAGCAGTTACTCCTATAACTCAAAAAGTGGCTTCCTTTTAAAATTATTTAAATGCTCATATCAAGAAGAAGAAGCAACTAGCAGAAACAGCTCAAAGTATCTGTCCTTTGTCCTCCCTTCCCTTCCTCTCCCTCTCTTCCCCTCCCCATTCCTATACTGTGAGCACCATGATTGGGATTTCCGACCAGTCTTCAAGGTGAAACTCTGTGTAAGTTATTCTCAAATATAAAGATGACAAAATTAGGGCTTCCCTGGTGGCGCAGTGGTTGAGAGTCTGCCTGCCAATGCAGGGGACACGGGTTCGTGCCCCGGTCCGGGAAGATCCCACATCCCACATGCCGTGGAGCGGCTGGGCCCGTGAGCCATGGCCACTGAGCCTGTGCATCTGGAGCCTGTGCTCCGCAACGGAAGAGGCCACAACAGTGAGAGGCCCATGTACCACACACACACAAAAAAAGATGACAAAATTAGGGTTGTTTTATAAATGATCCACATTTTTCTGAGTCTGACAGCTTGAAAAGCTTCACTGTCCTGGGTACAGGTTTGAGAGTGTGGTCAAGCCAGTGGTGAGTTAGTTTAGTCTTCTCTGCAGAAGTCAGTGGAAAGCTGGACAGTTAGAAGACAAAAATGTGTTGTTGTTTTTCCTCTCTGAAACTTGGGGAAATTCCTTTTTTACTTTATTGTTATTTTTTTAGTCCTGGAATTTTCTTTCCTCAGAATGTTATGATAGAAAGAGCAGTGGACTTTAAATTCAGAATTGAGTTCGAATTCTGACTGGGTCATCTGTCTAATAAAGCAAATTATTTATAATCACTGAGCTTTAAGTTCTTCATCTTTACAACCTCATTAAAAATAAATTTGCATGTATAAAGTACTGAACTACCTGACATTCAATTAGTACATGTGCCTTCTACCCCTTCCCTTCAAAGCTTCTTTAATTTCTATCTGTGGCTAGTGGAATGCACGGACGCCAAAACTGCAGATACTGAAAACTGTCTGTGTTCCCTGTGTTCTTTCTCTAATTTTCACTTTATTCTTAACCCAAACATGCACCTGTCTTTTAAGATATTTCTTGTGTCCTTTCTTCTCCATTCCCTAGACCAGTGCTGTTTTTAAAAATGTTGTATGGTATGGGCACTTTGGGAGACACTTTTATAGAATAAAATTTTATAGAATAAAATAATTTTATAGAATAAAATAAAATTTTATAGAATAAAATTTTTTGTTATGAAAATGTTTCTACAATAGAAGTGAAGTAATTTAGATAAAAAGTGTTTCTTAATGGACCTGTGAGTGAATACTGAAAAAAACTGAACTCTAGAATCAGGGAGAGGGTGAATCCTGAATAAAAGTATTTTGCAAATTGAACTGTTTTTGTGACCTAACTATTCTATGATTAAGATTTTTAGAGATTTGTAACTGCTGTATCTTTGTACGTGTTAAATCTGTTCCGAAGATGGCTGATCCTTGGCAGGAATGCATGGATTATGCAGTAACCCTAGCAAGACAAGCTGGAGAGGTATGGACTGAAATCTTTTCAGCCATGATGTGTTGGATGTGGACAGCGTGTGGTTGCCTTGTTAAACAAAACATATACTTTGATTAATCTGTATTTGTTTTCATTTTATTGAACTTTAGTGAGTGATAGTTTAATTTTATGTCATTAAACTTTTTGTGATGACAGTTGTGAATCTAAAATAGGATGTAAGATTCTGTGATTTTATACCTAGAAGGTCATAACCCCTAAGGATTTATTTTATTTATACTGTGGTAAGAAATATTTAAGGATATCATTTAAGACAGATTGAATGTTTCAAACCATTTCTGTATTTCATCTTTTAGTTTGATTTAAAATGACTTATGCTTTTCCTATTTGCTTACCAAAAAATCTTTTTAGATGGCTCGTGAAGCCCTAAAAAACGAAATGAATATTATGATCAAAAGTTCTCCAGTTGATTTGGTAACTGCTACTGACCAAAAAGTTGAAAAAATGCTTATCTCTTCCATAAAGGAAAAGTATCCATCTCACAGGTATTTCTTATTTCAATTTCTTGTGATAAAAATGAAATCTAGGTTGGAGTCAATAGTACTAGACAGAAATTTTGATTTTAGACTCAGTAATTGACTATACTTAATTTAAGCTGAACGGGAATTTATTTGGAGGGTGTTGGGCAGCTCAGGAGCCCTGAGAGCAGGGCTCAGGTGGGAACCAGGGAGGAAGGCAGAGCTGGTTAGGATTGGGTTAGGGTTAGGGTTAGGGTTAGGGCTAGGGTTAGGGCTAGGGCTAGGGTTAGGGTTAGGGTTAGGAGCCATTGCTTCAGATGCTGCTGGTAGCCTCACTCCTGACCCTGCTCACTTTGGATATCTTTACCCCATTAGCTCAAGATTACAAATCCTGGGCAAGAACATCTGCTAGCTGAACTGAGATTGTTTGCCTAAGCTCACACTTCCAGGGAGCAGTGAACAGGGGCTATTTGGATTCCTTTATAGTAAGAGGAGTGTTTGGATGCTGGGAAGTTGACAAGTGGCTGGCATAGACAAGATTTAAAAGTTCAGTTTTATTCTCTATATTGCAAACTTTTTAGGTGCTAAAGTCATGGTAGCTTTAAGGAGTTTGAGAGAAAATACTAAAATCAGGGCTTTCTTTATAGGCACAGAAATATAACCAAAATATTGTCATCATTTTAAGGGTTTAACATTGTCATTCTCTACTTCTTCGTGATCATGCCATTGGCCATTCCTGGTATTTTAGTCACTGAGGAGAAAAAAAATGTTTAAAGCTAAATATATGTCTTCTCAATGAAAAGGTTTATAGCCAAGAGAAAAAGAGATAAAAGAAAATTATGGTAATGATTATTAGTACTGTTCAGTATTGAATAAAGGACATAAATAAAAAAGAAAGTAGCAACAGAAAGAAGAAATACAGTGAACTCAGACACCATTTACAGAATTCACCTGAGATTTACTGTGTAGCGTGTTTTAGGAAAGCATGTAGACACAGTAATTTTGGTGGGTGATTTGCTTTCTCATTGACTTATTTAATGTTCTGTATATTATCTATTGCTGTATAGCAAGTTACCCTAAAAAACTTAGCAGCTCTAGACAGCAAACATTTATTATCTTAGAGTTTTCTAGGGTCAGGAATGTGGTAGTAGCTGGGCTGTGTTGTTCTTGCCAGGGTCGCGTAACGTTATAGTCAAACTGTGGGTCACCTCAGGCTCAACTGGGGCTGAAGGGGCCATTCACTTATGTGATTGTTGGTGACTTCAGTTCCTCATGGGTTGTCTGCGGCAGCTCCACTCAGTTCCTTACCATCTGGGCCTCTCCACAGAGCAGCTGATAACATGGTGGCCGGCTTCCCCCAGAGCAACAGAGGGAAGGGGAGGGAGGAAGAAATAGAGTGAATAAGATGGAAACCTCAGTGCCATTTTGTGAACGAGTCTTCCAAGTTGCACGTTGTCACTTCCACTTTGTTCTATTGGTTAGAAACGAGTCACTAAGTCCAAATTCACACTCAAGGCAAAGGGTGTTAGGCTCTACCTCTTGAAGAGAGGAGTATGAGAGAATCTGTGGACTTACTTTTAAAACCTCCACATTTCCTTAGTAAGTTCTCATCTGCAACAAATTCCCTTTTCAGCATGTGTGCCTTCACTTATCCTGGCATTACATTTGAGAATTTCAGATTCTGTTATTTTTCACATGACTTTGTTCTGGGGGAAGTAAAACTTTCTCACTTTCATCAGTCTGCAGGAAAAACAATAGAAAAGTGTAGTGTATGGACTTTTGTTATGTTTTATAGTAGACCCTGGGTAGCTTAAGGTTTGAAAATTGTTGAAAGCAATGTAAAGATTCAGAGTTTGTCATTTTTGTTTTTAGTTTCATTGGTGAGGAATCTGTGGCAGCTGGGGAAAAAAGTATTTTAACTGACAGCCCTACGTGGATCATTGACCCTATTGATGGAACAACTAACTTTGTACATGGGTATGTTTTAAAAATTTTAATATTGTAATTACTGTTACTGTATTAACTGAATGGACTGTTGGATATTTTGTTCACGAACATATATACTTTAGAGAACTGTGTAAATTGTAGAGTAGTTTGTAAGTGTATTATGCATAATTTTCATCAGCTATGGAAGAGGTGATGAAGTATTAATGTTGTAGACTTGTCTTGTGCAGGGAAGTGCCCTGTTTACTATTCTTTTTCTCACTGTTGAAACCACATAAAAATGTATGCAAGCAACATTGCTCCTTTGAGATCAATTAAGGAAATAACTAACTCAATACTGGAGTGTTGTCTATATAGAATGGGTTCAATCCAGGAGAAAAAAACTGTTAAAAAGAGCATGGGTTTTAGGATGTGTGAATTGTGACCTTGAGCAAGTTGCTTAATCTTTCTAGGCCTCAGTTTTTTTTTTCATTCTATAAAATGGGCACATTAATGGTACCTGCCTCATAGAATTGCTTGTTGATGGGACTCAATGAGTTGTACATTTATATAAGAACTTACTCTAGTGCCTGGCACAAAGTAAGTATATAACTCAGGATATTTAGAAGAAAGCCTGATAGAATTGCCAGTGAGAGTTCAAATGAGTAGCCTAGTTTGGTGGGATGACACATAGTTGTTATATTTGAAGTTACCATGTAGCTAGCTGTATGTATCTTTACTAATAGAATTGTTAAAGCCATAAAGCTAAGATGTAGAATCGTTTTGTGATGGAATGTTAATGTGGAAAGATGCTCATAATATTATATAACATAGAGAAGATTATAATATATAGTATGATCCCATTTTTGTTAAAATTAAAACTATATTAATGGAATTCTACATTTAAATTGTATGAAATGGCATACAGTGCCAAGTGGCCTTCCCACTTCTGACCCCAGCTTCTCAGGACCCATCTCTGGAGGTGACCATTGTTATCAGCTTCTTGTGAATCCTTTCAGAGATGTCTCATGCCTGTAGAAGCATCCTGTATGTATGCATCTGTATATTCTACCCTCCCCATCCCCTACGATTTACACAAAGGGTTGCATACTGTACACACAGTTCTGGGGGAGGAGGGATAAGACTGTTCATGTGAAAAAAATTGTAAGCAGTTTTATTATGAAAACACATGTTTGTTGAAAATAAGTTCTATTTTGATAAATTTATGTGTGTGTGTTTTTTTTTTTAAAGATTTCCTTTTGTAGCTGTTTCAATTGGCTTTGTTGTTAATAAAAAGGTATGTTGTTTAAATTTATGGTTGGTAAAATGCCTTGCTCTTATTTTCTGAGAAAAGAGTAAATGTGTCTCCATAATAAATTTAGGTTTGTCTCTATTCAATTTATGTAGCTGCATTATTTTGAAATAAACTCCAGAACTGTTAAACTTGTCATGATACTTTTTCCAGTGAAGAAAATGTAATGTTTTCTGAGAAGATTTTATAAGGAAAAAATACACACAAATAACTGAAATATGATTCAGTATTTAATCAACATTATATATATGATAGAGTCAGATAAGATAGGCGTTGATGTAGGGTCTGAAATGCTTAATGGAAGAGGTGTGCTTTGAGCTAGGAATGCTTTAGTAGGCATTATGAAGGGAAACATCAGGAAGTGGAAGGGGCTAAGCATGGTTAGAAAATGCAGACTATGTTCAGGAACCTGAACACTTGCTGTATCTAAAGCCCAGTAGAGTACAATCTCTACCTGTTGCATTTCCGTGCTGTTTGGGTATTTGATTGATCAAAACACGAATGATGTTTACTAACATCTTACATAACTGTCTTCAAGGGGCTTGCGATATATTTGATCAGCATGTACACAAGAGAGTTAAGAAATCTCTGAAAATAAAAACACAGATTAGTGCAAATGAAATCTTAGGCACAGGATTGTGTTAATCACTGAGAACATTCAAAGGGAGATAGGTGAGCATTTCTCATTTAATCAGCCCTGGGCTGTTGAACTCCCAGTTCAGTGCAAAAGTTACACGTGTGAACAGATAAAGGTAATATGTGGTGGAACTGTGAAAAAAAAAAAAATAACTATGAGAACATGAAGAGGGTGTAACCAATTCTGCCAGGAGTTGTTTGGGGAAATCTTCATACTAAATGTAATGGGTCTTAGAATTTGGTCATGTGAGTTGGGTCATAGCAAATTAGGGGTTTGCCAGATAAAGAAGAAAAGGAAAGCATTTTAATCAGAAAGAACAGTTTGGAGAAGAGCATGATGTGTGTGGGGAACGGTGAGATGTTCATTGTGGGCAAACCTCTGGAAATGGCAGGAGCAGAACCAATGAGGTGAGTTAGTTGTGGTCTTGCCGTGAGGCATCGTGGCCTGTCCATGTCAGAACATTTAGATTTTGTTTTTAGGTGGTAGGAAACCAGTAGAGGTTTTTAAGTGCAGAGTGACAGATCATTCCAGCAATGTAGAGGTCACACCAGAGGGGCAGGTGATTCTGAACTCAGATGGAGGTGGGGAGAATGGCTGAGGAAATGCCCAAAATCAGGAAGTGTTTTCAAGATAAAATTGGAAGGAAGTGACTAATGGGGAAGGAATGAGGCGTGAGTGATCAGGTAGTGAGTGAGTTTGACCTCCTCAATTGAGGTTTCTGCAAGCCTAGGTTCTGAAGCACAGCTACTGACCTGTTAAGATGGGGTTGGTGGGAGCCACAGTTAGAGAGGTAATTGAATTTGTGGACTGGAAAGAACAAACCTGTAAGAATCGAGAGAGCTAAAAGGGAAATGGAAGAAGAGGAAGAATGAAAAACTCTGGGGAACACAACTTTTAGGGGTTAGGCAGAGAAGAAGGTCATAAGAAACTGTGACACCAAGACAGATCAGTGAGTGTAGTAGGAGGTCTAGGAGAATACTGCCAGGAACACGGAGTATGGGATTAACTGGTGATGGTCAGCAGTCTCCAAATCTTCAGAAGATGCATTTGGTCAGCAAGAGTGCATTGATGATCTCTTTGCAAGGAGTTTCAGGAGATGCGTGATCAGGGAAGAAGCCAAATTGTAGTGTAGTAAGAGAATGGGAGATGCAAAGTCTAGACCACTCTTTGGCAGTGAAGAGAAAAGGAGAAGGTAATGTTTTGAAGGTTTTGTGAGGGAGGAAGAAATTTGGCGAGAAGTCCCGGAATGAAAGTCCAAGAGAGGAGGGATCAGTTGATGGAGCAGTTTTTCAGAGAAGTTTAACAGGAAGAAGGATTCACCCTAGAAAACAGGAGCAACCTGTCTTCACCTGAGGCAGGAAGGAGAGAGGTCAAGGTGGGTGCCCTTAAATTTAGAAATGGATGAGACAGGAGTCAAGTGTTTAGGTCTGATGACTTCTTTCCTCTGACTAAGCTGGGAATTAGCATTTTAAATACCCATGGTTTAGCCATTTGAAAACATTATTAGTATACCAGATTTTCTTGTTACTTTCTTAGAAAAAGTATGGATGACATGAGAAAGAATACTCAGGTTTGGTAAAGGAAACTTGTTTTCCTTCTGCAGATGGAATTTGGAATTGTATACAGTTGCATGGAGGATAAGATGTATACTGGCCGGAAAGGAAAAGGTGCCTTTTGTAATGGTCAAAAACTACAGGTTTCACGCCAAGAAGGTTGGTTTATCCTCTAATTTTTGGTGTGATTGATATTATGTATTCGTATGCTACTGTTTTTGAATGTTAACCTGTAGAGCTCTCCAAGTGTTAACTGATTCATAAATTGTGTCTGTTTTCTCTGTACTTTTTAATTGTGACCACAATTTTGGATGTAGTAGTGGAAGCAGGGGAAGCAAGTGCGATGGAGCAGAAGACACTTGAGGCTTGCGTTTTGTCAGGGGCTGGGGAGGAAGATGAGTAAGAATGACTCTCTGCCCTCATGGCCTTCATGTTTTATTGCTTCAGCCACTGCATCTCAAATTCTTTGTAGAATTCCTTTGTTCTGATGCCATTGGGCCCAGTTATTAGTAAATTGAGGGGGAAAAGGCACTTCAAGTTGGGAATCATTAAAAATGAGGCATAAAACTATTATATATAGGATGCATAAACAACAAAGTTCTACTGTATAGCACAGGGAACTATATTCAGTATCCTGTGATAAGCCATAATGGAAAAAAATATGAAAAAGAATACATATATATGTATAACTGAATCACTGCTGTATAGCAGAAACTAACCCAACATTCAGTTATACATATATATATTCTTTTTCATATTCTTTTCCATTATGCTTTATCACAAGATATTGAATATAGTTCCCTGTGCTGTACAGTAAGCCTTGTTGTTTATGCATTCTGTATATAATAGTTTGCATCTGCTAGTCCCAAACTCCCAATCCTTCCATCCCCCTTGGCAACCACAAGTCTGTTCTCTATATCTGAGTCTGTTTCTGTTTTGTAGATATGTTCATTTGCGTGATATTTTAGATTCCACATATAAGTGATATCATGTGGTATCTTTCTCTTTCTATTTACTTCGTTTAGTATCATAATCTCTAGGTCCATCCATGTAGCTGCAAATGGCATTATTTCATTCTTTTTTATGGCTGAGTAATATTCCATTGTATGTATATACCACATCTTCTTTATCCATTAATCTGTTGATGGACATTTAGGTTGTTTCTGCATCTTGGCTATTGTAAATAGTGCTGCCATGAACATAGGGATGCATGTATCTTTTCAAATTATAGTTTTATCTGGATATATGCCCAGGAGTGGGATTGCTGGATCATACAGCAACTCCATTTTTAGTTTTTTGAGGAACCTCCATACTGTTTTCCATAATGGCTGCACCACTTTACATTCCTGCCAACAGTGCTACCATTTAATTTTAATTTTTGTCTTTTTCAAATCTATATATAAATTATTTAATTTCTAGATTCCACTTTTTTTTTTTTTAGCCGTACGCGGGTCTCTCACTGTTGTGGCCTCTCCCGTTGCGGAGCACAGGCTCCAGATGCGCAGGCTCAGCGGCCATGGCTCACGGGCCTAGCCGCTCCGTGGCATGTGGGATCTTCCCGGACCGGGGCACGAACCCGTGTCCCCTGCATTGGCAGGCGAACTCTCAACCACTGCGCCACCAGGGAAGCCCCCTAGATTCCACTTTAAAAAAAATATGTAAGACGTTTGCTCGTTTCCCACTAAATGTGTCATGCATGCAGGCAGATTGGTTATATTCTGTACTTTTGGGGGGGGGGTGTAAGGAGCTAGACTCTTTTTGATGATTATAAAAATGATGATAAAATAACTAAAAGAGATAATAAATTGATAAGTATTTAAATATTTAAAGCCTTAGAAAGAAACAAATATGATACAACTAGAAAGAGGAATAAAAATGTCCAATTTGTTCTGAGTTACAAGTGTCAAATTTTTTATCAGAATTCTTATTAATGAACTCTAATGATTATTTAAAACATTTTCTTTTAGATGTTACCAAATCACTCTTGGTGACAGAGTTGGGCTCTTCCAGAACACCAGAGACTGTGAGAATTATTCTTTCTAATATGGAAAGGCTTCTTTGCCTTCCCATCCATGGGTAAGCTCTTTTCACTTTTTCCCAAAATTTGAACATTGTATGTTAACATTATAGATAATTTGACATTCTAAGGAATGAATTTTTCTTTAGAAATGAAATTTTTAATTAATAGACATGGGATCAGTACCGTAATTCTAATTTTATAATGTAATTTTTAAAACTTTTATTTGAAAATAATTTCAAATTTAACAAAATTTTCGGAAATAAAAAACTACAAGAAACAGGAGTATACACTTTATCCAGATTCACCTATTGTTAACATTGTACCCCGTTTGCTTTATCATTTTATCATTCCTTCTTTTCTCTGTGTCTGTCTGTCTGTCTGTCTCTCTCTCTCTCTCTGTGTATGTGTGTGTGTGTGTTTGTGTATACTCCTTTCTTTCCCTGGACTATTTCATGTTAAATTATTTAGATCATGGCTCTTTACCCCTAAATACTTCAGTTTGTTATTTCCTAAGAATAAGGATACTCTCTTCCATAACCACAGTACAATTATTGACTTCATGAATTTGCTCTTTATCTAGTCTACCATCCATACATATATAGCTTTGTCAGTTGATCTAATAATGTCTTTTATAGCATTTTTCTTCCTCCAGTGCAAGATTCAGTCTAGTGTCAGTATTATGTTTAGTTGCCATGTCTCTTTGGCCACCTTTAATCCAGAACATTTCCACAGCCTAAGTAATTACCCAGTTCCTCTAAGTTTTCAAGTTATTTGCATGGAGGTATACAAGGTAGAATCTTATAGTTTATTTCTGGCCTCTCTGTATCAGTAGTTATTTCCCCCTTATCATTTCTTATTTTGTATATTTGTGCTTTCTTCTTCTTTTTAAAAAGTCTTGATTAAGTTACTTGGTGGTTTGTCTATTTTATGTTTTTTCAAAGAACCAGTATTTTGCTTATTAATCTGGTCTACTGTTTTTCTCCTCTGCTTTATTATTTTCATCATTGTGCTTTCTTTTTGTTCATTTTGTTGTTTCCTTTATTTTTCCTTTTTAAGTAGAGAATTTATTTTTATGCTTTGATTTTTATTGATGTAAGTATTTAGGCTATGAATTTTTATCTGATTATTGCTTTAAATGTATCCCATAGATTCTGATGTGTTTTCATTTCAATTAATTTTCACAAAATTTGTTACTTCTGTTTGTATTTCCCTTTTCACCCAAGAGTTGTGTTCTTAAATTTCCACGAGGAAATGACTTTTTTTGCTTTTTTAATTTCATTTTTAATTTGTAGTTTTATTACATTGTAATAAATATATATTATGGAACTTTATGTTTTCTTTGTGCCCTGTATATGATCAATTTTTGTGGAACTTCCATATGCACTGAAACAAAAGTACATTCTGTATTGTACTTTGATGTTTGAACTTGAAATCTGCTTTGACATCAGAATTGTGCCTGGTAAATCTTTGTCCACTCTTATTTTTAGTCCTTTTGAATCACTGAGTTTTAAGTGCATCTCTTGAATACAGCATAGAGTGAAGTTTTGCTTTATAATCAATTTGAAAATCTTTTTTCTTTCCATAAAAAAGGTAGGCTTACTCATTTATTGATATGACCGTTTTGTTTGGTCTCAATTCTGTTGTATTATCTTACATTGTAATTACTTTGTATATTATGTTATAGTTACTGTATTTATTTGGTGTATCCCCTCTGCTTTTTTTCTTTTTAGAAATAGAAATTTGTGAAAGGTTCAATTTTATTCTCGTGGGTTTCTTTTATATTAAAACTCTTTATAATGCTCTTAATATTCTCTTTTCTGACTTGACCATTTACTCTCTGTAAAGGCTCCAGAACGTTTTGGCTTCCGCCTGTTACCTATATGACATTCAGTGATTTTACTCTACTTTCCCCTTTTTCTCTCCCTTTTCATCCAGTTTTTTAAGTTGCATTCTTTCTACTTTGTCAGACGTATTATTATTACATATTCTTTCACCCACGGTCCCATCCTGTGGTCTTAGTTTTTGACTTTATAAAATGCTCACAGTCCTTCCATGAAGTTTTCCTGGTGTCAAAAGTTCATAACTAACAGAATTAAAACCAGCGAATCACTGAAGTATAATTAGTAAAAGTTTATTGTGCACACACCAAAAAGACAGTTTGCAAACCAGGAACACCCTGACCAAAACATGAAATGAGGCTCAGGCATATATTGTTATAAAGCAGCTTATAAAGTGAGAAAGCAGTGACTATTTATTCTTCACAGTGATTGGCTATAATAGAATTTTTTTAAATGATAGGGAATTGATTAGTGGTTACCTCATATCAGCCTTGAGAAACAACTTAAGTTTTGCTTGTCATTTCCAGAAGCATAAGCAAGAAATGACCCAGGTTGAGTTAGTTTTGCAAAATATGCTAAATTAAGCTTTGTTTGCATGACTAAACTGGTTTTGTCTGCTCAGGGAATTTTCAAGGCTGGTCTCTGTTTGTTTTTGATTTAACACCAGTCACCTTTAGATTAGATGAAGCTCATCTCTTAGTAGATTCCTTGAGAAGGGCACATGTACACAGTATTCCATGAGATCTGGCACATTCCAAACTGTTTTTCTATGGTCTTGAAACGTGAAAGACAGCTTGGCTGGATAGAACATCTTTAGTGAAAGAAAGTACATTTCTTTTTTTTCTTTTATTTTTAGAAATTTATTATTTTTTTATTTACTTACGTTTTGCTTCGTGGGTTTTCTCTAGTTGCGGTGAGTGGGGGCTACTCTTCATTGCGGTGTGTGAGCTTCTCACTGTGGTGGCTTCTCTTGTTGCAGAGCACGGGCTCTAGGTGCACGGGCTTCAGTAGTTGTGGCACGTGAGCTCTAGAGCGCAGGCTCAGTAGTTGTGGTGCACGGGCTTAGTTGCTCCAAGGCATGTGGATCTTCCCGGACCACGAATCGAACCCATGTCCCCTGCATTGGCAGACGGATGCTTAACCACTGCGCCACCAGGGAAGTCCTGAAGTACATTTCTTAAAAATGCTATTACAGGGCTTCCCTGGTGGCGCAGTGGTTAAGAATCTGCCTGCCAATGCAGGGGACACGGGTTTGAGCCCTGATCCAGGAAGATCCCACATGCCGTGGAGCAACTAAGCCCGTGTGCCACAACTACTGAAGCCCGCGTGCTTGGAGCCCCTGCTCCGCAACAAAAGAAGCCACCGCAATGAGAAGCCTGCGCACCACAATGAAGAGTAGCCCCACTCGCTGCAACTAGAGGAAGCCCATGCGTGGCAATGAAGACCCAACACAGCCAAAACTAAAATAAGTAAATAAATAAAAAACCCAAATTAAAAAAAAAAAGCTATTATACTGTTGCCTTGCTTTGTATGTTATGAGAAATCTGATGCCAATTTAATCTTCTTGGCTTTTAAATTATTTCATTTTTTACTTGGAGGCTCTGAGAAAAATTTTTTTCTTTTAATCTTCCATGGCTGACACTTTTATAACGGTATATCTTGGAATTGCTCATTCTGGGATGTTTTCTCCCTATGACAGGTAGATTCATATCTTTTTTTTTTTTTTTTTTTCTGGAAAGTTTTCTTGAGTTTTAGTTTTAAGTATTAGTTCACTTCTGCTGTTTTCATTTTCTTCTTCAGAGACACCAGCAGGAACATTAAATCTTCTTTGTTTCTTCCCTTGCAGCCACTTTCTCTCCGACCCATTTTACTTCTTTCTTTTATCGCTTTTCCTCACTGCCCTTTATTAAGTTTTCATTTGCATCTGTTCCCTTTAGGGGACCTTGCGATTCAGTCTTCTTTTCTGATAGAATTTTGTCTTTTTTGTCCCACTTCTTTTCTGAGTTCAGTCATCTCTTGTTTTATTTTTTCCTTGTTTTATTTTGTTTTGTTCATTTCTGTGCTTAATTTTTTGCAGAGACACTTGATGAGTCAAAAAAACCCCAGACACTTTTATTAGCAATGTCTGATGTTTCACAGTAGATTTGTGTGGATGTGTCTGCTTTTTCTATCTCTGTTCACTTTGCGATCTGGGTTCCTGGTTTCAGAGCTCCTTATCCTGTCAGTTCTACCCTTCTGTATAGGTTCTGTTATGAATTTCTGCTAAGTGGTGGTGGGAGGTGAGGATTGGCATGTCTTGTTTCTCTTTCATTTCTCAGGATCTTTAATTTTTTCACTCTTAGCTCCTGCTTTTCCTTCACTTTGTCCCAAGAGATACCACCTCCTTTTATTTTAAATTGAAGTATAATTATATATTAATTATAAATGACATTTATGAGGCAAAGTAAATCATTATGGGTCAATTTCCTTTGTGTAATTTTTGGGGATTTGTTTAATGAAATGCACTGTATTTGTTTACTTTAATGATGTTTTCTGGTATCATGCTTTAGGGAATAATTTCTTCATAAATATAGCTACTATTTTTTGAGGCTCTTTTATATGCTAGGCCCTCTGCTAGGTGCTTTACGTCTGTTGTTTCTAATCATTGCAGCCATAGCCAAGGTAAGTTGGTATTTCCATTTTGATGACAAGAAAGCTAAAATTTGAAGAAGAAACTTTTTGAAAATTATAGTTTTTAAGCAACTGAGTAGGGGAGCAAACTCAAATCTGTGTGATTCTGAAGATAGTCTTTTTTACTCTATACCATCCTAGCTGTATAGGAGGATCAGACAAACATAGAATTCAGGACACATGTGCAAAATCTAGACCACAGCCTCAATTATTTGGTAATTAATAATATTTAGTAACATTTGTCCATAAAAGAATATGCTTTCTGATCAAAAGACCTCTTGACTGAGAGCCATTGATACACATCAAAAGTAGACAGAAGCATACCCTATATGCTGTGCTGGAAGAACTGCCTATATAGCATTGTTCTTCCAGCCTAGGGTTCTATGTTTGAATAGAATACCAAGAGATAATTTCTGAGCGATCTTGGTATTTTCTTTCTATGACATGAGATGTGAACTATCACATACCCTTGAGAAGAGGAGGAAAATACACCATTATTTATAAACTAAAAAAAGCCACTAAAGTTAATTTGGGTTTATATATTTGGAAAGCAGTCAAACACCTATGGAAGTTTATTGAGGTTGCTAGTTCTTTCTTAAATTTGATATATAGTAAGAATATAGGCAGTAAAATATATTTGAAATCAAGGCATCATGTAATTCTGATCCTTTTTTAAAAAGAAAAATTGCTTTGGCATGAAGGATGTACTCAGGTGCAGTACTTTTTTTATTTTTAAGAAACTAAACAAATACCACATTAGTCATCAATTTCCCATTATTTCTTTTTTTTATCTTAATTTTATTAGGGTATAGTTAATTTACAGTGTTTTGTTAGTTCAGGTGTACAGCAAAGTGATTCAGTTATACATATACATATATTCATCCACTTTTAGATTCTTTTTTCATATAGGTTATCCCAGAATATTGAGTAGAGTTTCCTGTGCTGTACAGTAGGTCCTTGTTGGTTATCTGTCTTACATATAGTAGTGTGTGTATGTTCATCCCAGTGTTTGTATGTTCATCCCAAGCTCCTGATTTATCCCTCCCCACTGTGTCTCCCCTTTGGTAACCATGGCTTGTTTTCTATATCTGTAAGTCTGTTTCTGTTTTGTAAGTTCATTTGTTTCATTTTTAAAAATTAGATTCCACATATCATATGATATCACTCATATGTGGAATCCCCTTATTTCTTTAAAAATAAATAGTGAAGGAACTCAGTGAACAGACCTGACTGCCTTATTTTCAGAGGTTTAAACAGAAGCTTGAGTAAAACCCATTTGAAAGTAGTAACTTACAGACATGATGACCTCTTTTTCTTAAACATTTCAGTGTGTATATTTTTGATAAAAGGGACATTCTTTAACATAACCACAATTACTAAAATCAGGAAATTAAGTTTGATACATTATCTAATATAGTGACTTAATTCATATTTTGAAAGAATTCTAATCCAAGATCCAATCCAGGATCATACACTGCATTTAGGTGCCATTTCTCATCAATTTCTTTTAATCTGGAGCAGTTGCTTAGTCTATCTTTTATGACCTTGACATTTTTGAAAAACATAGGGTAATTACTTTATAGTATGCCTTTTGATTTGAATTTGTTGGGTTTCCTCATGATTAGATTTGGGTTATGCATTTGGGGCAGGAATGCTACAGAAGTACTGTTATTTCCTTCTCAGTGCATTATATCAGGAGGCACATGGTACCTTTTTGTCCCATTATTGAATATTAACTTTGATCACTTGGTAATGATCTTGCTATCTTTCCCATTGTAATTATTGTGTATCTTATAGGGAGATACTTTGATATGTAAATATCATTCATCCACTCATTTTAGCATTTATTTTTTATTTATTTATTTATTTATTTATTTATTTTGCGGTACGCGGGCCTCACACTGCTGTGGCCTCTACCGTTGCGGAGCACAGGCTCCGGACGCACAGGCTCAGCGGCCATGGCTCACGGGCCCAGCCGCTCCGCGGCATGTGGGATTTTCCCAGACCGGGGCACGAACCCTCATCCCCCGCATCGGAAGGCAGACTCCCAACCATTGCGCTACCAGGGAAGCCCTAGCGTTTATTGATGATTCTTTCCTGAATCAGTTATTATTATAATGGCTAATAAAGTAATGTCTGTACTTACCTTAACTTGATATATTTCCAAGGAAAAGCTACTGTGAGAAGGCAAACCTGAAATAATCTTTCCAGGCAGGCCTAGATCTAAGCAGAGCCCACCAGTGCTGTTATCTCTTTGGTCACGCGTACTGATGCCCATGCAGTTGGGGATGACCGGGAGTACATTTTCACCCTTCTATAAACTACTTGTATTGTGGGGCTATTGTCCCTGGGTTTAGACCACAATGAATATACATGCATACCATGATAGTAGAATTATAGCATTTTCTTCAGTTTTTTTCCCCAAAATATCCTTGTTTTAAAGTTTATATTACAAATGATTGCTTCATAAGGATTAGTTTTGTCATTTATATAGTGCATCATGACTGTTGCATCAGTCAACACTTAAAAGAAACTGAAGTTAAGGAGGAATGCCTTATTTGAAATAATTTATTTTTCTATCTTATTTTTAAAATGTTATTTGTTAGGATCCGAGGTGTTGGAACAGCAGCTCTTAATATGTGCCTTGTGGCAGCTGGAGTTGCAGATGCATATTATGAAATGGGAATTCACTGCTGGGATGTAGCAGGTGCTGGTATTATTGTGACTGAAGCTGGTGGAGTACTCTTGGATGTAACAGGTAAAATTATGGGACAGTAAAGCATTTTTCTTTCCATATCTGTTGGACCTTCCTCTATATATGGCTTTTTTCCTTTAATGTTTGTTACATGTTATACCTCAGCTCTTAAGGCAAAAAAAGCCAGTAATTTTCTACACAATCAAAATAACAAACATTGCGAGATAGAGGCAAGGCTAAGAAGCTAATGGTAGCATGGGATTAATAATGATAAATGGCTTAGCCTCTTCAAATATGAGTATCAGGAACTCTTGAGAGGCTATAGAAAAAGTCAAGAAGGTCACTGAATCTGAGAATTGTACCAAGAGTTCTCTGAATGGTGACCATGGTGGTGGTTGAACATGGACTTCCTCCACCATCACTTTCTGCCTTGAGCCTAGAGGGGCTATGTATTTCCTCTGCGCTGGTGGTGAGATTTTTAAGAGTGAACCTGGGTTAAAATAATTCATCAGTGGCCTGGGAGAAAGGCAGCAAAGTATTAAGGAAATGGGAAGGAGAGTGGTGTGAAAATGCATTGGAGTCGGATTTTCTGTCCATAGATTCCCAAACATTAAAGAGGTAATAAGAGTAATAAAAAGAAGAAATAGAACACACAAAAGGTGAAATAGAGAAAAGATGACATTTTCCAGACTAGTGTGATTGAGATACCAGTTCCCTCCACAACTGGTATTTACTAAAAGAAGGTGCTTAGAAACTCATTTATGTATTATCAAAGCTTAAACATTATGGTTATGTGACAGCATAGATCTTTTTAAAGATAGCCGAAAGTATTAAAATGTTATGATTGACCATAGTACATATTGCTATGCAAGTTTTATAGGAATTACTTTTGTACAGGATATAACCATGTTCCATATTTGATTTTAGGTGGACCATTTGATTTGATGTCACGAAGAATAATTGCTTCAAACAATAAGACATTAGGAGAAAGGATAGCCAAAGAAATTCAGATAATACCTCTTCAAAGAGATGATGAAGATTAATTCTAACAGCTTCACACATTCAATCACAGTTGCATCTCTCCAGGTTTGCTGATGGTGTTACAAAATTCAGGACATCTGTTTCACTTGAATAATATGATAGGTTTAAATTGTCGTCGATGTCCAGATTAAAAATTGCAACTTGTTCTGTATTTTACTAAGAGTAGGTATGCAAGAATGGCTGAAATGTTTGTTTCATTGTTCTAAAAATTTTTGCGTGTTAAGAATGTACTTTGGAAAAAATATGCAGGCAGTTGATGAGACAGGTATCACATCAGCTGAAATAGTCAATTAGCAATTTAGAGTTTCTAAGTATTTATGAGCCTCTGAAATCTTGACTTAACTATTTATGTGTGTATGCATTCTTAATTAGAAAGTTAACTTTTTGGAAAATTTTTTTTCTTTAGTTCCAAAAGCCATACTTAACTAAATTTGTAAGAAGTATATAATGAGTACTTCCTAGACCAAGGTTTCTTTCTTTGCAGAGAACCATGTTTTATTAATCAGTGTAGCACCAAACATGGTACCTGTTAAATAGTAGGCAATCCAAAAATAAGCATTGAAAGAATTAATATTTTAAAGGTAGCAATTCCTAGTTGCTACATAAAGTAATGAGCTCATCATTCTGTAATTTTACTTCAGGTTTGGAAGTAGAAATTATCTAGTCATCCTTTTTATATTTCACATTACCATTCCTTTTAACATTTCACATTACCATGCCATTTCAATTAACTGTACCTATACGTCCTGATATATTTCAGTTACTGTACCTCCTGATATCATTTGTTTTTGTGGGCATTTCTACAGTTTATATGTTTTTCAAAACACTGCATTGCAGTATTTGTTTGGATTTCTTTAAAGTCCATATATAAAAGAGAAGAAACAGTTTCAGAAAAGCACTTTCATCAGGTATCTGATGTAACTAGATACTATATGACACTTTACTAAACTCAAAATTCATGTTTTCAAGATGATCTGGCTGAGCACAGGAACCTGGCAGATATACTGCATTGTTAATATTGAACTATTTCTTTCTTCCCAATCTCCTTATTTACCTTTGTTGATTCTATTCAGCCTTAAAATATTCCTTAATAGTCTTTGGCTTCTCAAACTCCAAAAGAAAATTGTTCTGGTTCATAGATACTTTTAAAAGAATAACTTATTGCTTAGCCTTGTCCTTTGACACATGAACAGTATTAAGTTTTGTTATAGGCTCATGTGAGCCTTATATTTGATGAAAAGAGAAGTGCTTCTATAAAGTTTTCAAGACAGGATTGTTTTTTTTTTTTAATTGTCGTGCACATCTAATACATTAAATATCTATGAACCTAAGATTTGAGTATTATAATTACTGTATTTGTACTGTTGGCCAAATGCATCTCATACTGTATTATTCTAAGACAGGTTGTTTTGCAATTAAATATATTGTGATTAAGAATATGATCATGAATAAAATTTTAACTAAAAAGTATATATATGTTATAGTCAGGGTTTATAGTCTTCCCAAGTGTACACACACACACACACACACACACACACACACACATAAAATATACACACTTGAACACCCCTCCTTTTTAAAATAAAAAATGAGCTCATTCTATCATGTACTTATGTGTGAAGTGTTCTTTGGATTCAATATGAATTACTAGCTATTCCTAGAAATGATTTACAATGTCTGGGTCAGTAGTTTGCCTGTGATATATATCATTTTGACTCAGTTGTCCTTCATTTCAAGATCTAATCTAGAGCCTAAGATACAATGTTTAAAGAAAGAAAAAATAATCATTTCAAATTGTTTCTATTTGCTTCAAGTTCATAACCCCCTATCTTTACCCTGCCTCATTTGGAAAAATTAATTATTTTGTTATCCAATTAATACATACACATAGTTCAAAATTTCAAATAATATACAGAGCTCAGAAGGAAAAGCAACATTTTCCTATCCCATTCCACCTCACCCCTAAGTTGATCTCCCCAAACTCTTTAAGTAGTTTCTTTTGGTATTTACCTCCATCTTAAAAAAAAAAAAAAAAAGATAAACATATTCTGTTACATCTTTATTTATTGACTTTATTAATTATCTATTAACTTGCTATTATGGAAGATGAGGATTTTGTACTCTTAACTCCATGAATTACTTTTAGCTCCTCCTTTCTATTCTTCCAGTATAGTGATATCTATTGTTTGTTTTTGTTGTTAAATTTAAATTTATATTCAGTGTTTAACTTAGGACTTTTATTCACTGCTAACTAGTAGTGTGTTATGATGACATTTTCTTTCCTGTGCAACTTTTTGTTCTTTCTGAAGTTGACAGATTTTCCACAGGACTGTAAGTGTTTTTTGTTTTCCATTGTTCAACCATAATCAGGTATTCTCTTCTATTAGTACTATTTTCTTTTCCTCTTGAAGATAGATCTTTTGGGACCCTTTTCCTTTTCTTCTAGTCTGATTGGTTCCTGGCTAGATATGCTGCATGGCAGTCCTTCTTGGGCTTCCCTTTGCTTCTAGAAGATAGCAGAGGAGAATATCTTCCTGACCTTTGTAGACAAAGAACTGATAAATACGACACAAAAAGCATTATGCATAAAGGAAATAATTGATTAATTGGGCTACATTAATATTAGGAACTTCTTCCATCAAAACACACCAGACAGTCAGAGGACGACCCACAGAGTGTAATACATACACCTGACAAAGTATATCCAGCGTATATAAATAACTCCTACATATCAAGTTCCAACAAACCCCGAATGATACCAAGGATTGATAAGGATGTAAAGCACCTGGCCACCTCTATCAGTCCAAAGGTTCTGCCCTTTTTGAAGTGGCCAGTGATGTCCTAATTTAAAGAAGCCAGATCTTTTATGCTATTAATTTACTTGACCTCTCTGTAGTTTTTCATCTCACCCGTTCTCTGTGTTTTTAAAATTACATTTGTCAATTCTCCTCTATCCACTTCTTGTCAGTCTTATTTGCTGACTCTTCTTCCTCTGGTGGAGATACTGTGCTATTAGAGAGCCGTTCTTGGTCCCCGCTTCTATCGAGTCACTCAGGAAACTCATTCATGTCCCTGACTTCAGCTATCACAACCATTCTGCTGAGTCCCAAATCCAGATCTTAACTTAGTGCCCGCATTGCCCTTGTGAGTTCTTACCCTTCATCTCCGTCTCCTTGCTGGACGGCCCCTTCTGAATGCCCTCTACTTTTATCAGCCCAACATGTCTCTAACCAAACTAATTAATTTTCTGCTCATAATTTTCTGCTACTGTCCTATATACATTCCCTCCCTACCCCATCCTCTCAAATAAGAATCTGTTATATTTGATGTGTCCTTTCCACTAGTCTTCCATTCCAATTTGTCAAAACCAAGTTTTTCATAATATTCCCCTCTCCCCACCCCCCACCCCCCAATATTCCCATTGAATACTCCAGCCAAACAAACACTTGCTCTTCACTGGACTCCTCTGAGACTTTTCAGATGATATTCTTTCTGCCCAGTATTATTACAGTAATACTGATCACTTTTTATGATTGTAAAGATACCTCTAAGTCACAGTGATTCCCCTTTCACTGGGAACTGCCCCTGACACTCAGGGCTGTCCCTACTGTTACCATGTCTGTAGGTGATATGGTTCTGCCCCCTGATGAATTCATGAGATGACATCTGACCCAAGCAGGACAAGTGAAATTTACTAGGGAATTGGGCATTTTGAACCCAGTTAGGAATAGGAATAGAACAGAAATTAGGAATGATTCGGAATAACTTATAAAGTTGAGGTCAGTACTGAATATGAAGTCACGTGCTTCTCAGGGAGTGGCTGACCCTCAGGCTGTGCCGGGCATCAACATTAAATCCCACAAATCTTCCAGTTTAAGAAGAATAGAAATAGGCCATAGTCACACGTTCTAATTTCTAGTATTCCATGTTATATATTTATATCCTTAGGTTGTTTATTCCCTTAAATAACTCATAAAATATCCTTGATAATAAATATTGTTATTAATAGTTAGCATTTGTTGAGCCCAAAGTACCATAAATTATGCTAAGGGCTTTTCATTCATGATCATATTTAATTCTCACAATAACCCCAGGAGAGGTTATTATCCTCATTTTACTGAGGCACATAGATGTTATTAAACCAATTTTCCTGCTCAAGGCCATACAACTAAGTGGTGGAACTCATGTAGAGATACAGCTGAGTCCACAGTCTTAACCCACCACCCAGTGGTCCTCTCCCTGGCTATACGTTAGAATCACCTGGGACATGAGTCTCACGGAGTGAATCTGACTTACTAGGTCTGGAGAGTGGCCTGGCCATCTGTATTTTTAAAAAATTTCCCAGGTGATTCTCAGGGTAGCGCGAATTGGGAACTGTTTGCTCCAGCGTACTGCTTCCCAGAAGTAACCGATGTTTTAGAAGTAGCCAACTCACCTGCCCACACACTCCCTCAGCTCCACAAACCTCAGAAGGTTTCATGATATAATTTGATGTCTTAAACTTGAAATGTTGCTTTAAGTCATCCCTCTGCCACCGAGTGAGACAGATTTGAAAATTATTGTACCAGCCTTTTTTATTTCCACAAATTAACACTAGATGGCAAACTATACATAGGGAATCATCTTACGTTAAGCATTTTTTATCTCTGAAATATTTGATTTTTTTCCTTCAAATAACCTTATTAGCCAATATTTGAGTTTAATAACATCGTATTAAAACCAGGGGGATTTTTTTCATAAATTGAATTACTCTGTATTGTGGATCAACTCATAGTCCCTTAAGCAGAACCATAGATACCCTAGATGTACACTATGGCCTTAATTTTAGTTATTTTTTCAACTTCAGCTTTAAAAAGGGGTTCATTAATTATAAACGTATATAAAATGAAATATTCGCGAACACTTTTTCTACCAATAGATTTTAATGTCCTGTCAAAAACTTGACTCGTTAATTAAAACATTTACTAATGCCCTGCTTACGTTTCCTAGGAAGTTTGTGGAAAGCCAGCCCTGCAAAGCTGGGGTCACTTAGACAGTGTTATATGCCCACTTTTCCTAATGGCTCCCTCATTTTCTTGGAATACAGTTTAAATTCCTGAGTATGGATTAGAAAACCATTCAAGATCTGGCCTGACTCTCCTGTTTTCTCAACTTTTTCACTCCCAGCCCCACATATAACACATAGAGCTCAGACTAGATTTCTTTCATCTTTAGCAACGTATCTTCTTCTGTTTCATGAATGTTCACTACAAGCTGGGATTTGTTTGTTTCATAGCATTCTCTCCCACCTTCCATTTTGAAGCCCATCTCAACCCACCTTCACATGTTTAACTTCTACTTACATATTAGGTCTTAGCTTACATGTAACTTCCTCCAAGAAGCCTTCCCTGACCACTCAAGTATGGTTTTGTTTCCTCTCTTTAGAGTTCTGCATTTCCTCATTTACGTACTTAGCACACCATGTTATAATTACCTCTTTTGTGTCTGTAAAGACCTCAAACACCATGGAGGCATTCTTGGTTACTCTTGTATTCTCATCAGTTGTCTCAGTGCTTGGCAAATACCAAGTCCTCTACAGGTATTTACTGAACAAGTGAGTGAGGTCTCAATATCTAACAGCACCCTTGTGCCATTTTGTACCCAGGTTTGAGAGCAGTAACTTTTATGCACACCTGCAAATAACAAATTGTCTAAAACCAGCTCAAATTGTCCCTTTCCTAGAAAAACAAAAGACCATCCCATCTAGTTATTGATTTATTTAAAAAACAAGACAAAACAAATCATCTAGAAAGCACCCCCAGAGTCTTATAGATTTACTTCAGATTCAAGGTGACAGGATGTGAGATGTGGAAAATAAAATGGATGTCTCTTTTGCCACAAAATTGGAAGGAAAAAACTTTACATGATCATGCAAAGTTTATGTGTATAGAGGATTTCACCACATTGAGAACCTTTGATGATTTGGTTCCACTAAAAACCAAAAGGTCTTCACAAAATTTCCATAATAAGGAGGAGCTCATTTCCTTCCTTCCTTCCCCCTCCCTCTGCTTCCTCCCTCAATAAGAATTCAAGCCCTGAGAATAATGTAATTTCTCAAGAATAAATTCTGAAGATAACTAGATAACATTTCTTCCAAACCAAAGGAGGCAAGAATATACAGTGGAGAATAGACAGTCTTTTCAATAAGTGGTGCTGGGAAAACTGAACAGCTACATGTAAAAGAATGAGATTAGAACATTCTCTAACACCATACACAAAAATTATCTCAAAATGGATTAAAGACCTAAATGTAAGACCGGATACTATAAAACTTCTAGAGGAAAAGGTAAGCAGAACTCTCTTTGACATAAATCGAAGCAATATTTTTTTGGATCTGTCTTCTCAAGTAAAGAAAATAAAAGCAAAAATAAACAAATGGGACCAATTAAACGTAAAAGCTTTTGCACAGCAAAAGAAACCATGGACAAAATGAAAAGACAACCTACTGAATGGGAGAAGATATCTGCAAATGATACGATCGATAAGGGATTAATATCCAACATACATAAACAGTTCGTACAACTAAACATCAAAAAATCAAACAACCTGATTAAAAAATGGGTAGAAGGACTGAATAGACATGTTTCCAAAGAGGAAATGTAGATGGCCAACATGCGCATGAAAAGATTATCAACGTCACTAAGCATCAGGGAAATGCAAATCAAAACAACGAGATACCACCTCACACCTGTCAGAATGGCTGTCATCAAAAAGAACACAAATGTTAGGGAGGATGTGGAGAAAAGGGAACATTCCTATACTGCTGGTGGGAATGCAAATTGATGCAGCCACAGTGGAAAACAGTATTGAGGTTTCTCAAAAAACTAAAAATAGAGCTGCCATTTGATCCAGCAATTCTACTCCTGGGTATATATCCAAAAAAAAAACCCCAAAGACTAATTTGAAAAGATACAGGCACCCCCGCCCCCCGTTCATAGAAGCATTATTTACAAATGCCAAGATAGGGAAGTGTCCATCAACAGATGAATGGATAGAGAAGAAGTGGTATATATATACAATGGAATACTATTCAGCCATAAAAAAGAATAAACTTTTGCCATTTACAGCAACATGGATAGACTTGGAGGGCATTATGCTAAGTGAAATAAGTCAGACAGAGAAAGACAAATGCTGTATGATATCACTCATATGTGGAATCTAAAAATACAACAAACTAGTGAAGATAACAAAAAAGAAGCAGACTTACAGATATAGAGAACAAACTAGTTTACACCAGTGGGGGGGGAGGGGCAATATACGGGGGGAAGTGGGAGGCACAAATTATTGGGTGTAAGATAGGCTCAAGGATGTATTGTGCAACACGGGAAATATAGCCAATGTTTTGTAATAACTATAAATGGAGAGTAACCTTTAAAAATTGTATAAAAATAACTTTTAAAAATTTTTAGGGGCTTCCCTGGTGGTGCAGTGGTTGAGAGTCCGCCTGCCGATGCAGGGGACACGGGTTCGTGCCCTGGTCCGGGAAGATCCCACATGCCGCGGAGCAGCTAGGCCTGTGAGCCATGGCTGCTGAGCCTGCGTGTCCGGAGCCTGTGCTCCGCAACGGGAGAGACCACAACAGTGAGAGGCCCGCGTACAGCAAAAAAAAAAAAAAAAAAAAAAAAAATTAAATGGAATAATAATAATACTTAGTTAATGGGGTTATTATGAAGTTAAATGAGATAATGGATGTTGAAGGCCTAGCACAGCATTTGATGCAGCTGATTTTTTAATAAAGTAAATTTCCTTCATTGTGAAAAAAGAAAAAAAATGTAGGTAAACCTCAATGCTGACATAGCCCTGAGACTTGTATGCTTTGCTGACATATTTACTAAGGGAGTCTTGATTTTTGACTTCATATAAAGATAATAGTATTGAGTAGATATAAAATCCTTTTTAGTTCCTATCTTGGGTTAAGCAAAACTGGCAAAAATAAAGTTCCTGCAGAATGTTGGTTTTTTTTTTTTTGCCCTCTCTTTACCAAATCTCAGTGTAATTACTTTCACATAACTATATGAAATTTATTTTGAAGGTTATTATAAACAACAGTCTGTGGGCTTCTAAAACTCATCTTAAATCCCTGTAAGAATGTTCATTGTATTTCTCAAGGTTCTCCTTGTCATTCCCTGGAAGAAATTTCTGTATGATCTTTATATATATATATACATATAAAAGATTGTTCTCCTGAGAACTTGGATTGCTTTTATCTGAGAGATAAGTAGGAATGTGCTAAGATTATGAATTCCATGATCTTACCTCAGATCAGCAGAATTTGAAATTCTGTTGGTGGGGCCTTACTGATTCTAGTTTTATAAACTCTTCAGGTAACTCAGGTACTCAGAAAAGTGTGGGAATCCCTCTTATAGACAAGATTTATATAATTGACTAGATTTCTCTTCAAATTTGGCCACTGGCAAGCTGAAAGACACATTTATGGTGCACTGGTAGCAGGTGTGTAGATTATTGTATTATGCTTTTTAATTCTTTTCCTGTCTCCCTGTGTTCTCATCTTTGGTTTGTTTTTAATTTCTTCTTTCACCTCACTTCTAATTTAAATTCTTGTCATATTACATATTCACATATGCCATCTTAAATCCTTTTTGGAATATGACAAGAAACAGATATGTAGATAGCCACACAAATATGTAAATAATTATTACACTCAGCTTCTGTCAAGAAAAATATTGCAGTTGGTACACAGATTAAGCACCCTTGGCTGATCTGGAGAAAGCTGTGTGCATGTGTATGTGTGTGTGTGTGTGTGTGTGTGTGTGTGTGCTTGCACGTACGCTCACTCATGCTGAGAGAAATGGGAGAGGGGGTCATGCATGAGCATTACAGAACTATTGTACATCTGTTTAAAAATCAGTAGATGATTTTTCAATTTTTCTGTCAAAAAGCAACTATATTTCGTGATTGCTCTTCATTAAACTCATGGTACATGTACCAGCTAGAAAACTTACATCTGAAACAATGACATGGATGTTTTTCTGGAACTGACCCTTTCCCTCCATTGTGCCCTTTTTCGCTTGGCCCCAAACACTTCCATCTTAATCCCTGTCTTGTCTTCCATTACTTGCTAGCTAATTCCCATGAAGGCATTAAGTTATAGGAGCTTTAGAGAGTGATTCTTACAATTAGTAAAGGGGACCCACAGATTGTTTTGCTGTATTTCACTAAGGGAAAATACACTCTCTGCCTTTCTATCTTTACTACAACCACCAAGCCTTTGAGAATCACTACAGATGGGATTAAGCCTGGCAATTATACCACATGGGTAACTGTCTGCTTTATTTATCTGGATGACTGGTCATGTGTCTGCAGCTGAGAGAACCAGACATTCCTCTCTTGTTTTACTCTCCTCAGTCATTCCCAGGAGGAAGCTCCAAGCTCTAGTGAGACCACAGTTTGAGACATAGCAGCTAAATGACATCAGGGAGCTATTGGGGTGATGTGGCCTGACACCAGCTCTCTGTCTTAGAAACCAAACTGAGGGCTCTCAGGCTTCACTGTATTTGCTGGGTTTTCACTTTTTGCATATCTACTTATCACACGGCTCCATCTGTTCTGAAACATAAGTGACAGCTAGGCTTCACCATACCAAGATCAGCTTTATAATAATTGGGTCATGTTGGCTCAGCTGAAGACCCTAGAGTTTGATAAATCTAGTTGGGAAATATTCTTCAGGGCTCTGTAGGTCAATACAATACTTGTCAAGCTGCTACTAAATTTTGAGGTAAGTGTCAAGCACAGCGATCCACCTAAAGGCAAGGTCCTACTTCAACTCAACCAATATTCTGAGCACCTAGTTTGTGAAAGGTATGGGGTAGGCATTAGAGGGATCTGGAGATGGGAAAACTGATCATTAGAGTTGATAACAAGAGCCAAAATTTAGTGAGCACCTGGTAGTTAATATACATAATTTAACTGAATTTGAAAAAGTTGAGCATAACTCACTTCTTACAAATAATATAAGGATAAGAATAAGGATGAGGAATGGATAAGGAACTTGCCCAAGGCTATTTAGAGAGGTGTTGGAGCTGGGATGCAAAGCTGCTGTTTTTTCCCAACTATGGTGCCACCTGCAGCACAGAGTGCAGTGTGTGTGTGTGTGTGTTTCATAAGATAATGTAAATCAATAACTATAATACCAAGAAGAAGAAAATAAAGTGTGATGGAAGAAAGACCAACAACGTGCTATAAAGATTTGGAGAGGGCTTCTCTGGTGGCGCAGTGGTTGAGAATCTGCCTGCCAATGTAGGGGACACAGGTTCGAGCCCTGGTCTGGGAAGATCCCACATGCCGTGGAGCAACTGCGCCCATGAGCCACAACTACTGAGCCTGCGCGTCTGGAGCCTGTGCTCCGCAACAAGAGAGGTCGCGACAGAGAGAGGCCTGTGCACCGTGATGAAGAGTGGCCCCGACTTGCCACAACTAGAGAAAGCCCCTCGCACAGAAACGAAGACCCAACACAGCCAAAAATAAATAAATAAATTTATATATATATTAAAAAAAAAGATTTGGAGGAAAGAATTCTGTTAGGAGGAATTGGAAAATTGACTTTTGAATAGAGTTAAAGCCCTTAAGGAATGGATGGAATTGAGAAAGATGGAGTTGAGACTGGCATACCAAGAAGAATCATACCAATCAGCCTGAGAAAACACCTGGAGACAGGAAAAACCTGGTTAGTTTAGAGAAGGGTGAGAACTCCCATTTAGTGAGCATCTTAGGTAAGTCCAAGGGCCCATCAGGAGGACAACATTGTGGAGGGCCCTGGATGCCTGGCCAGGATGGAATTTCTCTTAAATTTGCTAATGGACTCTCAAGGTTGTTGGGCAGCAGAGAGATTGACAACAGTTGCACGTAAGAAAATGAATAGCAGATTGCAGACAGGAGTGGTATTTAGAAAGCATGAAGGACAGTTAAAAGAGTTTTAGAGAAGTCCAAGAAAGAATGAGGGTGACTTGGCTGTGGGCAACACAGGAGGGGGACAAATCCAAAACCCATTGTAGAGATACCATCTTCAGGACTTTGGCAATGATTAGAAAGATTAGGAGCAGATTTGGGGAGAAGTTCAGTTTGGGACATGTTGAGCTTCAAGCAAAAGTAGGAAATCCAGGTAGAGATGCTTAGAGGGCAGTTGGCATAGCTACCCAGAGTTTGGAAAGAGAGGATTAGTAAAACATGAGAGATTTTGGCAGAGAGGTTGACACCATAGGAGAATAGGCGATTACAGAAAGGCGTAAGGAAGAGATGGGAGATAAAGATCCTCATCAGAGGATCCTCGAAGAGTGTGGGTCCATTCATTTGGAGATAGATTTATCAGGAAAGTTGATACATGTAAAATAAAAACAGTGATAAAGAGCAATTTAATCCCATCAGAAACTAGTATCTTGACCTCTCAAAATAAGATAGTGGTTATCAACTATAAACACAATCTGACTATTGTGAGAAAAAAATTGGAGAAAAAAAATCTAGGTGCAGTGAAAGAAGAGCTGTATAGAATCAACAAGCAAACTTACCTTTACATGTTACTGAATGCAGGTCCATGTGCCTGATGCACAGTGAGGCCAAACAAACCTAAATATTGTTGGAGTTTGGAACAGAGAAAGATTTATTGCAGGGCTGAGCAAGGAGAATGGGTAGTTTGTGCTTTAAAAACAAAAAACATACA
Organism: Leucopleurus acutus; assembly: GCF_964270905.1. Taxonomy (NCBI): domain Eukaryota; kingdom Metazoa; phylum Chordata; class Mammalia; order Artiodactyla; family Delphinidae; genus Leucopleurus; species Leucopleurus acutus. The sequence goes on along the minus strand of NC_139159.1, from coordinate 24,746,854 downwards.
AAAAAAACTCCCCAAGGGTTTTATTTTTTTTTTTTAATTTATTTGTCTGTGTCAGGATCTTCATTGCCACTTTCGGGTTCTTTGCTGCCACATGTGAGATCTTTTAGTTGCAGCATGGGAACTCTTAGTTGTGGCATAAGAACTCTTAGTTGTGGAAGGTGGGATCTCGTTCCCTGACCAGGGATCAAACCGGGCCCCCTGCATTAAGAGCGTGGAGTCTTAGCCACTGGACCACAAGGGAAGTCCCTCTGCAAGGGTTTTAGCAAAGTACTTTTAAAGGCAAGGTTTGGGAGGGGCATCCCAATCAGCTCCTGCACAATTCTCTGATTGGTTGATGGTGATCAATCCTTAGGTGGCAGAAGGTCTGGGGGCTACATGCTCATGATCATCAAGTAGTTAATTTCTTCCCTTTGGTGGGGTTTTTAGCATCTATAAAACTCAGGAAATACGCATCAGATGCTATTATCTAGGAACTTCAGAGGAGCTAAAGCAGAGGATATGGGGGATGGGTCTGTCCTGGGAAGGCCCCATAGGGTCCTGCTTGGCTACGTACAGAACTCCACACACACAAAAGACTTAACAAGGAGGAAAGAGCCCATCCCCATGACTTTCGAAAAGATTGGATGACAGCCTAGGCCTCTTGATCTGTGATATTCAGGATTCCCCTGGGTTGGTTTTTGTTGTTGTTGTTTGAATAACTGTCAGCCTGAAGTCGCCTCTTTTCAGCCTCCTCCTTTCAGTTTGTTTCACTATGACTTGTGTAGTAGGAGCGGACACAGGCAATTCCTCTGTAAAATACAAATTTAAAGGGGAGGCTGAGGCAGATCTACCCTACAAGCTGTTCCTGCACGTAGTCATTTTTCCTGCTTGCCCCAGCCCTGGATCCTGCTTCTTTACCGAGTAATTACCTGGGCAACAATTACCTACAACACGAGTGAACATTTATTCAAGCCAGAAGCACTTCAAATGGCAAGAGTATTCTTTCAGTATTTACCGTTCTGCCATGGACAGCTTAGGCCAGAAAGCTGCTAATGACTTTCACACACACAAAGGTTAATAGATTTGAATGATAGCTCTCATGTTCTTTAGTCACTTGGTGAGCGGCAAATACTGCTATAGGGCATATAATGATTGAGGATGTAACTACTATAAAATAACAAAATAACATCGTGGAAATCGACCCCTTTATATAGGCATGAAGTCCCACTCACAGGAGTACGTGAGAAAGGGCAGCTCACATTCTGTCCATCCTCTGCTCTCTACCCGCAAAGCATGAATGGCTCTTTAAGGAAATCCATTTAGCCCAGAGTGAATGTTGCTTTGGCTTCTTCCTGTTTCCTCTAGTTGTAAAATTCAGGAGAGGCAGCGAGTGAGAATCTGTTTCAAGATTTTAACTCTTCTAAAGAATCAGATCTTGTTCATTTTAGATTTGGTTTTCTTTACCTACTCTTTAAGAAAATGGAGAGGATGTATAACTCTAAAATAATTCAACTGAGCCAACCAGTAAGGGATTGGGGAGAAGGATTTTGGAGCTGATTAGTTCCCGAGTTTAATTTTTCCTCGCTGATTTCCTTATCACTAAACCATTAAACCAAGTTATTCTGGAGGACCAACTGTGGCAGGCTGTAGGCGCTGGGTTATGTGGATAAACAATCAGGCACAGTTCCTGCTCAGGGAACATACATGTTAGTTAGAGAAGACAGGCAATTTTTTTAAATGTCATGATGAAAATCAAAACAGCCACTAGATTCAGAGTTCCCAGGTGATCTGGTCAGGGAAGCTCTGAGGTACTGTTGTAACTCTAGCTCTCTGAGTGATGTTGGCAAATTTCTTAGCTTCTCAGTTTCCTCATAGGGTTTTGGGGAGGATTCAGTTAAATGATATTTGCAAAACACGAAGTACATAAGATTGGCATGTAGGAAGCACACACACAATGAACATTACCTTATATTATTTTAACCTCCTCAGTGACAGAATTTTGAATCATTTTGTTCATTTACTGTTGTATCCCCAGTACCTAGAGCTGTGCTTGACACATGGTAGGCATTTAATAAATATTTGTTGGCTGAATGACTTTAATGATGAAGAGAATCATAATGGGAAAAAATGACAACAGTGGAGATAAAATTAAACTACGAAAAGGATGGAGCCTTGGTAAATTGAATGTAACAAAGTGTAGCTTCTCAGGGAGAAACTAAGCCGAAAAGCAGAGTTAGAGGTCAGAAATTGAAATCCTAACTAATCCTCAAATCAAGAAATCAAATACTTTCCTCTCTCCTTTACCCACTAGAGGGAGTGTATTACTTCCCACAAGTCAGCCTTTGCCAAGCACATCTGACCGTGAAGCCCTTTAAAATGATAAGTTAATGGAACAATTAGAGCTGATGCTACAGCCTGTACGTTTTTGATTTCACTAGATAGTTACAAAAAAAGGTCTCAGATCAAATCATATGGTAGCCAAAAGAAATGATCAAACTCAGAAGAAAAGAAAATTAAAGGAAATAATTTTTATTTCATTGACTGCAAAAAGAATAAAATCTTTAGTAACGGACTGTGTATCTACTCAGTTTTAATTCTTTAGGCACCCATATTACGATGCTCTAAAAATCATTATGCAAATGTTATTACTTGATTGTTTTAGAAATCAAAGTTTGCCAAGGTTCTTTTTTTTTGGCACATTTTCTTGCATGTTTGATTCAGACAGTTTGTGAATCATAATATCTTGCTTTTCATGAAAACTTCTTTCTCTCTCATATTCCTGGATGGAGTCTGTAAAGTATGAATGGTCACTATGAAATCAGTGTTGAACATATGCTGGAATGGTGAGACAAGCCGCATAAGTAGAGCAGTAATCCTCTCACAGAGCCTGGTAATCCTCTGACCCTGGGGGGGCCGGCGAGGAAAGCTGCCTCCGTACAATGTGCGCGTGAAAGTCCCAGGGTCCTGCCTCAGGTGACTGCTATGTGACTTCCTGGAACTCTCAGGTATGACACACTGCTGCTTAAATTAAGATGATTTTATTATAAAAAGAACAATTTTTGAAATGCCTTTGGCATTTTATGATATATGTCTAAATAGAATGTTGTCTGGAATTTTCTGTGTTGTTTAAAATTTCAGAAACTCAAAGTTATGAACAAAAGTCATTCTATGGTTCCAATTCCAAATTCAAGGAGGCACCTGTGTTAAAGCCAGCTGCCTCCCGAAAGGCTAACAAGGGAGACCCCAGTTGGAGCTGGCTTTCTTGTTAAGGTTTGATGACTGGGAGAGGGAAGAAGGCAGTCTGTCTTAGAAAGTGCAGTTTGCAGAGAAGGTGGGATGTTTTGCTTCCCAGAACCCAAAGAGATGGAGGTGTCAAGAGAATCCTCATAAGGCTTGGAGCTACCTGAAAAAAAGAATGGACACTTTTCCCCTTACTTAGATGTCTTCTTAGGGACTTGTTGATCGGTCCCATTCTCCTTACGCAGGGGGAAGGTCATTGGAGTGACCTGGCATTTAACATTCTGGGCCAATGATGTAACCTCCTTGTTTTCTCATTGACAAAACCAAGGGGTGACTCTATGAGCCTTTTAACTCCTCTACATAGTAAGTAAAAGTCTTGTAGGACTCATTATCCTGAGATGTGGACCAAGGTGGAAATCAAATAGTTCAAAATATGTTCAATGGACTCATGGCTAACAGATGGGCGTGTAAAGAGCAACGCAGACAGAGACGAGAAGCATCCGCAGAAATCTGTGCTGGAAGTGAGCCAGTCTCAGGACAGCTAGTTTGATGAGAGACAGGTTGTAGTAAGGTTAAAGGGGCGAATACTGGGGGCTGGGGTGGGCTAAGGCTTTACGATCCTCGATTTTATAACCATATTTGAAAGCGATTCCTTTGGGATCTGAGAAAAGAAAGCACACAGGAAGGCTCAGGAGAGAGAGAACGGTTTACACATTTGAGAACTAAGTAGCAAAATGAGGTTGACAGTTGAGAGGTCAAAATTAAAATGTTAGCAGGTGTATGCTTCCTCTGGAGGCTCCGGGAGTAACCTGCTCCTTGCCTCTCCCAGCTTCTGGCGGCTTCTGCTGGCATTCCTTGGCATGGTGCCACATCACTGTACTCTCTGCCTCTGTCTTCACATCACCTCTTTGTGTGTGTGGAACTCTCCCTCTGCCTCTTCTCTTACAAGAACACTTGCGATGGCATTTAGCACCCGCTCCGATAACCCAGGATAGTCTCCTCATCTCAAGGTCCTGAATCGTGTCGGCAGAGACCTTTTTTTCCTGACTCCTGAGTGAGGGTGCGTGTGTGTGTGTAGGTAAGTATCTTTTGCTCTTCAGTGAGTGTTCAGCTAACTGAGTCTTCTTGAGGCTCTAGACCCCCTTCTCAGAGGTGGAGAAGAGTGGCCCTCGGCTGCCACACTATCGTTGATGACCGCTAACCATCTGTGTGCCTCAGGTCCCCTGCCTTGTGGTGCCATCACTTGTGCGGTGACCTTGAAGTCACAGCTAACCGCTTACTCTCGAATCAGCCACCAAACTTCTCTAATTCTCAGTTGTGTGAACCCCAAAGTACATAGCAGCACAGAGCCCAGCCCCAAGGGTCCCTTAACAGCGTGAGTGCTTTCTCTAGGTGCTGGACCCTTGACCGCTGAGGTTCTCTGGTGCCAGAAAGTCTGCAGGACCTCAGGATCCTCTGCCCCAGAAGCTGATGTGCTCCTCTGGTAAACAGTCACCCTTATCTCAGACATGGGGTTGGCTGCTTATCAGGTAGTTCGTTCACTGACCTCAATCAGGAAAACAACCGCTCATCTGCCAGGCCCTAGGAAAATTACTGAAATGTTTAAGAGGGCAAAATCAATAGCTAAGGACTCTGTAGCTTGACCTTGGAATTATTACTATGACTGAAGGCTCAGCCCACAGGGAAGACAATTGTGGAGTGAGTTCAATCATAAACACGCCAGGCCTGGAAGAAGAAAAGGGCAGGGCCCACACAAACACGGCTTTCTCAGGTAAGCCTGGACATGCCCAGCTTCTGAAGCTCTAGATTGAGAGCTGATCCAACTAAAACAGGCAATTTGATGTTGAATTCCCAGACTCTGTTACTGAAGGTCTTCATTCCTTCACTCCCTTTCCTTGTTTGCTCACATTCTAGCCAAGTCTCTCGATCATTGTCTACGTGACAGTATGATGTACATCATGATGAAGATGAAGAAATATACATTTTACAGTGAGGAAAAACTACAAAGTGGCCATTTTGGGTATGAATAATCTTCGCCTGACATATTTCTTAGGGAAGATTTGGGGCCAGTACACTGATGTTTTGTTGACTTGTTTTCATAGTTCCTAGTTTATTCCATGAGCCCAAGCCAACCTCATTTACTTTGCTACTTGGTGTGGTTTGGGAGTTTGAGCCTTGGGTGGAAGTGAAGTTATATGCTCTAGTCCAATCTACTTTAGATGGTAATCTCTAACCCCTGAAATGCCACAAACTCTTTTTTCTTTAGTTCCCCCTGTAATATACATGATACAGTAAATTAATGACGAGGATCTGAAAATGGAAAGGATCATGGCTACAGGAAGGGCTTAGAATCATTTGAGAGAAACGAGTAAAATGAATGCAAGATATTCCTATTACTCTACATAGACATCACATGAGTTATAAGCATAAAGGTTGGTTAATGAACTCATATTATGTGTTCTAAAAAATAGTCAAAACTACATTTTTACTGCAAAGAAAAATACATATGAGAAAAATACATGGAAAAAAATTTATGGTTCCCATAATAATAATTAAAGAACAATTTTTTTCTCTTCTATGAAAAGCTAACTTTCTGACACATTTAGAGCATAAATAAGTGAAGGGAATTTGTTTGCTTTTGAAAGTGAATTAATACATAGTTTGGCTATTTTCCCTATTCTCCTAATAAGTGAAAGCCTCTGTAAGTCTTTATTGGTTCCTGATCTCTTCTCTCCTTTATGAACAACTTAACCTCTTTCTCCCCCTTCTACTATCACACAGTATTTGTATTTCACCCTAGAGTTTAGGAGCTTGAGTTCTGGGGTCAATATCTCTGGATTCAAATTCTGGATCTACTCTTCTTGGTCATATGATCTTGGGCAAGTTGCTTAACCTCTCTGGACTTTGGTTCCTTCACCTGTAAAGTGGGTATGATAATAGTATATACCTTAAAATGTTGTAGTAGATTAGTGCTGGGTTCATAGAAAGCTCTCAATAAATGTAAGCTAGTAGCATTACTTTCTTTTAACATATGATATATTATTTCTTGTATTAGACTGATTTATGTTTGTGTCCATCTCTGCCACTAACTCGTGAGCTCCTGAAGAAGACATGAGACTATCCTCTTCACCTTTATGCATCTCCCAGGTGCCCTAGCACAGCACATTGTACACAGTAGATATCTAATAGGTGTTTGTAGAATTGAATTATCTCAGGCACTTGGAAAATCTATGTACATACTATGATGTTTCTGAATTAACATTCAGAAATTCAGTATATTGCAGAAGCCAATTCTAAAGGGAAAATGTCTCCTTAAAGACCACACTTGAATCATTTCTCCCTCCTACTGTCTACAGGTTCAAGCTTAAATCAGGCCTCTTACCTGCTGTTTGCATTGGGTCTCCAGACGTGTCAGTGGGCTTGTTCATCAGCCCTGCCCTATACCACTGATAATGTCAGAGCTGATTCTCCCCTTGAGACTTATATAAAATCACGTCTTCCTGTGGGATGTATGGAATATTCCAAAGCAGCCCTCCACTTTGGTTCTTATAGTTAAACAGCTCTCAACTCTCTTAGGACCCAGTGTCTATCTAATGTGAAGTGGGATTTGCAAAGTTGAAATCTCATGAGTCCCATTCTACTTATCCTATAAACAAATAATAAATGTATAATACCATTTAATATGAAAGCTCACACAGCCATCCATTTTAAGCAGTAACCTTTGCTAAGAGATATGGTTTTTTGTTTGTTTGTTTGTTTGTTTGTTTTGTGGTACGCGGGCCTCTCACTCTTGTGGCCTCCCCGTCGCGGAGCACAGGCTCCGGACGCGCAGGCTCAGTGGCCATGGCTCACGAACCCAGCCGCTCCGCGGCATGTGGGATCTTCCCGGACTGGGGCATGAACCCGTGTCCCCTGCATCGGCAGGCAGACTCTCAACCACTGCGCCATCAGAGAAGCCCGAGATATGTTTTTTTTAAGGGTCTCCTCTGGAGGCATCTGGCTGAAACCTCTGAGCACCTGGAGCAGGTGAAGGTGAGCATGTGTAGTGACAGTGGATCTGCTGCATAACTCTTGGGTCTAAGAAATGTCACATTTCCTTATTTGTTCAAAATAAAATCAAATCTGTTGTGAGCTTTATCTCCCCAATCTCAGTCAGGATTGGGGGAATTCCTTCCATTTCCTGAGGGTCAAGAAGGGGGTGTTTCCACGGTTAAGGACAGTAAGGAATAGAAATTTCGGACCATAGTTGAAGTCCTCCTTGCCCAAGTCCTGCGGATGGGCAGCTGCAGCCTCTCCAGGTTGAGTGGAGCTATAAGAGCCCTTCAGAGCCAGCTCTCCTCCAAGCCTGCTACCCAGCCTTCACCTTGTGGGTGCCTCCACTAGAGCTCAGTGAACCTACTCAGCAGGAGACCGTGGGCTTCTTCTACTCTTGAATACCAGCCCCTTCTCAATCTGTCTCAGCCCATCAACCTCCTCTTGCCCTGGTTTAGAGGTTTGCTTTCAGGACACGCAGTTAAGACAAACTCTTCTTGCAAATATATTCTCCCATTCAGTAGGTTGCCTTTTGGTTTCGTTGACAGTTTCCTTCTCTGTGTTTCACTGTGCTGTACACCTGCATCTAATACAATATTGTAAGTCAACTATAATTCATTTTTAAAAAGACCTCATTTCTTCCCAATGACAGAAGCTTCCAAGATGAAACTGCTTGGATAAAAAGTTAAGGAAGAGGGAAAAAATTTCTTGCTCTGTCCTGAGTCTTACACAATAGAAAGAATAAGATAGAGTTTGATACCTCTATAAATTATTTTGCTATGTATTTGACTAAAGCCCTTTGCCTCACTACAGCTTCTCTTTCAACCCAAACTCAGAAATGTAGGCATAAAGGCCTGTTGCGAGTAGCCAAATGGGCAGGGTAGGTGTCATCAGTTGGACTTGGGCCCAGTGTGTGGCTGAAAGGAGTTGACAGAACCTTGCTTTGTTTGGACAATGGAAACCTCCAAGAGACTAGATTGGGACCAGTATCTTCATTCTCACTGGGGAAGTATGTGCTTTTTCCATGGAAAGCATCCTAAAAAACAACCAAGGAAGACCAGATTCTGGTCCTTCTTATCTTTGTTGTGATAAGCCTGCATTTTAGCCAATATTACATGTGTGTCTACTCTATATAGAAAATAACAAACCCGTCCTTGAGTAGACCACTGCCCTTTTGAATCAAAGGAACAGGTTTATTTAATGGACTCATTTTGTTGATAACATATTCAGAGCAAACATTTTAAGTTTTAGAGTCAAAATTCATCCATATTAGTTAATGTTCAGGAATAACTATGAATTAAAAAACAAGTAAACTAGAGATTATCTAAGGATAGATAAATTGTATTAGTTTCAATTTCAAGCATTAATAAATTGAACTAATATAGTAGGACCAAATTCAAGTTCTTAAATTTTTTCTTTAAAAAATTAAGCATATTTGTAATTAGAACCTGAAATTTTAATTAATTATTATTATTAATTATTATTAATTTATTTATTAATTCTGAGAATTAGGACCTAACTTGAATATCACTGGGAATTAGGGGCAGTAAAGCTAGGCTTAGGTATATTTCTTTAAAAAAACATTGTTTTTTCAGGGTATGGAAATTTTTCTTATTTTTTCCTTTTCTTTCCTTTAAAAAAATTAAGATATAATTGACATATAACATTATGTTAAAGATGTGCAACATGTCAATTTGCTTTTTTGTTGTATTTTTAAAATTTTCTTTCTTTTTTTACAACGTGTTCATTTGATACACATGTATATTGCAATAAGATTACCACTGTCGTGTTAGTTAATGCCTCTATCACATCACATAATTATTATTTCTTTTTTGTTGTGAGAACGTTTGAGATCTAGTCTCTTAGCAACTCTGAGATATATAATACACTATTGTTGACTATAATCATTATAGTGCATTAGATCTCCAGGACTTATTCTTATCTTATAACTGGAAATTTGTGCCCTTTAACCAATATCTCCCCAGTTCTCCAGCTCCTGGTAACCACCATTCTTCTCTCTGTTTCTAGGAGTTTGGCTTTTTTAGAGTCCACATATAAGTGAGACCATACAATATTTGTTTTTTTCTCTGTCTGATTTATTTCACTTAGCATAATGCACACTGGGCGCAAGTCCATGTTGTCACAAATGACAGGATTTCCTTCTTTCTCCAGGCTGCACAGCACAGCTGCCCCCTCAATAAAGAATTATCCAGTCCCAATGTCAATAGCTCTGTTGTTGACAACCCTTGGTGTTTACCAATCCAGAGAAGAATATTTCTGTGACTTTAAGACAGCAGTTGCTGGGACCGCGCAGTTGTGTGGCTATGGCAACTCCAACAAGGAGGAAGTCAGCAGGTACCAACAGAATCCTCTCTATGGCCAGAAAGCTGACATTTGTGCCATCATTTGAGGATACAGGAGGGACTGAAGTTAAAGGAATGAAAGCGTGAGATGGTCACACTATAAAAATATTGAATCACTAAGTTGTACACTGGAAACTAATATAACATTGTAAATCAAGTATATTTCAATAAAACAAGAACATATGTACTACCAGGTGTAGGTGTCCCATATAAGGAATACATCAGAATATTCTTAAAAATCATAATAAAAAATCATAAGAGTAAAACAAATTAGAGATATTAAAAAGAGTTTACACGAGGAAGTGGGACTGAAGAGATGTTTGTCTGAAAAGTGTTGTTATTTTTCACTAGGAGGCCATCAGTATTATTTTTTCTATGTGTTTGTATGTAATACAAAATTAATACATACATATGTATGCTTATTAAACAAAATTAGTGAAGAAAAAAGCAAACATTTCAGTGTTCATTGTATTTTTTAACAGCATATGAATAACTGATTCACTTTGCTATACACCTGAAACTAACGCAACATTGTAAATCAACTATACTCCAATAAAAATTAATTTAAAAAAAAGACAATGTTAGAGTCATACAGAATTTTTTTACAAAGCAGTAACAGCGAACAGATTTTTGGAAGTGTGTTATGAAGGTTCAATAATTGTTGGAGGAAAACGGGAAATAAACTTTCAGATTGGGTTTATCCTGAAAAATCTGGAATGAACGGCTTCTGAAAATTAACCATGTTGCCTCGTGTTTGTTAGTTGTTTCACTGAATGCAAAGCCATGGCTTTAAATGACCCCAGCATCTTGCTGATGAATTTTAAAAAGACTGGAGTGTGGATAAACACTTATGATGCTCTGTAAAAGAAGGTTTGGGTTCAAGTTTGGCCTCTGCCATTTACTACCTAAGTTACCTAAGTAACTTAGTCTCTCTGAAATTTAGTTTTGTTCATCTATACAAAAGAAATATCCTCTCTCACATAAGAAGATATTTGAAAGAGCTTTGTAACTGTAAAGAAAATGCTAATTATCACCCAGAGGGAATTTTTCAGTGACTAGGAATGTCTTTTTTTTCTTCTTTAATCATGACTTAAAGAAACATATTTCATTCTAAAACTCCTTGGAGTAATTTGGGCCTTCTGAGTGGGTTGTCCTAACTTGGCACTGCTTACTCAGTCTTGAAGTTAGCACTTCCCTGTGTCTGCCATGTCTGGGTTGCTCTCCTTACTCTGATGGAGACATAGATTAAAGAAAGCACAGCTTTTCTCCCTTTTAGTGCTGAGTCCACACCAAAGAAGAAATGAAGGCAGAATTGCTAAGTCACCTGCTCTCTTCAGAACACTGCAGAATCAAACTATTTCTTCTTCTAGATGTCAGCTCTTGGGACCCCAGGGTTCAACGCTGTGCATCTCCATTTGACCTCATCAGTGCTTAACCTGCCTACGCTCCAGAACCACACAACAAACCACAATGGCTAAAACCTGTCTGACCACTATCTTGGTTTCAACCAAAAGCCTCTTGTTAAATCAACAGTTTAAACACCAATGCATTTTAGAATCTTAGCTACAATATTAGCAAAGGGAAAAAATAATCAATGCAGTTTCACTTTTTTTTGCCATTGGGTGTGTGGTAACTAACCTAATTTTTGGAACTTAAGCCTGGACTGGTATGTCAGAATTTTTTCCTATTTGTGAAATACATTCATATACACTATCACTGTGTGATTCTATCAGGAAGTGTGGGAGATGATTACTCCATTTTAGAGATTCGGAACTGAGAACAATTATGTGTTGCTACTCACATAATTGTGTGAGCTACTCTCACAGCTACTAAGGTAGACTGAGACTAAAAAGGAAAAGAAAATTCTGCCAAATCTCCATCAAACGTCAGTGCTTCGGGCTTCCCTGGTGGCGCAGTGGTTGAGAGTCCGCCTGCCATGCAGGGGCCACGGGTTCGTGCCCCGGTCCGGGAAGATCCCACATGCCGCGGAGCGGCTGGGCACATGAGCCATGGCCGCTGAGCCTGCGCGTCAGGAGCCTGTGCTCGGCAACAGGAGAGGCCACAACAGTTAGAGGCCGGCGAACCGCAAAAACAAACAAACAAACCAAAAATAAACAACTTCATTGCCTCAAGGAGCTGGGGAATGTTAATGAAAGTTTCTTTAAAAAGACATACGATCTACTCATGAAGTGAAATGAGAGGACCTGTGTGCTGGGAAGGGCGGCCAGGACCCGCTGCAGCAACTTGGCTCTTCCAGGTCACAGTAGCACCCTGAAGACATAGCAACTGAGGGTTAGTTCATCAAGGAGGATTACAGTTGATATCCTCACTTATTGAGTGGAAGTGGCACAACTTAAGATTAAGAGGATGGGCTTTAATGTCACTGTGTTCTTGTCCTAGCTCTGCCACCTACTAGATTATGTGCTCTGGGGGAAGTCCCCTAGTCTCTCAAAGTCTGTGTTTCTGAAAAATGTTGAGAAGATTAAAAGAGATAATGACCTTAATAAAACCTGACCCAGGGTCTGCTGTAGAGTTCTTAAGGAACACAGAGGAAATGGAAGGTAGAACAGAAGAAATCTGCAGCGTCATGCAGGTATAGCTGATGGTTTTGGTTCATAAAGGTGTGTCCCTTTGTCTGAACACAAGCCAAGATACCTTTTGTTTGGCTGACAGAGGGATGGCCTACCTAGTATCTAGGCTGTAAAACAACTTTTTGGAGGTAAATAAAATAAAGACAGGAATTCCTTGACTTTGATTGTAAGGTAGTGTGCATTTAATTTTTTTTTTTCAGTTTGTTAGTGTGGGACTTTATTCCAGCATCTTCTCATAAGTTTGGAGGGATGTGGGTCTCTCCAAACCCTGTCATGTCAGCACAAGTAAAGTATGAGAGAGATAAAGAACAGGAGAAGACAGTGGGATAATTGTGCCAAATTAGTTACATCTTCCCTTCTTTCAGTTGGCATTCTTTATTGTAAGTTTTGTGTCATTGTACCAGCAGACCATTACTATAGCTGTAGATAAATACAGCTGAGGGTGTGGTGAGAAAAGATTTTGTTGGGAAAATATCTTTTATGATTTTTTTCTCAAAATGAATTCAAGGATAAAAGGTTGTGACCTGGCTGGGGCTGAGGATGGAGGTAAAAAAGAGCAAATGTATAAACAGAGCATATCATTTTTCCATATAGTGACGTCTGAAGGTTACATTCCTACAAAGAATTGTTTGTACTACCGAGGAGTCCTTGCCGCTCGTAACTTATGGTTCAGTAGTTCAGAAGTTAAATTGCTTCCTCCTGGACCAGACCATAGAGGTTTCTCACCTCATGCTTCAGACAGATTATAACCCTTTGGAGTACTCAGTGGCATGAACCTCTCCCCAGGATAGGTAGCAGTAGTGTTGCAGTACTCACCCAGCCTTTCTTCAGCTCTCAGGAACAGAGCCTCAGATGCTGAATTTTCTACAAAGAGTATAGTCTATATTACCAGGCAAAACCTATCTTTTGGAGGTTTCAGGAAAGGGTAGGTCAAGGATCCCCCGTGGCAACTTTATTATAGTTGTAGAAAGCAAGTCAGATGATAAGAGAGAGAAGCTACCTGGCAAGGCAGGTGAGGAAAGAACTCCTTTTCACCACATGACTGTTGATCCCATTTGAACCAGACCTCTTAACATCCTGGCCGAGGAGAAGGAAGTGGGTCCTAGACCCATAAACGAAAAGAAATGAACATGAAGTTTGCTCTTTGCTGATCCCATATTTGGATTAGTAAAGTTACCAAGACACCACTCTACAGGGGGAATAAAGCATCGCTAGGAATGTTATAGGATGGAAAACATTTTGTCACTGGAATTCCTTCCAGGGAGAGAATTGTTAAGTGTTGAGAGGAATACTTTGATAAGCTGCTGAGAATGGGGGTTGGAGTGGGGTGAGACTCCCAGGGGAAATGCTCCAGGAACAAGATATGATTGCCAACCTGCCTTCTAAAGAGAAAGGGTCGGCTTCAGCCAAGTCTGTGTATTGCTGAGTAGAGCAGAGCAAAATTGTAAGGACATAAGGGAGGCTCTCCCTACCACCAAAGGTCCTATTCCTCTGCCTTCCCCTGGAAGTACTCACTCAGCCTCTATCCACTTAAATGCCAAAAGTACCTTGCCCATGTGATCCCCGAGGGCAGCTGACTGAGTCCTGGTCGGCCATGACCATGATTGCCTTGGTTGGGATCATAGTGCAGGCTGGAAGGTGGTGTGGGTAGCAGGCCCAGGCTCCCTGTGCTGCAGAGAGAGTGAAGGAGGGGACCTCCAGGGAGTGGGGGCCCAGTCTTCCCAACTCCCACTGTTACCCGTCCTAGAGTAGCAAGTGGCTCAAAATCCAAGTTACTGAAGGATGAATCGGCAGCATTCTTATTCTAGTCGCCATGTACCCTCTCGGTATTTGCAGGAGAGTCTCCCCTCTCACACATATTCCCTCCATTCCCACTGTGCGAGGAGGGGTGGGAAGGATGTGCCCTTATATGCCCTTATGGCTGTTTCTTCTTTCTGGGGGAGAATTCTGACGTGCTCCCCCCTTTCAGAGCATGGGGCAGAGGAGCAGGGACATGCCACAGAAATCACTTCTCTATTTGCCAATAGTACTGTTCACGCAATGCTCATGTCCATTTGGCCTAGAGGGGAGCTTGGGCAACCGTGTGCTGTGTGCTCCGGTGGCCTCTCACCCACCTGGCTTCTCATACGCCCCTCGCTGAGTGTCCTGTGCTGATCTGGCCCCTCCACAGGCCCCCTGCCCGTGCAGATCTTACGCTTGGGTACCAGGGTGTCAGCTGTCAGGCCTCAGGACTGAAAGCAGAGAACAAGGAATGTTTACCTGATTAGGTCTGTATGAGATTTTAAAACCAAATTTAAATGATTTTAGAATCAATCATTTTTCTTTTTTTTTTTAAGAATAGGGAAGAGTTTTTTTTTTTTGCAGTTGTCTGAAACTTGTTTTATTTTTATTTTCTTAAACATTTTTATTGGAGTATAGTTGATTTACAATGTTGTGTTAGTTTCAGGTGTGCAGCAAAGTGAATCAGTTATACATATGGGAAGAAGGTTTTTATTTATTTATTTATTTACTGGCCATGCCACACGGCTTGTGGGGTCTTTCCTGACCAGGGATTGAACCCGGGGCCATGGCAGTGAAAGCACCAAGTCCTAACCACTGAATCTCCAGGGAATTCCCCAACCGTTTTTCTTATAAAAAACGTCTTATTTTATTCTTTGACTAATAAAAGAAAACAAGACAGAAAATTTTGTTTGTAGAAATGTTTCCTGTAAAAAACAAAATGGAAAATATAATCTTATTTTGAAAATAAAAGTTAACATGTTTAACCCAGATGTCAGCTAGGACCTCCCTGTAGTTTGAGAAAACATTTAAAGGTTTTAATTGATTTCAGGCTGTACTGAAATAATTGCTACTTACATAGCTTTCTTTCAGACAGCTAATCTAATCTTACAGTCATGTGGTATGGTTTTCAGATCAACTTCCATCTGGATATATGTTTAATTTGGGACACCACATTTTCAGAAAATCTTGGAAAATTTGAGGCATATTCAGAGGAGATGATGAAAATGATCAAGGGATAGGAAACCATGTTAAAGAAGGTTCAGGAATTAGTTACCTTCTTCCTAAAAAAAAAATTACTTCAGGGGGAAACGTTAACTGTCTTAAACTATTTGGAAGACAGCTAGATTTATTTTGTCCATATCAGGAAAACATAATTATATCTAATAAACAGGGAGTTATAGGAAAATGAGTTTGACTCAGTGTAAGGAAGATCATTCCAGCAATTGGTATCCTCTAGAAACAAAATGCAATGCCTAAGAAAGGAGTGAGTTTCCCTTCCTTAAAATCATTCAGTCAACCAGCAAGTATTTTCTGAGTGACTATATTCCAGGCATTGGTTTTTTTTTTTTTAACATCTTTTTTGGAGTATAATTGCTTTACAATGGTGTGTTAATTTCTGCTTTATGACAAAGTGAATCAGCTATACATATACATATATCCCCATATCTCCTCCCTCTTGCATCTCCCTCCCACCCTCCCTATCCCACCCCTCTAGGTGGTCACAAATCACCGAGCTGATCCAGGCATTGTTTTAAGTACAGAGATATAGCCAGGAATAAATTCAAGAGAAGGCTGATAACCACAATGTAGAATGTTATAGGAAGTTTTTGTATCTGAAGAGGAAAGTTAAGTTATGTTACTTCCATGGGTTCTTTTCCTACTCTAAAATTTTATACTTTTATTCATTTGAAGAAAACAATGATAACAAAATCCTATTTATCATTTACCCTTGGAATTAGTCCTTTCTGGATTATGATTATTGCCTTATTATTTTTCCCCAGAGCTGCATATTGTATAAGAATAGGTGCTTAATTAGTTCTGGATTCTTATCCTAGCAAACCCAAGGGAAAGGTAGCAACAGTAATGAGTTTCCTATCTCAGTAGCCGGACAAGTCTGCCCTTTTACAATTGTTGAAGTCAATCAAGACGTTTTTAGTCCAACCTTTCCTTTCAAACATATTAGCTTTGATTCTAAACTTTGCGAATCAGTACATTGGATAACATGCCTTTGGTGTCCTCATTCAGAACAGAACAAAGTGTTCCAGCTAGCTTTCATCAAACCACTAATCCATGTTATTGTGTAAGCAGAAATGAAACTTGCTAACTGTAGTACTACATACACAATTGAAAAAATTTTGTTAACACAGATATTGTGAAAGATTTTGAGAAATGACTTAAAAAAATATGAAGGCACTGTGTTTTAGCACGTTCTGTTCTCCTCATTAAAAACTATGATTTGTTATTAAAATACCATGATCTCCTAGAATCACCATTTTATTTCCTACATACTCACAAACTATATTCAAGAATTTATTTTAACAATTTTCCACAATCCAAATTTCCTTTTTTTTTTTTTTTTTTTAATTAGAACTTCTAAAATCTTTGGTCACTCAAGCTAACTTTCTCCTCTAGTGTCTTTAGGGGTGAAATTATTATCCTGAATACTTTTGATGTTGTTCTATGTCCTCTTTTCCATTAAAAATTTCTATTAAGAATATACTTTAAAATTTATTCCAAGCCAGAATTTAACAGAATAGGTATATTTTAACTATAGTATAGGATGCTGCTTTAATTGAATTGATACTAATAAAGAATACTTATAGACATAAAAAATAAAATTTGAGAAATCTCCTAAATGTATTCAAGACTTAAAAAAAAATCCTTAAAAGATGGAGAACTAGCCTATGCCACTATATTCTTTCCTTCATTCCCATGGAAGTTTTATCAGTCACTGAATAAATTTTCACTTTAAAACCAGGCTTCCATTTTCGAGTATTTTACTGCTAATTAAAAAAAAAAAAAAAGAAAAAGAAAAACTGGGACCATTTGTCTGGCATTAGGACTTTGCATTTTTAAAATTTCCTCAAATTATTAAAATTAGGTTTTCCAAATTCTGGGCTAATTGTCCAACTTTTATGTTTACAATCTCGTTCCCACCGATTAGAATGTCAGCTTTCTGAGAGATGGGACTTTGTATGACTTGTCCTGTGCAGCCACAGCCTAGAACAATACCTGACACAGAATAGGGAACAAATAAAAATATTTTGACTACCTAACTGACTCACAGTTATATTCTCTGACTATTTAAAAAATTAAGACAATGTGGTAGTTGTTTCCCAAGGAATACATGACTCCCTCTTTAGCCCACAATCTTCCCTCAGTCAGAATTGAGCATGAAGTATGAGTTTTCCTCATTATTATTTTTTAACATTTTAAGAGTGGAAATTGTCATCCAATAAAATTCATAGAAAGGAAAATATAAAAGTATTTGCCCTGACCTCACTCCACCTCAAACTCTGTGGAGGAGTTCAGGCTGTCAGCCAGGACCACTTTATCTGAGATCGTGGCTCAAGACTGGTTCTTCCCCTCAGCCCTGGGGATTTGGCTGGGCTTTAGCACCTGAAGATGGTAAATGGTGAAGGAGGCAAGGAAAGTCAGTTACTTTATCAGCTCCTGAACAAGTAGAAAGTGGTTCCCTGGAAGAAAATCATGTTCCATCTTATTACTGAGAGATGAGCATAGAGCCGGCTGGATTTCAGTGATGTCAGCATATCGTCATGGGAAGAGCATGGGCTTTGAGTTCAAATCCTGCCTCTGTCATTCAGTTCTGTGCGCCTTTGGGAAAATTACCCCAAATCTCTGATTCTTGGTTTCTCTACGTGAAGATTGACATAAGATTGTATATGGAAGCCATCTAGTACAGTGTTTTGTACACAGTAGGGCTTCAAAAATGGATTCCATTGTTCTTAATATCCAGTCAGAGGATGCAGTCAGTGGTGTGTGGATAATCCAACACCCTCTTGCCGTTCTCTTTGCCATCCTCAATAAGCTTAGAGGATGGCATTTGGGATACAGCAGTGAACAAAACAGATAAAAAGGAAAATCACTGTCCTCTATGGTACTTAACTGGAGCCTTAGTCTCTGCGATTCTCCTTAAATTTTTCACAAATCACACTTTTCTTTACCTCACTCTCATTACCCTGGTCCCAAGCATGATGCACTCTTAATTCCTTCCACAACTTTCTAACGCCTCTCCTTTCATTTGGTCCCCAGTTCCTCTCCACAGAGTAGCCTGAGTGAATTTATTAAAATCCTAATCTGATCAAATCACTCCTCCATTGAAATATTTTTAACAGCTTCCAATTGCACAAGGACAGCACCTAATCTCCTTAGATCCACATCTTGTGATCGGACCCCGGCTTCCTTTCTGGCACAGTGTTGCAACACTCCCACCTTGCCACCACCTGGTCCTATGTTCTGAACTTCCTCCAACTGCCTTAAGGGACCTTGTGCTCTTCCTTACACCAGAGCATTTGTAACTGTTCGTCTCGCTGCCTGGAATCTGTCTCCCCACTGTCTTTTGTTCCTGCTATTTCTATTCATTCATTCCTTTTTTTTTTTTTTAATCAAAATGGTTTCCTACTATGTGTACTGGCTGTGTTCTTTTTTTTTTTAACATCTTTATTGCAGTATAATTGCTTTACAATGGTGTGTTAGTTTCTGCTGCATAACAAAATGAGTCAGATATACATATGCATATATCCCCATATCTCTTCCCTCTTGCATCTCCCTCTCACCCTCCCTATCCCATCCCTCTAGGTGGAAACAAAACACCAAGCTGATCTCCCTGTGATGCAGCTTCTTCCCACTAGCTATCTATTTTACATTTGGTGGTATATATTAGTCCCTGCCACTCTCTCACTTCGTCCCAGCATACCCTTCCCCCTCCCTGTGTCCTCAAGTCCACTCTCCATGTCTGTGTCTTTATTCCTGTCCTACCACTAGGTTCTTCATAAGCACTTTTCTTTTTTTTTAGATTCCAAATCTATGTGTTAGCATACAGTATTTGTTTTTCTCTTTCTGACTTCACTCTGTATGACAGACTCTAGGTCCATCCACCTCACTACAAATAACTAAATTTCATTTCGTTTTATGGCTGAGTACTATTCCATTGTATATATGTGCTACATCCTCTTTATCCATTCTTCTGTCGATGGACACTTAAGTTGCTTCCATGTCCTGGCTATTGTAAATAGAGCTGCAATGAACATTGTGGTACATGACTCTTTTTGAATTATGGTTTTCTCAGGGTATATGCCAGGTAGTGGGATTGCTGGGTCGTATAGTAGTTCTATTTTTAGATTTTAAGGAATGTCCATGCTGTTCTCCATAGTGGCTGTATTAATTTACATTCCCACCAACAGTGCAAGAGGGTTCCCTTTTCTCCAACCCTCTCCAGCATTTATTGTTTGTAGATTTTTTGATGATGGCCATTCTGACTGGTGTGAGATGATACCTCATTGTAGTTTTGATTTGCATTTCTCTAATGATTAGTGATGTTGAGCATTCTTCCATGTGTTTGTTGGCAATCTGTATATCTTCTTTGGAGAAATGTCTATTTAGGTCTTCTGCCCATTTTTGGATTGGGTTGTTTGTTTTTTTGATATTGAGCTGCATGAGCTGCTTATAAATTTTGGAGATTAATCCTTTGTCAGTTGCTTCATTTGCAAATATTTTCTCCCATTCTGAGGGTTGTGTTTTGGTCTTGTTTATGGTTTCCTTTGCTGTGCAAAAGCTTTGAAGTTTCATTAGGTCTCATTTGTTTATTTTTGGTTTTATTTCCATTACTCTAGGAGGTGGGTCAAAAAGGATCTTGCCGTGATTTATGTCATAGAGTGTTCTGCCTATGTTTTCCTCTAAGAGTTTTATAGTGTCTGGACTTAATTTAAGTCTTTAATCCATTTTGAGTTTAATTTTGTGTATGGTGTTAGGGAGTGTACTAATTTCATTCTTTTACATGTAGCTGTCCAGTTTTCCCAGCACCACTTATTGAAGAGGCTGTGTTTTATCCATTGTATGTTCTTGCCTCCTTTGTCAAAGTTAAGGTGACCATATGTGCATGGGTTTCTATCCTGTTGATCTATATTTCTGTTGATCTATATCCATTGATCTATATTTCTCTTTTTGTGCCAGTACCATACTGTCTTGATTACTGTAGCTTTGTAGTATAGTCTGAAGTCAGGGAGCCTGATTCCTCCAGTTCCACTTTTCTTTCTCAAGATTGCTTTGGCTATTCGGGGTGTTTTGTGTTTACATACAAATTGTGAAATTTCTTATTGTAGTTCTGTGAAAAATGCTATTGGTAGTTTGATAGGGATCGCATTGAATCTGTAGATTGCTTTGGGCAGTATAGTCATTTTCACAATGTTGATTCTTCCAATCCAAGAACATGGTATATCTCTCCATCTGTTTGTATCACCTTTAATTTCTTTCATCAGTGTCTTATAGTTTTCTGCATACAGGTCTTTTGTCTCCTTAGGTAGGTTTATTCCTAGGTATTTTATTTTTTTTTGTTGCAGTGATAAATGGGAGTGTTTCCTTAATTTCTCTTTCAGATTTTTCATCATTAGTGTATAGGAATGCCAGAGATTTGTGTGCATTAATTTTGTATTCTGCTACTTTACCAAATTCATTGATTAGCTCTAGCAGTTTTCTGGTGGCATCTTTAGGATTCTCTATGTATAGTATCATGTCATCTGCAAACAGTGACAGCTTTACTTCTTCTTTTCTAATTTGGATTCCTTTTATTTCTTTCTCTTCTCTGATTGCTGTTGCTAAAACTTCCAAAACTATGTTGAATAATACTGGTGAGAATGGGCAACATTTGAGTACTGCTTACATGTCATTTTCTCAGGGAAGTCTTTCCTGAATCCTACCACTAGGGCTTGTTTGCCTGTGTGTGCTCCATACTGTGTTTTACAGGATGGATCACAGGACCCTTTATTGCCTTGTTCCCTACTGTATCCTAGGACCTGGTAAGTGAAAGGCCCAAGGTAAATACTCAAATATTTGTTACATGCATAAATGAATAAATACATATATAAATGAATAAAATGAATGTTTGGAAGGGCAGTCTCCACACATTAGCTGAGACCATAAAGAGATAGGCAAGTAGAAAATATTATGGACATAGAAATGATTTGGTGAAATAGGGAATTTTTCCCCCCTCTTTTATCCCAAAATATTTAGAATAATCACAGGGAGAAAAAAAAGAATAATTTAGTTACATAATGCATTTTTATTTTGTATAATTCCTAGGACTTAAATGATATATTAATTTAATCTGCTTTTTGGAAGAGGAAAGAAGTTCCCTTAACTTTGAATATACCTCTCAGAAATATTTCAGCTTAACTTTCTGGTTCCTGAATACAGGTATCTCCAAAAGAATAATAGAGGACATGCTGACTCTTGTAGATTGAATTGTGTAAAACACCGCCTCCCTCAACATTTATGTGTTGAAGTCCTAACCATCAGTAACTTCAGAATGTGGCTGTATTTGGAGATAGGGCCTTTGAAGAGGTAATTAAAGTTAAATGAAGTCATATGGGTGGGTCTTAATCAAATATGACTTGTATCCTTATAAGAAGAGGGACAGGCACCAAGGCTGTTTACACAAAGAGAAGAGGCCACATGAAGACACAGCAGGAAGAACACAATCTGCAAGCCAAGAAAAGAGCTCTTAGGAAAAACCAAATCTGCTGACATCTTGATCTTGTGAGGCAGGAGATAGATGGGCCCCAGGCTTAGCAGCTGAAGTCTGTCCCCTGTGTATAGAAACTCCAAGATAAAGATAATGGCAGGGGCAGAGAGGAGCTGAGCCCTGCCCAGATAACAGATAAACAGACCACATATTTCTCATTCTTGAGGTCAAGGAGACATTCCCAACTACACATGCCCAGAAAGGTTCCTTGGGGGCCATAAAGGGAGGAGACATCACCCCATAATATGTGATGTCAACCTTCCCACAGGCCTCTGCACTGGAGTCCGTCTTGGCTAAGAGATGTGCACACACACAGGGGAGGACCCTGAATTAAACAAAATATGGACTCAGAGTCAGGCAAAGCAAGATGATTGGCCGGAGGAATCCCAGAAGAAATGCCCCATATAAGTGATTTAAACTACCATGAAGGTGCGACTCTCTCTCTGAGCCTGCCTGTGTGTGTCTATTCACACGTACTCTTTTTTTTCCCTCCTAATAAGCACTATACTTGTTGCACTACTTTTCGTCCCTTTGTTGCAATTTATTTATATAAAGCGGACATGCCAGGGCCTTGTCACTAGCCACTGGCCCTCGTGGTCTAGGAGCTAGGATTCAGTGCTCTCACTACCACAGCCTGGCTTCAATCTCTAGTTGGGGACCTGAGATCCTGCTTCAAGACACTGCCGGCTGAGGCCACCCAGGATCACTTGGACTTTCAGCTTCCAGAACTTCAAGAAAATAAATTTTTGTTGTTTAAGCTGCTCACTCCATTGTATTTTTTTTTTTATGGCTGCCCTTGCAAACTAATACAGTGACCTCTTAATTTATAATAGGGGAAACCCACTCCATAAGTTGGAATTCTCCAAATTGACGAAAGGATTGGTGATTGCTTTATTCTTTTCTTGAGTTATTTTGCCTGAAAAAAAATATTTGCAGTGTTAGTTCTAAGAAAGTGTAGAAAAGCTCACTCTGAGATGGGTAGAATACACTGTGTGTTTATGCCTCCCCAGACAATGGCCACAACTGGTTATTCTTTTCATGTTACAACATCGGCCCAAAGATCCCGGTATCTTCATGAAGTTTCCTAAGATTTCGTGTTTTCAAAACCACTCAGGCTTAAAACCTGTGAATAATTTTGACTCATCTTTTTTTTTTCTTTACCACATAGGTATGGTCAGTGACCAACTCTATTTGATTCTTATTTCAAAATGCCTCTTTCATACATCACATTGTTTTTCTTCACACAGTCATCAGGAACACCCAGACTCTCATGACTTTATAGATAAGTTATTGCCAAGCCCTCCTACCTAGCTATCTTTCTCTAATCTTTCGCTTCCATTCTGCAACTACCGACAAGGTTGATATTCATTAAATGCCATCTTTTTTTTTTTTTCACTATCAAGAAGCATTTATTTAGTGTCTGTATTTTTCTAAGTAGAGAGTTTTTTTTAAAAAATTGAGATACTGGGGCTTCCCTGGTGGCGCAGTGGTTGAGAGTCTGCCTGCCCATGCAGGGGACACGGGTTCATGCCCCGGTCCGGGAAGATCCCACACGCTGCGGAGCGGCTGGGCCCGTGAGCCATGGCCGCTGAGCCTGCGCATCCGGAGCCTGTGCTCTGCAACGGGAGAGGCCACGACAGTGAGAGGCCCGTGTACCGCCAAAAAAAATTGAGATATAATTGACATATAACATTATATTAGTTTCAGATATACAACATAATAAGTCCATATTTGTATATACTGAAATGATCACCACAATAAGTCTAGTTAACATCACTACACATAGTTACAGAATTTTTTTCTTATGATGAGAACTTCCAAGATCTACTCTCTTGGCAACTTTCAAATATACATACAGTATTATTAACTATAGTCACATTATATCCCCAGGACTTAGAGCTTTTTTATAAGGCAAAGTATAACCCCTCCCACCCCCCATCTACCTCTAATATCTGTCTCTCCTTTACTTCCAACTTTAGAGACTATATCCCCTGATTATCTTTTCCCTCCTTTTTTTTCCTCCATTAGTTATCTGATTTTTCTTCTGTTTTCTACTTGTTCCTTATTACTTACTATATCTATTCAGCATATCAACCTGTTTGTTTTTCTCATCTTAAAAGACAAACAAAAATGAAAATAAAGCTCTTTTTGTGGTCTTTTCATGTCCCTTTCTTTCTGTCATTGACTTTTCTGAAAAAATAAGCTTCAGTAATGGTTCTCAAAGTGTGGTTTGTGGGCCCCAGGTGGGGGATCCCCAAGACCATTTGAGGGGGTCTCTCAGGTCAAAATTACTTTCATGATACTTCCTTTTTTTTTTAATGGATGGGGAATTAATTTATTCACAAAATTTTAATATCAATAATATTGCAAAAAATCCAATTATATTCCAATTGTATTCCTAACCCTCTTTTTTCTTTCTTTTTTTTTTTTCACACACACACGCTGTAATTAAATGCCATCTTATCAGCGTGCTGCTGAGGAGCTTCAGGGTGTCCTCTTGGTTAGAAATTAAAGCATAAATGTTTGCACCTGTAATTAAAAGGACTTCTTTCCCAGGATTACATAGCAGCACATCTACATTTCAGCATGATGGACAGTTTCCTCACCATTTCTTGAATATCTGCTGCTTATTTCCAATGCTGCACCATTTCTCCATGATCTTCCCTCTTCATGTAATATTTCCCACACTTCCTGCTCCCTGTCCTCTCTACTTGAAAAAATTTTGCACCTGCTAAGGCCTACCTGACCTCCATCTCCAGGAAGCTTTCCTGATCATCGCATTCATGTCTCTCTCAGATCAGTTTCCATGGCTTGCATAATTTGAATTGCTCATTTAAGGTCTCAGGATTTAAGTTTAAAATTTATAGTCACCATAGTTGCAAATTTTTGTTTTGCTCTAAGTGTCTGTTGAGCGAAATACAGTAAGCTCCAATATACATCCCCACTAGAATTTGTGTCAGAATGTCCAGTCTTCAGATAAATTTCAAACCCAGACACAGTGTTTCACAGGTACCCCAAATATTCTCTGCCTCAAGACCTTTCATAAAACAAGTTTTTAGTCTCTGAAGTGAATTAAGCAACCATGATCAATAATACGTGATTGCCTTCTGAAAATGCTGGCACCTTTCTTCCTTGAGTCAAATACTTATAGAGTGGACAAATTTGAGAATACAGTCAAGCCCATTCCAAAGATCAGAGAATGTAGGTCGTTTTGGGAATAACACTGATCCGTGGATAGAGATCACAGTTTCCTGGTGGTTCTTAATCTTAGCTTCACATTAGAATCAACTGGAGAGTTTAAAAAAAAAACAAACTGAAGTATAGTTGATTTGCAGTGTGTTAGTTTCAGGTGTACAACAAAGTGATTCAATTATAAATATATCTATCTATTCTTTTTCAGAGTCTTTTTCATTATAGGTTATTACAAGATATGGAATATAGTTCTTGTGCCATACCGTAGGTCTTTGTTGTTTATGTATTTTATGTATAGTGGTTTCTATCTGTTAATTTCAAACTCCTAATTTATCCCTCCCTCAGCCTTTCCCCTTTGGTAACCATAAGTTTGTTTTCAAGGTCTGTGAGTTTATTTCTGTTTTGTAAATAAGTTCATTTGTATCACACTTTAGATTCCATGTATAAGTGATATCATATGATGTTTGTCTTCCTCTATCTGACTTTCTTCACTCAATATGATAATCTCTAGGTTCATCCATGTTGCTGCAAATGGCATTATTTCATTCCTTTTTTATGTCTGAGTAGTATTCCATTCTATAAATATACCACATCTTCTTTATCCATTCATCTGACAATGGACATTTAGGTTGCTTCCATGTCTTGGCTGTTGTAAATAGTGCTGCTATGAACATGAGGCACGTGTATCTTTTTGAATTAGAGTTTTTATCTTTTCCAGATATATGCCCAGGAGTGGAATTGCTGGATCATATGGTAACTCTATTTTTATTTATTTATTTATTTTTATTTATTTATTTATTTTGCAGTACGCGGGCCTCTCACTGTTGTGGCCTTTCCCGTTGAGGAGCACAGGCTCCGGACGCGCAGGCTCAGCGGTCATGGCACACAGGCCCAGCCGCTCCGCGGCATGTGGGATCTTCCTGGACCAGGGCACAAACCCGTGTCCCCTGCATCGGCAGGCAGACTCTCAACCACTGCGCCACCAGCGAAGCCTTCTTTTGGGGATATTAAATATCAGATATTTTATGGAGCATTTTAGAGGAAAAAAATCATGGTTGTTCCTAAGAATTCATTGAGACTCAGTTGAACTGAGCAACTGCTTGACTAAAACCTGATAGAATTTTCTGTAAATAAGAGCACAGGTACTTAGGTTTGGTGCTGACTGATTCTTCAGACTAAGTGAGCCCTCCTGTCATTTCTATGTGAGCCTTTCACTCATTGCACTTGTTTCTAGAGTTTACATTGATCCGTATGATTTTTGAAACATTTTCTGTTTAATCCCTACTTTATTGTAAGCTCTGGGTGTGCAAAGACTGTGTTTTTACTCATTGTATCCTCACCCAGCTTTGTCCTTAGTATGGATTTAAACATACTTGCTAAATGAAAGAAGTGGGGGGGGGGTGAGGGAGGAGGGCCTGTCTCCTGGAGAAGTATTTTATGCCTATTGGAATCTCCACTCGCAAAAGTTCTGCTCCATAAACTTTCTAGAAATCCAGCACATGCCAAGAAAACCCCCAACACGTTTCCTAAGCTAATGGGATCCCATCATGTGTCTGAGTCAGTATCTTTTATAACATCCCTCCTTATTTCTTGCATTTTAAGATGTAGTTTTATAAGCTATCAAGAGATTATAATGAGAACATGGTTGTGTCTTTTGTCTTGTTGAAGACTGTACTGTATGCCCAACGCCTATCACAGTGTGGAGATTAGAGTAGGTACTTAATGATATTTATTTCATAAATTCTGAATGGAGTGAAGAAACCTATGAAGGAATGAAGTGGCACCTCAGCACACATTACTAATAAAACACTGGAGAGGGAACTGACAGATTTTAGACAAATTAAGGAGAACATCTAGACTGGTCTAGAACTAAGAAAATTTAACTACAAAGCTACAACAAGGGTATGATAAGCATAGATGATTTCAACATTTTTTAAGCAAATACATGCAGCATCTTTTATCCTTCCAATGGCATTAGAGACACAGATGTGTGTGAGCAGAGTCTTTGAAAACCAAGTTAGAATGGTAGGTTATAAAATTCCTAGTGTTCTTCACTATACAACCTTTGAAGTCTAACTTGATTTGTTTTAGTTCTTAAAACGCTGGGATAGTTTTCATGGCGACTACATCAAAAGAGTACAGATTGAATGTCTCAGCAAATGACAGCAGAACATGGGCTTGATACCTGCATGAAGGATTTGAAACCCAAAGCCTCATTTTTCACTACCCTGTTTCACCTCTTCTTCCACTTTATCCCTGTGATGTATTGGTGATTCTGTGACATAACAATGAAGGAAACTGACTGTAGCAAACTTCTTAATCCTGCTCTGATAAATTATGTGTTTTTGAATAGCTTATCCTCTTTCTGTGGTGTCAGAGAAAAGGGATTAATCCATACTCTATACTGCTATTTTTGTTTCAAGCTGAGTGCCAAAGGCAAATCCTGTACTCTGAAGACTCACCTGGTTTATCTGAAAACTTCTATAGTCTCATCAGATAAAGTCCAAGCTCTTTAGCTTGTTCATGAAAGCCTTCCTTTAATGTATTCTGTCATCTTTCTAACCTCTCCTTTCTAATTAGTCAGGGTTTTCCAAAGAAACAAAACTAACAGTGTGTGTGTGTGTATGTGTGTGTGTGTGAGCATGTGTGTATGTGTTCATGTATATCTATCTATATCTATCTTCTCTCTCTCTCTCTCTCTCTCTCTCTATCTCTCTATCTATCTATCGTTTATCTATCTACACCTATCTCAAAGGACTTCTGTTGGCAGAACTCCTTCTTGCTTGGTGGAGGTCAGCTTTTGTTCCATTCAGGCCATCAAACAATTGGATGAGACCCACCTGTATTATCTACTTAACTCAAAGTTCACCCATTTAAATGTTCATGTCAACCAAAAAATACCTTCACAGACTCATCTAGAATTATGCCTGACCAATTATCTAGGCACCATGGCACAGCCACACTGACACATAAAATTAACCATCACTCTTTCTCTCCTAAGTATGTCTATTTCCTTAACATCATCAGTCCCCTCAGTACATATTATACTCATTCTAGCCTCTTTCCCCCAGTAACAACCACTCTTCACCTGCCAATAATGTCCTCCAAATTCCCACCCCCTAGTCTAATGATTCTCAAACAGTGTTATGTATCAGAATCACCAGAAGCAAGCAAAGAATAGAGTGGCCCCAACTTGTGGAAGTAACATAAGACCTGGGTATCTTCATTTTACCAAATTCCATAGATGGCTCTGATACACACCCAAGTTTCCAAACTGAACTAGACTTTTGACTGTAGTCAAAAGTATACCCTGTCCTCAAGTGCTTTCCCTATATTCCCTTCATTTGTGAAATTATACTTCCATGAACCCATCCATATTAGTTTGCTAGGGCTTCCATAAAAAATTCCACAGGCTACGTGTCTCAAACAACAGAAATTAATTTTCTCCACGGTTCTGGAGGCCAAGAGTTCAAGATCAAGGTGTCTGCAGCATTGGTTTCTCCTGAGGCCTCTCTTCTTGGCTTGTAGATAGCTGCCTTCTTGCTGTGTCTTTACATCGTATCTCCTCTGTGTGTGTGTGTACCTCTGGTGTCTCTTTGTGTGCCCACATTTTCTCTTTTTAAAAGGACACCAGTTAGATTGGATTAGGGTTCATCCTAAAGACCTCATTTTAACTTAATTACCTCATCAAAGCCCTATCTCCAAATACAGTCACATTTTGAGATACTGGGGTTAGAGTTTCAACATGTGAATTTGGGTGGGGGGAGCACAATTCCATGCATAACACCATCCCAATTCCAAAAGTAATTTTGCCTTTCATGAATTCCTTTACTTTAACTATGCACCACACAATTTCAAATATCCTGATGCATTACCTCAAAATTGTTTTCCAAGTGAGTTATATTTTTATGTATTTATCTGTAACTTCTGTACAGTGTAAGCCTTTTGAGGGTGATGGCCTTGTATTCAGCTTAATCTAAAAATTGAAATATTCTGAATCCTGGATGCCTTTTGGAAACATTTGGTGAATTTTAAAAATCTTTAAACTCAGGCTTCACTTCCAGAGATTCTGACTTAATTACCAGAAATGGATATTGGTGCTGGTGTGTTTTAGGAGGTCTCCAGGTTATTCTAGTGTGTTCTCAACCAGAGTTGAGGGCCACTGCTACAGTGGAAAGAAGTGGGAGGAAAGCACCTTTGTTTGTTTTGTATCATGGTGTATCCCAGGGCAGTGCCAGACACTTGGTAAGTGGTAAATCAAAGGATGGAAAAAATGAAGCTGGTTTTCACCATTTTTTAGCCACGTGAGCTCTGTGAAAGCTTTTGTTTCCCATCTTTTTAAAATGGGGATAACAATAACTATGGTTTTGGAGAATAAATTAGATGACAAAATAAGTTATTTGGCCCAGAGTAGATGCTTGTCAACCTTTAACTACCTTCCCTTCAAGAGTTTGTGTTCTCACCTTGTTTCTGACACTGACAGAAATGCTGTGAACACAAGAAAAAGTACGTGTGAAATGTGTATTGAGTGAATGAATGAGATATGGAAAACTAAACGATAGTTACAGGACTGAGTGATTTAAACTGGGCCTAGAAAGTCAGTCACAATGTCTCATTTTAATTGTTGGCTTTGTGGATCCCACTGCCCCACTCTGGCAGAGATAAGACAGTACGTGTTAATCGCAGGATGTGTTGCAATTATTTACACTGTAACATTTTTGCCAGTAATACTGTAATATTTCTGCTGAATGGAAAAGAAAAGCAGTTATAATTTATGTATATTTTCTCTCCTTAAAATTAATGTGTAGTAATTAAGAAACTGAAATGTGATCAAATGAATTTATCTGTCCCCAAACCTTACTTGCAATATTATGTTTGATTTTCAGTGAATCCCAACGGCCTTTGAGGTTATTATGTAGTGTGAAGACTGGTAGGGCAGGGGAGAAAGGAGGGAGGGAGAGAGAAACACACTTTTTTTTTCTGGTGGACATGGGTTTTTTGATTTTTTAATTTTATATTGGAGTATAGATTTGCAATGTTGTGTTAGTTTCAGGTGTACAGCAAAGTGATTTAGTTGTACATATACATATATCTATTCTTTTTTTTCAGATTCTTTTTCAGATTCTTTTCAGATTCTTTTTCTTTTTCAGATTCTTTTCTTATATAGGTTATTATAGACTATTCTTTTTCAGATTCTTTTCTTATATAGGTTATTATAGACTATTGAGTAGAGAGTTCCCTGTGCTATATAGAGATCCTTGTTGACTATCTATTTTATATATAGTAGTGTGCATATGTTAATCCCAAACTCCTAATTTATCTCTCTCCACCACATTTCCCCTTTGGTAATAAGTTTGTTTTCTAAGTCTGTGAGTCTGTTTCTGTTTTGTAAATAATTTCATTTGTATCATTTCTTTACATTCCACATGTGATATGGTTGATTTACAAATTTATATGTTTCAGGTATACAACACAGTGATTCACAATTTTTAAAGATTATACTCCATATTATAGTTATTATAAACTATTGGCTATATTTCCCTGTGCTGTAAAATATATTCTTGTAGCTTATCCATTGTATACATAGTAGTCTGTGCTTCTTTAATTGTCTCTTCAGTTGTCTATGGTGTGTGTATCTTTGTGTATGTGTGTATGTGCATGTACGTGTGTACACACACACACACACGTTTTGGTAACATCCTCTTCCCCATTCACCAAGTTAAATTAAACCTGGCCCAGAAGTCAGGACTTTGTGAGCTGGCAAAGGATGACTTCTATTCCTAAGTTTTCTAATTGTTCAGCGTCTGCTTTTTTTCCTCTCTAGATATAAAACGTGGGAATCCTGATTTTTTTCTCCTTTCTTCTTCACATTTCTCAGAAAGTACACGTAAAGGGAACAAGTGAGTTTCTGCAAATCACTCTTATAAATCTGTCTGAACAAGTAAAAATAGCCTCCGGAAAATGGCTGTATTCCAAGGGCCTCGCTTCAAAAGAAACCCGAGCATTCTGAGAGTCAGGGAGGGCGGTTGAAGACAGGCAGCTGTCCGTGTTAGACTGATCCAACTCAGTAAGAGCTAAGAAGTGGAAACATAAAGAACAGATAACAAAATACGTAAAGTTTACTTGTTGAAATTTTCTCACAGGAGTCTCCTTGGATGAAAAATGATACAGGAAAATTTGTATGCAGTGCCACTATGTACATTAGGCCTTAAATTTTAGTCCTACTGTGGAATTTGTTTCAATATGACAAAGATAATTTAAGAACTCTTCCTGTGAGGAGAATTTTTTTTCTGGATTATTTTGGCATTTTATTTAAAATTTCCACTATATATAGAAATGATTCTAGTTTGCTGGAAAATGTTTTTTTCCTATACCTGTACTCTGTGTAAACTTTCTTTCCACAGGAGAGCAAGTTGATTTTGAATTCCTCAAATGCAACTTTCACACTGGACTCATTACAGGTGCAAAATTATTTATCCTTAACCCTTGGCCTTGAAATCAGAAAGAGCTGGTTCAGACATTTATCAGACCTGAGAAAGGTAACATGAGGCATGTGTCATATATTATGGGGCAACACCCCATAGTCAAATACAGTATTTCTTCAGCAAAAGATGTTTATTCAGTCTAAAGCGGGTACGTGAAGACTACAAATGGCCTCATGTTAGGTCAGGTTCACCACCAAGTGAGTCGCACCAGATTTATTTTTAAATGTTAGCTTTTCAAAGCTGTTGAGATTTGAAACCTTGGGTAACGGACTGTGAACTCTCTTTCCCCATGTCCCTTCTCAGCCGTCACTTCCTCTCAGCTGTGTCCCTCTTCGTCCATTTTCCCAAGCTGACAAGCCCAGAAATCATCTTTGCTCCTGGCCTCTGCTAGAGCCCACTTTCCTGTATCCCACGTGTTGTCCATTTACATGGCTACCCTGCTCTTAACTATCCTTCTATCCTATATCTTTGGAAAGCCTGTGCTCAAAGTGGATCGGTCTAAGCTCATGGAGCCCCAAATGATTCTTTAAATTCTATGGTGACTAGCAGTCTTCTTTCTTTCCTCACGCAGGACTCCCTTTAATGTTCCAGATCTTGATTAGAATGGGACGCAAAGGTAAGGATAAAGATCTTCTGTGCACAGTCCCAGCCATTACCACAACCTCTTGTTCGCTTCCACCCCAGGCCTTACCCTCTAGGGTTACCCAACCTTTCCCTCTTCCCTAAACACTCCATAAGCTTCCCAGCCCCCAAGCCACTGGTCGTGAAGCCTCTTCCTGGAATTAACCCTCCTTCCCCACTTTTTTTTTTTTTCCAGTTTCCACTTAGACTCTTCTTTGATTCCACAGAAAATTACTTTTACCTCTCACTGAGCCTCCATCATAAATACTTTGAACATTTTTCTATTGCAGCATGTAAACAGTGCAATCCAATTATTTTGTTTCTTTCCCACTGGCCTTCATGAAGGCTGGGATTGGGTCTTATTCATCTTTGTATTTACACTGGGAGAAGAGAGTGCCAAATGCATTTGGGGAAAGATATGCTACACAAAATGAAGCAGGTCTTTTTTTTTTTTAAGTGTAGGACTTCTCATTGCCTAACCCATACAAAGAGACACTTTTCCCTATAGTTATTTATTTTTTTAAGTTATTTTATTGAAGTACGGTTGAATTGCAATGTTGTGTTAATTTCTGCTGTACAGCAAAGTGATTCAGTTATACATAGACATACATTCTTTTTCATATTCTTTTCCATTATGGTTTATCATCACAGGATATTGAATACAGTTACTGTGCTATACAGTAGGATCTTGTTGTTTATCCATTCTAGAATATATATAATAGTTTGCATCTGCTAATCCCAAACTCCCAATCCATCCCTCCCTACCCCTGTAGTTCTTATAATTTCCTGACCTTATTCTTATCATGGGTTGAATGGTGACCCCCCAAAAGATGTCCAGATCCTAATCCCTGGAACCTGGGAATGTCATATTATATGGAAAAAGTGATTTTGCAGATATAGCTAGGGATTTGGAGACGAGATCAGCCTAGATTATCAAGGTGGGCTCTAGATTGAATGACAAATTTCCTTATAAGAGATAGAAAGAGGAAAAGACACACACACAGAGGAAAAGCCCGTGTGAAGACAGAGAGATTGGAGTGATGCAGCCACAAGACAAGGAGTGCATAGAGACACCAGAAGTTTGAAGAAGAAAGGGAAGAGTCTTTGCTAGAACCTTTGGAGGGAGCATGTTCCAACGACACCTTGATGTCAGATTTCAGGCCTTCAGAACTGTGAGAGAAATTTCTTTTGTTATAAGCTGCCCAGTTTATGGTAATTTGGTATAGCAGCCCTAAGAAACTAACACACTCCCTTTTTCTCCTCACACCACTGGTTGTTGTTAACATGTTAGTTTTCATACAGCTCTGCATGTGTTGCTTGTATTTTCCACTCTAATCTAGGGTGACCCCACCCACTTCAGATCACTATGTCTTTTTTTCTCTTTTTTCTGATCCAGAGCTTTACTTCCTGTGCCCCAGATCTGTGTATCCAACTTCCTAATGCACACTTTATACTGGCTATCCTACAGACACTGGTTATTTAAATTGAACTCATATCTCCCTTTCTTCTACAAAACTGCTTCCCTTTCTGTACGTCCTATTTCTTGCATAGTACCAGCATCAGGAGGGCACTTTAATTTCTGGCCTGAACTCCCACATCTTGACAGTGTCACAAGTCCTTGTTGAATATACTTTATTTAATCATTTTAGTCTTTTTATTATTGTTATTTTACATGTGGTCCTGTATTGTACTGTTCTTTTTACATAAAATTACATTTACCATTTTAACCATGTTTAAGTGTATAGGTCAGTAGTGTTCACTATATTCACATTGTTGTGCACAGATCTCTAGATCTTTCCATCTTTCATCTTGTGACATTGAAACTCCCTCCCCCTCCCTCTAGCCCCTGGCAACTACCTTCCTACTTCCTGTTTCTATGATTTGACTACTTTAGATACTTCATATAAGTATAGTATTTGTTCTTTTGTGCTTTATTTTTTGAAAGGAATTTATTCTTTTAATTATAGAACAATTTCAGACAAGCTGAAATTATTGAGAAGTGGGAAGAAATAATTTACTTGCCATTGTCCTGTCATCTAAGACACTCACTATCAACTTAGTGCATTTCATTCCAGTCATTTTACTATTTTTTTTCATATTTTTGATCAGAATGTAAATAATTTTGTATACCCACAGATGAATGAATGAAAAAAACTCATCACTTTTCAAAATTATTGACGTTTGTTTTTAGACATAATATAATTTCTCACCTGTTATCAACAATCCATTTCAAAATAGTAAATTCATTTCAAAATAGTATGCTTTTCATCTTCACTTTGACTTCAAACACAGCCCAGACACTAAACTCATTTTCCCCCTTATGTTCCTTCCCAGTGGAGACATCATCATTAAAATAGTGTGAGATGACTTATTCCCTCATGACAGCTACTCCACGTTGCCCAAACATGCTGAAGAAGGATCATATGCAACTGTTCCTGAAATGTCATCATTCACTTTAGATTTCACAGTTGATGTTAATATGAGAAGAATAAATGACTCACATACTGCCTAGCCTACAGCTAATTAGTTTCATAATGCAGCTTAGGATCACAAAGCCAAAGTGTAAATACTCTGCCTCCTATGACAACCCTAGAAAGTTGCCTACTGGTTATCCATGACCTACTACTGGTTATCCAGGACCTACCTACCACCTGCAGACATGTGGGCACATCCAGCCCCATCCAGAACTTTCATGGCTCAAAGAGATGTGGAATCCCTTTAACTTCTCCCCATTCCCCACTCAACAGGTTGGTTCTAACTTTCACGTCATTGCATGGTTGCCTCAGTTGCTCTCAAATCATTTGGGTGCTGGTGCAACTCTTCCCTGAAAAATCCATGTGTCGTGGTCTGATTCACACAATGTTTCCTGAGGATGACACTTGCTAAGATGCCCCAAGGAGAGGGCCCAGTGTTTCCCTACAAAAGCAAGAAGCCTGGTCTCCCTTTTGGCAGACTGGGACAGGCATCTGTTCCAGGAGTAATTTCTCTTGACTTTCAACCTTCAGAAATTCACTGCAGCACTTTTCCCCAAGAGAAGAAGGTTAATGCCATAGGGTCCAGGGGAAGTATCCATGTTCACCATTCTAGCTGGATTTTATAACATCCCATCAGCAAACTATCTTTATAACATCAGTAGGTCCTTGTTTCTGAGACTGCAATGACACAAAAGGAAAAAGTCTGGGCACAAAGGAAATTGTTTATCTTTCTAGTTCCATTCCTAAGCCTCTAGTGGCTCTTAGCCATTATCTCGAATCCCGGATCCTGTTGAACCCACTTTTTTGGTAAACATTGGGACCTCTAGAAATCCTGTCTTTTTGCTGAGCTATTTGATGGAGAAGCAATGTCATCCTAACTCTAGATATTTCCAGGCCTGGTTGAATCTGCAAATAGAGTACAACATCTGAGTTTATAGTGACGATAGGTGGAAATCCCAGCACGAATCAGCACGGGAGGTGCATGGAACAATGTGACAGAGGGCTTCTAGGAGGCAGCACTTAAAATACCAGGCATGTCAGCAAGAGGAAAGTCTGTGGCAGGTAGCAGGCCCCAGGCAGTGTTAAGGATCAAAGGCAAGACTCCTGTCTTTTAAGGGAAGAAATGTCTCACAAACAAAAGCTTGGGTCTGAGCCTCTGGGGGTTGTTAAAATGTAAGGAATGAGCCCCAGGGAGTGGCACAGAGCCTAGCATCTCAATCAGGTTGAAAAACTGAGCTTGGGTTTTAAGAAATAGGCAGTTGCTCAATAATCAAAACTGGTGTGTGCTGTTGGTGGGAATGTAAATTGATACAGCTACTATGGAGAACAGTATGGAGGGTCCTTAAAAAGCTAAAAATAGAACTACCATAGGACCCAGCAATCCCACTACCGAGCATATACCTGGAGAAAACCATAATTCAAAAAGACACATGCACCCCAGTGTTCACTGCAGCACTATTTACAATAACCAGGGCATGGAAACAACCTAAGTGCCCATTGACAGATGGTTGGAGAAGAAGATGTGACACAAATATACAATGAAATATTACTCAGCCATACAAAGAAACGAAATTGAGTTATTTGTAGTGAGGTGGATGGACCTAGAGTCTGTCATACAGAGTGAAGTAAGTCACAAAGAGAAAAACAAATATGGTATGCTAACACATATATATGGAATCTAAAAAAAAACAAAAAATGGTTCTAATGAACCCAGGGGCAGGACAGGAATAAAAATGCAGGTGTAGAGAATGGACTTGAGGTCACGGGGTGGGTGTAGGGTAAGCTGGGACGACGTGAGAGAGTAATATTGACATATATACACTACCAAATGTAAAATAGGTAGCTAGTGGGAAGCATCCACGTAGCACAGGGAGATCAGCTTGGTGCTTTGTGACCACCTAGAGGGGTGGGATAGGGAGGGTGGGAGGGAGAGGCAAGAGGGAGGAGATATAGGAATATGTGTATATATATATATATATATATATATATATATATAGCTGATTCACTTTGTTATACAGCAGAAACTAACACACCATTGTAAAGCAATTATACTCCAATAAAGATGTTAAAAAACAAAACAAAACAAAAAACAGTACAGAAAAAACAAACAAAAAACTGGTGCGTGTTTCAGGCCCAGAAAATGTTGAGCTGATGCTATATCCCAGGCTTGTGGTAAAGAGCAGGGTTTCTCAACTGTTATTGTACACTCAATGATTAACCTGAGGACCTTTTGAAAAATGCAGATTCCGATTCAGCAGATCTGGAATGGGTTCTGATCATCATTACTAACAAGCTTTCAGGGGATGTACATGCTGCTGATCTGTGGACCAAACTTTTTTTGCCTTATTTTTTGTTTTTGTTGATTTTTAAAAATTCTTGGAATACTTTTAGATTTACAGAGAAGTTGCAAATATAGTACAAAGTGTTCCTATATACTGTTCATCCCACTTCCCTAACGTCAGTATCTTACATCATGGGGTACATTTGTCAAAACTAAGAAATGGACATTGGTACAATACTAGTAACTAAACTATAGACTTTATTCAGATTTTCTCCAGTTTTTCCACTAATGTCATTTTCTGTTCCAGGATCCAATTCAGGATCCCACATTGTGTCAGTTGTCATGTCTCCTTATTTTCCTCCAGTCTGTGACAGTTTCTCAGTTTTTCCTTGCTATTCAAGACCTTGACAGTCTTGAAGAGTATTTTGTAGAATGTCCCTCAGTTTCTCTTCACATGTCTGACACTTCCTAATGATTAGACTTGGGTTATGGGTCTCTAGGAAGAAGACCACAGAGGTAAAGAGCTTCATCGTATCAGGGGGCACATGACATTAGCAAGATTTAACAAAGAGGTTGCTAAACTTGATTACATGGTTAAAGTGATACCCACCAGGTTTTTAAAATTACATTTCCCCTTTCCAGACTCTGTTCTTTGGAAGTGAGTCTAAATGTGGGCAATGGTTCTCAAATTTGAGTACTCACAAGTATCACCTGGAAGTCTTGTTAAAAAATAGATGATTAGGCCCCTTTCCCATTTCTGATTCAGCAAGCCTGGGGTGAGGCCCAGGAATCTGCATTTCTAAAAGTTCCCAGGTGATGGTGACGCTGCTCATCCAGAGACCACACTTCAGAGACTTCGAGAACCACTGGTCTGGCACATTTGTCCTTCATTTCTGAGCCATACGCTTAACCAGATTCACCTGGGAGCAATTCTAAATTCATATTGTCAGGTCTGGTCCCTGGCAATTTGGATTGAGAAAATCTAGGGTGGCTCACATGAGTTGGCATTTTTACAAATGCAAGTGAAGCTTGGGAACCACTGAGGTTCATGCTACTTTACTGGTGAATGTGTAACTGTGGCCTCAGGACAATGCTAAGGCAGCAGATGAGTTTCAATCAGCTCCAACTGTGGGAAGAAATGGGCAGGAGAGCCTGGGAACCCAGCAGGGTCTGAATCATCAGCCTTCTGCCTGCCTGGCTCTGACCTTGCTGTCTTTACTAATCCCCCCAGGAAGGCTCTCTATTATTTTGATTTGTCCAAATCACATGACTGCTCAGAAGTGGACAGCACTCAGCCCCAAGACCAGCCTAAAGTTAGTAATCTGCTGAAATCCTGAAACGGAATAAAGCACAACATGGTACTGTTTTCTAGTATCAAGGAATTTATTTTATTGTCTATATCTTATATTCTTCAATGTTCACCCAAAAGAAATTATATGATCCTGAATATTTCAAGGGAAAACTGGCAGGGGGTGGCAGGGGAAGATTAAAAAACTAGAGAAATAAGAAAAATGTTTTTCTTACTTGAACTTAAGAAGAAAAATTAATTTATATAATTTTATTATATAATTGTACTATTATTTACTACTTATATTTAGCCTTTTATTCTATTATCAAGATTACTATATTATTATTATCTATATAAAGTTACATCTATCCTTGGTAAATATGATGATAACATTTAACTGACCAAAACCAAAATCCAGTAAAATAAAAACAATGTTTAGATGTCATTTTGGATAATTAAATAAACTCCTTATTTTAAACATAAACTGTCCAAGATCTTTAAAAATTAGTTTCTCCCTTTACTAGTTTCTTAGGGCTACAATAATAAATCCTCACAAGCTGGTAGCTTAAAATGAGAGAAATTTATTCTTTTACGGTTTTGAAGTCCAGAAGTATGAAATTAAGGTGTTGACAGCCTTCTGGAGTCTCTGAGGAAGAATCCATGCCATGCCTCTCTCCTAGCTTACTGTGGATGCTGGTAGTACTTGGCTCAAGGCCACCCTCCAATTTCTGCTTCACTTGATCTTCACATGGCCTTTTCCTCTGTCTCTGGGTCTCAGATCTGTCTCTCCTTCTCTTATAAAGACATGTGTCATTGGATTTAGGGTACACCGTAAATCCAGGATGATCTCATCTTGAAATCCTTAGTTTAATTACATCTGCAAAGACCCTATTTTTAAACAAGTTCACATTCACAAGTACTGGGGGTTAGGACTTGGACACATCTTTTTTTTGGGGGGGTGTCATAATTCAACTCACTATAGTTCCTAACCCTACTAGAAAATATTGAACAAGTGTGTGAAGAAGGGTGCCATGTTACTGCTTGCTTGTGTGTCCGTGTGCCTTATTCCATTCAGTTCCGTCTTCTGTTTACCTCCACCTACTCTTTTGAACAGTAGGGGCAATGCAGAAACACCCTGAGTCTCCCAAATGGTCAAGTCACCAGTCTTTTTCCATTGTCCTTGAGCAGCACACACTGAGGTGGTGATCAAAGAGGGCTGCCTTCCTGCGTTCCATAAACACCCTGCAAACCCCAACTAATGGAAGAAGAGAACCATGTAACTCTTTAGATCACTACCTTCTGTTTGCTACAACACCTAAACTGTTTGTAGTAGACTTTTCCTATTGTCGATACATTTTCCTTTAAAAAATGATTAAAGATATTTTTCTTACAATATAGTTTTAATCTAAGTGCATTAGAGGTGCATGAAAAATCAGAAGGCTCAACATCACTAAGGTCACTAAAAGGGTGGGATACTCAGGGTTATTTCTGCAGAAAGCTTTTGAATTTCACACAACCCTTAGTCATTTGAGGTTAGACTCATGAAGAGGCAGACGGCAGGACAGCTTTTTTATCCTGTTTCTTTCCTAATCAATGAATTTTAAACTCTTGTGTCCTCTGCCTTGTAGCATTCAAAGCAATTTTTAAAATATTTCATTTGTATTTACTGATAACTATCTGTCTCACATGACTTTTGTAAAATGAGCTTGGCTTTTTATATTAAATTTTCTGTTGGCATTATCTGTGAAATAGTTATGAAAATGTGTTTTCTTGATGAAAAAGCTGTGGTAGGCCAAATGTTATCCACCACTCTTGTATCCCAAGCAAAGAAAGCCTACAAACACAATAGTTGTTATGATCCTGAGTTTTAAATAGTCCCACTTGAGACTCTAAAATGGGGGTTAGCAAACATTTTTCTATAAAGGGCCAGACAGTAAATACTTGAGGCTTTGCGAACCATGTGGTGTCGGTCACAACTACTCCACTCTGCTGTTGTAGCCTGAAAGCAGCCATAGATAAGTGGGGCTGGGCTTCCCTGGTGGTGCAGTGGTTGAGGGTCCGCCTGCCGATGCAGGGGACACGGGTTCGTGCCCCGGTCCGGGAAGATCCCCACATGCCGCGGAGCGGCTGGGCCAGTGAGCCATGGTCGCTGAGCCTGCGCATCCGGAGCCTGTGCTCCGCGACGGCAGAGGCCACAACAGTGAGAGGCCTGCGTACCACAAAACAAACAAACAAACAAAACAAAACAAAAAAATAAGTGGGGCTCTGTTCCAATAAATCTTCACCTATAGGTGGTGGCTGGATTTAGTACATAGGTCATAGCTTGCCAACCCTGCTCTAAAATAGCAAACGGTTCTCCATACTTTTACCATACAGAGAGATCTCCATGTGGAAACATTGGGGAATTTAGCATAATTTCAGATTCTCTTTCATAATTCTGGAAACATTTTGCACATCTCTTTCATTCACCATTATACATCCAGTGCCTAGCATGGGGGTCTTTCATTTAGCAGGTACTCAAAAGTTTATTGAATGAATAGCAAATGAGTGAAGCCTGAGTTTTTCTAGGCTGCCAGTCTCTGCAGAGTGTGCACTATGCCTTGTCCAGCTCCAATGCAATTCAAGTCACATATATATGGAATCTAAAAAAAAAAATGCTTATGAAGAACCTAGGGGGAGGATAGGAATAAAGACGCAGACGTTGAGAATGGACTTGAGGACACAGAGAGGGAGAAGGGTAACCTGGGATGAAGTGAGAGAGTAGCATGGACTTATATACACTACCAAATGTAAAATAAATACCTAGTGGGAAGCAGCCTCATAGCACACGGAGATCAGATCCGTGCTTTGTGACCACCTAGCGGGGTGGGATAGGGAGGGTGGGAGGGATACGCAAGAGGGAGGAGATATGAGGATATATGTATATGTATAGCTGATTCACTTTGTTATAAAGCAGAAACTAACACACCATTGTA
Organism: Leucopleurus acutus; assembly: GCF_964270905.1. Lineage (NCBI taxonomy): Eukaryota > Metazoa > Chordata > Mammalia > Artiodactyla > Delphinidae > Leucopleurus > Leucopleurus acutus. The sequence continues at coordinate 24,705,792 of NC_139159.1, read as the reverse complement.
AAGTAATTATCCTCCAATAAAGATGTTAAAACAAAAACAAATTGCTTAGCTGAAATAACTCAAGTTCAATATTCCAAAACACTGGAAACTCTTGTATGGTGGGGTTCTCCCCTCTCCTTCTCTGCAGGAATATGATAAGCTCTGTACTTCTGTGATGGATCAATATAGGTACAATACCTTTCTGTAAAAAGAGAACCAATATTTATATCTGTATCTTATCTGTATTACATCTATGTCAATCAATCAGTTGGCTCATTGATAGCAATGGGGAAATGGGGATGATGAGACTCTGAAGCAAAATAGGGGCTGGGTGGCAGCAGTTGACTGCCAAAGCCAGGGCGTTGCAGCTAAGGGGGCTTGACTTGGAGGGCATTGTGGAGACGATTAATAGAACATGGCGCCCCTAAAGGCAAAATAGATGAATAACCAATGGGGGTACTGCTTAATCCATACAATCAAAAGAAGGCAAGGATAGATGAGCAGCAGGCTGAGGGTGGTCACCTCCATAGAAATTCATGATCCTTTGCCCAGATCTCAGGCAGTTTTCAGACCCAGAAACCATCAGCTGAAGAGGTGACCAAGTCCATAGGAAGAAGTATCTTGAAATACCACGGGAAAAATATAGTATGTTAATTTCCCCCTTTTCCTCAAAAAAGACCTACGGTAATTCAGCTGAGAAAATACACACTGGAGAAGGAGGAATATAAAAATATTTTGAGGGTATTGGATCTGAATTAACATTGATTCACAGAGTTCCAAAACATCCTATTAGAGAGGAGGCATACCGGGGCCAAGTAATAAACAATATCCTGGTCAGAGTCTGGTTCTCAGTAGCTCCAGTAGGTCCGTGGACCCAGCCAGTGGTCACCTCCCCAATCCCTGAATGTAGAATTGGGATTGATGTAGGTGGCTGTTGGAGTAGCCTCCATCTTGAATTCTTCTCATTCAAACCAAATGAGCTATCATAGTGAGAAGGTGACGTAGAATCTTTTGAAACTGCACCCGTACTCTTGAATCCCTTCTATCCCCATCCCCTTGTCAGTCCTGGATAAGATGGTGAATCCAAAAATACTGCATTTGGAGGTGGTGATGAAGAGGAATGGTAGAAATTAATGCTACTCTAAAGGATCTTAAGAACGCAAGGGATAGTGGTCCATATCACAGCTCCATTTAATTCACCAGTCTCACCACTGTACAAACCAAATGAATCTTGGAGACTGACTGTAGACCATAGCAAGCTCAAATAATAGCCCCAATTGTGGCTACTGTGCTAGATGTGTTACCTTTGCAAGAGCAGATTAATATGGCCTCAGGTACATGGCATGTACACAGGGATTTGGTATTTTTTTCTGTCCCAATCAGGAAAGATCAGAGACTGTTTGCAATTACATAGAACTGATAGCAATATACATTTACAGGTTTGTCTGGGGCTACATTACCTCCTGCTCTCTGTCATAATATAATCAGATAATATACGGGCTGTCTGGACATCCTGTGCAACCTTGTGTTGATTAGGAGGGTGAGCAAGAAGTAGCTAGCATACTGGAGGTGTTGGTAAGACACAGGGATTGCAAAGTATGGGAGTTAAAGTTGGTGACGACTGAGGGAACCTCCACTGTTGTAAAGTGTTTAGTGATCCAGGTGGGTCAAGGGCAGGTGAAGACATCTCTTCCATAAGACAAATTGCTGCATCTTACCTTTCTACCAGAAAGAAGGAAAAATAATTCCTGGTAGGATGCTTTGGCCTATGATGCCGACATATGGCCTATGATGCCGACTGGGTGACAAGTAAATCTCCCTGCTGTGAGTGAGGCCTGGAACAGGAAGTCAGGGCTGCAATGCAAGCAACCCTTCTGCTTGGGCCAGATGATCTAGCAAACCCTATGTTGCTGGAGGGGTTAGTGATGGGAAAATATCCAGTGTGGCACATAGGTGAAGCCTGGGTGGGAGTAGCACAACACAGACCTCTGGCATTTGGGAACAAGGCCATGCCATCTGCAACGGAAATTTATATGTTTTTTGAGAAAGAGTTCCTGGTGTGTTAAGGGGGCTGAGTAGAGACCAAATTCTTGATTATAGGACACTAAGTAACCATGGGTCTGGTACTGTCCATTATGATCTGGGTTCTGTCAGACCCACAGAGTCATAAACTCAGGTAGACCCAGCAGCAATCCTACATGAGTTAGAAATTGTGCAACTGGGTTCGAGGCTAAGCAAGACCAGAAGACATGAGGCAACTGCATGAGCAGGTAGCCCAGATCGTGTCACCCACCACAGGAGTACCAGCACCCACCCCCTCAGATCATTCCTAGAACGGGGGGGGTGAGGGGGGCAGGGAGGAGGGGTGTCTCGTGTGACCCGCTGAAGCAGTAGGAGAAGCCTGGACATCTGTTATGGTTAGGTCAGCTCAGCGTATGGATGCAGGCTGAAAGTGAGCAGTGGTTTGCTTATACTCAGGTTGGGAGGGTACTTGAAAACCAGTGGTGAGAAAAATCGTCCCGATGGACAAAGCTCAGAGTGGTGATCCTTTTACTCATTTTGTGTGGAGGGAGCAGTGGCCTGAGATGAGAATATACACATCCTCGTGGGTAGAGGGAATACAGTCTGATAGGCTGGTCAGGGGTTTGAAGGAAAAGGACTAAAAAATTGGAGACAAAGAAGTTTGGCATAAAGGAATATGGATGTACTTACAGGAAAGGGGATAATATGTAAAGATCTTTAATACACATATTAATGGACACCAGAAAGCCTTCGTCACAGAAAAGGCAGGAACAACCAATCAGACGCATGACTAGGCCAGTGTACATTGGCCGGTCTTTGAACTGACACAGTGATCACAGGAACGGAGGGACCACGGCGGGCAGAGTTAGAGGCTGTGCCCGGGCTCTGGTCCATCGACATCTTTGAACGCCTAACCTGCCAGCAATGGACACAAACGCTGAGCTCCCAAAGTGACTTCTTCGAGGAGATGATTTTCTATAGGTGATTTTCCTTATGTTGGGGGATCAATGTGCATCCAACATATGAGGCAACACAGTGGACATTTTCTTGAAAAATCCAAGGAATTTTAACATCTTTGGTGCCTAATTTTAATCTCATTAGTACCTTCATAGATGAGTCATTTCCTGGAGTCAGCCTCATGCCTATTCAATTGAGTGGGCATAACTTTACAAATTGTACACATTAATGTAAAAAAAAAAAAATCATAACGTTGAACTGCCTAACACAGGAAAGGAAGAAAAACAGAAACAAACTATAGTATCCTTTCCAATTATAGTTAGGACATTAAATCAACGTTGTCTGCAAAATTGCTTAGCCTCATATTAGGTATATAATCCTAGTTGTTCCATGAATGTTTGTTGAATAATTTTCGATAAGACCATTGGCCTGGATAAGTGTCTTTGCGGATATTTAGATAGTGGAAATTTAACATTTTAATGGGAATTGTTAGAGAACGTTGTATTTCCTTTCCTGTCTTAAAAAGATTTTAATTAATTTCACTTTTTCTTAATAACTCTGTGTCAGAATATGGACATCAAGCACTGCCTGGAATTAACAATGATGTCCTTGGGACTGATGGTATGGGTAAGGCTGTGCTTGTCTTGTAAGTTATCCTTTAGAGACTCCTTTTCTCTAGTTGGTGTATTTACTATTATATTTCATTTCCTCTGTTCTGATTCCTTACAGATATCCATGGACATCAAAGTGTTAAAGTCAAGGTTGAAAAGAGAAGAATTCAGCCTAGATTAAGGGGGATTTACTAAGAAGATATTTGGTGTTCCCATAGCAATGATGACTATCTAAGCTTATGCGAAACTGAGCTGGCATATGGAAAATCATCAATAACAAGTCTTTGTGTGTTTGTGTATATAACACAATCTCTTTTCTTCTTTTTATTTTATTTTTAATTGAAGTATAGTTGCTGTATTTCCTTCTTTTTTCTCTGCTTCATTCTTTTGCTCAATATATACATGACTTAAAATGATTGTTCTAGCCCTGACTAAACTTAGCTTTTTGGTTCAAATGCCAAATGTCATCTCTGAAGTCTCTCTGGTTTTTAGTTCAAAGTATCAAAACTGAGAATATGATAAGCTTGCTAAACAGCTGATAAATTGGCTTTTTTTCTAGATCATCCCTGCTCAGAGTAAGAGCTGGAGCTCAGGGGTCCTATGGCATAAATACAGCTGCCTAGGTTTACCCCTTACGCATTGCTCTGTGTGTGCGGCAGTTCTTAGGGAAGGAACTAGAGAGAATTTGTAACATCCAGTTTTGATCCTAAATTACAGATGGAAAAGTTATATCTAGTTCTGCTAAAATCTGTACCATGTTCCATTTTCATCCTGAGTTACATTTGAGAGAGCTTTCCAGCTTTGGATGGTTTGATGGGAAGATGACAGGGATTAGAGTGTCTTATTTTTTTCCCTGACTTTTCTGCACTATCTACCAGAATTGTATTAAAAACAGGTTCCTACACTATTTCAGGGAACATACTCATTCATATGATGTTATTTTTCTTTAAAGTCAGCTTAGGCAGAATGGTTGATCAGTTCCAGGGAACATGGAAATCCATTCCTTGAGAAAATTTTGACCATATGAAAGAACTGGGTGAGCCATATTTACTTGCATATCATAGCAAGTACAAATGGGAGCTTTTGGGCTTCCCTGGTGGCGCAGTGGTTGAGAGTCCGCCTGCTGATGCAGGGGACACGGGTTCGTGCCCCTTTCCTGGAAGATCCCACATGCCGCAGAGCGGCTGGGCCCTTGAGCCATAGCCGCTGAGGCTGCGCGTCCGGAGCCTGTGCTCCGCAACGGCAGAGGCCACAACAGTGAGAGGCCCGCGTATCGCAAAAAAAAAAAAAAAAAGGGAGCTTTGATAGCACAGAGCTTACTCTGTATGAAACCCTCCCTTCAGTTTTTCACACAGAAACAATAAATATTAATTTAGCACCTAGATACAGTTCTGTAAAAAACTGGTTGAAATTGACATAACCCCTCCTCTCATGTAATTGACCATGGATTTACATAGATTAAACATGCAGGTGCCATATACTAAATGGCAAATGATTTCAATAAATGATTTTAAACAAAAAGTCACAATTATTTAAAAAAATGATCATGTTGCAAACATTTGCTCTAAATTTTCTGAGGATTTTCAGAATAGATCTTGTGTTCCAGTTTCTGATGACTGCTGGCATTCCTTGGCATGTGGCCACAACACTTCAATCTTTGCTCCTATTGTCACATTTTCTCCTCTTCTGTAGTTTAATATCCCTCTTCCTCTTCTTACAAGGAAAATTTCTCCTTATACAGAAATTTGTGACTATATTTAGGGTCCACCTGGATAATCCAGGGTAATCTCCCTATTTCAACATCCTTAAATTAGCCATATTTGCAGAGTCCCCTTTCCATATAAAGTAACATTCACAGGTTCCAGGGACTAGGACGTGAGTATCTTTGGGAACAATTTTCCAACCTGTCATATCTTGCCATCATGTTTCACAATATGAATCCCATGAACCATGTTACAGTGTCTCCCCAATGTATCTTCTCTTAGAAATTTAACTTAGGTATTGAAGTATATGTAATACTATTTCCATAGAATATACTCCTACATGTACTGCACAAAGTTGTGTGTGCAATGATGTTCACTACAGCATTATTTGTAATACCAACAAAAAAGGAAACAACAAAATGTCCATCAATAAGGGGACAGGTAAATAAATATTAGTATTAGTATGTATAGAATTTTTAATAGTGACAATGGTTGTATAACATTGTGAATGTACTTAATTGTACACTTTAAAATGGTTAAAATGGTCAATTTTATGTTATATGTATTTTACCACAGTAAAAATACATAATAGAAAAAACAAACCCTATACATGTGAACATGTAAGAATGTAAGGGAAGAAATAAAGATCTGGAAGAATCCTTTAAACTGGGAGAAGAGTTTGAGGAAACCACACCAGGTGGCCATAAAACTAAGGCGAGACCGTCAACACTCTTTCAGATAAATTTCATAAGAATGTTAATTTTGAAATCATCCCAAGTAAGTAAGCAGTTATAGCAAACATATCTAAAATCTGTGTTAGATTAATTTTGGGCTTAAGCCTAGGTCTGAGGATCTCAAATTTTAATAAACACATAAATCTCTTGGAATGTTTGTAAAAAATACCTACATCTAGGTCTCATCCCAGAGGCTCTGATATCTGGGGCCAGTACCTGAAAACTGTATTTTTAACAATTCTGATGCAGATGCTTAGTAGAACACATTTTGAGAATTATTTCTTTAGCTTGTTCTCTCAGAAACAAAACGTCTACCTTTCTATTTTGCAGCAGTTTTCCACACATAGAATTACAATGAATAAAACTTGTATTAGCCAGTATAGGTGAGGTCATATCAATCACAGTAACAAATTATCCACAAGCTCTCGGTGGCTTACACATTTGGAGTTCTAACTCATAGTACATATTCAGTGTTGTGGTGGAGTTGGGGAAGTTTCTGTGTGGGGGGAGAAGGGGGCAAGAAATGGGGGCATAAGGTATCTGCCCCTCTTAATTTCTCCAGGGCCCAGGCCAAAGGAGGTTCAACAATCTTATAGTTGGGCCATCTGAAGTTTGTGTTCTCAGTCAGCAAGATAGAGAAAGACACACTGGGCTTTTTATTGCCTCAGCCTGGAAGTGACACACACAGTTTCACTCATCTTATGGGCTCCAAATTGAATACACAATTTATTTATATATTTTTTGTTTATTGTCTGTTCCCCCAAACTAGAATGTAAGATCTTCAAAGAAAGGATTTCTTGCCTCTTCTGTTTTACAGAACCCAGTGTTTGTTACATAATGTTTGCTCAATAAATATTTATCATTTGAACGAATACACTCAATAGAGGATTGTTAAACAATATGGAGGGTGAGGTTCTAACAAAAGGAACTGAATACCACATTATCAGATAGTTCTTAAATAATATGAGACTTCAAATTCCTGTATAATATCAAATGGAAGAAGAATTTTGACCAGAAGTGTTTAATAAAGATGCCTATAGTAAATTAAAAATCTACTAGAATAAAAAGGCTGAAAATTATAGGAGAACAGAAGGAAAATTTGGTGACCATCATTATCTCTGTCACGGGACAGACTGTAAATAATTTTGGTAGAAGGCCCAACTTGGTAGATGTGTAAACTCTGAGATGTATGCTTCCCAATGATTATGTACTATGGTATTGCACTAGAGTAGAGTTTAACCAGAGATATCTCTAAACTTTGTGGAGCAAGATGCAGACTCTGGCTCAGAACTGCTTGAGTGTGAATCCCACCTCTGCCACCAATCAACTATGTGACTTTGGGCAAGTCACAGACTTTTGCTGACTCATTCTTTTCATTTGCAGAAGGGGATTATTATAGTACTTATGTCATTAAACTGTTGTGAGGATTACATGGGTTAATATATTAATACTCTTAAAAAGTGCCTCACACAATAAATAGTGCTACGTAAGTGGTAGGTACTGTTGTTGTTGTGATTATTATTATCATTATTTTTATTATGTTGGCCAAAAAGTTCACTTGGGTTTTTCCATAAGCTGTTACAGAATATATTGTTGAGGTAAGAAGAGGAAATGTGATCTTACAGTAGGGGTTTGAATTAGCTTCATGTGCATTTTTAAGGTTGAAACTTACCTGTGATTCTTTATGCAGAAAGATAATACTTGGCCTATACAATAAAATATTTTAAAAAATCTTTACTTACTCAAGATATTTTGTTTTCACTCATAAAACTTTTTCTATCCCCAGAAGAATCAGCCAACAAAATTATTGTTGACAGAGTCTTAAAATAAATGGAATTGTAAACACCATTCTAAAGCTACCTGAGAGCATCACAAGAGTTGAAAAGAATTTGGCACCTGATAAAATTTTAGAGTTCAAATATGACAGTCTGAGCTGAATTTGGTCTTCCCTGTTTTTTGGGGGTTTTTTTTTGCGGTACGCGGACCTCTCACTGTTGTGGCCTCTCCCGTTGCGGAGCACAGGCTCCGGACGCGCAGGCTCAGTGGCCACGGCTCACGGGCCCAGCCGCTCCGCGCATGTGGGATCTTCCCGGACCGGGGCACGAACCCGTGTCCGCTGCATTGGCAGGCGGACTCTCAACCACTCTTTGATTCAGGTTCAGGACTGGGATGGGAAAGAAACCACCATCAGGAGGGAGCTAGTGGATGGGAAAATGGTAAGGGTGAGTGAGCTGTTTCTCATTATTTTTTTCACCTACTCCAACACCTATATATAAAATCACTCAGATAGCTTGCTCTAAAACAGTGGTAGTGAATGTAATTTTTCGTTTCCTCTTGCTCTATAAGAATGGGAGAGGAGGCATATTGGCAGATAAATGTATGATCATAAAGATTATAAAATGTGCAAGGATTGAGAAAGTAAAAAACTAGAATTTTAAAAATTGTCTTGCCTAATTCTTTGATTGGCGTGGAAGTGAAAACAAGCATGTATTTGTGCAAGAAAGATTTCAACAGGGACTGAGAGTTGTTGCTGATCCTCTGCTCCACACCAGGATGAATTTCTTAGGGTTTTCCAGATCAACACCAACCAAAAGCATGAAAAGGAAATTTTAACTAGGGAAGCAAAGCTTAAGTGTTGTCTGTTTGATATCTGGATCAATGGACACAAATAAAAACTAATATTTATGTGACTATGATGTTGCCATGTTTTCATGTATTACTTACCCAATTTTCATAATAGTCCTGTCAAATAAGATTATTTAGCCCATTTAACAGGTGAGAAAATTAAGAGTCAGACACTGACTTACCTAAGGATATTTGGCTAGGAAAATGTGGTAGTGCTGGGATTAAAATCCAGGTTGGCTTAATTCCAAAGTCTATACTCTTTTGAGTCTATCCTGCTCCCTCTCAGGACGGCTTCCCAGGTCATCTTTCTCACTTGTACAAAGTGGAGGGAAATATGTCCATGATTCTTCTCTTCCCAAACCCCACCTCTACCAAAATGAATAAAATAATTTTGGACATAATATAAAATAGTTCTTTCTAAGGGAATATGCAAGAATTGTGTGAAGTTAAAACAAAAAATCTATCCTCATTTCTTAACATAGGAATATTTTTCGTTCAACAATGAAGAGCACATTTCATTATAAAATAAGAAGTGGAAGACCAAGGCTAATTGATTTTACTGATGACAGTAATCATTAAACAGATAGGTTTTATAGCTCATTAGAAAAAATACTAGATTCAGAATCTGAAGACATGGATTTCCACATCTGCCTTCAGTACTTATGTGACCTTGGAAAAGTCATTTATCCTTTCCAAGATTCAGCTTTCAAAATGTAGAAAATGTTTTCTTTTTTTTTCTTTTGGAGAGAATTAAATACCATCATGTACATATCAATGTTCTGAAAACCATGAAATACTGTATTGATGTAAATTATTATGTGAAAAATATAGAGTATGTAAAACTCCACAAAAATGCCTCAGTGTAGGCATTTAAAAATGTTTTAATGGAGATTTCAAATTCCTATAAATATGCTTTTATATATATATATAATATACAAATATATATATATACACACACACATTTATATACCGTATGTCATGTGTAACATATATATGACTTGCCATGTATATATATACATATATATATATGTATATATATACTCTAAGTAGAATGTTACTTTATCACAAGTAAAATATTCTGTTTCATTAGTGCCAAATCTCATATATGTATATATGGCAAAATCACTCAGCCAATAGTTACGATTTATGGTTGTCTATAAAGATCTCTTTTCCAGATTTTTAAGGAATGTATGGATGGATAGTAGTTTGTATTTTTCTAAATGCCAATTTCACCAAGAGTACTGAAATGTCTTATCCTTTGTTTGCCTTCTAGGAAAGTGTTGTGAACAATGTGGTCTGCATTTGAACATATGAGAGAGTGCAAACAAACTCAGTCTCAAACTCTTAGGTACTCTCAAACTGTGATCCAAACTGCCGAGGTTGTTTAAATAAAAATATTATGACTGCTAATATGAGAGAAACTTTGCACAAACATCAACAATTTTGTTTGCCCTGTCGAATATGTCTGTGTCTAATAGTACCTTGGCATTGGCAGCTATGAGAAACCAGGATGATACATCCTATTTATTTCAGGGCTGCTATAATATATTTGGGCAGACACTTCATGCTGATTTTTTTTTCTCATTGGACGTGTTAATCTTTTAAATTCAACGTGATCTGAACTATATTGGGAAAATAATACTAAGTTTTTAATAAACTAGTTGGGACATAGTGTAACTCACGGGTTATATCTCAGCTGTATGTGGAAGGGTAATAAACAGGTTTGGAACCAGAGAAATAACTGATAATCTAATATAATACCAAACTATTTTTACAGAGAACACAATAGTCACTACCTCCATCACTGAAAACCAACATGAAGGAAAATATTCTATTTTATTAGCACCAAATAAAAGAGGCCAGAGAGAGATTTTAGACCAGAGAGACATTTTAGAAACCATGTGGACTGATCCTTTATCTTGTAGATGGAGAAACAGGCCCAAATTGATAAAGTATACATGTCAATATCACCCCAGCGGTTTCAGGAAGAACTGGAAATAAGAATCCATGTTTCCTAATTAATTACCTCACAGTCATAATAAAGGGAATTTAGGTAGAAACAGGTTCACAGTGTAGAGTTACGAATCAAATACAACACTACATCAAACTAAGGAATACACAAGCTTCCCTTCACCTTAAAATGTGTGGCAGGATGCCACAGCTAAGTCCAGGTGAGGACGTGGGTTCTGACCATTTGAACTCATGGCCTGTCACGACTTCTTTGCCTGCATTGATCTATACGTGGTGACACTCCGGAGAAGTGAGAAAAGTGCTTGCTTATTGTGGGTGTACTGAAACGATGCAGAAGACAATGCAAGGCATAGAAAAACATTCTCTGAGCTTCCTGGACTGGACAGAGGAAGGAGTCCAGACAGAGGCTGAGAGAGTGGTTTCCCTTGGACCCAGTAGGTTGTAAATGTGGGCAGCTCTGTGGCAGGGCCCAGGTAACAGTTGCTGCACAGACATGGGAAAGAGCCTTCTCCCCATTGGAGAGGAATCCAGCACCGCTCTGACACCTCAAGGGTCAGTGGCTATGGGACCTTCACAAACAGTGCTTCTGTCTTTGGTATGAGGGTTCCTTGTCTGCATTAGCAAGGGGTAGTCTCACAGGCAGTAGGAGCCCATGCAGGAAGCCTTGAGGTGAAGTGATAGGTATCAGGTACAAGCAGAACACAGGACACCCTGATGACTCCCAGGCATTTGGATATGGATGTTAATATGATTTTATTTGTCAACAATCTGATGAAGTCTACAGACTTTAGGGTACTCCAAATACACACACACACACACACACACACACACACACACACAAATACAACTGAAGCAAGCAAAAGTTTTCAGGGGAGGTTAACAGCCCACCTTCTTCTCACCCCTTCACCTGACTGAAAATCATTAAAATAGAAGGTCACTCACACTGGCTAATGGACATGGAATATCCCTCAGGTATGGTTGGTCAATCCATCCAAAACCAAATCCATCAAGACTACCACTGCTCTAAGGTGATGTTGTAATTCAGGATTTATTGCACACTCCAGGCATTGCGTAAGAACTGGTTATGGAAGGAGAGCTAAGTCGTGTTCACTGTCCTTGATTGACTCGGAAGAAAAGGGATCTGTTGGAAAGTATCATATCAGCACGCTAATCTCAGGGAATTTATCAATATAAATACAGATGGTTCATGATTTTTCACCTTTCAGTGGTGTGAAACAGATACACATTCAGTAGAAACTGTACTTCAAATTTTGAATTTTGATCTTTTCCCCAGGCTAGTCATATGCATTTTGATACTCTCTCATGATGCTAGGCAGAGCAGCGAGTCTCATCTCTGTCAGCCACGGGATCGGGAGAGGAAACAACCAATATATTTACAACCCTCTGTACCCACACAACCATTCTGTTTTTCACTTTCAATACAGTATTCAATAAATTACACGAGATATTCCATACTTTATTATAAAATGGGCTTTATGTTAGATGAATTTGCCCAACTATAAGCTAATGTAAGTGCTCTGAGCACATTTAAAGTAGGCTAGGCTAAGCTATGATGTTTGGTAAGGTAGATGCATTCAGTCCATTTTTGACATGATGTTTTGACTTATGATGAGTTTATCAGCATGTAACTCTATCATAAGTCAAGGAAGGTCTGTAACAGATTGTAAAACAAATGTTTCCACCTAGAAAAAGGAAGATCTAATACCACTTTCTTGGTGAATAACTTTCTTGCTCAGAGGGAAAGAATATTAACAATAGGGTGGCAGGAGCAGAAAGGATGAGGACAGTCTTTGTGGGAGAAGAACAGGTGGACCCTGCGTCCTACTTTACTTCTGTCCTAGAGTGCAGCCTTCTGTGCTGCGGCCTCAGAGCAGTTTGCACCAATTCAGTTCAAGTCAATGATCATTATTCAGGATATTTAGGGAATGTGAAGTTATTCCTAGAGAGGTATAGTCTGACCTGTACTTCCTAAGCTGGGAAAGGTTTTTAAAAAATCAAAACTTAAAAAAAAATTTTAAGTTTTTTTAAAAAATGGATTAAAAAAAATCATACTCTTTGATTCAGATTTGGCCAAAATATTACCAGAATAGAAATCAGAAAACCACTGACTACAGAAAAGGAGGATATTTAGGTCTTATTTAAACAGTGGAATTAACAAATGTTGAATATTTTCTATCTGGTAAATATGTTTGGGAAAATTATGTTCCATTTGAATAATTCAGTTGACAATAATCTGAGATGGAAAATAGAATAAGAATAATAATAGCAGACTGTTTTTTCAGTAGTTATTAATTGCCAGACACCGTGTTTAGCACTTTCTGTGCAAACCTCAACTTCTTTCTCTTCTGTGAAGTCTTAACAAAAGTATAAACTAAAACTCAGGGAGGTTAAATATTTTGCCTGAAGTTCCTCAGCTCATCAATACCATGGTCAAAGTTCAAAGCTACGTGTCTGTGACTCCAAGTCTATGTTCTTTAACCATGATGCCAGAATGCCTCTCCCAGAAATCAAGATGAAATTATTAGTTTCTTTTAGAGTCTTTCTATGTAAAAATAAGATAAATAAATGCATAGTTAAAACCATTAACCTGAACTTGTAAAGCCTGAGAAACCTACCCTACCTAAACTCTCATGCCCTCAATGTTTTAAAAAGATTACTTTTTAGGGCTTCCCTGGTGGCGCAGTGGTTGAGAGTCCGCCTGCCGATGCAGGGTACAAGGGTTTGTGCCCCGGTCCGGGAAGATCCCACATGCCGCGGAGCGGCTGGGCCCGTGAGCCATGGCCGCTGAGCCTGCGCGTCCGGAGCCTGTGCTTCGCAACGGGAGAGGCCACAACAGTGAGAGGCCCGCGTACCGCCAAAAAAAAAAAAAAAAAAGATGACCTTTTGGAGCTGAAGATTTAAGAAGCAAAACAGCCAAACCATGACTAATCTATCACCTGTATGAGAGACAGATTTGTCAGAAAATTCTTGCTCAATGTACTAAAGAAAAGGAATAAAATCTAAGATTCTGAGACCACAGGAGCTGACTAAGAGAAATGGAGGTCTAGTAAGTTTTAGCTTAGCATTTGTAGATGAGAAGTATGTTTAAGTATCAGTGGAGAATATTGTTACATGTTATGAATTTGGGAAATTTTCACATTGACACAGTGTGGAGAAGTCATGGAAAGATGCTTCTAGCACTAAGCAGGGCTCTGAGGCTTATAAAATAGAATTTGTCATTTAAGAGACTGGTGAACCGAGGTGCCCTTGACAACAGAGGTGACCAGGTCTTGTCTGTGGTTGTCCCAGATCTGACTGCCCTCTGGTGTGTGGTGTGGATTTGCTCTTAGCAATCGCTATAGACCATTGGGAATCTTATAGACAAAATGAAAGGAAAACTAAAGTCACTAGTCTAAACTTGCTCTGAGCTGAATTGTTGATGAGATTTGACATTTAATAAAATGAATATACTGAATCCAGTCCAGCACCAGATGCAAACATGACTTTTGCTGACAGAAAGAGACTCACTTAAGCCTTATGGCAAAGAATTATACCTTACATTTTTTGTGATATGAGCACTTCTTTGCATACCCTGCAAAACTTATTGATCTAATTTTAGTCATGGGCAGTTTTCAAACACTTTTTTAAATTAATAGACACTTTTGCCAAATAAATTCTGTGCAGAGCCCTAATGTATACAACAGGTCAATGCCGAACCCTTCTGCTTGTGCAGGCTGTCCCAGAATCCCATGCATGATTCCATCTGCCTTTCCCATGTTCCAGGAAGGCTCTAGAGGACACCTTTAACTTATTTCCTGTCTGCTGATAGCAACCTTCATGAGAGACCCGTGGGGTTAGGACCCAGATTTCTGAGGAGGAGACTCCAGATGGCTGGGGCTGGCTTCTCTGATGTGGTGAAATGAGGTTGGTTCTGAGAGGGTTGGAAAACTGAACTGAAAACAGCTGCAGCTACTGGAACCTACTGCTGCTGGCAGTCTGAAGGAATATTGCTGGGGTCGTGCTGATAGGAACAAAAAACATGACATTTGAGTAAAGCTATGAGAAAGTTAAGGAATGAGCCAGTCATTTAAGCCGATCAATTAGGAAGTTGAAACCATATTCCAAGCATGTGATGATGTGACTTGCAATGGAGATGGCAGTGGGGGCGACAAGAAGTTGTGGGATTTGGGATTTAGTTCTAAGTTAACAGAATTTACTGATGGGTTGAATTTGAAAGAAGGAGAGAGCTAAGGATGATTTAAAACATTTTGGTCTTAGATTTTAGAGAGATACATGTTACTAAGTGACATTACATCTAAGCTATGCCATACAATTGTCTGATTTTATAAATTCACTGGAAAACTGAACAGGGTATGAAAATCAACTAAACTGGTTCATTTATTTATTTAGAAAACATTAGAGACTTTCTTCTTGGCCAAGATGGAGTAGCAGGGGTCAGATTTACTTCCCACCTGAAACAATAGAAAACCACACACAAGATATGAAACAGTGGTTTTTAAGACACAGGACTTCAGAAAAATCGAACAGTAATCCCTAAGAGAAGGGAAACAATAAGGTGAACTCATTCACTGCCCCAGTCTCTTCATATACTCAGGGGGTACCAACACCAGCTCAGCAGCATATGCCCTCTACTCAGAAGTCTGAATCCCAGCTTCATGGGACACCTCCTCAAACCTTTAAAATTGTAAAACCCCAGTCTTCTTCCTTTGCTCCTGCAGCTATATGGGTAGTAGCTAAATCCTGCTGTTGACTATCTCTGTGTTATCTCTGTGTGACTTTTTTAGTTCTCTACTACCAGCTTCAACGATTCCTTATATTAAAATCTCTCTGCTGTGTGATTTCTACTTGTTCTGACTGGGATAGAATGCCTACTATGTGTCAAGCGATATACTAGGTCATTTATACTTAAGTCTTAGAGAAGTTAAATAATTTCCCCAAGATTTTGGAGACGCTAATGGCACATCCAGGATTCAAGTCTACCTCATTGTAAAGGCTTTGTTCTAAATCACTAAGTAACACTGCAGCTGGATAAAAAGCTTTGAAAGTAAAGTAAGGCTTTCGGCATTACTTCTGAGATTGTGCCTAAGCCAGGATTATTTCTAATTATGTGTTACTTTTTACTTCAAAAGATGTTGAAGGCTAGAAAAGGATAGAGAAGGAACGGAAGAATAATTTAATCTCAAGAATTCTATAACTATTATTTCAATGCCTATAGTAAAGTATTGGGACTTTCTGTTTATTTTTTGGCAATGGTAACCCTTGAATACAAGCACAAATTTATCAAATGTCAAACATAGGAGCTCTTACATGCAAGATGTAATATCTTGTGTTTGGCAATCTTTATTTTGTCTCTTCCCTTGAGGAGAGTCTAAAATGTGTTTCAAAATAGTAAAGTCCTGGTAAGCCCCCAGCTTGCAATAGAACAGTTCAGGTCAGCATAATTTTCAGTCTAGATTCCAGCTCCTTTCTTCCCTTGCAGTACTACCCTTCATTTTTTCTTCATTTGTTTGTTTCTTAGAGAGTTACCATTTCCTGCACAAATGTAGGAATACGGAGAGGCAGCATGTTGTACTGATGGCTATCAGCATCTCAAGTCTCTATTCCCAGCACCCACCTCCATTCCCACTACTTAAGGATTGGCAAAGAGAAAAAGCTATGCCCTCTCCTACCTTAGGACCTCAAATACATGTTCTTAAAGAACAACGTTATAAAGATGGAGATATGAATTATCTAAATGAACTTGTATTCATACTATACTACATGTGCAGATTAGATAAAAAGAAAGTTTGAGACTTTACTTCTAGCCATGGTGTAGTGACAAGGATCTGGGTTTACCTTTGCACCATAAATGGCTAGAATACTGGACAAAGTACATGAAGCAGCTATTTTTATATATTGAATTTACAGGACATACAGGGCCATGATGTTTTAGAGAAGGTAAACACTTGAGGGGAGATCCCGCCATTGTCCCAGTTTTCTGCCTGGGGACACTTCCCCAATGGGAGTGCATGGAGGGGAATCACAAAAAGAGTACAGTGGTCTCACTGAGTTGAGAAGACAGAGATGGGAAGGTAGGGAGTTTGAGGCAGCTGGAAGATGTGGGGCAGGGTTCTGGTGAGGAAAGATTTACAGAAAAAAAGGCTCTAGAAATCTGCTTTAAAGTTCTTCTACATTCTTGGCAAAATCCTCAGCTGCTCATGCATAGAATAAAACTTCAGAGGCCAGGGAAAGAATTACCAGAGGGCTGTAAACTGACAACTCAGAGAGCTCATACAGGGCAGGGAGTTGTTTAAGCTCTTGCCAGAATGGAGATCTTTGGTATTCAGTTATGGGTCAGAGAGACCCCAGAAAGGACTTCTGTTGGTACTAGAGCTAAACTATCCCCAGAATAAAGGTGAGGTTAGACCCACCTTAACAAAGGTTAAAAAAATCCTTGGAAGGATTAAGCTGATCTGCCAGTAACTCAAATTTCTGTGAGAACAAAGATCAATACACTTTAAAGGAAAACAACATTGAGGTACTCAACAATGTTACATTCACTATGTCCATGCATCCAGTCAAAAATTATTAAACACAACAAGAAAAAGGGATGGAAAATGAGATCTATAGTGAGGAAAAAAAATCCGTCAGTAGTAACAGACCCAGAGATAACAGAGATGAGGCAACTAGCAGACACAGAATTTAAGATTGCTTCAAAATATATTAATACTGACATACCTTGGAGATATTGTGGGTTTGCTTCCAGACCACCACAATAAAGAAAATATCTCAATAAAGTGAGTCACACACTTTTTTCATTTCCTAATGCATATAAAAGTTAAATTTACACTATTGTAAATTTAATAGACGGTGGTCTATTAAGTGTGCAATAGCATATGCCTAAGAAAACAATGTACATACCTTAATTAAAAAATAATGCCATTGAAAAAAAGGCTCTAATAGATTTTCTCAATGAAGGATTGCCATAAAACTTTAATTTGTAAAAACGAAAAATACAGTATCTGCAAAGTGCAATAAAGAAAAGCACAATAAAATGAGGTATGACTATATGCTGAAATGCTAAATGATTTAACGAAAACCTGAGCATAATGAGGAGATAAATGGAAAATAAAGCTTCTGGCAATGAAAAGTACAACACCTGAAATTAACATTTGCAGGATAGTTTAAGAACAGTTTAGAAACTGCAGAAGAAAAGATGAGTGAACTTGAAGACATAGCAATAGAATCTATCCAGATTGAAGCATGGAGAGAAATGAAGACTGGAAACTGCTTTTGGCTACAGAGAGCTCCCAAGTTTAAACAGCTTTCAGGAAGGAGGAACAGCCACAATCCAATGACTGTCTGATATAAGGGTACAGTCATTCCAGGATGGGATCACAGCTGTGAGTCTTTAGAAGCCTACACCCCTGAAGCTGGGATGGATGTGTGTCTCAGTCCTAAAAGGGGGATAAAGCATACCTTTTATTTTAAACAATCTTAGAATTGACTATGGAGGGGTACAAAAAACCTCTGATTTATGCAAATCCCTTATGTGAAAAACCATGTAAAACTACACAATGGACTTCTTCGCTTATTTTCCACACAAAGCCTTCCTCTGAATTCTCAAAATATTTTTAAAATTGATTTTTATTGGAGTATAGTTGATTTAAAATGCTGTGTTAGTTTCTGCTGTACATCAAAGTGAATCAGTTATACATATACATACATCCACTTTTTTAGATTCTATTACCATATAGATCATTACAGAGTAGAGCTCTCTGTGCTATATGGAAGGTTTCTTTTTTCTTTGTTTATTTTTTATACAGCAGGTTCTTATTAGTTACCTATTTTATACCTATTAGTGTATATATGTCAATTTCAATCTCCCACTTTATCCCACCACCATCACGCCCCACTCCAGCTTTCCCCCTTTGGTGTCCGTATGTTTGTTCTCTACATCTGTGTCTCCATTTCTGCCTTGCAAACCAGTTCATCTGTACCACTTTTCTAGATTCCACATATAAGTGTTAATATACGATATTTGTTTTTCTCTTTCTAACTTACTTCACTCTGTATGACAGTCTCTAGGTCCATCCACGTCTCTACAGATGACCCAATTTCATTCCTTTTTATGGCTGAATAATATTCCATTGTATATATGTACTACATCTTCTTTATTTCTTTGTCTGTCAATGGACATTCAGGCTGCTTCCATGACCTGACTATTGTAAATAGTGCCGCAATGAACATTGAGGTGCATGTGTCTTTCTGAATAATGGTTTTCTCTGGGTATACGTTCAGCAGTGGGATTGCTGGGTCATATGGTAGTTCTATTTTTAGTTTTTTAAGGAACCTCCATACTGTTGTCCATAGTGGCTGTATCAATTTACATTCCCACCAACAGTGCAAAAGTGTTCCCTTTTCTCCACACCCTCTCCAGCATTTGTTGTTTGTAGATTTTCTGATGATGCCCATTCTAACTGGTTTGAGGTGATACCTCATTGTAGTTTTGATTTGCATTTCTCTAATAATTAGTGATGTTGAGCAGCTTTTCATGTGTCTCTTGGCCAACTGTATGTCTTCCTTGGAGAAATGTCTATTTAGGTCTTCTGCCCATATTTTAATTGGGTTGTTTCCATTTTAAATATTGATCTGCATGAGCTGTTTATATATTTTGGAGATTAATCCTTTGTCTGTTGACTCATTTGCAAATATTTTCTCCCATTCTGAGGGTTGTCTTTTCATCTTGTTTATAATTTCCTTTGCTGTGCAAAAGCTTTTAAATTTCATTAGGTTCCATTTGTTTATTCCATTACTCTAGGAGGTGGGTCAGAAAAGATCTTGGTGTGATTTATGTCAAAGAGCGTTCTTCCTATGTTTTCCTCTAAGAGTTTTATACTGTCTGGTCTTACATTTAGGTCTTTAATCTATTTTGAGTTTATTTTTGTGTATGGTGTTAGAGAGTGTTCTAATTTCATTCTTTTACATGTAGCTGCCCAGTTTTCCCAGCACAACTTATTGAAGAGACTGTCTTTTCTCCACTGTATATCCTTGCCTCTTTTGTCATAGATTAGTTGACCATAGGTGCATGGGTTTGTCTCTGGGTTTCTATCCTGTTCCATTGGTCTATATTTCTGTTTTTGTGCCAGTACCATATTGTCTTTTTTTTTTTTTTTTTTTTTTTGCAGTACACAGGCCTCTCACTGTTGTGGCCTCTCCCGTTGTGGAGCACAGGCTCCGGACGCTCAGGCTCAGTGGCCGTGGCTCACAGGCCAGCCGCTCTGTGGCATGTGGGATCCTCCCAGACCGGGGCACAAACCCGTGTCCCCTGCATCGGCAGGCAGACTCTCAGCCACTGCACCACCAGGGAAGCCCCATAGTGTCTTGATTACTGTAGCTTTGAAGTATAGTCTGAAGTCAGAGAGTCTAATTCCTCCAGCTCCATTTTGTTCCCTCAAGATTGCTTTGGCTATTCAGGGTCTTTTCTGTCTCCATACAAATTTTAAGACTTTTTGTTCTAGTTCTGTAAAAAATGTGTTTGGTAATTTGATAGGGATTGCATTGAATCTGTAGATTGCTTTGGGTAGTATAGTCATTTTCACAATATTGATTCTTCCAATCCAAGAACATGGTATATCTCTCCACCTGTTTGTGTCATCTTTGATTTCTTTCATCAGTGTCTTATACTTTTCTGAGTACAGTTCTTTTACCTCCTTAGGTAGTTTTATTCCTAGATATTTTATTCTTTATGTTACAGTGATGAATGGGATTGTCTCCTTAATTTCTCTTTCTGATGTTTCATTGTTAGTGTACAGGAATACAAGAGATTTCTGTGCATTAATTTTGTATTGTGCAACTTTACCAGATTCATTGATAGCTCTAGTAGTTTTCTCATGGCATCTTTAGGATTATCTATGTATAGTATCACGTCATCTGCAAACAGTGACAGTTTTTCTTTTCCAATTTGTATTCCTTTCATTTCTTTTCCCTCTCTGTTTGCCATGGCTTAGAGGAAATTCTTTTAGTTTTTCACCATTGAGAATGATGTTTGCTGTGGGTTTGTCATATATGGCCTTTATTATGTTGAGGTACGTTCTCTCCAGCACTGGAGACTACAGGCTCTTCGGTGAGGCTAATGGTGAACTCTAGGAGGGCTCACGTCAAGGAGTACTTCCCAGAACTTCTGCTGCTTGTGCCCTTGTCCCCACAGTGAGCCACAGCTGCCCCCCATCTCTGTAGGAAACCCTCCAACACTAGCAGGTAGGTCTGGTTCAGTCTCCTGTGGGGTTACTGCTCCTTCCCCCTGAGTCCTGATGCACACACTACTTTGTGTGTGCCCTCTAAGAGTGGAGTCTCTGTTTCCCCCAGTCCTGTCAAAATCCTGCAATTAAATCCCACTAACCTTCAAAGTCTGATTCTCTGGGAATTCCTCCTCCCGTTGCTGGACCCCCAGGTTGGGAAGCCTAATGTTGGTCTCTGAACCTACATTACAGTGGGTGGACTTCTGTGGTATAATTGTTCTCCAGTTTGTGAGTCACCCACCCGGTGTTTCTGGGATTTGATTTTATTATGATTGTGCCCCTCCTACCATCTAATTGTGGTTTCTCCTTTGTCTTTGGATGTGGGGTATCTTTTTTGATGAGTTCCAGTGTCTTCCTGTCGATGATTGTTCAGCAGTTAGTTGTGATTCTGGTGCTCTCGCAAGAGGGAGTGAGCACACGTCCTTCTACTCTGCCATCTTGAACCAATCTCCCAGAAGGTTCTTATTAGTTATATATTTTATATTTGGTAGTGTGTGTATGTCAGTCTTAAAGTTTGTAAAATGAATTTACACATGACCATAAATTATTTAAAACAAATCTGCTTTTCTTGATAAATAAGCTGTAAGAGAACAGGGATTTTTTTGTTATTGTTATTTTGGTTTATTTTTGTACTCCAAGTATCTAGAATGATGCTGGGTATACTTAGAATTGCTAGGTAAATGCTGAATGAAGGCTGAATAAATCAGTAAATGAATTGGGTTCTATTACACATGAAATAGAATTTCCTATTTTTTTCCTCAAGGTGGTGCTGTGTACAGTATAAATGGTCACTTAAGCAATATCATTTTTTTCTAATATTGCCTTGATATCTGATCAATTTCCTTTTATTGTGTGTCCTTTTTGTTTTTTAAAAATCTTCTCATCTTTCCAAACTCTTAATCTTTTAAATTTATTTTCTTCCCTGGAAGAGGCTTTACAAGATTGTCAGAGGTGTTGGCTTTCTTGGTTTTTCCTCCCACCATTTATCTCTACCAAACTGTACAAGCAAATCTCCCTTTGAACCCTTCTTGAAAGATATTACATATACTGTTTCATTTCTACCTACTATGGCTATCATTTATCATAGAAGGATTTATCTGAAAATCTTTGATACAGTCAATGCTGTTTTCCATTTCTCAGTCCATTGTTTTTTTCTAGCTGTTTATTGTCCAGCATTTTTTTTCTGCTTCAACTTTAAACTAACTCCTCCTTTATAAAGTAATGGTTTTATTGAGTTATAATAGGCATAGAATAACTGCACATATATTATGTAATTTGATATGTTTTGAAATATACATACACCTGTGAAACCATCACCACAATCAAGATAATGAGCATAGCCTTTGCTCTTAAGTCTCCTTGCTTCCCTTAGTAATCCCTCCCCACTCTCTCCCTCCCAACTCATCCCACAATCAAAAGGCAACCTCTGATCTGCTTTCTGTCACTATAATTTAGTTTTTATTTTCTAGAGTTTTAAGTAAATGGAATCATACACCATTTATTCTTTTTCTTCTGGCTTCTTTCACTCATCATAAATATGTGTATCAGTCATTCACTTGTTTTTATTATTGTGTAGTATTTCATTATATGGATATACCACAATTGGTTTATTCATTCATTTTTTATGTACTCTGGGGCCCTTTTGAGCTTTTGGCTATTACAAATAAAGCTGCTGTAAACATTTGTGCCATAGACTTTTGCATGGATGCTTTCATTTCTCTTGAGTAAATATCTAGGAGTGGAATTACTAAATCATATGGTAAAAGAATGCTTAACTTTTAAAGAAACTGTCAAATTATTTTCCAAAGTGGATGTACTATTTAATATTCCTACCAGCAGTGTATGAGTGTTTCAGTTTTTTCACATCCTTGCCAACACTTGGTATAATCAGTCTTTTTAATTTAGCTATTCTGATATGTGTATAATGATGACTGATCACTTTTTAAGACCAATTTCTTATGTTTAGATACATTTTCAGTTTTTTATGAATTCCATAAAATTTTATATATACTGACATTATCATTAGACATAAAGGAAAAAGATGTATGAATGAAGAAAAATATGGCTTTTAAAAATGGAAGGAGTGTGGTTAGTTATTCTTAAAAAGATTGACTCTAGGGCTTCCCTGGTGGTGCAGTGGCTGAGAGTCCGCCTGCCGATGCAGAGGACACGGGTTCGTGCCCCGGTCCAGGAAGATCTCACATGCCGCGGAGTGCCTGGGCCCATAAGCCATGGCCGCTGGGCCTGCGCGTCCGGAGCCTGTGCTCCGCAACAGGAGAGGCCGCAACAGTGAGAGGTTCGCGTACCGCAAAAAAAAAAAGATTGACTCTAGATACAATAAGATCCATGTATCATTAGCCTCGAATATAGGAGGGACTAGCATAGGTGTAGGAGGAATAACTTGAGAGATATCATGACACCATTTCCTCATTCTCCTCTACCTCTTTAATATCTCCTTCTCTCAGGAGTCCTCAAATGACACCATTTATTCCCTTTGGCTCTTCAAAGTTTTTCTGTCTTTTAAAACCAAGTATGGCTGGGGAAATGGCTACTTTAAGGTCACTTGTCTCCTAACACTGGATGAGTTCACATCTTAAGAGCTCTTATGAGGAAGGAATGCAGATGGGTCAGATAGGGACTGAGATATCTGGGGGCTGCAGGCTACTGATCTAACTCCCAGGGAGTCTCTCTTCTCTTTGCCCTCTACAAAACTGTAAAGATTCAGCATACTCAAGAGTGCAAATTCCAGACTGAGCTCTGGGAAGCACAAAAGTGCGCTATGCCCACTCCACCTCTGAATATACGCTGGCTTAGCAAAGATACTGTGACTTCTTTCACTGTATTCATGCAAAATGTATATTCCAAGCACACATTTATATAAATGCAAATATAAAACATTTCAATTAAACATAACAAATGTAAGCCAGTATTTGTAAGCTACGTGAGCACAAAGAATATCCTAATTTATCATTTTTCCCTCCTCCTCTCATTCTCCCCTCTCAATGCCTGGCATGTGGTGTGCATGGGTGGGGGGGGTGGGAGGGGGACATTAAATATAAAATCATTTAAAATGCACCACATAGTGTTTTGAAGTTAATAAGATGAGAACCAATAATTTGACAGAGTTTAGCAATGGCTGTCATGCCAACTGGGTCACCTTGATCAAGTTATCAAACATTTCTATGCCTTCATCTGTAAAACAGGGATAATGATTGTACCCAAATCATAGAGTTCTTGTGGTGGTTAAATAATTTATTCTACAGAAAGCTCTTAGAACATTGCTTGGTACATAGTAAACACTAAGTAAGTGTTAGATATAGTTAAGGAAGTAGATTCCAAAAATATTGTTTCTCAAAACTAAAGAAAATACAAGACAAAGGAATAGATAAATGGATATTCCAGACTCAAACCATTGATGAAATTAAAATCTTCCCTGTCTCAAAATTAATTTTAATCACGATTAGTGTTAATTTTGAGACAGGAAAGATTTTAATAACTTTTCAATAATATTCCTATTTTTGACTCTATTGATCTACAGTTCCCATTAGCATTTATAACCTATTTCCTAAGAGCAGTCTTCTGCTTATGTATTGTGACTTTATTATTGAACTTGATTTATGCCCTTAGCCCTTTGCAATGTTACTATAGTTAGATACCTTGCTTTCCTCCCAACCTCTTAATGCAATTAATTCCTTCAACATAGATCTTTGTTAATTAGGACACAGATAGGCTAAAACTCTTGTAAAATGGAAACATTTATAAATCTTCTATTATCTAAGTTAATGTTTCTCAATTCTGGGGTTCTGTTAGAAATTAGAACCTCTGCAGTGGGTGAGGGCATAAACTGGGGCCCAGAAGCTGCATTTTCAAAAGAGTTTGCAGTATAGATAGATATGTGTAAGCACGGTGTTGAACGAAATAATTTTTATTAATTAGGATTATGACATTTTTGCTGCTTTCACAGAATTCTAACATTGGAAGAGGGCTTGGAAATTTTCTACCCCTTCTAAATTTTTTTAATATAGAGAAGGCATCTAAATTTCCCAAATTCTCACAGTGTAAAGGTCAGAAGTAAGGCTAAAGTAGCTTGATTCCCAGTGCTCTTTACAATATATCATATTCTCCTTACCATTTGAATGTAATTTTGAGGTCAGGTTCATTATTGTTAAATCAATGTATTTTGGGAAAAGTTAATATTTTTAATTTATTCTTTTTCACTCTTTTGGGAACAGGAATAACACTGTTAAGTAAGAAGCAGAGTTAATTAAACATATTGACTATAAGGAAGAAACTGAACTGAAATTCACATATTTGTATTCCTTTTTTGAATGAATAAACATGTATAAGAAAACATCAGAATATAGTTATCATCATCATTATTATCATCAATTCTTGGTTAAGTCACTAAATTGACTTAATTAATCTCAATCTTTGAAAACTTTAAGAGTTTTCTAAGACCTGTGAGAAATATAATTGCTGATCAAATGTCAAAATAATATCAAGCAAACTAGTTGAATCAGAGGACACTGGAAAACGGTTTTAACCTAGTCCCATAAATGCAATTTCCCAGTCCAGGCAATTACTTAAAATTCAGCAAAAATCTGAGACTATATAGTAGTTAGAAGGACTAATCCTATAAGAGAGGCAGGTGTAAGAGTGAAGATATTTTGAAGATATTCTCTCAGATTTCTCTTGATTAGAGCTATACCACTGAGTATCTACTATGGAGGGGGTTTTAGTACCAGGTAAAATCTGAGAAATGAAGGTTCAGAGTGGAAAAGACCTATTTCACTTCAATTATGATCTTTACTTCATTGATTCAGGGCCAACTTATCTATTAGTCATAGTGGCACAGATCAAATGGCTCACAATACTGTTAGAGACCCATTAAAATTTTTAAATTTTGTTAAATCATAAGAAAAAGAATGAAGTTTTAGGGTTATAAAAGTGTTTTAAGTTTTTTCTCACATCAGAAAAGAATAACATTTTTAGGGCCTTTACAATTTATTAAATTTGCCTAAAATAATAAAATATTTAAAGTTATATAAAAATAATTTTTAATGTTGTTATTATTTTGTGGGAAGGACCTATGAAGGCAAAAAGTATGAGAGACCATGAAGGTCATAATGCTGCCCTGCACTGATCCATTGACTTGCTTTCTTTTTTTCTTCCAGTTTCACTGAGATATAATTGACATACAACATTGTATAAGTTTAAGGTGTACAGCATAATGATCAGACAACATACAAAATAAAGTGATTACCACTATAAGTTTAGTGAACTTCCATTATCTCATATAGATACACTATAGAAATTGAAAAAACTCTTTTCCCTTGCGATGATAACTCTTAGGATTTACTCTTTTGAAACTTTCATATTTAACATACAACAGTGGTAATTATACTTAGCATGTTACATATTACATCCCCAGTACTCACTTATCTTATAACTAGAAGTTTGTACCTTTTGACTGCCTTCATCCAGTTCCCCGTTCCTCCCAACTCCTGCCTCTGGTAACCACAGATCTCATATAGTTTTCTACAAGTTTGTTTGTTTTTGAAGTATAATTGACCTAAAACACTATGTAAGTTCCTGGTACACAACATAGAGAATCAATATTTCTATACATTTCAAAAAGATCACCATGATGTCTAGTTACTATTTTTTCACCATACAAAGATATTACATAGTTGTTGACTATATTCCCAGCACTGTACATTTCATACCCATGACATTTATTTTATAACTGAAAGTTTGTACCTGTTAATCTCCTCATCTATTTCTCTCCTTCCCCAACCCCTCCCTTCTGGCAACCATCTGTTTGTTCTCTGTATCTATGACTCTGTTTCTGTTTGGTTATGTTTGTTCATTTGTTTTGGTTTTTTTTTGTTTTTGTTTTTTTTTTTTTCAACATCTTTATTGGAGTATAATTGCTTTACAATGGTATGTTAGTTTCAGCTTCACAACAAAATGAATCAGTTATATATATACATATATTCCCATATCTCTTCCCGCTTGCGTCTCCCTCCCTCCCACCCTCCCTATCCCACCCCTCCAGGCAGTCACAAAGCACCGAGCTGATCTCCCTGTGCTATGCGGCTGCTTCCCACTAGCTATCTACCTTACGTTTGGTAGTGTATATATGTCCATGTCTCTTTATCGCTTTGTCACCGTTTACCCTTCCCCCTCCCCATAGCCTCAAGTCCATTCTCTAGTAAGTCTGTGTCTTTATTCCTGTTTCACCCCTAGGTTTTTCATGACATTTTTTTTTTTTAAATTCCATATATATGTGTTAGCATACGGTATTTGTCTCTCTCTTTCTGACTTACTTCACTCTGTATGACAGACTCTAGGTCTATCCACCTCATTACAAATAGCTCAATTTCGTCTCTTTTTATGGCTGAGTAATATTCCATTGTATATATGTGCCACATCTTCTTTATCCATTCATCCGATGATGGACACTTAGGTTGTTTCCATCTCTGGGCTATTGTAAATAGAGCTGCAATGAACATTTTGGTACATGACTCTTTTTGAATTATGGTTTTCTCAGGGTATATGCCCAGTAGTGGAATTGCTGGGTCATATGGTAGTTCTATTCGTAGCTTTTTAAGGAACCTCCATACTGTTCTCCACAGTGGCTGTATCAATTTACATTCCCACCAACAGTGTAAGAGGGTTCCCTTTTCTCCACACCCTCTCCAGCATTTATTGTTTCTAGATTTTTTGATGATGGCCATTCTGACTGGTGTGAGATGATATCTCATTGTAGTTTTGATTTGCATTTCTCTCATGATTAGTGATGTTGAGCATTCTTTCATGTGTTTGTTGGCACTCTGTATATCTTCTTTGGAGAAATGTCTATTTAGGTCTTCTACCCATTTTTGGATTGGGTTGTTTGTTTTTTTGTTATTAAGCTGCATGAGCTGCTTATAAATTTTGGAGATCAATCCTTTGTCAGTTGCTTCATTTGCAAATATTTTCTCCCATTCTGAGGGTTGTCTTTTGGTCTTCTTTATGGTTTCCTTTGCTGCGCAAAAGCTTTTAAGTTTCATTAGGTCCCATTTGTTTACTCTTCTTTTTATTTCCATTTCTCTAGGAGGTGGGTCAAAAAGGACCTTGCTGTGATTTATGTCATAGAGTGTTCTGCCTATGTTTTCCTCTAAGAGTTTGATAGTTTCTGGCCTTACATTTAGGTCTTTAATCCATTTTGAGCTTATTTTTGTGTACGGTGTTAGGGAGTGATCTAATTTCATACTTTTACATGTAGCTGTCCAGTTTTCCCAGCACCACTTATTGAATAGGCTGTCCTTTCTCCACTGTACATTTCTGCCTCCTTTGTCAAAGATAAGGTGACCATATGTGCTTGGGTTTATCTCTGGGCTTTCTATCCTGTTCCATTGATCTATCTTTCTGTTTTTGTGCCAGTACCATACCGTCTTGATAACTGTAGCTTTGTAGTATAGTCTGAAGTCTGGGAGCCTGATTCCTCCAGTTCCTTCTTTCGTTCTCAAGATTGCTTTGGCTATTCGGGGTCTTTTGTGTTTCCATACAAATTGCAAAATTTTTTGTTCTAGTTCTGTGAAAAATGCCAGTGGTAGTTTGATAGGGATTGCATTGAATCTATAGATTGCTTTCGGTAGTAGAGTCATTTTCACAATGTTGATTCTTCCAATCCAAGAACATGGTATATCTCTCCATCTATTTGTATCATCTTTAATTTCTTTCATCAGTGTCTTATAATTTTCTGCATACAGATCTTTTGTCTCCTTAGGTAGGTTTATTCCTAGATATTTTATTCTTTTTGTTGCAATGGTAAATGGGAGTGTTTTCTTGATTTCACTTTCAGATTTTTCATCATTAGTATATAGGAATGCCAGAGATTTCTGTGCATTAATTTTGTATCCTGCCACTTTACCAAATTCATTGATTAGCTCTAGTAGTTTTCTGGTAGCATCTTTAGGGTTCTCTATGTATAGGATCATGTCATCTGCAAACAGTGACAGCTTTACTTCTTCTTTTCCGATTTGGATTCCTTTTATTTCCTTTTCTTCTCTGATTGCTGTGGCTAAAACTTCCAAAACTATGTTGAATAAGAGTGGTGAGAGTGGGCAACCTTGTCTTGTTCCTGATCTTAGTGGAAATGCTTTCAGTTCTTCACCATTGAGGATGATGTTTGCTGTGGGCTTGTCATATATGGCCTTTATTATGTTGAGGAAAGTTCCCTCTATGCCTACTTTCTGCAGGGTTTTTATCATAAATGGGTGTTGAATTTTGTCAAAAGCTTTCTCTGCATCTATTGAGATGATCATATGGTTTTTCTCCTTCAGTTTGTTAATATGGTTTATCACATTGATAGATTTGCGTATATTGAAGAATCCTTGCATTCCTGGAATAAACCCCACTTGATCATGGTGTATGATCTTTTTAATGTGCTGTTGGATTCTGTTTGCTAGTATTTTGTTGAGGATTTTTGCATCTATGTTCATCAGTGATATTGGCCTGTAGTTTTCTTTCTTTGTGACATCCTTGTCTGGTTTTGGTATCAAGGTGATGGTGGCCTCGTAGAAGGAGTTTGGGAGTGTTCCTCCCTCTGCTATATTTTGGAAGAGTTTGAGAAGGATAGGTGTTAGCTCTTCTCTAAATGTTTGATAGAATTCGCCTGTGAAGCCATCTGGTCCTGGGCTTTTCTTTGTTGGAAGATTTTTAATCACAGTTTCAATTTCAGTGCTTGTGATTGGTCTGTTCATATTTTCTATTTCTTCCTGATTCAGTCTTGGCAGGTTGTGCATATCTAAGAATTTGTCCATTTCTTCCAGATTGTCCATTTTATTGGCATAGAGTTGCTTGTAGTAATCTCTCATGATCTCTTTTATTTCTGCAGTGTCAGTTGTTACCTCTCCTTTTTCATTTCTAATTCTATTGATTTGGGTCTTCTCCCTTTTTTTCTTGATGAGTCTGGCTAGTGGTTTATCTATTTTGTTTATCTTCTCAAAGAACCAGCTTTTAGTTTTATTGATCTTTGCTATTGTTTCCTTCATTTCTTTTTCATTTATTTCTGATCTGATTTTTATGATTTCTTTCCTTCTGCTAGCTTTGGGGTTTTTTTGTTCTTCTTTCTCTAATTGCTTGAGGTGCAAGGTTAGGTTGTTTATTCGAGATGCTTCCTGCTTCTTAAGGTGGGCTTGTATTGCTATAAACTTCCCCCTTAGAACTGCTTTTGCTGCATCCCACAGGTTTTGGTTCGTTGTGTCTCCATTGTCATTTGTTTCTAGGTATTTTTTGATTTCCTCTTTGATTTCTTCAGTGATATCTTCATTATTAAGTAGTGTATTGTTTAGCCTCCATGTGTTTGTATTTTTTACAGATCTTTTCCTGTAATTGATATCTAGTCTCATGGCGTTGTGGTCAGAAAAGATACTTGATACAATTTCAATTTTCTTAAATTTACCAAGGCTTGATTTGTGACCCAAGATATGATCTATCCTGGAGAATGTTCCATGAGCACTTGAGAAAAATGTGTATTCTGTTGTTTTTGGATGGAATGTCCTATAAATATCAATTAACTCCATCTCGTTTAATGTATCATTTAAAGCTTGTGTTTCCTTATTTATTTTCATTTTGGATGATCTGTCCATTGGTGAAAGTGGGGTGTTAAAGTCCCCTACTATGAATGTGTTACTGTCGATTTCCCCTTTTATGGTTGTCAGTATTTGCCTTATGTATTGAGGTGCACCTATGTTGGGTGCATAAATATTTACAATTGTTATATCTTCCTCTTGGATTGATATCTTCATCATTATGTAGTGTCCTTCTTTGTCTCTTCTAATAGTCTTTGTTTTAAAGTCTATTTTGTCTGATATGAGAATTGCTACTCCAGCTTTCTTTTGGTTTCCACTTGCATGAAATACCTTTTTCCATCCCCTTACTTTCAGTCTGTATGTGTCTCTAGGTCTGAAGTGGGTCTCTTGTAGACAGCAAATATATGGGTCTTGTTTTTGTATCCATTCAGCCAATCTGTGTCTTTTGGTGGGAGCATTTAGTCCATTTACATTTAAGGTAATTATCGATATGTGTGTTCCTATTCCCATTTTCTTCATTGTTTTGGGTTTGTTATTGTAGGTCCTTTCCTTCTTTTGTGTTTCTTGCCTAGAGAAGTTCCTTTAGCAGTTGTTGTAGAGCTGGTTTGGTGGTGCTGAACTCTCTCAGCTTTTGCTTGTCTGTAAAGGTTTTAATTTCTCCATCAAATCTGAATGAGATCCTTGCTGGGTAGAGTAATCTTGGTTGCAGGTTTTTCTCCTTCAACACTTTCAATATGTCCTGCCACTCCCTTCTGGCTTGCAGAGTTTCTGCTGAAAGATCAGCTGTTAACCTTATGGGGATTCCCTTGTGTGTTATTTGTTGTTTTTCCCTTGCTGCTTTTAATATGTTTTCTTTGTATTTAATTTTTGACAGTTTGATTAATATGTGTCTTGGCGTATTTCTCCTTGGATTTATCCTGTATGGGACTCTCTGTGCTTCCTGGACTTGATTAACTATTTCCTTTCCCATATTAGGGAAGTTTTCAACTATAATCTCTTCAAATATTTTCTCAGTCCCTTTCTTTTTCTCTTCTTCTTCTGGAACCCCTATAATTCGAATGTTGGTGCGTTTAATGTTGTCCCAGAGGTCTCTGAGACTGTCCTCAGTTCTTTTCATTCTTTTTTCTTTATTCTGCTCTGCAGTAGTTATTTCCACTATTTTATCTTCCAGGTCACTTATCCGTTCTTCTGCCTCAGTTATTCTGCTATTGATCCCATCTAGAGTACTTTTAATTTCATTTATTGTGTTGTTCATCGTTGCTTGTTTCATCTTTAGTTCTTCTAGGTCCTTGTTAACTGATTCTTGCAATTTGTCCATTCTATTGTCCATTCTATCTCCAAGATTTCGGATCAACCTTACTATCATTATTCTGAATTCTTCTTCAGGTAGACTGCCTATTTCCTCTTCATTTGTTAGGTCTGGTGGGTTTTTATCTTGCTCCTTCATCTGCTGTGTGTTTTTCTGTCTTCTCATTTTGCTTATCTTACTGTGTTTGGGGTCTCCTTTTTTTTTTTTTGCAGGCTGAAGGTTCGTAGTTCCTGTTGTTTTTTGAGTCTGTCCCCAGTGGCTAAGGTTGGTTCAGTGGGTTGTGTAGGCTTCCTGGTGGAGGGTACTAGTGCCTGTGTTCTGGTGTATGAGGCTGGATCTTGTCTTTCTGGTGGGCAGGTCCACGTCTGGTGGTGTGTTTTGGGGTGTCTGTAGACTTATTATGATTTTGGGCAGCCTCTCTGCTAATGGGTGGGGTTGTGTTCCTGTCTTGCTAGTTGTTTGGCATAGGATGTCCAGCACTGTAGCTTGCTGGTCGTTGAGTGAAGCTGGGTGCTGGCGTTGAGATGGAGATCTCTCGGAGATTTTTGCTGTTTGATATTATGTGCAGCTGGGAGGCCTCTTGTGGACCAGTGTCCTGTAGTTGGCTCTCCCACCTCAGAGGCACAGCACTGAGTCCTGGCTGCAGCACCAAGAGCCTTTCATCCACAGGGCTCCTTAATTTGGGATGATTCGTTGTCTATTCAGGTATTCCACAGATGCAGGGTATATCAAGTTGATTGTGGAGCTTTAATCCGCTGCTTCTGAGGCTGCTGGAAGAGATTTCCCTTTCTCTTCTTTGTTCTCACAGCTCCCAGGGGCTCAGCTTTGGATTTGGCCCCGCCTGTGCATGTAGGTCGCCGGAGGGCGTCTGTTCTTTGCTCAGACAGGACGGGGTTAAAGGAGCCGCTGATTCGGAGGCTCTGGCTCACCCAGGCCGGGGGGGTAGGGAGGGTCACGGAGTGCAGGGCGGGCCTGCAGCGGCAGAGGCCGGCGTGACGCTGCAGCCTGAGGCGCGCCGTGCGCTCTCCCGGGGGAGCCGTCCCTGGATCCCGGGACCCCGGCAGCGGCGGGCTGCACAGGCTCCCCGGAAGGGCGTGTGGCTAGTGACCTGCGCTCGCACACAGGCCTCCTGGCGGCGGCAGCAGCGGCCTTAGCGTCCCATGTCCGTCTCTGGGCTCCGCACTCTTAGCCGCGGCTCGCGCCCGTCTCCGGAGCTCTCCCAAGCAGCGTTCCCAATCCCCCCTCCTCGTGCACCAGGAAAAAAAGAGGGACGTAAAAGTCTCTTGCCTCTTCGGCAGGTCCAGACCCCTCCCCAGACTCTCTCCCGGCCAGCCGCGGCGCACCAACGCCCTGCAGGCTGTGTTCACGCCGCCAACCTCAGTCCTCTCCCGGCGCTCCGACAAAAGCCGGAGCCTCAGCTCCCAGTCCCGCCCGCCCCGGCGGGCGAGCAGACAAGCCTCTCGGCTGGTGAGTGCCGGTCGGCCCGATCCTCTGCGCTGGAATCTCTCCGCTTTGCCCTCCGCACCCCTGTTGCTGTGCTCTCCTCCGTGGCTCCCAAGCTCCCCCACTCCGCCTCCCGAAGTCTCCACCCGCGAAGGGGCTCCTAGTGTGTGGACACTTTTCCTCCTTCACAGCTCTCTCCCGCTGGTGCAGGACCCGTCCCTATTCTTTTGTCTCTGTTTAGTTTTTTCTTTTGCCCTAACCAGGTACGTGGGGGGTTCCTTGCCTTTTGGGAGGTCTGAGGTCTTCTGCCAGCGTTCAGTAGGTGCTCCGTAGGAGTTGTTCCACGCGTAGATGTATTTCTGGTGTATCTGTGGAGAGGAAGGTGATCTCCGCGTCTTACTCTTCCGCCATCTTCCCGGAACCTCCTGTTTTGTTTTTAACATTCCACATATGAGTAAAATCTTATGGCAATTGTCTTTTTCTGTCTGACGTATTTCACTTAGCATAATAATCTCCAGGTCCATCCATATTGTCAAAAATGGCAAGATTCCATTCATTTTTATGGCTGAGTTATATTCCATTACATAAATAGATAGATAGATAGATATGGAAGCAACCTAAGTGCCCATCTGTAGATGAATGGAGGAATAAGATGTGATCTATATCTAGATAGATAGATAGATATAGAGATGGAGATATATAGATCGATTTTTGCTGTCTTTTTATTTGTTTTTGTTTTCTCTTTTGCTTTCCTCTCTTCTTCCTCTTTTTAAATTGAAGTATTGTTGATTTACAATATCGTGTCAGTTTCAGGTGTACAGCACAGTGATTCAGTTTTATATTTTTTTTTAGAATCTTTTCCATTATAGGTTATTATAAAATATGGAGTATAGTTCCCTTTGCTATACAGTAGGTCCTTGTTGGTTATCTATTTTGTATATAGTAGTGTGTATATGTTAATCCCAACCTCCTAGTTTATTCCTCCCCCACCCCCCTTTCCCCTTTGGTAATCATAAGCCTCACACTGGTCAGAATGGCCATCATCAAAAAGTCTACAAATAATAAATCCTGGAAATGGTGTGGAGAAAAAGGAACCCTCCTACACTGTTAGTGGGAATGTAAATTAGTACAGCCACTATGGAGAACAATATGGATGTTCCTTGGAAAACTAAAAATAGAGCTACCATATGATCCTGCAATCCTGCCCCTGAGCATATATCCAGAGAAAACCATAATTCAAGAAGAAATGTACACCAATGTTCATTGTAGCACTATTTACAATAGAAAAGCAATGGAAACAACCGAAATGCCCATCAACAGATGAATGTATAAAGAAGATGTGGTATATTTATACAATGGAATATTACTCAGCCATAAAAAATGAAATAATGCCATTTGCAGCATTATCTCATGGATGGATCTAGAGATTATCATACTAAGTGGAGTAAGCCAGACAAAGAAAGAAAAATATCATATGATACTGCTTATATGTGGAATCTAAAAAAAAAATGAATTTATTTTCAAAACAGAAAGAGACTCACAGACATAGCTGTTTTTTTGATAATAGCCATTCTGACAGGTTTAAGGTGATATCTCATTGTGGTTTTGATTTGCATTTCCCTGATGACTAGTGATGTTGAGAATCTTTTCATGTGCCTGTTGGTCATCTGCATGTCTTCTTTGGAAAATGTCTATTCAGATCCTCTGCTTCCATTTTAATTGGATTGTTTGTTTTTCTGATGTTGAGTTGTATGAGTTCTCTGTATATTTTGGATATAAACTCCTTATTGGATATATTGTTTGCAAATATCTTCTCCCATTCAGCAGTCTGCCTTTTTGTTTGGTTGATAGTTTTCTTTGCTATGCAAAAACTTTTTAGTTTGATGTAGTCCCATTTGTTTATTTTTGCTTTTGGTTCTCTTGCCTGAGGAGACATCCAAAAAAATATTACGAAGACTGATGTCAAAGAGCATACTGCCTATGTTTTCTTCTAGCAGTTTTATGGTTTCAGATCTTACATTTAAATCTTTCTTTAATACATTTTGAGTTTATTTTTGTATATGGTGTGAGAAAGCAGTTCAGTTTGATTCTTTTGCATGTAGCTGTCCAGTTTTCTCAAAACCATTTATTGAAAAGACTGTCTATTCCCTACTGTATATTCTTACATCCTTTGTTGTAGATTAATTGCCCATATAAGTGTGAGTTCATTTCTGGGCTCTCTATTTTGTTCCATTGATCTATGTATCTGTTTTTGTGTCAGTATCATGCTGTTTAGATTACTGTAGTTTTATAGTGTAGTTTGAAATCAGAGAGTGTGATACCTCCAGCTTTGTTCTTCTTTCTTAAGATAGTTTGGCTATTCGAGTCTTTTGAATCTCTATGTAAATTTTAGAATTATTTGTTCTAGTCTGTGAAAAATGCCATTGGTATTTTGATAGGAATTGCATTGAATCTGTAGATTGCCTTGGAGAGTATGGTCATTTTAATAATATTAATTCTTCCAGTTCATGGGCACAGTATATCTTTCCATCTGTTTGTGTTGTCTTCAATTACTTTCGTCAGTGTGTTACAATTTTCTGAGTACATGTCTTTTATCTCCTTAGTTAGACTTATTCCCAAGTATTTTATTCTTTTTGATGTAATTGTAAATGGGATTTCTTTCTTAATTTCTCTTTATGATAGTTAATTTTTAGTGTATAGAATGCAACAGATTTCTGTATATTAATTTTATCCTGCAACTTTACCAAATTCATTGATTAGTTCTAGTAGTTTTTTAACGGTGTCTTTATGATAGTCTAGGTATAGAATTATGTCATCAGCAATGAGTGACAATTTTATTTCCAATTTGGATTTTTTGTTGTTGTTGTGTAATTGCTGTGGCTAGGACTTCCAATACTCTGCTGAATGAAAGTGGTGACAGTGGGCATCCTTGTCTTGTTCCTGATCTTAAAGGAAATGCTTTCAGCATTTTACCATTGAGTACAATGTTGGCTGTATGTTTGTCATATATGGCCTTTATTTTGTTGAGGTATGTTCCCTCTCTGCCCACTGTCTGGAGAGTTTTTGTCATAAATGGATGTTGAATTTTGCCATAAGCTTTTCTGTATCTATTGAGGTAATCATATGTTTTTTCTTTCAATTTGTTAATGTGGTGTATCACATTGATAAATTTGAGGATGTTGAAAAATCCTTGCATCTCTGGGATAAATCCTCCTTGATTCTTTTAATGTATCATTGGATTTGGTTTGCTAATTTTTTTTTTTTTTTTTTTTTTTGCAGTACGCGGGCCTCTCACTGTTGTGGCCTGTCCCGTTGCAGAGCACAGGCTCTGGACATGCAGGCTCAGCAGCCATGGCTCACAGACCCAGCCGCTCTGCGGCATGTGGGATCTTCCTGGACTGGGGCACGAACCCGCGTCCCCTGCATCGGCAGGCGGACTCTCAACCACTGCGCCACAAGGGAAGCCCTGGATTTGGTTTGCTAATATTTTGTTGAGGATTTTTGTATCTATGTTCATCAGTGATATTCACCAGTAATTTTCTTTTTTTGTGATACCTTTGTCTGGTTCTGATATCAGGGTGATGCTGGTCTCATAGAATGAGTTCAGAAGCATTCCTTCCTCTGCAGTTTTTTTGGAATAGTTTGAGAAGGATAGGTGTTAACTCTTCCTGAAATGTTTAGTAGAATTCACCTGTGAAACCATCTGGTCCTGACTTTTGCTTTTTGGGAGTTTTCCAGTTATGGATTCAGTTTCATGACTGGTAAGTGGTCTGTTCATACTTTCTATTCTTCTTGGTTCAGTCTTGGAAGTTTGTACATTTCTAGGAATTTGTCCATTTCTTCTAGGTTATCCATTTTATTGAGATATAGTTGTTCATAGTAATCTCTTATGATCTTTTGTATTTTTGTGGTGTCAGTTGTAACTTCTTTTTCATTTCTAATTTTAATTATTTGGACCCTCTCTCACTTACATTTCTCTCACTTTTTTTGGATGAATTTGACTAAAGGTTTAATCAATTTTGTGTATCTTTTCAAAGAACCAGCTCTTACTTTCATTGATCTTCTAAATATTTTTTTTTAGTCTCTATTTTATTTATTTCTGCTCTTATCTTTGTGATTTCTTTCCTTCTATTCACTTTGGGTTTTGTTTGTTCTTCTTTTTCTAGCTCTTTTAGGTGTATAGTTAAGTTGTTCATTTGAGGTTTTTCTTGTTTCCTGAGGTAAGCTTGTGTTGCTATAAATATATCTCTTATAACTATCTTTGCTGCTTTTGAATGAGGAATATAGCAAAGTGTAGAGAACTGCCGGAGAGACACCAGGGTTCTTTCTGAAACTGCTGGTGCTTGAATATTGGCTCTCCCTTGACGTCACTAATATCCAATGGATTTCTCTATGCAATTGCTTATTCAGGACGTTAATTTTCTCTTTCTAATTTCAAACCTGAATGTCATGAAGTTCAAAAGCTAGAATTTAAAATAAAAGTATTCTTATACTTTTGTGTGTTTTTTTGGCTGCCTTGGGTCTTCGTTGCTGTGCACAGGCTTTCTTTAGTTGTGGCGAGCGGGGGCTACTCTTTGTTGCGGTGCGCAGGCCTCTCATTGTGGTGGTTGCTCTTGTTGCAGAGCACAGGCCCTAGAGCACGCGGGCTTCAGTAGTTGTGGCTTGTGAGCTCTAGAGTGCAGGCTCAGTAGTTGTGGCACACAGGCTTAGTTGCTCTGCAGCATGTGAGAACTACCCAGACCAGGGATTGAACCCATGTTCCCTGCATTGGGAGGCGGATTCTTAACCACTGTGCCACCATGGAAGTCCAAAAGTATTCTTATTCTTATTTTAAACAGATAATTTTAAAATAAAACAGAAATCTTAAAGCTGACAATCAGATAATATATAAGCATTTTCTTTTACAAACTTTAAGACTAGGGTACATAAAAAAATTGCAATTGTTTATTGCAGTCCTGCATTAAGAGAACTCTTGACTAGGGACTTTGGAAAATTTAGCAGATATTTAAATAGAGGTTTAAATAGAGGTGCTGTTTTTTGGGGGGAAGTTGAATACCACCCGTTTCAATGTCAAAAATATAGCTTACTGCTTTCCTATCCATTTTTGGGGCACCTTGGGAAGAGCTGACTTGCTGAATACAACCCTTTTTACATATTATTTTTCAAACATATTTACTTCCCTCATAAGCCATAGATTGGTAATTTCAACTTAGCATCTTTATGTAGTTTAATTATAATCTCCTTGCTTTAGAAAATACTTTATACTCTTTCTGAATTGAAGAATCTAGAGAACTAGACACTGGAGAATTAACTGCATTTAGCTAATGAAAGGCAGATTCCTATGAGTCCAAATCTATAAGAGACTGGCTTAAAGTCTGTGATTAGTAGACTTTTCAGAGGACCTATTTAATGATGCTTGAACATATATCACAAAGTGATTATAAAACTTGTATACTTTCAATTTATTACAAACTGAAATGGTAGTTTACATAGTGTTAGTCAACATCACTGTCATCCACAAGAACAGTCTTTACTCTGAGGGTAAAGACTTAAGAAAGGTTGTCACCACAAGGCAATGGCTTCCTCAGGCCAAATCAGCACTGGGACCACAAATGCTTTTGATTTCAAAAAAATTTCACAATTTGTATAGAAACACAAAAGATCCCAAATAGCCAAAGCAATCTTGAGAACGAAAAATGGAGCTGGAGGAATCAGGCTCCCTGACTTCAGACTATACTACAAAGCTACAGTAATCAAGACAGTATGGTACTGGCACAAAAACAGAAAGATAGATCAATGGAACAGGATAGAAAGCCCAGAGGTAAACTCATGCACATATGGTCACCTTATCTTTGATAAAGGAGGCAGGAATGTACAGTGGAGAAAGGACAGCCTCTTCAATAAGTGGTGCTGGGAAAACTGGACAGATACATGTGAAAGTATGAGATTAGATCACTCCTTAACACCATACACAAAAATAAGCTCAAAATGGATTAAAGACCTAAATATCAGGCCAGAAACTATCAAACTCTTAGAGGAAAACATAGGCAGAACACTCTATGACATAAATCACAGCAAGATCCTTTTTGACCCACCTCCTAGAGAAATGGAAATAAAAACAAAAATAAACAAATGGGACCTAATGAAACTTCAAATCTTTTGCACAGCAAAGGAAACCATAAACAAGACCGAAAGACAACCCTCAGAATGGGAGAAAATATTTGCAAATGAAGCAACTGACAAAGGATTAATCTCTAAAATTTATAAGAAGCACATGCAGCTCAATAACAAAAACACAAACAACCCAATCCAAGAATGGGCAGAAGACCTAAATAGACATTTCTCCAAAGAAGATATACAGATTGCCAACAAACACATGAAAGAATGCTCAACTTCATTAATCATTAGAGAAATGCAAATCAAAACTACAATGAGATATCATCTCACACAGTCAGAATGGCCATCATCAAAAAATCTAGAAACAAT
Organism: Leucopleurus acutus; assembly: GCF_964270905.1. NCBI lineage: Eukaryota > Metazoa > Chordata > Mammalia > Artiodactyla > Delphinidae > Leucopleurus > Leucopleurus acutus. The sequence continues at coordinate 24,666,070 of NC_139159.1, read as the reverse complement.
AAATGCTGGAGAGGGTGTGGAGAAAAGGGAACCCTCTTGCACTATTGGTGGGAATGTAAATTGATACAGCCACTGTGGAGAACAGTATGGAGGTTCCTTAAAAAACTACAAATAGAACTACCATATGACCCAGCAATCCCACTACTGGGCATATACCCTGAGAAAACGATAATTCAAAAGAGTCATGTACCAAAATGTTCATTGCAGCTCTATTTACAATAGCCCGGAGATGGAAACAACCTAAGTGTCCATCATCGGATGAATGGATAAAGAAGATGTGGCACATATATACAATGGAATGTTACTCAGCCATAAAAAGAAATGAAATTGAGCTATTTGTAATGAGGTGGGTAGACCTAGAGTCTGTCATACAGAGTGAAGTAAGTCAGAAAGAGAAAGACAAATACCATATGCTAACATATATATATGGAATTTAAGGGGAAAAAATGTCATGAAGAACCTAGGGGTAAGACAGGAATAACGATACAGACCTACTAGAGAATGGACTTGAGGATATGGGGAGGGGGAAGGGTAAGCTGTGACAAAGCGAGAGAGAGGCCTGGACATATATACACTACCAAACGTAAGGTAGATAGCTAGTGGGAAGCAGCCGCATAGCACAGGGTGATAAGCTCTGTGCTTTGTGACCGCCTGGAGGGGTAGGATAGGGAGGGTGGGAGGAAGGGAGATGCAAGAAGGAAGAGATATGGGAACATATTTATATGTATAACTGATTCACTTTGTTATAAAGCAGAAACTAACACACCATTGTAAAGCAATTATACTCCAATAAAGATGTGAAAAAAAATGCTTTAAGAGTTCACAGAAGAGAGGGGAATAAACTCAGGGTAAGAGCATTTGGGAACTGTTTCACAGAGGGGTGGATTGTAAATGAAAGAAGGATTTGGAGAAGGGAATTTGGGCAAAGGCAGTGATGTAACCCCATGGAAGCATGAATGAATCATCAGTAATGACTCATGAGAAAAATGAATAATTGAATAGCAAATTTTACAAACACGAGGGACAGGAAGAAACAATCGGATCTAGCCTCTTAGCTTTATGGAGGTAAGATCTTATTATCTCATTTTGCAGATAAAGCAACTGAGGCTAAAATATCAGGAGAGGTTTAATGAGGTGACTAAGTCCTTAGTCCAGTGATTTTGTTTTTCAAACTTTCAAAAGAGATTTTTAAACATATAGATTTCTGGGTTCAAATCCTAGGGAGTCTAACTCAGTACGTGGGGGTGGGACCTGGGTTCTCAATTTTTCACAAGATCCTCAGATGGTCCCCAAACGCAGGATTTGGGGGATGATGCTTTGTTATAATAGGTAACCAGGGAACATCTTGTGCTATATTCTTTTTTTTTTTTTTTCTTGCCTTATGGGGGCCTCTCACTGTTGTGGCCTCTCCCATTGCGGAGCACAGGCTCCGGACGCACAGGTTTAGCGGCCATGGCTCACGGGCCTAGCCACTCCGCGGCATGTGGGATCTTCCCGGACCGGGGCACGAACCCGTGTCCCCTGCATCGGCAGGCGGACTCTCAAGCACTGCGCCACCAGAGAAGCCCTATATTCTTATCTGAAGTCTAATCCTAAGTTTTCATCAACTCAGGGCAGATGGACAAATATTTGGTTTGTCCCATCACTACTATTCTTTTCCCATTTTCCTAGTTTTCAAAAATTCCTTCACAGGCAGAAAGTGGAGGCCTGACATCACTGCCCCCAAATTTGAAACTATATGCTTATATCTGGATCCAGGCTCCTCAATGCAAGCATCATAATAAGAATCCCAGAGAAAACCTAGGAATGATGGAGAGACGAGAATACTGAGTCAAAAACCCTGAGTTTGAGTTCTGGTTTGCCACTTAACTGCCTACTGGTCTTGGTTAAGTTACTTTAACCCACATTTTAAATGATCATTTATGTAATGAGACCAGTAAGGTTTTGACTGATTATGTTACAAGATTATGGACAGGACAGAAGGAGATAGTGTAGGAATTCTCTAAAACTATGAAGACCAAGGCAAATTTTCAAAAATTATAATGAGGATTCAATTCAACACACTTTATTTAATTGCAATTAAATATCCACGATAAGTAAGCCACCGTAGCAGTTACAGTATAGTAGGAGCCTCAGCCCTGCTCTCAAGAAGGTGAAAATCCCATCCTCATTCTTATCATCTTTTGGTCCCTGACATTGATCAGAGAGTAGGGCCACCAAAAAGCAATGACCTGGCTGTCCCCTTCACCAAGTCTAAGGCATGAAATAATTAACAGGAGGGTAGAAAGGAATTGTAAACGTTTTATTCCTGTTGCTCTCTCTTTTTTCTTTTCCTCTAAAGGCTGAAGAGTTCTGGGGACTTGTGTTCTTTCTTGGGAAATACTACACTTTGGGAAAATTTTAAAAAGGCCATAGTGGGGGCCTGAGGAAGGAAATTAGGAGTTGCTTGTATATTTCACATGGGATCAGGCTCTTTTAGAAAAGTAAAGGGTCTTTGTGAAGTTTCTGCATTTCATAGTTTATCTCATTAAGGCAGAAGTCATGGTGGTGGATGCGAAGAATGTATTTGGGCTTCTCTTAATATACTTGTTTGGATCCTAAGTGGAGTGATAAGCGGTAACATTCAAAGCTGGTTTCAAAGCAGGAAGAAAATCCTATTTCAAACAAGTGTACAAATGATGCAAGTCAGGATGTGATTAGTGAAATGGTGTTTCAGAGAAGGGAGACTGCGATCAGCCATGTGGGAGTAGGAGATAAGAGGACAGAGTTTTGAAAAAAGCAAATGACAGCAAACGACGATACAATAGTAAAGGGGGTGGAGTATGAAAAAAACACCCTGGCTACAGCTCCAGATCCACCGGCTAGGATGGCCCGGCCCCAAACACAGACACCTTATGCTCTCCTCTTCACCCCCACCACCCCACATATTTTGGACACTAAAACATGAACGTTTTTATTTTAATCACCACACGTCACACTCCTAGAATGCCCTTCCCCTCCTCCTCCATCTGGCAAACTTGTATTATCCAACAGTATTCAGCTCAAGTGGTACTTCTTCAGTAAAATCTTTCTTATCCTTCCCTAAGAATAATGAATTAAATATCTCTAGATCGCAGGAGGATTTTTCTTTCCAAGACTCTTCTGGAATGTCCAGGCCAAATGGATGAGCAGCCTTACTATTTGCAGGGTATGCTTCAAAAGAAATTACCTTCTTGGTCTCCCTGGTGTTAGAAAGAATGGTTATGTGTGTTCTTGGGTTATTCTCTTTTCATGAATGTTTAAACGACAGAAATTAGGAGAAGGCTCACATTTTACCTGAGACAAAAGCTCACCCTCTTTTGTACTTGCAAGTTCTCAAAATGTCTCTTGCTGGAAATCTGTCTAAGTAGGCTTTAATTGAACCATGGTAAATTAAAGCTTGGAACTTCAATCTTCCAAGAGCATCTTTTCATCATTTTGAAACCAGTAAAATCTCCCTCCTTGTATTCACAAGTGTGTCTTACGGAGCAAAGAAATTTAATAGTCAATCCCGTGAGGGTTTCATTAAATCAGGAAAAAATAAGTAGTGGAGCCAGATCCAGTTTAAGTGATAACTCACAGCATAATGTTCTGTTTCTGTAGGACTTTCCCTTTCAACTCTTTAATCTCATTGTCACGCACACAAACTGCAGTCTTAGACTGCCGTCCTTAGACTTGATTCTGATATGGTGAACGAACCCAGGAAGGTATTTTTTTCATTGCTGTCTTCTTGTTTACAATTATTAGTTGTTATTGAATTCATCCAAAGTTCTTACCCTACCCCAATTCTTCTCTCATCCCAAACAGGTCCATTATTAGATTAGATCATGTTTAGGCCCTAAAATCTTCACACAGCATGGCAGGTGAGCAAGTGGAAAAGTGATGACCCTTGCTTTCTGAACTGGAAGCACAAGCATTACATAGTTAAAGGGAGTTCCTCTAGATTTCTGGGGCAAATGAGGGAAGAGCTGGAGAAGGAAGGGCTCTGATACAAGTGATTAGATGAAAGGCAATTCTTTGTCCCATGTCAGGTGGTTTTCTGCCTGATGCGCATCTTGTCAGGCATAAATGAAGAAGTGCTGTGGTCATTGGGAAGTATTCCTTCTCAAGGTTATCTCTTAATAGCAATAAGTTGTGAGAAGGACCTTCCTCTTTCATCTTAGTCTCTTTGTTTTTCAAAATCTTTCTGTGGTAATTCAATAAAATGGCAACTCAGCCATCCCTTTGTAATTACACAAGGAAAGGTTTGTGACTAATTATTTCCTTTATTCAAGCAGCATAAGGGTAATTTACCAAGCAGGCAATATTAGGCAATGGTTCTCAAACCTGATAGCATCCCAGCTCCAGCAGGGATCTTGCTGTGTGAGGACTCCACGCTCGACCCTAGGCTCTCAGGTCTCTGGAGGGATGGGGCCTCAAAGGCTACTTTTTAAAAGCTTGCCAAGCCAGTTAGATGATTAGCTATGTTTAAGGGCCCCTTATCTTGTGGTCTCTTGCAAGGCTTCTCAAAGTCACTCTCCCTTGGGGAGACTGTAAAAAGTAGATTTGATGTCCAACCCCAAGGGATTCTGATTGCTGTGAGGGGTCCAGAAATAGGCATTTTAATAAGCCCCCAAGGGCTTCTGAAGCAGGTGGCCAGTGTGCCTCATTTTAAGGTATACTGTTCCATTCAAGGTTTAGCAAAAAGGAAGCAGAAGGGCAAAGATTTGAGAGGCTCAGCGGTTTCTGGTCCAGGGTCAGTTCCAAAAGTCTTCCAAATGCCATACCAACCTGTGTCTGGACAACCCCAGTGCCAGAGAGAGAGTGAGAGTGGAGAGGGTGCCTGTCAGGGATAGGGTGGGTTTCCGGGTGTATCTTGCTCAGGATTAAGATGGGAGAATCTCAGGTAAAAAACACAGGCTAGGGCTTCCCTGGTGGCGCAGTGGTTGAGAGTCCGCCTGCCGATGCAGGGGACACGGGTTCGTGCCCCGGTCCGGGAGGATCCCCCATGCCGCGGAGCAGCTGGGCCCGTGAGCCATGGACGCTGAGCCTGCGCGTCCAGAGCCTGTACTCCGCAACGGGAGAGGCCACAGCGGTGAGAGGCCCGCGTACCGCAAAAAAACAAACAAACAAAAAAAACACACAGGCTATACAGATGCTCATCCCCTCCCTCCTGATATATTTTAACAGCTCTTCCTTAGTCTTCTTGCCTTCAGGGTCTCCCTGGCTTGTCTGTCTCCCTTTTCCCAATTTGATTCCAGCCCCAACTCCCATAGTGCTGTTAGAATGAATTTTATAAAAGGTAAATTGTGTTTTTCTCAGTGGCTTAACAATCTTCAAATCTCTGTAGCTTCAAACTCTTCTCAGTAATTTACCCATACCAAATCCAGACTCTTCAGCAAAGGATCTAATGCTATTTTTCATGTCGCCTCTTTGTACGTTTCCACCCTCACCTCCCATCTCGATTCACAGAGTGTAAAGAAACGCCTTTGCCTGCAACATCCTTTTCGTGACTGTTTGGTGGACCTTAAGTTAAAATGTGAGCCAACCTGTCAAGTCTTCTATGACTATTCCAAGCAGAATTATTCTTCCCTCTGAATCTTGTACATGCCTGTACCATAGCACCTATTACTCTATATTACATTTATTTATTTTAAAGTCTAGTCTCCCCAATAGACTTAACCATGTTTTAATGTTATTATCATTAATATTAATAAAAGTAAAAGTAATAATAGTAGCTGGTAGTAGATAGACATTAAAATAAAATACATATGTGAAGAAATACACAGAAAAAAAAAAGACCTTAAAAGCCCAGTTAGGGGAGGGAGGGTGGGAATTGTTCATGGTTATTATGACCCATTTAGGCCCTGGTCACTCATTATATCCCTCCCAGTGCTTGAGGCCACTTCATCCTTTCCTGGAGACTCAGCTTTGCTGTCCCCTGGAAGCACAAGCTACATCCCAGTCCTCACTGAAGACAGCAATTTCATACCCTCCAAACTCCCAGCCCAGCCTCCAGAGCATCAGTGTCTAGATTCTGGTAATCGGGCTTCCTTCTTATTTATGGGACCCAGTGTCTACTTTGCAGACTACACGGAACTCTCTGCCTTACTCAAGCAGCTGGGCCTAGTTATTGTTAATCAGCCTCCTGGTGGAGACCCAAGTAGTGCCCTGTGATCCTGCTACCTGTGTGGGAGCCCCACCTGACCATGCCTGCTTGCTTAGATCTCTGAATGTGCTAGTCTGATGCAGTAAAAATACCAGAGCTGACACATCAGCTTTGTTTGGAGATACCTTCTGGTTAAGTTGATGGTTAGTCCATCATCGACTTCCATGATCCATCTAGTTTTCACAGGGGCTAGACAGGTAGGTAAACTGAATAGAGATATGATGGGGACACCAATCCCTGCATTGATGCTGATGTTAACATCCACAATCCTTCTAGGAATGCAGTGTTATTTATGTTTTACTGTCTTGGTTGCTGTGGAAGCTGGGGCAGAGGACCCAAGAGACAACATCATCAAGAAAATTTAAGGAGATATTTCAATGTGTTCAATATATATGGTGAGTATTGTAACTTCTAGCATGATATACATTGGACAATAATTTATGGAAAATAGAATAACACTGGGAAAATAAAATTTCAATATGGCAGACAGCATACAGAGAAAATGAAAAGAATTGTGTTTTGATGCTGGTTGAGTTAGTATCTGTGTGAATTAGGACAAGCCATACAACATATTGGGGATCTATTTTCTCATCTGTAAAACAAAGAAAATGTACTAGAACTGGGACAGCAGCATAATTCTATGATTTTTCTTATTACTTTCTTGGTGTTATTATAAAATTGCAGTAATTAAAGGAAACTAGGAGGAAAATTAAGAACAGTAAACATTTTAAGAATAGTATATTTTATAGTCCATAAAGGATAAAAGCACATTTTTGTAAAAATTAACTTAAAAACATCAAAAAGTTGAGTCTACATAAGACGTAAAATTATCATATGCCTTCTTTTATGTAGTTAGATTTTTTTTTGTTTGCAGTTCCAAATCATGATATTAGGCAAATATCCATCAATTAGAAGGAATAATGTATTTTTAAGAAGATCTGTTCATTAAGGTTTTATGTTCCAAATATCTTTGCAGCTATGAAATAGTGGGTTGAACTTTGGACTACTCTTCAATGATTCTTTTTAATAGAATGCTATTCTTGAATAAAGACAATACATATATCAGAATTTTTTAAATTCATGAATATTAGGAACTGAGAATGTGTCATTGACTCGATTTAAAATAGTCGATGCTCTGTAGCCCTGAGGAACTGAGAAGTATGTCAAAGGACAAGGAAAACAGCCATCTAGAAAAAAGTGAGAACAATGTCCCTGAGTGTGATTTGGAAAGAAGCAAGAATGACATTTGCAGAATTTGGCGAGATAACTAGGGTAAAGAGCAAGAACTGGAATAGCTGTTTCCAAGTTTTAGGGCAGTTGGCAATCAAAACCCTGAAGAAATTTGGATGAAGGGAAATTCCACTTTGGCATCCCTGGGAATGCTTAAGTGTATAGTCTTGCCTGTTAATATTATTGAAAAATCTCTTCCTTTGGCTAAAGCAGGAAAGGGAAAAGAAACACATTTTATAGTAAATCTCAGACACATTATGGCAAAGTAAAATTTTTTTTTAAAGGAGTACTTCATATTAGATATTTTCCCTAAGCCAGAACTCCTTTCTTTGATGATTTAAGAAATAAATAATTAGGAACATTCTAAGGAAGAGAAGTAAATATATTCCAGGGAATATCTTGGGAAAATAACACATATTAAAAATATAAGCTTCAATGATCGTTTGAAAAAGGACAGGCTTCAGTGCATAAATAAATTTACAACCTCCAAAACTTAACGAAAAGATTATAAGATTAAAAGATTTCTCCAGGGGAAAAAGGGAGACAAAAGAAATCCTTGAAAAAAAAATCAACTCATGTCAAAGTAATTCATGGTTCTTTACACACATACTAATGGTTAATCCACTCAGAAGTAATCAAGGGGTTGATTTTATTTGTATTAGATGAAACTGTTGCTACCTGGAGTTTTTCATTTACCAATATCGAACCCTAGTAGCAGTTTTTAATAGAGTTGTTCGAAGGAAGTTTTCAGCATTTGTATTCATTGATATGTCTTTGAAGAATGACTGATGCCTTTCTGTAAGCGAAACAATTATTCTTGGTAGAATCCTTGCAGCTTCGTGGTGTACACAACCATGGGAGGGTAACGAAAGGGCACATGGTCCCAATGGTCACCCTTGGGCATGGAGATCATAATGTTAGGAAACACAATCCACAGTTTCCTGAATTTTAAATCAGATTTTATGCTAGATTTTTCTCTCTGTTTCTATGTTAAAGGAACTCCAATGCAATAATCAAAATGCATTTTTGATTATTATATATTCATTGCAGATTTACACTTAATTTGATTAGGGTACTTAGTTCCCTGACTGATAAACGCACTCATGCAACCCAGTCTCTTAATCTGTGTAAGGCAATCTCTAATATTTATACACTAAAGGGAATAAGCATTCCAAGAGGATTAGAATCATAGTAAGTTTTTTAATCCCAGAAAAATACAATATTTCAAACTGATGCAAGTTTGTCTTCCTATACTAACTAATAAATTATCTCCATTGGGAGCTATAAGAGCAAATTCTCAACTCCCCAGAAGGCACAAATGGAAAAATCACACTTTGTGAGCTCTTGATTGGTATTGAGAGAATAGTTATGACCAAAGAATAATCACTGTAATTTTCCTGCCTCATTATTTGGAAAGCAGGTGAAAATACATGACTAAAGATTGGATACTCCACCTCTCTCTGACTAGAACTTGAAGAGGTCTCACCATCTCCCCTAAACCTTCTCAAGAGAAGTTGCTTTAATGTCCTTTACACTGTTTTTTCTTTAAAGCAGAAGACCATGAACACTGTACATAATATTATTTATTTCTCCATCCAATTCATTTACCTTTCCTAAGCCAGGCCCTTGATGATCATGGGTAGACAGCCTCATACTCAAGTTTGTGTTCTGTTGTCTACTCACCTTGTGCCCATGTTGACTATTTCAAATGATAAGTCCCATTGAAAACAAGCCCCATTTTGAGCCAATTCCATTGAGAAGAAATAGATAATATCATTCACTATTGGTGGGAGGTTAAAGGGCATAACCTCTTTTGGGGGGCAATTCAATAATATGTATCGTCATTTAAAATGTGTATACCCATTGACCCTTCAACTCTATCTCTAGGCATTTATTCTACAGAAATAGTAACACAAATAGACAAAGATACATATGTACAACAATGTTTACTAAAGTTTTTTTTAACTATGAAAAGTGGAATTATTGGTTAAAACATGGCACATATGTAAATGGCACACTTGGCAGCAAATTTTTAAAAATGAGATGGATTTATATTCATTGACATGAAGAGATGACCATGGTACATTACTAAGTGAAGATGACAGTTATGGGAAAGCATGTATGTACAAAGTCTTGACGTATCATCCAGTGTCTTTAGTAAAAATTCATACTCAGATTCCATGTGTTTGTTTGCATGTGCCTAGATTGAAAGAATATTCACTGAATCACTAAAAGAAATTATCTGGAGAGTGGAACAATTCCTTTCTCCTCTATATCTATATTGTTTGAATTTTTATATCAAGCATATATTAATTTTTTTAAAAAACATTAAAATATTTCCATTTGGGGAGGAAAATTCATCCCAGTGAGAGGAAAGGAGGATTAACATGGTATCATGCTAATGGTATCATGTTCTTGAGAAAAAAAATGTCTTGTTCTGAACCATAGATTCAAAACTCAATCAGTCAATCCTCAGTCAATTGATTGATTGATTCAGTCAATCCTCAAGAAAACTCCTTTTGAATTACATGAATTTCTGTGCTCTCACGACCGAACTTTCACTCCAGAATCATTGCTTGGAGAAAGCTTAAACTTTTGAGACTTCTAAACCAAAGATGACTGAAAGTAAGACTATTCTTCATTAGAGAAAATTTCCTAATTCTTCCCACCCCAGAACTCACATCCCAAGTATGTGGTTTGTCTTCTGGTACTTTATTATTATTACTACTACTTTCAGTACTAACTGACTCATGTCGAGTTAGCTAGGCAACATATAAAATATCTGAAATTTAAGATTGCTAACTTAAACAATACCATCAAATATTGCTTCCCAGTTTTACAGATGAGAAAGCTAAGTGTCAGAGAAATTAGCTAGCTTACCAAAGGTCACAAGCTAGTGAATAGTGGAAACAGAATTTCAACATGTCTTAACTCCAGAGCTCATGAATCTTTCTTTTATATAACACTGTTTATAAGGCAACCAGAAAAAATGTCACAAGTATGTTAGTGTTCAAAAGTGAATAAAAAATGTAACATAATGACAAGATTTTAAAGAATGATCGTACCTTTATAACATAAAAATCATTATCAAGAGTCTTGTAGCAGGGGTAATAATATCTAGATTTGGAAAATCTTGGCAAACCACTGAATAAGTGCAGGAACGCACATTTCACCCAGTGAGAGAGGATTTTCGTCAAGAAGGAAGTTAACACCCAGATGGCAAATATAGTTCACAGATTCCTGACATTTGTGTTCTTTTACTCGATCAGAGTTCACTGGAGTGAAGTCCCAGAGGAAAAAGTGCCTCCCAGAAAGAATACTCAGTGTTTCCTTGTAATCAAAATCGTTCTTGGATGGATTGCTCCTGTTTTGTCTCTGTATCAGCATCAAGTCACAGTTAGCACCTATTGTGGCATCTGCCACTATGTGATATTTTCATTCTAGTATGTGATCCTCATTTTGTCTACAACCTCAGGGTACCCACGTATTCATCTCAAGCATGCTCTCTCACTTTCCCTTCCTCTCTTCTCCTTCATTTCTTTATTCTTTTCTTCTTTTTCTATTCCTCCTCCCTGACCTCTTTTTCCTTCTTCTCTCTCCTAAACATTATTTCCCTAGTGCCTATTATGAACCAAAAACTATGCATACTGTCAGCCAGAAACACTCTGGATGCACATCCCTCCTCTTCAGGAAGCTCACAGTCCTCATGTGCCTTCTCTGCTTGTTTTATTCATTCCTGTGCCACAGCATCAAGCACAGAGACTGGTACTATTAGACATTTAGTGAATACATAGCTGAATGTCTTCTTTGCCTTTAGCTCTATTTATGTAATTTAAAACACAATATGTGTACAATTTAAAAAGCACGTAGAATGTAACTGGGCTGAGAGATTGGTAAAAGCGAGGATATGAACAGAAGTTTGGAAGAGACAAGGTGTGCTCTTTACTTGTGGATTGAAAAGAGTTCCTACAAGCACAAGTTAGTTTACATGATACTACAACTTCAGGGAGCCAAACCGGTTCTTTTGCTCCATGGTTTATCCCCTACACCTGAAAATTTCCCCTTGACTCTGTCGCAAACAATTTTGGGGAGTTAATCAGGATCATTTTAAAAGATGTGAACACTTTTAGTAATGTTAAGATATTGTCGGTCTTTTATACCTTAATATGATCAAAATCAATCTGATTGATTTTCTCCTAATTCAACACTGAACTCTATAGAACTACCAAGTCATAAAGAGTGCTAAGCCTGGGTATCCAAGGATGAATAAGATACAATCCCTACCTCCAAAGAGCTCACAGCCAGAGGAGAACAAACTTAGGTATGTGTATGTGTGTTTCTGTCTCTCTCTGGACATTTTCTTGGTGATGTCTTCTGTTCATTTGTACATTCCTTTCTGGTTTTCCTAGTTAATATTTTCACTTTTGCCTACAATCAATTCTTCATAATGATGCTTGCTTTATTACATAAAGAAAAAGTAGGGCACACTCTACATCCAGAAAGTGCTTTGCCAGCTCTTTAGTTGGTTCCCACTTGTACCTACTACACTTTGGAGGAAGCATCCCTTTTATGAGAAAAAGGGCAATTGAAGAAGTTATGCAACACACTTGAAGCCACAGTACAACTCTGTAATTAGCCACTACCTTCTTAACTGACTCATAGCCTACTGGCTTACTCACTCTTCTCAAAACCATCACTGTTTTGAAGTCAAAAAGTCAATGATTAGTCACTGTGAACATATGTTCAATGAATGGTACACAAACTAATACAGGGTGACCTTTATATTGCCTCTTAAATCTAGGAAATGTAGAACGATTCTCATATTAAGCATTCCCATCAGTCTGTGGGGAGAGAGAATCAAGTGAAATATGCTGAATTTTTTTGCCAGAATTTCATCTTAAAACTCTGACAAACCTTAAAACATTGGTAATGACAATGCATTAATATAGGAAATTTGCTTCAATAAAAGGAGAGCCTTGCCATGAACTCTTCCTTAACCTACCACACACATGCCGTGAAAACATTCCCTCTCATTGTGGCTTTGTCTCTACTCCTTATTATCCAGTGATTGTGTATGTTTCCTCTTCAACTTAAAAATTGTCAGAAAAAATACGCTCATTTCCTCCAAAAGAAATAAACACAGGCAAAGGTCATAGGGATACATTCCATGGAAGCTGTCCATCATAGAGCAAAGTGCAAAGCAGCTGGTCTGAACTAGAGTCTGTCCCCCCAAGTCAGAACTGAGGGTCTGGGGCCACATTCCCCATGTCCACATTTCCGAAGCAAAGTGAGACTCTGTTCCTTGAAGACCCCTTCCCACAACTCAGGGGAAAGAGTTTGGCTTCGTATGTGCATTTTAATGCTGTATTTGAATATTCATGAAGAAAAGCATAGTCCTGTCTGTGGGAGTTCCTTTCCTAAACAAAGGCAAATTTTCTCCCATGTGCTTTGTCTATGGGAACCAGGCTCTTCCAGAAGGAAGGAGCTTCCTATATCCCTCTTACATCATTTCTCAATTTCTTCCACTGTTTTTCCACTATCTCATTGCCATTACTTTTGATCAGCCCCTCGCCATCTCTTAACTCTCACCTTGTAAGTGAATTTACATCTGCTTACTCTACCCTTTATAATCCACCCTTCCCAGTGCCACCATATCTTTGTAAAACACAGATTTGAGCCCACTGCTTTGTTGTTTCAAAACTAATACACAAGCATTAAGCGTGATTATGTACCCTAAATCCATACCTCATTCCTTGTGTTAATTAATGCATTAATCCAGCAAATATTTGGTGAATGAGTAAGGTACTAGGAACTTTAAATCATGAATGGGATAAAGTTCAGGATGAAGGGAGGTTAGGAATGAGGGGGAACTGGGTATGGAATGAAGGTATTGCTTATCTTTTACACAGTATATGCTAATAAAAGATGCTAAAAGTGTAAAAAAAATTTAGAAGAGCAGCAAGAGCCTCTTGTGCAAAAAAATTTCCATATTAAGATGATTGTCAAAGCAAAACATCTAAAAAAGGTTTTATATTGTATTGTACTGTGGTCCCAGGCTGGTAACTAGAATGGAAAGTTGGATCATTAAGGAGAGGCAGAAATCATGTGTTATTTATTATTATACTCCCTCACCACAACTAGCCTAGTGTCTTGGACATAGTATGTTTGAAAAAAAGATTTGTGAAAATTATTTGCCAAACTATAAACCTAGTTTATACATTGAAACTAGGTTTGAAAATATAAATAGTATAATACCTACTAGTTTTTAAGAAAGGATGACCACTAAAGTTTTGGTTAAATCTGAATTCTCTTCCTTAATACAAAGGGAGAATATTCTTTTTATCCCCTTCATTCTTTTTTAAAAATTTTTATTTTTATATTGGAATATAGTCGATTTACAATGTTGAGTTAGCTTTTGGCATACAACAAAGTGATTCAGTTATACATATACATATATCTTTTTCAGATTCTTTTCCCACTTAGGTTATTACAGAATATTGAGTAGAGTTCCCTGTGCTATACATTAGGTCCTTGTAAGAGAATATTCTTTAAAAAGTGTTGAACCCAAGTTTGTATAAAATTAAATTTTTTTTTAGTGTGATTCTCCTTATTATATACCCCTTTACTCACACAGCAGTCCATCAGACTCTGTGGTGAAAGGTGATGGTTATTTGATGAGGGAATGTTCTATCTTATTTATGCAGAAAGAGTAAGTATTAGGAACTGAGATGAAGATAAATTATGGAGGAACTAGGCAGTTGTTTGTATCCCCAGTTACCCTGCAGAGCAGATGCATAAAATATGAGGTGTGTGCCTCTGCTTTAAATTTCTGGACACCTTATTGTCTAGAAAGAATTCTCTACCTTACATGATACATAACTTAGTGGACTTGTGCATAGAAGAATATTAGCCTTTCACAGGATGGCTCATGTATTTGGAACATAAATTGAACTGTATTTAAAGATAGCATCTCTTCAAGTGAGTAATTCTGTCGAGCTTATTTTGTTATTCTACACAATTGATTTCATGAAATTCCTTCATGTAGGCTCAACTACCCTCCCACATCTTAATTCTTTCATTGCCAAGGCCCTTTACTATATATAGGTTACTACGATTCCTGTTTATATGAAATCATTAAAGGAGCTAATGTTTGTTTATAGAAAATCTCAACTCTACCATTTCTCCAACAATGATCAGGCACTAAATATGTCGACATAGGGACACGAAGATACTGGCCCACAGAAATATTCTTGAAGTATTTTTACAGGAGTGTTGCTGGACTCTCACTAACCCACCAAACTAGTTTTTCCTTCATGCATTTTATTGAATACTTGGTTACTTGATATACATCAGTGAAAAATCTAGATGAAAGCCCCTGCCTTAATGGAGCTTAGACTCTTATCACCAGGAACATATATCTGTACTTTGGTCATGGTTTATAGGAACACATATCAATGCTTTTTCATGGTTTACTGACGGTGGTCATGTTTGGGTAAACTTGTCATGAATGGGTATGAAACCAGCAACTCCTGCTATTCCCTGTGTCTGGAACATTATTTTCTCTGGTCTTTCCATGGCTGTCTTTTTCTCATTGTGCAAGCGTCAGCTCAACTGCTCACCTCCTTTGACTGACCTTCTTGGACTGCCCCATCTAAAGCTGCCAACCCTCACAGCTGTCATTATATCAGATTACCCTGTTCTGTTTTCTCTGAAACACACAGCTGAATTGGTTTATTTGTTTACCTCTTTGTATATTATCTTCTCCAGTACTAGAATATAAGTTCCATGAGAGCAAGCAAATGCCTGGGGTGGCTTGCTCATTATTGAATCCCCAGTGGCTAGAAAATTGCCTACATTACATGCCAAATAAACAAATGGACCTTGCTGTTGTGGTACTCTAAATCAGCACTGCCCAATAGAAAAATATTGTGAGCCACCTATGTAAACTAAGATTTTCTTGCAGACACCTTAAGAAAGTAAAAAAAACCAGGTTAAATTAATTTTAATAATATATTTTATTTAACCCAATATGTCTAAAGTGTTGTCATTTCAACATACCATCAATGTAAAAGTTTTTGATGAGATATTGTACTTTTTTCCATATTGTCCTCAAAATTTAATGTGCATTTTATACTAACAGGACACCTCCACTCAGATTCTAAATTTTATTTTGAAATGCTTCATAGACATTTACATTTCATAAAATTTATAGTTGAAAAGGTAGATTCACATATTCAAGTTCTTTCACATATATTTAAAAGTTTTCCAACAACTGAATCAGGATCATTTCTTACATTTTAATTAAAATTGAGTAAAATAAAAAATTAAGTTTCTCAGTCATATTAGTACATTTCAAGTATTCGAGAGCCACATGTGACTAGAGACTACAGTATTAGTCCATCTCTAAAAAAATGTTTAGGCCTTCCCTGGTGGCGCAGTGGTTGAGAGTCCGCCTGCCGATGCAGGGGACACGGGTTCGTGCCCCGGTCCGGGAAGATCCCACATGCCGCAGAGCAGCTGGGCCCATGAGCCATGGCCACTGAGCCTGCACGTCCGGAGCCTGTGCTCTGCAACAGGAGAGGCCACAACAGTGAGAGGCCCGTGTACCGCAAAAAAAAGAAAAAAAAAAAGTTTAAATTTCAGTGTCACAATACACATGATATATGTTCAAATATGATAATCATTTGAAAATCTGTCTGAAGCAATTTGTTACTAAAAGTAAAACATCAACATATATTTTGAAAAGTAAACCATTATTTACAGACTGGGAGAAAATATTTTCAAAAATATTTCAAATATTTTCAAAAAACAGATTCGATAGAAGAATGTTATCCAAAATGTACAAAAAGCTCTTAAACTAAACAATAAGAAACAAACAACACAATTTAAAAAATGGGCCAAGGACTTTAACAGACACCTCACCAAAGAAGATATACAGAGGGCAAGTAAGCATGTGAAAAGATGTTCCTCATCATATGTCATCAGGAAAATGCAAACTAAAACAATGATACCACTACACACCTATTAAAATGGCCAAAATCAAAACACTGACAACACCAAATGCTGCTGAACTCTCATTCATTGCTGGTGGGAATTCCAAAGACCTTTTGGAAGACAATGTGATAGTTTCTTGCAGAACTAAACAAAGTCTTACCCTATCACACTCCTTAGTATTTACCCAACGGGTTTGAAAACTATGTCCACACAAAATCCTGCATGTGGATGTTTATAACAACTTTATTCATAACTACCAAATCTTGGAAATAATCAAGATGTCCTTCAGTAGATGAATGTATGAATAAACCATAGTATGTCCAGGCAATGTAATATTCTTCAGTGCTAAAAAGAAATGAGCTATTAAGCCACGAAACAATGTGGAGGAAACAAATGAATATTATTAAGTGAAAGAAGTTGATCTGACAAGACACATACTATATGATTCCAATTATATGACATTCTGGAAAAGGCAAACCTCTGGAGATAGTGAAAATGACAGTGGTTGACGGAGTTGTGGGAAGTTGGTGGGAGTGCCAGAGAAAGATGAATAGGCAAAGCACAGAGGATTTTTAGGACAGTAAAAATACTCTGTATGATGTTATAAGGATGAACACATGTCATTATACTTTTGTCCAAATACATAGAACATACAATACCAAGAGTGAACCCTCAGGTAAAATACGGACTTTGGGTGGTTGTAATGTATCAGTGTAGGTTCATCCTTAGTAAAAAATGTACCACTCTGGTGAGTGATGTTGATAACAGGGGAGGCTATGCCTGTGGGGGGGCAGGGAGTATGTGAGAAATTGCTGTAACTTTCAATTTTGTTGTAAATATAAAACCTCTAAAAAAATTGTCTTAAACACAAAACAAACTAAAAACAAATGAAAAAGTAAAAGCCATTATTAATTTAGAACACAAAGTTATCCCTGCACGAAGACTGAGGATTTTTATTTTCTTGTTCAGTGAATTTATAATAGCAAGTCTACACGGAATGATACACCACCCACAGTCTATGTATCTATGCAACAGTCCAGAGTGAATAAACATTATTACTACACCATTAACATAAGCAACAATTAAAAACTACTATTGTAACATGACTTTATCAGTTTTTCTTAGCAACTTGATTGCCTACAGAAAATCCTGTCCTTTGCAGAATCCTCTATCTCAACCATTTCTGGGAAGCCCTTAGGATACTTACAAATCAATCGTGTGCTTGGCAGATACTGTTCAATGGAATACACGGTGTAGTGATACTAAACACACCCATAGTATTTTAATTTCTTTTTTTCTTTTCTAAAGTCTGG
Organism: Leucopleurus acutus; assembly: GCF_964270905.1. NCBI lineage: Eukaryota > Metazoa > Chordata > Mammalia > Artiodactyla > Delphinidae > Leucopleurus > Leucopleurus acutus. Next base: position 24,648,367 of record NC_139159.1, on the reverse strand, counting down.
GTGTGCTCATGGGAGCTTGCTGCCTATGTGACGATCTTCCATCATTCTGGTATGGGGTAGGGGGTGGGGGGGACTGAAAAATATGGTTACTTTAGAAAAGCATTCTCATGAATTATTCACTATGTAAAAGAAGGAAATTAGATTTTGATTGCTTGTGACCACCCCACTTCTGATTGTTTTTAAGTAAAGCAACACCATTTAGAGCTGGATAAATTTAGAGCTTATAACATAGTTCAGGAACTGGATGAATTTTCTCAGTATGGGGAGCACAGTTTGGATTGGTGCCTTGTTTTTTTTTTTTTTTTTGCCGTACACGGGCCTCATACTGTTGTGGCCTCTCCCGTTGAGGAGCACAGGCTCCGGACGCGCAGGCTCAGCGGCCATGGCTCACGGGCCCAGCCGCTCCGTGGCATGTGGGATCTTCCTGGACTGGGGCACGAACCCGTGTTCCCTGCATCGGCAAGTGGACTTTCAACCACTGTGCCACCAGGGAAGCCTGGAGCCTAATTTTTAAGAGGTCTGTGGAAATCCACACTATGCTCTCATTTAGGGGATGGAATGAGTGAGGTTAAATGATTATTTATTAATTAAATCTGCTGTCCAGATTCCTGGTGGATAATTGAATTTACTGTTTCTTTTTCATTCTTACAAAACATTTGAAATGAGAAAGCTGGGGTACTTTACCATTACTTGGCATTTTTTACAGAATTAGAACAAAAAAAATGTTAAAATTTGTATGGAGACACAAAAGACCCTGAATACCCAAAGCAATCTTGAGGGAAAAAAAAGGGAACTGGAGGAGTCAGACTCCCTGACTTTAGACTATACTACAAAGCTACAGTAATCAAGACAATATGGTAGTGGCACAAAAACAGAAATATAGATCAATGGAACAGGATCGGAAGCACAGAGATAAACCCATGCACATATGGTCAACTTATCTTTGATAAAGGAGGCAAGAATACACAATGGAGAAAAGACAGCCTCAATAAGTGGTGCTGGAAAACAAAAAGAATGAAATTAGGACACTCCCTAACACCATACACAAAAATAAACTCAAAATGGATTAAAGACCTAAGTGTAAGACCAGACACTATAAAACTCTTAGAGGAAAACATAGGAAGAACACTCTTTGACATAAATCACACCAAGATCTTTTTTGATACACCTCCTAGAGTAATGGCAATAAAAACAAAAATAAACAAATGGGACCTAATGAAACTTAAAAGCTTTTGCACAGTAAAGGAAACTGTAAACAAGACGAAAAGACAAACCTCAGAATGGGAGAGAATATTCGCAAATGAATCAACGGACAAAGGATTAATCTCCAAAATATATAAACAGCTCATGCAGCTCAATATTCAAAATGGAAACAACCCAATCAAAAAATGGACAGAAGACCTAAATAAACATTTCTCCAAAGAAGACCTTCAGCTGGCCAAGAGGCATGTGAAAAGCTGCTCAACATCACTAATTATTAGAGAAATGCAAATTAAACTATAATGAGGTATCACCTCACACCAGTTAGAATGGGCATCATCAGAAAATCTACAAACAACAAATGCTGGAGAGGGTGAGGAGAAAAGGGAACCCTCTTGCACTGTTGGTGGGAATGTAAATTGATACAGCCACTATGGACAACAGTATAGAGGTTCCTTAAAAAACCAAAAATAGAATTACCATATGACCCAGCAATACCACTACTGGGCATATATCCAGAAAAATACATAATTCAAAAAGACACATGCACCCCAATGTTCAATGCAGCACTATTTACAATCGCCAGGTCATGAAATCAACCTAAATGCCAATCGACAAATGAGTAGATAAAGAAGATATGGTACATATATACAATGGAATATTACTCAGCCATAAAAAGGAATGAAATTGGGTCATTTGTAGAGATGTGGATGGACCTAGAGACTGTCATACAGAGTGAGGTAAGTCAGAAAGAGAAAAACAAATATCATATATTAACACCTATATGTGGAATCTAGAAAAATGGTACAGATAAACCAGTTTGCAAGGCAGAAATAGAGACACAGATGTAGAGAACAAATGTATGGACATCAAGCGGGGAAAGCGGGGTGGGGGGTGGTGGTGGTGGTGGGATGAACTGGGAATTGGGATTGACATATACACACTAATATGTATAAAATAGGTAACTAGTAAGAACCTGCTGTATAAAAATAAATAAATAAATATTTTTTAAATGCCATTACTTATTTTGTTTTAATTTCCAGGTAATTCCTGAGACAGTACTGCCCCAAAGAGCCTTTGCAATTACTTAAGAATATACAAGATAATTCTTATATTCCTCAATTCAAACGAACCACATAATTGTAATTTTAATAGAAACTCCAGAAATGGGAGTCAAAATTTATCCCAAGATAATTACCCTGCTGTACTCTACACTGTGATAAATATGTATGAAAATAATAGGAGGAAATTCAATTCACTGAATATTAAACTGTCAAAATAGAAATATTTAAAATATTCTGTAATGGTTAAAAATAAGTTGTACTCTAAGTTCAATGACCATTTGCCAGGAAGAACCAAAGTTGAGAAATTTCTATGAAAAACATGACTCAAAGGAAAAACCGCAGAGTCTGGCAATGAAGGAAATGATCTGATACCATTCCCAATTGGTTATTCCTAAAAATCACTTGTCCTGGGTATCTTTAAAAGGAAGTTTTCTGGACTCAGAGGGTAATAGCACCTTCCTGAAAGCTGCAGCTTCTTTCTCACCTTGAAGAATAATTCTAGAAAGCTCCCAAAATGTGTGATGCATTTGTAGGTACCTGGAAACTTGTCTCCAGTGAAAACTTTGAAGATTACATGAAAGAAGTGGGTAAGGAAATACATTGGCTGGGTTTATAAACTTTTTCTCTGGGGAAGAGTGCTTTGTGGCTGTTTTTCACTCTGGAAGCACTGGCCAGACATGAAATTCTGTTTTCTATATAGAGGCGATAAAAGTAACATGTGTGAATCATTTGTTTCTAGAAACATTCTAGATGGAAGTCACAACTAATGCTTCCTTAAGGTGAACTAATATGAAAAAGGGTATAAATGGAATTGTTATGTTGTACAGAAATGCCAAGATTTTATTTGATTGATAAACTTGAGTATCTTTGGTTTACTTGACTCTCTGTCTCTTTTTATTGATTCCTTTTGCATATAAAATAAGCAATAACTTGGAAATAAAACTGTATTTCCTAGCATGCAATAATTTCCATTTGAAACTGAAAGCACTGCATTTCTCATCTTAATGTAATTTTTTGAGTAATGTATGTTAGCCAATTGTTTTAAGGTCAATCCATTAAAATGTGTGGTTGTTTTATGGGAGAAAAAAATCTCAATTTCAGAAAATATGTTCCTTAAAAGTCTTAAATATTTGTTTGATTTAAAATTATATGGGATGCCATAGAATTATTGATAATAGAGGCTTTCAGGTTTTTAGGTTCTGGTAACGTTGCCTGTGTGTTCCCCAGATAATTACAAAGTTAAAGCAAAGGAGTAGAGAGGCAGTATTTCACTCAGGCAGCCACGGCCATGCATTATCAAGTTGTATCCAGGGGTTGCAAATTGGGGAGGGATTTTTTTTCACAATATCTTTATTAGAGGTTATGATTGAATCCCTAAATCTCAAGACTTAACCTTCTTCTAAATCTTATAGTATATTTTTTGCTTGTGTATAACTACTGTTTTCCTTGTTTGCAGACAAGAGGGAAATCAGGGACTTCAACATGAGTGAAACCTAGCTTTGTAGAATATCAACTGGTTGTAATTCAATAAACTAATTAATATGCACTGATACAGATATGTCTGTATTTGAGGCTATTTACTATTTTTAGAAACATTTTACACTTTTAGTATTTATATTTAAATTCTTATATCACTGTGTTTTAAAATGATAAGGTATTGATGATAATGAAAGATAATAAGATACCTCCTGAAATTAGCTTCTCTAGTTGATTACCTTCAGTCAGCAGGTATTGTTTTCAATCGTCAAATGAGGACAGAATCAAGCCAGTGGAGAGAATGATTTTCATAAGCTTGGCCAGTCTGGAACCACACCGGGTGTTGCATCCATTCACTATGTTGACTCACTCCATGTATTTGAGGTTATTATATTTTGTAACAGAGACAGGACTTGCTGAAACAGCATATTATCTTCCCACTTGTTGCTGCTTTCGGACGGGGAGCTAAATCAGAGCTTCGGTATTGCTTGTTTTGTACGATATTTGCCTCCCTGATCCCCACTATTCCTAAATTTTGGTATCTATAAGTAGTCAAAAAAGTATTGTAGATTTATGCACATGCATTTAAAAAATACAACACATCTATAGCAGTCGTAAATTATAATTTATGCAGCGACTGTAAGTTACTGCTTGCTGTCTACATTAGGTTGTAAATTGTTCGTCCCATAACTGCCACACATCCCAAAAAATACACTCCTCTTTTTCAAAAAGAGGATTTTGCCACTTAAGTGATTGGGAATCAAAGTATTAATTTCTGAACTTACTAAAATAGTGATTTCTTAAACTTTGAAGTTTTCACGATTGATGCCTAAGCCCTCTTTAGCATCTTCTATAGTTTATTGGGAACATCACCATTCTAAAATGTTATGCATGCAGGAAACATTTTGACTTTTGGAAAAATTAATCGAAATCTTCATTTCATGGTGGAGTAATTTGGAAAAGCCAAGAAAACTAGACTTGGCAGCAAATGCCATGAAATGTGAATTTTGGACACCCAAACAGATTAATTTTTTTTTTTTTTTCTTTGCGATACATGGGCCTCTCACTGTTGTGGCCTCTCCCGTTGCGGAGCACAGGCTCCAGACGCGCAGGCTCAGCGTCCATGGCTCACGGGCCTAGCCGCTCCGCGGCATGTGGGATCTTCCCGGACCGGTGCACAAACCCGCGTCCCCTGCATCGGCAGGCGGACTCTCAACTACTGCGCCACCAAGGAAGCCCCCAAACAGATTAATTTTTAATCGAGTAACTGTATAGTGGTCCCCCAAATCCTATTGTCTTTGACTATGGATTAGATCACTTTTGTTATCTAAGAAGGAAAGGTAGAGATTCCCAAGTGTTTCATGAACTGAGTAAAATGAGAGTGGCTGCCCTCATGGTTAAGATGGCCAGTTATTTCGAGAGTGCAGTGACTTTTAAAATATGTATGTCTCACAAGACTTAATCTTTGTACATATTCTTGTGGGAAATTAATAATGGGTCTCCTAAAGACTTGTATCTGAAACCCGGAAGTGGAAATTTAAAGAACAGACTTACATCTAATTGTGCCTCAGGCGTTCTTTAAGTATTAGCCTACTTTACTTATCTGCAGGTGATGTTTACATAAGACCTTTAAGAAACTCACTGGAGTCTTTCACATTTTATGCACACGTGCACCCACCTACACACACACACACACACACACACACACACACACACACACACTACTGCTCTTTCTTAAATAAAGATGTGAGAGAAAATTGTAAACTTGACATTTTTCTTTTCCCAACTATAGGAGTGGGCTTTGCTACCAGGAAAGTGGCTGGCATGGCCAAACCCAATGTGATCATCAGTGTGAATGGGGATGTGATCACCATTAAATCAGAAAGTACCTTTAAAAATACTGAGATTTCCTTCAAATTGAGCCAGGAATTTGAGGAAGTCACTGCAGATGACAGGAAAGTCAAGGTGAGAAAAGGGAATTGGAGCAGAGTAAACGCTGGTTTCTAAATGACCGCTGCCTACAAGAAGCCATTTTGTAAAAGGAGGAAACCCATTCCACCGTAAGCCAAAGATCCCTGACTCCTAGATCTGAACTACGTTGCCTTCAATATTTAGCTGGTGAATTTTCTCCCTTTCTATAAAATGGTCCTTATTAGTTTAAAAAATGATTAACATAATTTATTTGTCATACCATATGTATATATATATATAGTATTTGAAGTGAATTAAAATAACGTAACAGTGTTAGAGAACGTTTATAAAAGAGTGGGAAAAAAAGGTAAAAATCACCTATGATTCTACTATCTCAACATAAATTTATTATCTATATTCTTTCACAGTATTTTTTCAAGTGCATGTTTGTATAATATTCTGATCATAATATACATATAATTTTGTACGTTGTTTTTGGCACTCATTGTTTCCTTGTTGCAACATTTTCTTGTAATTTAAAATTACTAATTACCTCAAAATATTCCTGCAAATAAAAGTGCTCTATTTTTAAATTTTATTTTCCTCCATCATTATAATCACTTTTTTATTATGCCCGCAGAGCACCGTAATCTTAGATGAAGGTGCCCTGGTGCAGGTGCAGAAGTGGGATGGAAAATCAACCACCATAAAGAGAAAACGAGTGGATGACAAACTGGTGGTGGTGAGTATCTTCTGGCTACTTAATTCTAGATTCTACTGCTAGGTCATCCCATAATTGTTATTCTACCTAGAGAAACAGATAATTGTCCTTGTAGAACAAAAGGTTAGTCTATTGGGATTACGGTTTCACTCTGGCAATTATCCTTCATACTTTTAAGCTCAGTGTAGGTATACTGTCCCCCAGGAAGCATTCCCTCATCCCTCTCAATATGAACCATATTGTATTGTTCATTTCTAATTATGTTTCTCACTCACCACATAGATTGTAAGATTCCTTGAGGGCAAGACTTATATCTTCTTGATCTTTATATTTCCCTAGCTTATTACAATATCAGGTATATAATAAGAGCCCAGAGCAAATATCTTTTGATGAATATTGTTTCCTTCCCAACATTGAAGGAGACAATAAACAAAATATAAGTGGTTTAGTCCCAGGGATTTATCAATAATTTTTTTTGTGCCTAGGAATGTATCATGAATTGTGTCACTGCTACCAGAGTTTATGAGAAAGCATAAGCCAAAGGATATTGAGCTGGACTGAAGTTTGCATCAAACTCTATGACATTCTGTTGGGTGTGTTGTCCAAACATATATTATTTCCCACTAATTAGCAATCAACTAATTTTCCCCCAGACTGATTTTATTCGATATGGTTGTGTTGGTTAAATAAAACTTTTTAGATTTATAAGGCTGTGTAATGATTTATTCATTGTGCTAGATAATTTCTTACTTATAATTTAGTGAAGGAAATAGAAAATTGTATTATTGCTTTGTTTCTAGTACATGATTTTTAAAATAATAATCCAAGATGAAAAAAATAATAGTGAACTTTCCATTGTCTTAGGTAGAAAATGATAAATATGTGCTATTACTGAATATGAAGTCCTTCTTTAACATAACTACAGTCAAGTAATAATTTCTCAGAGACCTAAGGTAGTTTTAAATGTAGTGAAATTGTCCACAGTCAGCTGGCCCAAGTACTGTCATTTCACATATATCTGTCCTAGAGCATTAAGACAGAGACAAGTGTAGTAGCAATGCAGAGGGTAGAAAAAGATTTCTAGGCTATAAGTTTTAATCTGAAAAATTATTAGTAAACCAAGCTATCCCTGGAATCTCTCAAGAATTAAGTCCAAATAATCCCATAATGTTTATTCCAGAAAAGAAGTGACAGGCTTGTAATGATGCAAATGTTCCTGTAGTCATTTCCAAATTTTTCTTTTATTCTTATCAGTGGAACTTTTTATTCAAATAAGATATTGACTATGTTCTGGAACTTTCTATTCAAATAAAATCTCCATGGAATTCCAATATATAAAACAAACAAAAATGATAATAAAGCCTCCCAGGTAGGGGTGTGTGTTCATTTGTGTGTGTGTGTGTGTGTGAGTGTGGGTGGGTGTGTGTGAGATTTGTTTCTTCTGTACTTTGTGGAACTTCAAAGCACCTCTACAGATCATTGGAGTTCCATGTACACAGACTGAAATTTCCAAACCACGTACTTACCTTTTATAGTAAGCCAAAATCTTTTAAAGTGTGTCCTGTAGTTGATATAATTCTGTTTGTGATGCTTCCTTTAAAAGTAAGTTTATTATTTTCTGAATACCAACTGTATGTGTAATACCAAGATACGGAGAAACCAGAAGAGGTAAATTAAGTTCCTGATTACAATTATTTACTTCCTTTTCAAAAACATAGAGTTAGACTCTCACTTTGGCTTTACTCAAGAATTGGAGAATTCAAAAAGAGAAGATTTGTAGGAACTGATTAGGAAAATTCTTGGTAAACCAATATTTATTAAGCACTTACTATGGTCCATGCACTTTGCATGTTCTACTTAATTTATTATCAAAATAATCCTATGATGAGGATTTGGTATTCCTGTTTACAGATGAGAAAACTGAGTTCAAAGTTTAAGTCTATAAAACTAAGTAGGGAATAGACATAGGAATTTGATATTCAAGAGGGTGATCCTGGCTGGGATATAGATCTAGGAGCCATCAATATTCAAGTGGTAACTTAATTCATAAATGGTGATGAGATCATTCAAGGAGAAAGGAAAGTTAGAAAGAAGAAAATAGTTGAAGACGTCCAAGAGGATGTCCCAGGCACCTCAACACAACATGTCCCACACTAAACTTTCACTTCCCCCTTCCATCTACTCCTAATAACTAAATTTATTCTACTTTCCATATCTCAGTGATTATCAGGATGTATTATCTAATTGCCTATTCCACAAATCTTAAAATCATCCTCCAATATGGCTTCTTCCTCACTTTACAACATTTATGTTGTTTAAAAAATCATGTTGAGTCAAGGCCTTTGCTGATGCCGGGGACACCACCTACCACAGGCCACACCCAAAGGCCAGCGTCAGGGCACAGCTTTGAAGGTTATAGAAAACTCCCAGGAGACAAAAGAAGGAAGAAAGTATCCCAGGATCTGAAAAGAGAAGGCTTTGTATCTGCAGCCACAGCTTTGGACAATTGGACACCCTCCTCCCTAACCTTCCATCAAAGCACTAGCAGAGCAAGGAGGATGGGCTGCTGAATGGGGAGAAGCAGGGCTGTTGCAGGCACAGGAACTGGGTGACAAGAATGTCAGCAGCAAAGCAGTGAGGAAGGCATGGTAGCTCCTTGACAGTGATGGAACATCCTACACAGATTGGAAGCGGGGATGTAACAGTGTGGTGGCCCTGGATTTCCACTTCGGGGTGAACTGCTTTGGACTCAGAGGGAGTGCTGAGCAGGGGAAGGTGGGAGGTGCAGAGCAGTCTGAGCTTCTGTCTGGCAGGGACCCAAGAGCTTCATAGGGCAAATGAGTTGGGGGCAGGGTGAAGCACGGGCTAGTCCCAAGGTGCTCTCGTGGACGGCTCCGACTCCCTGGAATGTTGCTATCGCACTGCCTGTGCAGCCTTCTCACATGTACAGGGCCTCCTGCTTGGCATTCCTCTGCAGGTTGAGTCAACCAGCCCTGTTGTAGATCGTGCAGCGTATGTTATAGTTCTGATCTGGGTTCTGTAACCCTTGCAATGTATGTTTGGAAGGAAATGGAAAGTGTGCATTTCCTTTTTTATTTTTAATGTTGTTTTTATTGTAGTAAAAGTCATATAATATAAAACATACTATTTTAACCACATTTAACTGTACAGCTCAGTGACACTAAGTACATTCACATTGTCCCCCAACTCTCACCATCATCCATCTCCCAAATTTTCCACCTTCCTAAACTGAAACTCTGTCCCCATTAAACACTAACTCCCCATTCCCCCTTTCCACCCCCTCACCACACCCCCCTGCCCCTGGCATCTACCAATGTACTTTCTGATTCTATGAATTTGACTATTCTAGGTACCTCATATAAGTGGAATCAAACAGTATTTGTCTGCACCTACTGTATATTGGAATGCATTTTTGAGCAGCTTGGATAAAACCCCAGAGGCCTGGAGCTACAGGAAAACTGGGTTAGCCCAGCTTTCACAAAGACTGTTTGGTCCTACTTTAGTTTCTGTTCCAAATGTGGGAACAAACTTGCTTCTTAAAACCCTTCAGATCACATGGGTTGTGTTGACTGGCATTCATGTCAAAGCCAAAGCCTTAAGCTAATTTGGGACTGACAGGACTCTACTAATTCCTTATATAAATATGGGATCTGCTCTGGCCTTCCAGGTCAGGGTCTTGGGTGGGACACCTGTAACCTTCGTTTGCCTCTGAATTTTCTGGAATAAAGTTGCTTTCTTCTCTCATTTCAAGGTCATAGGAGAGAGAACCAATAAGAAAGGTCATGTCTGGAAGCAATTTGGGTTGGGGGAGGGATGTCTTGAGACTCGTCGAGACCTTTCCTCTTTGTCCCGACTGGGCAGTAGAGCCACTGCTGCCCTCTAGAAGAACAATTGGCTTGCAAAGCATTTCAGACTCATTAAACAGGTAGATGATCAGAATCTGAAATGACTATTGTTCACTAAGGAAATCTTTCAAGAGGGACTGTAGTACCAAGAGAGCTGAATGCCTGCCCCTGAGCCTGTGGTGAGGAGTAGAAGGAATCAAGGCCCCTGTGATTGTGTGAGACCAGAAGCCACACCATGCTCTGCCATGACTGGCAACTGCCATTCATGTTCTTCAATTCCTGCAGCTCCTGCCACTAATTTTCAGCTGGAATTGAAGTTGTCTCTGGGCACTTTGTCCAGCCTCGCCACCACCCACAATGCAAACCAGCACTGAGCGACAAAAGGACAGAAGCCCCAGAGCACCTCCATAAAGACTAGATGGGGGTACTTCCCTGGTGGCGCAGTGGTTAAGAATCCACCTGCCAGTGCAGGGGACACGGGTTTGAGCCCTGGTCCGGGAAGATCCCACAGGCTGCAGAGCAACTAAGCCCATGTGCCGCAACTACTGAGCCTGAGCTCTAGAGCCTGCGAGCCACAACTGTTGAGCCCTCATGCCAGAAGTACTGAAGCCTGTGCGCCTAGAGCCTGTGCTCCACAACAAGAGAAGCCACCGCAATGAGAAGCCCGCTCACCGCAATGAAGAGTAGCCCCCATTCGCTGCAACTAGAGAAAGACCGCGTGCACCAACAAAGACCCAACACACCCATAAATAAAATATAAATAAATAAAATAAATTTTTAAAAAAAGACCGGATGGGGCACACTTGCTGCTGCTCTCCACAGAGTACCAACACCCTGTTTGGACTTTTACATGAGAAATAAAGTTCCATTTTGTTCAAGCTGCTGTTGCTTGTTACCAACCTGAGTTACTGGACTCCTTAATCAATAGAAATTAATAAGAGGCCAGATGAGAAATTCAGGCCAGGCTTTACTGGGACTCATGATGCAGCACGAGGGAATGAAAACAAGTAACAGATGCTCTTGCTGGCTCCCCGGGGTGGGGGCAGCCAGTTGGTCCTTTAAGTGGGGTGAGGGTAGGGATGGATCAGTGGGTCGGGCTGGAGTGCAGGGATCATGTACAGTAGTTTGCTTTTGCTTCCAGCACCTCAGAAGCGGCAGTTGGCAAGTGGGGAGGAGGGTGGGAGAGGGTTGGATTGTGAATTTGGGATTAGCAGATGCAAACTGGTATATATAGAATGGAGAAACAGCAAGGTCCTACTGTATAGCACAGGGAACTATATTCAATATCCTGAGATAAGCCATAATGGAAAAGAATATGGAAAAGAATATATATATGTATACCTGAGTCACTTTGCTGTACACATCATTAATTAACAAAACACTGTAATTCAACTGTACTTCTATAAAAAATAAATTAAATTTAAAAAACCATGTTGATTGTATTAACTTAAAAATTTTTAATGCTTGCTTTTCTCATTCCCATCACCAACAGCACTATCATTTTTTTCCTTAATTACTAATAAATCTCCTTCTTTCAGTCTCTGTCCTCTCCTCTCTTTTCCAAGCCCTGTAGACTTCATGAATGATAGTTACACAATGAAAATTTGACCTGAACACTTAATGATTAAAACCCTTACATGGCTCGCATTTCATCCACAGAAGTTCCAATCTCCTTAACATGGCATGTAAATATGTCTTATGCTTGCCTTTTCTTATCTAACTTTCTAGTTTTATCATTGCTCTTGTTCTCTACACATTCTTTGCTTCAATCATACCAAAAATTTTTCATACTCTTTCTTGCCTCTAATATTTGTTTTTAGGTATTTTTTTCAGTGTGTGTGAATTAGTCTGCTCCTTCCTGCCTAAAACTCTCCTCTCCCTTCTTTCTAAGCCTTCCCTATACCTTAAATGTGCCTCTGTGCTAATCCTTTAAAAAGTTGTTTCAGGTGCCACTTCTATGTATGTGTATTTGTGAATTTATTTATTTTTCAAAATGTACTATTCAAGTTTAATTCTTATTTTTCTGTTGATGTGGAAGCATAGAGTAAGAAGATTCAGTCCAATGTAAATTTGCTGGATAAGTCAATTTCTTGTTTTCTATATTTTTACCATAAAACCAAGGCTGCAGCAACAAGACATATCTACAATATCAGTTCTCTGATTTTTCCTCCCTGGGACCTCTTTGAAGCTCACATAATTTTTCACTGACATTGCTTCTATCAACATACATGCAGAAGCATACAGGAAATTCTACTCTTAAAGGAAGAGAGACAGGATCAAATGGATACTTCTCAGAAAGAGATCTCAAAGACAAGGACTCTGTCATATTTTCAGCTGTGTCCCCAGACCCTGGCACAGTAAACAAGAGATTCAGAGCTCAGTAAACAATTCTTGAATAAGTGAATGAACGCTCTTCCCTGTGCTAGGTGTGGTCTGGAACACGGAAAGAGTAACGGCTCATGTTCATGCCCTCAATGTAGTAAAGAAATAGCATGAACATCATCACATCACCTGGGAAAATTGTTCTGATAGTTTCTCCTCCTCCCTCACCCCTCATTCCCCAAATCTAAGAAGAGTTAAACCCTTCCTCCCCTTGACCACAGAAAAAAGGTGTGTGTTCTTACTATAACATGATATTACCACATTCTGATTTCTCATCTTTTCCATCACTAGGTTGACACAGCCTCAGGACACTTATGTATATATCTAACATCTAACACTGTGCCTACGAATATGGTAATCACTTGATAAATTTTAGTGGAATGAATAAAGACACAATATAGGGGAGGACATGAATTATATGATAAACTATGTGGTATAATCTATGGATTGGAAGGAAGCCAGGGGCAAGCAGAGTAGTCAGTGTGTGCTGGAGTAGTCAGGAATGTTTTCAACATAGAGGATATATTTGAACTGGGTCATGAAAGAGAACCATAAAATTAATTAGTTGCTTATTAATAAATTTTACAGTGGAATGACTTGGCAAATACCATCTTACCTAAGTAATAAAAGTTAACATCATCATCAGTAATTGTGAAAATTAACATCATGTGTGTTCTGATATGACACAATGAGAAGAACACAGCATCATTGCTGGAATATTCTTACCAAAAATGTATAACCTCAAATGAATCATGAAGAAACATCACTTTACCCCAACTGAGGATTATTCTATAAAGTAGCCAGACTATATTCTTCAAACATGTCAAAATCATGAAAGACAAGGAAGAGCTAAAGATATATTTCCATTTGAAGGAGATGAAAGAGACATGACAGTTGAATGCAATGCATGATCATGGACAGTTTCATGGACCAGAAAGAAAAAAGGAAAAATAAGTCTTTTCTTCTTGTAGCAACAGGAAACACTGTTGGGACAATTGCTAAGGTGTGAGTGGAGTATGGATTTAATAATGATATTGTTATTGGTGTTGATTTCCTGATTTTGATGGATGTTCTGTGGTAACATAGGTAAGGCTTTTATTTGGGGAGTAGTGGGGCAACATTTCTGCAACTTACTCCCAAGTTATTAAAAAAGTATATATATATATATATATATATGTAAAGGAAGGCAAACGTGTTAGAATGTTGGTAATTAGAGAATCTGAGAGTTTATGGAAAATATTTGTGCTGTTCTTGCAAATTTTTCTGTAACTTTGAAATGATATAAAAATTAAAAGTAACCATACCCCCAATAGCTGAAACCAGAAATTATGAATGTTAACTACTATATCTATATGAAGATTGACAATAAAAATTTATTGATAAGTAATAAGGAATGTAAAAGAGATGGGGCATCAATTCATGTGAAAATGAAAACCTTCATATATTTTATAAAAACTGTGATTCTGGGAAGATGGTGGAGTATGAAGCACTAGGAATTTGTCTTTCTACCAAGGAAACAATTGGACTAGCAGAATCTCTCTCATGTATTTTGGAACTCAGGAGTCTATCAAAGGCTTACATCTTCCAGGGAAAGATGTTAGAGGGTAAATGTGGTTAAATCCAGTCAATTGTGGCTGTTAGCACAGTATCCACTACCTATCCTCCACATCTCAGCCCCTTTGCTGACAGCTGTGCATATATTACTGGAGGAGCTTGCACATATATTGCATGAGAGAGTGTGGGCAATGTAGACTCTATCCTCCAAATATCAGGAATGTGCGTTCTAATTGCTGATTGCTGCTTCTGATTGCAGAAGTGCAGATAAAGAGGTGGCGTCACCTTTGTGTACCTCCTCCCATTGTTGCAAGCCTCCCCCCTCCCACTGAAGTGATTTCCAGGAAATTTAAATGGCCAGCACCTTCCCCTTCCCTTCATTTTTCACTTGTTCCTCTTTGAGGAGCCATAATTAAAGACTAGGACATTCAAAAGCAATTTCATATACAGAGGATATTAGAAAGTCACTATGCATGCCAAGGGAAAGCCACAGGCTCAGAAAGGACATGAGAAGACCTTAAGTTTATACCTTAACATGATCCCTGGCACAGAGTCAGACTACAGCAATCAGAAAACAAAAGCAAAAAGCAGCAAAGGAGCAGGAGGAGAATCTAATTTCCAGAGTTACCACATTATTAAATTCAAATTTCCAGCTTTCAACAGCAAAACAATCACAAGACATAGAAAGAAACAGGAGAGTTTAGCCCATTCAAAGAAAAAATTAAACCAACAGAAAATGTCCCTGAGAAAGACCTGATGGTGGATTTACTAGTCAAAGACTAAAACAGCTGTCTGAAAGATGCTCTAAGAACTAACTAAAGGAAAATATGGAGAAAGCAAGAAAACAGTGTATGAAGAAAATGGAAATATCAGTAGATAGAAAACCAAAAAAGAAGCCAAAAGGAAATTCGGGAGTTGAAAAGAACAACTGAAATGAAAATTTCACTAGAGGTACTCAAAGGCAGATTTGAACAAGAAGAAAGAACAAGTGAACTTGAAGGTAGGACAATGGAAATTATCAAATGACAAACAGAAAGAAGAAAAGACTGAAGAAAAGTTATCAGAACCTAAGGAACATGAAAGGCACCATCAAAAGGACCCACATATGCATTGTGGGAGTCCCAGAAGGACAAGAGAGAGACCAAGAGGCAAAGAGAATATTTGAAGAAATAATGTCTAAAATTTTCCCAAATTTGATAAAAAACATGAATGTTTATATCCAAGAAGCTCCACAAACTCCAAGTAGGCTGAACCCAAAGAGACCCACCCTGAAACAATGAAAGACAATCTCTCAAAAGACAAAGACAAAGAGAAAACCTTGAAAGTAGCAAGAGAGACGTGACTCATTCCATACAAGTGATCCTTAATAAGATTGCCCAAAGATTTCTTATCAGAATATTTGGAGGCCAGAAGCCAATGAGCTGATATATTCAAATTGCTAAAAGAAAATATGGTCAACCAAGAATCTTGTATCCAGTAAAACTTTCCTTCAAAAATGAGGGAGAAATTAAGATATTCCCAAATAAACAAAAGATGAGGAGTTACCACTATACCTGCTCTACAAGAAATGCTAAAGAGAGTCCTACAAGTTGAAATAAAATGACACGAGCAGTATCTCAAGTGGAATTTATTCATGGAATGCAAGGATGATTCAACAGATGAAAATTGGTCAGTGTAATATACTACATTAACAGAATGAAGGGAGAAAAAACCACACAATCATCTCAGTTGATGCAGAGAAAGCATTTGACAAAACTCAACATTCTTCCATGTAGAAACATTCAATAAACTAGACGTAGGAGGAAAATTCCTCAACATAATAGAAGCCATATATGAGAAACCTCAGTGAACATTATACTCAATAGTGAAACCTGAAAGTTTTTTCTTTATGATAATGAGCAAGGCAAATGTGTCCACCCTTGCCACTTCTATTCAATGTAGTAATGGAAGTACTATTCAGAGTGATTAGACAAGACAAAGAAATAAAAGGCATCCAAATTGGAAAGAAAGAAATAAAATTATTTCTATTTACAGAAAGTATGATCTTATATGAAAAAAGGTCCCCCTACAAAATATTGTTAGAATCAATAAATAATTCAGCAAAGTAGCAAGATACAAAGTCAACACACAAAAATCAGTTGCATTTCTATACATTAACAATGAACAATTTAAAAAGTTAATTAAGAAAACAGTTCCATTTACAATAGCATCAAGAAGAATAAAATACTTAAGAATTAACCAAGAAAGTGGAAGATTTGTGCAATGAAAACTATAAAAGAAATTTTTAAAAGACATAAATAAATGGAAAGACATCCCATATTCATAGATTGGAAGATGTCAATACTATTCAAAGCTATCTACAGATTTAATGCAATCCCTATCAAAAGTCCAACGATGTTTCTTGCAGAAATAGGAAAGCCCATTCTAAAATTCATATGGAATATCAAGGGACTCTGAAGAGCCAAAACAATCCTGAGAAAGAAGAACAAATTTGGAGAACTCACATTTCCTGATTTCAAATCTTACTACAAAGCTACTATAATCAAAACAGTGTGCTACTGGCATAAACTCTGACCTATAGAAAATTGGAATAGAATAGAGAGTGTAAAAATAAACTCCTGCATATATAGTCAAATGATTTTTGACAAGTGCACCAAGACCATTCAATGGATAAAATGCAGGCTTTTCAACAAATAGTGCTGGGAAAACTGGGTATCCACATGCAAAAGAATGAAGCTGAAGCCTTGTTTAACACCATATGTAAAAGTTAACTCAAATGGATCCATGACTCAAATCTAAGAACTAAATCTTAAAACTCTTAGAAAAAAATGTAAGGTTGAAGCTTCACAACATTGGACTTGGCAATGATTTCTTGAATATAACAGCAAAGGCACAGGCAACAAAAGAAAAAATAGACAAATTTGATTTCAGGAAAATTAAAACTGTGCAACAGAAGACATTATCAACAGAGTAAAAAGGTGACTCACAAAATGGGAGAAAATATTTGAAAATCATACTTCTGATAAAGGATTAATGTCCAGAATATAGAGAGAGCTCCTAAAACTCAACAACAAAAAATTTGATTCAAAAATGGGGCTTCCCTGGTGGCGCAGTGGTTGAGAATCTGCCTGCTAATGCAGGGGACACGGGTTCCAGCCCTGGTCTGGGAGGATCCCACATGCCACGGAGCAACTAGGCTCCGTGAGCCACAACTACTGAGCCTGCGCGTCTGAAGCCTGTGCTCCGCAACAAGAGAGGCCGCGATAGTGAGAGGCCTGCGCACCGCGATGAAGAGTGGCCCCCGCTTGCCACAAATAGAAAAAGCCCTCGCACAGAAACGAAGATCCAACACAGCAAAAGTAATAAATTAATAAACTCCTACCCCCAAATATCTAAAAAAAAAAAAAGGGCAAATGTCTTGAATAGACATTTCTCCAAAGAAGATACATAAATGGTAAAGAAGCACAAGAAAGGATGTAGAAAATCGCTAATTATTAGTGATTATGTGAATCAAAATTACAATGGGACACCACCTCACACCCATTAAGACAGAGACTATAAAAAAAAACAACTTGTTGGTGAGGATGTGGAGAAATTGGAATGTTGGTGGGAAGGTAAAATGGTACAGCTGCTGTGGAAAACAGAAGGACACTTCCTTAAAAAATTAAAAATAGAATTACCATGTGATCCAGGAATTCTACTTCTGGGTATATACCCAGAAGAATTGAAAGCAGGGTCTCAAATAGATACATGTATACTCATGTTCATAGCAGCATTATTCATTTATTGCTAAATTGTAGAAGCAATCCAAATGTCCATCAAAGGATGAATTTATAAGCAAAATGTAAACACCACTTTTTGATTATCCAGTAGAATATTATTATGTTAAAAAGGAAGAAAATTCTGAGATTTGCTACAACATGGATGAACCTTGAGGACATTATGCCAGATGAACTAAGCCAGTCACATACACACAAAAACAAATACTGCATGATTCCACTTGTATGAAGTACTTAGAGTAGGAAAAGTCATGGAGGCACAAAGTAGAATGGTGGTTGCCAGGAAGTAGGGGAGGGGACAATGGGGAGTTACTGTTTAATGGGTAGAGCTTCAGTTTTGCAAGATGAAAAGAGTTCTGGAGGTGGTGGTGACAGTTGCACAACAATATGAATGTATTTAATGCCGCTGAAGTGTGCACTTAGAAATGGTTAAGAGTGTGCACTTAGAAATGGTTAAGACAGTTAATTCTATGTGATGTATATTCTACCACAATAAAAAGTCAGAAAAAATCTGGTGTGGCTCCAGCTATTTTATGTACAGCAGTAAATTAGCAGACATATTTCTGAATACTTTCGTAGCTTCTAGTATGTATTTAACTTCATCAGTATCCCTCACCAGTGGATAATGTAGCATCTTAAAATTGAAATATATTTAAAAGTATTTAATCCCTAAAATGTCACAAGAAGGAAAGTTAATATAGAAAATGAGATACTGGAGAAGCATGGAAAAATGAGATAATGGAGAAATAAGCATTTAAACTGTCATGAAAATAAGATGCGTAACTGTTCTATAACAGATTACTGTATTCTGGTTCCTTTGCTAGGGTTAACAATTAAGTACATTTTATTTTAAATTTTTTTACTGCAGGAAATGGTGCTTTAAAAAAAAATCCAAAAAAGGTGCCAAAGGCTAGTGGTGGAAGTGGCAGGACTAGGAGAGAACTTTCTTGGTTGAGAAGAGAGATGTATGGTAACAATGAAATACTAAGCAAAGGTGAAGGGAGTCTGAGAGTCCCTGTACCATCTGATGACCATAATGAAAGACCTGTCATATGAGCAGATCAGGAGAGAATAATGTATTAAAACTTTGTCTTTAGTTGCTATTAGAGATTAAGATCAGTGATGAGGGAAACTGTCGGTTAAAAAGAAATAAACATGGTTTATTCCTTTTGTCATTCATTCATAAAACATTTATTGAGCACCTACAATATACCAGGCATGGTCTTAGGGATTCAGAAGTGAATCAGAAATATTTTTTTGCTTGATGTACTCATAAAAGAGCTTAGAGGGACAGCTGGAGGACGACTCGTTGCAATACTATAAGAAAAGTTCCTGAATATATTAATAATTCTATTAAAGTAAAATTATATCACATAATAGGGATCAACCAGCTCTGAACCAGTTTCACAGAGGAGGTGATGTTTGAATTGGATCTAGAGAGCTGGGAGATGCTGTGAACGAGACCAATATCACATGATACATAGAACGGGTTTTAAGAGTCCAAATTTAGGTGGAGCTATTTATGAGAGCATATCAATTGTGAAGGTTTAAGCTTCAAGGAACAAAAACTCAGACATAAAATTATTTAAATAATAATGAAATTCATTAATTCTCCCAATAAAGATTCCAGAAATAAAGTGTCTTGTGTTCTTCCCACTTTTCCTCTCTGCCATTCTCAGTTTTGGCCTCATTTCTGAGTTGGTAACACAATGGATGCAGCAGTTCTAAATGTCATACAAGAAAGCAAAAGTTGTCAAGGAGGGGACTGTCCCTCTGCCTCTCTCTTAAGGGTGAGGGGATTTTATAGAAGCCAGAAATTTGACTTTCTCTTTTGTCTCATGGGCCACAGGATTGATTTCTGAATCAATGAAAGGCAGAATAATTGGAACAAAAATGGTTAGACTAAGGGGAGACATTTGTCACACCACCTCACTGGCAAACATGCCCAGATTTGTATGCCTCCCTTCTTTCAGGCAGAGTACATACCTATCTAGAAGCAGTAAAGCAAGATCTAGTCACTGGCTCTTTATTTGAGCATCACCTCTGAGTTCGCTTTCAACTGCTAAGGCACTTATTTTTAGCCCAGGTCTCAGTTTCCTGAAACTGACTCTAAGGTTTTTGCTTCCCCTATTTTGCCCTCCAGATAGTTTAATAACTATTTCACCTATAAAGATATTGCATTATAAATATCTTCTTTACATGTTTTCATCAAAAGAAATTCTTTATCCCACTTAAGATATAATTTTGGGGTGCCAAAACATCAACCTTTTTTTTTTTTTTAAAAAATGCTTTTTCAACAAAGAGATGGTTTGAATGAAGATTTCTTTGACATGAAGGAATATTTGACCCAGGCAGATAATAGTATGAATATTCTTCTTCTGGTGCCTGGCACTCTAATATTCCAGCCTTCTTTAAAACAACTGGAGTTCAAAGCTGTGATATAAATCTATAGCCTCTGAATCCAATCTTTCCTAGTAAAGGCCTTACCTGCAAAGTTCACTTCCATTACTTGGGTTACAGAAGATGATTTCAGAAGTAATTTCACAGATATTTAAATTATCTGCTGCCTTTGTCTTTCTTTTAGAATGCAGATATCAAAATATCATATTTCTCCCTAAAACTTCCCCTCACAATTTCAAGTGGTATATTTTAATATCAGGATTTCTTTGTAAGCCTAACAGATGAATTTTCCAAGCATAGCTCCACCTCCTTTTTAGGATTTAAATTACAAAACATCATCAATGATAATTGTTACTTTTCTTCCCAGTCCGCAATTACTCTTAATTAACAACAATGATAATATTAATAATACCCTACAACTCATTCCAGCCAACTGTAGACATTTCAGTTACACTAAGTAATATCAATTCATCAACCCTGCAAGGAAGGGAGGGGCAGATATTATTTTAATGAAGAGGGTACTCTGGCACTGTGACTTGTCCAAATAAAAAACAGCTGGGGTAGATCAGTCAAGGATGTCCTTGTATCAGGTGGGAAAATACCTCAGTCAGTTGTTCATTAGACATTTGTGGGGCTATTCCTTCAGAGTTGACTCAGCATTCATAGTTCAAAATGCTGATCTCTATTGAAAATTGTCTTCATTCCACAAGTAATATTTATCAGGTGACTCAGTTTACAAATCTGTTTGCTAGAAGCTATAATCATTGACTTAAATTCAACTTAACCTGTTAATTTTCTGTTTCTTTATTCAGAGGTAAATAAAATGAGTCAATGCTGGTGCCTAGAATCTTTTGTCTTGCTGCTGCCCATTGGCCATTTCAGAAGAGTCACACGATTGCCTAAGTTTCTTTGGCTTTTGATTGTGAGCGCCTCTTCTCAGCAAGCTTTCTATCATGACTGAGCCCTTCTTGGGAACCTGGAAACTGGTCTCCAGTGAAAACTTTGATGAATACATGAAACAACTGGGAAATACCATTACAAGATTTGGAAACTGGCAATGCATTTTGTGATATGGTTGGGTTTGCACTTTACAATGAATTTTCCAACAATTCTCTCATTCATTTGTGATCCTAGGGTATATTCAAATGAGGTTAACAAAGTTTGTGTATCTACTTTTACTTTTTTATTACCAGTAATAATTATCTCTTTTTGGAATACTAGGCTCACAGATGCTTCCTTCTAGTTATTATCCATATATTTAAACAATTTATCCTTTTAGAAAATACTTCATCTTACCCTCATGATAGAGTTTATTTTTAGCTTGGTCATTTCATTAAATAGCTTTTCTCTGCTCCCCATTATAGACAGTAATACCCATCTATAATTAAATTTATCAAGTAAATTTGTTTCAAGGTTTGCTTTAAGTTATAACTTCAAAAGAGCAATAGCAACAAAAAAAATTTCTAGTTGGTTAATTTTAAGAGTTCTGATGCATGTGGGAGGTTTTTAATAACATTATTTTGAAGAGTTCCAAATGTTTTATTGGGGAAATAGAACATTTTTACTCATGGCATTTCCTACCATTGGGTATTTCCTCAGAAGTATAAACTCTATGCATACTTTAGTTCTTACTCAAGTTGAATAAACATCATTTACAATGGCTCAGATCTATAATAACTAAACTATTCTTTACTAATGCTAGAAGAATAGTAATTATTTAATATTTAATTAATTTTAAACATTTAATTAAGAGAAACCTCTCTTATAATAATAAACTGCATATAAAGTCAAAAAATTTTTTAATCTTACTTTTTTTTAAAACCTGGTTGAAATGATCAATACACAATAAGTCAATGTGCTCATAATGTATATTTGTTCCTTTTTCGTTAGTATAAACTCTCTCAGAAAGTAATAAAAACATGTTTCTCTATCTCTTCACGGATTCATGGACTCACCTGTTTTGAGTTAAAAAATTTTGTTTTAATAATAAATAATTAAATAAATTTTGGGGCATCAAAGAAACTTGGGGCTGATGGCAAAAATTGCCATGTTTTGACTGGGAGCTGGTCTCAAGCAGAGTGCAAGAGAGAATAACCAACTGAGTACATACTATGTGCCAATACCATGCTAAGTCCTATCATTTAATCTCCAACACACCTATGAGGTGAGTACTGTACTTACATTTTCCTACTGAGAAAGCTGAAGTTGAGGGAAAAGGGAAATAATGTGGCCAAGCTAACAAGTGGCAAAGTTGGAACTCGGGTTTTAACCTCCTCACTCCTCACTCTTTTGTGATCCATGTCTGACACTGCTTTTCTGTAGTCAGAGGCATCCTGTCCACCCGCAATATGAATGTGAAATCGAGTTCTATATCGATACTAAGAGTCGGGAGTCAGCCCTTCTGCCCACTTATTGCAGGAGTCAAGTTAAACAATGGACAGTCCCCAACCTGAACAAAAGGGCCAGGCTCTCAGCCAAATTGTCCAATTTGCCTACCTTCTCTTTACTCAGCCAGATCTGAAATTTATATGCAAATAAGAGAGAAGTTTGGATTTTATAAGTCATATTCTTTGAGAGTAGATTAGATACTTTGAAAATTGCATTTCTTTTTTTTTTTTTTAAGAAGAAAAGTAAGCAAAAATTCTTGGACAATTAGAAAACCTGTGCTTAAATTTCAGCTCTGCTAATTACCAGACACATCACCTAGAACATGCCTCTCTACCTCTCTGGGACTCAGTGTAGTCATCTCTAAAATGAGGATAATAGCATCCCCTGTGCTGTTGTTGCAATATTTCATGAGGTAAAGCCCAAGCATATGACCGAAAGGCATCATAAAAATATATATTTTAGATGAAGTGCAAGAGTCTCAGAAAGTGAATTTAGCTTTCAAAATGTCACGTATAATTACTAGACATATCTTCTGATTGGGAGGTTTGGCTCAATCCAGCTGTCACAGAGAGCATTGAAGAAAATATGGCGTATTATCCAAAACTTCAATGGGGGAAGGATGCATTCTTTTTAAATTGCTTTCCAAAATGATTGTTAGCACTTCTTCCTAAACTTCTTAAGAAGGTGTTTTGTTTTCTCTACTCATTGAATTCTCTTCTCACTCATTCCTACAAGAGTGAGTGCTGCAGTCCAGAACCTTGCTGGGTTGACAAAGCCAAGAATCACTATTAGCGCCGACAGGAATAAGGTTAACATCAAAACTGAAATTTCTTTCAAAAATACTGAGATCGGGCTTCCCTGGTGGCGCAGTGGTTGGGAGTCCGCCTGCTGATGCAGGGGACACGGGTTCGTGCCCTGGTCCGGGAAGATCCCACATGCCGCGGAGCGGCTGGGCCCGTGAGCCATGGCCACTGAGCCTGCGCGTTCGGAGCCTGTGCTCCGCAACAGGAGAGGCCACAACAGTGAGAGGCCCGCGTACAGCAAAAAAAAAAAGTAGATGTCTAGTCTTGTGTAGATTAGAATGTAGTGAATTGCTATTTCTGACTGATTCCTTTCTGCATTTATAGAGAATCCTAACATTAGATGGTGGCTCAATGATTCAGTTCCAAAAATGGCTTGGCAAAGAGACAACAATCAAAAGACAAATTGTAGATGGAAAAATGGCAGTGGTGAGTTTTCTCTAAATTTAATATTTTTAGAAGCTCCTATTTGAGGCATGCCTTTCAAATTACTCAATTGTCTTGTATCTCAAATAGAGGATCTGGGAAAAGAGGGAGAGATCAAACTTAACATGTCATGTACCAACTCTAATAGAGCCCTCTTTGTTTTTAGGAATATATCATGAATAATATTGTCAGCATTGGAATCTACAAAAAGGTATGAAGAAATTGTATGCATCAGTGAAAACTTGTTCACTAACAGGAAACTGGGACTTGAAGAAGATGTGCCTCAGGGCCAGTGATTTTTTAAAAAATTGCTCAACATAAATTTGCCCAATAAAACCAAATTAAGTGCAGTTTTGGAGCTGTGTAATCTTTTTTTTTTTTTTTTTTTTTATTTATTTATTTATTTATTTTTTTAACATCTTTATTGGAGTATAATTGCTTTACAATGGTATGTTAGTTTCAGCTTCACAACAAAATGAATCAGTTATATATATACATATATTCCCATATCTCTTCCCGCTTGCATCTCCCTCCCTCCCACCCTCCCTATCCCACCCCTCCAGGCGGTCACAAAGCACCGAGCTGATCTCCCTGTGCTATGCGGCTGCTTCCCACTAGCTATCTACCTTACGTTTGGTAGTGTATATATGTCCATGCCTCTTTATCGCTTTGTCACCGTTTACCCTTCCCCCTCCCCATAGCCTCAAGTCCATTCTCTAGTAAGTCTGTGTCTTTATTCCTGTTTCCTGTGTAATCTTGAGGGTTAGGGGCAATCTGATAAATTGGTGAGATAAGAAACTTCTTGTCTCTCATGTAATTGTAAGATCACCAAAGTGCCCTTTATTCTTTGTACACCTGAATTCTGCAGTCACTGATTTTCCTCTAGTGGACCCATTCCATTTAGGTTAATGCTTTCTGTCAAAGGGTGCTCTGTTGAAATTCATGTGACCTCAGAGGGGGATACATTATAATCATTGGAACCCACTTTGGGCATCACAGATTTTGAAAATCAACGTTGCTTTTTATTTTTTATTTTTGCAGAAGGCTGACCATGCATAAAGTAGATAGGATAGATAGATAGATGGATAGATAGATAGATGATAGATAGATAGATAGATATAGATATATAGATAGATAGATAGATATAGATATGTAGATAGATAGATAGATAGATGATAGATAGATAGATATAGATATGTAGATAGATAGATATAGATATGTAGATAGATAGATAGATAGATAGATGAAAGAGAGAGATTACAAAATACAGCCTGGACATTATACACTGTGCATGAATTATTATAGAACATTTAAAACAATCATTATCTTACTTTTCCATAAACATTTAAAATAATCAGTCTAGTGCATCGGTCACCGTTTCTTACAACTTAGTCTTTGCAGAATGATATTTTATTAAATGCCAGTCCAGAATTTCTAAATGCCTAGTAGGAATATAATTGTTAGAGCTACACAATGTCCCTCAATAGTTTCACCAAGTACTTTTGCTAGGAAGTACTCTCAGGGCTTAGAGCAAAACAGAGTAATATAGGTAAAATTTAAAAATCGAGGGTATTTGTAGCAGTGGGAGGAGGAAAAGGAAAAAGAGGAAGAATTATGTAAATCTCATGTTGCAACTTAAACTTAAAACCAGAGAGTAGTTGGTGAAATGTAACTCCTGAGGATAGTGTTAAATACGTGCTAATTTGTCATCTAAACTGGGTGAGAAGTGAAAAGTGGAAAGGGGCACTTTCAATAATTACATCTGAGCAACAAGCATAAACTGGGATTGTCCTAGGCAAACTGCGAGCTATGGTCACCTCAGTAAGGATAAAATTAAAGAGTAATGTACAGAAGGACTGAGCATAGTGTTGGGACAATAGCTGAATTCTTGTCCAAGGAAAGGAACTAGGCTGTCATATTAAACCCTGAAGACCTCTGAGGATACAGCTGTGCACTTGAAGTGATGGGCTTGGTAGTAGCCACACAACTGCCAGATGAGGCCAATGACAGTCATCCCCCCATGACTTGTCTCTGTCCTTCCTAAAGGACTCAAGTGTGTACAAAATGTACCTGTGCTTGTTTGCCAGAAGTCAAAGAGGATTTCAGCCCCCAAGGTAGCGTCCTGTGTACAAAGGGGAGCAGAGGCCAATGTCTCCTTCATCAGGTCTCTGCAATGGGGCTGCAGATGACAGCACTTAAGCAGCAACTCAGATCAAGGGTCAAAATGTTTTCCACAACCATTAGGAAGAGGGTATTCTTCTAAAAAGCACTAGGCACTTATTTAAATCTTAGTCTTTACAGAGACAAAATTTATAAAAGAATAATATAGTTCTGAATTTTCAAGACATTTCTCTTCTCATAAATGTTACAGCTCAAAGTACACACAGCCTAAATGAGAAATAAAATCCTGCTGTGGTGTCTTTAGTAGGTAGAATCAAACATGCTACTCCTGAGGAAATCACTGATCCAGCAAGTTCTTATTCAGTGACCACTGTTTGTTCAGTACTGTATTAGGTGATGGCAAACAGCAATCATAACTGCCTTTTTATGTTACAAGTAGCAGAGGCATGTTGAAACACTATTGCTTTTATTTTTATTCTCAGTCAAATCGTGTCAAAATTCCTGTAAGAAAAAAATTCATTAAAGTTTATACTGAGAATTATTAGTCTTTACTAAGGACATTCACATGATCAGTCTCTTGGTATATCTGACTTTCCTTCAAAAATAGTCATTATCTATCTAGAAGTAAATCACATGTCATATTGGTCAAGTTGTACTGGATTTATAGAAAAAGGATAATAATGACACTTTTCATTATGCAATGAAAAGCCATTATTTATTCACTTTCCAAAAGAGTTTGAAGTAGAGGAAGTGAGAGAAGATTTGATAAACCACAAAGGAAAATATATATTTATTTTTGAATATTTTTAAACTGAATAACTTACTAGTAAACTATTATATTTTAAATCCACACTGAAGTTTACAGGAGAGTATTAATTATCCAAAGATCAACCATACTAAAACCAAGATGAATACTATTATCAAAGACTAATTCACCAGCTTTCTTCTTTAGCTACCCAATACTACTAAGTAAACCACTGACAAAAATAACTTGTTTTGAACACTCTTAGTGTATTTAATTTTCATATTTTTGCACAAAAGTGCAATAAACGTAAAAGGACATGCTTTGAGAATCATGAAAAGACAACTGATTACTCCAAAGATAGTAACAGAAAATAGATGGAAACAGGATGAAGAAATCGAGACATAACCAAATCCTCATGTTATGGGTCTTAAGATTTCTATTTTAAACATTTACAGGGAAATATAGTCTTTCTACTTTGAAGTTTGGTATCTAGATCCTGTGTAATTTTTGGAGAGTGACAGGGTGGGGAGGGACCATCCAACCACCAGCCCCATGACAAGAGGAGGTGCCTGTTATGCCAGAGACACATTGCAGGGAAGTGAGATGAATGGGGTTTGAGAACCAGGCAGAGCAGGGCTTGAATCCTGCTTCTGCCACTGACAGCTTTGTGAGCTTGCGTGAGCTGCTCACCCACTTTAGTTTTTTCCTTTGTAAAATGGAAATCATCTACTTCACAGGGTTGTGATGAGTGTAAATTAGACATTCTGCAACGGACCAGCACAGGGAAACCCTCACGTCTTCTCATTTTCCCCACATCCCCCTCCCAGATAATAAGGCAACTAGAATGCAAAGAATAGGAACCATGGAACTGAAGGTGTGTGCACTAAAACAGTGGGCAGAAGAAGTCGGATCAGAAAAGTGTCACAGCAGAGGTAGGCAGGGTCTAGAAGCAACTAATCAGTTAGAAATGGGATTTGGGGAAAATGGATTCCTGTTTACTTTGTAAAATAGAGTTCAGGTGTCAATACATAAGTTACAAAACAACTTCACAAAAGTTTTCTTTTTTTGATCCTCAGAACAATCAATATTGTACAGGTGATAAAACTGCAACCCAAATGTCATTCATCTGGTAGATGGTAAAGCTAGACCAGAACTTATTCCAAGTTCATTATAACATTCTCTCAAAAGATAGATGTTAAGATAGATATTCAGACATATGTCAGGATTCAGTGCGCCAAGATTTGAATGCATCAGAGATAGTTAATTGCCCACTAGAAATCTGGACTTGTCTTCCATAGTATAGCATTGATACCGAGAAGAGTCTGCAAGCCAGGCACTGCTCAGTACCCAACCCGTCTCCGTGGGGTCATGTGACTACTTCCTGCATTGGAGTGTGAGTGGAAGTGAAGTGTGCCAATTCTGGGTCAAGAGAGTAAAGAGGCAAGTGCAACCTTTTTCGTCTCTCCCAACTCCTGTCCACTTGGCGGACTGGATTCTGAAACCTGAAGGGTGGCGTAGGCATGAGATGAACGGATCCAAAGCCTCTGAGTCACCTCATGGAGAAAAGCCTACCCATAGACCAGGAGCACCTGCAGTGGACACAACAGGGAGCAAGAAATAAACTTCTGGGTTAAGGCTCTGAAATCCTGGAGTTCATGACAGCAGCTAACATTACTCTGAGTCAGTGTGCCACTTAAGAGATTGCATTTGCACTGTGTATTCCATCATGAGCATGTTATAGGCTAGAATTTAACTACAAAATTAGTTTTCAATTGTTTGAAGGAAGGAATGAGTTGGCATGAATAAATGAAAGTACAGTTTAAACATGAATTGATTCTCTGATCTAACTTCAATCAAAAATATGTGTTTAGGGCTTCCCTGGTGGCGCCGTGGTTAAGAATCCACCTGCCAATGCAGGGGACACGGGTACAAGCCCTGGTCTTGGAAGATCCCACATGCTGTGGAGCAACTAAGCCCATGCGCCACAACTACTGAGCCCACATGCTACAACTACTGAAGCCCGAGTGCCTTGAGCCCGTGCTCCTCAACAAGAGAAGCCACCGCAATGAGAAGCTTGTGCACCGCAACAAAGAGTAGCCCCCACTCGCCACAACTAGAGAAAGCCCATGCACAGCAACGTAGACCCAGTGCAGCCAAAAATAAATTTTAAAAAATATGTGTTTACACATATGTGCGTGTATATATGTATATATACACATATATATGTGTGCAAACCACATTTTCTATCAAAACCTTTATACCATCTCAATTATTGAAAAATTTTGTAAAACAATCAAGGAAATAAAGTAGGAAATTAAGTTGGCAACCTGGATAACACACGATTAGAAAATCATCTGAATTTTTGTGAGTTTATATTTGTTCCTTATGAAATAAAGCTACACATATACATACAGACACACTCACACACTTTTCACTATGCTTTGCAAGTGAATTATTTTTAAGGGATTCCTTTCTCCCATAGGCTAAAAGGGAGCAGATGGCTGAGTCCTAAGAAGTGTTTCCTACAGCTCTTTGTGCTAATGCCTGAAAAGTACGACCTATTTTAATGCTATTAATATCACTTTCTCTCAAGAGGAAATGCAAATGAGGTAGAAAAAACTGTGACCAGCTCATCATACCTTGTAATGACTAGAGGAAAACACTGAAATGCAGAAATTCTGTCTCTGGTTCCCTCCCCAGTGAATGAGTAACCAGTTCTCGGATGTTAGGAATAATGATGTGAAAGCTTAGACCAGTCTTTGGAAAAGAGGCCGTGTATGTTCAAGTCTAGGAAAAACAAAGCTAATTGCATTGTTTGGAGGAATCACAAACTACTTCTTCCCTCTATTTATTGCTATTCAAAAAAAGAAAAGCTATTAACTTCCTTTGGGCAACATAATGCAACTGTCACCATAGTAACTAAAAGATCAAATACCCACTGGTGGCTGAGAAAGCTCCAAGAAATGGTTTTCATTAAGAAAGCAACTTTAATCTCAGCATTTTTAAGACGAGAGAAAAGCAGTTATTTGAAGCATGAAAGAGGAAGCTATCAAGCCTGAATTGCCATTGTCACCTTCTGTCAAATATATGTCTGGAGGGGCCCAGATGCCCTAGTGGCTGAGTTCTGAAGATAAATAAGACCATTGGTCTCAGGGCATCTGGTGTCTAAGAAATTACAGAAGGTATCATCCTACATAGAAACAGTTCATTGGCTCTTTAACGTCATTCATTGCCTCCATCTGTAAATGATAAAAAATAATAATTGGATATTCTAAGATGTCTCTAAATGTCTGTTTAACATATGTCTTCCTTACTGGAGTATAAGGCCCATGAGGGCAGGAACTGTTGCTGTTTCACTCACCATGTTATCTCTAGTGCAACTACAGTTCAATAAATTCATGTTGAGAAATTATCTGCATGCATGCAGGTGAGAATATGTACAACGAACCTTGGAATTATTTTACATGCACTTTCCTAGTGTTGTGATAAGATCATGTCATCCTGAATATGGAAAGAACAACCTGCTTTTACCACTGACTAAAACAATGACTAAATGAAGCAATGGGCGCTACAACTAAGTTTTACACTTAGGTATAACTCAGCCTTGCTCTTTCCACGCCTCCAGAGCATATAAAAAAGGGAAGGAAGAGAAGGAAGGGGAGAGGAGGAGAAAGGAAGTTTAGGAAAATCATATTATTGATTATAAGCATGAATTTTAGATGCTTTCACATTTGTTATATGATTTAATGCAAAGAAAGTCCCTCATAAGTAGAAAATATATATTTTCTTCATTCAGTCAGTAAACAAATGATTACCTACTGTATACATGCATGGTGTTAAGTACTTGGAATATTATGTGAATAAAATCACTTATTGTCTCCATGCACATGGAATCAAGACTTCAGTGCATGACATATATATTAATGAAATAATGTCCAAAATCAATAAAAATTAACATGTTAATGAATTAATTAATTAATTGCAGTAACTGTTAAATGAGGATATACTAGAAAAGGATAGGAAAGATGGCTGAATTGAAATCTAAAGGATGTCTCTCCAAAGGTAGATAAGAATGAGCTGAAAGTTAAGGATTTACCCAATGGGAGTGGTTATTTTGTTTTTATTGAAGTATAGTTGATTTACAACATTATATTAGTTTCAGGTATACAGCATATGATTCAGTATTTTTACAGATTATACTCCATTAAAAGTTATTACAAGATAATTGCTATACTTCCCTGTGCTAAATAATATACCCTTGTTGCTTATCTATTTTGTACAAAATAGTTTGTATCTCTTAATCCCATACCCCTAACATGCACCTCCCCTATTCCCCCTCCCCATTTGTAACCACTAGTTTGTTTTCTATACCTGTGAGTCTGTTTCTGTTTTTCTATATGCATTCATTTGTATTATTTTTTAGATTTTACATATAAGTGATATCATACAGTATTTTTTTCCTGTCTGACTTATTTCACTTAGCATAATTTTCTCTAGGTCCATCTGCATTGCTGCAAATGGCAGAATCTAATTCTTTTTTATGGCTGAGTAATATTCCATTGTGTATATGTATACCATATCTTCTTTATCTATTTGTCTGTTGATGGAAACTTGGGTTGCTTCCATATCTTGGCTATTGCAAAAAATGCTTCTATGAACCTGTGTGCATGTGTCTTTTTAAATTAGTGTTTTCTGTTTTTTTCCAGATATATATACAGGAATTGAATTACTGGATCATATGGTAGTTTTGTTTTTAGTTTTTTGAGGAATCTCCATACTGTTTTCCACAGTGGCTGCACCAGTTTACATACACACCAACAGTATACAGGGGTTCCCTTTTCTCCACATCCTCTCCAACATTTGTTATTTGTGTTCTTTTTGATAATAGCCATTCTGACAGGTGTGAGGTGATATCTCATTGTTGTTTTAATTTGCATTTCTCTAATAATTAGCAATGCCGAGAATATTTTCATATGCTTGGTGGCCATCTGTATGACTTCTTTGGAAAAATGTTTTTCAGGCCTTCTGCCCATTTTTTGATTGGGTTGTTTGTTTTTTGAGTTGTATGAATTGTTTATATATTTTTAGTATTAACCCCATGTCAGTCATATCATTTGCAAATATTTTCTCCAATTCTGTATGTTACCTTTTTGTGTTGTTGATGGTTTCCTTTTCTGTGCAAAAGCTTTTAAGTTTAATTAGCTCCCATTAGTTTATTTTTGCTTTTATTTCTTTTGCCTTAGGAGACAGATCCAAAAAAATATTTCTACAATTTACGTCAGAGAGTGTTCTGCCTATGTTCTCTTTTAGGAGTTTTATAGTTTCAGGTCTTACATTTAGGTTTTTATTCCTTTTGAGTTTATTTTTGTATATGTGAGGAAATGTTCTAATCTCACCACTTTACATGTAGCTATCCAGTTTTCCCAGCACCACTTATTGAAGAGATTGCCTTTTTCCATTGTATATTCTTGCCTCCTTTGTCATAGATAATGACTATAGGTGTGTGGGTTTGTTGCTGGGCTCTCTCTTCTGTTCCATTGATCTATGTGTCTTTTTGTGCCAGTACTATGCTGTTTTGATTTCCATAACTTTGTAGTATAGTCTGAAGTCTGGGAGGGTGATACCTCCAGCTTTGTTCTTTTTTTCTTAAGATTGCTTTGACAACTTAGGGTCTTTTGTGGTCCCATATGAATTTAGGATTATTTGTTCTAGTTCTGTGAAAAATTTCATGGGCATTTTGATAGGGATTGCATTAAATCTATAGATTGCTTTGGATAGCATGGCTATTTTAACAATATTATTTCTTCCAATCAAGAGCAAGGGATACCTTTCCATTTCTTTGTATCATCTTCAATTTCCTTCACCAATGTTTTATAGTTTTCAGAGTATACAGCTTTCAGCTCCTTGGTTAAGTTTATTCCTAGGTATTTTATTCTTTTTGATGCAGTTTTAAATGGGATTTTTGAACTTTCTTTTTCTGATAGTTCATTATCAGTTTATAGAAATGCAATAGGTTTCTTTGTATTAGTCTTGTATCCTGCAACTTAGCTGAATTCATTTATTAGCTCTACTAGTTTTGCGGTGTATATTTTAGTTCTTGGTTTTCTTGATCTTGTCTATTGTTTTTTGATCTCTATTTTATTTGTTTCATCTCTGATCTTTATTATTTTCTTCCTTCTTCTGACTTTGGGCTATGTTTATTCTTTTTTTCTAATTCCTTTTGGTGGAGTTTAGGTTGTTTATTTGAGATTTTTCTTGTTTCTTGAGGAAAGCCTGTATCACTATAAAATTCCCTCTCAGAATGCTTTTGCTGCATCCCATAGATTTTGGAGCATTGTGTTTCCATTTTCATCTGTCTCAAGGTATTTTCTGATTTTGTCTTTGATTTCTTCATTGATTTATTGGGTTTTTTTTTTTTTTTTTTAGTAACATGTTGTTTAGTCTCCATGTGTTTGTTTTTTCCCATTCTTCTCTCTGGAATTGATTTCTAGTTTCATACTATGGTGGTCAGAAAAAAATGCTTGGTATAATTTTTGTCCTTTTTAATTTATTGAGACTTGTGTTGTGGCCTAGCATGTGATCTATTCTAGAGAATGTTCTATGTGCACTTGAAAAAAATGTGTATTCTGCTGTTTTTGGATGTGATGTCCTGTAGATATTTATTAAGTCCACCTGATCTAATGTATCATTTAAGACCACTGTCACCTTATTGATTTTCTGTTTGGATGATATGTCCATTGACGTAAGTGGAGTGTTAAAGTCCCCGACTATTACTGTATTATTGTCAATTTCTCTTTCTATATCTGCTGATTGCAGTAATTATAAAACAAGGGTATATTAGAAAAGTTTAGTACAGATGATTGAGTTGAATCTAAAGGTTGTCAACACAAAGGTAGGAAAGCATGATTGAGCTGAGAGTTAAGGATTAATCATATAGGAGTGGTTAGACCTTCCAGGAAAAGTGAACAGTATTTGTAAAGACTTTGTTAAAAGCAAGGAGGAAATTAGTAGCTCCTTTTCTATTCTCCAGAAGATTTTGTGTAAGATCGGTGTTACTTTTTCCTTAAATATTTGTATGAATTCATGGGTGAAGCCTACAGGCCTGGAGTATCTCTGTGGGAGAAAATTTATTTATAAATTAAATATTAATAGATTTGGGAGTATTCACACTTTTATTTTGTCTTGTATCATTTTTGGTAAATTGTGTACTAAGAAATTTATAACTTTTTAAAAATTTTTCAAATTTATTGGCATGAAGTAGTTCATTATATTATGATCTTTTTAATAACTCTAGGATATATTGATATACGCTTTTATATACTTGCAATCAATAACTTTTGCCTTCCCTATTTTTAAATCCATCTTGATAAGAGTTTGTCAATTTTATTAGTCTTTTAAAAACTTTAGTTTTGATGATATTTTCTATAATATGTTTGTTTTATTTTATTAACATCTGTCTTGTTTATTATCTATTTCTGTTATTTATTGTTTCTTTTTGAGCATATTTTTCTGTCTCTTTTTGTTCTATTTATTTTTGATTAGTGATGTGTATGAAAATTTGTAGAAATAAATTTAGAACTAGAGTGACATTATCTTTTTATGCAGAGAGTTTATGTTTGTCTCTTACTGGTAGCCAAGTTCACTAGCTGACCCAGATCACAGTAAACTAATTTTAAGAGTTGAATTGGTATTAGCCAGGTCTATTTCTAGTTCACCTTTCCTCCTGTATTGCAGCCTTTCAAAGTCCCAAACTAAAATATGATTAACCAGGACTCTCCCTCATTGTTCCCCTAACCCTGAAACAATGTCATAAATGTCCTTCAGATTTTGCCTCTCATCTGCCTCTTGCAGAATTCATGGATCGCCATAAGGGCAGCAGCCTTAATTGTTGGGCCTGTTTCTCTGGTCTTCTTTTTTTGCCCAAATCTTAGACCCTTAATTTTTCTCTGCCTTTTTTACCTCTCTGATCTCTTGAAGAATTTTTTTATAATTTTGTCCATTTTTTAGATGTCACAGTTGGAAAGTTACCTTACTTTCCTCATCTATCATGAGGAAGTGAAAATTCTAAGATTTATTTCTATTTTCTCAATTT
This sequence comes from Leucopleurus acutus, assembly GCF_964270905.1. Lineage (NCBI taxonomy): Eukaryota > Metazoa > Chordata > Mammalia > Artiodactyla > Delphinidae > Leucopleurus > Leucopleurus acutus. Next base: position 24,613,442 of record NC_139159.1, on the reverse strand, counting down.
TTTTAAATGATCATTTTTGGGTTATTTTTTCTAGTATTATATTATGTGATTTTCTTGCACCAATTATTATCACAATATTTCTATTTTACAGATAATTTCAGACTCACTGGAATTAAAATTTCTTTCTTTAAGTCTTTATCAAGTCATGAATAGAATATAAGTTCCTTGAGGGTATGGAATCTTGTTCAATGATGTTTAACCAGCACCCTGAAGTGTGTCTAGCCCTTAGTAGGCTCTCAATGCTTTTGCAGTTAAATGAATGGAAGGAATGGAGTCACATCTTTGGTATTAAGTGGAGGATCATGAATTCTTTGTTCTTGTGCTACAGGATGATTATCACTTTTCAAATATACAATTGGATATAGCTTGATGACAATATGTAAGGACATTTTATATACAGCAAGCTTTACTTATCCATTTTGTTTGGACTTCTGGATTTTCTTTTCAGTGTATCATTCTAGTAGCTTATTTTTATTTTATCTTGAGAATTTATATAGGCAATAAATCCCTGAAAGATGAACTCACACTGTAGAGAGACAATGTCCATTTTACAAACATTTAGTTCAAATGTGAATGTATATGTCTAATTATAATGTGACTCTGATGTTTATTATCAATCCTTTCTCAGTAGGATATTGATGACGTTCTTATCTAGGAGTGCCTTAAAAGTCTCAAGCCAGTATCTTCTCTCATTGCTTTGATCTGTGCCTTTGACTCATACATGGGCCTCAGAATCTCATCTTGGCCAATTCCAGAAGTCAGGTACATTGCTGACAATCCTAAAATATAAAATTTTTTCTTTGTCTAAAATTGCTTCAAAGTTATAAGCCTTGCCAATATATAGTTCAATGTTTATATTTTAAGCTCCACTGCTATTCTTATGTGCAAAACAAGGTCTGCTGAAAATTCACACAGTTTTCCTGAATGAATCCCTCCAGATACAAGGGCTCAGCTCAATTGGGAAAGTTTGAAGGTCCTTCATAGGACCTTCAGAATTTAGGCAGAATGCCTAAATTTTTGAAGACACAGTCATAGCATTATTCATTTTTATTAAGTGTTTTGGAAAATAACATATTTACTAATCAAAAGCCCTTTCTTTCATAGCTGTATCTTATATCCCAGTACAATGTACTCTCTCCAGTTACATTCTCCTGGGTCTAGGATTGGGTTAGCTAGTTAACTGAGGAATTTTTCTAGTCATTATTTCATTCCCATCTTGAATTATACAGGCACAAGTAATATAAGATGACACTTGGACTCACTGTGTATAATTCTACATTTTTTAACCCAACTTGGACCCTAACCACATAATTGCAATTGTTATGCTGCAACTATGGCATTGGTAACCTGAGCCCTAGAGGTCAGTGATTCTACCTGCTATGGGTAAATTGATAATGGGTTATTTTCATTATTGTGAAGAGTGCCAAACTGTGTACTAAATATATAAAACCTGGTAATATCAGTTGTCTCAAGGCCAGGATTAATGTCAATGTAGAAAAACTGCTAGGAAATGGTATGGCATCAACTTGGTATTCCCAAGAGTAACACTTATGTTCAAAGTGGTTTCATATTTCTCCCCTTGGTCAAAGACTGGGACTTTGATGTATCATATAATCTGGATGCCTCATCTCTTGGTTTTCACTTCTCTTGCTTTTTGAGCAGAGAATGAGTGTCTCTATCCGTGGTGATGTCAGTATTGCCTGATCTTTGGCCAGGGCCTCCAGCACACATGTTATAGCAGGAGCAGTGTAAGATAATGGTCTAACATCTATGCACTGAAAAAAAATACCAGGTTCAAATCCTACCTCACCTTATTCAAGTTTTGGACAGAAGTTACCTAACCTCCCCAAGCTCCAGTATTCTCACTGGTAAAATGGAGATAATAATAATGTCTTACTCTTGGAGTTGTTGAGAGAATCAAATGAAATGATCTATATTAAGCACTTAGCACAGTGACTACTGAGCTCTAAATATATATTAATATTATTTTTGTAGGAAATCCTTTCTAAAATTGTAGATTTATTTTAAAGGACTTAAACTCAATGTTGTTGTATTAACCAAGAACCTGCTTAATTTGGAACTAAGGTTTTTTAAGATGAAAATCTTTTCTGTGGTCAAAGAGCGTGTTATAGTGCTACTTTTTGTTCACCCATGAAAGCAATTTCTGTGTTCTGCTGTAATAGACTGACCGTATTGTCTGCCTACTCTGACTGCTTTGGATATGCCAACTATGCCAAGCCTCCCTTACCTATGAATACTTCCTCACACTGCTCCCTTGCATTTCTCTCCCACAACATATTTGAGGCAGTTATCACAATACTCATGGACATTTTTCCTCTCTTTATTCTCTTTCAATAAGAATTCTTAATTGTGCAGACTCAGGATTGAGAGTGAACAAGATGCCTAAATACACACACACACACACACACACACACACATTCATTCATTAATGCTCATATAATTTAATTTGGTATAGAACTCAACTGATAGATTCTTTTCCAAAGCATTAAGGACCTAAGCACTTCTTAAAAATGTAAGAGCAACCAAAATTTTTTTGAAGGTTCAAATAGTACTGTCATTGATTTTTATAAACATTTTTGGAAACTGAAGGAGACATTATGTGAGGTTTTCTTTTGTCCCAGTGGATGATTGAAGAGCCATTCATTGCCCAGTCCTGACACTGCTTTTCCCCATTGGGTCTCTGTGAGAGTCACATGCTGTGGACATCTTTGAAAAGAATCTTCTGAGACTTCAGCATCTCATTTGAGTCTCCTGAATCTCACCTACCACTGTGTTGAATTCTCATCCATCACAATGAGCAACAAATTCTTAGGCACCTGGAAACTTGTCTCCAGTGAGAACTTTGATGATTACATGAAAGCTCTGGGTAAGAAATGTTCTCTGTTGTTCTAATTGAGAGGATCCTTTTTGAGAAAGATGCATGACTATTTCCTTCTAACTCCTTTTCCAGGAGTCTGGGAGTTTGCACAGGTTGAAGTGTGATCCTCTTCTGGGATTAATCTTCTGTTGTGTCAATCAGATAATTTATTTGCATTTTATTTGTGGCAATTTTAATAGATTTTAACTCAGATAAGAGCTGCTTAAATGCACTAGAGTGCCCACAAAGGCAGTTTCATATCAATAAGATTTTCATTCCAAACCTGGAGGAAAGAAATCTTAGAAGCTTAGTCAACCTATTTTCTGGCTTTCCTGAAAGTTAGATCTACAACAACTAAAGTGCTCATGAAATAAAGAGTTGAATATACTAAAGTTAATGGAAAACCTCAATTTAAAATTTTGATCCTTAGCTATACCAGAAGTTTTCTGTCTCTACCTCTAGGTTATCTGTTATTACATAACTATGCGGATAAAGATTTTGTAAAAAGTGAATGCTTCATAAAGCAGGATATTCACAGTCTAGGAAAGTTACTGAGAGAAAAAGAAGTGTGTTGTGGCAGTGAACTCAAGCTCATTTACACTAACATCAGGCTTTCCTGGAGATGGAACAGTGGATGGAGATGGAAAGTCTAGTCATTAGTATAGCAACTTTATTTGCTACTATTTCTAGGGAATTTTCCATAGATATGAGCACAAAAGTGTGAGGAGTCTTTGGAAATGTCCAGAGCTGTATAAATAAGTAGAGAGTGAAGCCAATGACCTCAGATTGCTATGCTCTTCAAAGTACTTGTAATTTTACCTGTTCAGAAAGCATATAAGGTATTCTATTTTTAGATAAAATGAGCAAAATCATGTTGTGTTGCCTGGAAAACTATGGGAACTTATGGGAATAGATCCATACCATAAGGTTGGTTAAATTTATGGACTTCATTTTATAGCCAAGGAAGAAGCAAAATACAATATAAGAAAGTCTCAATGAAAAACTCCCTAATTGTGTCATTTTCAAATTTTAGAGTGCATAAGGACACCTGGGGGTGTTGTAGATTCTTAGTCTCTATTGTAAAGGTTTAGTTTGAAAAGCATTGTCCTAAATCATATCAAATAAAAAATGATTAATCAGAATTAGAAGAAAGAGTATCATTCACAATCCTTTATTGGCTCTAACTCTTCACACTTCTTTATGTATATATAAAAGTAAATATATGTATATTTATATATAACTAGTTTTTTCTTCATGTATCTCTCTCATTTGACATTTCTATTTTTCCATGTATTTCTGTAATCTTGGGTAATATAGTAATAATACTTGAGTCTAATTTTGTTTTGTTTTCAAATGCAGAAAATTTTTTAAAAATTATTTTATTTATCTAATGATCATTTGTAATGGTACAGATCATTTTATGGGCTACAACAAAATTTCAGAAATGAGCTTCTATCAAGGATATGGGAGGAATTCTTTTCTATATCCATAATATACTACTGAGGGAAAAAATCATAGAATAGCATGCATAAGTCATAGTCTCATTTAAAAAATATATCTACAGTATTTATGCATACAAACTAAAATGTCTGAAATGATCCATACAAAATTATAAATAGTAGTTTTTAATGGAGCATGGGTTTGGATGTGGTAAAAATAGATGACTTGTACTATTTAAGCTAAACACTTTTAGCTTTAAAATCTGCAGGCATTACTTTTGTAGTAACAAAACTTAAAATATTCAAGTCTGTGGACATGTGTTTCCATTAGGTGATGAAACATGGGAGAAGGTCCTTAGCAGTAAGTGCTATTACCTGCCATCTACACAGCTGAGGCACAGCTGAGCATAAAATATGGCCACCCATAGTCCCTTTAGGTAGAGGTTCTCTTGGTCAACAAAATTCTAACAGTATCTTGATTTTCAGGTGTGGGATTAGCCACCAGAAAACTAGGAGATTTGGCCAAACCAAGAGTGATCATCAGCAAAAAAGGGGATATTATAACTATAAGAACTGAAAGTACCTTTAAAGATACAGAGATTTCCTTCAAGCTAGGCCAGGAATTTGAAGAAACCACAGCTGACAATAGAAAGACAAAGGTAAACTTAATTGTTTCTCTTCAAATTTGGTCCAATCTACTACTTTGAGAGAGAAGATTACTCCTGCTAGTATTCAAAAGGGTAGACCACTCCCTTCTGTTGAAAAATGAACATGCCTCATAAAACATCTGTTATGAAAATGATTCAATACTGAATGAACTGCTTCTTTACTCAACCAAAGTCCAAGCAAGTCAATTATGTAAACCTATCTTTGCAGAGCGTTGTAACTTTGGCAAGAGGCTCATTGAATCAAGTACAGAAATGGAATGGCAAAGAGACAACAATAAAGAGAAAGTTGGTGGATGGAAAAATGGTAGTGGTAAGAGTAATTTTACTCTAAATACATAAATATAGCCATTTAAATAGAGAAAATGGTTATATTATTTTCAAAATATTCTCTTTTATTTGCAATACAAATGGATAAGAATGGCTAAGAATAAAATCAGAGTTAATGTTTGGGTGATCTTTGAACTATAAAGACTCATCTACAGGTACTTCAGGTTCAGATTCAAGAATTTAGAAATGATACAACTCATTTGTTATTTTAGAAATAACAACACCTAAAAATGATTAAAAAAAAAAGTATGGGTAAACCTCATTAATTTAGACACACAAGGAGAAAAACAAATCTAAGTTTTAAAAGCAAAGCACATCCCCAGTCAATTGTAGAATATTTGTAGATAGCTAAGCATTTGTTTTCAAGAATCCATGGTAACTTGGACTAAAACATGTCAACAACTCAAGCTGAGGCCATTGGAGACCTTTTGTAGTTGGCAGGTAAAAATGATGACAAAGGTTATATGAGATGACCTCTAACAATTTTTTTAAGTCTCAGGTTCTGTTCTTACTAATCAACACACACATTGACCATAGATAGATTTATGTAGTTCTTTGAACATTCTTTTCTTTAGTACAGAGAAGCGTTATCCTTAGCTCCACAGCAGATTTACATGGGGAGTAAATACCAGTATGGGGACCCCAATACAGATCAACTGCCTGCACATCTCTTGGGGGAGGAGGAGCCATCAGTATTTTAAATGTTCCCCAGATAATGCAGATGTGCAGATAGTTTTGAAAACCACTGTTTTAGTAGATTTAAATCTGTGCCAATTATGCATGAAAACTTTCCACTTAAAAAATATACCCCTGGGGCTTCCCTGGTGGCGCAGTGGTTGAGAGTCTGCCTGCCGATGCAGGGGACACGGGTTCGTGCCCCGGTCCGGGAAGATCCCACATGCCGCAGAGCAGCTGGGCCCATGAGCCATGGCCGCTGAGCCTGCGCGTCCGGAGCCTGTGCTCCGCAACGGCAGAGGCCGCGACAGTAAGAGGCCCGTGTACTACAAAAAAAAAAAAAAAAAAATATATATATATATATATATATATATATATATGCCTCTGATGTAACTTAGATCAGATTTAAAACTGTTTCCCCTGTTTCAATGGTCATGATTCCAAATTCCTGGAGACTGACATACTGATATTTTATTTCTTTCTGAGTTTAATCTTATGAGATTGCTTATAATGTCTGTTATTATTACAAATTTGCTGTCACCTAGTTTGAGTTTTAGATATTCAATTAATCTCTCTTTTTTTTTAAGGAATGTAAGATGAAGGACGTGGTCTGCACCAGAATTTATGAGAAGGTCTGACAAAGTTGTTTCCTCATTGAAGTGATATTTGATTATTTGATGTTGGAAATCAGCTGTTTCCATTGGCGAGGCCTGACTACACTGCACTTTGTTTGTTTCCGCTTTTGTCTTAATAGATCAGATAAGCAAAGGCCTAAACGGAGGATTAATCTAAATTTCAGTGTTATTTAAACATTTTCAATTTGTATACACATCATTACTGTATTAAAGATTAAAGTGTGTATATTGGTCAGATCTAAAGAATGGATAATGACATTTGATTATCTGTGAAGTTCTAACTTATGCTGTATTTTAAATATTTGAAATGATAGTAAAAGGAAGTAATAGCATAGTAAAAAGAAGTAAATATATTGATTGGGGTAGCAAACTCAAATGCCTTCAGGGACCAGGAGAGTAATGGGTTTAGAGGATCAGAAGTGAAACAAACTAGAAGAAGGAGCTGTTTTACACTGAGGAGTTCTAGCTTCAGCTAAAAAGGGCAGCTGCTACTCCAGCCAATTTAAAAACTGAGGGTTAATTTACAGACAGTGAAATTAACAGATATTAAAGATAGAGTTGTGACAAATGCATGCACCTATATAATTCGCATCCTGATCAAGATACAGTACATTTCCCTAATCCCAGAATGTTTTCTCACACTCCTTCCCAGTCAATGTCCTGCTGTGTCCCAGCTCCAACAAAAGCAAGTAGTGATTTAGTTTCTATCACCGTAGACTAGTTTTGCCTGTTCTCAAACTTCATATAAATTGGATCATACATTATGTGTTCTTTTCTGTTTGCCTTTTTAAAGTCAGCATAATGTTTTTGAAATTCATCCATATTGTTGCATGCAACATTAATTTGTTCCTTTTTATTGCTGAGTAGTATTCCATTGCATGAATATATCACAGTTTACTTATCCCTTCTTCTCTTAAGATAATTGAGTTATTTCCAGTTTTCGGCTTCTATAAATAAAGCTGCTATAAACATTCTTGTATAAGGCTGTTTGTGGAAACATGAGTTCCTTTTCTTTTGAATATTAACTAGGCATGGCATTACTGGGTCCAGCAGATTTTTGACAGGCAGGAATAGGGGACCACTCTGCCCAGGTAACAAAACTATTTCAGATATATTACATGATTGAGCAAATGAGAATATATTTTGATGTTGTTAGGAGCTAGAATTTTCCTTCTGGAAGAAGGCACATACAAGTATGACAGAGGGAAGGCAAGAAAGAACTGTGTGCAAATGGATCGGAATAGATGTAAATTCATATGTATGGATATGTGTGTACACATGCATATATTTCTTAGCTCTATCTACCTTAAGAGCTTACAAGCAAAGACATCTCAGTAGGAATGAGTACACCCAGCACTCAGATCTTGGTGTCTAATATATTCTCCACTAAAAAGAATGATGGTTCCTTGGAGAAATGGCTGATTCTGAAGTGAGAGCAGGGTAGGTACAACGTAAGCCTGAAATATCTTTTTATGCCAGAAATTAAGGACACTTTCCCCAAAAATAATAGAGATATGTCACCAAAATATCAGAGTCAGCTTGAGGGTGCTCTCAATTGGACAAAACTGGGACAATTTGAGAAGAAAATAATAGAGAAAAATTGTAAATTATAGAACACGGGGAGACAAAGAAGAAACCATGAATACGTACTGGAAGAGGGAGAGAGAGAGAGAAGAAAGTATCTTCCTTACAGTAGACTGTCATAGCCTGACTGGTAAATGTGGAAAAGGTGCTGGGATTGGAAAAATTGTCATTTTTTCAACCATCACGGTCAATATTGGCTCAGGCAAGAATTGTCAATGGAAGTAGAAGCTAGAGCAAAATTTTGATTAGGAGCAGGGTATTAGGTTGGTCTTAAATACCTCCACACAGATTGCTTATTAGTTACAAGGGAACAATAACCATGCAGTGGAAAAACTGTGCCACCTCTTTACTGAGTAATCAAAATTAACCTGATCAATGAGGGTAGATGAAAACCATGTGCCTTCAAATGCGATACACTGAGAAGGAAGCAACATGGCTTATGCAGTACTCTGGCCTGGAATCCTTATCTAGATCTAATCATGAGGAAACAGCAGACAAATTCCAAATGAGGAATGTTCTATTAAAAAGGGGAGGAGGTGTTAAATGAATTCTTGAAAAATGTCAGTGTCATAGAAGACAAAGAAAGCTCTATGAAAATGTTCCAGATTAAATTATACTAAAAATACATGACAACTAAATGCAATAAGTTATCCCAGACTGGATCCTGCTCTAGAGATAAAATAAATACTCCAAAGGACAATATTAGGTTAATTGGCAAATTGGAATATAAGTCGTAAATTAGAAGTTTACTGTGATTATGTAAGAGAATCCCCCTACTCTTGGGAAATATACACTGAACTATTTTGGAGTAATGAGCCATAAAGTATACAATTTACTCTCAAAAAATTTAGAAAAAACTGTTGGGTGTGTGACACACAATATGTACATGCATACAAAAAGAGAGCAATTGATAAAGCAACCAGGGTAAAATTTAACAACAGATAAATCTGAGTAAAAGCTGTATTTGTTCTCTTTGAATTAGTCTGATTCTTGAAATTTTATGCAAGTTTGAAGTTATTTCCAAACAATTTTGTTTAGGCTACACTTGGTCCTTCTCTGCCTCTGGGCATTCAGCCAATACGTCTGAGAGGCATCATAACCAGGGTGGGGTTTTATTTCTTTGGCTCCAGTTAGATTAACCCACAAAAAAGGAGAGTTTAAAAACTATGGTGTGATTTTTAGAGGTTTGTGGTAATATGACTCACCATAAAAAAGTATTCCTCAATAAATATAATTGCACTATTATACAAAAATCATGAGTACTTTTGCTTTCATAACAGGAAAAGTGGAATTACACTGATAATGAGGAAAACAAAATAATTATTTCAGCAGGTGATACATATTATTAGATTTGAAAAAGATCTTCAAACAACCATAAGAGAGGAGAGGGGAAAAAAAAAACACTAGAGTTCTGTAGTATTCAAAAATAGTCTCAGAAAATAATTGTGACTCTCTAGTTGTTTTTGATATAAGCTGGTTAAGAGCGGTCAGACTGCCTACGTCAAATTCCAATTTGCTACTTACTAGCTGTGTGTCATTGGGCAAGTTACTTCACCTCTCAGATCCTCAGTATTTTTACCTGTAAAAATAGGGTCAATAATAGAGCATACCTCAAGGAGTGTGAATAATAAATAAGTTAATATATGTAAAGTTCTTTGAACAGTGCATGGCACAGGAAAAGCATTATAGAAGTATTTTTTGTTATTATTTATCTAGTAATGCACATGATGTTCAAATAGATGAGGGCTTCACGGGATCCCAAAATGAAGAGAAATTTACAGGATTTCAGAGCTGTTGATATTTCTTTGCCCACCAAGTGATTAACTTTATTAAGAATATTATTTAGGGCTTCCCTGGTGGCTCAGTGGTTGAGAGTCCGTCTGCCGATGCAGGGGACACGGGTTGGTGCCCACGTCCGGGAAGATCCCACATGTCGCTGAGCGGCTGGGCCCGTGAGCCATGGCCGCTGAGCCTGCGCGTCCAGAACCTGTGCTCCGCAACGGGAGAGGCCACAGCGGTGAGAGGCCCACGTACCGCAAAAAAAAATTAAAATAAAATAAAAAAAGAATATTATTTACACAAAAGTAAAAACAATCAAAAAGCTGCAATGTCTTTTTAAGAAGTCATCAGGTAAATCTTTAGTCAAGAACTAGAAATACTATGGTCAACATGAAACCAAGACTCTCACTAGTAAAATCCAAGTGCTATGCTACTTCTAGGCATAGAAGTATATAGAGAGTTATATAACAACCATTGTTATACAACTCTGCTAATCTAAGCAACTTTTTAATATGGCAATTGATGATTATCTACTCTAATCTAAACAAGGCCTAAATAAATACATTTAATCCCAAAAGGGTAAATAACTTCTCTGATGTCATTCTCTTGGAAGTCGTTCTCTTAACAGCAGTGGTGTGCTGGAGCTAGCTCAAATTGTTTCATAAGAGTTGATAGATTTTCAGGAATTTGGCAAGCCAGTTCTTAAAACATTGGTAGGTTGAAATCACCCATGATGCTGGGAATTCCCTGGCGGTACAACGCTTAGGACTCTGCACTTTCACAGCCGAGGGCCCCAGGTTCACCCCTGGTCCATGAAGTAACTAAGATCCCACAGGCTGCGTGGCCAAAAAAAAAAAAAGAAAGAAAGGAATCAGCCATGATGGGAATATTTACACCAGGGTAAGAGGCAAAACACAACCAATTAGAGCTTTGTTTCTTGAGGAGATGGTTTTAAACACTTACTAACACCCCACTGCCTAGAAGTAGCATAGTACTTGGATTTTACTAGTGAGAGTCTTGGTTTCATGTTGACCATAGTATTTCTAGTTCTTGACTAAAGATTTACCTGATGACTTCTTAAAAAGACATTGCTGCTTAGCTTTTAGGATGATTTCTTCTAAACCAAGTGGTAGCTCTCTAAATATGGCTGCACATTAGAATCATCTGGAAGTTTTTAAACATCCCAGTATGAAGATTGCACCACAGGTCTGTTGAGTCATAATGTATGGGTGATTGATAAATGAGACCCAAGCAACAGTATTTTTCTTAAAACACCCAGGAGATTCCAGTGTGTGGCCAGCTTGAGAACCACTGTGCCAAAGTCTCCCGAAGTTAGACATTTAAGGTAGTTCCTCACATGGTTATCAATTAAAATGGAGTAAAACGTCATCAAAGTCAGGAGTACCAAATGTCCCCCATGTGACCCTAAATAACAAAAGGTAGTGAAAATACTACCATAAAAATCAACTCAGATGTAATCAAGTCCTTCGTAAGGGAAGCCAGTGTTTACCCCTTATCTTTGTTATTTCCACAGGAGGCAACATAATTGGCCATTATCCATGACATATGGAAAAATGAAGGTTTAAAAATAGCAAAACAAACAGGGAAAACAAACTGTAAAATAATGCTAAACCTTCGCAAAATATAAATCATCTTTCAGCAGAATTTAGAAAGTAAGTTCAAATTACGCAGAAAATGTAATACAGGACTAAATTTTGAAATAGCATTTCTCACCTTTTACTGTCTCTTAAAAAAAAAGATCACTGATGGAATACAGAGTTCTCAGGTCCCAGTTTTCAGGGCTGGAATTTTGGCACTATTTATTGAAGCATAAAATCCTGCCCTTGGTAACTGACTTGTGCAACAGTTTTAACTGGTCTAGTAGTGCAAGGTGAATATCCCAGCACCACCAAAGAATGGTTGCTTCTGCAGTTAAAAGGTTTTGATTGAAAACTGGATCTGTGACAAGTCTAAAGTTTCACATCCATGAAGAAGACCAAATAATGTCACTCCCTTGCTGAAACTCAAGACAGACATGAATTTTTTCACAATCTGTCATTTGGCATTAGTATTATTCTTGGTCTTCTATAATTGCATTTTTTCAGATTATTAATACATCATTAATGCATATAAATTGCATTAAATAAGTTATTAATGTAGAGTAAGTTGATGATAGAGTTCAATTTTAGGATTTACAAAATAAATCATCAGAGGGCTTGTATTTCCCTGATGTAATTTGGCAACTAAAGAATACCTACTGTACTTAAATCTGGTACAAATTTCAATTTTTTATTAAAACCTATCTCATATTATGCCACATCTTATTCAAGTCCCATCTTCCTCAGCCAGATGGTACACTGTTGAAAGTAAGGTACATCCTAAGCTACTTTGTATCCATGAAAGCTTCCAGAAAATTGCTAGGTCACAGAGACTATTACTAAATACCTGACTGATCTGGGAAGGTGCAGGTATTTATTGGATATTTCATGTGTTAGAGAAACAATGGGAGTGTAATAGCAAGAATTCTGCAACTGTAGTAGAAAAACATGGATTTGAACCATGACTTTGCTACTTAGAACCCGTGTGGCATTCTGTCACAAAGTCTAACTTGCAATTTCCTAATGTGTACAATGGGGGCAATAATGGCTACCCCACACATTTGATGTGGGAGGACAAAATATGATGCATGTGAAAGTGCTTTGTACCTAAAATATTATCATGTCTATTCTTACGTAACACATAAATATGAATCCTTATATTCAGCACATAGGTTTTTTGGAGTTTTTTGTTTTTGTGTAAGAGTGCTCCAAATAATGACTGTATATAAAACCTTTTCTATTTAGCAGGTTCCTAAATGATTAGTTGTTAAAAAATAGTGAATAAAGTCAAATATATTATGTTACACTCTTGATACATTCCACTAATAAAAGGAAACAGAATAGATAATACGCTTCATCTGAAGTCATGGGCTTGGATCCTTGTTCCATTTCCCCACAGCTGGGTGACCTTGTGTAACTCATTTACCATTGCATAGCCCCAGTTTCTCCATCTTTAAAAGGGGGTCTGATCTGGCTGCTCTCTAAGATCGTAATTATTTCTAAATTTTATATCATTTTATCTAATATATTGATAATTGGCTATTAATAGTCAAATAACCTTATTATGTTTGCAGTTATTTTAATATTATAGCTACCCACTTCCCAAACTTCTAAAAGTTCCATGTGGACAGAGATAAGCATTTTATATTTTTTCCCTTTCCCATCCCACCTTATTTCCCATCCAATAGGTTCTTTATCATCTTTCAAGTGATATCAATCCCATGCTATTTTCTCTGAACTGTCTCAAAGGAGAATTCAATAACCCCCTCCACTGTGTTACACTGCAATATAGCAATGTATTGACATCTACAGTTCTAGACTGAGAGCTCAATTGAAGAAATTTTTAATTTAAAATATTTTGATTCTAAAAATTTCCAGGCCACAGTGTTTGACTCCTAGAAGAGGCTTTGTAAATGTTTGCTGAATAAAATAAATGAATGATTGAGTACAACTTAGCCAATTCTGACTACAGTCTTCTGCACACAGAGGCTCCATGCATGCTGAGTTTGAAAATAAACAGATGGTTAGATGTTTATATAGATTAGTCAAGGTAAATCCTTTTCCTAGGAATTTTACAGACAATGAAAAACAACGAGATGCCACTATAATGTGCTGTCACATCTAACTTTCCCTCCTTTCCTCTTGAAATGGCTAGGTCTGGAGTGTTAAACTATAAACAGGAAATCTGTCTGCTTCTCTGTTTCTCTGGTAAGTCACATGCATAACCCAGAGATAGTTAAATACCTGACTTAACAGATTTCCTGTTAAATTCCTAATTCCACAGGAAAGCCGATGGATTTTCTCGTTCAGAAGTCACAAAAGACAGGGGAGTCCATGAAATAGTCATATGATTAAGATTTATTTCCACTTGTAACATGGAGCAGTGATTAGAACTAACATTTTCAATTGCACCCTCAGTACTTATCATGTAGGGAATTCATGCTGATTTTAGATTTTGGAATTGTTGATGTGAGTACAAAAACATTTGAGTGGAAAACACACAGGAAATAGTCAGAAAAGCCCAGAAGAAAAAACTTCTTTCAGCTTTCTGTGTATTTGGAAACTGTGCTTATAGCTCATTGAATCTACAGTTCCTTCAGGATTCATCAGAGACCCACTCAGTCTTCCTGCTGATTTATATCTGTTTTGCTGAGTCGGCTGGGAGGTGTGTGAGATCACTTTTAGTCAGACCATTCTACTGCCAGCAAATGTCTAAACTGAAGCATCTTTGCCTCCTTTGGGTACAAACTCTCTGTTCATCCACAGGTAGTGTGTGGGAATTGGAGAGAGGGTATTTGAAATAACCTCTAGGTGAACAGAAAGGAACATAAATCTATTTTTGGAGAGTAGAAAGTAGTAGAAAAAAGGCAATATCATCAAATATTCAATTGGGTCTATCACTATTTGCAGTATTTACTCGGAAAGTAAAAGTATGATTCATAAACCACAAAAATACTAAATTATTTCCCCCACTCAGCTTTATTGATCCCAATGAATATAGTGAAAAAATTATAGAAAAACTCTCTCTTCACAGTAATCACTAACAACAACGTGTTAGACACCACCTCACACAAGCGAATCACAATCTAAATTCAAGAGGTGGAGTCGTTTATTCAACAAACATTACTACTGAAGAAAGATGAATGAGCAAAGGTCCTGCCTACAAGTAACAATTCAGTGAGTGGGGAGCCAGGTGAGAAGGGGAGAACAGACACCTGTTAAGGGAAGTCAATTGAGACCAAAAAATAAAATTTTCATGAGTTTTATGTTGTTCTTTGAGGATAGGTCTAAAGAAGGTAGTTGATATTATTTTCTTATGCATGAATGTTGAGTGGTCCTCTGCTCTATCATCCATTCTCCTTCATTAAGAATTATACCTGAAGGGCAAAGAAGACTCCTTAGAGGTTGTATCATTCCATTTCTTTAGCCTGGGCATTCACAACACAATTTAAATCAACAGTTCCCTTACGACTGCTAGGTGATGACTGCTGGGCCCAATATGCTGAGTGAGTTAGCTGCCTGCCTAGTGATCAAAGACTGGGATGCCACAGGGTCTTTAACCTGCTTTGCTGGCAGTCTCATTGCCAATCACGACCAAGCAGATCTGGCAAGGGCAGGGCTAAGGGAAATCTTCCTGTGTTAAAAGAAGATATCAAGTAATTCCCGTTTTTTGGTAAAGTAGAAACCCTTATGACACTCAGTGTGAGTCTTTTCTGTTTTTACCAACTTATGTTGGTCTGGGAAGCCACTTAAATGCAAAAGTCAAATTCTACTTTTTCTTTTTAAATAGTCTACATCATTAGTAAAAGACAGTAATTGAAAGAGTCTGAAGAAGGCTGAACCAATATATCAAGATATATTTTAACTTTTTAAAAAAGAATTTAATTAAAACTTACACCTGCAGCCTTACCCTAAGTACATTAATAGGATAGGTTCTAGAAATGAAAACAAATCCTATTTGAAGAACAATGCAAAGTAAGTTTGTTTAGCTGGTATTTTTCGGTGTTCAAAAAAAATAATTTTCTTTTATGTCTATTGCCAAGCATTGCCAGAAGTAAAGGTAAGATTTCTTTCTCTTCATGCTTTAGAGTTTAAAGCAGGGCGCAAATAACTTGACAGGACCCACAACACTGTGAAGAGCAGGTCCTGAGCACTCAGATGATTTGGTTCCTTATTACCAAACGAATCAAAGCACTTCCTCCAGTGATGTTATATCAATGTTGTTAAAAGATGAACTGAAGCATACTAAAATTTTTAAGAGTTTATTTGAGCAAAAGTAGATTCCAACTGGGTAGCACCAAACCAGAAGTGGCTAGGAGCCCTCCACCAATAAGAGCTTAGAGAGAAGACCTGGAAGCAAAACAAGGAAAGTACTTGATTGGCTATAGCTTAAGCAGTTGCCTTCTTGGGAAAAGCCCAGTTGGCTGTTTGTGATGGGTTGTCCCTAGGTTCCCTTAGGTTCAAATTTCTTAACCTTGAGGTATTTACAGACTTAGCATTTGGTTTGCTTACATGGGCTGCCAAGGCATCAGAACCACATCAATCAGTTAAGTTAACAATCTATATGGAATGAAGGGGAGAGAAAAAAAAATAATTTAAAATGAATTAGGGTGTTTTTAATAGTTCTTTTGGGGAAAGTTGTGAAAATTTCTCTCACTTCTCCTAAGTTACATAAAGAGCAATTTCAGTAGATAATTACTCCCTTTTCTACTTTACTCTGTCTATGTAAAAAAACGTTCAGTAATATTTGTTGAGCTTCTACTATGAACTAGGCACTATTCTTAGTGCATTGTATACAGAGTCCCATTTTATTCTCACAATAACCTAAAAAGTAGGTCCTTTTAAAGAATTCCTGCTTTACAATAGAGCCACTGAGGCACAGAGTGGTTGAGACGTTGTTCAAGGTCGTGCAGCTAGTAAGTAGTGGGTCAGGTCTGCTTCGTTAAAGTTAGTGCTTACAACTACCAAGCATACAGCCACGTACCAGGTTTCTCTCATTTGCCTATCAAATATGATTATTAAAATTACATTTTTTTAGTTAATTTAAGCTAAGCTGAGCTATAAAAGAGTTTAAAATAACTTAAGCTGAGCTATTAAAAACACTTACTTTTAGGGCTTCCCTGGTGGCGCAGTGGTTGAGAGTCCGCCTGCCGATGCAGGGGACACAGGTTCGTGCCCCGGTCCGGGAAGATCCCACATGCCGCGGAGCGGCTGGGCCCGTGAGCCATGGCCGCTGAGCCTGCGCGTCCGGAGCCTGTGCTCCACAACAGGAGAGGCCACAACAGTGAGAGGCCCGCGTACCACAAAAAAAAAAAAAAAAAAAAAAACACTTACTTTAAAAAATGTGTATTATTTGATACTTTCCACTTCTAGGAACTTAGTGTAAGAAAATTTGCAAAGATGTACCAGTGAGGAAGATAAAGGAAAAAACAAATTTTTAAAACACTTGAGTGCGTTTGTATAATAGAATATTACATAGCAATTTAAAATAATAGACATAGGTTTACAATTACCGACATGGAAAGTTGACCTCAACATATTACTGAGTGAAGAAAGGTTACAACGTAGCATGTGTAGTTTTATCCCATTTTTGGAAATAATATATATACTAGCTGTAAATATGTGTATATAGTGATTATATTAGCAAATGTTTATTAACTGTTTATTGTCATACACTAAGCTATATGTTTTATAGGTAATAATTTGTGTAAATCTTCAAAACAACCTTAGGGGATAGGTACTATTTTTGTTTGCATTTTATAGTTGAGGGAAAAGTGAAAGATTGAATAACTTGCCCAAGAATATGAAGAAAGTATGAGTGCTCACAGAAAGTGTTAACTCTGTTTATTTCTGGATGATAGAATTGGGGGAGGTGGGACTCGAGCATAATTTTCTGTATTTTAATTTTCCCCAAATGAATATTAATTTTTGATATTTCAGAAAAATATTTTTATTTTGAGAAAAAGATTTTGTTGGCTAATTTGATTAGTCTTCTAATTTAATTACTCTTACAGACATCACAGGAAACTTTTACTAACACAGGATGACCTCTGGTAAACAGAGCTAGCCACAATAACCCATTTCCTCTACTGGGTACCAAACTATAGCCTCCCTGATCATGGCCATGACATGAAAACAGCACTTCATAGATAGGTCAAGGGAAACATTTAATGACTTTGTATATTACAGCAGTTTTTCAACTTGTGGTCAGTTTGGAAGTTGCTCTTTCCACCCCATTCAGAGCGGTAGCAAAGTCACTGGCCCCTAGAGTCAGATGAAGTGTTGAAAGGTAGAGGCCATCTCAGCGAGGAACCAACTGTTGGCCTGCATCCCACAATGTGTTTTGGAGGCTTAGGGAACCTCTTTCAGTTCTGTGCAGTTAGGAACAGAGATAGCAAAAGCTATGGAATATACTTGGTGAAGACTCTGTACTAGACCTTTGAGCAATTAACGATTGAGAATTTGCCACGTGTTAAAAATCCCCATACACGGAAGTAATCATTCTAGGGTAATAAAGCCTAACGTTAAGCTTGAAATGGATTTGGGTGCCAGCAACAGCTACCAGTTTGGATACAAACTGCCCCATCACACAGACCTCACACTCAGCTAAGAGCCTCAAGGAGTCTTTGTAAAGGAAATAGAAAACGAATGATAGAACCAAACGATTCAGTATTTTTGTTTTCCTGTATCTTCCTTATTAATGATTTTTAAAACTTTACAATAAACAAAAGGCTAGGGTTGAGTTCTCACTCTACAGTTGAGATTCACTCACAAAGCAAGTTTGTTTCTGATTTTCTTTTTTAAATATAAAACAGCAAACTAAAGGATCCCATCAGTTATTGGTGTAAGTAGATATTTAACTATATGTTCCCCTATAGGTAATTTTGACCAAAATCCTGGTTATACAAGTGGAGTGACTAGGTAAGGAGCAAATCTTAGAGAATTTACCTGAACAATGTTTATGCCTATTTAGCTTTATTACAAATTACAACAGCACATTTTCAGGAGTGATTATTTTGGAAGTCAACGAAGAGCCTAGACAGCACTTTGTCTCAAAAAAAAAAAAAAAAGTGCAACAGTTGCCCATTTGAATTGGCTCAGCAACAGCTACATACCATAGGCCTATACCTTTATAGAATTATGACAGTATTTCAAGAATTTCACTATCTGCTCTTTGTTTGGAGTTATTTATTATAAAGTTATTTTCTTCTTGACTTCTCTACCCCTTTTGAGAGCCAACTTTTACAAATAGCTATAAATCAAGAGAATTGACCTTAGTAACATGGAAAATTATTCTGAACAATGCATAATATCATGGCAGGCTACCAAATCACTGTGGAAACGCCAGAAGGAAGTCATTTCGTTCTAAATGTGAACGACAAGGATGTTAGTTCACAATGTCCAATCAAGACATGTTATACTAGTGTCCCAAGAGAATACTCCTTAAATATGGCTAAAGTCACAGGAGCTAATGATCTTATCACCACTGAATCAGTTCCCAGTTGGCAAAATATGGACTGGTTCTTTTACAAACTGAATTTTCTGAGTTTGTTACTGTGTAGGTAGAAGATCATGAATGGGGCTCGCATGTTCCTAGTTAGACCACAATTTCTTCTATGTACCTCTTGCGCCAGATTTACTGCCTAGGAAATAGGCTCAGTTAAGAACAACAAGCCATGATCAGATACTTAACAGTATTAGTAGAAAGCTTTCTTATGTTACTATTACATTAAGTCATTTCACCAATATGGTACCAAGATACAAGGATGACAGACAGAAAGGCTCTGTTTTCATCACTTCCCTCACCTGTGTTACCTCCTCCCATTTCTTCATTCTTCTTGATCCATTGCTACTCAACGTGCAGTCTAGGGACCAGCAGTGTGAGCATCCCCTGGGAGGTTTTAGAAATGCAGGATCTCAGATCCCATCCAGATCTACTGAATCAGAATCTGCATTTAACAAGATCTTCCAGGTGATTCCTGTGCACAGGAAAGTATACAGGACGTCCTTCTAAAGACATATTTTGTGCTGCTGACAGTTAAGGAAACTCAGGATGTTAATCTCTTTTGATACTTTCATTTCTACAGCTCCACTATCATCCAAGAAATTAACAATCTAAAATCAATCTTCTTCCCTCAAGCTAAAATAAGACAACTAAATAACAACCAACATTTGTTTAAGCCTTTACAATCTACAAAATACTTTCATAATAATATCCACTTGATGCTTGCAGCATCCTTGAGAGACAGGCAAGTGTTACAATTCTCATTTTATAAATTTTAGGAAATTATAATGGTTTGATGTTAAGCGACATGCTCCAAGTCACACACAACTGGTTTTCTGACTTCAAGTTTAGTGCTCCTTTTGCTAGTGCACCATGATGATTGAGCAAAAGAACTAAAAACAAAGGGCAGTGAAGGAGACTAAGTCTAGAACATAAAGTAGATGTGGAAGTCACTGGAAAAAAAGTTGTTGGAAAATTGATTATGTAATTTATAGCCACCTTGTCTAAGATTTCATCCGCATATGACGGGGACTTATAAACAAATCTATTAGACTTTCTTAAAGATATTCAGTCTCTTCCTGATTAGAAGCTAAACATAATCACGAACAAGGGGAAACAGGAAAACAAGCTATGTTCACGTAAGTGCTTTCCCTGCTAGCAATTCTCACCAAGCGCATCAGCAGGAACAAGCTGGAAGGTAGGCAGGTCAAATTGTAGCTTCACCATAAATCCTCTAGGAAATTTTCGGCACCCTTTTCCACCCAGTCCACATCAGTTTCACATCAGTCAGTCAGATATGATATGGCCACCATGTTTTCTGAAGAGATTTCTTTTTCGGCTAAAGTCACCTTTGATTTATATATATTTTTGCCTTTGTCCAAATTTTTCCAAACATATATTACCCTTCCAAAACAGGAAACTTGCAGCTTCACTTTTTGGAATTTCTTCATTAGGAAAAGACAAGCCAGTTTTTCCAGGAAGAGTTTCTCTGTCAAAGCCATTGCCATGCCTGGTCACTGGCCTTCACATGCTGACAGCACATTTCCCGCCATGTAAGAACTGCACACAGCTCACAGGGAAAGGTGAAATGCTTCCCTGGAAGTGATAACCTCTTTGCCCAAGGGTTCGGTTTCAAATTGTATGTACATCTTGGGCAGATGATCCATGAAAAGAAAAAGAATTAGAGCACCTTTGAAAAAAAATTTCATCACCAAATCTCGTTTGGTTTTTCTTCTGAGAATTTCAGGGTGAAAAGTGACTTGACAATTTAGGAAGTTCCCTAATAAGTTTGGGAATCAAACAAACCGTTTTGATACAATTTTCAAAATGTTTTCCTCAATATTTGAAGAAAAGGTCATCACACGGAGGGAGTGGTCAAGATTCCAAACCATGTCTTAAGCATCTGTTCTGTAAGTGAAGGGTTGCATTGAAAGCACGGAAGGGCTGACGCATAGCAATGTGCTCCCACGATGGGATTTCCCGATATAGCTGCTCAGGACTCCCTGGGGATTCAAGCTGGAAGAGAGCCCTATACCCGACATGGAGAAAACAATCCTGCTTTAAATCCAGCAGAACTAGGAAATGGGTAATTTTTCCAGTTATAAAGTAAACACATCCCCAGCTAAATATGGGAGAGATAGCACGTCCATTAAATTAAAGTGAGCTCTGTTTTAGGGATACAGTTAAAAACTGGCAACAGCCACGATTACCTAAATAAGCTTAAGATGAATCATATTCTAGTACTTTTGCTCTTTACATTTCAGTAATTTGATCTATACATTTCTGAAATGTCTAGTGGCTTCTATGTGTATATGTTCTTTCTTGGCCATCAGATTTTAATACTTGGTCTATTTTAAAATTCTATTATTTAACTACTTCAAAAAATAATGGAAGCTACAGTGAACATGAGGCAACTTGGGTAACAATTCTAAACCATGGAGACTTTTCAGAGACTCATGAAGCAAACAAATGTATTGGTTCTTATTGGTAACCTTACTACGTACACTGCACATGCCAAGATATTCTCTGCCCCAGCCTTTTGTTTTTTTCTGTCTAGAATTCTCTTCTCCCTCCTCTTTCTGAGACTGGTATCTTCTCCAGATCTCTGCCTTAATGTTATCCTTTAGAGAGGTCTTCCTGGACCACCTTATATAAAGTCAAAGCCCCCTTTTTATTCTTCATCGGAATATACCATTTATTTATTTTATGGCATTTATCATTATCTGTTATTACATGTTTTGTTTACTGGTTTATTGCCTTTCTCTCTCAGCAGCATGCAGTCTCAAGAGCAGGAATCTTGTCTTCCTGTATCATCCTTGCATATACAGCTTCCAGTCCAGAACAGAGTAGGTGCTCAATAAATGCATGTTGAATGAATGAATAGACGTTTGACTTTTTCTACTCTGTTTAGCCCTACTATCAAGGCTTTAAAGAATTCCTGGCTCCATTTTCTTTATCATTCTATTAACCTAACCCAAATTTTTCATCAAAAATATCTTTTAGCTACACATACATAATATTACACAACATGACCATTTTGGCTTGAGAAGAATCTCCTGAATTTGAGAAACAGCCAGTCCTCTTGATTCTGAAATTTGACCTAAAAATGGAAAGAGCCACCTTTCTCCAAGAGATAAGATTGTTAATTTAAAAGTTAGCATTTGGGGCTTCCCTGGTGGCGCAGTGGTTGAGAGTCCGCCTGCCGATGCAGGGGACACGGGTTTGTGCTCCGGCCCAGGAGGATCCCACATGCCGCGGAGTGGCTGGGCCCGTGAGCCATGGCCACTGAGCCTGCGCGTCTGGAGCCTGTGCTCCGCAACAAGAGAGGCCACAGCAGTGAGAGGCCCGTGTACCGCCAAAAAAAATAAAAATTAGCATTCACTTTTTAACCACTGCTACAATCAATGGCAAAAAAGTCAACTATTTTTCAAAATATGGCTAACTCCATGGTTTAGTTGATTTTAAAGAATATTTCACTAATTTTAAAACTTTGATCCAAGATTCATCAACTTATTTTGATTAAAATTTATCATGAGGAGTCATTTTAATGTTGAGGGCAACTCTTCTGTAAGAGAAAATTCTTTTCTCCCAAAGAGGGTTAAGAAGAATAAATTGAGACAAGTATTTGAAACATGATTTCCATGTTCCAGAATACACTGACATACAGGGAATTCTGAACTTGAGTCTGTGAACAATACTTCTGAGTTTCAGGACCAGAAGCATTTTGAGATTTTGGAGTCAAATTTCTGCAGAAAGCTCTGGAGGAACAGGGGAAACGCTTTAGAACATCTTTAAATTAATTAACCACTTTGAGAATGTTTTCTTTACTCACAATTTAGAAGTAGTATTTTACACATAGTAGTGTGTATATGTTAATCCCAGCCTCCTAATTTATCCCTCCCTGACCTCCCTTTCCCTTTGATAACCATAGATTTGTTTCCCATGTCTGTGAGTCTCTTTTTGTTTTGGAAATAAGTTCATTTGTGTCTTTCTTTTTTTCCTTTTAGATTTCACATATAAGCGATATCATACGATATTTGTCTTTTTCTGTCTGGCTTAACATATACACACTACTATGTATAAAATAAATAACCAACAAGGACCTACTGTATAGCAGAGGGAACTATAATCAATATTATGTAATACCCTATAAGGGAAAATAATCTGACAAAGAATATACATATATGAAACACTGAATCGCTGTGCTATATACCTGAAACTTATACAATATTATAAATCAACTATAATTCAATAAAATTATTTTAATTAAAAAAATGATTTCCAAATTTCTCTGTTATCTACAGTATATCAAAATGTTACTAGAAGTTTATATATACATACATTTTATTTGTTCAAATTGATAAATATTCTCTTTAAGAGCACTAAAAGAGTGCTATATTTATATTTTTGCACAAAAATAAACTTTTTTAAAAGATACATGCACCCCAGTATTCATTGCAGCACTATTTACAATAGCCAAGACATGGAAGCAACCTAAATGTCCATTGTCAGATGAATGGACAAAGAAGATGTGGTGTGTATATATACAATGGAAAGCTACTCAGCCATAAAAAAGAATGAAATAATGTCATTTGCAGCAACATGATGGACCTAGAGATTATTATACTAAGTGAAGTAAGTCAGAAAGAGAAAGACAAATGTATGAAATCATTTATATGTGGAATCTAAAATATGACACAAATGAACTTATTTACAAAACAGAAACAGACTCACAGACATAGAAAACAAACTTATGGTTACCAAAGGGGAAAGGGGGTGGGGGAGGGATAAATTAGGAGTTTGGGATTAGCACATACAAACAAACTACTGTATATAAAATAGGTAAACAACAAAGTCCTACTCTATAGCACAGGGAGCTAGATACAATATTCTGTAATAAAACACAATGGAAAAGAATATGTATATGTACTTTGCTGTACACAAGAAACTAACCCAACATTGTAAATACTTCAATTAAAAAAACCTTTTTATTAAAAAAAGAACTAATATTTCCATGGATATTCCTCAGAAACTGATGATTTCTGAACCCATACGATAATGCAGTTTAGGTGCTTACAGTGGACTAACTTTGCATGTAGTAATGTTTATTTACGAGGAAACTAAGGCACAGAGAGAGTAGTTGTCCCATGTCCTACAGCTAAAAGGCTGCAGAGCCAGGCTGTCAAAGATGGCTCTAGATTTTCTAGTCTAGAAGACTAAACTTCTGCAAGATAAATCATAAGTCAGGAACTTGTTAGACTCAGGAACTTGAAGACCCCCAAAAGGGTCACAGGTAGTGGTCATCAAGCCCTCTTCTATCACAGCCCAGTGACTCCTTTCTCAAAACCCTGAGGCACACTTTGTCCTATTGAAAATGATTATCTGCATTACTCAGCGTTCAAGCTTGTGGACCATATATTGGGGAAGAAACCTTCTTTTTTTACCTGAAGTCTCATAACTATAACCATTTGTACATTTAATCACAGAGTGTGACCTTTATTTTCTCTCATTTCCTGCTCATGTCCATCCCCTTGCTATGCAAGCACCAAGGGATGACAGAACTGGAGCATATTCTTGGCTACCCATTTTACTCATCATCTTTTGCTCCAGTATATGGGCTTGGAAACATGTGCACAATGAAGCTACAGTGTTTTGCAGGTTGAACATCAATCAGTGTGCTTAAAATACCTTACACCATTGCCGAATAAAGATGCCTCTGTTCTTTTGTTGTTGTTTTTGTTGTTTTTTGCTTTTTCTGTATGCGGGCCTCTCACTGTTGTGGCCTCTCCCGTTGCAGAGCACAGGCTCCGGACGCACAGGTTCAGCGGCCATGGCTCACGGGCCCAGCCACTCCATGGCATATGGGATCTTCCCGGACCGGGGCACAAACCCGTGTCCCCTGCATCGGCAGGCGGACTCTCAACCACTGCGCCACCAGGGAAGCCCGATGCCTCTGTTCTTGACTGCTGGCTTAGCAATCCCCTCAGAACTTCTGGAAATGGATATAGGTGGACAATTGGCTGCTAAAAACTTCATTGCTATAAATGCCAGCCAACACACTGGACAAAAAACAGAGGAGAGTGCTGTGCCTTTTTCCAACCTTGAATTCAGCCTTCACTGGAATTGGCTGCATTTGTCCCAGAGAAACCAAGGCACAAAAAGAGTAGATAGGAGGTGTGAACTAAATACAGTTAGTCCACTTTCTCCTAGAGTCCTGATTAGTTATCTTCATTCATAGGTGCTGAAATCTCACAGCGATTACAGATTCAGGAATATTTCTTTAAGTGTTATTGGGTTGGCCAAAAGGTTCATTCAGTTTTTTCCATAAGACGGCTCTAGTAGCATTTGGATATTTTTAACTTCATTCGAAAGAATTTTGTTAGATTGCACATGACAGCTGTAATAGCAGCGTGTACTTAAAAAAAGACATCAAAATTGGTGAATTTTTGTGTAGCTATTTTAATATTGAAGATGGAATAAAAAAGCGACATTTTTGGCATATTATGCTTTATTATTTCAGGAAAGGTAAAAACACACTGAAATGCAAAAAAAGATTTGTGCAGTGTATGTAGAAGGTGCTGTGACTGATTGAACATGTCAAAATGGTTTGTGAAGTTTAGTGCTGGAGATTTCTCGCTGGTTGATACTCCACAGTCAAGTAGACCAGTTGAAGTCGATAGCGATCAAATCAAGACATTAACTGAGAACAATCAACATTATACCGCGTGGGAGATAGCTGACATACTCACAATATCCAAATCAAGTGCTGAAAATCATTTGCACCAGCTTGGTTTTGTTGACCACTTTGATGTTTGTGTTCAACATAAGTTAAGCGAAAAAAACTTTCTTGACCATATTTCTGAATGAGGTTCCCTACTTAAACGCAATGAAAACATTCTGTTTTTAAAACAAATTGTGACAGGCAATGAAAAGTGGATACTGTACAATAATGTGGAACAGAAGAGATCATGGGGCAAGTGAAATAAACCACCTCCAACCACACCAAAGGCCAGTCTTCATCCAAAGAAGGTGATGTTGTGTATATGGTGGAATTGGAAGGGAGTCCCCTATTATAATCTCCTTCCGGAAAACCAAACGATTAATTCCAACAAGTACTGCTCCCAAGTAGACCAACTGATGAAACTGTTTGCAAGGCAGAAATAGAGACACAGACATAGAGAAAAAAAAGTATGGACACAAAGAGGGGAAACAGGGGGTGGGATGAATTGGGAGATGGGGATTGACATATATACACTAATATGTATAAAATAGATAACTAATGAGAACCTGCTGTATAGCATAGGGAACTCTACTTAATGCTCTTTGGTGACCTGTATGGGAAGGAAATCCAAAAAAGAGGGGATATATGTATACATATAGCTAATTCACTTCACTGTACAGCAGAAACTAACACAACATTGTAAAGCAACTGTACTTCAATTAAAAAAAGACATTAAAATAGAACAAAATAAATGCATCAAAATTGAAAAAAAAAATAGGCCAACTGAAAGCAATACTCGACGAAAAGCTTCCAGAATTGGTCAACAGAAAATGCATAATCCTCCATCAGGATAACGCAAGACTGCATGTTTCTTTGATGACCAGGCAAAAACTGTTACAGCTTTGCTGGGAAGTTCTGATTCATCTACCATATTCACCAGACATTGCATCTTTGGATTTCCATTTATTTAGGTGTTTACAAAATTCTCTTAATGGAAAAAATTTCAATTACCTGGAAGACTGTAGAAGGCACCTGGAACAGATCTTTGCTCAAAAAGATACAAAGTTTGGGGAAGATGGAATTATGAAGTTGCCTGAAAAATGGCAGAATGTTAGTGGAAGAAAGGATGAATACATTGTTCAGTAAAGTTCTTGGTGAAAATGAAAAATGTGCCTTTTATTTTTATTTAAAAACTGAAGGCACTTTTTGGCCAACCCCAAAAATTGTTTTATGCATGAATAATGACTATCTCTCTGTGGCCAATGGTTGGCACCCAAAGATTTTTTTGAACCATAGTAAGAATAATACCATCATGTAATTTTATGATTGGAAGGGAATAGCTTGTAATAGTCATTGGTGCTTTTCATCAAATATTTGTGAGCTGCCATTTTCTGGTCAACTTGGTGGGGATATATGACTTTCTTGCCATTGAGTTCCGAGTAGAAAGAACATGTGATTCTCTCAGGCTGTGTATTTAACGGCTGATGTGAGACCCTTCAGAGTTCTCTTTGCTCTTTGGTGTTACATCCAACAATGTTTGATGTGGTGGCTACTGAGCTTGGATCCTTGGGGGGCTGCAATGAGTAAACAGCCAACTGACACTTAATGTAATGTGTTCTGGGTGAAAATTAATCTTTTGTTGCTTTAAGCCATTAACTTTGGGGGAGGTTATTTGCTAAACTAAAATACATAGCATTAGTTTAGGGACCAAGCAGTGACTGGCAAGGAAACTGTTAGTGGAGGCCTAAAGAATTGCATTTTGTGTTATTCTGTGACAAAATATTTAGTAACAAACATTTAGTAAATCCTTACCTGAAATAAATTGGAAACATAAACATATAATATACTTAATAAACTCAAGGTCTGGGGAAGAGATTTGAAAACTGAATACTAATAGCATGTATTGGTTGCTTTGGGCAGTATCTGATGAGTCTGAATCCCTCAGTGACTACCCGGGCTCAAGATCTCCTGCAGATTCATCATGGACAATGTGAAAAACTTAGCGTTTTTATGCAACTGAAATTTGGGACATGTTTGGTACCACAGCAAAACCAAGCTTATCCTGACTGAAATGTAGTTCAATTAACCTCATTTTACAGATGAAAAAGCTGAAAGGGATTTGGTGAATATCTCAATGCTTCAAAGCAATTAAAAACAGAGCTGACACAGACCAGTGTGTTTTGTCACAGTCTGTCTTTTTTCGCATTAAACAGGACATCCTCCAAATAAAGAAATCTTTCTCTTTTAACTCCCATAGGAGCTTGTACACAAATGGAATAAAAGCCCTTTGGTCCATGAAGATTCTCACTGGAGGAGATGCAGGACTTGGTCAAGAAGACAAGAACAGGAGGTCATAGTCTAATACTTCAGTTCAAGAAGGAAGATGAAACAGAAACCCCTATGACACACACAGGAAATACACCTTCATTAATACACCCTTCAGAAATGAACATCTGAAAACGGCAAGGAGAAATCTGAACAATTTATGTAACTTCCAAAATCAACACTGAAGGGGTGGGGACTTCACATACAAGAAACAACCATTCAAGTTTAAATATAAAATTTATTGTACTCAGCAAGGAGCATCTCAGAATCTGCTGGGTGTTTCAAAAACTTTTGTCTTGCCATGTTTGCATGGTTTACCTCCTTCTGAGTAAAACCACAACAAAAGTTTGAGGTCAGATGAATAGGAATGTTTGATGATGCTCACCTGCCCTGATGTGTGGATTGGAATAATGACAGTATTTCCATGAGACCAAAGGATGATTTTGAGGGGATGTCTGCTAGTTTTTCACACAAAATATATTTTTCCCATGAGGATGTTTCACAAGGTCTTCACTGGAACATAACCCTCTCATGCCATTTGTAAAGACATTCTTCATTTCAGCAGAATGACAAGTAATTGTCAAGTTAGCCACAAGTTATTTAATCCAGACAGATGTGTCCTCATTGGAACCAGGACAATCATCATGAACTGAGCTCTCAGAAGAAAATTTTGACGCTAATTTTCCTCTCCAAAATAAGAGAAACATATGCTCCTTGAGAGTTACAGTGAATGAATGGGACTGAAAACACATTTGAAATGGATTTTTAAAAGTAGGGATTCCATAATGAATATTACGATTTTAACATTCCATTTTATTCATAGCTCCCTTCTAACCACAAATAATGGCAAATGAATGAATGCAGAGATTCTCATCCTAAAGTTATATTTTCCATGCAATTTCTTATGAAACATGACAGATTATTTTATAGTCATATTCTGATCGTATTTCAACATTTTAATAAATATTTCTGACAGTGCTAATGTGATACACAACGAAAAAGAAAGCCAACACCTCTCTTTCTGAATCAGTTAACTCTCATCTTCTTTCCCGTTTAACTTTGGAAATGTCTCCTTTCTCCTAACACTCCTCATCTATCCCTCAGCAGCATTTCTGTATCTTTTTCATTGAATTCATTCTTCATTTTCCTATAGAAGTTGGGCATGATGTCTATGTTTTCCCTAGAACATACATTAGTCTTTGAGATATGTTCTTGTCATTGATTATGTCAGGATAGATGCATCAATTTTCAAACAAAAATATTTTGTTTTTTAAAAATAGTATTTTTTTTTCAGAAAGGAAAACTTTCCTGCTCTTAGTAGTGGCATTTCTTTTCCTGAAGTCCTAGGTAGATTCAACACTGACATAATCCTAAACCAAGAAATAATAGCTGAAAACTTTTCTAACCTGGGAAGAGAAACAGATATCGAGGTCTAGGAAGTGCAGAGAGTCCCAAATAAGATGAACACAAAGAGGTCCACACCAAGACACATTATAATTAAAATGGCAAAAATTAGAGATAAAGAGAATCTTAAAAGCAGCAACGGAAAAGCAACTAGCTATGTACAAGGGAACTCCCATAAGACAATGAGCTAACTTTTCAGAAAAACTTTGCAGGCCAAAAGGGAGTGGCACTAGGTATTCAAAGAGATGAAAAGAAAAAAACCTACGGCCAGGAATACTCTACCAACCAAGATTATTATTCAGATTTTAAGCAGAGATAAAGAGTTTTACAGACAAGCAAAAACTAAAAGAATTCAGCACCACTAAACCAGCTTTACAAGCAATGTTAAAGGGACTTCTCTAAGTGGAAAAGAAAAGACTACAACAAGAAATATAAAAATTATGAAAAGAAAAATCTAGTTAGTAAAGGTAAGCATACAGTAAAGGTAATAAATAAACCAATTATAAAGCTATAGGAAGTAGTAAAATCATCTATATCTACAATAAGTCGTTAAGGGACACACAAAACAAAAAAATGTATGTCAAATATGATGTCAAAAATTTTAAATAGGGGCTGGGGGAGTAAAAACGCATGGTGGTTAGAATTCATTTGAACTTGAGATAGTCAACTTAAAATAATCACATATATATGGGCTGTTATATATAAACCTCATGGTAACCACAAAGCAAAAACCTATAATAGATACACACACACAAAAAAGATTAAAGGAATTCAAACAAAGCACTAAGGATGTCATCAAATCACAAGGGAAGAGAGTAAATGAAGAAAGGAACAAAAATGAAGTATAAAAACAACAAGTAAACAATTAACAAAATGGCAATAATTACATACCTATCAATAATTACTTTAAATGTAAATGAACTAAATGCTTCACTCAGAAGATACAGAGTGGTTGAATGGACACAAAAACAAAACCCATATATATGCTGCTGTAAGAGACTCACTTCAGATCTAAAGACACACTTCAGATCTAAAGACACATAAACTGAAAGGGGTCGAGGTATGGAAGCAACCAAGCTGTCTATCAATAGATGAATGGACAAAGAAGATGTGGTATATACATACAATGGAATATTACTCAACCATAAAATGAAATCTTGCCATTTACAACAACATGGATGGATCTAGAAGGTATTATGCTAAGTGAAATAAGTCAGGCAAATACAATTTATACATAGAATCTAAAAAACAACACAAACTGCAAATAGACTCATAGATACAGAGAACAATGGGTGCTTGCCGGAAGGGAGAAGTTGGGGGTGAGCAAAATAGGTGAGGGACATTAAGAGGTACAAACCGCCAGTTATATAATAAATAAGTCACAGGGATGTAATATATAGCATAAGGAATATGGTCAATAATATTGTAATAAATTTGTATAGGGACAGGTAAATAGACATATCATAATGTATGCAAGTGTCAATTCATTATGTAGTGCACCCAAATATGGTATGTAAACTATATTTCAATTTAAAAGAAAAGAATGATTAGACTGATTTTATTTAATTACTACACAGGAAGTTGAGCTCTTATTATTGTTACTTTCATTACTTAAACCAGGAATTGGCAAACTAAGACCTGTGAACCAAACCTAGCCAACTTTCTGTATTTGTTTGTCCCACAAACTAAGAATAGCTTCTACACTTTAAAATAGTTTTTAAAAATCAAAAGAAGAATATTACCAACTATACTACAAAGCCATAGTAATCAATACAGTGTGGTGCTATCACAAAAACAGACAAATAGATCAATGGAACAGAATAGAGAGCCCAGAAATAAACCCAAGTACCTATGGTTAATTAATCTATGACACAGGAGATAATAATATACAATGAAGAAGCAACAGTCTCTTCAATAAGTGATACTGGGAAAATGGAACAACTACATGTAAAATAATGAAATTAAAACATTTTTTCAACAACATATATAAAAAAAAATCACCTCAAAATGTATTAAAGACTTAAAGGTAGGACTGGAAACCATAAAACTAGAAGAGAACAGAGGCAGAACAGTCTTTGCCACAAATCATGGCAATACTTTTTTGGATTTGTCTCTTAAGGCAAAAGAAACAGAAGCAAATATAAACAAATGGGACCTAATTAAATTTAAAAGCTTTGAACAGCAAAGGAAACCATTGATAAAATGTAAAGACAACCTACTGAATGGGAGAAAATATTTGCAAATGGTATGACCAATAAGGAGTTAATATCC
The DNA here is from genome assembly GCF_964270905.1 of Leucopleurus acutus. NCBI lineage: Eukaryota > Metazoa > Chordata > Mammalia > Artiodactyla > Delphinidae > Leucopleurus > Leucopleurus acutus. Next base: position 24,581,634 of record NC_139159.1, on the reverse strand, counting down.
AATATATAAAAAACAGCTCATATAACTCAATATCAAAAAAAAAACCAATTAAAAAATGGGCAGAAGGATGGACCTAGAGTCTGTCATACAGAGTGAAGTAAGTCAGAAAGGGAAAAACAAATATCATATGCTAACACATATATATGGAATCTAAGAAAAAAAATATATCATGAAGAACCTAGGGGTCAGATGGGAATAAAGACACAGACCTACTAGAGAATGGACTTGAAGATATGGGGAGGGAGAAGGGTAAGCTGTGACAAAGCGAGAGAGAGGCATGGACATATATACACTACCAAACATAAAATAGATAGCTAGTGGGAAGCAGCTGCATAGCACAGGGAGATCAGCTCGGTGCTCTGTGACCACCTAGAGGGGTGGGATAGGGAGGGTGGGAGGGAGGGAGATGCAAGAGGGAAGAGATATGGGAACATATGTATATGTATAACTGATTCACTTCGTTATGAAGCAGAAACTAACACACCATTGTAAAGCAATTATACTCCAATAAAGATGTTAAAAAAAAATAGGCAGAAGACCTAAATAGACATTTTTCCAAAGAAGACATACAGATAGCCAACAGGCACATGATAAGATGCTCAACATTGTTAATCATCAGAGAAATGCAAATCAAAATGACAATGAGATACCATTGTGCCACTTGCAACAACATGGATGGACCTAGAAAGTATTATGCTTAGTCAAATAAGCAGACAGAGAAAGACAGACACTGTATGTTTTTACTTATGTGTGGAATCTAAAAAATAAAACAAATGAATGAATATAACAAAACAGAAACAGACTCACAGATGTAGAGATCAAACTAGCAGTTACCAGTTGGGAGAAAGAAGGGCAGATGAGCAAGATAGGGGTAGGGGATTAAGAGGCACAAACTACTATGTATAAAATTAATAAGCTGAAGGATATATTGTACAGCATGGGAATATAGCCAATATTTTATAACTTTGAATGGAATATAATCTACAAAAATATTAAATCACTATGTTGTACACCTGAAACTAATATAATTTTGTAAATCAACTATACTTCAATGAAAAAGAAGAATATTTTGTGACACAAGAAAATTGTATGAAATTTAAATATTAGTGTTCATAAATAAAGTTTTATTGGAACACAGCTGTGTCCATTCATTGACTGTTGTCTATGATTTTTTTTGGCAGCAGCAGAGTTGAAGAGTTAGAGCAGAGACCATAAGGCCCAAAAGGCTGAGAATATTTAGTAACTAGCTCTTTACAGAGAAAGTTTGTCAACACCTGATTTAAACTATCTAGCTTCACTATTTAAAAATAGTGATAGAGGTTATGAGTTACGTAGAACTCATCAGATTTTGTTCAGAAGTGAGGAAAAAAGAAAAACACACACAAAAAAACATTTTCTCTATAGAAAGATGAAAGCTAAAATTGTAAAAAGGAACATGGATTTGGAATCAGAAAACCAAGAGTGAACCCAAGTTCCTCTACACACTGAGAGTTTTGACCAAGTCACTTTACCTTTCTTTCACTCATCCATTTGAAACTTTATTGAGTGCCTACTATATGCCTGGCACAGTAAAGACATAGAGAATACTATAGTGAAAAAAGTACAGACCCTGCCCCAAAAAAAGGTTTATTGTGAGGGTTAAATACAGCAATGTGCTTGAAAGCACTCTATGAAATTTAAAGCACTAATTTATGTAATTATTCATATATTTTGAAACTATAGGTAAGATTTTTGTCTTAGGTCTTACCCAGATCTTGCAAAGCTTAGGAGACTTTTAGAATCCTTCTGCTGCTTTTTACTAAGTGAGAGGTTTTGATTCTGCTCTTTAAGCTTTAATACCTTTTAATGTCATCTCAGCTATGCAATCCACATTCTTTAATAAATTGCTACTTATTTAGCATTTGATTCAACCACATTATTCTATTCACCCTGTACATAGGACGTAATTTAAGAGCCTAGCCTAGTAACAATGTTGGTCATAATTGGCTCCTTGCTTATATTTTGTAGACTAAAGGGTGGATTTTCTTTAAAAGAAAAATCGTCAGAAAGCACATTTATAACAGCTGAGGTATGTGGCCTTTTAAAGATGGTGCATTTCATCATTGTGCAATAACTGCTGAGTAAACACTTTTATCTAAGAGGTATTTAGATTTTATATTAAAGTTTTTGATAAGAGTAACTGGAAAAAAACTAAGCCTGTATTTTCTGATAGAGAAATACTTATTAAATACTATTGCTTAAAATATCCATTTTGCATTAATGATTCTTTTAACTACTCAATAAGAAATAGCATTATGGTGAAATGTACTTCAAAATATTATTTTTTTAAATTATCTTGTCTTCTTTATCAAATTAGTCAACATAACCAAATATGTCAAGATGATTTTCTGAATAAAATTAGTATTCTTTTCAAACTTTTGCATATTTTGAAGAGAATTTCTAATATTCATGCTACCCACAGCTTATCTTTGTTTTATTTTGCATGCATAGAACAATTGGCAATTATTATTTATAATAAAATTTACATAACTAAATAATTGTTCACTCTTAAAATTTTTATTTTCCCCTTTTAAATTAAGCCACTGGTGTTTTCTTTTCAGTGGTTTTACAAACATAAATAATAAGTAATTTCGTATCTCTCTTCATATTAGTTTCCCACTTAACCTCAGTTGCAGGATACAATAATCATGAAATGCTGTATGTTAGAATATTAAGTGCTACACCACCAGGGGAAAGATGGGAGGTGATATAAGTAACTCTGTTCAGGACTTGACTAACATCTTCACTACACCCTCTACTAAAACCATACCAGCTCTCTTTAAATAACCATCAAACCATCACAAACAGATCTGGGAGGAGTTAAGTGGATAGGAATTCTACAATTCATTCATATTTTAGTGCTAAGTATTAGAAAAGCAATTATTTAAACTGACATAAAAGGAGTGGACATTTTTATTTCATCAAGACTCCTTCCCTCAAATCACACTATTCAGACCCCACCATTTTTAAGAACCCCCTTAACTCCTGGTAGAGAAGTAAACTTCAGTAAGCCATCAGATCAGCCTCCATTCTCCTAACTGCCTGAAGTGCAAATTACAACAACACGTAGTTTCTGCATACAACGCAGGAGCCAAGTGACTGTGCCTATTGCAACATGACTCAAACGAATTATGATTGTACATCACAGTGTCTGTTTTATGCAATGTTACACCAGAGAACATCATTAAACTGTATTCATTATAAATTCCTCCTTTACAGTCCCCTCCCCTTCCCCTCAGAGCAGAGTCACTCACTCAAAGTTTTACATCTTCTATGACAGTTCCTAAACTTTCCTGGGTTATGGTTCCATTTGAGAAGCTGATGAAAAACATAAACTCTTTCTCACAGGAAGGGCATATATATATATATATATATATATGTGTGTGTGTGTGTGTATATATATATATATATATATATATACACACACACATATTCATAAAATTCTCATTACCATTTCAGTGCATTATTCATGGACCTCACCTGTGCAGCTGGCTCCACTAGATCACATACACCTGAAAAAATTCCATGCCTTGGCCCCATTTTAGATACATAATTAAGGCCTAGTGAGAAAGGAGGTAATGTTTCTGCTCATATTTTCCTTTGTATTCTTTTTTCAGTAACTGAACCATTTGAACAGAACAGCAGAGTGAAGTCCATACCTGATAATGCAGGAAGAAAGCTGTCATTCCTGGAATTTTTCCATGACCTTGAGGAACTAGTGCAGAACCAATGAATTGGCTCTTGGCCAATTTTTATCTGAACAGAACCTCAAGCTCAGGCATAATTTTTCAGGAGATAAAATAAAGCTGGAAAATTTCTTTAGTATCCCACCCTGATGATTTCCAGATTTGATTTCCCAGGAGCAAAAGTTGATGAGGTATTTCTTCCTTTAAGACTGGAGTAATACAGAATTCCAAAATTTACATTCACTAAAGCGTGATGGAGGAGTAGGAACTATACAAAAACAATTCTTGTAGTAAATATCCCACCGTCTTCCCTCTGGAACCACTGTTCCCTTCCCAGGCATGTATTATGATTTACCTTTTGACCCTGGACCTACTCCCATACAACAGGGCTTGTTAAAGTCTTGCTTCTCCTAAAATGTATCCTCTTGTGATAAACTGATAAGAGAGGGTCAGATGGCAATATAGAAGTTATGTAGCTATCTAATTCGGTATTAACACTAATACTGGAGATTTACATTTGGTGGGAGAGCTATTTAGGGGAAGATGAGATTTCTGGCATTTTAAAATCCATGCAGCATAAATACACTACCACGTGTAAAACAGATAGTTAGTGGGAACCTGCTGTATAGCAGAGGGAGCTCAGCCGGTGGTCTGCTATGGCCTAGTTGGGCGGGATGTGGGGGGAGGGAGGTCTAAGAGGGAGGCGATGTGTGTAGGTGTATGGCTGATTCACTTCACTGTGCACCAGAAACTAATACAACATTGTAAACCAATTATACTCCGATAAAATAAATAAATTAATTAATTAAATAAAATCCATGAAGCAGCCCCACATTTGCGGTGAACCCTCCTGCCAACTGTATGTGGAGTATCTTGGTTCACTGACAGAAGTGGTTATGTGTTGATTGGATGATTTCTATGCCAGTGCCAAGAATAAATCTATAAAACATGGAAGAAGTTTGAGGTGCTTTTTCTTTTCCTGTCATTTTAAGAAAATAGATAAATGTTGCTTTTCCAAATGTAGAAGTGTCAAGCTCCTACATCTTACTGTTTTTAAGATTTCCTGCATCTGTCTCATTTTACAGTAATATCAAAAGGTATTTCTATTTCATTTGTTGTTTTTATTTTAATAACATTCTCTCAAGTCAGTTTTTCCATTTCCCTCTGACGACTAACCCATCTCTACTCTGTGTCTTCTGATCAAACAGCACTAGCTCTTTCAATATATAATCATCCTTTTAGCTCAAGTCACTCTCTGTATCTGTGAGGACTATAGGACATTTCTCAAGAGGTAAGTTAAGAAAACCTTGACTCTCCCCTTTGGTTCAGGAAAAACATGTCCCAAGTCACACAAAACCCCAGAGATCTCTCTAAAGCTGCCTGCCAGAAGTCATCATCATCATCGCCATTGAATTCTCAGCATCCACCATCACATCAAGTGGACGAGAACAATACCGCTGCAGCTGCAGAATCAAACACACCCCTGGTGTTTTTTGTTATTGTTTAAAAATAGTAAAATAAAAAAAAAGACTGTGCACAATATAATTTATCAAGGGAGAAGGGAAGCTTGGGAAGGAACTAGTACTGCAGTTGTGCAGGGAGCCTCATACAATTCCTAAATTACTCAACCTTTTTGTGTGTTTAAATAAACTTCAAAAATGATCATCAGTTCATAAAACTTGCATTGTTAGGTTCACAGTTACCACTGTCCTCTCTCCTTTCTAACCACATCCATTCTTTTCTCCTCCCTTTCACTGTTCCCTATTCTTTAACCTCAGTGTCTAATCTAGCAATGAAACCTATGCATTCTTCTTTTTTTTTAAACATCTTTGTTGGAGTATAATTGCTTTACAATGTTGCATTAGTTTCTGCTTTATAACAAAGTGAATCAGCTATATTTATATACGTATATCCCCATATCTCCTCCCTCTTGCATCTCCCTCCCACCATTCCTGTCCCACCCTTCTAGGTGGACACAAAGCACCGAGCTGATCTCCCTGTGCTATGTGGCTGCTTCCCAGTAGCTATTTTACATTTGGTAGTATATATATGTCCATACCACTCTCTCACTTCTTCCCAGCTTATCCTTCTCCCTCCCTGTGTCCTCAAGTCCATTCTTTATTCCTTTCCTGCCCCAAGGTTCTTCAGAACCTTTTTTTTTTTTTAGATTCCATATATAAGTGTTAACATACGGTATTTGTTTTTCTCTTTCTGACTTACTTCACTCTGTATGACAGACTCTAGGTCCATCCACCTCACTACAAATAACTCAATTTCATTTCTTTTTATGGCTGAGTAATATTCCATTGTATATATGTGCCACATCTTCTTTTTTTTTTTTAAACATCTTTATTGGGGTATAATTGCTTTACAAGGGTGTGTTAGTTTCTGCTTTATAACAAAGTGAATCAGTTATACATATACATATGTTCCCATATCTCTTCCCTCTTGCGTCTCCCTCCCTCCCACCCTCCCTATCCCACCCCTCCAGGCTGTCACAAAGCACCAAGCCAATCTCCCTGTGCCATGCGGCTGCTTCCAACTAGCTATCTACCTTACCACGTTTGTTAGTGTGTATATGTCCATGACTCTCTCTTGCCCTGTCACAGCTCACCCTTCCCCCTCCCCATAACCTCAAGTCCGTTCTCTAGGAGGTCTGCGTCTTTATTCCTGCCTTACCCCTAGGCTCTTCATGACATTTTTTTTTCTTAAATTCCATATATATGTGTTAGCATACGGTATTTGTCTTTTTCTTTCTGACTTACTTCACTCTGTATGACAGACTCTAGGTCTATCCACCTCATTACAAATAGCTCAATTTCGTTTCTTTTTATGGCTGAGTAATATTCCATTGTATATATGTGCCACATCTTCTTTATCCATTCATCTGATGATGGGCATTTAGGTTGTTTCCATCTCCGGGCTATTGTAAATAGAGCTGCAATGAACATTTTGGTACATGACTCTTTTTGAATTTCGGTTTTCTCAGGGTATATGCCCAGTAGTGGGATTGCTGGATCGTATGGTAGTTCTATTTGTAGCTTTTTAAGGAACCTCCATACTGTTCTCCATAGTGGCTGAACCAATTCACATTCCCACCAGCAGTGCAAGAGTGTTCCCTTTTCTCCACACCCTCTCCAGCATTTATTGTTTGTAGATTTTTTGATGATGGCCATTCTGACCGGTGTGAGATGATATCTCATTGTAGTTTTGATTTGCATTTCTCTAATGATTAATGATGTTGAGCATTCTTTCATGTGTTTGTTGGCAGTCTGTATATCTTCTTTGGAGAAATGTCTATTTAGGTCTTCTGCCCATTTTTGGATTGGGTTGTTTGTTTTCTTGTTATTGAGCTGCATGAGCTGCTTGTAAATTTTAGAGATTAATCCTTTGTCGGTTGCTTCATTTGCAAATATTTTCTCCCATTCTGAGGGTTGTGTTTTGGTCTTGTTTATGGTTTCCTTTGCTGTGCAAAAGCTTTGAAGTTTCATTAGGTCCCATTTGTTTATTTTTGTTTTTATTTCCATTACTCTAGGAGGTGGGTCAGAAAGGATCTTTCTGTGATTTATATCATAGAGTGTTCTGCCTATGTTTTCCTCTAAGAGTTTGATAGTTTCTGGCCTTATATTTAGGTCTTTAATCCATTTGGAGCTTATTTTTGTGTATGGTGTTAGGGAGTGATCTAATCTCATACTTTTACATGTACCTGTCCAGTTTTCCCAGCACCACTTATTGAAGAGGCTGTCCTTTCTCCAGTGTACATTCCTGCCACCATTATCAAAGATAAGGTGTCCATATGTGCATGGGTTTATCTCTGGGCTTTCTATCCTGTTCCATTGATCTATCTTTCTGTTTTTGTGCCAGTACCATACCATCTTGATAACTGTAGCTTTGTAGTATAGTCTGAAGCCAGGGAGCCTGATTCCTCCAGTTCCTTTTTTCGTTCTCAAGATTGCTTTGGCTATTCAGGGTCTTTTGTGTTTCCATACAAATTGTGAAATTTTTTGTTCTAGTTCTGTGAAAAATGCCAGTGGTAGTTTGATAGGGATTGCATTGAATCTATAGATTGCTTTGGGTAGTAGAGTCATTTTCACAATGTTGATTCTTCCAATCCAAGAACATGGTATATCTCTCCATCTATTTATATCATCTTTAATTTCTTTCATCAGTGTCTTATAATTTTCTGCATACAGGTCTTTTGTCTCCTTAGGTAGGTTTATTCCTAGATATTTTATTCTTTTTGTTGCAATGGTAAATGGGAGTGTTTTCTTGATTTCACTTTCAGATTTTTCATCATTAGTATATAGGAATGCCAGAGATTTCTGTGCATTAATTTTGTATCCTGCCACTTTACCAAATTCATTGATTAGCTCTAGTAGTTTTCTGGTAGCATCTTTAGGATTCTCTATGTATAGGATCATGTCATCTGCAAACAGTGACAGCTTTACTTCTTCTTTTCCGATTTGGATTCCTTTTATTTCCTTTTCTTCTCTGATTGCTGTGGCTAAAACTTCCAAAACTATGTTGAATAAGAGTGGTGAGAGTGGGCAACCTTGTCTTGTTCCTGATCTTAGTGGAAATGCTTTCAGTTTTTCACCATTGAGGATGATGTTTGCTATGGGCTTGTCATATATGGCCTTTATTATGTTGAGATAAGTTCCCTCTATGCCTACTTTCTGCAGGGTTTTGATCATAAATGGGTGTTGAATTTTGTCAAAAGCTTTCTCTGCATCTATTGAGATGATCATGTGGTTTTTCTTCTTCAATTTGTTAATATGGTTTATCACATTGATAGATTTGCGTATATTGAAGAATCCTTGCATTCCTGGAATAAACCCCACTTGATCATGGTGTATGATCCTTTTAATGTGCTGTTGGATTCTGTTTGCTAGTATTTTGTTGAGGATTTTTGCATCTATGTTCATCAGTGATATTGGCCTGTAGTTTTCTTTCTTTGTGACATCTTTGTCTGGTTTTGGTATCAGGGTGATGGTGGCCTCGTAGAAGGAGTTTGGGAGTGTTCCTCCCTCTGCTATATTTTGGAAGAGTTTGAGAAGGATAGGTGTTAGCTCTTCTCTAAATGTTTGATAGAATTCGCCTGTGAAGCCATCTGGTCCTGGGCTTTTCTTTGTTGGAAGATTTTTAATCACAGTTTCAATTTCAGTGCTTGTGATTGGTCTGTTCATATTTTCTATTTCTTCCTGATTCAGTCTTGGCAGGTTGTGCATTTCTAAGAATTTGTCCATTTCTTCCAGGTTGTCCATTTTATTGGCATAGAGTTGCTTGTAGTAATCTCTCATGATCTTTTTTATTTCTGCAGTGTCAGTTGTTACCTCTCCTTTTTCATTTCTAATTCTATTGATTTGAGTCTTCTCCCTTTTTTTCTTGATGAGTCTGGCTAGTGGTTTATCTATTTTGTTTATCTTCTCAAAGAACCTTCTATTAGTTTTATTGATCTTTGCTATTGTTTCCTTCATTTCTTTTTCATTTATTTCTGATCTGATTTTTATGATTTCTTTCCTTCTGCTAGCTTTAGGGTTTTTTTGTTCTTCTTTCTCTAATTGCTTGAGGTACAAGGTTAGGTTGTTTATTCTAGATGTTTCCTGCTTCTTAAGGTGGGCTTGTATTGCTATAAACTTCCCCCTTAGAACTGCTTTTGCTGCATCCCACAAGCTTTGGGTCGTTGTGTCTCCATTGTCATTTGTTTCTAGGTATTTTTTGATTTCCTCTTTGATTTCTTCACTGATCTCTTCATTATTAAGTAGTGTATTGTTTAGCCTCCATGTGTTTGTATTTTTTACAGATCTTTTCCTGTAATTGATATCTAGTCTCATGGCATTATGGTCAGAAAAGATACTTGATACAATTTCAATTTTCTTAAATTTACCAAGGCTTGATTTGTGACCCAAGATATGATCTATCCTGGAGAATGTTCCATGAGCACTTGAGAAAAATGTGTATTCTGTTGTTTTTGGATGGAGTGTCCTATAAATATCAATTAAGTCCATCTTGTTTAATGTATCATTTAAAACTTGTGTTTCCTTATTTATTTTCATTTTGGATGATCTGTCCATAGGTGAAAGTGGAGTGTTTAAGTCCCCTACTATGATTGTGTTACTGTCGATTTCCCCTTTTATGGCTGTTAGTATTTCCCTTATGTATTGAGGTGCTCCTATGTTGGGTGCATAAATATTTACAATTGTTATATCTTCTTCTTGGATCGATCCCTTGATCATTATGTAGTGTCCTTCTTTGTCTCTCTTAATAGTCCTTATTTTAAAGTCTATTTTGTCTGATATGAGAATTGCTACTCCAGCTTTCTTTTGGCTTCCATTTGCATGGAATATCTTTTTCCATCCCCTTACTTTCAGTCTGTATGTGTCTCTAGGTCTGAAGTGGGTCTCTTGTAGACAGCATATATATGGGTCTTGTTTTTGTATCCATTCAGCTAATCTGTGTCTTTTGGTGGGAGCATTTAGTCCATTTACATTTAAGGTAATTATCGATATGTATGTTCCTATTCCCATTTTCTAAATTGTTTTGGTTCGTTATTATAGGTCTTTTCCTTCTCTTGTGTTTCTTGCCTAGAGAAGATCCTTTAGCATTTGTTATAAAGCTGGTTTGGTGGTGCTGAACTCTCTCAGCTTTTGCTTGTCTGTAAAGGTTTTAATTTCCCCATCAAATCTGAATGAGATCCTTGCTGGGTAGAGTAGTCTTGGCTGCAGGTTTTTCTCCTTCATCACTTTCAGTATGTCCTGCCACTCCCTTCTGGCTTGTAGGGTTTCTGCTGAGAGATCAGCTGTTAACCTTATGGGGATTCCCTTATGTGTTATTTGTTGTTTTTCCCTTGCTGCTTTTAATATGCTTTCTTTGTATTTAATTTTTGACAGTTTGATTAATATGTGTCTTGGTGTATTTCTCCTTGTATTTATCCTGTATGGGACTCTCTGTGCTTCCTGGACTTGATTAACTATTTCCTTTCCCATATTAGGGAAGTTTTCAACTATAATCTCTTCAAATATCTTCTCAGTCCCTTTCTTTTTCTCTTCTTCTTCTGGAACCCCTATAATTCGAATGTTGGTGCATTTAATGTTGTCCCAGAGGTCTCTGAGACTGTCCTCAGTTCTTTTCATTCTTTTTTCTTTATTCTGCTCTGCAGTAGTTATTTCCACTATTTTATCTTCCAGGTCACTTATCCGTTCTTCTGCCTCAGTTATTCTGCTATTGATCCCATCTAGAGTACTTTTAATTTCATTTATTGTGTTGTTCATCGTTGCTTGTTTCATCTTTAGTTCTTCTAGGTCCTTGTTAACTGATTCTTGCATTTTGTCCAATCTATTGTCCATTCTATCTCCAAGATTTCGGATCAACCTTACTATCATTATTCTGAATTCTCTTTCAGGTAAGCTGCCTATTTCCTCTTCATTTGTTAGGTCTGGTGCATTTTTATCTTGCTCCTTTATCTGCTGTGTGTTTTTCTGTCTTCTCATTTTGCTTATCTTACTGTGTTTGGGGTCTCCTTTTTGCAGGCTGCAGGTTCGTAGTTCCTGCTGTTTTTGATGTCTGTCCCCAGTGGCTAAGGTTGGTTCAGTGGGTTGTGTAGGTTTCCTGGTGGAGGGGACTAGTGCCTGTGTTGTGGTGGATGAGGCTGGATCTTGTCTCTCTAGTGGGCAGGTTCACGTCTGGTGGTGTGTTTGGGGTGTCTGTGGCCTTATTATTATTTTAGGCAGCCTCTCTGCTAATGGGTGGGGTTGTGTTCCTGTCTTGCTAGTTGTTTGGCATAGGTTGTCCAGCACTGTGGCTTGCTGGTCGTTGAGTGAAGCTGGGTGCTGGTGTTAAGATGGAGGTCTCTGGGAGATTTTCGCCGTTTGATATTATGTGGAGCTGGGAGGTCTCTTGTTGACCAGTGTTCTGAAGTTGGCTCTCCTACCTCAGAGGCAGAGCCCTGACTCCTGGCTGGAGCAACAAGAGCTTTTCATCCACACGGTTCAGAATAAAAGGGAGAAAAAGTAGAGGGAATTAGTAGAAGTATGAGGAAAGAAAGAAGGAAAGGAGGGAAGGAAGGAAGGAAGAAAGAAAGAAAGAAGCAAAGAAGGAAAGAAGGAAAGAAAGGAGGGAGGGAGGGAGGGAGGAAGGAAGGAAGGAGGGAAAGAAGGAAAAAAGACAGAAAGAAAGAAGATACAGTAAAAATAAAATAAAGTATAGTAAAGTTATTGAATTAAAAAATTCTTATTTAAAAAAAAAAAAGGGACGGATAGAACCTTAGGACAAATGTTGGAAGCAAAGCTATAAAGACAAAATCTTACACAGAAGCATACACATACACCCTCACTAAAAGAGGTAAAGGGGGAAAAATCATAAATCTTGCTGTCAGAGGCCACCTCCTCAATTTGGGATGATTCGTTGTCTAAAGGAGGGAAGGAAAGAAAGAAAGAAAGAAAGAAAGAAAGAAAGAAAGAAAGAAAGAAAGAAAGAAAGAAAGAAAGAAGGTAAAGTATAATAACGTTATTAAAATTAAAATTGATTATTAAGAAAAAAAATTTTTAAAAAAAACCATGGACGGATAGAACCCTAGGACAAATGGTGGAAGCAAGACTATACAGACAAGATCTCACACAGAAGTATACACATATACATTCACAAAAAGAGAAAAAGGGAAAAAAATCATAGATCTTGCTCCTAAAGTCCACTTCCTTAATTTGGGATGATTGGCTGTCTATTCAGGTATTCCACAGATGCAGGGTACATCAAGTTGATTGTGGAGCTTTAATCCGCTGTTTCTGAGGCTGCTGGGAGAGATTTCCCTTTCTCTTCTTTGTTCTCACAGCTCCCAGGGCTAAGCTTTGGATTTGGCCCTGCCTCTGCGTGTAGGTCGCTGGAGGGCGTCTGTTTTTTGCTCAGACAGGGCGGGGTTAAAAGAGCCGCTGATTCGGGGGCTCTGGCGCACTCAGGCCGGCGCGGCGGGAGGGGCACGGCGTGCGGGGCGGGCCTGTGGCGGCAAAGGCCGGCGTGACTTTGCACCAGCCTGAGGCGCGCTGTGCGTTCTCCCGGGGAAGTTGTCCCTGGATCCCGGGAACCTGGCAGTGGCGGGCTGCACAGGCTCCGTGGAAGAGGGGTGTGGAGAGTGACCTGTGCTCGCACACAGGCCCCTCGGTGGCGGCAGCAGCAGCCTTATCGTCTCCCGCCCGTCTCTGGGGTCCGCGCTTTCAGCCGCGGCTCGCGCCCGTCTCTGGGGTCCGCGCTTTTTTAGCCGCGGCTCGCGCCCGTCTGTGGAGCTCCTTTAAGCAGCGTTCTTAAACCCCTCTCCTCACGTACCAGGAAACAAAGAGGGAAGAAGAAGTCTCTTGCCTCTTCGGCAGGTGCAGACTTTTCCCCGGACTCCCTCCCAGCTAGCCGTGGTGCACTAACCCCTTCAGGCTATGTTCAAGCCACCAACCCCAGTCCTCTCCCTGCGCTCCGGCCTCAGTTCGCAGCCCCGCCCATCCCGGCGGGTGAGCAGACAAGCCTCTCGGGCTGGTGAGTGCCGGTCGGCACCGATCCTCTGTGCGGGACTCTCCCCGCTTTGCCCTCCGCACCTGTTGCTGTGCACTGCTCCGCGGCTCCGAAGCTCCCCCCTCCGCCCCCCGCAGTCTCCGCCCGCGAAGGGGCTTCCTAGTGTGTGGAAACTTTTCCTCCTTCACAGCTCCCTCCCACTGGTGCAGGTCCCGTCCCTATTCTTTTGTCTCTGTTTATTCTTTTTTCTTTTGCCCTACCCAGGTACGTGGGGAGTTTCTTGCCTTTGGGAGGTCTGAGGTCTTCTGCCAGCGTTCAGTAGGTGTTCTGTAGGAGTTGTTCCACGTGTAGATGTATTTCTGGTGTATCTGTGGGGAGGAAGGTGATCTCCGCGTCTTACTCTTCCGCCATCTTCAAGGTCCCCCGCCACATCTTCTTTATCCATTAATCTGTAGATGGACACTTAGGTTGCTTCCATGTCCTGGCTATTGTAAATAGAGCTGTAATGAACATTGTGGTACATGACTATTTTTGAATTATGGTTTTCTCAGGGTATATGCCAAGTAGTGGGTTTGCTGGTTCGTATGGTAGTTCTATTTTTTGTTTTTTAAGGAATGTCCATGCTGTTCTCCACAGTGGCTGTATCAATCTACATTCCCTCCAACAGTGCAAGAGGTCCCCTTTTATCCACACCCTCTCCAGCATTTATTGTTTGTTTGTAGATTTTCCGATGATCGCCATTCTGCCCAGTGTGAGGGGATACCTCACTGTAGTTTTGATCTGCATTTCTCTAATGATTAATGGTGTTGAGCATTCTTTCATGTGTTGTTGGCAATCTGTGTATCTTCTTTGGAGAAATGTCTATTTAGGTCTTCTGTGCATTTTTGGATTGGGTTGTTTGTTTTTTTGATATTGAGCTGCAAGAGCTGCTTGTAAATTTTGGAGAGTAATGCTTTATCAGTTGCTTCATTTGCAAATATTTTTTCCTCATTCTGAGGGTTCTCTTTTTGTCTTGTTTATGGTTTCCTTTGCTATGAAAAAGCTTTTAAGTTTCATTAGGAACCATTTGTTTATTTTTGTTTTTACTTCCATTTCTCTAGGAGGTAGGTCAAAAAGGATCTTGCTGTGATTTATGTCATAGAGTGTTCTGCCTATGTCTTCCTCTAAGAGTTTTATACTGTCTGGCCTTACATTTAGTTCTTTAACCCATTGTGAGTTTATTTTTGTGTATGGTGCTATGGAGTGTTCTAATTTCATTCTTTTACATGTAGCTGTCTGGGTTTCCCAGCACCACTTATTGAAGAGGCTGTCTTTTCTCCATTGTATATTCTTGCCTCCTTTAACAAAAAATAAGGTGGCTATATGTGCATGGGTTTATCTCTGACTTTCTATCCTGTTCCATTGATCTATATTTCTGTTTTTGTTCCAGTACCATACTGTCTTGATTACTGTAGCTTTGTAGTATAGTCTAAAGTCAGGGTGCCTGATTCCTCCAGCTCCGTTTTTCTTTCTCAAGATTGCTTTGGCTATCGGGGTCTTTTGTGTTTCCATACAAATTGTGAAAAATTTTGTGTTATTTCTGTGAAAAATGCCATTGGTAGTTTGATAGGGATTACATTGAATCTGTAAATTGCTTTGGGTAAAATAGTCATTCTCACAATGTTGATTCTTCCAATCCAAGGACATGGTATATCTCTCCATCTGTTTGTATCATCTTTAATTTCTTTCATCAGTGTCTTATAGTTTTTTGCATACAGGTCTTTTGTCTCCTTAGGTAGGTTTATTCCTAGGTATTTTATTCTTTTTGTTGCAGTGGTAAATAGGAGTATTTCCTTAATTTCTCTTTCAGATTTTTCATCATTAGTGTATAGGAATGCAAGAGATTTCTGTGCATTAATTTTATATTTTGCTATTTTACCAGATTCATTGATTAGCTCTAGTAGTTATCTGGTAGCATCTTTAGGATTCTCTATGTATAGTATCATGTCATCTGCAAACAGTGACAGTTTTACTTCTTCTTTTCCAATTTGGATTCCTTTTATTTCTTTTCTTCTCTGATTGCTGTTGCTAAAACTTCCAATACTATGTTGAATAATAGTGGTGAGAGTGGACATCCCTGTCTTGTTCCTGATCTGAGAGGAAATGTTTTCACTTTTTCACCATTGAGAACGATGTTGGCTGTGGATTTGTCATATATGGCCTTTATTATGTTGAGATAAGTTCCCTCTATGCTGACTTTCTGGAGGGTTTTTATCATAAATGGGTGTTGAATTTTGTCAAAAGCTTTTTCTGTATCTATTGAGATGATCATATGGTTTTCTCCTTCAGTTTGTTAATATGGTTTATCACATTGATTGATTTGAGTATACTGAAGAATCCTTGCATTCCTGGAATAAAACCCACTTGATCATGGTGTATGATCCTTTTAACTTGCTGTTGGATTCTGTTTGCTAGTATTTTGTTGAGGATTTTTGCATCTATGTTCATCAGTGATATTGGCCTGTAGTTTTCTTTCTTTGTGACATCTTTGTCTGGTTTTGGTATCAGGGTGATGGTGGCCTCGTAGAAGGAGTTTGGGAGTGTTCCTCCCTCTGCTATATTTTGGAAGAGTTTGAGAAGGATAGGTGTTAGCTCTTCTCTAAATGTTTGATAGAATTCGCCTGTGAAGCCATCTGGTCCTGGGCTTTTGTTTGTTGGAAGATTTTTAATCACCATCTCAATTTCAGTGCTTGTGATTGGTCTGTTTATATTTTGTACTTCTTCTTGGTTCAGTCTTGGAAGGCTGTGCTTTTCTAAGAATTTGTCCATTTCTTCCAGGTTGTCCATTTTATTGGCATAGAGTTGCTTGTAGCAATCTCTCAGGATCCTTTGTATTTCTGCAGGGTCAGTTGTTACTTCTCCTTTTTCATTTCTAATTCTATTGAGTCTTCTCCCTTTTTTTCTTGATGAGTCTGGCTAATGGTTTATCAATTTTGTTTACCTTCTCAAAGAACAAGCTTTTAGTTTTATTGATCTTTGTGATTGTTTCCTTCATTTATTTCTGATCTGAGATTTATGATTTCTTTCCTTGTGCTAACTTTGGGGTTTTTTGTTCTTCTTTCTCTAATTGCTTTAGGTGTACAGTTAGGTTGTTTATTTCAGATTTTTCTTGTTTCTCGTGGTAAGATTGTATTGCTATAAACGTCCTCATAGAACTGCTTTTGCCGCATCCCATAGGTTTTGGGTCATTGTGTTTTCATTGTCATTTGTTTCTAGGTATTTTTGATTTCTTCAGTGATCTCTTGGTTATTTAGTAGTGTACTGTTTAGCTTCCATGTGTTTGTATTTTTTACAGATTTTTTCCTGTAATTGATACCTAGTCTCATAGCGTTGTGCTCAGAAAAGATACTTGATACAATTTCAACTTTCTTAAATTTACTAAGGCTTGATTTGTGACCCAAGATATGATCTATCCTGGAGAATATTCCACGTGCACTTGAGAAGAAAGTGTATTCTTTTGTTTTTGGATGGAATGTCCTATAAATATCAATTAAGTCCATGTTGTTTAATGTATCATTTAAAGCTTGTGTTTCCTTATTTATTTTCATTTTGGATGATCTGTCCATTGGTGAAAGTGGAGTGTTAAAGTTCCCTACTATGATTGTGTTACTGTCGATTTCCCCTTTTATGGCTGTTAGCATTTGCCTTATGTATTGAGGTGCTTGTATGTTGGGTGCATAAATATTTACAGTTGTTTTGTCTTATTTTCAGATTGATCCCTCGATCTTTATATAGTGTCCTTCTTTGTCTCTTGTAATAGTCTTTATTTTAAAGTCTATTTGTCTGATATGAGAATTGCTACTACAGCTTTCTTTGGATTTCCATTTGCATGGAGTATCTTCTTCCATTCTCTCACTTTCAGTCTGTAGGTGTCCCTAGGTCTGAAGTGGGTCTCTTGTAGACAGTATATATACGGGTCTTGTTTTTCAATCCATTCAGCCAGTCTATGTGTTTTGTTTGGAACATTTAATCCATTTACATTTAAGGTAATTATTGATATGTATGTTCCTATTCCCATTTTCTTAATTGTTTTGGGTTTGTTATTGTAGGTCTTTTGCTTCTCTTGTGTTTACTGCTTAGAGAAGTTCCTTTAGCATTTGTTGTAGAGCTGGTTTGGTGGTGCTGAATTCTCTTAGCTTTTTCTTTTCTGTAAAGGTTTTAATTTCTCTGTTGAATCTGAATGAGATCCTTGCTGGGTAGAGTAATCTTGGTTGTAGATTTTTCCCTTTCATCACTTTCAATACGTCCTGCCACTCCCTTCTGGCTTGCAGAGTTTCTGCTGAAAGATCAGCTGTTAACCTTATGGGGATTCCCTTGTATGTTATTTGTTGTTTTTCCCTTGCTGCTTTTAATATTTTTTCTTTGTATTTAATTTTTGATAGTTTAATTAATATGTGTCTTGGCATGTTTCTCCTTAGAGTTATCCTGTATGGGGCTCTTTGTGCTTCCCAGACTTGATTGACTATTTCCTTTCCCATATTAGGGAAGTTTTCAACTATAATCTCTTCAAATATTTTCTCAGTCCCTTTCTTTTTCTCTTCTTCTGGGACCCTTATAATTTGAATGTTGGTGCATTTAATGTTGTCCCAGAGGTCTCTGAGACTGTCCTCAATTATTTTCTTTTTTTTTTTATTCTGCTATGCGGTAGTTATTTCCACTATTTTATCTTCCAGGTCACTTATCCGTTCTTCTGCCTCAGTTATTCTGCTATTGATTCCTTCTAGAGTATTTTTAATTGCATTTATTGTGTTGTTTATCATTGCTTGTTTGCTTTTTAGTTCTTCTAGGTCCTTGTTAAACGTTTCTTGTATTTTCTCCATTCTATTTCCAAGATTTTGGATCATCTTTACTATCATTACTCTGAATTCTTTTTAAGGTAGACTGCCTATTTCTTCTTCATTTCTTTGGTCTGGTGGGTTTTTTTTATCTTGCTCTTCATTTGCTGTGTGTTTCTCTGTCTTTTCATTTTGCTTAACTCACTGTGTTTGTGGTCTCCTTTTTGCAGGCTGCAGGTTCATAGTTTCTGTTGTTTTTGGTGTCTGACCCCAGTGGCTAAGATTGGCTCAGTGGGATGTGTAGGCTTCCTGGTGGAGGGGACTGGTGCCTGTGTTCTGGTGCATTATGCTGGATCTTATCTTTCTGGTGAGCAGGACCGCATCTGGTGGTGTTTTGGGGTGTCTGTGACCTTATTAGTATTTTAGGAAACCTCTCTGCTAATGGGTGGCATTGTGTTCCTGTCTTCCTAACTGTTTGGCATAGGGTGTCCAGCACTATAGCTTTTGGTTGGTGAGTGGAACTGGGTCTTAGAGTTGAGATGGAGGTCTCTGGGAGAGCTTTCACTGTTTGATATCATGTGGAGCCAGGAGGTCTCTGGTGGATCAATGTCCTGAACTCGGCTCTCCCACCTCAGAGGCACAGCCCTGACACCCAGAGAGAGCACCAAGACCCTGTCAGCCACACTGCTCTGTGGAAGAGATAGAGCTGCTATCCGGCTGCTGCTGAGACCAGGGGTTTAGAGAAGGGGCTCCTGAGGAAGGGGTGCCTCCCAGTAGGCTGTTCTGGAAGTGCTGAAAGAAGGTGGAGGCTGCAACCAGCTGTGGCCACCAGGGCAAGGTGCCCTGCATCCAGGGCAGGAAAACTCTGCATTCTTCTTTGAATTATTTCATTTGACCAGGAAAGCATAAGTGCCACTCAGTAAATGTTTCATAAGTGCCTCCTATCTCATATTCCCCACCACCCACCCCCGAAAATACAAACTCTCAAGAAAAACTAAATGAAAAGGGAATTTAAAATAGGGGAATCTTTATTTAAGGTATTTCATGTGGTAATAAGTGTGACATTGGTTTTGTTAATTTAGGGTAAATTGATAAATAATTTTGGTTTTATTTAATAGAGCTAGTTAACAAAATCAGTTTTTATTTTATTATTTCTTAAATTAATTTTTAAGAAAGTTGATTTTCACATTCTAAGATTTGTTCCTGGAAACTTGACAGCCTGGTTCTTAGGAACTAAATAAATTTCATGTTTTATCACCACATTTATTGCCTGGTTTTATTTAAGCTTCTCTGGACTTATTATAGAATGAATTTATTTTTCATGTTAGGTTTATGTTTTTCCCATCACATCACCTCATAATAATCTGTGATAGAATTCCTAGCAACACACTGTCAGAGACACACGGTTTTTTTGAGTGAATTTCTGCCAGCAGCATTGTGTGACTTGCGCTAAAAATTCATTGATAATCCATCTATGCTTTGGACATAAGCTATTTGTGAATAGTGCCAGAGACTAAAATCACTTATTCATGTTTTCAGCATCAAATGACGGAATTCATGAAACGTTATCTTTTTTCAGAGTAGATTTTATCACTTGACCAATTCAAGCTTTCCTTACAGATTTTCCTTGCAGAGCAAGGATGCTCATGTTACAAGGACTATTGTAAGTGTGCTAAGTATGGATGCTGAAAATTCAGTAAATAAGTCTGGTAATCTACCTTGAAGAAACAGTCCAAATTCTCAACTGAAAAAAAAAGAAAAGTATCTATGTGGACCCAATGTGCTAAAGAAATCTCTATTTCTGCCAATATCTGAAGTAATTTTCTTCAACATTGCA
This sequence comes from Leucopleurus acutus, assembly GCF_964270905.1. Taxonomy (NCBI): domain Eukaryota; kingdom Metazoa; phylum Chordata; class Mammalia; order Artiodactyla; family Delphinidae; genus Leucopleurus; species Leucopleurus acutus. Next base: position 24,561,766 of record NC_139159.1, on the reverse strand, counting down.
GAGAGCTAGTAAACAATGTGCTCTCTTCTCCACACCCTCTCCCACCTGTATCCTCGTGCTTGACTTCTTGCCACAGAGGAGGGGCTTTCTCAGAATCAGAACGTGCACTTAGTTCCATTCTTTGTTGTTTACTCTGCCCACTGTGTCCTGAAAGAGTTCCCAGAAAACTAAGAGGCCGAGACTAAAGGAATTCAGAAAAAAGAGCCCCAAGGAGCTGGCAAGGAGTATACATGATGTCTGTACCCAACTTCTGAGTGAAATTGAGAAAACATCAGTGACTGCCTGGGGGCTTCAGTATCATTGGAACTCTTAGAGTCCATAAATTTAGTCCAATACTTGGACTACTCCCGCAGAAAGTGAGTGGAAGATAAGTGAAGGGAGATTTACAACCTTGTGATAAATGATTTGGAGGAAAGTGAGAGGATAGTAGGGGAAGGAGAGAGAGAACTACAACATCATGTCCTCCTCCTCCTAGGGGAACAGGGTGGACAAGCCCTGGAGAAGCAGATGTTTGAAGACTAGGAACAGCAGCTCTATACATATTTCTTCATTTATAGTGCTGAGGCACACAGATTATTTACAAAAAAACGAGTCCAGTGCCAAGTTTAACCTGTCTTTGGAGAGGAACAATTGAGATTTTTTTAACTTCTTTTTTGTTTGAGAAGAAAATCTTTCAATCAAATATTCCTATGCTACAGATCAAGTTTACTGCTATCTCAAGGAAATGGGTAACAGCTGAATTTACTTACTGTGAGGAATAAACCAAGCTGAGAACCATAAATAGATGACTAAATTTAGGGGCCCTGAGGGAATAACTTTTTGTTAATAAAAAAATCAAACAAGATTGTTCATAACCTTGTTTGTGGAAATATAAGACACAACTAATTTTATAATATAGTTTGGAGAAATTTTATGGAGAAGTTTAAGGTGGCTTTCTCTAAAGCAATCCACTGAAAAATGAAACCAATGAAAATAATTGTGCAAACATGGGATTTATAACTAGCTTTTAAATTATGTTGGAATAAATAAGGAGTGCTATTTTAATCATCAATACACTCAGAAGGATAAGTGGTCCTCCTCATGCAGACCGCACACACCAGAATTAAGTAATAAAATTGCCAGTGCATCATTAATACTACATGGGGGTCATTTGTCCTCTGACGTCCAGTCTGTTGTCCTGAGAGTAGGGAGGGTCACTTGGCTCTCTCAATGTCCTGACCCTGACCATAAAACCATCCAGTTCCTTTTGCCCTGGTTCCTGGCTTAAACTTGCCCACTACAAACCTTGATTTGCTTTCTAAACAATTGTTTATTGAATTATTCCAGTCTCCTTCCATGATACATTTTAAAAAATAACTCTTAGGTAAGATTCATCTATTGTATTATAGTCACTTTCTTTTTAAAGTATTGTTATTGTAGAACATATCACACATATAAAAATCATACAGATTTATATGTATAAAGAATAATTTTTTAAAAGCATGTATCCACCATAAAGTCTAGATACCCCTTGAACACATCCCCCTCTCATCCCAACCAACCCCAGAAATAACCATCATCCTGCATTTTAAATTAATCATTCCCTTGTGTTCCTTTATAGTTTTATCACTTCTGTGTATATTCCTAATCATCTATTCTTCATACTTTATAATTTATGTATTCTACAGTGACTGCTTCTTTCCCTAATGATGTATTTTTGAGATTTCTCCATGTTGACTCAAGTAACGGAAGTTAGCTCAGTTCCATTGCTGTGTTTCTTCTATGATACAAATATAAGTTATTTATTCAGGTTATCTGGGATTTGGTTTACTTCCAGGTTTTTGGTTAACAAACAATGCTATTGTGGACATTATTTCCACATCCCTGATGTACATGTGCAAGAGTTCTCCTAAGGAATATATCTAGGAATTGAATTGCTAGGTCAGAATATTCAAATTTACTAGGCAATGCCAAACTCTTCTAAGATAATCCTATTAGTTTACACTCTCACCAGCAATGGTTAAGCATCTCTGTTTCGTATCTGTGCAAACACCTGATATTATCTGGCCTTTTAATTTTGCCAACTTGGTATATAAGAAATGATTTTAATTTGCATTTCTAAGACTAATGAGGTAAGGCATCTTCATATTTATACAGGACAGAATAGAGAGCCCAGGAAACATACCCACAGACATGCAGAAACCTGATTTATGACAGAATGGGTATTGCAAATCAGTGAGGCAAAGAAGGGCTGCAACAATTGATTCTTCTTGCGAGATAAACAAACAAATAAATAAAAGTGGGTTCCAACCTTACGTTATGAACAAAATCTCAGTTTCAAGTGGATTAAAGATGTAAATAGAAGGAAAAACTATAAAAGTTTTAAAGGTAATTTAGGAGAATATCTTTATCATTACAGTCTTAAAGGATTTCTTTAACAGGACACCAGAAGCACAAGTATTATCAGAAAAAAATTGGTAAATTCAACTACATTAAAATCAATTATCTCCTTGACTCATGAATCTGCATTATCCACTACATCATAAATCTACTTCGATATGTGTGTAAGTTAGTTTCTGGCATCTCCCCTCAGTTCTATTTTTCTACTTGACTCTCCATGCACCAATATCATACTGTCTTAATTACAATAGCTTTATCATGGTTTCTGATAAGGAAGGTCCCACGGTCTGTCTTTTTCCTTAGGAGTGGTTGTTCATGGCCCTTTTGTCTTCCATATTAAAATGTTAAAATCAACTTGTCATATTTCCACAAAAAGAACCCTGTTGAAACTTTTATTGGAATTGCTTTGAAACTGAAGATCAGTTTGGAGAAAGATGAAATCTTTATCATGTTGAGTTTCTATCCAAGAACATGATCTATTAATCCATTTATTTGTCTTATTTTATGCCTTTAACACTAGTTTACAGTTTTTAACTTAAAAGTCCTAGGTCTCTTAAATTTGTTGTTACTTTTATAAAAAAGTAATTTTTTTCCAAATTATATTTTCTAGCTGACTGGGGTGTTGTAGAGAAATTCAGGTAACTTTCTATATTGATTCTGTTTTAAGCAATTTTTCTAAACTCTTATTCCTTCTAATATAGAATCTTTTAGATTTTCTAGATTTCATTCATTTATATAATAAATATTTAATGCCTTCTCTGTTCCAGGCACCGTTCAAGGTGAATTTAGTAATGAATAAAAAAGAAAAAAAAACAGCTTAAATGGAGTTTATATTCTCTTAAGGAGAGACAGACAATAAATAATAGATAATAAACGGCTGTTAGATGGCAAGAAATGCTTTGGAGAAAATAAAGAAAGGAAGGGAGAAGGGGAATGCTAGAAGGAAGAGGAAGGGAGAAGATGGTTTAATTTTTAAATAGTGTGGTCAGAGGAGGTCACCCTGAGAAACAGACATTTTTGCAAGAATCTGAAGGAGTTACACAGAGAACCTTAGGCCGAGGGAACAGCAAGTGCACAGGCTCTGAATTATGAGCGTGACTGGTTTCTTAGAGGAACAGCAAGAGGGCAGTAAGCCTGGGCAGAACACAAAGAATGAGGTCAGAGGTAGGACCCAGGACTAGAAAGTCAGGGCCTCCCAGGCTATCATACTGTCACGTCATCCTTTCTAGGCTGGATATTTGTCAATATTTTTTTCCTATTATTCTGCATTGACTGGGATAACCAGTAGAATGTTGAAGAAGAATAGTGATAAAAGACATCCTTGCTTTATTCTTAATCTAAAATGGAATGGTTTCAATATGTCACCATTAATTATGGTGTTGGCCGGGGTGTCTCTGGAGACCTTTTATCTGGCTAAAGAAAGTTTTCTTCCCATTCCTGGTTTACCAAGAACTTTTTTTTTTTATCTTTACTGGGAATTGAATCTTATCAAACATGTTTTTTGCATATGATGATATGATCATCTATGAAAGCATAAATTAAATTAATTTTCTAATATTAAACCAACTTTGTATTCTTTGGTGAATGAACATGTTGACTTTTGAACATGTTTATCTCATTTTTGTAAATAACCAGAATTTTGACTTATTAATTTTCTATTTTTCAAGTATTTTTTTATTTCTCATTTATTAGTAGTAATTTCTTTCTGTTTTTTAAGTTTATTTAGTTCATTCTTTTATTGTTTTTAATTTCCTGAATTAGCTATGTCACTTATTTGTTCATTTTCATTTATTCTTGTTTATCGGCATAATTATTAGGACTGTGAATTTTTTCTAAAACACTTTAGAATTATCCCATAGCTTCAGATGTTTATAGTCTTAGTAATAATATTTTAGAGAAATTCTTTAATGTGGGTTTTGATTTCCTTTTTTATCTGAGATTTATATGAACTTTCAGACCACATTGTCTTAATATTTTGTTGTTGTTTTGTGATTAATTTCTTGTTTTATTACAATCTGATTGGAGAACGATCTCTGTACTCTTTCTATCTTTGGAAATTAATTATGATTTTCTTTGTAGCAAAATTAATGGCCAATTTCTGAAATTGTTTTATAGTTAGGTTTTTCATATCTTTTTTTTTTTTTTTTGGTGAATTGATTGGTCATGTGCTATAAGAGACTGTTACAGTTGTGTTTCCATCTATTTCTCCTTGTACTTCTGGTAGTTTTTAACTTATGCTTTATGTGATGCTATGTTAGTTGATGCATACTTATTCTTCATCATGGATCATAAAGTATATCACTAAAATTCCCTCTGTTGCTTCATTTAATTCATTTGGCTCTAAATTCAGATTTGACTGAAATATGACATATTTCATGACATATGACATATGACAAATATGACATATGACAATCCTTGCTTTCTTTTTTTTTGCATTTGCCTAGGTTGACTTTGTTCTTTCTTTTATTGTCAGCCTTTCTGAATGACTTTGTCTCTCTCTTCTTAAAGCAATGGATTTGCTTAATATATGTAACAGATATTTGAGAAGAAATAAACCACAAACAAGTATGTTTTAGCTATTCAAAGGGCAGCCTGAATTCTTGAGAAAATTTTCTAGTTGAATTTCTTCCTTGTAAGGAATAAAGTAAAATGGCCCAGAGCCACCAAAAGCATATTTCCTGTTCCCCAGGGGCACAGAGAAGCAAAAGGTCATACGATTTTCCCACAAAGAAATATGGAGGAAACTCACTTCATGATTGCATATTTCTTTCTTTTTGAGAAAAATTAATCATTCTATTTCTTTTCAATTACTTCAAAGTAGAAAATGAACCGTTGGACCAATTTTTACTAGTAGGAATATACCAGCTCTCTGAGTTAAGCTTGGCTTCTATGGTCTCTCCTTGCTTAAAAATAGTTTTGATGATGACAAACCAAATTCTTATAGGTCTGTTGAAATTGTTATTTAATTACTATTCTGTACCTGTTTCTGTCCTTCAGTCAGTATTTTTCTTTAAAAAAATCATCATTGCCATCATCATAATCATATTCTCTGAGGGTCCTTTATTCATTTAAAAATACGTATTGAGCTGTGAGCTATCAGATGTTGTATATAAATTCATGATCTCATTTAATCCTCACAAATTTGTGAAAGGTTTTATCAAACCAGCCTTATAAGTGAGGCTAGTGAGGCTTAGAGATCTGAAGAATGTTACAGACCATAGGTTCATGCAGTTCGTAAATGACAGAGCCATGATTTGAACACAGGTCTGTCCAAATCCTTTCCTTTTTTAATACACTTGGTGTCCTCCCTATACACACAGAGAGCAATTATATAGAAATATTGGTAGAAAATAGCAACACTCCAGGCTGTAATTTGAGTTTTATAATCTTCTGTGATGATATTTTAGCTATTCCTTTCTTAAAAATAAAAAAGGCCTATATGAGCAAAAGGGTACTTGGAGAGACCATGAACATCCATTTTTCTAACTACTCTAATTTCTCTCTTTGAATCTAAAAGGACCACTGGATATCTGTAACACTTGGCCCAAATTACCTTTTCCCCTAACAGAAGAGCTTTTCTGTAATCATGTTTTAATGGCGTACTTTTTGCCTTTCTCAAAAGTCTTACAGCAATAGCTAAATAACACATATTTCTACATCTGTGGAAAGACACCAAACAATCAGTCACATTAAAGTGGATGTGTATGGGCCATAGAAGAGTGGGACTAGGACTCAGGAATAAGCCTGAGCAAGAAGATAGTAAAAAAAAAAAAAATAAACTAAAACAGAACATGCAAATACCGATGAAAAACAAACAAAAACAATGAGCACATTACCCCATTGCCGAATACTAAGAATACTCAGCACCTAAAGCTGACTCAAGACTTACGGAACACACAAGCACACACATACACACACACAGACATACAGTCTCCCTTGAGGATTATTTTGGTAATGTAATATTTGCCATCTTCCCTATTTGCCTTAACAACCAAAAACCTCAAAGTCAAATTTGAATTCAAGTCATGGCAATTCTTTTAACTCCCCCAGTAAGCATATTTTATATCTACTCTTTGTCTTGAAACACATTTTCTATTTAAGTTTTTTTTTTTTTTTGCGGTACACGGGCCTCTCACTGTTGTGGCCTCTCCCGTTGTGGAGCACAGGCTCCGGATGCGCAGGCTCAGCGGCCATGGCTCACGGGCCCAGCCGCTCCGCGGCATGTGGGATCTTCCCGGACCGGGGCGCGAACCCGTGTCGCCTGCATCGGCAGGCAGACTCTCAACCACTGCGCCACCAGGGAAGCCCTATTTAAGTTTTTAATAGTTATTTCTATGTCTTTAGGTACAAGGAATGACAACTCCTTTATGAAAACGAGTTACAAATACATAAGTTAATTCCATATTTCTACTACAACAAATTTATCAGGTGATATCAGTTTCCCCCTTTAACATATAAGAGATCAAAATTTCTGATGCTAGGAAATTCAATATACTGTCTTAGTTCACTAAGGCTGCTATACCAAAATACTATTAAACTGGTGGCTTTAAAACGATGAACATTTACTTCTCACAGTCCTGGAGGTCGCAAAGTCCAAAATCATGACACGTGCAGATTTGATGTCCAGTGAGAACACCCTTCCATGTAGACCAATACCTTCTCACAGTGTTCTCCCATGGCAGAAGGGGCAAGAGGGTTTTCTTGGGTCTCTCTTTTTTTTTTTTTTTTTTTTTTTTTGCGGTACACGGGCCTCTCACTGTTGTGGCCTCTCCCGTTGTGGAGCACAGGCTCCGGACGCGCAGGCTCCGGACCCGCAGGCTCAGCGGCCATGGCTCATGGGCCCAGCTGCTCCGCGGCATGTGGGATCTTCCCAGACCGAGGCATGAACCCGTGTCCCCTGCATCGGCAGGCAGACTCTCAACCACTGTGCCACCAGGGAAGCCCCTCTTGGATCTGTTTTATGAGGACACTAATCCCATCCATGAGGGCTCTGTCCTCATGACTTAATTAACTTCCAAATGTGATTAATCACCTAATACCATCACCGTGGAGGGTTAGGGTTTCAACATATGGATTTGCGGGGCGTGGGGGAACACAAATATTCAGACCATAGAACTTTCCTTTCAGCAAAGATCTTGCTCAGTTCAGTCAAGAATGACAGGCACCAAAGGGGATCATCAGGTTGTCAGAGGAAGATGCTCTCAGTTTTCTTGCTTCAACACATAGGACAGAGAGAGGTAAAAATTATGTCAAAGTATCTTGTGGATTTCACAATCTCTATCACATAAGTACTACCCTTAATAGTATTTTACACATTGCATTAACTCTGACCCATCAGATCTTACAAAATAAGTAAATTAATTTACGTTACCAAATAATTAAAGTGTGCCGTAGACTCTTCGATGTTTTTGCTCCCTAAAAAAGCATGTTTCACTCTACTCTGCTCAAAATATAAAATGTGTATTGATGGCTCTCTTCCAACAGGACTAGAGCATGCCATTGGCTACCTTTGGTGGAGTTTTTCTATGTCTCATTTCAAATGATATTTACCAAATGATATTTCAGACATGTAATACTGGTCATGGTTCACAGCTGGAGGCCATTGATCGATGTATCATGTAATCAGTGTGGGCTAGCATAACAAAATAGCCTAGACTGGGTGGCTTAAAACAACAGAAATTATTTCCTCACAGTTGGGGAGGTTGAAAGTCTGAGATCAGGGTGCCAGCATGGTTGGGTTCTGGTGAGAGCGCTCCTTCTGGCTTGTAGATGGCTACCTTCTCATTGCATCCTCACATGACAGAGACAGAGAGAGAGAGAAAAAGAGACAGAGGGAAGGAGGCTCTGGGGTCTCTTCTTATTAGGTTGTCAATCATATCTTGAGGGTCCCACCCTCCTAACCTTATCTAAACTTAATTACCTCCCAAAGGTCCCATCTCCAAATATCACACTGGGAGTTAGAATTTCAGCTTATGAATGGGGGGGGGGGGCACAGTTAGGTCCATAGCAATTGATTAATAGGAATTATTAGCATTCTTTCCCTTCCTCTGTCTGGTGCAATTCCTCAGTTCTGGGTAGTAATCCTCCCTTTTAAGGTCATCCATATTTGGCATCCATATTTGCTTTGTACTTTGTTATGAAATATAAATATCTTGCTTCCCTATAATTTTTACCTTTCTATTATCCATTATCTTTTTCCTCTAAATAGCAGCCTGATTTTCCCTTGGAAAACCCATTGATCCATTTACAGAGAATGTGGTATGGATTGGCCTGACCTGACTTTGGCTCCAGAGTTAAATACTTAATCTAGGTATAAACCAGTCAGCATATTCCATCTCACGTCTCATACTGATTAAATTAGACTTAGGCAGGAACTAAATTCAGGGCAATTAAATCATGCCAATTTTTATCAGAAAACCTACAGAAGAATAGCTCTTTTGGGTTGGTGTTGCTGAGAGAATATGGTCCAGAGATGGACTGCTGGGAACTATCTTGTCCCCTTGATGGAAGCCAGTGAGTGAGAATGGAGCTAGGATAAAGGATTGAAGAGCTGAACAGGAGACATACATTCTCAATGATATCATTTAAACCCCTGGATGCAGCAGTGTCCCGAAATTTACCATTGGACTTCTCACTTAGAAAAGCCAATTATTTTAGTGTGAGTTCACCCAGCAGTAGTCCCGGAGATAAGGATGATAGTGCAAGTAGTTTGTGTAGGGATTGAGCCCAGAAAATACTGGCAGGAGAGTAGTTTAGTGAGACAGGCAAGATTTAAAAAAGCCAATTAAGTGTACATTAATGAACAAGCTGTCATTCTGGGCAACAGGAACCAACTCCTACTGGGGAACTCCAATATAGAACACATGCTTCCGTTCTCCTGCCTGAGAGGCAAGGGAGCTGGGGTGTTTATCCACCAACTCCTGTCGCTGGTGGATGAATGCTCCTAATTATTAATTCTAGAGCACTTCCAGCCTCTCCCACTCAAGGCCAAAGGAGCCTGCAGGTAAAGAGTCACAGGTGCTGGACGTCAGCAGTCAGGCCAGTGAGAACGGAAGTGTTGGGTGCAGAGGGGATGTCCACCAGAGCTGAGCAATCCATTTCTGACATTCCTTAAGTCCACTTAAATGGGATTTCTGCCACTAAAACTTAAGAGCTCTAATTAAAACCATATGCCAGCTAGATGTAAGTTCCCCAAAGTCAAGGATCCCGTCTCTGGTTCTTTCCTTAATTCTTTACCTATAAAGGACACAGTAAAACTTCCATGGTTGATTTTTAAGAGCACATTTTCTCTGTTAATTCCAGCAATTTTTTTAAAGAAGCAAGGAGATTACACATAAGCAGAGCCATGGTTCACCAGAAATATAAACAATTTTCCTCCTGGGACCTCAAAATTTATGGGAAAGAGCAAAATGTTTATTCAAAAAGCTAATAACAAGAATTTGTTCATAAAAGCATCTGTACAGATTTGTCTTGGGGTCAATATGAAATCTGTTCAACCCACTACTACGTCTGCAACTAAAACCACATTGATTTCAATAAAATAAAATAACATTTTATCTGCAGAAAGGATAATGAAATTCATTGTTTAACAGTCAAGAACAAAATCAGAGAGTATCTTTTTTTCAATTTCTTTATTGTGCTAAAATACGCTCAACACAAATTTTCCATCTTAACCATTTCTAAGTGTACACCTCAGCGGCATTAAATACATCCAAACTGTTGTCCAACCATCACCACCAGAACACTTACCATCTCTCAAATCTGAAACTCTATACCCATTAGATAAGAACTCCGCATTCCTCCCTCCTTCCAGTCCCTAGAAACCATAATTCTACTTTCTATCGCTGATTCTGACTACCGTAAGTACCTCATATAAATGAAATTATACAGTGTTTGTATTTTTCTGATTAGCTTACTTCACTTAGCATAATGTCCTCAAGATTCAACCATATTTGTAGCATATATCAAAATTTCCTTCATTTTTAAGGCTGAATAATGTTCCATTGTATATACAGCAAGTCCCCTACATACGAACATTCAAGATTTGAACTTTCAAAGATGCAAAAGTGTGTTCGCATGTCCAATCATGTAAGTTAGTTCACGTGTCTGGCATACATTGTCATGTGCGTGCATCTTCTACAGGTGGTTGTGTTTTGTGTACTTTACTTACAGTACTGTATGGAGTACAGTAGTACAGTATCTTTATTTCAAGCCCAGGATGTGAGTGAGTGAAATTACAGCTAGCCCTTCATCTCCTTTTGCTGACACTCCTCTCCCTCCTCCAGTCAGTAACTTTTCTTGCCTGTTCACTTGGTGTCAGCCCCTGTTTGCAAGCCCTTGTACTGTATTACTGTGCTTTTCAAGGTACTGTACTGTAAGATTAAAAATGCTTTCTTTATTTTTTGTGTTTGTTTTTTATGTATTATTTGTGTGAAAAGTACTATAAATCTATTACAGTACAGTACTATGTAGCTGACTGTGTTAGTTGGGTACCTAGGCTAACTTTGTTAGACTTATGAACAAATTGGACTTGTGAACACACTCTCAGAATGGAACTTGTTTGTAAGGGGACTTACTGTATCTCTCTTTTGGTTACTATTTGCATAGAATATATTTTTTACATTCTTTCACTTTTAACCAATTTGTGTCCTTATATCTAAAGTGAGTCTCTTGTAAACAGCATATAGTTGAATCACCATTCTAAAAAAAATCTATTCTGCCAATCTCTGTTTTTTAATTGGAGAGTTTAATTCACTTACATTTAAAGATATGAAGGGACTTTATTTTGCTGTTTTTCTCTATTTGGTTTATAGCTTTTCCCCTCATATCCTGCATTATTGTCTTCTTTAGTGTTGATTTTTTTATAGTGAAACATTTTAATTCCCTTCACATTTCCTTCTGTGTATATTCTGTAGTTATTTTCTTTGTGGTTACCATGGGGATTACATTTAATATCCTAAAGTTATAACACTCTAATTTGAATTTATACTACCATAACTTCAATACCATACAAAAACTGCTCCTTTTAGCTCCATCCCCAGCCCTTCAGTTGTTGATGTCACAAAATTACATCTTTTTATAGTGTGTCCAAAAACATAAACTAATTGTTTTTTAATGAATGAGTCTGTTAAATTATGTAAGGAGCAAAATGTGGAGTTACAAACCAAAGTTACAATGATACCAGATTCTATAATTGCCCGTGTGTTTACTTTTACTTCAATCTTTACTTCTTTATACAAGTTCAAGTTACAGTCCAGTATCCTTTCATTTCACACTGTAGGACTCTCTTGAGCATTTCTTGCAGTTCAGATCTAGTGGTAACCAACTCCTTGGCTTTTGCTTATCTAGGAAGGTCTTGATTGCTCTCTCATTTTTGAAGCACAGTTTTGCCATGTATATGATTCTTGTTGGCTTTTTTTCCCCTTTTAGCACTATAAATATATCAGTCCATTGTCTTTTGGCTTCCAAAGTTTCTGATGAGAAATCTGCTGATTATCTTATTAAGGATCTCTTGTATGTGAAGAGTAGCTTCTCTCTCCCTGCTTTTAAGTTTCTCTGTCTTTGGTTTTGACAGTTTGGTTATAATGTGTTTTGCTGTGGGTCTCTTTGAGTTCATCTTACTTGGAGTTTGAGGAGATTCTCAGATGTTCATATTAATGTATTGTATCAAATTTAGGAAATTTTAGCCACTATTTCTTCAAATATTCTCTCTGCCTCTTTCACTCTCTTTTCTTTCTGGGACTCCCAAATGCATATGTTGGTCTACCTGATGGTGTTCTATATAGGTTCTGTTCACTTTTCTTTGATCATTTTCTTTCAATTCTTCAGACTTGATAATTTCCGTTGTCCTGTCTTCAAGTTGGCTGACTCTTTAATAGCCTGCTCAAATTTGTCTATGAATTCCTCTAGTGAATATTTTTCATTTCAGTTGTTGTACTTTTCAGCTACAGAATTTTTTTGGGGATTCTTCTTAGATTTTTCGTCTCTTTATTGATATTCCCCTTTTGTTATACATCATTTTTCTTTACGTCCTCTATGTCTTCCTTTAGTTCTTTTAGCATCTTTCAGACAGTTCTTTATCTAGTAAATCTGCCATCAGGTCTTTCTCAAGGACAGTTTCTGCTGGTTTATTTTTTCCTTTGAATGAGACATACTTTCTTGTTTCTTTGTGATTTTTTGTTGAAAATGAAACACTTGAATCTAATAATCTGGTAATTCTGGAAATCAAATTTTCCCCCTTCCCTCAATGTTGTTTGCTGTTGTTGTTTTATTTTGGTTGCTTTAGTGTGTCTCTGTGCCAAGGATTAGCCTGAGGTGTAAACTTAAGGTCTTTTCATGTCTTTTCTGAGCCTATGCCTTTCCCAGGGCATGGGCAGTGACTTTCTAATTTCCTCTATATATGCAGCTGCTTTTGAATGTCTTTAACATCTGGATCCTAATGGGGGAAAAGAGAAAAATGGAAGTGGGGAGGGCAGGTGTTGGCCCCTTAAATCCCCTAGAAGTCAATTCAGCCTGAGGGGAAGGGTCTTGAAACAATGGGAGGAGATGCAACAACACTGTTGCCTGCTTCTGTGACTCTACCTCTAAAATCAGAAGCAGCAATCAGTGATCAGATCACTGATCTTACGTATTTGAAGGAGAGGGTCTTATTTCCCACTCTGGCTCCCCAAAACTACACGCAAGCTGATTCAGGAGCACATGTACAGCTGCCTGCCACACCTGGGGGTTGGGGGATGGGTGACTGCTGCCAAGCTAAGCCTTCAGTAGACTGCAGAGTTCCACAATAGTTACATCTGACATATTCTGCCAGTGCTATTGTTGTCTGGTTGGGGACATGGATTCCTGATGCTTCTTACTTCATCATCTTCCCAGAATCCTCCCCCAGAAGGTATCTTTTAATTCAAAGTAATAGATGGGTATAATCAGAGCTAATACTGGACATCACATGTAAAATGTAAACATACCATTGTATTATTTCAAGCACTCATTCCCAAGCATGCACAAACTCTCAGTCAGCAGTTTTCTCCAATGAGTCAGAAGTGGTTATGGGTCTATCCAACTTAGACACAACTGACTAGCTTTAGTTAGGTTTTTGTTTTGTTTTGTTTTTTAACAGTTGGAGATCAGCAGTTAACTGAATTATATAACTTTAATTTTCAACATTAGGGTAATGCAATAGGAGCTACAATAGTGGAGATTTTAATAAAATAAACAGTGTAGTTGTGGTCTCTTCAGTACTGTGTGGTTCATCAAGTAAAACTGGCATGTGCACTCAGCAAGGGACTCTACCCTGTGGGAAGGTATACATTGTTTAATGTCATAAAGGACCTCTTCCTCCAGAAAAACAGTTGAAAACCCTACAGTTGGAACTCCCTTCTCTGTGAGAAATGAGATTAATGGCAGAAGGCTAATAGATGAATCTGTGTAATCAGAGACCAGCTCAGGGGCTGATCTTAGCCACATTTCCTAGGGTCAAGCACAGAGATATTGCCTTCTTTTCCAAATGCTCACAGAATGTGTTCTCACATCTGATAACTCAGCTTTTTATACAATTGGCTCTCATTAGGAAGACAGCCTTCAGCAGTCCATTAATTTATTTGTGGCTTCTAATTATTATAAATTAAGAACACTGAGGTTTGATATAGAAATACAAGGGGTTCCCAATTTATTATCCATCTGGATTCCCAGTGCTTAAAAAAAAATAGTCAGTTGTTAAAACTGCTTTTCCTATGGGTGTAATGTGATATATGAAGGTTAGATTACAGACAGCCCTAAAAGGCTTATCAACCATTATGTTACTATCCCAGCTGTAGAGTTCAACCCAGTCACCTAACACTATTTCCTTGAGAAAATATGACAAGAAGGTCAAACTTCAGATACTACAGAACCAACTCCCAATGCACAAGGGGCCCAAAGATCCATTTTCTATGACTTGGTGCAGAAGTCTGAGGTGATTGGGAGCTTTGGGGAAAGTGAGAATTAGGGTCAGATTCTTGAGTGGAGCATAGAGTTAAATAGGAGCTGGTACTTGGATGAGAGAATAAGAGATAAAGAGACTTAGGGTCCGAGTCATATGACAATCACAGGTAATTTTTAAGTTCTGAGGCCTATTCCCTAATTTCCTCCTTTCTGTTATTCTACAACCTCTACTTCTTGGGACTTGGCAGAAAGCCTTGCTGTTACGGAAAACACAGACACTTTAAGACAAGAAGGAAGAAAGGAAGTACTTCAGGCAAGAGCTAAGTGGAAATTTTTGTGCCACTCACAGGTATAAAAAACAGATGAAAGTTGGTATAACACTTTAGAAACTGGCAGTTTCTATTAAAGTTGAACATGCACTTTACTATGACTTAGTAATTCCATTTCTAGGTATATACCTAACAGAAACACATACATGTAGTCATCCAAAGAATGTACTAGAATGTTCATGAAAGTTCTATTAAAAATACAGATTAGAAAGTGCCCAAAGAAAACGTCTGGTTCTGGAGGAGCAGAGTGGGGGTGAGGAGTGCTAATAAAGGTTAAGGGAGGTTAACAAGAAAAAAAAAACTGCCCAAGTGTCCCTTATTTCCCTAAATGGATATAAAAATTGAGATATGTTCATGTGAGAGAGTACTCTACAGCAACAAGAACAAACATGCAACGAAATGGATGTAGCTCACAAAAATAATGTTGAGTGAAAGAAGCCAAGCACAAAAGATGATACACTGTATGATACCATTTACATTAAATGTCAAAGCAACTAAAACTAATGGATATTATTAGAAGCTGGGATAGTGGTTTTGTTGGGAATTGTAATGCTGGAAAGGGACATACTGATAATGACTCTTGGTGTGGTTACATGAGTAGCTCAGTCTGGAAATATTTCTCTCACTGTATCCTTATTAAAAGTGTACTTTTCTGTATATACTTCAATAAAAAGTGTGTGTGTGTATGTCTTGTTTTGTATTGTTTTTACAGCATAAAAACCACAAGTATTGTCAGTCTAACTCACCACCAGGAAAATGAACCTCTTCTTTCCTCTGAGTGACTAACACTGTCTCTTGATGTGACTTTTCTGCATCAGCTCTGACAACAGTTAAGAATGTCAGTATACAAGAAGGAATAGAAAACTGATACTGTTTTAAATAATCTGTAATTTCGATTTTTTTCCTGAAATACATTATATTATATGTTTGAGATAATTGTAGTACAAAGTATAATAAAACTAGCTGTATAATAAACAGTTTAAGTCATTAGTAAGTGGAAAAGAAACATTTACTGGACAAAGTAATGTTACCCTAATGATTACTTGCTTGTGCGTTGCTATACTGTGTTAATAATTTGCTTCATTACCTTGCTGTTTGATACATAGTGTGAATTTCTCTGTCACTGTAATGACTGTAATGACAAATTTTCATCTTACTGCACAATCAAAATGGTATTGATAGGAATGAACTCCAGAGGCTGGGCCTGAGCAGAGAGGTGGTTATTCAGGCTTAGTACTCAGTTATATGACCTGAACCTCTCAACTTTTACCCTACCTGTTAAATATATGCTGTGTCATTAAATGCTTTCAAATATAAAAAAAGAAAAGTCTCCCTCGTTTTCAGTCTGATCATTCAGGCAAATATTCAGAGTCAGTTGCCTTGACACTTGCCTCCTGAACAATTCCCACGGCTCCCCTTTCCTCCTCAAATGTGGTGCCATATGTGGATGGATATCTTGCCCCAGGGGTGATAGGGACACCGGTCAGCTCAAGTACAGATTAACCCACTAAGGCACACGCATCCTCCATCCCCCGTCTTCTGCTCTGAGTCTGCACATTTAGTGCTGACACCTGCCTGCACAGCCTCTTGGGAGCTGCTTGCATCCAGCTCCGTGTGGGGCTGGTGTGCACCCACAGTGACTGGCTGCTATCCCAGGCCCCTGCAGATGAGATCAGTGCCTCGTAAACTCACCCTGTCCTTGCAGCAAACACGATAAAGCAAAAATAATTACAAATTCTGTATCCAATCACATGGTGCCCACAGCTCAGCATTCAGCATTTATAAATGTGCTGATCTGTTATCGGATACTAATCTGGTTCCTTTCTGTGTAGAGAAATATCACAATAAATTCAATGAGCTCTCATGAGAACTGCCCAAATCAAAAAGCTTTTTGTTTCTATTTAGACTGCACAATACCCTGTTTGATAAACTAGCTGTGCTAAGCAGTGGCTGAACAACTGAATTTAGACTCGTGGAAGCCTGGATTGGGCTTATAATGAATATGAAATAGGATATCACTTCATTCCTAGAGAGTTCTGACTCCCCCCCACTCAAGAGGTAATGTTTTCCAGGGGAAAAAACAAAGAAACTTGTGTCATCTATCCCACCTTTGCTGCCTATCATGTATGTAAAGAACTAGGAATGCACCCTAGCTAGAAGAGACGGTGCTGAGGATTTTGAAATAATTAAAACTGAGTAAGCTGAGTCACTTTAGGCAAATGGAAGTTGGTCTATAAATGTCTCCACTGAACTCCGTCCAGTTCCAGAAGTTCCCTTCCTCTAGTACTTATGTAGGTGTCGGATCTTGCCTGAAAACTGGTTTACAAAATGCATAATGGAAAGGGGTGGACAACCCAGAAAGAATGTAGGAGATCACTTATGTTTCACTTAAATTTAGACTTCATTTTGTTTTTATTATCTTTCTTTAAAAGTTTAATCGCACTTGGAATTTTACTTCAACAAACAGAGTTAACTATAAGTATGTGTATAATAAACCACATATACTCACATAGTCATAGAGAGAAAGACTCTAAAATTGGGAGCTTTATTTGGATATCAGTTACTACTCACACAGGGAGCTGCCAATAGTGAACCAGCTAAAGATAACCAGATCCCTGCCCAAACCTGTCAGCTCCAATGTTTCTCATTCCATCATTATGTTCCGTTACATACTGAGGACTTCTTAGTCTGCCCTCATTATAATTTAAATAACCTTAGCTCCACATTAAGCCAGCAAAGTGAATGCTTTAGTTTTCTACAGAAAATAGGACAGAAAATGTGTTCCTTTGGCTACTGGGCAGAGGGTAGCAGGAGAGGACCCCAGAAGAAGGGGAAGGGGGGGCTGATGACACATTTTGTTTCCTATGCAATTTTTTCCCCTGAGGATTAGCTGATAGGACTTATCTGGTTTTCAACCTCTTCACCCCTCACAGAAGTGCTTTTATTTGATGGACCCTGGGAGGTTCAACCTGACCTTGGTCTTGAACAGTTCTGATCTTGGAGAAGCAAGATTTCAGCACCTCTAGTCCAATTCTACAAAGTCGTATGTGATCTGCCCCCATTTTGGCCTTCCCCTTACCTCTCTGATCTCATCTCCTACTATTGATAGTTTGCCACTTGATCGCTCCCTCAAAGCACACAAGCCTCCCTCCTTTCTAGAAAATTTCAGATCATTTCTAGTCTCAGAGCCTCAGAGACTTTGCATTTGCTGTTCCCTCTGCTTCCTTCCCCTGGGCTACTCCTCCCCAAGATATTTATGTGAATTG
The DNA here is from genome assembly GCF_964270905.1 of Leucopleurus acutus. Classification (NCBI taxonomy): domain Eukaryota; kingdom Metazoa; phylum Chordata; class Mammalia; order Artiodactyla; family Delphinidae; genus Leucopleurus; species Leucopleurus acutus. The sequence continues at coordinate 24,543,873 of NC_139159.1, read as the reverse complement.
CTCCATCTATCTTTTTTTCTTTGGCTTTATTCAGTTGTAACCTTAGTGATATCTTCCCAGACTACCCTATTTAAAATCACAACCCCTTCCAATTGTTCCTATCCCCCTTCTTGCTTTATTTTTCGTTAAAACATTTAACCTCATGTAGCACGGTATGTATTTTACTTTCCTTTTTTTCTTTATTTCTTGTCTCCTCTTACTATCTGCCATATGAGAACAGGAACCTTTGTCTCTTTTGGCTTTATTCCTGGCATCTAGTAGTGTGCCTGTTACAGAAAAAGCACTCAATAATCAATTGCTGAATGAATGCATGATTTAGTTATGCAGGCCTGATGAATTGGCTTCTGCCTTATTGCTTAGGCCTAGATCTTGCTTTGGCAACTTCCCTTCACTATCAGCACCTGTTTTCTTAAGATTTGGGTCCTGACCCTGAACTCTGACCTAGGTTTGTCTTTCACTGTCTCCTAACCGAATTTTCCCTAATTCCAACATCCTGAGTTTCTGAGCATTTCTATTCCTGAATTTCCCCATCATTGTAGGGTCCCTGTCCATAGGATCATTGATTACCTGGTTTTCATTTAGTCAAAAAATCATTTTCCAGTGTCATATATGGACTGAGAATTATGCATATCCCAGGGACAAAACGATGACGAGGACAGAATCCTCGGATATCTGGGTGCTCTTACTGCCTTAATACCCTCTTTTGTCTTTCAGCTTAGATCTTTAGTTCTTCCTGAACAGCTCTGTTCCTCTTTAAAGATGAGGGTCTAGTTTCAGGTCCAAAGTCTTTGGGTATGGCCCATTCCGCTGTTAACTAACAAACCATACCTCCTAGAGTTTGAAATTGGAGGCCAGCCCTGTATAATGAATACTGCAAAAAAATCATAAGAACACCTGAGTACCCTGTTTTGTTGATTTTCTACTTACTGACTTTTCCTTCAGTTATTTTCATAAATACTGACCACTTTAAAAAAAAAACAAATTCAATATATTTTACTTAGCAAACCACTCTTTCCTTCCTCTTCTCCTTCAGGACATTCTTCACTTAGCAACTTAGGCAATGCCAAGCTTGTTCAAACAGCCAAGGGTTTAACTCTTATAAATCTGAAACTCCCCCTTTGGCTTAGAAGTGGACAAACTTGTACTTTTTTAGGCTCCCCAGTTTTGTTTGTACAAGTTACTGCCTCATGGTTTTGATATTCTTCAGGTATTTTAACTACTGAAAGTCATTACTTTCTACAAAGAGCTTCACTTAGAGAAGCTTCATGAGATACACTCTACTTCATGAGAAAACAGTGGTTGCTCTGAAACACAAAGTCTAATCCAATGTGAAGGTCATGTAACAGCCCATCAGATAAGTGTCCAAACCCATTCTTTATCTGGTATCTGGTTATTGTTAATGCTCCTAGTGTCTTGAGTTCACAAGCCCTCTACAACCAAGCACATTAATTGAACACAAATGTCATCAACTTCTCTTCGCTCTCTTTTCCTAGGAAGGAGGTTGAGGGGGAAAATATCCTGTGCTTTGACATCACCTGCAAGCTATATGAGTGCACTTATTGGTCCAATGGTTAATTTATCAATCACAGTTTTCATTCATGTTCCAGTATCACCTTAAAAGCTCAGTTCACAGACCCAGAAGAAATGTGTCCAGGATTTTTTAATCTCTCAGCCCACAATCTGCCCATTACACATGAGCAAATTTTTTTTTACAACCACATTATAACCAGGAATTAGGTTTCTTCTATTGCAGATCCAAGTTGAATGGACTGTATTATAAATAATTACTTTCCTTAGTCTAATAAATGGAGTGGAGTGGCCATAGTGAAGGTTAAGGAAAGGTAAGCAAAGCAGAGGTGCCAACCCTTGGGGCAGAGTCCTGGCTGCTGACTTCTCAGTTCAGGCTAGATTGAGTTTGTATTCCCATGTATCCTAAGGTTTCAACACCCCCCTCCCCAAATCCTCAAAACAGCAAAGTTATTTTATCATTGTAACCTAATACATATTCCCTAGAAAACCTTTATTTTTTCTGGACCTCAGAGAACACTCAATTTCTATCATCTGAAAACAGTGAGAGAATGAATTTAATCATTTTAAGGCCCAAGTAGTAGACCCTACTTCCTTCTTTCATTCTTCTGGATTGTTCTATGAATAAAATTTTCTCTCTGGAATCTTCCATCCTTTCCTCTCTGATGATTATTTTTCCTAGACAGCTTACACTATCATCTTAATAAAACCTTCTCTGATATTGCTACCTCATCAAGCTCTCAATGGATCCTCCTTTCCTTTCATTGCTAAAATCTTCATAGAATAGTCAAAATGCTCAATGCCTTCATCTCTCATTTTATAGTTGCTTCTTAACTCCCTGTAATTTGAATCCCACAGTCACCAATTAACTATAGTTTCCAAAGCCACCAATGAAGTTTTAAATACCAAAAGCACTCTACAGTTATTAGTCTTCTTCAACATTCCTCCTCCCTTGTGAAATTTCCCCTTATTGGTTTCTACTTGTCTATGGTGTGTATTTCCTGATAATTTCTTCTTTAGCCCTTCATTCATTCTCCTTTCTATATTCCCCCTTAAACAGAAACATTTCCCAAGACCCACTCTTTAGTCTTCTTGTCCTTTATCTGGCATGCTCTACCTTGGTGATTTCATCAAATGTTTCAACCATCATCTCTAAAGCAAATCACTCTTAACTTTGTCCCTTGCACTGACATTTCTTCTGAGATCTGAACTCCCATTCCAATTACTCACAGTTCATCATTGTGAAACTATCAAAGCTGGAACCATTAATAAACATCTTCTAAAGAAAACTCATCATTTTCCCAGAAGCTGTTTCTACTCTCCCATTTACTGTCTTGGTAAATGTCACCTGAGTATGCGTATCACTTCTTAGAGAAAACTTTGAGTAAAGGAGTAAATTTGAGTAAAGGAGTAAAGGAGTAATTTGAGTAAATTACTATCCTTCAATTAGTAATTAAATCCTGTTAGCTCTGCCTCCACACTGTTGCCCACAATTATCCACTCCATCCTTTCCCATCGACTGTCTTCTCATCCAGGCCCTCCTCTGCTCCCTCAGGCACATTTGCTATGTCTGCCAAACAGGGCGCTTTCTCCAGGTTCTCTCATCTATTCTCTCACTTTGAGCCGAGTTATCTATCACTCTAGGGCAATCATCCTAAATGGCTCCCTCTACTGGATAAAGTCCAACCTCTTCGGTCCCCTTTCAAACCTCATTGACCTCATACCTTCACATAGAGCCTACACTCTGGCTACCCTTTTCACTTATGCTTCCCAAATACACTATCAAGTCTCTGTGCCATTTGTAATCTTATTCTCTTTGTCTAGAATATTCTCCTCACTCTCCCATTTTATCTGGGGAACTCCCACTTATGGGTACAGGTCCAGCTTAAATTTCAAATCCTCTTCACAATAATCCCTGAGCAAAGGCCATGGCTCCTCTTTATAGATTGTGAACTCCTTCAGTACTGAGGCTTCTTCTTACTCAGGACCTAACTCAGTTCTTCATACATGGCCGCTGCTCCATGAGATCACTTACTTTGCAAATATTTATTGATTCCTTGCCATATAGTGAGCATTATTTTTAAGTGTTGACAATACAGTGATGGAAAAAGTAAATGCAATACCCACCTTCACAGGGCTTACAGCTTAGGGAGAATTATAATAGGTAACCACTCTAATGGAACACGAGGGATTCCTTTAGCTTCTTGTGCCTTGTATGATCTTTATTAACCCCAGAGAGTAACTTCTTGTATATGAAGTTGCTAGTTTCCCTAAACTGCTAATTAATGCATAATTATCTAGTAATAAGTTTAGATATCAAGAGGAAAATTAACATAGTGATCTGATGCCTAAAGCTTACCTTTTTTTAATATATATACAAAAGAGGAGGACTGAAGAAAAGATAGAGAAATACAGTAAATGTGTAAATATCAAGGTGTATGTGCATGTGTAAGTCTGTTTTTCTGAGGCAGTTGGAAGGATATAAGTGAAAGGAGAAAGAAGACTATATTAAGAAAGGCTGGAGAGGCACAGTGATGAAAAAGACAGGGTGCTGAGCAGTAGCTTAAGCCACAATCTGCTGTTATATTTTTGGGTGATTAACCTGTTGGTTCCAGAAATCACATGTTTTGTGACCACTATTCTACAACATTACTGTGTTTTCTAGCAGTTGGCTGGATTCTTCCAGGAACGGTTAGGTCTGCAATTGCTTTGTTAGACAAGCTGAACACAAGGCGGTCACTCAGTTCTATCAAAAATGAGTATAGCATTTCATGCAATGAATTTAGGAAAAGGGAAGAGTGAGGCAATTCTTCATGCTACTTTGGATTCATTGTAATTGGCTGTAAAAATGTCCATAGGATTTTCCCTTAGGAGCAAGATACATTATAAACTGCTTGGCACTGCTAATCTTTCTAACATATGTTTTTTAATTTCAAGGAGGAATTTACTCTTACCATTTATCTCACCTAAAAACATGCAATGTTATTACTAAAACCATACTGGTACAAAGGTTGAGATAAATCATGTGGGCCAATGGTAATTTATAAATGCTAAACTGTAATCGGGCTTAGAGTTGTACCCAACAGCCTGCTGACATTCCCACGCACGACAGGAAGGCTCAAGCAACACTTTCTCAGAGAAGCTTTCTCCTGCACAAATTGGAAGGTTCTCAGAACACAGCCAGCTTGTCTGCTCCTGATGGCTTAATGAGAACTCTGAATGGAGGACCAGCCTCCATTTTCTTTTCTTTTCTTTTTTTTTTTTTTAAGTTTCTATGTCATGTAAAATTTCCAGGGATTGACTGAAGGAAGAATGCAGCTGAGGGTCAAAGTTCCGAAGTTACTTCCTCTTTTTCTTGGGAGGCACAGAGCTGTGTCTGGAACCTCGGTTAGAGCCTCTGCCTGACCCGTGCACAGGCCTTCCTCTTCCAGCTCATACTGCGACTCTGTTCCTCTTCCTCATAGCGACTTTTACAGTCAGCGTTTTGGGCTTCTTCCTCCAGTTCACCCCAATCCTATCCACTCTCTTCTTCACTGCCCAGTGATTCCTTGGAATAATCTGATTCTTCAGCTTCTGATGAATGATCTTCCTCACTGTCCTCCTTCTCTTTTTCATAGTCATCCTCTCAAGGATTAAAAGTCTCATCGTTGATTTAAGACTCAGAATCCCCTTCCTCAGTATCACTCCCCTCATCCTCAGGTTCCAGGAAAGACCAGCCACCTTGTTTGAAGAAGCCCTCAGGGTCATCAACATTAGTCTTCATAATTGTAGTCCAGTTGAGGGACTGTACTCCTTCTGTGTACTTTAGGTCACAAGAATTCAACCATTCCTTGATGGTGTCAAGAGAGGCAACATGAATGGCATTGATAGTTGTCACTTTCTTGCTGTAGTCCTTGTAGACGATTACTGTGTCAAAGTTCTTCTGGTGAAACTGGACTCACTCCAAGTGAATCAGCTCCACTTCATCCAACGTCACCACAAAAGGTGGCCATTCTGTAGCATTTACCAGCACAATACTAGTAGGCTGAAGGAAGCAGGTACTCCTATAGGAGCTCTGTTAAGTCCCAAGTCCCCAAAGGGCACTTCAAAGTCCAGTTCCTCCTTAGTTAGAACCTCTACTTTCTCAATGAAATTTTTAAATGCTGTTTTCAGTTTGTGCCTCATTTCTCATTCCATCTGCTCAGCATAGAGGTCATCTCAGTCATGCATATGCTGAGGTTTCCCCAAGTCTGTGGTGATCTCCAGCACCCCTTTGCTCTCCTTTCCTGGACTCCATGGTCCCTTCATTTGGTCAGATCCCCTCTGAGAAAGTCGAATAGCGATGCTACATGTCCTGACCAATGTCATCCCAGTTAAGGCCTCCAGGAAATCCAAACACTAGGTCCTCTGTCAACCTTCCAACTACATTTCAGCCCACACTTGAGGTTTCTTTGCTGTAGACACAATTTCGCTGAACACAAGAGATCAGGAAAAGTGAGGGTGGTACTGAGAAGAATAACCATGGATAAAAATAACAGTATTTCAAAATGGGGTCAAATAGGAGACCAGAGAAGTGATTTCAAATGAGAAAATAATAAGGGTTATTATTGTTTGAGTCCTTAGGATGTGACAGGAACTGTACTAAACATTTTACATCTCAGGTTTCATTTAGTCTTCAAACCATCTACCTATGATGTAGGTTTTATTATTTTTCCCATCATACAACTATGGAAAGAGACCCAGAGAAGTCAAGTAACTTCAGGATTTCTGCCTAGTAAGTAAAGGAGTGGAGACGTGAATCCAGCTCGAGATGAAGTCAAAGATTTGACTTTTAACACTCTTGAGTATTGCTCTCATTAATTCTAGAATCAGCAATATTTCAATAATTATGTAAAAAATACAAGACTGTCTTAAATACTTGTATGGTATTTATTAACCCCTAAGAAAAGAGACTGTTCTTTTCAAAAGCCTATTGAAAAGAAACCACTGACTGCAGTCTACTCCTCATTTCTGCTGTTAACAATTTGGGGGCTCCTTAGCAGAGGGGCCACACCCATGCTTGCTGTGCTCTGCACCTCTTTTCCAGGCACACCTGAGTCTGGAGGAGACAAGACTGCATGAGGAAACTCACAGAGTTCTCCCAACTACTTACCTCTTTTAAAGATGCATTATCTAGAAAGCAGTATTATTACACCCTGCTTTGTCATAATCCATTAGGAGGCTGTGTTGCAAGGAACTTATTATTAAAATAGAGTTCAAATCCTCAGACAGGAAATTTCAAAATAAATGAGAACACGGTTTCCCTGGTGGTGCAGTGGTTGAGAGTCCGCCTGCCGATGCAGGGGACACAGGTTCGTGCCCCGGTCCAGGAAGATTCCACAGGCCGTGGAGCAGCTGGGCCCATGAGCCATGGCCACTGAGCCTGCGCATCCAGAGCCTGTGCTCCACAACGGGAGAGGCCACAACAGTGAGAGGCCCGCATACCGCAAAAAAAAGTGCTAAGAACTTTATAAATATCTCATTCTATTCTCATTAAATCTCTAAGATCTGTGTTTTATTCACCCCCATTTTACAGATAAGAAAATGGTGCCTTGAAGAGGTTAAACAATTTGCCGCAGAGTCTTACAGTCATAAAGGTCAGAGCCTAGGCTGAAACCCAGAGCTATGGAGCTATAAAGTTTGATTCTTAACCTTGATCCCACACTGCCTCTCACCAGCATGCACTGATAGGTTTCATAAGTGGTAGAAAAGGGATACTTGATAGAGAGCCACCAATTGGACATGTCATGTGTATGCACATGGGAATGTATGGAACATGGGAGTTATTTATTGTGTGTGCCAAAGCGATATAAAAAAAAGACTAAAATCACTGTTCTCGAGGCAAAACAGAGGACTAAGAAATATAATTTGTCATTGGTTTCATCATCTAATTCCTGGATAGCTTTGGAAAGTAATTCACCTCTGTTTCTTTAATTTACAATTAGGGAGAATATTTGACATCTATCTTCCTCATAGGAATGTTTTAAGGAAAACTAAGATATGGAACAATCATTGTAAATATTTCTCATTTGATAGATTAATGTATCAGTGTCATGCCATGTTAAGGAGTTTCAACTTTATTCTTTAAGCAATAAGTTGCTGGGGAAGATTTCCAGGGAGAAGCATAACATGACCAAATTAGCATGATGCAGAAGGGACACTGCTAAAATATGTAGAATGAATTGAAAAAAGTAAACTTTCTTTAAGTGTGCTGATGTGACAGCAAGGTTACAAAGTAGGTCTGAAGCAGAGGAGGCTGGGTGTGGGCTGAGTGTGGAAAGATGGGAAAGAAAATGGTCATGTAAGAACACATAAGGAGAAAAGAAGCATCTAGACCTGGGAGCAAGGCAGAGGATGCTGCTTTACCTCACTGCTTTCTCACTGTTTTAGAAATATCAAAACAATGTAATTACTTTGAATTCCAACCAGGAGATTTAAGATTTGATGGCAATATAAAATGGGTGTGCACTAATACACCTCTTAGAAGCGAACAGTTAGAAAACAATTTTTTCAAGATCCTTTCTAGTTCTATGGAAAAAGGAAGTCTTTTTAATGTTTTAGCTAATATCTGGAGAGGAGCATCATTTAGGGCCGTGTACAAAGCTATGCAACACTCTGACTACCAAGAAGATACACATGCAAAGCTTCTCAGATTATTATTTTTACCTTCTATCTCTCAGAAGAAATCAAATGAGCATTTGAAAATTGATTACAATATTTAGCTTTTGTGTGACCTTGACCAAGTTACTTAAATTCACTTACAGTTTTCTCATTTGTGAAATTGGAATAATCATAGTAATAGCTTTAGAGGGATTTTGTGAGTATTAAATGAGTACAATCTACTTATAGTCAGGGTTCATATTTTAGTATCAATACATTTTAGCTGTATGAGTATCAATGATTTTGTGTTTGAAGGAATCGTGTGCTATGAAAGACTGTGAAGGTCAAAGGAGACAGGACTCCAAACACCGTGCTTGTATTTCTTTTGATCTTCCTTAGATGATATCCACTCTTTTTAAAAGATATAGCACATAAAATGATGCTCAACATTGCTAATCATCAGGGAAATGCAAATCAAAAACCACAATGCAATATCATCTCACACCTGTCAGAATGACTATCATCAAAAAGAACACAAATAACAAATGTTGGTGAAGTTGTAGAGTAGAGAAATGGGAATCCTTGTACACTGTTGGTGGGAATGTAAATTGGTGCAGCCATTGTGGAAAACAGTATGGAGGTTCCTCAAAAAACTAAAAATAGAACTACCATATGACCCAGCAATTCCACTCCTGGTTATGTATGTGAAAAAAGGCAAAAACACTAATTTGAAAAGACACAGGCACCCTAGAGTTCATAGAAGCATTATTTACAATTGCCAAGATATGGAAGCAACCTAAGTGTCCATCAATGGATGAATGGATAAAGAAGATGTGGTGTGTATATATATATATATACTACTTAGCCATAAAAAAAATGAAACTTTGCCATTTGCAACAACATGGATGGATTTGGAGGGTATTATGCTTAATGAAATAAGTCAGACAGAAAAAGACAAATACTGTATGATATATCACTTACAGGTGGAATCTAAAAAAAATAAAACAAGCTAGTGTATATAACAAAAAATAAACAGACTCACAGATATAGAGGACAAACTAGTTGTTACCAGTGGAGAGAGGAAAAGGGGGAGGGGCAAGATGGGGTAGAGGATTAATAGGTACAAACTATTATGTATAAAATAAATAAATTACGAGGATATAGTGTACAACACAGGGAATACAGCCAATATTTTATAATAACTATAAATGTAGTATAACCTTTAAAAAATTGTAAATCACTATGTTGTACACCTGTAACATACAATATTATTCATCAACTATGCTTCAATAAAAAAATTTTCTATGAGAAAAAATATTCTCTTTTCCATTTTCTGAAAGAGTTTGTGCAAAATTGGTAGTTCTTCTTTCAATATTTGATCGACTTCATCAATGAAGCTATCTGGGCTTGGAATTTCCTTTGTGGAAATAATTTTAATTATGAATCAAATTAATGTAATATATAGGGTAGATTTCCTATAGATACATAAGAAGACTAAATTAACACTGAATTATCTACTTTTATGGTTTGGATTTTAGAAAGAACTTTGAATCTCTTGAGTTATAAGAATTTTTAAGAAAAAATAATTAACAAATTAACAAATCAGTACTGTGGCTAAAACAAGATGAAACAAAGAGTGATATTTAGAAAGGGGATCTTAAATTCAGTAGAAATACTGATGCAAGAAGAGCCTTTTTTTAATGTTAAAAATGTCACTCTTGTTGCCCTTTCCACAAGAATGCTCTGTTTTATAGTGCATGCAAATTCCTTTAATCTAATTTATTTATTACAATAAAATCTCTGTCTGCTTTATTACTCCTCCTAGTAGGGTAGGAACTGAAAGTCAGATGGCTCACCCTGTGTCACGTAGTGAGTCACAAGGTCAGAACTAAGTTTGGGGGTGGGGTCACGTGATCAGGCCAGTCTCTTAGCAGTGCCTTCAGCAACTTACTCATCACTGTTCTGGGCTGCTTGCTGCTCACAGCAGCATCTTCCTCCCTCATCTGAGTTTTTCCCTGCTACCACATCTCTCACCCCTTTTCCCTGACTGCACTGTTAACTACAAAGGACAGACTCCTAGCATCTTTATGCCCTTCATATTAGGCTGTGTCAAAGGACACATATAAAAACCTGATTTGAAACCTGCTGTTGAACATTTTTGTTGACAGAGCTGGATTCCTGATATGCCTGCTCTATTTACAGATAACTTCTCAGCCGTCCTGGTGTTTGCATTATTGTCTCAAGTCCCAGACAGATGCATCTCTTTGTTTGACCTAAGTCCTGTGCTCCTGTACTAACTTATTAGTCCTTAAAGTGATCCCTCACCAGCGGTATCAATATCACCTGGTCACTTTTTAGAAATGTAGGTTCTCAATCCCTCCAAGGTATGGGGCCCAGCAATCCATGTTTTAAAAAGCTTTCCATGTGATCCTGACACACACAAAGGTTTGAAAACTACTGTTATACCTGCAATAGGGGAGGAGGAAGTAGAATTTGGCCTTTTTGGTTCCAGAGTGGGACCAATGCTCACATGATGGGGGATTAACAAAAAAGAAGATGTTCAGGTGTTGAATAGCAAAAGAAAAGAAAAGAAAAGAAAAAAGCCTATGTCTACTGTACATTTTTTACAACCATCAATTTCAGAAAGACTTAGAATTTACTTAATATAAAAAAATAGCTTTGGTGGTATAGTGGTGAGCATTGCTGCCTTCCAAAAAAAAAATACTAGAACAATTCGAGCTCAATTACACATGGCCCTGATTCACTACATTCCCTATTCTGCTACCTCTGCTTTCAACAGTAAATACCTGATGTCCATTTCGATTTCAACAGAAAATATTTGATGCAAGATGAACATGATCTCACATCTTAGGTATGAAAGTAGCTTTGATTATTGGGTTGTTTTAATATCACCTATTGTTTGAAGCTTTGTCTACAGCTCAGATGAATATGAGGTGCTGCCTTTCCTGACAGCTATTTCTGCAGAGTTTATAGGATTAACCAAATAAATACTTGATTTTGATTCAGCTAACTGACATCCCCAAATATCCATTGGTTGGCGCTATTTGACCTCAGTAATCTCCAAACCAAAATGATATTATGTACACAACTCTATTTATTTTGTTGTGCAATAAATCATCTTTCTACTTGAAAATAGTAGCGCTATTATTGGTTTTGTTAGGTAATATTTATTGATTGCTTGCTACCTACTAGGCACTACTTTGACTTTACACATATTCAGTCATTTATTATCACAACCCCACCACATACGTACTAGTTTATCCCCACTTTCATTAAAGCAATTGAGAAAAAGTGAGATTAAATAATTTCAACACATATGAGGTATCACCTCACACCCGTCAGAATGGACAGCATCAAAAAATCTACAAACAATAAATGCTGAAGAGGGTGTGGAGAAAAGGGAACCATCTTGCACTGTTGGTGGGAATGTAAATTGATACAGCCACTATGGAGAACAGTATGGAGCTTCCTTAAAAAAACTAAAAATAGAGCTACCACATGACCCAGCAATCCCACTACTGGGCATATACCCTGAGAAAATCATAATTCAAAAAGAGACATATACCACAATGTTCATTGCAGCACTATTTACAATAGCCAGGACATGGAAGCAACCTAAATGTCCACCGACAGGTGAATGGATAAAGATGTGCTACATATATATAATGGAAATATTACTCAGCCATAAAAAAGAATGAAATTTTTTTAAAAAAGGAATGAAATTGAGTTATTTGTAGTGAGGTGTATGGATATAGAATCCGTCATACAGAGTGAAGTAACTCTGAAAGAGAAAAACAAATACCGTATGCTAACGCATATATATGGAATTTTAAAAATCGGTACTGATGAACCTAGTGGCGGGGCAGGAATAAAAATGAAGATGTAGAGAACAGACTTGAGGGGGAAGGGGAAGCTGGGATGAAGTGAGAGAGTAGCATTGACGTATATACACTACCAAATGTAAAATGGATGGCTAGTGGGAAGCTGCTGCATAGCACAGGGAGATAAGCTCGGTGCTTTGTGACGACCTAGAGGGATGGGATAGGGAGGGTGGGAGGAAAGCTCAAGAGGGAGGGGATATGGGGATATATGTATACATATAGCTGATTCACTTTGTTGTACAGCAAAAACTAACACAACATTGTAAAGCATTTATACTCCAATAAAGATGTGGAAAAAAAATAATAATTTCAACAAAGTCACACAGCTAATAAGTGGTGGAGCTGGGATTTTATTCTAGGCAGTTGACTTCACACTAGGCATACAACCATAAGATAACCACTGTCCCAGTGTTTCTGGGACTGAGGGGTTTCCTGGGATGCAGGACTTTCAGTGCTAAAACTGGGATAACCCCAGGCAAACCAGGATGGTTGGTCACACTGCAACTACTATGCTGCAAGATGTATTTATGTCCTTTTTCCCCCCTTGAGTGGCATGTGAAATATATCAAGCTAATGGCTGACTTCCATAGTTCCAGGAAACAGTAGACCCACGTGTCTGTACAGGGGCACAAGGCTCTTAGGTGTCTCTACTCCATTTCCATCATTCCATTCCAGAGTGTCCATTACTCAAGGTCACCACTTAATGTCCCCTTTCAGGAGACAGGATCCAATCTAAAGAGCTTTGCTGTTCCAGAGATGTCCCTGGATTTCCCCAAATATTCCACTAAAAACTAGGGTAAGAGATTCTAAGAATTTGCTTCAATATAAATTGCCCAATTGTTTTTCTTTAAAAGAACATAAAACTCTTTAATAAAAACTCCAGCTCATTAGTTTCAAGTTTGTAATAAGGAATTATAAAGGGACAATCCCACAAGGAATTGGAGGGGGAACAAGGAAAGGAAGATAGAAGAGCTAGAACATTTAGCGGGGATTTAATTTACTTCGTAGTTTAAGACTGAGAAAGATAGCACAACAAAATGTTCCTCAAACACACACAAAATTTCACAGTTACATGGAAGGGAGTACATGAAGTCAACAGGAGGACCCACCTGCAGACTAGTGTCAATAATTCTCACCTCCAAACCTCAGGAAGGATCAACTCTCAGCCTCCTAATGTGAAACTGTGGGAAATTCCTTCATGATAGTGAACCCTCTATTAACTGAGCTATCTATAATAGTTAGATACGTAAATACTGATATTTAAAAGAAAGGATTCTTAACTAATTTATTCTGTCCCCATTCCTATCCCCACAGACAATCTCTTTAATTGTTTACCTGTTTCTTGTAGTAGTTATGTCTTTAAATGGTTATTATCTCTAGATAAAAGCCTCACACAGCTAGTTCTAGATTTTCCAGTTTTTCATATTATCTATTGACATCCTTCTCTATCTGTTGAGTTATGTTGTTTTGGTTACTAAGAAGAAGAGAGGACCTGAGAGGTCCTTGGATCACACCTTGAGAACTGCTACTCTAGTTCTTGGATAATTCCTCCTTTCAATTTTACTATCCTCTCTTTCTGGAATTTCATAGTTATATGTTGGATCTAATATATTGATATTCCATAACTCTGAATTTTTCCCCTCTATCTTACAACTCTTAATCCTTTTGTATTACTTTCTAGAATATTTTTGCAATTTAAATTTCTACTGATTTTTGTGTGGGTGGAAAGAATGTCAAAGAGGTCTTTCTGTTTTCTGATTGTTACTTAGTATATTCTTTCCTTCCTTCTTTCTTTCCTTCCATCCTTCCTTCCTTCCTTCCTTCCTTCCTGCCTCTCTCTCTCTTATTCTTTCTTTCCTTCATCATAACAACTGATGGAAAATTTTGGTGAGACTTTCTAAAGATACCAATGGGAGTTAAATTTTTTTTTTCTATTCCCTGTTTTTTATTTTTTTATTTTTTCCAGTTTTCTCAATGGTCATTTTTAAGAATGAGGCAACAGAAAGCTGATTGAGAGGCCTGGGTATGTGGGTGGGACTTGTCAGTTAACTCTGAGATGACTGGACAAGAGTCAGTCATCTCACTGGAGACACCTAAATGCCTGAATGGAGTGGACATTGATATCTTTATAGAAAAGCCTTTTATTTCTGGCTTGTGGTGGAAGTAATGAACATAGTATATCCAAATCCTGAGACAGTCCAGAGATCTTTGGGGATGATCAGCAACCTTTTGACTGTATTTTTTTCTGAGTCTATGCTACACAGTGCTGCCTCTCTCCTACTTCATCAGTTTCCTTTTCTCCATCTGTTTCCTAATTCCTGGAAATCTGTCTACATCTCTTGTTGACAGGTATTCTTCCTCCATCATTTTTACTGTAAATGCAGTATGTTTATTCTGTTATATTTAAGCAGAGCCATGATCTATTTTAGCTTTATATTTACAATTGCTGGTGATAATGTTCTGCATTTACTTATTTTCAAAGCACCTTCACATTTGTTATGTTATTTTATCCCTATAATGCTCTCCAGGGGAAGTTAGAACAGTAGGTATTTTCATGTCTGGTCTCCGGATGATAAAATCAAATGCAAGCTAAGTTAAGCAACTCATTCAAAAATATTCAAGGAATCAAAGACAAAATTAAAAGTAGGACCTGGGTCTTCTAATTTCTAGTTTGTTTTCCAGTAAGCCAAGCTGCCTTTTGCAAGGACAGCTCAATTTAAATTCTGGCCATGCCATTTGCTTGATGAGTAACAACTAGAGTTTTGGTTTCTGCAATTGTAATTAGATTATTGTAGGATAATAATCACCCTACTTATGTATTCGTCACAGAATTGCTATGATTGATAAAATGAGACAATATTTGTGAAATTGTCTTTCTTATAAACTATATAGTTTAATACGCATATTAAGTATAAATTTCCTACATAATAAAGTAACTTGCGTATACTTTAAACTTTTTTTCTTTTCAAATTAGACTCGTGGAAAAGATATTATATTCATATAATTCCAAAATCAAAAGAGTAAAAAAGAACAAAACAGGAAAAGAATTGCTTCCACAGCTGCCTCAATTCGTGTTCTTATCTCCTAGGAATGTGTACGAGTAACTATTTCCACGTAGCCCTGTGTTGTCAAGTTTCTGGATATTTGCCCTTCTAAAAGAGGTGAAAAACAATAATCATGGCTGCTCTGGTTACCTATTGGCTGTATTTCAAAAACCATGCTAAGTCAGCCCTTAATGGTTTAAAACAAGATAATCATTTAATTTAATCACAAATCTTCAATTTCAGCAGAACATAGTGAGGACAGCTCATCTCTGCTCCATGCAGTGTTAGCTAGGACTGCTCAACTGAAGCTGGAGGGTCTCCTTCCAAGATGGCATACTCTCATGGCTGGCAAGCTGGTACTGGCTGTTGGTTCCTGTCCACATGGGCATCTCTACTGGAGGCTTGTGCTTCCTCACAGTATGGTGATTGGGTTCTAAGAGAAAGAGACAGTACGTCCAGTGTCTAGAAGCTCTGGCCCAGAAACTGGCACTGAAACACCTCTGCTGTATTCTGTTTGTCAGAACATTACAGACCTCAGATATAAGGGAAAGTGACACCACCTGATGGGAGGAATGCCAAATAATTCTGGGGCCATGTTTTGAGACCACAAGTATGTTAATGTTTGAATTAGTATTTATTATGAGTGCAGATGAACAGCTTTTTACAAATCTAGAGTTTGTTTATATTGCCTTTGCTTTACTGTCTATTCATATCCTTTTATTATTTTTTCCTTATTTGTTTAGTAGACATTTTCTTATTTATTTCAAAGACAGTTTTATATGAGGAAGGTGAGTCTTTCCTTTGTGATATGAGTCACAGATAATTTTCCCACTTTTTCACTTGTCTTTTTAATTTGCTTATAATAATTTTACCACATGAGTTAGTTTTTTTTAATATAGTTGAATTTTACAGTCTTTTGTTTTATGGCTTATAGATTTGAGTCTATAATTTAAAAAACTTCCTCCTTTATAGGAGTTTACTTGTATTTTTATATTATATTTTTATTGTTTTATTTTTTACATTTAAAACATTGATTCATTCAGAGTTATTTATCAGGATATATGCATGAGGTATGTTCATTTTTCAAAATGAACTTGAGAATCACCTCTACTAGATATAATCCCTCGATCTAAAAACAAAAAAGAACAGGGCTTCCCTGGTGGCGCAGTGGTTGAGAGTCCGCCTGCCGATGCAGGGGACACGGGTTAGTGCCCCGGTCCGGGAAGATCCCACATGTCGCGGAGCAGCTGGGCCCGTGAGCCATGGCCGCTGAGCCTGCGCGTCCGGAGCCTGTGCTCCGCAACGGGAGAGGCCACAACAGTGAGAGGCCCGTGTACCGCAAAAAAAACCCCAACAAACAAACAAACAAACAAAGAACAATAACAAAATCAACGGTAAACAGTTGGCATTTTTATTGGGATCATGTTAAATTAACAAATTGACTTAGAGAGAATTGACGTTTATACAATGAATGTGCCTATCAAAGAACATGGTACATTTTCTCATTTCTTCAAGTATTATTTTGTGCCTTCAGAAGTGTTCAAAACTGTTTTCTCGTATAGGTTTTTCATATTAGTTTTAAATGTTTCCTTATTTATTATATTTATTGATACTACAAATGGAATTTTTTCTTCTATGTCCTATTGCCATATGCATAAAGCCCATTGATTTACCATTATTAAATTTGTACATCATTATATTAATAAATTTCTTTATTGTTTGAAGTAATTTTAGTTTAATTATCTTGCAGTTTTTAAGAATGAAATAATATTTTCAGTTACGATCATTTTAACTTTTCCTGTTAACTTCTGAAACTCTAATATCTTTTTCTTTTCCTAAATGCATTTGTTAATATCTTAGTCCAATTTAAATTGAAATGTGACAGTAGACATTGTTTAATGTTTTCTGGATATCAACAGAATATTTCTCAATTGTTCCCATAAAACATGCTGACTCAGTGTTTTGTTTTTGTTTTAGCATTGCTGATGATGGTCATATGCATTTTCTTCTTGGTTCTATAATATGACGATACAGGTCATAATATTAACTTAACTTACATTTCTAGAATAAAGTCACTTGGTAATGATCTACTATTTTTTAAGGAACTACTGAGGTTTTCTTTTATTGAAGAATAGTTGATTTACAATATTACATTAGTTTCAAGTATACAACATAGTGATTCAATATTTATATAGATTACACTCTAAAGTTATCAGAAAATAATGGGTATATTTCCCTGTGCTGCCCAATTTTTCCTTGTTGCTTATTTATTTTATGCATAATACTTTGTATATCTTAATAATATACCCCAATCTTCACCCTCCTCCCTTCCCTCTCCCCACTGGTAACCACTGGTTTGTTCTCTACATCTGTAAGTCTGTTTCTGTTTTGTTATATACATTCATTTGTTTTATTTTTAAGATTCCACATATAAGTGATAACACAGATTATTTGTCTTTCTTTGCCTGTCTTGTTTCACTAAGCATTCTACCCTCTAGATCCATCCATGTTGTTGCAAATGGCATTATTTCATTCATTTTTATGGCTGAGTAATATTTCATTGTATATATAAAGAGAGCATATCTTTATTCATCTGCTAATGGACACTTAGGTTGCTTCCACATCTTGGTTATTGTACATAATGCTGCTAAGAACATTGGAGTGAATGTATATTTTAGAATTACTGGTTTCATTTTCTTCAGCTATATCCCCAGAAGTGAAATTGCTGGTAGTTCTATTTTTAGTGTTTTGTGGAACCACCTTACTGTTTTCCATAGTGGCTGCACTAATTTACATTCCCACCAACAGTGTACAAGTGTTCCCTTTTCTCCACATCCTTGCCAACATTTGTTATTTGTAGACATTCACACATTCTGGCAGGTGTGAAGTGATATCTCATTGTGGTTTTGATTTGCAGTTCTCTGATCATTAGTGATATTGAGCATTTTTTCATGTGCTTGTTGGTCATCAGTACATCTTCTTTGGAAAAATTTCTATTCAGGTCTTCTGTCCGTTTTTAAATTGAGTTGTTTGGTTTTTTTGGTATTGAGTTATATGAGCTGTTTATATATTTTGGATATTAATCTCTTATTGGTCATATCGTTTGCAAATATTTTCTCCCATTCAGTATGTTGTCTTTACATTTTGTCAATGGTTTCCTTTGCTTTTCAAAGCTTTTAAGTTTAATGAGGTCCCAACCAAAAAAAGTATTACCATGATTTATGTCAAAGACTGTTCTGCCTCTGTTCTCTTCTAAGAGCTTTATGGTTTCCAGTCCTACATTTAGATCTTTAATACATTTTGAGTTTATTTTTGTATATGATGTGAGAAAATATTCTAATCTCATTATTTTACATGTAGCTGTCCAGTTTTCCCAGCACCACTTATTGAAGAGACTATCTTTTCTCCATTGTATATTCTTGTCACTTTTGCCACATATTAATTAAACATAAGTGTGTGGCTGTATTTCTGAGTTCTCCATTCTGTTGCATTAATCTATGTGTCTGTTTCTGTTCCAGTATTATGCTGTTTTAATTTTTGTAGCTTTGTGGTATAGTTTGAAGTCAGGGAGCATGATACCTCCAGCTTTGTTCTTTCTTCTCAAGATTGCCTCAGCAATTTGGGGTCTTTTATGGTTGCATATAAATTTTAGGGTTATTTGTTCTAGTTCTGTGAAAAATGTCATATTTAATAGGGGTTGCAAACAATCTGTAGATCCTTTGGGCAGAATTTTAACAATACTAATTCTTCCAATCCAAGAACAAAGGATATCTTAGTTTGCATCACAGGGGATCTCTCATTGAGACACACGAGCTCAATAGTTGCAGAGCACAGGCTTAGTTCCTCCGCGGCATGTGGGATCTTAGTTCCCCAACCAGGGACCGAACCTGCACCCTCTGCATTGGAGGGTGGATTCTTTACCATTGGACCACCAGTGGAGTCCCTATCTTTCAATTTTTAAATCACCTTCAGTTTCCTTCATCAGTGCTTTATGATTTTCAGAATATTGATTTTTCACCTCCTTGGGTAAAATTTTTGCTAGGTATTTTATTCTATTTGATGTGATTTTAAACAGGATTGTTTTCTTGCTTTCTCTTTCTGATATTTTATTGTTAGTGTAAAGAAATGCAACAGATTTCTATGTATTAATCTTATATCACAAAACTTGGCTGAATTCATTTATTAGTCCTAATAGTTTTGGGTGGAGATTTTAGGGTTTTCTATGTATTGTATTATATCATACAATATACTTCCTTCCAATTTTACTTCTTCCTTTTCCATTTGGATGCCTTTTATTTATTTTTCTTGTCTGATTGCTGTGCCTAGGCTTCACCTCTGCTCAATGGCCATCACACCATATCCAGGGTGAGAGTGGGTCCCAAGTTGCTGGAGTAGAAACCCTGACTGTTGGGTTTGAGCTGGCTCTGTTCCCTTTAAGTGTGTGCTCTCCCCTCTCCCAGAACTGGCATCTTCAACCCAGAGGGGAGTAGTGCTGGAGCAAGAGGGGCTGGTGCAAGTGCTCAGCATGGATCTGGGCATGGACAGTGGCTGCCCTGGTCACATTCAGTGACCTGGATGGCTTCTGATGTGCTGCTGCCTGTTTAAGCACTAGTAGTGACTGTCCCCCGCCCTGCTCAGATGCTACTCCAGGTCTGAGTTGCCTTTATCCCTCACAGCTGAGCTCTCCCCTCAGCCACTGCCACTCTTGTCCTGGTCATATTGTAGAGCTGTGTCATGAAACAGACGGGGCCAGAGAAGATGCTTAGCTCAGGCAGGCGCATTCTCCAGAGAGGCTGCGGGAAACCTGCAGTTTCAATCTGCCCCCCTACCCTGTTAAAGGAATAAGCAAGCATGTGTGTGCTTCTCATGAGTGGGGTACAGGCTTCCCTCAGCCCGTCTGTTAGTCACTGCCTCTCCAACAAAGCAAGGGGACTTGTCTTGCCTGTGTCTGACCCCAGGGCGGTGGTGCCCAGTATGTGGCTTGAACTGCTCACTCCCCAGGGAGAATCGCCACCCAAGCAATGTTCCTCTTCTTCTGAGTCCCCTCCCAGGGGCACAGTTCACAACCTGATTCCTTCTCCTCCCTTTCTACCCGATTCCATGTGTTCCTTTGTTATAGCCCTGGTTGTACAGGAATCTTTCTTCCAGTCTCTGGTTAGTTTTTGTTCCACGGGTAGATGTATGATTGATACATTCATGGGGGGAGGTGAGTTCTACATCTTTCTACTCGGCCATCTTGGTCTCCTCTCAGGAACTACTTAGTTTTATTTGCTAATATTTTATTTTGGATTTTGAACTTTATTAATAAATGAGATTGGTTTATAGATTTCCTTGTTTGTGATCTTTGTCATTCCTTTGGTATAAATGTTTTACTTGCTTTATTAAATGCATTTAGGGACTTTCCCCCTTCTCTATGATCTGAAACAATTTAAATAACATTGGAATTATATGTTTTCTAAAGATTTTATAGAATTCTCCCTGGAAAATGTTTGAAGAAACAAAAGCAACTTTTGGACTACTTTATTTATTTTTTGGAAATCTATCTGTCTAGATTTTTTTTTCTAATCTTTTGGTTAAGTTTTGGTAAGTTATATTTTTCAAAATATTCTTTATGTTATTCAGGTTTTCAAAGTTATTTGCATAGAATTAAACAAACAAACAAATGAAAACCCCCAAACCTCATGATTTTTTAAATTTCCCCTTTTTCTGTGCATCTACCTTACCATTGTGGTCTGAAAGTTTTATGAGCTCATTTCCATGAACTGAAAGATTAAGTTATTTTTATTTCCAGTTTTTGAAAGAAAAAATTCCAGTAAAATGTTAAGCTTCTGGACTTTATTTAATTCTTGCCACAAGAATCTATCTATCTATCTGCATGATAGATTTATTCAGATGACAATTCTATCCTCTTATGAATATTAAAGTCTACTTTAACTGGATTTAAATGAAATTCTTTCCTAGAAGGACATCTTGGTGATGATGTACTGAGTATTTTAACCGTTCAAAAATGGTCACAAGCTCTTTACAATCCCTCCAGAGAGTGCATAAGAAGACATAACTCATTCTATAAACAATACTTTGACAGTGTGAAAATGGCCCTTATGCATTGAAAAATTAGTTCAATTAATACCAGTCTTCAATTAAGTATGAAATTTTACTTTAAAATCCAGCTAGTGTTCACTTTTGATTGTTTATTCCATAACAGTTGCTGTCTTTTAAATGAATTCAGCAAGCTGCCAGCCTGTTCCTCACGTTAATTTTTTCAAGCATTTGATATGTTGCCAGAGCATGTTCTGCCATTACAAAATCATTCAGTAACAGGTTTTCAACAACCAGTTTCTAAGAAGGGAGAAAGAAGGGAAGGGAGAAAAAGAAAGAGGGAGAGAGAGAATGACAAACCAAGGACAAATCCTATGAAATCCCTTCTGTTCCCATTTTTTTATTGTTTCTTGCCTTATTTTGCCATCCCAGTAACATTTGTTAAGAATGTGATAATACATTAAAGGCTACTATATCTTAATATCACCTCAATAACAACTTTTCATAAATTCTTCAATTTTAACTTATGACTCTTAAGGAAGGATAGATGTCCACAGCAGCAAAATTGACAGAGATGCCCTTTAAAAGAACCAGGAACGACATCTTCAGTGCACTGGTCACATCAGCTCTTTTCTGAGCACAACGATCAGGGATACAAAGCAATGACAGGAATTGTTACTGACTTTCTCAGTGAACTTTTCAGGCTGAAGGTCATTCTATGGAAGATGCAGAAATGATGGAAAGTTAGCAATTATTTTAGCTTCACGGTTAGATTATCTGTGGTCTTGTTTAAATTGATCATAGTTATTGTTTTCTTCATTAGGCAATCAAAGCAAGAAAGAAAATGTTCCTTAACCAATAGAAGCAGATAAAATATTTTCCAAACCTTCTTTTGGAAGAATATACTGAAAAGAAGAAGCTAATTTACAAATAAATGGGACTAAATACAACTTGTAATTGTTAGCTGATAGATGTCCTGGCTTCGGCCCTGATGGGCAGGTTGGTGGGTTTCTTCATTAGATTTCACCAAGAAAAATTTATATCTTGCCTACTGTGAAGAGATGAGAGTGTAGGAAATAAATGATGAAAAAAAAACAATTTTCTTTTTTTTTCTTTTAAATGTTAGTAGTTAGATAATTTTTTTTTAAATGTTAGTAGTTAGATAATTTTTTTTCTTTTAAATGTTAGTAGTTAGATAATTACACTTAAATATTGACTGGCTCTTTTACATGCACAAAAAGGACAGTATTATACTTAAATGTCAATCTCATCCTCTGAACTATGTCTTTTTATGAATAATTCTTTCCCCTCATTTTTAGAAGTTTAGGAATTTGCTCCCAAATTTATATTACTAAGGGTTTTACATTAATTAATGATTTACATTATTTTTAATTATTTGTATCCCTGTGAGAATCTGACAAAATCTTGTCAGATTTTACAGGTGACTATTATTCAATAATGACAAAAATAGAAATGATATCCTCAAGAGGCTTATAATTAATTTCAGTAGTGTTTTCATCTCAGTTCCCTACATCTCAGTAACCTCATCGACAAAATAAAAAGATTTGGATGAATAATTTTGAGGGATAATCCTGTTCCTAAAATATCCTTCTTATATTTATATAGTTTAAATAGACTATTTTTTTCTTCTTTAACTTGGTAGCCCACTTTAATTGGCACCTGAAGCAAGATTTTCTTTCAATGTTTATGATGTTTCACTATCAACTTTTGCTGTAATTATATTCTCACATTTTATTTTCCTTTTTTAAATTGTGATATAATTGACATATAAGTTTATATTAGTTGCAGGTATACAACATAATGATTTGATGTATGTGTTTATTGAAAAATGATCACCACAATAGGTTTAGCTAACATCCATTGGCACACAGTTATAATTTTTTTTCCTGTGATAAAATTTTTAAGATCTACTCTCTTAGCAACTTTCAAATACAAAATGCCTATTATTACCTGTAGTCCCAGATTTTAAAGGACACTATCTATTCCCATCTCTTTGGCCATAGAGGATAGTTCCTTTTGATGATCCATAAGTTGGCAAACCACTGATGAATTTTGATCATTTATGCAAAGTGTGTCTCTCTCTCCATTGAGGTGAAGTTCATTTACTCACATCTGACATTTGTCACAGAAGAGACATCTGTGCTTCAGAAGGTCCAGAGAGCATCCAAAGTGTTCATAGTGATGTGGAGATGGCTGTCACGCAATCAGACAACGACGTTTAGGAATCAGTCTGGAAAGATGATTTGCTGAGTAGCTAAATTTGATAATTTGTTAAAAATTAGAAAACGAAAGTCAATAATCACAGGAAGAGGGCACAAGAGATAAGTATAACCATTCAGTGATAATAGTGTGATACTGAGAGGAAACATTTTCACTGTTACTCCATGAAGTGCACCCTTATCTAGTTTTCATTTCCATGGCTGGAGCTCCCAGGGATCAAGCCAGTTACAGTAGAAGTCGAAGCCAACACTGAAACTCAAAAAAGTAAACGTAGGGAAACTAAAAGGAAGAATTACAATGCCCAACCTAGACTAGTACTTTACTTGCAAAATGTGGCAAGTATTGTAGTCTGTCCCCCTGTATTTGTTGTCCCTTTCTTTCATGGGAATTGAAACAAATTACCAAAATGGAAACCTACATTTTCTTTCTGTTGGGCAAATGGTTTTGGGCATTAAAACTGGGTTTCCCAGCCTTCCTTGCCATTTGGTGTGGTCATGTGATTATGTTCTTAGATGAGATGGGAGTGGAAGTTTGCTCTGGCAGCTTCTCTAATCCTCCTTATGAATAAGCTCGGGCACACCTGCCGCTGCTTGTCTCTTCCTCCTTCCTACTGCCTGGGACACAGCTGTGATGGCTGTACCACGAAGATACAGGCACACACGATGGAAGTAGCCTGGTGAGCGGGCAAAGCCTGGGTCACTGTGGATTAGTGCTGCCATATCAACCCTGCATTGTGCACCTCTGGACTTTACATGAAAGGTATAAAATTTTATCTTGTTTAAGCCATTGGTATTCTGGGACTCTACCACATGTAGTGAAACCCAATCTCAACAAATATGTATGGCAAGTCAAAATATAATGAAATTTTGGGAATTCCCTGGCTGTTCAGTGGTTAGGATTCCACGCTTTCACTGCACAGGGCACAGGTTCGATCCCTGGTTGGGGAGCTAAGATCCCACAAGCCACATGGCGCAGCCAGAAAGAGAAAGAGAAAGAAAAAGGTATACATACGATGAAATTTTGTAAAAGATTTATGGGTGTGACAGATCAAACATGGGCTCTGAAAGTATGAGAAAGAGTTCTAGTATGTTCCTTATGTGCAGGTTGAGAGCCAGAATCTCAGGTGTCATCCCATAAACCAACCCTGTGGTCTTAATTGGGGCCTAATCCTATTCTGGCTGATCATAGATCTGATTTACAGTATTAATTCCTATTAACTTCTGGGGGTTTTATGCAGAACATCCTAATAGCTAAGACTAATGCCCCAAAATATTTGTAGGTAATTCTAATCAAGTCTTCTCCGTACTTAGCTGAGAACATGTCTCTTTTCCAGGTGATCCTATATGTATAAAACATCTGTGAAAGACTGCTTCTCCTGGGTATGGGGGTAAAAATTTGACTAATGTGTTTGATTGATTAAACCATTTTAACTCAGCATTGCACTGACTGAATGAATGTTAGCAGTAGATGTTCTACTGTAGTCTCAGGGATAAATATTCAGAAGGTAATGGAATTTTCCACCACTTCTGTATCAGTTAGGATCTGTCCAGCTCTTACTGTTGTCATTGTTTTGCATTTCCTAAATGTATCAGAGACCTCTGTCATTTATATTGATTTCCTTTGTTCACCTGAGGAATTTTGACAGAAACAAAAATAGTCTACAAACATTTAAAAACTCTCTTCCTCGAAATCCCCTATTGTTATCTCTCAGGTTGGCAGAAAAAGGAAAGCTTCCTTGAATATTTCAGGATATCCTTTCTTCTCCTAGTTTCTTGTTCTTGCACATGGAAGGCAGTTTCCTAGCTTAGTGTTTGTTATGTGTACAAATCCCACTTTGTTCACTGACATCAGTGAATCAAAACAGTTTTTTATTTCTTCTTTTAAGCAACACCATCTCCCATCTCGCCTTGCAGTCACTAACTGTAGTATTTTTTTTTTCATTTTAATCTCACACACTAATGACATTGTCCATTTCTACTTTCAGTAATTTACTTGCCTTACTTGGCACTAATTTATTATCTTGCTTCACTCTGTACCATTGTCGGTGGGAATGTAAAATGGGGCAGCCACTGGGGAAAACAATGTGGTAGTTAGTTCCTCAGGAATTTAAATATAGAGTACAATATGACCCAACAATTCTACTGCTTAGTATTACCCAAGAGAAATGAAAACATATGTCCACATAAACTTGTATATGAACATTTATAACAGCATTATTCATGATAGCCAAAAAATGGAAACAAGTGAAATTTCCATCAACTGATGAATGGATAAACAAATGGGGTATATTCACACACTGGAATATTATTCAGCCATAGGAAGGAATGAAGTCCTGATACAGGGTGTAGCCTGTATCATAGACGAAAACAGAAAACATCATGTTAAGTGAAAGAAGCCAGAAGCAAAAAGTCATATATTGTGATTCTATATTTATGAAATTTTCAGAAAAGGCAAATCAATAGACACAGTAAGTGGATTAGTGGTTGCCAGGGGCTTGGGAAGGGAGAAGAAAGGGGACTAATGGGAAGAGGGTTTCTTTTGAGGATTGTGATAATTTTCTGTTATACAACTTTGTGAGGGTTTTACAACTTTGTGAATATATTAAAAAAAAACACTGATTTGTAAATTTTAAAAAATAAACTAAAAAATCGTATATAAAAACTTGTCATCTCACTAATTAGAAACATTCATTCTGAGAAGGGTATGAGATGAGGCATTAGAAGGGAAAAATAATCTGACAGATGTTGTATCATGTCATCTCGAGCAGAAGGAAAAGGAGAAAGTGGGGGGCTGTGGTGGTATGATGAATTGGGAGATTGGGATTGATATATATACACAATATGTATAAAATAGATAGCTAATAAGAACCTGCTATATAACTAAATAAATAAGACGGAAAAGGAAATCTTCCCAGGTCCCTTTCCCTTCATTCTCTAGCTCTGTTCTTCCTGAAGCTGCAGCAGGAGAGGGGAAGCAGCATTGAGGCAAGAGTGACAGAGCACATAGCAATCACCAGTTACACCCAGACCCGTCACTGGGGTAGAAAAATTCAGGATAATCACTCCAGGCTGGTCAGTGACAGTTACAGAAAGTGACAGGAAAAGGAGGAGGGGTTATTTTCTGGCTGGTATTAATAAAGAACTAAGACTCATACAACATTTCAGCCCATAAACATCTCATCCCAATCTACCCAAACAAAAGCTTGCTAGATGCCAGTCAAAAACATCCCATATGCATCCCTCTTGGTCTGTGGACCTTGACAGCTGGATCCCTTGAACCAGATTTGAGCACATGCCCTTCAGTTCTATGCTTTGAGGTTAGAAGACAAGAGACCTCACTTTCCTCCCAGCCATGCAGGGTTGACTGACATCATTCTAGAGAATAATCAGTTCCAGGCTGCTCTTAGGAGCCACAGCCCATCCCTTTGTATCTATCAGACCTAACGGCCTTAGAGGGGAAGAATGGAGAACTGTGCTGAGGCGCTGGGACCAGCAGGCAGCTGACTATGCTGAATGTGGAGCTGCAGCCGTGACCTGGAGAGGCCAGTCTCTAACCCCCTGCAAGCTAGATGCCCAGACCTGACCTATCAGCTGTGTCACCTCTACTGCCGCTCCCACACCCTCAGCAATTAATGGGCTGGAAACCTTCCCAGTCCACCTGCAATTTGCCCCAGATGCTACAATCTGTGGAACTGCTGGACTCTTTCTATTTAGACAGTGAAACAGGAGCAACCTCTTTCTTCATCTCAATCTTTATAGATCTAGGGCAGAGATGGATCATTTCCATCTTGCATTTCACAGCTTGAGAACTATATTAGGCAACCTGGCCACTGAGACAAGAAGTTTTGATTCTTCCTCCCCAGGTCAATTTATATTATTAACTTCTTTGAACCCCAAATCCCTTCTCTGTAAAATTATAATAATAATACCTTATTTGAAAAGTTGTTTGTATTCAGTGAAGACAATTACGGCAGAGTACCAAGCCCAGCTCTGGTTCACTGTCTATTGACGATAAATGTTGCCATTATTATTGATGTTCTTGTTTGTATTTTTAACTACAGAGTCCTGGATAGGGAGGCAGGCCAATTCACTAAAAATCAAGTCTTGAACTAATTACTTTGCAGGATGACAAAACTTTACAAACTGTAGTTTTAAGTAGTTTTAATAAAAATATTTTTTATTACATGTAATCAAATATATTCTTCTGCATATTGGCTAAATTGAGCTTGATTGACTACCTGATAAAATAATCCTAATAGAATGCTAAAATGGTGGCAAATAATAAATTTACTGGATGTACCAATATGAACCACTTTTTCCATCCAAATTTTTGGCATTCAGCATGTGACTTTTGATTTTTTCAGATATTTTGTCATGAAATGATTCTTTCCAAAATGTAAGCACACTTAGAATCATTTTACCAATTCCCCGAATGGCATGTCAGCCTTAAATTACATTTTTAGCAAGTGATTTTTAGTTTAACTAATTTACATTGTAAAACATAGAAAATTAAATTTTATTTAAAATTCATTTAGAATTAGAATTAAATTGAATTTTCATTAAATGAAATTTAAAATGGAAGAGCATCAGAAATAAATCAGAATTAGCCAAGAGTCCTATCAGAGATAAAATGCTGATATTTTGGTTTCTATCAAGAATTTCAGAAACAGAAAGATAAGTAACAGTTTGCAGAAAGTTTCAACTTAAAAACAGAAAACTGCTCAAATCAACAGAAAGGTAGTAAGGATATTTTGCAGGGAACACTTTAATAGATTGGGCGATTTGTTCCTCAAATTAATTTGATAGTTAGTCATGATTTATGTAAAGTTGTAAGGAAAGCTAAGGAATCTTAGCTTTAAAAATTAAAGCTAAGTTAAAGTTAAAAATCCAAAAAGACATTAAATTTAGATGCTAGAGTGTTAACAAACTGAAAGTGATGTTTAAAATTTTGAAACAAAAATCGATATAAACTGAAAAGTTTCTCCTTGAATTGGTAAATATTAACTGTGATCAGAAAAATGTATTTAATCATCATGACTATATTTGGACATTTTTTTAAAAGTTGTTAAGCCATTTCTTTAAAGCTATTAATTCTCAGCGTATTCATCTCGGACCTCTGTAAGGGAAGGAAAATAAGCGATTTTAAATGCTCTAGATTCTGCTTCCTTCTGCATGACTTGGAGAGAGAGGTGCTGCAGCCTCATCCCAGGTGAGCATTGCGGGGGAGTCCTGGTAAAGGAACAAGACTGTCCGGACCCAGCTGGACCATAGGAAGTTCTACCCACTCCTCCCCAGCCACCCGAATAGAATACCTCTTTTTGTCCCATGTCCCTGCCACATCATCTCTAGGCTCTGACTCAGGAATTCCACCTCTACTTGCAGGAAGTAGAAGCCCAACTGAAGGAAGGAACCACGGGGCTGAGCATTGTTGAGCCATCACTCCCAGGGTCCCCAGTGGGAAATGAAGAAAGAATTAAGTTACCAAATGATTAAACTGACAAAGGACCAAACTTATGGATTTAAAATAAAATAAAATGAAACACAAAATGGTTTTACCAGCTTGAAAAGCAATAGCTTAACCACTTTTAGGAAAATGTCCAAATATAGTTACTAGTGATTAAACATTCATCTCTGAACATGGTGCAGTATCCTTCCTGGCCAAAATCTGTGCGGCAAGAGGCCTGGCCCACAGGTCTTACTCACATGAATGAAAGGCAGAAGCTGAAACACACAAATCAGAATCACAGAATCCCATCCAATGGAGCATATGGAGGAGGTGTGGACAGAAGGAGCCAAGGACGTAAGCAGGTGAAAGGCAATGACTGGAAGCCAAGATGAGATGCTAAACAAGACCAGAGAAGCAGGATGAAACTGGAGCTTGCCTGCATGAATTCCAGGGACTGAGGTGATGAGCTAATACCACTGTGGTTTGGGTTTGTTGCTGGGGATTTGGTTGGTTTAAAGACAGGAGAGTAGAATTCACAGGCTCCTTTCTGTGGCCCAGCAGTGAGATTTTACCCTTCATTCATTGAGGCATCTTCCAGGCAGCCCTCCTCGGATTTCATTTGTCCTTGATTGAGCGCCCCTGGTACTTACCTAGAGGAGGAACGGCAGAAGCATGCGCTTCAGATCTGGAATCAGAACGGCCTGGGACTCTCCAAAGCCACTGTCTGTGAGACTGAAAAATTTACCTAACTTCCCGATGGTAGGCATCTGCAATACAGAGATAATTATACCAACTTCATAGAGTTGCTGAGAATACATGAGATCAAATATGCAAAGTGCCAAGAACAGTGCTTGATAAATAGTAGGTGCTTAATAATAGTGGTAGTAACCCCCTTGCCTATAAAAATCCCCCCCTGAGATGACTTTCCTTCTTACTCTTGATGTATCTGGCCTCATCACACTTCTTTCAAGAAACCTATCTCTTCAAAGTAAGAAGTGAAACCCTGGGGTTGAGTTATACACGGTTGTACGTGATTGAATGCTTGTGGTTTGCTGCTTATCTGAGGCATTTGTCCTTCCAGACTTCCCCACCACCTTTCTTACTGGCACACAGATAAGATTAAGCTTGTTATATTCAGTAGAAAAAAAAAATCCCTTACTTATTATAACTTCATAAAAACTGGGTCATGGGTATTTTTCATAGTTGCTCTCATTTTACTGACATTTTATGATGTATAATAACTAACAATAGCAAACGCTTATAGTGGCAGCACGTTAAAAAAAAAAAAAAAAAGCTGCCACGTGCCCAGGCAGCCAATTCTGCTAAGGCAATTGCGTTTCTGAAACATACAGTGCCAACGGTCAGATCTTTTGGTGAAACCATTATGAATTTAGTAGCTAGTCTCATAGGAGTTTCTAAAGAATTACTCTCTGAAAATTTTCTGGAATTATTTCCCCTGTGTCTTTTCAGCCTTTTAATTAACACTGAGTTATGATCTCTAACCTAGAAATAGGGGACTCCTTGAGAAAGCTCATTGGTCCTTACTTCATCTTTATAGTATTTCCCAGGGCGGTATCAGTATCCCAGTCCCTGACCTGTCCAAGGCAAGTTGTGTTGAGTAATGTGTCCCAAAGGCTGTAGTCATGAGACTTCTCTGTAAGGGTTTATATACACTGTGCAAGAGACTTTCCAATATTTAGCACTTCCATGGAGTGAGTCTAGAAGCTATTAAAATTACTGGGGATATCAACTGAAAAAAAATACATAACCTAAAAGTTGAGAATTATGTTTTATTCGGTGGATTTTCTGAGGACTTAAGCCCAGAAGACAGCCCCTCATAGGGCTCTGAGGGACTGTTCCAAAGAGGGAAGGGAGGAGCCAGGATATACAGGAGTTTTTACAACAAAAACCAGGTAGTTGGAACATCAGATGATTACTGTTAATTAAAGAAAAACCAGACATCTCAAGTTAATGAATTTAGAGCTTTTCTACGTACAGGAAGATGCAAGAGTCTGGGCTCACTGAAATCATTCCTTTGGCACCTCAACTATCTAGGACCAGTATCTGGCTCTTTCCCATCCTGAATGCCCTCAGGGTGCACTGTTGAGGCAGTGGCTGACGACTTGGTGGCTGGCAGCCTGTTTGTCTCCACCCTGAGTTTCTTCAGAGCTCACCGTTGGAGCAGTTATAGTGGCTGATGGCTTGATGGCTGCAACATCCTTTGTTTCCTGATTGTATGGCAAGTGACATTTTTCATCCACAGGAACATCTGCTTAGAGAATGAAGGAATCCGAATTCTTAGTCTTTCAGAATACTGAGAACATAGAAATGGTTGTGTTTGAGATGCCATGAGTAAACTGTTAAGGGAGAAGCATTTTCCTGGGACAGAATGAAAAAGAAAAGTCAGGAGAGATAGATAGACACAGAGACACAGAGAAAGAGAGAGAGACAGGCAGACAGACAGACACAGAGAGAAACAGAGAGAGAGCTTTCCCACCAGTGAGTAAGAAGTTAGAGGAGGGCTAGGAAGCAGGGCAGAGAGGACGGCAGCACGGGACCAATGTTTTCCCATTCTTACTTCCTTGTCCTGTTTCTCTGCCGCAGCACTTCTTTGTGTTATCTGCTGCGTCATCTTCTGTGGAGTAACGTGGTTCTTCAACCTGAACACGAACCCATGAAGAGGGAAAGGGGCAGTGGAAGAGCGGCTCTCCTAGCTGCTCAAAGCACTCCTTTTCCAGAGTAAAGGGAGCGTCATTTTCCGAATATTCATTTTTTGAGATTATTTCTATTTAACTGGTTTCCAGAACAGATTTGAAATAGTTGGTTATCGTGTGATGGTCTAAATACCATTCTCCCAAGGGAAAATGCAGGTACATTCAGGTTAACTTTGCTTATACAGCAAAGGCAATCATTCCAATAGTTCAAGTTCAGAGATATGAGATAATAGTAACTGGAGTCTTTTTTCCTTTCCTTTCTTTCTTTTTTTTGAATCCAGATGTAGAGATAATAATCTATTGCATAATTCAACAGCACATATTGAATATTAATGATATTCTACAGGTATTTAACACTTCTTATCTAATAACCCCAAAATGCTTGCTTTTAGCTATCACAACATATATTTTCTGTTAGCCTAATAGATTACAGAGGCATTTCCAATTCAAAGGTGTAAAGATGACAACTCATAAGAAACAATGTTAGGTCCCACTCTATCTCTTTGTTGTTATGAGGAAACTTCCTGCTTCAGACTGGCAGAAAGTCACCAAGAGGGCCAGGAGTAGAGGAAGAAACCGTGGTTTCAGTTTCTGAACGAACTCTCATCCGTAATGCCCTCTCCAATCAGTGAAGCTCTGGGGTCCCCCATCCCTCTGTATATACAAATTCTTTGGCACACTTCCTGAGAAACAAACTGATCGCTAAGGAAGATTTAGACCCTGACACCCACAGAAAGCAGGGCCTGTTTTAGCACATGCTGCACAGGACTAAGGGTATCTCCTGCCGTCATATCTGCATACCTTGAAATTGAATTTTAAAATGTCAGAATCTAGATATATAAACATTTAAAAATATTATCCCCTAACTTATTTGTTTAGCTTCTAACACGTGTTAATCTCTTTCTGTTTTATCTGTAGTTGTGGGAGGTCTATGCCCAGAGCCTACAGAGAGCCTTTGTCAGGGCGGCTCTGCACTGTCAGCAGAGGGGGCGGGGCTCTCTGCCTGGCCCCTGGCTGGGCTGGCAGCGCTGGGGTGCAGTCAGCACTGGCTCTTTTCCCGATCAGGCCACTTCTCAGCCTTGCTATTGGCCCAGAGACCAACTTTCTGCTGCCATGGGACAAGCCCGTGTCCTGCTGGCTGGTGGATACCTGATGTCGCTTCCATTTGCCATCTAATTCAGTCATCATCACACTACTTTTACAATCTGGACACCTCAGCACATTCCTGGAAAAAATGAATAAATGTAAAAGATCATAAAGGATTTATTTGTATAGCTCTCAAGCCCATCAAAAAAAAAAAAAGAAAAGAAAAAAAAAAACCTGCTAAAAGCCATAGTATTTGTACTCAGTCAGGGAGAAAGAGAGTTAAAGAGCAAATCATTTCCCTTTAGGAGTATTTGCTGTGTTCAAAGATAATTAAGAAAGCAGCCAGACCTCTTGGAAGCTGATGCTTTCTGAAATAGAGAATTTCCAAATGCAAAGTGTTCCTGATGGCAAGATTAATTTCTTCTTGTGCCCCTGTGCATTCTTGATGTGGCATATATCCTGGGAAAGGCATAGGGCAAACTCAGAAGCTGAAGCTTGCCAAAGGATACGTCAGTATATCCTGCCTTACCCTTTCCCATTCTCTCCAGACTTCGGAAAGAAAAGAATGCAGCTTTTTTTCATCCATTACCGGCCTTACAGAAGAATAATAGTTTATTTGGGACCATCATGTTGTCCCCCCTTTAAATCCATAGACGTCTAATCCAGTGCAGACGCAGGGTAGAGACAAATTCATCTCTCAGTGCTGAATGTCTTTCTGAAATAACCCAGAGGAGTGCTAACCTGGGCCCAAAGAAAAAAATAATCTTTTATATAATAAAGTGATTATATCTAAAGAGTGTTATTCCAATATAATATTTCAACGCTACCTCAAATCCTATTTGCTCTGACTGTGGAGGGGATTCAGGACGGAGAGAAACAGGATCCTGGCCCTAGGTAAGGTGCATACTGCTAAAGGACTGATTCCAAAGAGCCCAGACTTGCATCTTCCCGTATAAGAAAAGTGCTAAATTCATGAACTTGCAATGTCTGTTTTTTCTTTAATTAACAGTCATCTTTTGATGTTCCAACTATCTGGTTTCTGTTGCAAACATTCCTCTATATGCTGGCTCTTCCTTTACCCCTTCAGAGCAGTCCCTCAGAGCTATCAGAGAGGCTGTCCTCTGGGCATAAGACCTCAGAAAGTCTGCTGAATAAAACATAATTCTCAACTTTTGGGTTGTCCTTTTTTATTCAGCCGACATGACTCTCTAGACAGCTGTCAGCTGGTCAGCTTCAGGCACTGGGCCCAGACCTCTGGATCCCCCTCTAAGAGGTCAATTCCTGCCATCTTATCTGAGTTTCTGGTTGTGGCGGGGAGGAGAAGAGCGGCCGTGCAGTCCTGTGTCCACCGAAACCTTCACAGGTGATGACCTGATACACCCCTTCCTCCTTTCCTGTCCTCCACCTTCTCCCCTCTTCCTCCTTCTCTAACCCTTCCCCTCACTGGCAGCTTCCCTAAAAGATATTACTCAGCCATATAAAGAAACGAAATTGAGTTATTTGTAATGAGGTGGATGGACCTAGAGTCTGTCATACAGAGTGAAGTAAGTCAGAAAGAGAAAGACAAATGCCGTATGCTAACACATATATATGGAATTTAAGAAAAAAAAATTGTCATGAAGAACCTAGGGGTAAGACGGGAATAAAGACACAGACCTACTAGAGAATGGACTTGAGGATATGGGGAGGGGGAAGGGTAAGCTGTGACAAAGCGAGAGAGAGGCATGGACATATATACACTACCAAACGTAAGGTAGATTGCTAGTGGGAAGCAGCCGCATAGCACAGGGAGATCAGCTCGGTGCTTTGTGACTGCCTTCTGGGGTGGGATAGGGAGGGTGGGAGGGAGGGAGATGCAAGAAGGAAGAGATATGGGAACATATGTATATGTATAACTGATTCACTTCGTTATAAAGCAGAAACTAACACACCATTGTAAAGCAATTATACTCCAATAAAGATGTTAAAAAAAAAAGATATGCAGAACAGTTGACTGCAATGTTGCTGTTACTACCCCGCAAGTATTTTAGATAAGTTCTAGTTATGAATAGAAAAGGTAATGGCTGGAGCTGAAAGGCAAATTGGGGGATAATTGTAATTTTAGTCAGCAGTACTGTGTGGTGGTGACATCTGGACTTTACAATCAGCCTGAGTCTAAATTCTCCCCTCACTATTACTCGACTTCCATGGAAACTTCCACAGCCTCAGCTTCCTCATGTGCAAAATGAGAATAATTCAAGAATTAAATGAGATAACATATGTAAAGATCTCATTATGTTTCTGGCACATAATATCTGTTTAATAAATGTTAGCTATTACTGTTAATTCCAAACCTATAACCCCTCCTTACCAGTGATGTCATATTTAAAGCCCAAAAAATTATTAACAGCAGCAAAATCCCCAAAAAGTTTTGGAAAACTGAGATTGAAATGGAAGAAATAAAACCTCTAAATGCAATAAATGTGTTATGGAGTATATGACAAAGCCAATACTTTTCTATGAAAGGATTTTTATACTTTGTAGTAAACTTGAAACTAGGAACTTAGTAGAATTAGTAAAGGTCAGACCTCTGGACAAAATATCTGCTTCCCTGGGCATTGTCTTGAGTCTAGTAAAATTATTGACCTTCTCCCAAACCGAGCTGTTCCTGTATATGAAACAGTGTTGGACATGGTTTTTGGTCTCCAGAAAAAGATACTACAAACTACAAAGTATTACTCTTGATTAATAACAAGCATCCCCTCTGTTGAATTGTGTCCCCCTAAAAGATATGTTTAAACCTTAACCCCCAGTACCTCAGAATGTGACCTTGTTTGGAAATAATGTCTTTACAAAGATAGATTAAAATAAGGTCATTAGGGTAGGCCTTAATCCGATAAAACTTGTATACTTATATAAAGAGGAAATTTGGATAAAGAGACAGGCACACAGAGAGAATGCCACTTGAACGTGAAGGCAGAGATCCAGGTGATGCGTCTACAAGCCAAGGAAAGCCAGAGATTGCCAGTAAACCGGCAGAAGCTGGGACAGAAAGAAGCAAGTAACAGATTCGCCCTCTGAGCCCTCAGAAGGAACCAACTCTGCCAAAAACCTTGATCTTGACTTTCTAGCCTCCAGAGCTGTGAGAAAAGAAATTTCAGCTGCTTAAACCACTTAGTTCGTAGTACTTTGTCATAGCAGCCCTAGAAAACTAATACGTAAACACAATGATCACAATCAGGACTATATTAAAATTCCACAGATCATATTGAAAATTATATTGAAGAATCACAGCTCCCCAGGCCTAACAAACAAATACATACCCTTAAAATTCCTCTTGTTTTCCTAAACTATTGCAGCTGCTACTCTGGCAGCAGCCTCAACCTTTCTTGTTGCCACTGCATTATTGATTGCTATTTCATATTCTCTCAGGCACCCATTAGCTCTTCTGTTGTGATTGTTTTCTGTTTGTTTTTCACCCCGTTATGTCTTTAAAATGATTGGCATGCAGCCTTATTTTGTATTTCAATATTTAAGACTGAGAGTCAACTCAGTCTGGAAAGCAAATGGGGGGCTCAGCTTAAAGCAACACACTTAGCTCCAAGCACCCGTGAGGGCTGTAAAATCTCCCAGAAGCACTGGGTTCATTGTGTCTGTGGAGTTAGGTTAATTATAACCTAGTGTCCTACCTACACCATCCCTCAGACTTCCTTTCACCTTGATCATGATTTTAGCTGCTAACATGACTCATCTATCTGGTCTTTTCTCCAGTAAGAGGATGAGTATTACAGAAGACTTTTGCCATTCTTTGGCTCTCCAGCATCCAACAACTCACTCCAATCAACACCCTAATACAGGAGTCCCCAACCCCCAGGCTACAGACTGTTACCAGGTGAGCCAGCAAAGCTTCATCTGTATTTACAGCCGCTCCCCATCGCTCTCATTACTGCCTGAGCTCCACCTCCTGTCAGATCAGTGGCGGCATTAGATTCTCATAGGAGCTTGAATCCTGCTGTGAACTGCGCATACGAGGGATATATGTTGCGTGCTCCTTATGAGAATCTAATGCATGATGATCTGAAGTGGAGCTGAGGCAGTGATGCTAGCACTGGGGAGCGGCTGCAAATACAGATTATCATTAGCGGAGAGGTTTGACTGCACAGAGACCATGATAAATCAACTGCTTGCAGACTCATATCAAAACCCAATCTGTGGGTGTCAAGTGAAAACAAGCTCAGGGCTCCCACTGATTCTGCATTATGGTGAGTTGTATAATTATTTCATTATATATTACA
This sequence comes from Leucopleurus acutus, assembly GCF_964270905.1. NCBI lineage: Eukaryota > Metazoa > Chordata > Mammalia > Artiodactyla > Delphinidae > Leucopleurus > Leucopleurus acutus. Next base: position 24,506,983 of record NC_139159.1, on the reverse strand, counting down.
ATGCAATAATAATAAAGTGCATAATAAATGTAATGCTCTTGAATCATCCCCAAACCATCAACCGTCCCCCCTTACCCTGGTCTGTGGAAAAACTATCTTCCATGAAACCAGTCCCTGGTGCCAAAAAGGTTGGGGATTGCTGCCCTAATATCTCATTAGGGGAAGTCCCCCAAAAAATACCCCTTTTGGGAAATTCCCGAACTATGACTGCCTCCACCCAGGAATGAAGGGACTCAAATCCTCCCTGGCCCCTTTGTGTAGTCAAGGAGTGGGCATAAAACCAAAACTCAGTCCATCAGGCCTCCTTCCTGGAACTTTGAATTCTGAGCAAGGAACAAATCCTTTTGGCTTTCAGAGTCATCCCAACTGCAACACAAATACCAGATGGTTTCTGCATTATAATTCCTGCTGCCAAGCCTGAGGAGCTGCCTGGAACTGCCAGTTTTCCAAGACGGGTGCTCCAGACTCTTGTTAATACTTGTGCACCTGATACGCTTCTGATATACGTATTCTGGCTTTCTTTTTCCACTTCTTTTTCTTTTTCCTTCCCTTCCTCCCTCCCTTCCTTCCTTCCTCTCTATCTCTCCCTTCCTTCCTTCCAACCTTCCTTCCTTTCTCTCTCTCTCTCTCTCTCTCTCTCTTTCTTTTCAACCACATTTGGTCTCAGTGGCTTACAACCAAGACTCTTGACAGATTCAAGGCCTAATGAACAGAAACTACCAGACTATGGTGCAGCTTCATCTCATATAAGTGGTGGGATATGAGGAAAATCTTATACCCAGTCTGAGCCTGTTTGCTCATGTGGAATGTGAGTCTGATATCTGCCTTCCTAAACTCTGAGCTTATCGTGCAATCCAAAAAAGCTCTTTGTTACTGTTAAGCAATGGAATAATGATAATGATGATGATGATGATAATGATACTAAAGATACTTTATTAGAGTTTCATAAGGTAAATATGCAGGAAAAAGAAACACATAGTTGTGAGGTGGAAGGTGGAATACTTAAAGCACTTTAAAAAATTACATAATAAATTTCTTTCTGAGTGTTAGAATAAAATATTTGAAATTCACACTACATTTCAATGAACCAAAAAAGAGAGTCATTCCTTAAAGAATGCATTTAATACTATGTAAATAATGCTGCTCTTCATTTATTTTTCTTATAAATATGGATTTCTTTGTTTCAGATTTTCTTAAGGGGAATTCTATCTGAATGTGTTACAGCTAAATTCATGAGTCCACCCATATCAGATTGCATTTCATATCCCCAAATGCAATGCCTGTTAGATATTTTGTTTATACCTTAACTGTTGGCTATCTTTTTTCAATAAACATTTTTATTGAATTATACATTCAGAAGGGTATACAAATCATAAAGGTACAGTTTATTGAACTATCACAAAGGGCACACACCCATGTAAGTGACAGCTAGGTCAAAAACTGAATACTCCTAGAACCTGAGAAAATACCCTCATGCCCCTCCGAGGCCATACTGTAGCTGCCTGAATTGCCCTTAATTTTAACACCAGAGAACAATTTTTCCTGTTTCTGAATTTTATTTAAGTGGAATTATAAACTATGTATCATTTTGTATAAGGCTTTTATAGATCAACAATATATTTATGAGATTCATTCAGGTTTTGAGAGTAGCAGTGGTTTTCCTTCATTACTGTGTGTTATTCTATTGTATAAATCTACCACAATTGGTTTATTCATTCAACTCTTTGAAATGTTTCCAGTTACAAATGATATTGTTTTCAACATTCTATTTTATCTTTTGGTGTACATATGTATTTCTTTTAAATATTTACCTGAGGATGTAATTGCTGGGTCATAGAATTGAAGATGTTTAACTCTTATAGATAAAAAATAGTCTTCCCAAAGAGGTTCTGCAGTGTTCTGCATCCTTGTCAACACTTGGCATTATCAGTTATTTTAAATTCTAGTTATTCTAGTGGGGTTTAGTGTTATCTCCTTGTAGTTTTAATTTTCATTCCCTTGATTCTAAGCACACAACAAAGAAAAACTACATTATCTTTTATTATTTACACTGAGGGATATGCAGGGAGACAAACTGTACCCAAAGTGAGCTCAAAACTTTACAGCCTTGCCCTCGAAACAAATACATGTACCTGAATCTGCATGTGTGTAGGAGAGCAAGTGTATAACTGAGGAGTTCTTCAAATAGCTTCCATGCAGAATTAAATGTTTATGAAAAGATAAATAAGAAATAAACACAAGCTAATGTGAAACTTACATATATTATTAAAATTCAACTTAAGCACAACAACTATTTAGAATCTAGACCAACAAAAGATTTTTTTTCAGGGGGTGGGTTATTTTATCATAAGGTTTGTTAAAATTGCTGGTCCTTGATGATATTCAAAAGCACACCACCTAGATGATTTTATTATCATTTTTAAACTCTCTACAGACAACACATCCCTTTATTGCCTGCACTCAGAGTGGACCACTCTCACTGCCCCATCCTTGGTTGCCACTAAGGGATTTTATGCCTTTATATGTTGAATCATCCTTGCATTCCAGGAATAATTCCCAACTGATCATGGAGTACACTCTTTAAATTTTTTTTCTGATGTCCTAAATGATTTTGGCCCCATCCCAATTTATATCACCTACTTTGAATGGGTTTCTGTGCCTTAAAACTCAAAGAGCCTGGTGCATAGTGGATGCTAAATAAAACATTACCTTTGGACCTAAATTTACGGGTTTCTATGTTGACTTGGAGTGGAAACTCTTTCTTGGAGGCTAGTGGGAGTCAAAACATCATACTAATATTAGCATCTCTTCTTCTAGGGAGTTAGAGAATCAAAAATAACTAAAAAATAAAAGAGCACTTTTGTGGGAAGTTAAGGAAGGGACTTGACCCTTGGCATCATTAGCTCACTTGAGCTTGCACTCATCTCTTTATTGTCAGTGAATTTACTGGTTGGCAAATGGACATGGTAAGGACAGCACCAACTTTCAACTAGATACAGACAGGAAGAATCAGAAGTAGGAATATAGTTTATTGACATGTCATTATTTCTCTAGATACCATGATCATTTAGAGACATGGTTTATGACATCTGTTTACAGTTTACAAAGGCATTAAGAACCAAGTGACAGTGCAGTAAGATTGCATGAGACAATACTCCTGTTTTCCCCCTGACTTTATTTCTGTGTTGTATCAGTTATATGACAGTTATTTAACCTCTTTACTGTGACATACAATGGTAGGGTGTGCTATGCTGTATTAACATAATTATGCTCCTTTATTGACTATAAAAAAAGAATTTTTCAGAAGTCCTGGGCACTGTAAACAGCAGCTTCTTCAAGCTAATGCACAGGAGTGTCAGCACAGAACTGCAGAGGTTAGTTAATGGAGGCTGAAATTCTGCACTATTAATAAAGCATGGTATTTAAGAATTGAAGTGAATTATCTATGAGGTGTAGGCATGGAGCTCTAGGAAATAAATATTTTATATAATTACAACGTAAGATTAACTGTCTAAATATTATTCATTGCCTTACAATTTTTAGCACTTTATCCCTCAATAATTAATATTATTTACTAAATATCTATTACTATCATTAAGAGGTAAAATACTATATGTAATAATAAGTATTATGAAATCATTATTTATACATATCAAACATGGGGCTGAGGAGGACCTGGGAAGGGAAATCTGGGTGGGGGCCAAGGGCCGCCTGGAATTTATAACTTTATTATTATATTTAAAATAGTAACTATTCAAATTTCCTGTACATTATTCATTGCATGATAATATATAACATTTATTGCTATATAATGACTAGTATTTCATTTATTAGTATTTTGTATTAGTAGTACTAGCGATTAGTAACCATTTACTAAATAATAAATATATAGAAAATGATTTTAATTATATGCAAAGCCTCTCCCATCTCTCCCCTCACTTCACCCCAGGCTACAATTCCTAGAAGAACTGGGCAGTAATTATCACATTTTCGTGCTTCTCTGAATGATCTACAATTTGTGACACTTGAGCCATGTCTGGAAGGATGAATGGGGTTAGTTAGGAAAGGAGAGATCGAAGGTCTTTCCAGGGAAGGGTCAGCAGTTACAAAGACATAGAGACGTCTAGCTAGTTGGAATGGCTGGGGGCTGGCTGTCACCCTTCACAGTCTCACATCCCTAGTGCAATTTCCAAGTGTCCTCTCTCTTCAGCAAGATAGTCAAACTTCTTTAACAGAGGCTGACTTCTAAAAGAGCAAAAGTGAGATTTGCCAGGTCTCTTAAGGGCTAGACCAGAATTCGCAGTTATTTTTGCCACATTCTGCTGGTCGATGCAAGTGACAAGGTCAGCATAGATTCAAGGGGAAGAGAATTAGCCCTTACTTGTTGATGAGAGGACAGACATATGTCCGTAACTATGAGGAGAACTGGATACTATTATATGACACAGGATTGTTCCTTGAAATTTGGGAATGAGAACATCCCAGATTAGCCACACCTCTTCTACTTTTAAATTTCACTATGTTTTGGACTACCTTACTCAAAAATTGCATTTCTTTTATTACATGAAGGAGAAAAAAGAAGGAAAAGAGAAAAGAAATCCCTGTACAGGAAATCTACTTTTGAAGTTCCCCAAACTAATTAAGAACACACTCAAGTCTCATTTATTTTATATTATCCATAAAATAATCAAAAGTTAACAGGTATTTACCTATGCCTGTTAGAGCATTAATTTCACTAGTAAAATCATCTAAAGTATCAAATTCTAGACATCTGTTTAAACTAATAATCTTGAAGAAACTTTGTCTAAAGCAGAGTTGTGGCTCACTAGATGAAATATTTTTATTAGATTTGAAATTAGATGTTCATTTGTAGAAAACAGACACCACTTCAGGCACTTAAGAAGAAAGGGATTTAATACAGTGAATTTGGTGCGTACAAACTAACTGGAAATGTTGGCGGTACAAAATCCAGGATGCTGTAGATCAACACCACAGAACAAGCCCAGCAAATGACTGCTAACTGTCACCAGGAAGCTGGCAAGTCAGGAAGCTGCAGTCTCAAGTGGACCATCATCTTAGTCATCATATAAGGAAAGAGTATTTCCTACAATTGTTGATCAGGATAAGAGGATGGAAAGCCACCACTTAAATGTTGACCTCTGGACCATGTACGCATAATGATTTATATAAGGGCAAAAACAAATTAAAAATAAGAAAAAAACTTTAATTCTTTGTACTGAAATAAAATGAAGCATTTCTCCCTCTCCCTTTTCTTAGAACATTCACTTTAGAAAACTTATAATTCCTGTTTCTTTGAAATATTTGTAATCCTTTTTAAAAACTAAATATGCCTCTTGCCAATTTTATAACCCAGGAATGTTTCCTCAACCTAGAAACCAACTCTGAAATGTTAGCATCAAGGAAGAAAACGCCCCTATCTCTCAGTTTTTATGGGAGGGTAGAAGCTGGCTCCTGCCTCTAAGTTGCAAACCTACCTCCTGTCATAATGATATAAGGAATTTATTTTTCCTTTGGGTAAAATTTATTTTTCCTTTGAGCACAGGTGGTTACCCTAATTACCAAGTGAATTTAGGACCAACCATGTGTGATAAATTGTGCTGTCTTGTGCTGTTTATCTTGAGAAGCCGGATGGAATGGGTTGTGTCTGCTCAGCTGCACAAAAGGGTGAGATTCCTTTCTCTCCTTGCAGTCTCCTACCAGATTACCTGTAATTCACATCACATTCTGGTTCAGGCTTGTTCAATAACAACATTTTTTTCTTTTCTATTTTTGTGGGGAGGATTTCTCGGTTAGCAGGGGATCTTGTTTTTATATATCCCCAACACTGCATGCCACGGCCTCTGTGCCTCTGTTCCTGTTTATTTTTTTTCACTTATTCAAGTCTTGCATGAGTGCATTTGATAGGCAAAACCTAAATCATACCCAGAACCCTAATCTTGGGTGAGCCTGGGAAATGTCATTTTTAGCTTTCCAGTCCCTACAATGTATGTTTCATCAAAAGAGTGAAGTTCTAAATTTCTAGACAAGTAGTGAATAAGGCATCATAAAAATCATGTAGCCTAAATGAGTTTAATTCTCTGCTTTAAATCCTGGAGGAACTCTATATTTGAATTTTTCTAACCACGAGCTGCAACTAATACACACCTCAGCACATGCCAGGTGTCGGTGAGAATTAACGATCAGTTCTGAGCATCTTCCCTGCCAACAGGCCTGAGCTAATCATTCTACTTTTCAGCTATCACAACAACGGTGCAAGTTGGCTATAATTACCTGGATTTTGCTCATTAGGAGACTGAGGTTTGAACAGTTTACATGTCCTGTCCCAAACTATACAACTAGAAGGGGAAAATTCAACGTTTAAATTTAGGTGGTTTGATCCATTCCCCTACTTGTCTCATGATTTTCCCTTTTTACTTTCAGGTTCCTAGATCAGCCCAGTGGGATTTCTCCTGCCATATCACACACAGTCTCAATGCTACTACTAGAGTTAAGAAAGTGCTTTCAAGATAAAGAAGTAGAGGCTTTTCTAGATGTGGCTTAACTCAGGAACGTGGTTTGCAGTACCACCAGCTGCCCCTACCCTTCTGGCCAGCCTGTGCCCAACGGCTTCTGTGAATGGACAGCTAGAGGGGGAGGCAAAGCAGCTTCCCGGCAGGGCTCTGCCTTTCACCACAGGACCGTATTGGGTAGGTTACTTGACTTTTCTAAGCCTCGACTTCCAAATCTGTAAAACAGATAAAAACTCAGGCTGCCTCACGGGTTTGTGAGGACTGAATGAGAAAACAGATGCAAAGCACCTGCCCCATAGAAATCACCGAATGAAGGTCAGAGCCCTTGATGATTTTATGATGATCAAACTTAACACTTCACGAAGCAATGCATTCTCATTTGACACAGCCTGAGTTACTGACAAATGGTTTCTTATATAGAGCAGAATTTTGCCTCTAGTACATTTTATTCATTGGTCTTAAGTATTCCCTCTGGGAAAAAAGCAAATTAGGCATCACATTCTTCCACATGACAACCCTTTAAATAGTTGAAGGTACATTTCCCCCGTTCACGCATATGAAACTTGTGTCTGCCAACTTCCCCACCCAACCCACACTCAAGTTTTTATATACAAACTACTCTTTAGCCAGTTCTCCTCAAGTTTATTCTTGGAAATATTTTTAAACTGTTGGTATTTACATTTGTATTCCATTTTATTTCACAACAGCTTTGACTATCATCTTAGCCCCTCAAGAGTTTTTTTTTATTGAAATATAATTGATTTGCAATGTTTCTGGTGTACAGCAGAGTGATTCAATTATACATATATATATATGTATATATACATATTCTTTTTCAGATTCTTTTCTTTATAGGTTATTACAAGATATTGAATATAGTTCCTTGTGCTATACAGTAGGTCCTTGTTGTTTAGCTATTTTATATATGGTAGTGTGTATCTGTTAATCCCAAATTCTTCATTTACCCCTCCCCCTAAGAGCTTTGTAATCTGGATTTCATTATTCTCTGTATGAGCAAATTCTCTGGATTAGCTAGGATTAGGTTTGCCTATGAATTACATGACACTAAGATATACATACAGACACTTATGTTGTTTCCATACCTTGGCTGTTGTGAATAATGCTGCAGCGATCGTGGGAGTACAGATATCTCTCTAGATAATGGTTTTGTGTCCTTTGTATGTCAGAAGTGGGATTGCTGGGTCATACGGTAGTTCTCTTATTGATTTTTTTGAAGAACCTCCATACTGTTTTTCATAGTGGCTACAGCAATTTGCATTCCCACCAACAGTGCCCGAGGGCTCCCTTTTCTCCATACCCCCGCCAGCATGTTTTATTTCTTTTTCAAAATAGCCATTCTAACAGGTGTTAGGTTATATCTCACTGTGCTTTTTATTTTCATTCCCCTGATTAGTGATGTTGAGCACCTTTTCATGTACCTATTGGTCATTTGTATGTCTTCCTTGGAAAAATATTTATTCAAATCCTTTGTTCTGACTGCTCCACCCACCAGCCTTTCCCTCTCTCTCCATAACTTCTGGCCTCTCTATTCCCTGAGACACAACAATATTGAAATTAGGCCAGTTAATAATCAGACAGTGGCCTCTAAGTGTTCAAGTGAAAGGAAGAGTCACACGTCTCTCACTTTAAATCAAAAATTATAAATGATTAATGTGAGGGAGGAAGGCATGGTGAAATTCAAGATAGGCTGAAAGCTAGGACTCTTGCACCCAACAGTTAGCCAAGTTGGAAATGCAAAGGAAAAGTTCCTGAAAGAAATCAAAATTGCCACTCCAGTGAACACATGAATAATAAAAAAAACTGTAACAGCCTTATTGCTGATATGGAGAAAGTTTTAGTGATTTGGATAGATCAAACCAACCACAATATCCCCTTAAGCCAAAAGCCCAATACAGACCAAGGCTCTAATTCTCTTCAATTCCATGAAGTCTGAGAGAGATGAAGGCACTGCAGAAGAAAGGTTTGAAGCGAGCAGAGGTTGGTTATGAGGTTGAAGGAAAGAAGCCGTCTCCATAACATAAAAGTGCAAAGTGAAGCAGCAAGTGCTGATATACAAGCTGCAGCAAGTTATCCAGAAGATCTGGCTATAGATGATTAATGAAGGTGGTTACACGAAACAACAGACTTTCAGTGTATATGAAACCACCCTATATTGGAAGAAGATGCCACCTAGACTTTCATATCTAGAGAGGAGACGTCAATGCCTGACTTCAAATCTTCAAAGGACAGGCTGACTCTCTTGTTAGGGGCCGAAGCAATTGGTGATTTTGTGGTGAAGCCGATGCTCACTTACCATTCCAAAAATCCTAGGGCCCTTCAGAATTATGCTCAGTCTGCTCTTCCTGTGCTCTATAACTGGAACAACAAAGCCTGGACTTCAGCTAAAACAGCAGAAGCTGAACTGCTCCCATACTCCTTATTTGCTGCATACACTTCTCCAATGTGTTGAAGCCCTTCTTCTAATCTAGTTTATATCCCAAGTTTGTATCCACCTTGACAATAAAATTCTTCCACTTACTCTAGGACTTTTTGAAATAAGATTATAATGTCCCAAGTCATGTAGGGACTGGGTCCACAAATGCCCTATATATATCTCACTTTTTAGCAGTAGCCACGGTGATTGGTTCAGTGGGTGAACACGTGAGCTAAGTTATCCAGTCTGTCTGTGGAATTTTTATATAGCAAAATGGGGAAAAAACATATTCTTACTTTGCTCTAGAATCACAAAATTTGGAGACTCTAAGCCGGGAATTGGCTACCTTCCCACACCCCCACCATGTACATGAATCCATCTCTCTGCAATAGAAGAGGATAAAATCAATAAGCAGGAAAAACAGAGACAAAAGACAAACATGATGGCATTGTGTCTCCAGGTCCTATATCTGAAGCTCCCCAGTTTGCCCGATCCCTGCAGCTCTTCCTTGGCTTCTCTGAACAACCCCCTGGATGACTTCATTAAAACAACCTTGGTGCTTAATCTTTCTTCAGTTGGAGTTTATGTCATTGCAAACATAAGAATATTAACTGTAGCAGAGATAGCTAACTCTTATGCCCCAAATGTATGCATTTCCTTCCTGGAGTTCCTACCAGGAACTGCAACCCAGTCAGGCAACACACTTTCCAACCTCAATACACCTAGGTGGGGCCATGTGACTTGTTCTTAGTAATGGAAACAAGCGTGTATTGATTCCAGATCAAGATTGTTAAGAAGTGGTTATATCTTTTTCACTCTTTTTTTTTCTTCCACTAGCTGAATACAGATAAGCACAGTGTCAGATGGTGAACCTACAAGACAGAACGAGGCTGAAATCCTAAATCACTAGTTGGAGGAAGGTTTCCCACTAATCTCTTTGGGAGTTGATGTGATTGACAAGTAAACTTCTATCGTACATATTTGAAAAATTATATATTTTGAGGATTGTGTGATACAGCAACTACTCCTATCCCAAGTAATTCACTAACTATTGAAGTCCTTAATCTCAATTTTTTCATGGCAATTAAAATTTTCTTTGAGCTTAGGAATGAACATGAAAGATATCCTAGAAGAGGTATCACTTGAACCAAATCTGGAAATATGAGAAGAATTCAATTGTGTGATAAAGGAAGGGAATGGCATTCCAGTGGAAGAGAAGCACATATGCAAAAAAGGACAGCAAGAAAAATCATGGAATATTTGGAGACTAGTAATCCATTTATTATTAATAAAGAAAGAAGAAGAGTAATGGGATATCAGTTGAAGTAGCAGGGGGGAACGAGATCATAATATGTCTTGGACCAAAACAAATTCTATGAAACTCTGGGTTCCCACAACCACAATCATTATATCACCCTTGATGACAGAAAGAGCAAGTAATTCTTTATAGAAATTTTTTTGTAGGATTCATGGCATGTATATCAAGAGAAGAAAATGTTGATACTCTGCACATAACTAATGGAGTTAGAGTTTGGGCTAATTTCTGGATTGAACTTGAACTTGAAGGTAGTTAATGGTCTTTGCAGTAGCTTGGGATAAAACCGCTTAGTAAGAGTTCTTTGTATGGGATGGTGACAAAATAATCTAAATGAATTCTCTCTTGCAGGATATAGAAATAAAAAATACCCACAGGGAAAGCAAATCACTTAAGCAATGGCTGTATCCAGAAATATTGTTAACAATTCTCTGTGAGGTTTATGGAATAAGCCAGTTATGGAAGTATCAGGACCCAAGGCCAACTGATAACAAGAAAGTGAGACAGTAGCCAGGTTACCTTGCTTTATCTTGCTTTCTTGTGCTAATCCCACATAACCAGTGGTGATCTGGGTGTACCACTTCCATGCCACCTTAGAAACGACTGCACTCAACCTATTATGCCACACTAACGAGTTTGTATTCTATGTTGAATGTGAAATTTACTCCTACAATAAGGTAACAGCCATAATGTCAACTCCCAGGAAATACAACAATTGTATTTTTAGTCCAGGCTTATTTGACCTCTAGTAATCAATCATGGACTCTGACATGGAAAAATTTTACATTAAGTGAAAGAAAATAAATGGGTTAGAGGAAATCAACTGAGACAACTGTTTTATAACATGCAGGAAAGTAATATTTTAAAATAGTCCATCTGTTGACAGGATATTGATACTTGGAAATTTCTGTGTATAAACTTAGCAGGGTTTTGGCCTTTTGTGTTGCAACTATGACCCTTACTGGCCAGAAAGTAGCCATGGAGGCAAGGGAATACTGTTTAGATACTGACGATAAATGAGATAAAAATCCAATAGAAGGATTGCACATTGCAAGAAACAGAGTAGTTGATTTAGGATTGTATGTCATTTGGGCAATCGATTTCTCAACCTGTTTTTCACAAGATGTTATTTGGTATTTTACAATTAACGTTTCTGACCAATGATGCTTGGAAAATGTTAGTTTCAATAGATTTGAGCAAGTTTCTTAACTGAAGGATTTTTCAGAGCCTGTAATACGCTAAGCAGCATTTTTAATGTCTAAGAAAGGATTTCAAGCATACAACCTATTTCTCTAACTTATTTGATCTTACAACATTTTTTGGTAAAACATCTTAAACAATGCTCAGAATTACTAGTTTAACTAGTTCCATGCACTGTCATTGTGGCCAAAGAATTAATTTTTAATTCAGTCTTTCAAAATTTGTATAAGAGAATTTAGGTAAAGTAATTGTTTAGTATTGTAATTAGGGAAAATTCTTACCCAAAAGAAATTCTGCGCCTGGACTTACCATGGAAACCTCAGTCAGAATAAACAAAAGGGCCATATTTACCAGAGGGATATGGAGTGTCCTCTCCATGGGAACGGAGTGAACACCAAGGACATGGACCCTTCAGGTCTTTTGATCATACAAGGACAGCGCTTCTCATCTCAAGTAATAAAGTACCTTACACAAATAAAATTCATTATTTTATGGTACAGCTACTTAAAATGCAATATTTTCACTACTTTTATAGTCAAGTGACTAAGCCTATCTTGGTGAGAACAACAGTAGTATTCTTTTTTACTTAGAATACCAAAAGATTATCTTTTCATTAAATATGGTCATCTTCCTTAAAAAATTCATTGAAAGATATGTATAGGTCTGGTTGACTTGCAATACAAAGAAAAGTTAAATGGAACAGTTATTCCATCTGTCTGAATTAAAATGAAATCTGCAAATTCTGTAAAATGAGAGCATTAAAATTTGTTTCCTGTCATTGTGCCAACAACTAACAGGCTACTTCTGTTTTTAACATTAAATCTCCACAGAGGAAGCTTACTGAGCTGAGCTTTTTGTTATAATATTGAACACAGTCTAAGGAATACTTTGGTTTATTGTTTTTTTCAAAATTCCAAGGCAGATACATGAATCTATCCTAAGAACAGTAAGAACTACACAGAAGACCTAGGATGCCTGGGAGTCAGAAGACATGCGTCCAATGTGTAGTTCTGCTAACATCTTTCGACAATGAGCAAACTACTGCAGGTATCATTTCCCCAACACAAAATGAAAAGGTTAGAATTGATCAACCTAGATTTAAAAAGCCATGACTTGAAAATAATCTTCTAATGTATCAGCCCCTTCAGCTGAAACTCAAATAAGTAGAATGATAGTGGGTTCCAGTGTCTCATGAGTATCACTATTGCAAAGTAATGCAAAGATTTCCAAAGGCTATTTCAATGTGCTCTTGTGAAGCCCATTCCTAAAAGGAGGTGCCTATTGATTTCATACAATGAGTCTAAGGAAACTCTGGAGGTCAAGTAAGGAAGGGGGTCTAGAAGGAACAAGTTCTGCAGAGTTCAAAGCTACACAGGTTTGCCCCTTTGACAAACCATTTATACACCACAAGATTTCCATTTCATTTTTCCTTGATTTTGTGACTTTTCCTGAACCTTCTAATCTGAATTTGAATCACATGTAAATTGGAACTAATATGTGAGCCCAAATCATATAAGATTGCATATGGAAAGTCATATATTCAGGGGCTCATTTTAAGAGAAAGTTTATTTTTACATCTTTGAGGCATTTGTGTGAATACTTATGACACCTAGTGGTCAAAAACTGGGAAATGAGATCTTTAAGGAAGAGGAAGTGGGAATGGCCTGAAAGAGGAAAATCTATAGGTAAAGGAAGAACAGCTTTTTAGCAAAACACTTGTCCATAAAGGTGTCTGATTCTGGAATCCTTTATATAAGAAGAATCAACTTAAAAAAAACAGAAAATGCAAAGGGTCACATGATCCTTAAAAATAAAAAGAATCTGGAACTCTGCCATCTTCAGAGAATGAAGAAGAATTTCATCCACTTGTATTCTTCCAATCTAGCAGTTTGAAAAACAATCATTCAAGAACTTCTGCGATACATGGATGCACACTGGTCTTTAGGACAGTGAACTGACAGGTCAGCATCTTTTCATTTTGTATCAGAACATCTTTTTATTCCCCATGTGTTGATGCAGTCTTTAAAAAATGTTTCCAATAAAAGAAAACTCTAAATTATTCATGATGTCTACTTTGCAAAATCTTCAAAGAGAAGAGATGTAAAATATGGAATTCCTATTCAATAAAAACAGTGGCTTACCTTCTCTCTTAAAAAAGTGAGAATCAGAAAGATAATGATAATCAGAAGAGAGGAGATGCACAGAGTTTGAATGAATTTGAAAAAATAATTCACTGGGGTGGGGGGCAGGCAGGAATGAGCACAATGGGTTACAGGGAAAGCGTCATTAATAATATTTCTAGAAATTGTTACAAGTGATCACTCCTCTTGGTTCCTCTCTCAACTTTTTAGCATTTCCAAATGAGATCCACCCTAGGAACTTTATCACAGAAGGCCTATCAGCTCTACTATCCCCTTTCCTTCATATATTGAATATATTCCATACTTTAAAACAAACCATAACCAATTGCTTAGACTTCTCCTATCTGAAGTATATTCCAAAATATTAGTTGCTCTTATAAAATTTATTTTACAGGCTGTAGGGATACTGTTGAATGATGTCGTGTAAGTCCGCCCCTTTTGAAAGCAAAGCCTTAATCATTCTGGTATATATGCCTTGCCTAAGAAGGATGATCCCATTAATATATCAATCTAGTTATTAATTTCCATATTTAATTTAGTTTGAAATTTCTCAAGAATTATTTGTTAATTTGGATTACCTATACTACTGCTTCCCTTCTATTATTGTAAATAGCCAAGAACTGGGAGTCTCTGGAGTTCTTTCCAGACACTGAGAATTGTCTGAGAATTGAATTGGTTCAGTAGATAAATATTTCCTATAATTTTGAAGCCAAAAGAGTTTAAATTGGAGTTAGCTGCTTAGTATAGAGAAGGAAAGAAAGGAAGAAATAGAGAGAGAGGAAGGAAAGAAGGAAGGAAGGAACAAACGAACGAAGGAAGAAAATAACTTCTTAGAATCCAAATGCCTAGTAAACATGTTTTCATAAACCGAGGGAAACCAAAATACTCTTTATGCATTGAAGTTTCTCTTGAGATCTTTCTTAGAGCCCTGTCTGGAAGTCAAGTGAAGGGGACCTTGCAGAGGCTCTACCATTAAGCCTCTGTGTATCCTTGGACAAGTCACACAAACATTCTGTACCTTCCTCTCTTCATCTTATATGGAGATATTTTGCTAGATGATATCTAACTAAGGTCCCCTCCACTTCAGAATTGATTTTCTAAATAGTTTATTGTATTTACTTTTTCTTATCTTATTTTCTCTGCTGATTAGGCCCCTCAAGTTTCCAGTTCAATATCCTTTGAGATTGGAGCCAAGAAGAGGAAAACAGAGCTAATATCTGTTTCTTCACTGTTATGAGAAATGAGAAAATAGAAAAACATACTGGAAGATTATCTTGGGAAAGAAAGAATTACTGTATTAAAGCAAAATAAATAAATCATGAACATAATTTAGGCAGTGACATATAATGTTATTTTTGTGTGTTAAGTTCAATAATTACGACATTTTAAAATACTATTGGTTTGAAAGTTAGGAATTGGTAATTAGTGTTTTGAAGGTAGGAAGGGAGTAGGCTTAAAAAATTTAACGGTTCAAAAAGCTAGAAATTTCTTTTAACAATTCTACATATTTCCAGAGAGATTCAAATATGTGATATGGGGTTGTATTCTCCTAAATTTCCTTCCAGCCCTGAAAATCTGAGAGTCTATGTTTGTTTCTCCTGGATTTTTCTACCAAATGGCCTTTCCAAGTACCTCCGGGCTTAGAGTTATTTAATTTCATGACTCCTATTTGCTGAAGGAAACCAGAATGTCATCCCAAAGTATGCCTCTTTGACATAAAAATTATTTTGAGCTGAAGGCAATTAAGAAGCAGTAAATGCAGATAAAGTTACCTTCTTTTCTGCCTAAACACAGGAAATAAATTCTCCTTTCACTGGAGACAGACTCTTAGCCCAAAGAAGGCACCAGAAGAATCTGCAAAACAAGCTTGTTAAACTAACTCTAATCTTCCAAGTTACTTCTTCACCGTTTACCACCCTTAGCCCAAACCCCTTTTTGTTTTTGTTTGTTTTTTTAACCAGTGAATTGTACACTTTATTTTTTATTTATTTTTTTAATTTTTATTTATTTATTTTGGCTGCGTTGGGTCTTCGTTGCTGCGCCGGCTTTCTCTAGTTGCAGCGAGCAGGGTCTACTCTTCATTGTGGTGCGTGGCTTTCTCATTGCAGTGGCTTCTCTTGTTGCAGAGCACAGGCTCTAGCCGTGCAGGCTTCAGTAGTTGCGGTGCCTGTGCTCACTAGTTGCGGTGCGGGCTCTGGGACGCATGGGCTTCGGTAGTTGTGGCTTGCAGGCTCAGTAGTTGTGGCACACGGGCTTAGTTGCTCCACTTTATGTGGGATCTTCCCGGACCAGGGATCAAACCTCTGTCCCCCGCATTGGCAGACAGATTCTTAACCACTGTGCCAGCAGGGAAATACCCCAAACCCCTTTTTCTTGTCAATTCTTTGCAAATTTATTGTTTCTTTGTCTAAAAGATACAAATGCTTCCTGCTCCAATCACTTCTTCCAGCCTTCATTCTCCTGTGCAAGCTCCATGTACATGTAAAAATTCAATACAATTTGTATGCTTTTCTCCTGTTCATCTGTCTTTGTCAGTTTAATTTTCAGACCCAGCCAAGAACCCTAAGAAGGACGAGAAAAACTTTTTCCTCCCCTACAATACCAACCCACGAGAACAGGAAAGTCCATCAGTGGACTGATGAAGACAGGAAAGTGAGAAGATTTAGGAATAAAGATCATTTTCACTGTTTTTACCATCTTTTACCTGGTGAGGAAATGATGAAGTGTAGGTAGCCTAGAAAGAGTAAGAAATAAGAAGCAGGATTGTAGGCACACTAGTACTACCAGGCAACGCCTGGAAAAATATCAGTGTCTTATTTGTTTGTTTTTAGAAGAAACTGTATTTTTTGCATTCTAGCCCCTCCCCAAAGGAATGAGTTTGTTCAAGAAACTCATTCACGTGGTGTCAAGTACTATTTGTAAGTGGGTGATGCGGCTGGTATATTTATAGTAGCTCTTCTAAGGAAGTGCTGAAGAAAATCCTGTGGCTGAGGAGAGTGTTAGATTGTTTCAGTTCCTGTGATATTTATTTAATATAAACTAAAGTGTGAGAGCACACATACCAGGCACACAACTCAGAGAATACTTGCACCCTGTCCCAGTGGACATTTGTTGTAAGATAAAAAGCCAGGGGCTTTCCAGGTGGCGCAGTGGTTGAGAATCCGCCTGCCGATGCAGGGCACATGAGTTCGTGCCCCGGTCCGGGAGGATCCCACATGCCGCCGAGCGGCTGGGCCCGTGAGCCATGGCCGCTGAGCCTGCGCGTCCGGAGCCTGTGCTCCGCAGCGGGAGAGGCCACAACAGTGGCAGGCCTGCGTACCGCAAAAGAAAAAAAGCCAAAGCTATAGGGCCTACTCGGCTAGTATTCCTTTTCCAAATAATAAATTTACCATAGAACTAGATTTTTTAAATCTACCAGAAGAGTTTTGAAAGGCAGTGAAAAGATTAACTGTGGAAAGGGAAAAACCCAGGATACAGAGGAATTAAAGAACCTGTATTTTCCCTTTTAAACTAAATTCTTATTACATTAGCCTGCTTTTGCTGAGGCTTATTTCAGGGTCTAGTTCAATACGCTTGACTAGCAGAGAATTACGGAGTTTAAAGAAATCTACACCATGTATATTACTTATGTTTTATACTGTAGTATATGAATTCTGTGCAAAATGATTCTGTGTTTGTTTAGAGAACATCTTTGTTTCCATGTCAGTCTATTATTCTATAAATCTACTGAGGGCAGGGGACATTTCTAACCCCACAGCTGCCTCAAAAAATATCAGTCTATAACAAGAATTTCATGCATGCCACCCCGTCATTCCATTTTCTCCATCATTTTAGCAGCCAGCAAGAACTTCCCTATTCGATGATACACTACACTACGTGCCCTTGTCAATCTTCTCTAACCCCCAAACCCAGCATATATCTCAACTCTGAGCAAATTGGGCTGTATGTCTCCCTTCCCTGTAATGAATCTTCCCTTCTGTTACATATTAACATAACAAACTTCCAGGAGCCTACCTCTCATCTGTTCTTCCTTCTCTAAGGCTGCCTTTCTAGAAAGGAATGCTACTGACTTACAGGCCTTTCTGCTTATCCCAGAAACAGTCTTTTTAAAATACATTCTTGCCTTTGTGCATGGGAGCAGTAGGCACTCCACTGTCAAGTAATTCCTTTTAGAAAACGCACTGACTCCCAGGTGACATTAAGTACAATGCCATGAATTCTCACTCCTATGGCAAATGATAACCATATTTGTATCGGTAAATGGTTATTAGTTTTCTTGGGGAGTTATTATAAAGGATTACATGCAAAATGTATTCATATCCACTCAAAAAATTCCAGCATACTTATTGGAGGGCAGAATAATTTTAAATGTCAGAGAACATAGATAGCATCCATTGAACTTCCTCTACCTTATTATCAAGTAAACTACATCTCTCCTCAATTCTATTAGGAGCATTTATCATTTCAATCTGTTGATCTGCATTTTGGTACTTCGACTCTGGAGTCTCTTTAAATTAAATAAAGCAAGATAGCCCGGACTTTGGTTATCTATAAAAGCAAAAGACTGAAAACAATCCACGTGACTAATAAGCCTTTGTAAAGAACTGTGTAATTATTAAAAAGAACAAGGCAATTCCAGAGGGGCTGATAAGACCTTTCTCCAAGATTGGCTGTTAAACTAATAAAGAAAAGTACAGAGATGCATATATAATTGTACCTGCATTTACAGAGAATATTGCTAGAAAGATAAATAAGAAACAGGCTACCATGATAGCCTCTAAATGGGAGACCTGAGTGGCTGGGCACAGGGGTGTAGGGAGACATTGTTTACTCTGTTGAAACAGAGTCCCCCTAAAACCAGGTTCCCCTGCTGAGTTTATGATTACTCTCTCTATCTAAACCTTTATTCCCTTTCTTGTCCCTTCTGACCTCAATCCTGTGCTAATTGAACACTAATCAACCAGAGTCAGATGACTAAAATTGCTGTTGTTGATAACATGTTACTGTACTAAAATTGCTATTATAGAAATCATTATTAACATACAAACCAGGTTGTTTCTCCAGAGCAAGATGAGCTAACAGACCCCTAGCCATGGACCACCTGGCCAGAGAATCGTAAACCAGAGACGTCCTGACTTCCAAACCTCCAATTAAGAAATGTCACAAAACGATGATTAACCCCAGCTTCTTTGTTCTTCCCCTTTAAAACACTCCCAACTCAATGATCAAGTTGGAGTGGATCTGAGGCTTGTCTCCCACTCCCTTGCTTGGTGCCCTGCAATGAACACTTACTTTGCTACAAACCCACTGTCAAAGTTTGGCTCTCTGCCCAAAAGCCCTTGCTTGGTTACAATATTACCTTCTGAATTTTGTAATATGTGCATTGAATTTATTTACAGATTTTAAATGATTTATTAATTAAAAAACTCATAGGTACCGGAATTAGACTTTGGCTAGTATTCTGATACAGTTGCCAAATAAAATATAGGACACCCAGTTAAATTTGAAATTCAGATAAACAATGTTTAAAATTAAAGACAAGTATGTCCCAAATATTGCATGGGACATACTCATACTAAAAAAATTGCTGTTTATTCGAAATTCAAATCTAACTGGGTATCTTGTATTTTTATCTGCTCAGTATGGCAACCCTAGGTCCTGATCCCACCACTTATTTTGTTTGTGACCCTGGAGAGTGAGTTAGGTCAGATTCCTCGAAGCAGAAGAAAGGAGAGGATGAGACCTCAGCTCATCCTGGTTCCGTGGGGGTAGTCAGAGGGCAAGTTCAGCTTCAGAGCAAGGGCTTTTGTTCCCCACAACTGCACCGGCATCCCTGTGGGGAAAGGAGGGCATCTCCAGCCCCCCTCACTTGAAAGTAAAATGTCTCCAGTAGGGCTTCCCTGGTGGCGCAGTGGTTGAGAGTCCGCCTGCCGATGCAGGGGACACGGGTTCGTGCCCCGGTCCGGGAAGATCCCACATGCCACGGAGCAGCTGCGCCTGTGAGCCATGGCCACTGAGCCTGCACGTCCGGAGCCTGTTGCTCCACAACGGGAGAGGCCACAGCAGGGAGAGGCCCGCATACTACAAAAAAAAAAAAAAAAAAATGTCTCCAGTAGTCCGAGGAGGACAGTCTGCCCGTGAAGAGCCACAGCTGTGGCTGCTGGAAGTACACCAAAGCTGGGGGAGAAAGAAGGAACTATAGAAGCAGATCCAAAGGAAAAAGAAGAAGTAGGTGACTGGAAGTGATGATGATCAGGGCCACTCCTATTCCTGCCTCTGTTTCTGGG
The DNA here is from genome assembly GCF_964270905.1 of Leucopleurus acutus. NCBI lineage: Eukaryota > Metazoa > Chordata > Mammalia > Artiodactyla > Delphinidae > Leucopleurus > Leucopleurus acutus. The sequence continues at coordinate 24,487,076 of NC_139159.1, read as the reverse complement.
ACGTCTATACTCCTCCTATTGGGTACCCAGTGGTATGTAATGGCTGTTACTCTGTGGTACACAGCACACCCTGAAGGACCACACCTCATCTTTGCTTTGCCTTCAAAGGACTGTTCCATGCTCTGTCAGGCTAGCATCTTCCAAGTGAGGTGCTTCATGGTAGGACGAGTGGATCCCATGTCATGTACACTTTGTCACACCTTATTTACTATAAAGTGGGTCCCTTAATCCAAGGCAATGCTGTTTCAGCAGATCAGACACTCGGTGGGCCCTGAGATAGTGGTGTTAGCTGATACACTACAGCAAGAACAGAAACCCTATATCTGGAATGTGTGTGTGTGTGAGATCGGGATGGACTGAGCCACAGATCCTGCTGAGGAAGAGCTAGGAACTCCCTGCTGCATACACGTACTGAAACATTGCAGAGAGGTCTGACTACCTATTACTGCCTATCAAAGTGCCCCAAATCATGGTTCAAGCAACAATCACTAACAACAATCATTATCTCTCATGGTTTCCATGGGTCGGGAATTCCCCAGGGCTCAGCAGGGCTGTTCCGAGTTCTCCAGAAGCAGAAGCAGACCCTGAGGCAAGACTTTTTGAGCAAGCAACTTGCTAAAGGAAGTCGGGAGAGATCTGGAAGGCAAGGAAGAAGGGGAAGCAGGAAGAGGAGGAAACCAAGGCAGGGTGTGGTCTCGTCAGTTCTGCAGAAGGCTGGCTCCACCTGGTCCACTGTACACCTCTGGAGTGTCCATTACATCTCAGAGTTGTCCTAACCTGATGCGAGGGGCCTGAGCATTCTCATTCCACACCTGTCAGTCATTGGTCCTTTACTACCCTGGACAGCAGAGGGTAAACCCCAGGCATGCCTGGCTCTACTGATGCAGATCCAGTGTCCCCTTTAGATTGCTTTTAAAACTCTTTCTTGATTTGTAAAAAGGAAATAATATTCATATCTATCTTATTTTTTAGGACTAAGTGAAATTATGCCTACAAATTTCTTACTTTAGTATCTGGTACTATGCAAGAACAGAATTGAAACTCATTATTTGGAGCAGGAATTATCCAAAAGATACAATTGCTCCCTTAATTATCAAAAGCAAATGTGAGTGTCGGGAACTTCTGAATGGATTCCAAGAGTATCACATTAAAGGATTTTTAGGGGCGCCAGTTGTAGATTCTAGCCCCTCACTACCCTCTTACAAGATCTTATTCTAGATTCTCTGAGTTAGCCTACACACCAAGATACTTTGTGCTGGCTTATGGGGTTTCTTGTTGTTTCTCTAAAGTTGTTGTTAGTAATATTTTACTATATTGGTATAAAATTAACATTCAAACTTATTTAGCTATATTTAAGAAAGTAGGCTTTCTATTTTAAAATACATAAATATTGTCATGTTGAATACATTTCTAGACATTCAAAACACTACCTGATATATAGAAAATCCTTCAAAAAAGAAAGTGTTGAATAAATGAATTACTGAATGTTAGTCATAATAATTGGGGAAAGTGGGGGAAATTACAGATCTATAATCTCTAATCCACAAATCCAAAAGGCTCTGAAAAATGATTTTTTTCATAATTTAGCTGGTGGCAAAACCTAATTGGACCTGAACTCATTTGACAACAAAGCCTGAAGCAAACTGACAGAAGGCCATGTCAAAAAAATATATAGTCTTTATTTATCCCATTTTGTGTTAATATTTAAATGTTCCACTGCAGATATATTAATGTGTTTTATTACAGGGTACTGTCCCCAGGTGTCTATGGGAGACATATAATACATGGGTAAATATATGGATATCATTTACACACTATATTAACTTTCTAAAATGCAAATCAAATTCTGAATTCAGAGATATATCTGGCCCAAGGGACTGGGATATGAGTGTCTACATTTTGCTATGACTTTACCTCGTGCCACTTGCACTCGCTATTCCTTCTGCTACAAATACTCTTTCCATTCCTTTCCTGCCTGGATCCTTTTCTTCCTTCGGGTTCTGACTTAAATTTCTCCTCCCCAGAGACACGTTATTGGTTCATGCTGTTATTCTCCATCAAGCACCCTGTTTAGTCTTTCACAGCAATTTTGTCAATCTATAATTATTACCTTAGTGTTCTGTTTATTATCTATCTCTCCCTCCAGACTCTAAACTTCATGAAGTCAGGGACTTTTCACCTTTATTCAATTTTGTATGTCCAGCTCTTAGCACAATGCCTGGCACATTGTAGGGGCTCAATGTACATTTGCTGAATTGAATGAATGAATCAGTCAAACAATTAGTCCATTCAGACATGCTAACATTGGAATGGGACTCAAAGACCTCATCTGCTAATTAAGCAAAGCTAATACAATGAAGAAGAACTGACTTGTATGTGAATTTGTTCTTGGTACAAAGAAAATATTTCTCTTAGGTCCAAAAAGAATGACTGCAGGTATACAAATTTATGTATAGTGAAATAAGAGACATGATAGAGAAGATGTGATTCTCTACTTGTCAAATACTCTGATGACACTTTAATAAAATTACCTCCTGGACATAACTTCCTTCATTAACATTGTGTTGCTTCTTTCTAATCTGGTGCCTTATTTCTTATTTTAATATGTGTATTTGTGCCTGTGATACGTGGACTTGAAACAACACCATTTTCCCATCAACTGCCCAAACAAACAGAATTGACAGATTTAAACTTTCTGGGATCCTAGAATTACCATCTATTTCCAAAGTAAAGAATTTAAGTTCTCATCAGAACTCATCACTAATCACTTCAGCATGAAATCAGAAGGTTTTGAGATTATCTCATCTGTGTCATGATGATTTCTCCAAGGTTTCTGGGTGTGGTACACACCTTGTAGGAGGATGCGTCGTATAGGTCAAGCTCCAGAACTAGCCATTTTCCAAAAGTCTGCTTGTTCCAGAAAGAGTGGCATTTTTTTTCTTCCTGTGCTTCTGCCCTGTGCAGCTAAGAGAGGAAGCTAAGTTTAGTGGTTAGTGCAATAGCCTGAGTTAGCAACCTTCATTTCTATATTTGGTTATATGATTTGCTGAAAACCTTTTTCAAACCAACTCTGTCTAAATTATGAAAAAAGTCTTTATTCTCTTATATGTAACTTTTCTGAACTTCTGTGTAAACACTATTTTCACTGCTACTGTTCTGAAACCCTGAAACATATTCCTGGGATTTTTTTCTCATGTATTTCTGTTAGTAATGGTCTGGTTGGAGAATTCAATAAACCAACAAAATAACCAAGCAAAAAACAAACTAAACTGAATACTAGGGTCTCGGTGGCATGCCCCATAATTTTCACACAACCTAGAGCCATCCACTCAGATGAGAATGAGAATGGAGGCCCTTGGAATTATGCCCAAGTGAACATCATGGCCTTGTGTAAAGCCCAGCAAATGAGAAGGAACAAAACTGCCCATCATAAATAACTTTAACTTTTCAAAAAGGATGACTTTAGAACCAACATTTCCCTCGCTCTAGATCTTTAATTGTATAAAGGAAAAGATGTGCTCCTTGCTAAAACAGTTAAATTGCATCTTGGGGGCAAAATATTTTGTAGGGTAGAAGTTTCCTTAATCACGTGCTACAGCACTCTACCACTTTGTGAGGTTAGCTTTGTTTGCAGCCTGGCAACTACTTGGCCTGTGTTTTAAGGAAGGCTGAGTAAATGCTGTGGGAACCTATCTAAAGGGTAAATGCTATTGTAAATGTTTTTTAATGATTTTATTACTTTAATGTATATAAATGTTCATTGAACCATTGTTCATAACTGAAACTTTCAAAAACTTAAACATTTATCAATAGAAAATTGATAAAATAAAAAATTGAGTTGAAGTAAAGTTAAATACTGTGAGGTTTAAAAAATGTGAATCTATATTTGTCTGAGTTAAAAAAAAACAAGTAAGCCAACAGAATACTGTGTTTTATGATCCCAAACATTATAAAATGTTTGGGGTCTATATGCACATAAATTTATAAAGAATTATTTCAATGCCTCATAACCAAATACTAATATTGATTTTCTACGGAAGTGAGGCTTCCAGGACTATTTATTTTCTTATTTGTACTTTTCTGCAGTATCTTCTAGTATACTATTTATTTATCATTAAAAATACAGAGCAATTTGCATTAGGTTTTTGCATTTTTCTTATTACAGATATATAAGCAAGTAAATAAGAAATTAAACATCACCCCAATCCCAAGCGATAACCACTGTTAACATTTTTGTATATTTTCCTACATGTATGCACATAATGTTACACAAATGGGATGTGTACATAATTTTAAAATGTTTTATTTTATATTAGACTATAGTTGATTAACAATGTTGTGTTAGTTTCAGGTGTACAGCAAAGTGATTCAGTTATACATATACATATATCTATTCTTTTTCAAACTCTTTCCTGTTTAGGTTATTACAGAATATTGAGCAGAGTTCCCTGTGCTATACAGTAAGTCTGTGTTGGTTGTCTATTTTAAAAATAGTAGTATGTATATGTCAATCCTAAACTCCCCTACATAATATTTTATAGTCAGGATTTTTTTCACCTTAGAGCATATTATGAGGCTTCTTCCAAGCTCTTGTTAGTCTTTTTACTTTTTTAAATGCCTGTTAGTGTTTTATTGTATGGACACATCATGATTATTTAATCAGCCCTCCATTTCTAGAAAGTTATGTGCCTTCCAATTTTCTGCCGATATAAATAGCATTTTGATGAACATCCTTGTAACAAAATTTTCAACCATTAGAAACTCTTTTTCTAAGACAATGGAAGATGAAATCAGCCTGTCTACCATCAGGCAAAGGTCAATTGTTCTCTTTGTTGCCAAAAGTACAGCTCAGCCTCTCAGCCACTTCTTCTGGATCCACAAATAAATACTTCAGGGCAAAACCAGCCCTATTAGCTGAACTTGTATCTCTGGATTCCCAGATCTACGCCAAGTAATTTCTCAGTATTTTATTAGCTCTTTGTCACTTTAAGGAAATTTAAATGTATATATATATATATATATATATATATATATATATATATTCCAGTATTTTCAGTTGTTTTCAGTAAGAAGAATTTCCAAATATCAAGTTTTCCATTACTGAGAGTGAAACTAGGGTATTTTTTAAAGTGCTCTGGCATTTCCTACTTGAGACCCTCCATGGTTTCCCTTGACCTTCAGGCAAACCCAAATCCCTAACTAGAAGTACCAGGTCCCACAGGCTCTGCTTCCTACTCAGATATCAGACTGTATCTTGTCCCTCATTGCTTCTCTGTCCATCAGCTTCTGTCACTCTGCCCCCTGTCCGCTCCACAAAGGGGTTTTGCAGTTTGCCCTCCTCTGCCTGGAACACTATGCCGCCAGACGTTACTTGCCTACCTTCTGCTCCTGATTCAGGTTTGGGTTCAAACAATACCTCCCCTGAGAAGCATTCCTGGCCATCCCATATAAAGTGTCTTCAACCCTACTCACTCTTTCTCATACTACTTGGTTTCATTTTTTTTCTTGCTGCATTTATCACTCTATGCCACTTGGTTTAACTGTGTGTATTCTATCTTTTCTCACCAGGATGTCAGTTCCATGAAAAGGACCCTGGCCCTGCTCTATCTCGTTCCTCATATCATGCGTCACAAGCACTTTTAAAAAGTGCTTTGTGAAAAGTATTATTATTTCCTTTTCATACATTTTCAAAGCGTGCAGTGTGGGAGGAGGAGCCTGTGAGGAGATGGACTTGTTCCTAAGTAAATGTACACGTATAATCTGGTGACAAGAGCCTGACAGACCAGATGTCATAAGACAAGTTATTTTCCAGTTGCTGTGGGACCAGTGATGTGTCATCCCACCCTGCCTTTCACAATATTTCAAAACATGTGTCACTCAGCTTTTTAAACCACTTCACCATCTTCATCAGTTCTTCCTACTAACCCACATCACATGTGACCCACCAAACAGCAGTGAATTCTAAGAGGGCAACAAGAAAAAAGAAGAACAGTGAGTACAGGGAACCCAGGGGGAAATCTATAATTATTCTCATAAACTAAAAAGTGAATTTTACTTTGCTAATACGTTCATCTGTACCATTTTAATAGAGACACAGATGTAGAGAACAAACGTATAAACACCAAGGGTGGAGAGGAGGGGGTGGGATGAAGTGGGAGATTGGGATTGACATATATACACTACTATGCCTAAAATAGATAACTAATGAGAACCTATTGTATAGCACAGGGAACTCTACTCAGTGCTCTGTGGTGACCTAAATGGGAAGGAAATCCAAAAAGAAGGAATATATGTATACATATAGCTGATTCACTTCTCTGTAAGCAATTATACCCCAATTTTAAAAAAATAGAAAAAAGTGAATTTTAAGTACAACATTAATAATCATTAATTAATAAGCAGAAAGAATTGAGTAAGAGCCTCAGCTGAGCTAGCAAAACTAAAATCTAGGTGCTAAAAACATGGCTCTCCATCATTTTATGGTCCTAGCATAATTTCAAATACCAGAATTTTGAGAAAACAGTTGACGAGATTAAGACTCAAGAAACCGCTAAATTAGCAATAAATGAAACATAATTATACTAGCACAGAGCAAAGCCACATATTGCCTAGAAAGGCCTCACAGGTGTGATGTGCCAATAACCCTGCATCCTTAGGCACTCATTCTGCTTGAAGAGAACAGTCAATGCCCTCGCAGCACTCAAGGACATAATCTGAAAGTTAAGTCATCTCTTGCCTGTACATTTTTCTTTGGTGAGAACTTGACTTATGTTAAACCATTTGACTTGTGGTAGATTGTATCTAATCTGGACCACGCTCCACAAACAACTCAGGTCAAGTTCTGTTTGACAGACATTGCCTGTTGGCAGAATACTCAGCTGCAGTAAAATAAGTTTTAAATGTTGCTCACAATCGGGCAGCCTAGTTCTTGGTGAGGCAGAGTGTCACAGCATGCCAGTTCAGAAACTAGACTGAGTTCCTTACTTCCTATTTCAAACATTCATATTCTACAGTCATCAAGTACACTACCTCTGGGCTAAGTAAATGACCTAATTAAGTTGAATGATTTGTACAAAGGTAAGAAATATGGTTTAAAAAAATAACATAAATTGAAGCAAAATCATAAAGGGTCTTAAATAATATTAAAATATGTTAAATAGCCACAGGAGAGCCATTAATTTATTAATGAATTTATTCATTTAACAGATATTTATTGAGCATCTTCTATGTGCTAGGTTGTTTCCTAGGTGAGTGATAGAGAACACGATAAAAACAAAGCCCCTTCTTCATGGAGCTTACTTTCCAGGGAGAGAGACAGATAATAACCACAAAAAAAAATTTTTTTTTAACCGACAAACCAAGTAAACATATAGTTAGGCAGGACTAGTGATAAGGGCAAGGGCAGCATAGGGGAATACAGAGTATGCGGGAGGGGTGGTAGCAAATATACACTCTGGGGATGACTCACTGCTAGGGTGACATTTGAGAAGAGACTTCCTTTAAGGAAGTGAGAAAGCAGAGAAAGCCTGAAGCCAGAAGGTAGATTGTTCCAGGCAGCAGCAACAATAGGTGCAAAGGCCCTGAGGCAGGAGCATAGCTGTGTCAACAATAGTCTACTGGAAGGGAATATTTGCTAAGAGAGTGAAAGGAGAAAACAACCAGGAGAAGCGGCAAGATCACATAAGACCTCTGCAAATATTTTGGCTTCTACTCTGAATGAAATGAGAAGCCAGTGGAGGATTCTCACCAGAGGAGTGACATATTTAAACGTGTATTTTAAAATGATAGCTCTGGAAGAATAAAAATGCAAACAGGGAGATCAAGAGAGAGAGAACAGTGGAGTCTGAATCACGGTGGTATCTGTGGAAGAGGTAAGAAGTACTTGAATTCTAGATACTTTCTGAAAGTAAAGCTGAAATCATTTGCTAGTGGATTAGCTATAGCATGGGAAAGAAAGAAAGGAATTAAAGATGACTCCAAAGCATTTAGCTAGAGAACTAGAAAATTAACATTCCCATGGATTGAGATGAACAAATACCACAAGAGGAGTAGGTTTGGAATCAAAATAAGAAGCTTGATTTTGGAAAACATGAGGTTACCATCCTGTGCTGTCCAAATCAGCAGTTACTGACCATATGTGGGTATTTAAATTTACATTTTAATTAATGAAAATTAAATAAAATTTAAAATTCCTCAGTTGCACTCGCCGTGTTTAAAGTGCTTCCATACCCACCTAGACGGGGTTAGTGCCGATGTGTTGAATAGTGCAGATGATACACTGCCTTTCCATCACTGCAGAAAGTTCTGTTGGGCAGTACTGGAGAGATATTAAGCCTTTACTATGTGCTGGGCCCTATGCGAAGTGCTACAAGTCAGGCAATGTTGTATCTTTTTTTTTTTTTAACATCTTTATTGGGGTATAATTGCTTTACAATGGTTAGTTTCTGCTTTATAACAAAGTGAATCAGTTATACATATACATATGTTCCCATACCTCTTCCCTCTTGCATCTCCCTCCCTCCCACCCTCCCTATCCCACCCCTCCAGGCGGTCACAAAGCACCAAGTTGATCTCCCTGTGCTATGCGGCTGCTTCCCACTAGCTATCAACCTTACGTTTGGTAGTGTATATATGTCCATGCCTCTCTCTCGCTTTGTCACAGCTCACCCTTCCCCCTCCCCATATCCTCAAGTCCGTTCTCTAGTAGGTCTGTGTCTTTTACAAAGGGTATAACTAGAGTTCAGAGGAGTTAAGTAACCCTGCCCTAAGTCACACAATTCTTAAAAGGGTAGAGAGCCAGAATTGGATTCCAGTATTGTCTGCTTCCAAAACCCCAACACTTAAATCATCACACTAAATTTTAGAGAGATTAAACCAGTTTGAAATTAAACGTGACATCTATAGGGAAATGTCCAATAAGTTATCAGCAATAAAGTGTTGAAGCATAGAGAAGAAAACAGGAAATCTGATAGACCTGGGTGAAACTCAGGGAGTGAAACTCCCAACACATGCAGTGTGTCGTAGAACTAAACAGAATACATTCCAACATACTACCAGTTAAGAGAAAATAAAAATATTCAATGAAGGCACTAGTTTATACCTTTTGATAAGGGGTGAACTGATGTTAAAGGATTGCTTAGCAGAAAGAAGGGCTTGATTGACACTAGATAAGATGAAGCTGAGCTACATTTGTTCTTGTTCTACCCAGTGGTTCTCAACTAGGTATGCTACCATACCCTTAGAAGACATCTGGAAATGTATAGGGTGTTTGGGGTAGACTGATGGGTGCCATGGGCATTTTGTGGCAATGATCTTAGGACACCGACTTGCCACAGCTCAGCACAATGAAGAAAAGTTCTCTCACCCAAAATGTCAACAACTCCCCCATGGAAGAAACATGGGCCTACCCTTCCTCTAGTAATACTCCACTGTCCATAAACTGAAGCAATACAGACATTAGAACATGGTGCTGGTTGCACAGGTTTTAGTCAGATGAACTTGTGCTCCAATCTGTTCTGACTCGTACTAGCTGTATGGCTCGGTATCATTACCTAGACCCTGAGACTTAGTTTCCTCATCTAAGTAATGCAGAAAACAATTGTTAATACACATCATTTAGGGTGGTTCTGAGAATTATAAAACTCTTAAAAGTACTTGGCCCAGTGCTCGGTTCAGGGAGTCATATAAATGTACACTATTATTAGAAGTGGAAAAGGGGGATGAAAGAGGAACTCTAGTATGGAGATGAAAATAAACAAGATGAAATTCAAATAGAAAAGGAAGTCTAGACCAGCACTGTCCAACTAAAAATATGGACCCCCCCCCCGCAAAAAAAGGCCAGCAAATGTAATTTTTTTTAGCACATGTAATTTTTAAATATTCCCTAGCCACATTAAAAAAGACAAGAAACAGGTAAAATTAATTTGATTAATATACAATATTTAGGTAACCAACTGTATCCAAAAATATGATTTCAACATGTAATCAATATAAAAAAAAATCAGAGGTGTTTTCTTTTTTTTTTTTTTTTTTTTGGTATAAAGTTCTTTAAATCTTATGTGTATTTTACTTACCCAGTGCTCATCAGCCACCTGGGGCTACAGCTATATATTGGACAACACAGAGCTAGGGTATCAGTGAGTCCAACTCTTTCATTGACTGCTAGCTCTCAGTAATTAAAGATTCTTGCCAGCTAATATTTTAGTGCCTAGAGAGTAGTTTCAGAAAAGTCTCAGTTATTACATTTAGGTACTTTAAACTCAGGATCTTTATACCACTGAGAAGAGGCAGTGCTGTAGAATGATTGACCAGTTATGAGTGGATTCCATGAGTTGTAGGTTCCCACTCCAACTCTCCTGCTTCCTATGTCCTTGAACAAGTTAGGTAGTCAAAAACCTATTTTCTTATTTGCAGCACATAGATGATGTTACTAGCTCCCCTAAGTATTGCTCTGAGGATCATGTACATAGTTTTAGCCCAGTGCCTATAGGAATTTCTCCAAATGTGAATTGCAGATATTTGTTATTTGGCTTGAGAAATAGGACAGGAGTCACTAGAATTCTAGTTATTCTTTATATATACACACAAGTATTTCATTCATAGCTCAATTACTTTTACGGCTTTTGTTAATGAGCACACTATGTACTTTCAAAGATGAGTGTTTCTTGTCAAGTGCAATGACTTGTCCTTGTGTTCAGATATACCTTAACCTCTGGAAGACTGCCTGGCACATGGTAGGTCCTCAGAAAGTTTATTAAATGAATTTCTGGCTCAGAATTCCTGAGTAATAGTTATAAGCACACTATTAAAAGTATGATTTAACCTTTATTCTAATATTTAAATTATAAAGTTTATTTATGTAGCTATTTTTCAACGAGAACAGTCTCTGTCACAAATTTAAGATTCTTGAGTTGATACAAAGTTCAAATACCATAGGGCAAGATTAATGATTGGTAGTTTATTTGCCACAGAAGTAGCTCTACATATAAATTACTAAAATATAATCTCAATATGGTAACCTCAAGGCTACCCCAGAATTTATTCCATTCATAAATGTTAAAACTCATCACTAAATTCCTATAAAGCTTAAAAAAACATGCAAAACTGGTATAGCACAAACAGATTTATTTACTAACCAAAGAGATGATCCTAATTAAACCGACACTTTGAAATAGTTAAGTAAAATGTTTGTGATAAAGATAATTGAACACAGTAATGAAAAAAAAAGCAATATGGAGATTTGCTCATTGAACTGAGCTTGTTCATTCTCTCAGCTTCCTATCCAAAATGATGATGAAAGTTTTACTCTACTTTTTCATAGACCCGAGTACAGGTGACATGGTTCATGACACATACCTAGGAGAAAGAGTGATATTAGAAGAGTCAGGTTAGTCTTACATCACAGAGCAATGGTGATAGTTAAATGCTAGGACCACAATCCTACAAAACGTTGTAATCTACTTCATAGACGAAGAAAATGCACTTTAGGATTCCTGGGTTTGAAAAGCTAGAACCTGTTATTTTGCTTATGACGTGCATATGCTTAACTGAAAACTAAATACTGATTTGCAATATCTAAACTATTCATTCAGTCTCAGCAAACACTATTCCTCATATTAAAGAAGCAGAAAAACGTATGCCTAAGAATATATAGACATTTTTTTACAAATTGAAGGTTTGTGGCAACCCTGCATTGAGCAAGTCTATTGGCGCCATTTTTCCAACATCATTTGCTCACTTCCTGTCTCTGTGTCACATGTTAGTAATTTTCACAATATTTCAAACTTTTTCATTATTATTATATTGGTTTTGGTGATCAGTGATTAGTGATCTTTGGTATTACTATTGTAATTTGGGGGCAGTTATTAGCAATAAAATTTTTTTGTTTGTGTTTTTTTTTTTTTGCAGTACGCAGGCCTCTCACTGTTGTGGCCTCTCCCATTGCGGAGCACAGGCTCCGGACGCGTAGGCTCAGCGGCCATGGCTCACGGGCCCAGCCGCTCCGCGGCATGTGGGATCCTCCTGGACCAGGGCACGAACCCGTGTCCCCTGCATCGGCAGGCGGGCTCTCAACCACTGCGCCACCAGGGAAGCCCTAAAGTATTTTTTTAATTGAGGTATGTATATTGTTTTTTCAGACATAAGGCTATTGCACACTTAACATAATAGTATAAACATAACTTATATGCACTGGGAAACCAAAAAATTCACATGACTCACTTTATTGTGATATTCAGTTTATTGCGGTGGTCTGGAATCCAACCTGCAATATCTCTGAAGTGTGCCTGAACTGTAAATGTGGCAGCAGAGCATGGACTAAACCCAGCTCCTGCTACATCCTCTAGTACATCATCTCACTTCTCTATCTCTACAAAGGGCTTCTTAGTTATTAGTGTTTTGTATTTACCTTGTTACTTTGCAGTTTTTTCCTTTCCAAACCTAGTTCTCCTGCTCATGATCAGTGATACAGAACACCTATGTGAACTACAAGTTCGAACAAGAAGCCGAATAAAATAGAAGATGTCAGACACTTACCACCACTAATTTTCCGTCTTCCACTTTTCTTGTTATTATGCTTTCCTTTCCATCCCATTCCTGACGTTGAACCAATGCGCCATCTATAAAGTCGCAGACAGTCTGCCAAAATAAAGTACTTTTTAATCTTCCAAAGTACAATAAAAGAGAGTTTCTGTGACTCATAACCAACATTTTTTCATCTTTTCCCTTCCGAGTCTACTTCATTAGCCCATACTGATTTCATTCATAACACAGTTTACGCTTTTCAATCTAGATGCACATAAGAGATACGCACTCTTTCTCGTGTCCCTTCAACTATTTTTACAAAATAGACTATGTTGTGAAGCTGGTACTTTCACTAATTTGTCACAACTCAATTCATAAAACAACTTGTGACTTTTTCATTAAGTTCTTGCCTGGAAGCAGTAAGACTGTTATTAATAGAATCTATCATTCTAGAAGCTTCTGTGATATTATAAGTTAGGACTGACCTGAGTTTTTCTGCCATCAGCTGTAGTCTCTTCAAAATTCTCTCCCAGGATGCAGGAAAACTGTGTTGTTTTCAAAGCGGTCTCAGTTTTTATGGTGAGGTTTTTGCCGTCGGAAGTGATGATACAGTCCGGTTTAGCTATTGCACCCATTTTTCGCAGAGCTAGCCCCACTCCTGTAGAATGTTATATCGTGTTAAACAACAGGAGGACCAAAGTTATAGTTTACATAATAAAAGCAGCAATTCAATTGTAATCACTATGCTGTGCATATTTTCACCTATTCACTATCAATAACCACCGTGAACACATATCCAGTGCTCACCATGTGTTCATACTTGACATATATTATTCATGGCAGCCTTATGACAACCTTGTGGAAGGTGGATACACTGTCTCCATTTTACAGATGAGAAGGTAAGGCACTGATGTAATTCACTCAAGCTCATTCAGCTAGGGAGGGAGGGGGCTGCGAACCAACAATGCAGGCAGGCCGTGGGCCTCCAAATAGCTCAGCCACCACGCTCTGCTGGCTTTCAGAAAGTTAGGGAAGATATCCGAACTTCTACAATTTCCTCAATTCTGCCAACCATTGTATTCTATGACTCCAGCACACAGTCTGGCACATAAAAGGTCCCTGATAAATATTTGATTAGCAGACTATACAAAATCAACATTGATCCTGATATACGCCAATTACACAAAGTTTTAAGAGTTAACTGCACAATCATAATGCTAGCAAACAGGAAAAATCTTACCCTCAAACAGAGTAACTATTTCAGAGCTGTGTAACTCAATTACTCTATTGATATATTTAATTTATAATCTGTGTATTTCCCCTTAATGTTAACATTTAGTAGGAAACTTAGTTCTAGGCGAAATCTCGGTTTCACAAATGAGGAGATTACAACCTAGACAGAGGAACTGACTTGATGATGAACACTCAGCCAGGCTTGAAATGTCCCCATGAAGACTTCTCTTTTGCCAGCTCAAGGCTGGTGCCTTGTTTTGTTAGAGTCATTAGATATTCTCACTTTGGACAAATAAAAGGCTCTGCTTTTCCTACACCTTGATTGCTCTCTAATGAATTGAGCCTTGACAACCTTCATGACTCCAGAACTCTGGAAACCAGCCATCTGATAAACACATTTGCTTTCAATGGGCAGAGAAACAGCCTTCTCCAGTCCACACATGTTTGTTCACACATGTGAACAAACACAAATGTGTTTCTTTGATTTGGGTACGTTAGGTGGCTTTACTCACAGGCTCGTAAAGACACTCAAGAGTCACCACAGAACCAGCCTTAAGCAGCCGCTGTCTTGCATAAAGGTTAGTGAAGGTGTGTTTCTGAAGTACCTCAGGGCCTAGGTCTTTGTAGCGACTTGTGCACCAGAAAGCAGTCATGCTAACATTTGTGGGAGGGCAGCTTCTAAAGCATCCCCCAGTCCCAGCAGTTGTCTCAGATAGGATCTTTGCCATGCTTCACCATCCCACTTCCTAGGGGCCTGTGACAAAGGTTCATCTCTGTTTGCCAATCTACCCAGTGTTTCAACCAGCATGCAATCGTTGTCACCGGCTCAGGAAAAAGACAGGAGAAAATTCAGCACTATTTTGAGTGACAACTTGAATCTTTCTACAGAGACTCATCCTTCCTTGGAAGGCTTTTAATAAGTCAAGTGCCTTCTGCAAAGCCACAGCCATCTTGGATGTGGTAGGAAAGCAGCCGCAGGAGGGACCGGCAGTTTCTGATCGCGGTTTCCCAACAAAGCCTCTCTGCCCTCCACCCTCTAGATGCAGAGGCCAGGGCCGCGGCGCACTGCCTCCCCATCCCCGGGCACAGTCAACCTCACTGCGCTCCTCCCACAGGCCACCCGCCAACAGTACAGCGCCGCCAGTGCCACGCCTCCGAGCGCCGCTCTGGGGCGCGGAAGCGAGGATGCCCCGATGCTCGCCGGGGAGCCGTGCCAACCCAAAGGGCCCGGCGCACCCGGAGAGGGCGGGTGGGGGACCTGCGGGTAAGGGAGATGCAGCCGAGAGCGGAATGGAAGCTGAAGCAGTAGCCGGGTTCAGACCCTCTAAAGGGTTTCTGCTAGAAACCGCGTCCCCGTGGAGAAGAGGAAGGGGACCCCGCGCGCCATCTAGGAACAAAGATGCGGCAGGGTGGGCAAGGCGAGTGGGTGCGGCCACGACGGAGTGAGTGCGAGTGGGAGGACGAGGTCAGGATTAGGGAGGACGAGTAGTGGAGGAAAAAAAAATAGGTAAAGTTAAGAGGGCTGCCTGGCGGGGTCGAAAGAAGTGAAGTTGGGGGTGGGAGGGGGGGTGAGCGCGCTAAAGGCAGGGAGCAAGTGCGGTGGCGCCCAGGGGAAAGCAGCAGAGAGCGGATCAGACCGAGAGGCCCACGCTCTCCCCGCCGCTCGCCCGTGACGGAGGTGGAAGAGGATAACGGGGTCGGCGATAGGCAGCCAAGCATGCCCAGCCTCTGAGCCCAGCACGCCGAAGGGGACCTAGGGACAGATAGACATACACGTGCCACGCTGCAGCGCCGCATGCTGGGGAACCTCACCTACTTCCTTCATGTATTCGTCAAAGCCTTTGCTCTCTACTAAGCACCATCTTCCTACCAGCTGTTGAATGGTGGCCATGGTGGGCGCGGGCGGGCGAGCGTGCAGAGAAAGCGAAGGAGGGTCGGGCGCCGGGAACCTGGCGTGCGGACGCCAGGCCACCGCGGCTGCTTTATAAAGGCGGAGCGCGCGCAGGGCGGCGCCCGGCGGCCAATGAGAGGAGCGCCTCGCCCGCCCGCCCCCCCGCCTCCGGGCCTTGCTCCGGGGGTCCAGACAGGCAAACCCGCTCCACCTGCCGCGGCCGCGAGGACTCCTCCGGCGCCTCCTGCAAGCAGGGACTCGCCCGGCGCGCCCCACACCACACCGGACGCCAGCCCCTGCACGTTCCCGCGCCTCCTTACGCCCAGGAAGCCAGAGGGGCAACCGCGGACCCGGCCCACAGATCCCACGTCAAGCTGCCGCCCCTCTTCCATTCAAAACACCCCCAAAGAATCGATTAGCCTTCGCTCCGCTCCAATGGCAGGAATTGATTGATCGGTAGTTTGATTGATCGATTGATAAACTTCTTTGCCTCACTAGTCACTGCTCGCAGACAGGTGGCAAACCCTCATCCCACACCCTCCTGAGACAACCCGTTCTCCCCACCCTCAGGCCACTCCCGGACCAAATGGGGCCTCAGGATGGGTGTATACCTGTGTTGAGTTAGACCATTTTATCAGAAAGTGCTGGGTGGATGGAGATGTCCCAAGAAGTTGGTTTTCCAAACTCAGATTCTGTAGCAGGTATCAGCTTAAGTGACTGCCACTGCTATTAAATGTTCTCATTCAAGTATGTTTTATATTTTCAGTTTCCCCTCAGGCTCCCAAGTCTTTAGATTCCAGTGCTTCTCCTCTTCACCTTTAATCATAATAATTCCCTGTGTTTGTATGTACAACGTCATACTTTTCAAAGTGTGCTTGTCGCAGTATCTTACTTGGTGCTCCTGGGTTTCTGTGGGAGTGAGCTGGGATGAGGTGAGGAAGTTGCCACACAGAGAAGGTAGCCAACTTGGTGGGGATAAAGTCCATTTACTGAGCGCCTCCTTGCTGGATGCTGTACTTCCTGCCTCCTTTATATCCATTAACTGATCTCCGCTAGATTTTTGCTGAAGAATATTATCCCAACTTTCTGAAAGAGAGATATGGCAGGGAAAGTTTGCAGAGTGGCAGAACCAGAATGCCTGTCCAGATCCTTCTCACTCTAGACCTTGTGAAATAGGTCCACACCTGGCTCACTCTCCTCAAGGGATTAAGAGTAGAGGCTACAGTCCCCTGAACTATTCCAAGACACTAGCTCTTGTACCTTCCCCAACAAACTGAAATCTCAGCTTGGTTTGTCATCTCCCCGCGTGATTCAGGACATTTACTCCCCTGCACTGTAGCCTTTTCAAGTTCCTGCCCTAATTTTAGGGTCATCCCAGTTTTCCTTGTGGTACCATTTTAATACTGAGCGACTCAGGCCATGCAGTTGTGCCACTAAGGGCCAGTAGGTCACACACCTGAGGCTCTAGTGCTCAGCAAACATTCACATTCTGAGGGCAGCTGAGCACGTCATTTGCTCAGCAAAGCAAGTGCTGGCTTCCAGACGCTTAGCGCGGCCCGCTGCCCCTCCTCCTGGAGAAGCAGTTCCTACGTGTTTGGACTTGCCTTCTTAATGTGCTAGTTCGGCAGGTTTCGTCCATTTTTGTATAGAATATGGTAATAATAACCAGGACTCAGTGCCGGAATACTAATTTTTAGATTATCATAGTCAACCATGCTATAGAAATATCAGAAGGAAATTGGCACTAAAGTACTAAATACTCAGGTACTTAAATTGTTTTTATACCAGAGGCATTACCCAAAACTTAACTTTTAAGCACACTCTTTGATGTGATGAGTGTGTAGATGAAAAATGTCCCCGCCACATCAGTAAACAAAGGATGCTGCAACCATCAAGACCTCAGCCACAGCAGTGCCCTGACTGTGCGCCGGAGGGCATTCAGGATGGAAAAAAGCAAAATACTGGCCCTAGATAGTTAAGGCCGGTATCAAAGGTGTGGTCCCAGACCCTTACATCTTCCCATATATAGAAAAGCATTAACTTTGTTAACTTGAGATGTCTGGTTTTCTTTAATTAACAGTAGTCTCCTGGTGCTCTATCTGGTTTTTGTTGTAAAAATTCCTCTATATGCTGACTCCTTCATTCCCTCTTTGGAGCAGTCCCTCAGAGCTATTGGAGAGGCTGTCTTCCAGGCTTAAGTCCTCAGAAACTCCACCAAATAAAACGTAATTCTCAACATTTAGGTTGTGCATTTTTTTCAGTTGACAAGTGGAAACAATCCTTTCGTGGTTAAAACACATCAACAAACATAAGAGATATAGGCCAAAATGCCTGTTACTGTCTCTCATGGAACAAAGAGGAAGGGCATTGTGATTGCTCTGCTACTTTGGGCAACACACTTGTCTGATGCCTTTCATCCCTATTACAAATACAGAGAGAGATTGAAGTCAATTATTTCTAAGGGACCTCAAGCCCAAAATTCAGATTTCCTTCCTTTCTTAAGAATACTAGTAATGGGGCTTCCCTGGTGGCACAGTGGTTGAGAATCCGCCTGCCGATGCAGGGGACACGGGTTCGTGCCCCGGTCCGGGAAGATCCTACGTGCCGCGGAGCGGCTGGGCCCGTGAGCTATGGCCGCTGAGTCTGCGCGTCCGGAGCCTGTGCTCTGCAACGGGAGAGGCTACAACAGTGAGAGGTCCGCATACCGCAAAAAAAAAAAAAAAAAAAAAAAAGAATACTAGTAATGGATTACAAGCTCTGAAAAACACTGAATACTTTCTTAACCTGCTAATTAAAGTCCTGTTCTAGACTACTTAACTTGAACCCAGTATAAGTGCAAAACCCAAATCTGTTGTGTAAACAAATCTGATTAAAGTCTTGTATGACTTTACGGGACTGTGGGCAAAAATTATCGCCTGCTATTTCAGTAAACAGAGGGTGTTGCTGTGGCCATAAAGCCGCCCCCGATGTGTGCTCTGAAGGGATTCAGGATGGAGGGAAAACAGCATCTTGGCCCTAAGTAGTTAAGGTGCATAGCAAAAGAATAATTTCAATGAGCCCAGACTCTTGCATCTTCCCATACAAAGAAAAGCACTAAAATCATTAACTCGAGATGTCCGTTTTTTTGTGTTTAGCAGTAATATTTTGATATTCAACTACATGGTTTTGTTTTTTTTTTTTTTTTTTTTTTTTACCGACACAAAGTCCTCTATATCCTGGCTCTTCCCTTACCTCTTTGGAGCAGTCCCTCAGAGCTATCTGAGAGGCTGTATCCCAGGCTTAAGTCCTCAGAAAGTCCACTGAATAAAACATAATTCTCAGTTTTTAGGTTGTGCATTTTTTTCAGTCGACGGAATGGTTGAGTATCTCTTCATTGGAAAAAGGGAGGAGAATTATCACTTGATTGAGATTAATTACATTACAATACAAGGAACAAGGGACAACAGTTTTATCCTAGCCTATCCTTACAAACAGAAGGAACTGTGCTGGTCATTAGTTTTAGTGGCAGCACAGTGGCAGTATAGGTGTCACATCATGTGTTCCTTCATGCTGGAGGATAATAATACATTATTCTTGTAGATGAAAATGGTTGAAGAATCCTGAATTACTAGCGACTCTTCCCCCAGTGGCTCTAGTAGACTACTAGTTATAAGACAGATGCAATTTTCTTTAATATCTCTAAACCTCAGTTTTCTCATCTATGGAATTAAGGAGGTAAGGATTAGACTAATTCATTTCTTAGAATCCTTTCAGTTTATGAAGTACTCCTGCAGTAGTTGTTAGCCCTGAAAAATACACTCAAAATTACTCTATTTCCACCTAGTGGTAAAACGGAGTATTTTTCACAGATTTTCTTTGATAAGTGTTAGTAGCTTGTCAGCTTCCACAATCGCACACATACTGTTGGTGTATATCGTGTAATTTTGCTTAAGACAAGTTCCAAGCTGCAGTTTGTATAGATGAATGTACATTCCATAAAGTTAGTTATAATGTATAATCATTTCCTAGGACAGCAAGCATTGGTGGCCTAGAAGCACACTGCTGGTAGAAAAAGAAAGAACACTACATTAAATGAATCATTGCAGAGATTACACAAAGCAATCCGTGTTCAGACCATTGAGTCTTCTCTAAGTACATGCCCAGATGAATCCAAGAAGGAGGAGGAAAAGCAAAGTGATCACTATAAAGCATTACTTCTCAAAGTTTAGTATTCAGATCACCAGGGGGTCTTGTTAAAAACACAGAAACTGGGCTTTCCCTGGTGGCGCAGTGGTTGAGAGTCCGCCTGCCGATGCAGGGGACACGGGTTCGTGCCCCGGTCCGGGAAGATCCCACATGCCGCGGAGCGGCTGGGCCTGTGAGCCATGGCCGCTGAGCCTGCGCGTCGGAGACTGTGCTCCGCAACAGGAGAGGCCGCAACAGCGAGAGGCCCGCGTACCGCAAAAAAAAAAAAAAAACTGGAAAAAAAACACAGAATCTGATTTAGTAGGTCTCTGGGCATAAGATCGTGCATTTCTAATGAACTCCCAGGTGATGCCAGTGTTTGGGTCTGCTCGCCTGCCCACTTCAATCTATACTCTTAAGTTATATCAAACTTAAAGGTATAAATTGAACAGCATGTAGTGAAATGTTTGCTTTATTTTCCCATGCGTTTTCCCCATGTTGTCTTGCCTCTTGTGTTCCTGAATTCCTCCTTTACAGCGATAGTTTCTCAGTTGAGTGACTCACTGTTAATAATGAGAAACCAATCTGAGTTTCCAATGAACCACATTCTATTCTCTAGGTTGGCTAAACGCCATGATTTCCTACAGGAACTGGGAGCTGAGTGGGTGTTATCACTGAGGGAAACCATGATCTTGGTTTGGCTCTATCTTAGAAGGTGGATAAAGAATATTTGTGTCACAAATCTCATGTCTTGTCATCTATCTTGTAGCTTCAAAATAATAGTTAATCCCTCAGGACAAAGCTGAGGTTCCTAATGGCCTTTCTGCCCTGATAGATTAGCAGAACTGAGCACAGTGTTTTGGGCACAGTGCAAGATATGGTGCTTATGGGTCCCAGGTAGCCTTGGGACAGGTCTGACTGATGATCGTTGTCATGTTGTAATTATAAACAGTACTCTCACTCCAAGTATCTCAAATTGAATGATGTTGGATGAAGAGTTGTGAAATGTAATTCTCACCTATCCGGCAGTTCCAAAGCCTAAATTTCAAGTATGACATTATCATGGGACTCTAGTATCATCTAATGTAAAACCTGAAGGTTGCCTTACAGGAGGGAAGAAAGGCTGTGAGGCAGAGTCAGTCCTTCTCTATTCATCTGGCCTTACGCAAATATGTCATGTGCGCACTGCTCCGCTTATCCACAAATGAAAGGCAAGCACACAACAGACTCTTCTGAGTCAAGTCAGCCTGCATTTTTAGACCACCTAACAATCATGTGGAATAGGCTGTAGTCCTTGTCTTCAAGGAGTCTGTCACCTAAGCTTACACCAGTTAAGGAAATGCATTCATATATTTTTTTAATTTAATCAACATTTAGTAAAATTTTTCAACACATTCTGAAAATTTTCAAGTATTAAATGTCTTTGAAAATATCAGATAAATTCATTTGATAACATGAGGTGAATTTTCCAAGAATTACCACAGTCTTTTGCGGGGGGTGAGCTGTGTATATCGTCCGTCCTAATTGCTTTCAACTGTAACTGGAAACTAGATTTTTGATTGTTTGTTTGTTGGTGTGTTAGTTTGAACAGGTCATCTCTTTGGCAGGAACAAGGTGGGTGTACCATCCTGTTTAAAACTAATGTGCCAAATGCCACAAAGCAACCTGAGGTAACCTGTGCTCAGATTAGAAAGACCTTGTCTAATACTGGGTTACAGACTGTGAAGCAACCCACATCAGTACCCAGCTCTCCCTTTGTTTTAGTGTTAGTGCATCACCAAGTGAACCATAAACAGACACTCGGCTGTCCCTAAGGTTGTCGCATGTGGTGAGATACACAACCTGCATAGTAAAATCTGCCAGGGTACGACTCACAGCAGGGATTCTCCACCACCCTGGCCAGGCTGGGTAAGGACCAGAAGATCCTGCTGTGTTCCCTTTCTCGTGTCATCGACATCCTCTTTTGCGAGAAGAGACTCAGAAGCAAAGCTTAATGATTTTCCCACACATCCTCTGATACCTCTGTCTTTCCATAGAAATTATAGGTGGATCCAAGGGGGGGAATATGGCTCTGTTATGACAAGTTTTATTGCATTTGTCGCACAGTATAAAACAGTATCACTTCTGCAGCTGTATTAGCAGCACATCATACAAAGTAATAAAAACTCTACTTAGTCAAGAAAGACAGATAAAGGTACCGTAACAAATCCTCTGAGAAGCTACAGACCCAAACCAGTCTTGCAACTGAAGCCTTAAACTTGTCTTTCAGCCTTAAACTGAAATAGATCCTGGAACTCCCTTCTCATCTACTATTCTAGAATAGGTCCAGCTTCTGGAAACAGGAAAGAATGTCACTTACCAGTGTCTCTTTGAACATTACTTACTATATGAAAGTCACCTTATGCCACTTACCATACCAAAAAAAAAAGTTTTTTTTCAAATTGAATATCTCTCCATTGTATTGTATTTTTGCATTTTGGTTGACATGATCACTTCTGAGATATATTTATAGAAACAGAAGTTGGGCTCCATTACAGAACAGAACATCATAACTGCCTAATATCTCGTTTGAAAGCAAGTGAGGATATAAGTCCGAATTGGAAACAAGATAAAAAGTGCTTCAGAATTCAACAAACCTTTGATTAATCACTTTCCAGTAGACATGAGTCTTGTGAAAAATGCAACAAGTTTCCTTTTGCTTTCATCTTTCCTGAGCAAGTGGCAGCAGCTCCTCATTTCATAGAGCAAGGCTCCAGCTCTTTCGCACACTGACTTTCACAACCCCAAGCCTTAAGGCCTGGGTGCTCTGAGGGAATCGAACTAGTTCAAGTCAGTTATGCATATTCAGAAGTAAAACTTGATCTCTGGTGCCCACACCCACGTCATAGAACTTTTATTTGCATATTTTGGCAAAAATTTCTGGTTGGACCTGATCTCTGCCCAATTAGCTCTTATTAGTTGAGCAGACGTATTATAAGCAAATCCTTTAAAGTTATATACTTTCACTTCTGAATAGGGATGTGTGACTTGAATTCAGAACTAAAGGAGAATCTTATGTCCATGCCACTCTCTCACTTTGTCACAGCTTACCCTTCCCTCTCCCCATATCCTCAAGTCCATTCTCTAGTAGGTCTGTGTCTTTATTCCCGTCTTACCCCTAGGGAATATATACACTACCAAACGTAGAATAGATAGCTAGTGGGAAGCAGCCGCATAGCACAGGGAGATCAGCTCGGTGCTTTGTGACCACCTAGAGGGGTAGGATAGGGAGGGTGGGAGGGAGGGAGACACAAGAGGGAAGAGATATGGGGATATATGTATATGTATAACTGATTCACTTTGCTATAAAGCAGAAACTAACACACCATTGTAAAGCAATTATACTCCAATAAAGATGTTTAAAAAAAATGAAGGTAGGAGAATTTTCTTTTTTTTTGTCTCATCCAAGCCAAAATATTATTTATCAAAATAAAACTAATGACCTATTATGGTTATTGAATTTCTAGAGCTAGTTTGCCAAAAGCAAGCAAAGTATTTGTGGTATTCACACCAAATCCCAACCAAAGTAGTGGTCAGAAAAGCCATCGTGATAGATCTTTATGAGCCCTCATTTATCAGAAATTTCAATATAATTTATTATCTGAGAAGAAGCCAGATTTCCAGTTGCTCAGAGTAATCTATAGCATACAAGAGGCTGGGTGAATCGTAAAATAGTAACTATAGACCAAAGATTTAGGTTGTACATGGGTAATCATTAAATTCTTCCAAATAGTACTTTCACAGTATTGTGCATCCAGTTAGGCAGAAGTTAAGCTTGCTGTCAAGGTGACCCAGAAGAACCTTCTCCCACAGCACTTGCCTATTGTACCCTTCACTCTGTCCTAATAGGACCACTCTAGGTACCCAGGAGCAGCTTCTGATTCTCCTGTCTCTAGGACATTGTTCATCTCTGGAATGCACCCTTCCTATTCAATCTTTTTTAACAACTTTATAGAGGTATAATTGATATACAAAAAAAAAAGTCACATATTTAATGTATACTATTTGATGAGTTTGGACCTATGCATACACCCTTGAAAGCATCACCACAATCAAGGTAATAAACATATCCATTACCTCCAAAAAAAAAAAAAAAGATTCCCTTAATACAAATAAATCCAGTCTCTTATTTAAATCCTTCTGGTGATAGAGACCTCGCTTCCCTACCGAGAAGCCCTTTGTGTGTTTAATTGGGAGAAAGCAATGATCACTATTGTGCTGAAATCTGCTTTCAATAATTTCTAGCTATCGGTCTTAGTTTTACCCTCTGGAATAACATAAAATGTCTGCTCACTTATTCTCTCATGGTGGGCCTATGAGGCCTGTATGTATCTGATGATGACACTTCATCCACATAACAAAGCGAGAGAGAGGCATGGACATATATACACTACCAGACGTAAGGTAGATAGCTAGTGGGAAGCAGCCCCATAGCACAGGGAGATCAGCTCGGTGTTTTGTGACCGCCTGGAGGGGTGGGATAGGGAGCGTGGGAGGGAGGGAGACGCAAGAGGGAAGAGATATGGGATCATATGTATATGTATAACTGATTCACTTCGTTATAAAGCAGAAACTAACACACCATTGTAAAGCAATTATACCCCAGTAAAGATGTTTAAAAAAAAAAAGAATAAAACAGAGTACTAAAATCTATTGAACTTGTAAAAAAAAAAATCATAGGTCAATATCTCTGATAAAAAAAAATTTGCTTACAGATCCAAATATATTATACATAAAATACTTTGGAGAAAGGGACCTATAAATAAAATTCTATAAAATATACGTTATGTGGGTATGTGCATGTATACATGTGCATGTACATATATGTATATGTGTGTATGTGTATATATATTCTCTCTCTGTATATATATACACACATAGAGAGAGAGGTATTAATTATAGCAAAAGGAAGAGTGAGAAAGAACAGTAATTCCAATTACATTTTTAATTTAGAGTAAGCTAGAGGCTAGGAAGGACCAAGTAATAATGACTCCAAAAACTTGTTTAACATGACTATTGCAAAACATTCAGAAGAAAAATCATTTCCACTCTACTCAGCATAATTAGAGTATTTCATAATCCAACTGCAGCTATCGTCTGAATGCCATTTTTCCAGAGTAAGCAATAACATAATCCCAAATTACAGGTTTACCAAGACTATCAAATATATTCAGTGATTCAGTATTAAAAACACTTCATAGAGAGAAATATTAAGGTGAAAACTAAGAGAAGGGGATTAGCCTAAAATTATTTCTATCAATTCATATTTGGCCTATGAAAATAATAATTAACATGTGATGATTAGAGCAATACTCGTGTATGGATTTTAAATAGCTTTGGGAAATTTAACACTAAAGTTAATTATGTGGTTTTTGGCCTCCACCCTTATCCCTCAGGAAAACCATATATCATAATAACAATATGTGTCATAAACACACACACACAATTTGCTCACTATTTAAACTGTCACAGGGCCTTTTAGTTTCCTTAGAGAAGCTTTTTTTTTTTAAGTGTCATAATCGTTGTGGTCTCAATTCTCCTTTGCCTTCATTTCAATTGGATAAGCTTATCTCAGGAAGATCGTTTGAGAATTGAGTCAGAGCAACTTTTGTCTATTTCATAACCCTCTGCTTCAACATTTTAAGATACGCCAGGCAAAAAAAAAACACTGGCCTCACTCATAAAACAACAATTTTATTAGTTATCCACTCTAAAGTCACAATGGTATAGTTGAAAGAATAGTATCCTAAGATGTAGGAAACCCTAGTTCTCGACTTTTTATTCTGCTACTAAATAACTGTGTAAACTTAGATTTTTGTTTCCTCATCTGAAAAATGAGAACAGAGTAAATCAAAGTTTCAAGGATGTATATATTAATTTCACAGAGCTTTTCTTTAACAACCTAAAAAGAAAGATGCACTGACAAAAACAACAAAAAACCCTAATTGTGTACTTTAATTATTTGTCATCTAATTTAAGGGTGCAATAGTTAAAAATTAAAATATATGCCACTGACTCTTCAGATTCAGACTCCTGGGAAAATGGCATAATATGATCCTTACGATTTTTGTCCAGCCCCCTTCTGCCCAGCAAGATCTTGCTGAAGGGGGCATTATAAGCAGAGAGATGGAAGAGTCCCCTGAGTCAAGAAAATGGCAAGTGAGAAATTCTCAATGATTTGGGTGAGAGTGGGGGGCAGGTTCTCCAAAGAATCCATAGTAACATCTCATGAAAAAAAAAAAGTAGGCAGCTTTAAATATTCACTAAGAGCAAAACAAATTTCAAATGAACTTTATTATTCAGATGTGAATAAGTTGTAGCTCAAACCATTCCAGTCAAATAAGATTTTTCCTACCTTTTTTTTTTTTTTCTCTTCTTTTCCCCCCGACTAGAGCAGCCAGAGGTAGCCTTGTGGAGGCAGGAAGACCGTTGAGGAGAGGTCTCCACCTTCCCCCACAGAGCTTCTCCAACCTGTGAAGAGGCTGAGGGAAAGCAGGAAACTGCTTACTTCTTTTTTTTTTTTTTTTTAATGCGGTACGCAGGCCTCTCACTGTTGTGGCCTCTCCCGTTGCGGAGCACAGGCTCGGGACGCGCAGGCTCAGCGGCCTATGGCTCACAGGCCCAGCCGCTCCGCGGCATGTGGGATCTTCCCGTACCGGGGCACGAACCCGTGTCTCCTGCATCGGGAGGTGGACTCTCAACCACTGCGCCACCAGGGAAGCCCCTGCTTGCTTCTTGCACAGTGAGAAGTTCCACTCTTTAAACCTGCCAGTTACACGTGTATTGACTTAACGTCTGTGAAATGTGCAAGTTACTCCAGGTTCCTCCTCCTCGCTTAACCCTACTCTCACTTTCCTTCTTTTTTTCCCATGTACTAGGGGATTTCTACCATTTCTTGAAATAATTGCCAGGGGTTGTGCCAGGGGTTGTGCCGAACGTATTATAGAAATCAATTAAGTCAATTGATGCCACTGAAAGCTAATGGTAAGAAGACAGTATCAGTAGATTTGAGCATGAAAGCCTCACTTTACTGGGTTTGCTGTTGTTTGTTGTTGTTGTTTTCCATCACCAGACACTTGACAGCACCATCCTTCATATGACTCCATGTGCTGAAGAAAGGTAATTAAGAATATTGATCCTCTATTAGAAATTGGTGAATTAGAATTGACCATTCATGTAATTAGAAAAAAAAAAAAAAGAGACAACCAAGAGGTTGAGAATGGATTCTGTGATCTAAGAAACTTCGGGTGCTAGAAATACCATGGAGATTAAGCCTCTGTTAATCTTCTGTTTATTAGGGATTACACTGTCTTTTCTTCTTTACCACTTAAGGTACGGGGCAGGGAGGAGAGGTTCTCTTTGAAGGCTACAAGTTTAACTTGCTTGTTCAGTTTCTCTTCACATCGGCAAGATGAAAAATTACGGATACATACCTATTACTCACAAAAAAGTCATTCTTTTTTATTCTCCACACCATCTCCACACTCTCACTAAACTTTTCAGAGACAAGTTAAAGTAATAGATCCATTTCATTTTGCAAATGTACTTCTGGAATTGTCCCTGGCACCTAGGATTACCTAAGGTAAATGACCATCTCTCACAGCTTTTCTCTTAAGGAAGTAAAAAGCAGGTATAGTCTATAAGAATTTCTGAAATAAGATTTATAAGAAACTTTCATAAAAGGGTTTGACCTACTTAAAAGAAATGCGTCAGAAGTTTTAGGCACCTGTTGTCAGTTCAATTAACCCTACCTTCTAGAGTGGTGCATTGCAGAAGTTCTGGCATCCTTAGAACTTCCAACCAAACACTATGATAACCATACAACAAATCAGGAAGACCTCAGCATTCATTCTTGCTGTGACCACAGCACAGCATCTGGGTTTAATGTGCTTCTACCCTCTGAATGGCTTACTGTGGCATTGTTCTTTTCAGACCAATGAATCAACAACAATACAAAGATGATTTTAAAGTGGTTACTCACACATGAGATTATTACACTGGGGCCCTGTCATAGGTTATTAAATTGTCTCAGTTTACAGCATACTCTAGGAAACAGTTCCAGCTAGAGAGCTAACACTTGCAGCGAGGGAGTAGGTCACAATGAAGTCCAAGAAGACAGCTGAATCACCATGGGTGGAATCAATTAAATCTGCACTAGGACAGAGGTGATGCTTCCTCTGAGCACCCAGCCTTATTAACAAGTATCAAAAATCAAGATGAAAAGGTAGGGTAGGAACCCTCACGTGGCTGGTAAGATTGTACATTAGGACAACCAATTCAGGAATCTGTTTGGAATTATCCACTACAGCTGAACCTTTACACCAAGAGACATACAAAAATGCTCATGGTGGTGTTATTTGTAATAACCCCCCCCCAAAATGGGAAGAACTCAAAGCTTCACAACAGTAGAATGAATTTCTTAGTGTGATATATTCATACAGTGGAATAGCATTCAGCAGTGAATATGAAAGAACTATGGTTACTTGCAACCACTTGGATGAATTTCATAAACGTGTTGAGCGGAAGAATCCACACAGAGATTAAAAATGTGAATATTCTACTTATTAAAAATTCAAGGGAATTCTCTGGCGGTCCAGTGGTTAGGACTCTGCATTTTCACTGCTGGGCTTAGTCCCTGGTTAGGGAACCAAGGTCAGTTCAGTCCCTGGTCAGGGAACTAAGATCCTGCAAGCTGCTCCACACGGCTAAAAAAAAAAAAAAAAAAAAAATTCAAAAATAGATAAAACTCATCTATGATGTTAGAAGCCAAGACAATGGTTTCTTTTCAGAAGGAGAGAAGGTGGAGCCATTGGGAAGGGAATGAGGGGGCTTCAGAGTGCTGGCAAGGTTTTCTATCTGGAAGATGATTACAAGAATGGTTTCATGTTGTGATATTTCACCAAGCTGTACACATAGGATCTGTGTGTTCCTCTCTTTCTCATGTTAGGCTTTAATTGGGAATATTTATTTTTAACAAGAAAATATTAGCATGAGTGAAAGAACTATGAAATATCTTAAGTGTCTCCGGAAAAAGTAAGTGGTTCAATGAAATTCTATGTCTATTACTAATCCTTGCTTATAAAAGATTCTTCTTATTATTTTAATAGTTAGGGGCTATCTAACTTTTTACTTTGTCAGTTTTAACCTGTTGGCTGAGTGCAGCTAGAGTTGGTTGAGTTGAGCAGTTAAGGAAGTGGATTTTGAGGGGACCACACAATAACTTGATTTTCCACTTCACAAGATTACACTAACAACCACGAGGGTGATATGTGACTAAGAAATATCTGAGGTCTCCTTTTGGAGACTGTGTGACAGGGTGGAAAAGGGTGGAATTTGGAGCCAGAGGGGACAGAGTTTGAATTTTAGCTCTATTACATACGAGTTGTATGATTTTGACCAAGTCACTTACTTTCTCTGTTTCCTCATCTTTAAAGAAGGATCATGGGACTTCCCTGGTGGCGCAGTGGTTAAGAATCTGCCTGCCAGGGCAGGGGGCAAGGGTTTGAGCCCTGGTTCAGGAAGGTCCCACATGCCACAGAGCAACTGAGCCTGCGAGCCACAACTACTGAGCCCGCATGCCACAACTACTGAAGCCTGCACACCTAGATCCCGTGCTCCACAGCAAGAGAAGCCACCGCAGTGAGAAGCCCGTGCACCACAATAAAGAAGACCCAACGCAGCCAAAAATAGATAAATAAATTAATTAATTTTAAAAAAAGAAGGCTCATAATACCATTTAAATGAGGGCTATATTATGTATGTATATATGTTTACTGTATGTGTAAATATAACATATATTATCCAGTGAATGGGAACTATCATTATGAATAGAATTACCTAACATATTTGTCAGCAAAGTAAATAAATGGAACCAATATAAAATGCAAGTTTTATTTTGTTCTCAAGGTTTTTACCTCATGTTAAAAATGTTCCAAAAGCACAGTCCTAGGCCCCAGCAAACAACTGGTCTATTTCAAAATGTCTGAAGCTGGTATTCTCTGTAGTCTCAAATGCTTTCTTCAGAATCTAAGTAACCGTTATGCCCCTGAGGCTTACTTGGTACTACAGTATAACTAGTACTACAGTATAACTAATGTCTCCCAGATGAGGACTTCACACCCCTGCAATGACTTGCACTTGAACTTTTATCACGGAATGTGTCCAGGAAAAGGGTTAAGTGGAGAAGAGGGCAGGACATGAGCACTAGAGAGGCAAAAGACCATTACTATTAACCTAAGGAGGGACAGGGAAGAAAATATGTAATTCCTGCATATTGATCTAATCCGTTGAAAAGAATGTGTAGAAGAGGATTTAGTGCATGGTATGTTATAGTTAAGCTTGGACATCCACTGTACAACGAGCAATATACAGCCTAAGCATTAATATCTTAAAGTTTTAGTTTCATATCTATAAAACAAATATAATTAGAGCTTTAAAATTTTTCTTTGGAAAAAAAAGAAATGGTTTAATTCTTTAATTGTGAAAAAATTATATTAGTCTCTCTGTTTGTTGTCTGTTTGTTTTTTACATCTTCAAAAAAATATTTAGGTCTGAAACTCCCTATGGGGAGTGGAGAGTTGTAGAATTAATACAGACCACTTTCCCTCCATGAACCCCAAGCATACTAGAAATGATGTCATTTGTCTTAGGGGTTTTGAATTCCATTCAAATCACTCCTTATCATGACCACAGATCTTTACAGATAAAGGAAACTTTAAGAGCTTATTCTGGTCCAGTAGCCAGAAAGAGAAAGAATTGCTGTTTCCATCTTATCTGTCTCTGAAACTTCCTCCAAAAAATTTTTTTGACCTAAAGGTATGGGTTCTGACATAATTTAATTAAGCATGTGTGAAACTGCAGTGTTCCAGAGTCTGAAATTGATATAATTAAAGTGAAATGCAAACTGTGAACCTCTGATACCATTTTTTAATGTCACACTACATCACTTCTGCTTAACATCAAATCACAAGAGATATTTTTCTTCTGTTAATTACATTTTACATGCCCTTCACATCATTGGCCTCAAAGCAGTTACATTCGAGAAAAAATAATCAAGTCCAAAATAATCAAGTTCACTAAAGTTACTTTCACTCAATGATGTCTCTAGCAGATGAATTACCATAGTTTCATTCTACTATAGCCATCTCACTCTCAAAAATACTTAGTTTAAAAACTGAGGAATCTAGAGCAAGATTTTTATTTTCAGAGTATGTGTGGAAATCTAGCAAAAAAAGATATCTGCTTATTTTTAATACTGTATTATAGAAATTATTATTCTTTACATAAAGCTTAAGCTATTGACAAACACTAAAAATGAAATTAATAGTTGTTCAATTTTCATTATCCTTTATCCATGAGTCTCATGAACCACAAAGTGTTCTTGGCAGTTTTACGGTTCAGATATTCTCTCTAGACTTAGACTTGGTAGTTGACACAAAGGACTTAAGGATCTGACTTCTAGTCAGTAAGAAATCTAACATATGATATTTTGGGATATTGGGTTAAATCATTAAATTGTCACATCTGTAGACTAAAAACAGTCAAATTCAGGAAATTATTATACGATACAACCAAAGAACTGATAGGTTTTGAATACAGGTATCTCGGAGTACCTGGAAATATCATAGGGTTCCTTCTCCATTAAATTAATGTGAACATATATTTTGAAACAATTATCTTTTAAAGGGCTCTTCTGTTTACTGTTCTCTATCTTTTTTCATGCTCACTTCCTCCTTCGTCCTTTGAGTGGATAGCTTCTATTCTATCAACCCAATAGAAACTCCTCTCTCCAAAATCATTGATGATCATTCAGGAAATTGTCAAATCCAAACACTGCTACAAAGCACATACCATGCTATGGAATCTAAGAATTTTACAAACATTAAATTATTTGATTCTCATAACAGCTTTATGATGTGTACTATTATTATCCTTATTTTATATAAATGAGGAAATTGAGGCCAGGGAAGTTAAGTGATTGACCAATGTCACACAGCTAGTTAGTGGCAGAGCCAGGATTCAAATCCAGGCAATCTGGGTCCAAAGTTGAGCTGGATGTGTTAATCTCATCCCTCTCTGAACACCATGACCCCCCTTCCAGTGTGTCCCTCTCTATCAGATCTTTCTTGTTTGCTCACTACTTTGATAAATTCAACCTCTCTCTCTTTTGAAGGCCCTCTATAATAAGTACAAACATACTTGTACTTATTTCCATCTGTGTTTCCGTTTCATATAACCTCCTGGACGCCCTCTCCTTTACCATTTCCTATGGTTTTCTCTGACTCTAAATACTGAATGCGCCAAGGTTAAAGTCTTTGAGATTTGCTCTCTACTTACACCCATTCCCTTGGTGATTTCATCCACTTCAGGCTGCAAACACCATCTGTACAGGAAAACTACCACGTCTATAGTTCCTGCTTGGAATTCCGTCCTGAACTCCAGACCCATATATAAACCAGTATTCTCTATGACTTCACTTGGTCGTCCAGCGGGATTTCACAGTTAACTTGTCCAAACAAAACTCCTGACCCTTGTTCCCTCCCACACACACCACTTCAGTCTTCTCCATCCTGCCAGGAATAACACCATGCTTCCCATTGCTCAGGGCCAAAAATGCTGGCGTCAGCTTTTATTCCCCTTTCTTTCTCATGCCCTACAATCAATCGATCACCAAGTCTGATTGGCTCTACTTTCGAAATAGATCCAGAACGCAACCACTGGTCTCCGCTTCCACTGCTATTAACTTGGCCTGAGCCACGATCATTTCTCACCTGAATTAGCCTCCTAACTGCTTCTGTTCTTGCCCTTTTAGTTATTTTTTGGCAGCGGAAGCCTAAGCGATACTATGAGAATGTAAGTCAGATCATGTCACTCCTCCACTAAAATCATTCCAGCAGGTTCTCATCTCACTCTTAGTGAAAGCCAAAGTCACTTTCACTAGTCTCTGTTCCCTCCCTGACCTCACCTTCTTCTATTCTAGCCCTGCGTGAAATACTGGCTTTCTTGACATTCTTCCAGTTCTCCAGGCATGTTTCCACCCCAGGGCCTTTGCACTTAGCATTCCTGCTGCTACTTGCTGCTCTGCCTGGAACATTTGTTTCCCATATACCGTTGCTGCTTGACCTGCATCTGGTCTTTGTGCAAATGTTACTTTCTCAGTGGGGTCTTCCCTGATCACACTATTTAAAATTGATAGTCCCTAATCCTAATATCCTCTGTCTTGCTCTCCAGCCTTACTTTCCTCCATATCACCACCTAAGAGGATATATTTTACTTATTAAGTTATTCTCTATCTCTCCCCACCAGAATCTAAGTTTCATCAAAATTCACTCTTCCAACCTCAGTGCCAGGCAGTGCCTATCATATAATAAAGACTCTAAAAATGTTGTCTATTATACTCCTCAGCCTGTAGCCCAGAGTAGAGAACACATTAGGTCTTTGATAAATGCTACGGAATGGATCATTTCATTTGTGACTGAGTATATTTTCTTTTGATCATATATCTAAGCTATCCTAAGATGGGTCTGAAGGCAACTCCAATCTCTAGTTCTATTCCAAATCTCTCTTCCAAACCTGAAACTTGCAGTACCAACAGCCTCTTGTTTACCTCATCCTAGATGGTATAGATCCTCCAAATTCAGTCTAAAGTTAAACACATCTCTGGATACTCACCACCCAAGCTCAGTTAGCTTTCTAATTTTTTTTAATTAGTGCTCAAGACCTTATCATCCCTTAGTCAACAGTCATTTTGTATCCACTAACTTCTATATCCTTGTATCTAAATAATTATCAAACCCTGAGTCTATCTATATATACAACATTTCTCTAGTTTGTCTTTTCCTTTCATTCCCACTGATAACACCCTCACCAGACCTTGACTATCTCTTTATTCCATCAATCCGGTCAGCCATTCAGTCCTTCATCCGTCTCTTCATACATCAGCAAACATTTATTTAGTCCCCACTGCACTAAGTACTTGGCCCATAATTGTACAAAATGTGCCATTAAATGGTGTCCTTGATCAGAAAAAAGTCACTTGGTAGGACAAATTGATACAATATCATTTGTTTCAATCCTTTAACTGTATCATTAACTGGGTAAGCAAAGCCAACTCCTGAATCATGGAGTCAAATCATGGAGTCAAAACCCACGCCAGTCATGGGCTTTGAATTTTCCTGAAGATAAAGACAAGGGACAAGTATGGTCCACTTGCCATCTGTGTGCTGGTTCTCACTCCTGGGAATATCTTCTTTTGCATGTTGTAAACACCGTCTCTCCTGCTGACAAACTGGACAATTAGATTAAGAGTTCCTACTTCTTCTAGTGCTATGGTAAGGGACATCATTCAGCTCAGTGCTACATGGCTCAGTTCCTCCTGTGACCAACCATATCATCTACCCCATCTTCTAGGAAATGCACAAAAACATCTACCTCAGTTCCTCTCTGATCTTGGAAAGGGATCATATTCTATATAATTAGATTTATTTACGTGCTTTTGTTAACACCTGCTCTCCCCAGAACCATATGTGTAATGAGAATAGGATCTGTGTTATAGGAGTCTCTTGTACCGTCAACATTGTTTGAATATATTAGGGGGTTTTGTGAATGTTGAAAGTAATTGAATAGAATTGCTTACAGGTCACACTCAGTTTGAATATATCATATAGCTGTTTTGGCATTAGAAAGAGCTGCATATAACGTGGGCAGTAGGAACTATACATCCAAACAATAACATTTTACTCAAGTAAGAGTCAAGAGGTCGTTCTTTCTTTGATTCAGCCAATGAGGAAAAATTCCCCTGGTATTTAAGGATGAGGATTATAACACCAGCTCCCTCTATTGGTCCTTTTAGAAAAGATATGGCATTTGAAACTATTTTGAGCTGCCACAAAAATAGAAGACACCCTCCCTCCAAAGAAAGACACAGTTGAAATATTATTTATACAACCACACCATTCTGAATATATAAGGAAGAAATATATAATATGGTTTTAAGTGGCAATTTCGTACAATGTCTCCTTCCGTGTTGATTATAATGATCAACAAATATATACTATGTTTAGGAGATCAATGAGAATGGAGTCTAGCGTAAACATATGATTTTAGGCTCTTTGAAAATAGTGGTTATTGAGGTTTAGTCTGCATAAGGAAAATCTGGACAAGTGGTTTGCAAGCTTTGGTAAGCATCAGAAATCACCTGGAGGGCTTGATAAAACATGGATTGTTGGGTCTGACCTGCAGCATTTCTGATCTAGTAGGTCTGCCTCGGAGCTGAGAATTTGCATTTATCATATTCAGAGAACCACTTCTCTGGGTCATGCTACTAACTGTGATCTACAAGTCGGCAGCATCAGCATCACCTGGGAGATCTGAGAGACTCTCAGGCCTACCCCAGACCTACTGAATCAGAATCTTCTTTCTCAAACGATTTCTAAGTGATTTGTATGCACATTTGAATTTGAGAGGCATTAGAACAGGGGTGGCAGAATTTTTCAGTAAAGGACTGGATAGTAAACATTTTAAGCTTTCCAGGCTGTAGAGTTTCTGACACAACTACTCAACTCTTCCATCTTAACACAAATACAGCCACAGACTAAGACTGGCTTTGTGGCAACAAAACTTCACCTCCAAAAACAGGCTGTGGGCTGGATTTTGTCCACTGGTCATAGTTCACTGACCTCTAGCTTAGTACATAGGTGTGTTTCTGTGAGGTTTTGTTTGTTTGTTTGTTTGTTTTTTAAGTAGTGTTATCTCCCAAGGTCTCTGTTTCTGTGGTTCTAGGGTTGGACCTGCTATTTGTATTCTTAACAAGCACCTGGAAAATTTTGATTCATGTGGTCAGCATACCACACTTTGAGAAACACATTCTGCCATCATTTTTTTCTTGTAGTATCTAGTTATTTTATTAGATATATATGGTTTTCTTGTAAATAGCTCACAACAAGACAAATTAAAAGCTCTGATCCATTATTCCTTTTAGCAACACCCTCCATGTTTTTCCAAATGTGTCCCACACAGGGTTGGGCTGGTACTAATAGTATGTATTTTTCTGCAATGGAGCAAACTGAGCACTAGAAGGAAACTTGGCTCTTGGAAAAGTGGCTACTGCACATATTTTCCCATCAGGAAGGAGGACAAACTGCATGCACATTTAAGCAGGAAACTCATTACAGAAGGAAATTAGAAGCCATGAGAAGTGCGTATCCTTCTCCTTTATTGCTTCTCTAATTTTTTCAAACCAAAACTCAACTGCCCTAGCTAAACTCTTCAGGGAATAGTTTTATGATTAAGGCCAAAAAAAAAAAAGAGTACTGTGCATTTATTTTCTCTCAATTCTATATCAAGCAGAGAAAGGGAGGGAAAACAAAGCCAGCTGTGAAATGGACTTTACTCTCATTCTCTAAATGGTTAGTTGTTTCTTTCATAAAAGTAGATTTGAATTTACCTTTTCATCACAGTTATCCCATCCCTCTCACCAACTCTCCTTTCTCCCAAAGACACTAGCTCTAAAGTAAGTCTTTGAACTTTTCTGCTGCCATTCTTCTTAATTTGCTTAAAAGAGTTCTAGGAAGCAATACATGAAAAAACCTTAATTGCTAATGAACAAAGATGAACATTCTAAACATTATGTTTTTAACAGTGTTTTCAAAGACATGTTTTTCTCAAAGTGTGTAAAAAGATGTTTAGAATTTTCTTAGCCATTTTTTCCAGCTGCCTTAAAGTGTAGCTTTAAATTGTTATGTTCTTGGGAGCTAATATTTTTTTATAAGTTTTTCCGAACTATTTAAACAATACTGTTCATTGTTAAATTTTTTAAAATACAGATAAATGATGAAAGAAATCATGCATAACACCCCTAGTCAAAGATAACCTCTACTAACTTTAAAAAAATAATTTGAGGTAAAATTCACATAACATAAAATTAAATATTTTTTTAAAAAATTTTATTGAAGTATAGTTGATGTACAATATTACATTACAGGTGTACACTATAGTGACTCACAATTTTTAAAGGTTATACTCCAAATATAGCTATAAAATTATCCCCATTCCCCTATCCCACAGCCCCTGACAACCACCAATTTATGTTCTATCTCTATGGGTTTATCTATCCTGGATAATTCATATAAATGGAATCATACAATATGTGATCCCGTGTGTCTGGCTTCCTTCATTTAGCATCTTTCTAAAATTCATACACCTTAAAGCATGTGTCACTAATTAATTCCTTTTTATGACTGTATAATATTCCATTGCAGAGATATAACTCATCTGTTCATCCATTCATCATGGATTGGATGTTTCCATCCTTGGCTACTGTGAAATAGTGCTTCAATGAATATTGTGTACACATACTTGTTTTCAATTCTTCTGGGTATATATCTAGCAGTGGGATTGCTGTG
Source organism: Leucopleurus acutus (assembly GCF_964270905.1). Lineage (NCBI taxonomy): Eukaryota > Metazoa > Chordata > Mammalia > Artiodactyla > Delphinidae > Leucopleurus > Leucopleurus acutus. The sequence continues at coordinate 24,449,825 of NC_139159.1, read as the reverse complement.
TCATATGGTAATTCCATGCTTAACTTTTTGAGGAACCACAAAACTGTTTTCCATAGCGGCTGTACCATTTTACATTCCCACCAGCAGCATATAAGTGTTCCAATTTCTTCACATCCTTGCTAACATTTATTTTTGTGCATTTTCTTAAATTATAGCCATGCTTGTAGGTGTAAAATGGTACTTAATTGTGATTTCGATTTGTATTTCTCTAGTCACCATGATGTTGAGCATCTCTTCATGTGTTTGTTAGCCATTTGTATACCTTTGTTGAAGAAATGTTTATTCATGTCCTTTGTTCATTTTTTTAATTTGGTTTGTCTTTTTTGTTGTTGAGTTGTAAGATTTCTTTATATATTCTGGATGCTAGACCCTTATCAGATACATAATTTGCCAATATATTCTCACATTCTATAGATTGTCTTTTTTACTTTCTTGATAAAGTCCTTTGATGCACAAGTTTTTAATTTTGATGAAGACTAATGTGTCTATTTTTTTTTCTTTTGTTGCTCATACTTTGAGGGGTTATATATAAGAATCCATTGCCCAATCCAAGTTCAAGAAAATTTACCCTTACATTTTTTCTAAGAGTTTTAAGGTTTTTAGCTCATATTTAGGCTGTTGATCCATTTTGAGTTGACTTTTGTATATGGTGTGAGGTGGAGATCCAAACTCATTCATTTGTATGTGGATATCCAGTTGTCCCAGCACCGTTTGTTGAAGAGACTATTTTTTTCCCACACTGAATGATCTTGGAATCCTTGTTGAAAAGAAATTGGCCATAAATGAATGGGTTTATTTCTGAGCTATCAATTCTATTCCACTGGTCTATATGTCAGTACCTCACTGTTTTTATTGTTGTAGCTTTGTACTGAGTTTTGAATCTGGGAAGTGTGAGTCTTTCAACTTTGTTCTTTTTAAGGATTATTTTGGTTACTTGGAGACCCTTGAAATTCTACATGATTTTAAGGATCTGCTTTTCCATTTCTGGAAAAAATAGCATTGGAATTTTGATAGGTATTGCATTGAATCTGTAAATTTCTTTGTGTACTATGGCTATCTTAACAACATTAAGATTTCTAATCTATGAACACAAGTTGTCTCTCCATTTATTTAGGTCTCTTTTTAAAATCTAGAATTTTTTTTGTAGTTTTCAGTGTGGTTATCTGTTTAGGATAAATTTCTGGAGATAAACTATATTGGCTTAAAGAGTATACAAAATCCCAAATATATCACCAAATTTTTCCTTAGAAAGATTTGCCAAACCACACTTTCACTCAATCTTTATCAGCTTGAGGGGTAGAAAATTGGATTTCTTTGCCATAATTTTCACTTCTTCGATTCTTGGTAATAGTGATACTTTTTTCATGAGCTTCTTGGTCATTTACAATTCTTTGTCAGGAATATTTATTTATAAACATGCCTCAATAATGACTGACTTTCTAAGTTGGATTTATAGAAGTTATACATCTGGTTACCATAAACCAATATTAATGCAAGTAAGAACATTATTATGATTATTGTTTTATCAGCGGTATTATCTTCCATAATACCTTTACTTATATACAATACAGCATATTACTCTCAAAGCCCCTTCATCTTAATTTTGTGCATAGTCAATAAATCAGAATATTTGAGAAGAGGCAATAGTTTGGTTTGTCTTTTACTATACATGCTGCCTGGAACTATGACTCCATATTTAAACAGTGTGACTTCAGCAAGATGAATAAATGTCTTTGGTACTAGGAACCCCATGTTCCTACTTAAACTGGCACCGCAAGTGAAGTTTATAGAATTTTAGAGCTGGAAAAAACCCTCAGAGACCATTTAGTATAGTTCTCCATAGTTTTATAGATGAGGAAGCTGTAGCTTAGTCTGGTGATAGAGGTTAACAGAGGTCACAGTCAGTCTGGGGTGGATTCAAGATACCATCAGGCTTCCAACACACTAAAGTTGTGGTTTGTAGAGCCAACAAAACAGTGAAAGAGCTTCAAGCCTACGTGCTCCCTCTGCAGGTCTCAGAGGCTAAAAATGTCTGCCACAATCCAGTCAATCATTGGAACAAGTAGTGGGAAAAAATATGGACCATTTCAGCTTTGCTAAATGTGTTTTCCTTGCCACACATAGCCCCAAGCTAAGGCTATACAGACATTTCAGGTCCTTCAGGATGAATACTTCCTTCTTCTAAATATTTTTCCCACTTATATAAATACAGAAATTAAAGAAAGCAGTATCTTTTAGTAGTTAGGAGCCTGAGTCCTAGATTCAGAGATTCTGAGCTTGACTCTGACTCAGTCTTTTGCTAGCTACATACACTTTCAAGCAACTGTTTCACCTATAAAATGGGGACAATAATAGTCATTATATCCACAACTAATAAGATAGTTGTGGAAATAAAAAAGAAGTAATGCATGTAAAGTACTTAATATAGTAATTAGCCTATGACAATAGTGAAGACAAATGGCTGTAAGGGCTCTTTAAAATATTTTAAGAATTGCAGAAGGTGTGCAGTATGCAGCTCATTCACCTAATCTCATTGGTAGGGGAAAATTGACTACCAATTTTTTCAACACATTTTTGTTTTGTTTATACTCCTTGCAGATGGAGCATTTTAAAGACACACGTGACTTGGATTTTTCTTTAACAACATGTGAGTTTCTTAATAACTCTGGCTGTGGAATAATACACTCATTATAATGTTTTCAAGCCTTAGTACATGGGAACAATAATACTTTAAGAATCTAAAGTACATGTTTGAAGACAGAAAAAACCTTCAATAACACATTTATTAAAAAGTTGATAAAGTTTATATATGCCATTTTAACTGTAATTTGTAAAGATGTTTCAATAAAATGGTAAGAAATTACAGACTTCTGAATTAGAGATATGAAGAATATTACCTTAACATTTATTTATTAATATAGAGAAAAGTCATACAAGAATTAATGGAGAGCTTCCCTGGTGACGCAGTGGTTGAGAGTCTGCCTGCTGATGCAGGGGACACGGGTTCATGTCCCGGTCCGGGAAGATGCCACATGCCGCAGAGCGGCTGGGCCTGTGAGCCATGGCCACTGAGCCTATGCGTCCGGAGCCTGTGCTCCGCAACGGGAGAGGCCACAACAGTGAGAGGCCCACGTACCAAAAAAAAAAAAAAAAAAAAAAAAAAAAAAAAGAATTAATGGAAAATGAGGACTTCCCTGGTGGTGCAGTGGTTAAGAACCCACCTGCCAATGCAGAGGACATGGGTTCAAGCCCTGTTCCAGGAAGATCTCACATGCTGCAAAGCAACTAAGCCCGTGTGCCACCACTACTTAACCTGCATGCTCTAGAGCCCACGAGCCACAACTACTGAGCCTGTGTGCCACAACCACTGAAGCCCACATGCCTAGAGCCCATGCCACAACAAGAGAAGCCACTGCAATGAGGAGCCCATGCACCCCAATGAAGAGTAGCTCCCGCTCACCGCAACTAGAGAAAGTCCACATGAAGCAATGAAGACCCAATGCAGCCAAAAATAAATAAAAGAAGGAAAGAAAGAAAGAGAGAGAGAGAGAGAGAGAGAGAGAGAGAGAAAGAAAGAAAGAAAGAAAGAAAGAAAGAAAGAAAGAAAGAAAGAAAGAAAGAAAGAAAGAAAGAAAGAAAAAAGGAATATGAAACAAAGGTAATAAAGATGAGACATTATTCTGACATCTAGAAGCTAATTATAATTTTTTAAACTTTCAGATCATACCAAGAGCCACAATTAAGTAAAACAAAGACACTTTTTGAAAAGAAGTAATAAATAAGCTTTTGGAATGTTTGATAATCAAATTAGCTAAGAGGAGTAAATTATATCAACACATTGGAAAAAGATATAAATTTCTTGCTGACTTGATAGGAAATACCAACATTGATTAAGAAAACATAAAATTCATAATATGCTACAACAAAGGGGGTATTGAGTTTTGTCGGTGCAAGAGTATTTGAAATTGGTCATTGCTTGAGTAAAATGGAAACGCCCAGAAATTTTACCATTTGTTACAAAAAGAAGTAACCATAGACTATACAGCCAAAAACAGCAGGAATGTATTATTATAGAGTTGTATGAGGTAGCTAATTAATTTGAAAAATTATATTATTTTTGTGGATTTTGTGATGTTTGGGGTGTATGTCAGATTTTTTGAATGTGTAATTTGCTGTGATTTTTTTCTCAGTTGAAATAAATATTCATTTTTGTAGCTAATTCTATATTTGTAATTTTTATTATTTTTTCATAAAGAAGAATTTCTGAATCGTATAAGTTTCAAGCCCACAAAAGCTGGATCTGTCGCTGGGTAGGGGAGACATGAAGGATCAAGGAAGGAAACTGAGGGGCCTGGATTCTGAGGGGAGTCTCAGATGCCAGCTGAGTCCTCTTCACTGCTGCTGATGCAGCTTCCATGGCTGTTATGTCAGTGAAGTGTTGTGGGCCTTTCACAAGCTCCCCACTTTTTCTTCTATATTTTCTACAGCTATTACTGCTGTTACATCAATGACTGTCTGCCAGACACTGAATTGTGTGTGCAGTGTGATGTGGAATAAGAGTACTTTGGGCTGCAGGTAAAAGGTAAGCGTAATGATCAGTGCCAAAGAAAAAGAGTGTTTCGTGGAACGTACGAGGACTTTGCCTCTTGAATGTATAAAAGAGCTTGGGTAGGGCAGATGAGACAATATGAAATAGGCAGTGATAAATGAAATATTGCCTGCCATATCAGTAAACAAAGGAAGTCACAGTCATCAGCGATTGCAGTCACGGTCTATGGTGAGCTGGTGAGCCCTGAGGGAACTCAGGAAGGAAAGAATACCTGCCATCTAGCAGCCATCAGACCGCAGCCACTCCCCACAGTGAGCCCTGAGGAAACTTAGAATATGAAAGCACAGGATACTGGCCCCAGATGGCTGAGGTACATATCAAAGAAGTGATTTCAGTGAGCCCAGACTCTTGCATCTTTTCATACACAGAAAAGCGCTAAATTCCTTAACTTGACATATCTGGCTTTCTTTAATTAACAATATTCTTTTGACGTTCAGACTACCTGTCCTTTGTTGCAAAACTCCTATATATCCTGGCTCCCACCAAATAAAACATAACTCTCAACTTTTAGGTTGTGAATAATTTTTTAGTCGACAGCAGTAATGGATTTTAAATTGACCAGTGGTGACTTGAATTTCTATATAGGTTGGTGATCTTCTTGAAAGGTGAAGGTGGGAGACATATAAACTGAGTTTGCTTAGCTAGATCTATCCTTGATTTAAACTGTATGTTATTTGGGGTGGCTTGAGCAAGGCGGCAGCTGATGAAGACTCTGAGAGGTAAGGGGAGGGGTAAAGGACCTCCTTGCCCATGCCATCCCAAGGAGCCTGCCCTGACCCCTGGCTACAAAATATTAGCTATAAGTTGTACTTGCTGCTGAATTACTTAGCTTGTTTTGTTTTGTTAACCCCTTAAAATGTGCCACCAGAAATGTAAGAACTCTAAAGTGTGTATGAACACAAAAGTTTGAGAACCACAAAACTGTAAGGAAACTCTTTTGGGTTCAAACGTAAGCTCTCACTTTCTCTGGAGCAATTAACTGCAGAGATGCTTTCAGTTCATGCAGAGTTCTCTGTTCTGTAGTAAATGATGAATTTTAGGGCTTTCCTGGTGGCTCAGTGGTTGAGAGTCTGCCTGCCGGTGCAGGGGATGCGGGTTCGTGCCCCGGTCCGGGAGGATCCCACATGCTGCGGAGCGGCTGGGCCCGTGAGCCATGGCCGCTGAGCCTGCGCGTCCGGAGCCTATGCTCCACAACAGGAGAGGCCACAACAGTGAGAGGCCCATGTACCGCAAAAAAAAAAAAAATGATGAATTTTACAAAATCATTCAACTCAAATTCATTTGTCACACACCTAGTGGGCCCAGACATTATGCCTGCAACTGGGCAAAGACCAAGTGCCAATAAATGTTAAGAGTTTTGGGAAAGACGAGGCCTACAGGAATGTTAGTATGTCAAGTCTGTTCTGGAAAGGACTGGAAGGAAAAGAGCTTTTGTTTTTTATGGAAGTAGAATCACTGTCTAAGAGAAAAGGAACAGAAGAAGGAAATTATCCCATGGTAAGAATGAAGGTTAATTCCTTATTTTTTCCTCTGTGAAGCCTTTGTAAAGCAAGTATTTTTTTTACCTTCAGGGGCCTGACATATTTTAATTAATTTATACTAATGTCCTAGTGTTTTAATATATTTTTCTTATGCTAGAAAAAAATATGCTTTGTAAGTGGCTTGAGGCCATAGTGGGAACAAAAACTGAGGAGGGTGGTAAGAATGTTAGGACAGCAGAAAACTAACTTGTCTCACTTCATGATTTGGCTGAAAATCAGCTGAGATTGCATCTTCTTACCTCTATTCTATTAAAAAAATTGTTTTCTGTTCCATTAAAATTTTTTTAAAAAATAAGCCACCTTACAATTTTATTGAGTTAGACAAAATCCTCAAAAGTTATTTCTGAAACCTGATTAAGGTTTAATTTAAGCTCCTACTTTTAAGAGACAAGCATTTTGCTATGAGTTTTAAGGAGAGCTTAGAAATCTCCTTGATATTTGTAAATCTCATTGGGATTATCACAGTAGGAGCCAAACCATACCTTGGTTTGCATATCATTTTCTACACAGCTAATAACCTGCACAGTTAAGAACTAATCATCTCATCAGGGCTGTATCTGCTGTTCTAAGCTTGGTAGAAGATAATTGCAACTTAAAGTATCAGAGGAAAGAAATGTAATATTATTCCCTTTGTAGTGAACAGGGACAGTGGTAAGAAAGAATTATATAAGTATGATTTCTGAATTATTTATCTGGTGTCACAAATGTCACAGGGCTTTTAGTGAAGTTTTTGGTCATTACTTAACAGGAGTGTGCAAACGTACAATCTCAAGGCTCTCCTAATAAAATTTAAGTCATTCACTTTCCTTTCAAGGATGGACGATAAAGGAACTGTTACTGCAACCATCGCATTCCGTAGACCTGGGAAGTACAGCCAAGTAAAGAACACACAGAAGAAAAAAGTCAGGCATTTCCAAAGTCATGGGGGCTCCCGTTCCATATGGCTTGACATGGTGCAGAACAGATGGCCTGGGTAGACGTGCTGGAAGAGCTGACGGTACCAGCAGGCCTGCCATATGAACAGGGTTTCAATCAGTTAGGGCAAGGAAAAGTGATGATCTTTATGTTTATGATCCTTTGCTTTATGCTTTTCTAGGCAAATAAAATGTCAGGAGGACAGATGTGTGGATAGGGTAGAATAATCTCTTAATAGGTCTACTGGTGCCAGAAGCCCAAGAAAACAGCTCTGGGTGCTAAGCCAGAATCCTAAAATCTCCCGAATAACAGCTCACTTTTGGGTGGTGCTTTTTATGCCAGGCTTTTAAAATGTCACGATTTTTCTAGGTAGGTTTGAATTTTGTTCCTAATTTAAAAGGGGGAAATGGGGTCCCAAAAGAGATAAGTTGATAATTCATCCTCAGTGAGTCGTAAAGCTGTTTCTGACTCCAGAGCTGACTCACAGCCGCTACTTTAGGCTACTGCTCTGGAAGATGTGTACTTGGTTAAAAGCAGGCCTCCTTCTCTATCATACATATAGAGGGAAGGACAGAAGTCACTCATTCATTCATTCATTCAACAAACACTGCACTTCTACAATGTGCCAGATGCCATCAACACTGTGTGGATATTGAAGGTGTCAGGACCCAGATGTATCTATAACTCAGTGATTCTCAGTAAAAAAAATTTCCCTTATATAGAGAATTTACTTTCATGCTCCTTCTAAAGACTGCCTGTCACTTTGCCCTGCTCTGTAACTTGCAAAGGCTGGCTTTGCCATTCTGCTGCCCCGACACCTCTCCTGCCTTACCTCCCCAGCTCCCCACCCCCTACCCTCGCTCACTGATGCACACCTTCCGAGCCCCCCAAACGGGATCACACCCCGCTCTCCCCCAGCAAGCCCAACAGCCCAAAGTTTGCCTTCTTCAGCTACTTCAGTGACTCTTTTTTTTTTTTCATAAATGTGAAATAAGAGCTTCCCTCCTGCCACAGTCTCTTACAAACATTCTTTTTTTTAAATTTTTGAATTGTATTTATTTTTTTATACAGCAGGTTCTTATTAGTCATCAATCGCCCAATTCATCACACCACCACCACCACCCCCCACCACTTTCCCCCCTTGGTGTCCATACATTTGTTCTCTACATCTGTGTCTCAATTTCTGCCCTGCAAACTGGTTCATCTGTACCATTTTTCTAGGTTCCACATATATGCGTTAATATATGATATTTGTTTTTCTCTTTCTGACTTACCTCACTCTGTATGACAGTCTCTAGATCTATCCCCGTCTCAACAAATGACCCAATTTCGTTCCTTTTTATGGCTGAGGAATATTCCATTGTATATATGTACCACATCTTCTTTAACCATTCATCTGTCAATGGGCATCTAGATTGCTTCCATGACCTGGCTATTGTAAATAGTGCTGCCATGAACATTGGGGTGCATGTGTCTTTTTGAATTATGGTTTTCTCTGGGTATATGCCCAGTAGTGGGATTGCTGGATCATATGGTAATTCTATTTTTAGTTTTTTAAGGAACCTCCATACTGTTGTCCATAGTGGCTGTATCAATTTACATTCCCACCAACAGTGCAAGAGGGTTCCCTTTTCTCCACACCCTCTCCAGCATTTGTTGTTTATAGATTTTCTGATGATGCCCATTCTAACTGGTGTGAGGTGATACCTCATTGTAATTTTGATTTGCATTTCTCTAATAATTAGTGATGTTGAGCAGCTTTTCGTGTGCTTCTTGGCCATCTGTATGTCTTTGGAGAAATGTCTATTTAGGTCTTCTGCCCATTTTTGGATTGGGTTGTTTGTTTTTTTAATATTGAGCTGCAAGAGCTGCTTATATATTTTGGAGATTAATCCTTTGTCCGTTGATTCATTTGCAAATATTTTCTCCCATTCTGAGGGTTGTCTTTTCATCTTAGTTATGGTTTCCTTTGCTGTGCAAAAGCTTTGAAGTTTCATTAGGTCCCATTTGTTTATTTTTATTTCCATCACTCTAGAAGGTGGATCAAAAAAGATTTTGCTGTGATTTATGTCAGAGTGCCCTTCCTATGTCTTCCTCTAAGAGTTTTGTAGTGTCTGGTCTTACATTTAGGTCTCTAATCCATTTTGAGTTTATTTTTGTGTAGGGTGTTAAGGAGTGTTCTAATTTCATTCTTTTACATGTAGCTGTCCAGTTTCCCCAGCACCACTTATTGAAGAGATTGTCTTTTCTCCATTTTATATCCTTGCCTCCTTTGTCATAGATTAGTTGACCATACATGCATGGGTTTATCTCTGGGCTTTCTATCTTGTTCCATTGATCTGTGCTTCTGCTTTTGTGCCAGTACCATATTGTCTGGCTTACTGTAGCTTTATAGTATAGTCTGAAGACAGGGAGTCTGATTCCTCCAGCTCCATTTTTTTCCCTCAAGACTGCTTTGGCTATTCGGGGTCTTTTGTGTCTCCATAAAAATTTTAAGATTTTTTTGTTCTAGTTCCGTAAAAAATGCCATCGGTAATTTGATAGGGATTGCATTGAATCTGTAGATTGCTTTGGGTAGTATAGTCATTTTCACAATATTAATTCTTCCAATCCAAGAACATGGTATATCTCTCCATCTGTTTGTATCATCTTTAATTTCTTTCATCAGTGTCTTTTAGTTTTCTGCATACAGGTCTCTTGTCTCCCTAGGTAGGTTTATTCTGAGGTATTTTATTCTTTTTCTTGCAATGGTAAATGGGAGTGTTTCATTAATTTCTCTTCAGATTTTTCATCATTAGTGTATTGGAATGCAAGGGAATTATGTGCATTAATTTTGTATCCTTCAACTTTACCAAATTCATTCATTAGCTCTAGTAGTTTTCTGGTGGCATCTTTTGGATTCTCTATGTATAGTATCATGTCATCTGCAAACAGTGACAGTTTTACTTCTTCTTTTCCAATTTGTATTCCTTTTATTTCTTTTTCTTCTCTGATTGCCGTGGCTAGGACTTCCAAAACTATATTGAATAATAGTGGTGAGAGTGGACATCCTTGTCTTGTTCCTGATCTTAGAGGAAATGCTTTCAGGTTTTCACCATTGAGAATGATGTTTCCTGTGGGTTTGTCATATATGGCCTTTATGATGTTGAGGTAGGTTCCCTCTATGCCCACTTTCTGGAGAGTTTTTATCAGAAATGGGTGTTGAATTTTGTCAAAAGCTTTTTCTGCATCTATTGAGATGATCATATGGTTTTTATTCTTCAATTTGTTAATATGGTGTATCACATTGATTGATTTGCATATATTGAAGAATCCTTGCATCCCTGGGATAAATTCCACTTGATCACGGTGTATGATCCTTTTAATGTGCTATTGGATTCTGCATCTATATTTTGTTGAGGATTTTGCATCTATATTCATCAGTGATATTGGTCTATAATTTTCTTTCTTTGTAGTATCTTTGTCTGGTTTTGGTATCAGGGTGATGGCAGCCTCATAGAAAGAGTTTGGAAGTGTTCCTTCCTCCACAATTTTTTGGAAGAGTTTCAGAAGGATGGGTGTTAGCTCTTATGAGCTGTGTGACTTTGGGCAAATTATTTATCTTATCCAAGTGTCATTTTTTTCCTCTTCCATATTATTCAAGTAAACAACTGTACTGTCTCATAGCATTGTTGTGAAAACTTCTCATGTAAAATACTCAAGTAACATGCCTGGCATAAAGTCTAATTTACTGAATGCTGTCATTTTTGTGTCATTTCTTTGCTTTAGAAGAAGAAGGAGAAGGAGAAGAAGCAGAAGAAGAAGAAGGGGAAGAGGGAGGAGGAAGGGGGAGAGGGAGGAAGGGGAAGAAGGGAGGGGGAGGAGGAAGGGAAGGAGGAGAAGAAGAGGAAGAAAAAGAAGAAGGAGAAGAAAACTTTAAGTGGTTCCTAATATGTTACAATATAAAACACACACTTCTTGGCTTGGAATTTTAAAACATAAAACACTTCAGAATCTAACCTCATTCTATCTTTACAACATGATTTCCTGCTCCTTCTTTCCATGGAAACTCTCTTCAGTCACAAAGAATTTTTCGATTTTTGCATGTCATTCTTCTTCAAATACATGAATATGTTGGTCTCTGACTGGAATTCTTCTGAGCCCACTTGTTAAACTCCTACATCATTCAAGACCCAAGTATAAGCTCCTTGGTGAAGTTTTCTTGTTACCCCAAACAGAACTAATTCCCCATTTTGCTCCTAAAGCCATGCTATTCTTACTTCTATAAAGTAAGTTTCATATGGCACTGTCATCATTTATTTGTCTTTTCCTCTTTAAGCTATAAAAATCCTTTTAAGAAATGTTTTATTAATGTCTGGTTAGATAACACCTAACAGAAGTGCCTGGCATAGAGTAAACATCCATCAGTATTTTTTAAATGAATTAATAAATGTATAAATAAATAAATTCAGGAACCAAAGGAATCATTCTTTGTGGAAGGAAGATGTGAATTCAGCTAACACAGGTTGGGCCTGAGTATTTCACTTATAAAATGAAACAACAAAATACACACACACACACACACACACAAATGTGCAAAGAAATAAACAATAAACTGCTATACATAAAGTAGACAAGCAACAGTGAACGATATTTAATATCTCGAAATAACCTATAATGGAAAATAATCTGAAAAAATATATATATATAACTGAATCACTTTGCTGTACACCTGAAACTAACACAATATTGTAAATCAACTATACTTCAATAAAATAATTAAAAACTAAAAAAATAAATAAACTCCATAATGTAATATCAGGGAATGTTTTTAGAAACAGCCTTTTGTGCTTACGCAGCCTAACCTTCTAAAGCCTTTCTTCACATCTTCAATATATCCTGAGTGATCAAAGTTTGTAATGGGGACCTGGAGCCATCATAAGTCTAAACCCATTTCCTGGTTACCTTTCTATTAACAAGACATTCTGTGTATTACAAGATGCCAATTCTTGGTCCATCGGGGCTTACTATGATAAGAAAGACAATGGAGATTATACTTCTGGGACTCAGAAAAGCAAATAATCCTAGACAAAAGAACACCTTTATGCCCAAAGATATACTTTGTGTTACTACAATTTAATAGTCAAAAAATTATAAACAAGCTAAATGCCTGAAACATAATGATGTTAAGTACACTATGGCACATTTATTCAGAGGAATTCTGCTTTTTAAAATGATGCTTTTAATGTGCAAACAGTATAATCAGAAAGTATTTTAAATATGTTAAATTTAAAAATCAGGGTATATTCACTGCAAATAGACAAGAATCACAGCCATGTAATAAAAACATTGTACAAACTACTGAAAAAATATTAATCAAATATTAGTAATATTTGGGTAGTAGAGCCATGATTTTTTTTTATTTTTTGGTAATTTCAAAATGTTCTTTAATTATTTTACTATAAATATTACTTAATTTTTAATCCAAAAGCATATTTTGATGGATAACCCTGCCAACTTAAACCATTAGGCCAATTTAGTCCAATACACATTAGAAGTATCTAAGAGTCATCCAGCCTTCTTAAAAAGTTGCTCTAAGTATTCTCTTGCCAAGCTTTGATTTCAATTCAGCAACCTTCTGTGGAGTACCTGCTACGTGAAGTCTTTGTATTAGGCATTGGGTTGGGGGGGAGAAGATACAAAGATAACACATAATACGTCACAGCAAGCACTTCACAGTCTAGTTAAGAGGCTACATACACCTGATTTCCAGTTGTCTCCAGCACAGCCTGTCCATGTCAAATGCTCTAACAGAGATGAGAGTAAAGGGCTATGTGGGATTTAACTCCACTCAGCAGCACTAGAGGAGTATGTACAGGAAGCTGACGTTTGAGTTAGGAGTTAGGGATTGTGAAGTGTAAAGATGTGAGGGAGACTATTCCAGAAACAGGAAGAAGGCATTAAAATGCATGCAGAGTACTGAGTTGTCTCTGTGATGGGAACATTCAATATGAGGTGAGGAAAGACTTGGAAGGAGGCGAATGTAATTGCAGTAATGCATTTGTTGGCAGTGTACACGAAAAGCCTAAATAAACTTGATCCTCTTCCAAGTTTTAAATATTATAGACAATGTATTCTGAAATACTCATATACCTATAACTTGATTGCCCATTCTTTGGCCTATTTTTGTTTTCAGTGCTGGACTTGCATAATTTTAACTATAATAAGAAATATAATAACAACAGCAAACCTTTCTTCAGGATTTACCTGTGCCTAGGCACTCTGCTAAGATTTTTCCATATATTATCTCACATGAGTTTCCTGAGAATCACAGGAGGTAGGTCCTTATCCCCATTCTACTGATGAATAAACTGAGTCACAGAAATATTAATTAATTTTCCCAAGGTCACACAGGTAGTAGGTAGGAATGAAAAGACATGAAGGCTCAGACAAATCACATGACATTAAATTAAAATTAATTCTTGGGACTTGAGTAGACCAGACTAGGTCATGCCCTACCGATGTAGTTCAGCAGGATGGTCGCTAGATGGCAGAACCAGCCCAGCTTGGATAGAGTTTGGACTGGGCGCTGTCGAATCTTGGAAGCCCTTATGAGATTTAGCACTGGTTAGATATAACTGTTTCTCTTCAAATTATGCAGATTGGAACAGGAATAATATGCATCCCTACGTAGTTAAGCCTCAAAAGGAAAATTTTTTTTTCAAAATGGAGAATCACAAACAATCAAAATAATCTCCCATATATTGGGAAATTTATAATCTACAAAATACAACTAAAGAGGATGTGAGTCTTCTCATTTCTTCCTTCACAGGAATTTCTGGGAGTGGGATTGCTAGGTCATCTGGTAAATGTATGTTTAACTTTTTAAGACTCTGCACCACAGTCTGGATGGGAATTTATCTACTGTGTGTAGTTCTTCTTTCTAAATCCCTGTGTCTGGAATAGTAAGAGAGCAAAGGGCCTCTCCCACAGGAAAGGGGCTGAGCCAACGCCTGTCTCTGCAGTTGCAGACATTTGCTATCGTTTGTATCTTGTTCTTGGCCAGAGAGTGAAAAACACCAAGATTTTTATCCGAGCCTGAGGAGATAGAGCTCTCAGGTGGTGCTGTGTCTCCCTCACACATCTCAGGAGCAGGTCGACGCTGCTTGCTCTGGTGCATTTTACCAGCAACCCTGCATCAGGATCTGAACCACTCATTATAAAGCTGTCCTTGGCTTTCCTTTGTCAGTGTTTCTCTGCGTGTACTTCTCCCAAGGGAATGCCAAGGTAGAGGAAATGCTAGTAGTACTGAATCCTCCAGACAAACGCTCTCCAGTTGCACCGCTGACGGACCTTAATAGCCAGCATCTGTATGTATTAGTATCTGGAGCACAAATGCTAATGTTGAACGTCATTCTGTAGTTCCAGAAGTCGGGATTTATAATAGCTCAGACTGAATTTCGAATTTGGAAATCAAAATTTGGAATATCGGAGAAGGACTGAGAAGAGAAATTAACAATAAAATAAATGTATAGGTGTATAGTAGGCTACTGACTTGATTATATTTAATATGTATTTACTAGTGTCTAGTAGGTTATACTAAGAACTGTTCTGGGCACTGGGTATACAGCAGCAAGCAAGAAAGACAAGAACTTGTTTTCATGGAGCTTATCTTTTAATGGAATAGGAAGATGACCAGTTCAACGAATGGGCAAACACACACACACACACCAAGAAAAATATCAATGCTGGGCAAAGAATAAATCAGGATGGTGTACTAGAAGGGATTTAGGGAAGCCTCTCTGAAGAAGCCAAGCATATGTAGATCAGGGAAAGTGCATTCCTAGGCCCTAGAAGCAGCTAGTGCAAAGGTTCTGGGTAGAACAGCCCTGAGGAGCAGAAAGAAAGTTTCTGTGGCAGAGCCTGGGGTGGGAGGGGAGGGTGTGCATGAGGGAGAGCAGGCAGGGTAAGGAGTTGAGAGTTTATATAATATATAGTCTATATTCTGTCTCCAAACCCAAGGATTATTTTCCCTCCCAGTTGAGAAATAAGAGACCTTAGAAGAAAATTAAAGTGAAAGGAATTGAGGTTGAGAATGAATTTATAGAAGTCTAATATATATTTTTCAGTTCAATGAACAAAATAATAAAACAGATCAAGAACATCTATCTTGCCTTCTAAAGACATCACCTTTCTTTCCCTCTTCTTTGGCACTACTCCTCAATTTTATTACCCAACCCCTTCCTCACAGTCTTAAAGATTTTCCCTTGGGTTTATTTTACTTTATTTTATTTTATTTGCAGTTGTGATGGAGTAGCTCAAGAATTTTTGTCTGTGCTCCAATGTTATGCAAATTTATGCAAATAAATGATTATGTTTTTGAAAAGTTGTATCCCTGAGTGACACACAAAAACAATATGTGATATTTAAGCACTAAATCATGGCATAAGCAGCATGAAGATCATTTATTTTCACAAGATAGCAAAACTGTGACAGATTACACACAGCATAGCCAAGGGGTAGAGAAGTTGAGAGGCCAACTGCTTGTCAGTCTCCTTGAAACTGTGAGTGAGGCAGGCTGCTCAGATGGGGCTGATTTTAGTTTACAATTTGGAACTCCAGCAACTTGCACATATTTAATACAAAATTGTTATGGTTTATATGTGGTACACAGAAGTAAATCTGAAAATACTAAAATACTATAGTAGGGGATTTTCTGGTTAGAAAGGACTTACTTGGTTGAAATTCTTAGTAAAGAAATGTTATAATAAAAGGATGTCATTTCAAAGGATTTTAAAACTAAAAGATAATTCAGTCTGAAAGATTTCAGTTTATTCCCAATTAATCCCAACTAATTATAATAGAGATTTACTCTCAACTTATTTGATCAAGCACTATACTAGAAATTCGTTTGTTTACTTATAACCTCATTTAATTCTCCCGACAATCTTATGCAGAATTTGAGGCTTAGGAATCTTAATTAACTTGTCCAATATCACACTTGCCAGTGATTCCATGGCCAGAGGTTTAATTCAAGTGTGTCAAAGTTCAGAGTCTCAGCTCTTAACCTCTACACACTACTGTCCCAGAATGAGGAAGAACCAGAAAATCATTCACTGGGGTAGACAATTTCATAAAGACTATGAAAAAGTGTGGGAGGGAGACGCAAGAGGGAGGAGATATGACGATATATGTATATGTATAGCTGATTCACTTTATTATAAAGCAGAAACTAACAAACACACCATTGTAAAGCAATTATACTCCAACAAAGATGTTTAAAAAAATTTTTTTAAATAAATTACTTCTTTTGAGTAGGCTGGAGATACGTTTCCTTATTTCTATTCACTCATCCATACAACAAGTATTTGTTGAGTACTTGCTATGGGCCAGCAAGGGCCAGGCACTGTTCTATGTATGGAAACCTACAGCAATGAACAAAACACAATCACTGCTCTCCAGGAGTTTACATTGCAAAAGGGAAGATGTGTCATTTTCCTAGGTCTGTCATAACAAATTAACATAAAACAGGTGGCTTAAACCAACAGAAATTTATTTCCTCATGGTTCTGGAGACTGGAAATCAAGATGTTGGCAGAGCCATGCTCCATCTAAAGGCTCCTGGGGAGAATTCTTGGCTGTGGTTGCATAACCCCGATCTCTGCCTCCTTCTTCACATGGACTTTCCCTGTGTGTCTTCTCCCTTTGCTTCTCTTATGAGGACACTTGTAATTGAGTTAGAAACCACCTCCTTAATCCAGGATGATCTCATCTCAAAATCCTTAACTTTCCACCAGCAGTGTGCTGGGGTTCCCTTTTCTCCACATCTTCACCAACATTTGTTATTTGTGGTCTTTTTGACGGTGGCCATTGTGAAAGGTGTGAGGTAATATCTCATAGTGGTTTTGATTTGCATTTCCCTGACGCTTAGTGATATTGAGCATCTTTTAATGCACCTACTGGCCAGCTATATATCTTCTTTGGAAAAATGTCTATTCAGATCTTCTGCCCATTTTTTGATTGGTTGTTTTTTTTTTGATATTGAGTTGTATGAGCTGTTTATATACTTTGGATATTAACCCCTTGTCAGTCATTTAATTTGCAAATATTTTCTCCCATTCAGTAGGTTGGTGGTTTCCTTTCCTGTGCAAAAGGTTTTAAGTTTAATTAGGTCCCATTTTTTTATTTTTGCTTTTGTTTCCTTTGCCTTAGGAGACAGACCCAAAAAAATATTGCTATATTTTATGCTCAGAGAGTGTTCTGTCTGTGTTTTCTTCTAGGAGTTCTATGGTTTCCATTCATGTCCCTAATTCATTCTGAGTTTATTTTTGTATATGGTGTGAGTATATCTGAAGGAAATGAAAACATTAATTCAAAAAGATACATGCACCCCAATATTCATAACAGCATTATTTACAATAGCCAAGATATGGAAACAACCTAAGTGTCCATCAATAGGTGAATGAATAAAGTAGATGTGGTGTATATATATATATATATATATATATATATATATACACACACACACACAAAAGGATATTATTCAGCCATAAACGAGAATGAGATTTTGCCATTTACAACAATATGGATGGACTTGGAATATATTATGCTCAGTGAAATAAGTCAGACAGAGAAAGACAAATACTGTATGTTATCATTTATATGTGGAATCTAAAAAATAAAGCCAATGAATGAATATAATAAAACAGGAAAAGACTCACAGATATAGAAACAAACGAGCGGTTACCAGTAGGGAGAGGGAAGGGGGAAAGGACAAGATAGAAGAAGGGGATAAAGAGGTACAAACCACTATGTATAAAATAAATAAGCCTCAAGGATATATTGTACAGCACAGGGAATATAGCCAATATTTTATAATAACTTTAAAAGGAGTATAATCTATAAAAGTATCGAATCACTATGATGTACACCTGAAATATAATATATAATATTGTAAAATATTATAAATCAACTATACCTCAATAAATAAAATTAAAAAATAAAGTAAATGCCAATCACACACCAAAAAGAATTATCAATGACACCTTTTTCACATAGATTGCAAACATAGAGTTTTCCTTCATGTGAGTTTTTTGGTGTGAATAAAGATTAGCTTTCTGGCAAAAAAAAAAAAAAATGTCATGAAGAACCTAGGGGTAAGACAGGAATAAAGACACAGACCTACTAGAGAATGGACTTAAGGATATGGGGAGGGGGAAGGGTAAGCTGTGACAAAGCGAGAGAGAGGCATGGACATATATACACCACCAAATGTAAGGTAGATAGCTAGTGGGAAGCAGCCGCATAGCACAGGGAGATCAGCTCGGTGCTTTGTGACTACCTAGAGGGGTGGGATAGGGAGGGTGGGAGGGAGGGAGACGCAAGAGGGAAGAGATATGGAGATATATGTATACGTATAGCTGATTCACTTTGTTATAGAGCAGAAACTAACACAGCATTGTAAAGCAATTATACTCTAATAAAGATATAAAAAAAAATCCTTAACCTAATTACATCTGCACAGATCCTTTATCCAAATAAGGTCACATTCACACATTCTAGGTATTAGAACATGGCAGTGAGGGAGGAGGCGGCTACAGTTCAACCCACTACAGATAAACAATTTTTAAAAACAAATAACAAATACATAGTGACAATAAGTCCTATAGAGAAAAATAAAACAAGGAAGAGGAACGGTGGGTATAGGAAGGGGTGTTGTATTGATAATGACTGGAAGGTCTCACTGAGAAGGTAACATTCAAGAAGAGACCTAGAGAAAGTGACAGAAATCCACATGTCTACTAGGGTATGGCAGAGGTAGTTAGCTATTCACCAGAATCTTTCTCCCCTCCTGGCCCACACTGAACAACATTTCCTAGCCCCCTTCTGTTAGGCCTAGCTGTGGGACTGAGTTCTAGCGATTCAATATGAGTGGAGGCTATGACTCCCACATTCAGCCTGACCAACAAAAGCTCCCACACGAACTCCTCCAAGCTCTTTTCCCCTTCCGGCTTGCCGTAAAGGAGCACCCTCTAGAACTTTGGAAGCCTCACGATTAACGTGGCATAACCTCCTTTAGCCTGGGATCCGGAGTGATGACATGGAAGAACATTAAATGAGGAAGAAAATGTCCACTTTGTTTGAGCCACAGTAGAATTTTGGATCTGTCCATTACAGCAGTTATTCCTTAAAAAATACTCAGGGGAAGAGCATTAAAGGAAGCAGATAAAAAGCCCCAAGGCAAGGGCATGCTCTGTATGTTCAAAGGGAAGTAGGACAGCCATTGTTGCGGGAAGAATGGGCAATGAGGAAAGGGTAGGAAGATGAAGTCGGAGAGGCCGGGGGACCACATCGTGTACCACAACAGCCCACAAGAGATCGTTGTAAATTTGGAAGCCATTGCAGAACTTACCTGAGGAGTGACATGATCTCAAGGATGCGGGTGACTGCTTTAAAAGAAAGGAGAGTGTAGAGGAGCATGCGTTGAAGCAGCGAGTCCAGGTAGGAAGTTTAGGCAGGAATCAAACACGAGCTGACGGTGGCTTGGTCTGGGCTTGCAGCGGTCCAGGTGAGAGGAGTAGAGAAGTGATAGATGTGTTTGAAGGGGTGAGTCATCAGGATTTCCTGAGAGATTGGGCATAGGGTGTGAAAGGATGAGAGAACATGAGGATGACGGTAAGGTATCTGGCCTGATCAACTGGAAGGATGGAGCTTGGCATGTACTCTGTTCAGTAAAGGCAGCCCTGATGTCAATATCTCATGTACACTGACAGTAATAATGATGCAGGCTTCACAGAGGCAAAGAAGCATCTGACTTAAGGATCCTTGGAGAGCAATAATTGGGCTAAACAAGGTATGTATCCTCTCTCCTTTGGAGTGCTGTCTGCGTGTGCGACCATCCTCCCACACAAAAGATTTGTTTTCCTTTTAAATGTGCCATCTATCCTATCTTTGACACTTGTGTGGTTTACTGTGTTATTTTCAAGTTCACATCAGCAGCTTCTGTCTGCCTAAAGAACAGGTTTACAAAACGTAGGAACTATTTCCATTTGAGTATTTATGTATTGTCTACTTAGGTATCTAATACAATAAATGAGCAACTTAAATATTTTTTGAAAACTGAGCACATCTCCATTTTGATATATTAAAAAAAGTCTTGGGGCTTCCCTGGTGGCACAGTGGTTGAGAGTCCGCCTGCCGATGCAGGGGACGCGGGTTCGTGCCCCGGTCCGGGAGGATCCCACATGCCGCGGAGCGGCTGGGCCCATGGGCCATGGCCGCTGGGCCTGCGCGTCCGGAGCCTGTGCTCCGCAGCGGGAGAGGCCACAGCAGCGAGAGGCCTGCGTACCGCAAAAAAAAAAAAAACTTCATAGAAAAAAGCCTGTTATAGATGGCCCACCAGCCTACAGAGTGGTCCCCTAAGGAACAAAAGGATTCAGCAGGTTATCATGACTTCTTCAGTATGAACAGAAGATTCTAGAAATAATCATAGAAGATAATTTCCCCTCTATTCCCAGAAAGTGCAAATTCCTTGGAGATATAAACTAAGCTCAATATATATTTCACAATACAGGCATCCTTTTCTCCTGCTTCCTAGCCAATAAATAGACATTATTTCCAAATAAGTGATGTTAACATTTTCTTACCACTAAATAAAAGTATCTTTTAGATTGCAACAGAAGAAAATGATTCAGAAAAGAAATATTGACAGGTTAATTCATTTATGCAAAAGTTCCTTTGAAACAGGTATAGCCAAGTGCAGCTGGAAAGAATTTTTAAAAATGGAACAGCCCCAGTCGTTTTTGGATACAGGTCTAAGTGGGATATGGGCTCTTGGACTATCATCCTCTGGGTCACTGAATCAGGAAACGGAGAAGAATCTGGAGAGTTGTACCAACTCTTTCCAGCAAATGTTTATGGAGTACCTAATAATACAAGGCAATCTGCCTAATATTCAAAGACCCAGACCCTCTCCTCAATGGAGAGAGCAGACGTCAAAACTAGACTTTAATTTCCTATTTTCCACCTGTGTTATTTAGGGTAGGCTTATTGCATTACAAACAAATCCGAAATGTGTAATGCCTCCAAATATCAGAGGTTTTATTTTCTCTACAGTCAGTCCAATGTTGAGTTTCTTTTCCAGATCACCTTCTGTACATGGTGGGCCAATCACGGACCAAGACTTCCTTCTTGTGGCTCCCTCCTTCTCTCGATGCTCTTGTCTTCTCCAGTCAGTCCCAAGAGGGGAAAGAGCACAGGTTAAACTGTAGGCGAGTTTTCATGACAGTCTTAGAGAAGGAACACATTTCTCCTCACATTTCATTAGTTAAAACTCAGTCACATGGACACAATTAACAGTGGAGGGTAAGCAAGGTAGTCACGTGCCTAGGAGGGAAAGGAAATGGGTTATGGAGAACACATCACAGATTGATTTGTTATTTCAAAACATGGAAATTGCCCCTGTTGTTGGCAGAATCTTGGCGATAAGCCTTTACATATTACTGTTTGGCTTTGTTGATTTATTTATAAGGAAACATCACCCAGCCAAAGATAATAAAAAGAAACAGAAAAATATCTTGAGGCAGTCATAAGAACGTTTGAAATGGAATCTTTGAATTCTTTTGTCAGTTTCTCATTATTTATTATGTTAAGGAAAAGTTAAGCATCCCATATATCCTATTTTTAAATATTAATTTTCCAGGGCTCTCCAGTTAGTTCTTCTGGATTTTGTGTAAGTTCATCATCTCTTTTTTTTTAACATCTTTATTGGAATATAATTGCTTTACAATGGTGTGTTAGTTTCTGCTTTATAATAA
Organism: Leucopleurus acutus; assembly: GCF_964270905.1. Taxonomy (NCBI): domain Eukaryota; kingdom Metazoa; phylum Chordata; class Mammalia; order Artiodactyla; family Delphinidae; genus Leucopleurus; species Leucopleurus acutus. The sequence continues at coordinate 24,427,966 of NC_139159.1, read as the reverse complement.
AGTGAATCAGTTATACATATACATATGTTCCCATATCTCTTCCCTCTTGCATCTCCCTCCCTCCCACCCTCCCTATCCCGCCCCTCTAGGTGGTCACAAAGCACCTAGCTGATCTCCCTGTGCTATGCAGCTGCTTCCCACTAGCTATCTAGTTTATGTTTGGTAGTGTATATATGTCCATGCCACTCTCTCACTTTGTCACAGCTTACCCTTCCCCCTCCCCATATCCTCAAGTCCATTCTCTAGTAGGTCTGTGTCTCTATTCCTGTCTTACCACTAGGTTCTTCATGACAATTTTTTTTCTTAGATTCCATATATATGTGTTAGCATACGGTATTTGTCTTTCTCTAGTCTTTCCTGGCTCTCTACTCTTCATAGGAAATCAGTCATCCTGGAGAACAAAGCAGAAAGAAATCTAAATGTGTTATAATGCAGTAGGAAGTTCATCAGCCAGATCATCTTAATTGTCTCCAAAACCGCGGCTGCAGAGAGAAACTATTGCCTGGAGCTTGAACGAGTAATAAGCCTCTCATAGGTGTACTGGCTTCATTTTGTTGGATTTTTTTCCAAATTTATATAGATAATCTTAAGATTCGTTAAGGACAAACTCAATTCAAAGGTTTGATTATAAATTTTCAGTTGAATAATAAAATGCTTTAATTCCTCTTATATTAAAAAGGAGGTCATTGTATTCAGTAAGACTGGAAATGAAAGCTTTATTCCACGTTCTAGGGGCAAAAAGGAAAGTAAGAAGCCCGCTGCAGTATGATTCCACTCAATTAAGGGTGGAAGTCCACACATGGGCACGCACAAACATGTACACAAATATAAACAGAGTCTGGCACGCATCCCCCCACCCTTACCCCCAGGTAAGTCACCCTTTTGGACTATGTCCACAGCACACGGAGGCCCAAACATTCCACTGTCACCATCACCCAACAATATATTTCAAAGTAAAATTGGCACCAGTCATTCTTCTTTAAGTCAACAGCCTCAGCTCAGGACAGTTCGAGCAGAGGAATAAAAGGCAAACTGGTATGTTTTAGTCTGGAAAGTATGTTTTGTATCCCAGTGCATGGCTACAATTCCTGTGGGTACAAGATAGCTCAGCCTTGAGGTGGTGCCACGGACCTATGTGCCGACCCATAGTACTTATCATACTGTTCAATATATGGTCCCTCACACCAAACAACATTGGCATCTCCTGAGAGCTTATTAGAAATGAAAGATCTCAGTCCCCACCCAAGAGTGACTGGATCAAAAATCTGTGTTTTAACATGTTTACCAGGTGATCTGCATGCACATAAAATATGAGAATCACTGTCCTACAGGGTACTGTGCCACCATTTCATCTCCTATTAATTTCTTAACATGATTATCATGTGAAAACTCAATTGTGTTTTGTTGATATCTCTTTATTAACATCGCTAAGAGGAGCGAGTCACTAGTTACACAATCCAACTTAATGAACTAGGCCTCTTAATTAGGACACAAGTGGGCTTCCCTGGTGGCGCAGTGGTTGAGAGTCCGTTTGCCGATGCGGGGGACGCGGGTTCGTGCCGCGGAGCGGCTGGGCCCGTGGGCCATGGCCGCTGGGCCTGCGCGTCTGGAGCCTGTGCTCCGCAACGGGAGAGGCCACAACAGTGAGAGGCCCACATACCACAAAAATAAATAAATAAATAAATTAGGACACAAATGCTTCATCTAGGATTAATGTAGTTGATTTCTTTGGTGGAGAAACTTACTTGATTTACAAAGGATAAAGGAATTGTGATGGAGTGGAGGGGCGGAGCCAGTAATCCTGATTTTCCTCAAAATCTACTTGTACTAAATATTTTAAAATCTTTTACCACTCAATAATTATAGTCAACAAAATGACATTTTATCTTGTTGCTAAAAATTCACACTCAGTTATTAAAGTCATGAAAGCAAAAGTATAAACAATCACAGCATGCATATTTATTTATTTGATTGGGAAATCCTACAGCATGCAGAGTCCATACCATTTCCAAGAGGAATTAATAGAAACTCTACCAGGTACATATGCATTTATGCAAACGAATTTACAAGTGTCAAAGATTATCAAAATACATCTGAAATTTTTTAAAAATTTTTTGTTGTGACATTTTATGGATAGCGTTATTCAAAAATTATTGGCAAAGGTTACAACCGCAACTATTATCACTGAGAGTTCTTTTCTACCTCTAGAAGTACAAGCCTAAGGCCATACTACAATTAGTATGAGTGGACTCTTTAAGAAATATGAGACCAATTATTCTCATGACTGACGAAATGCCGAATGACCTTAAATATTCCCACAATATATCAAGAACCTTTCTTTGTGGAAAGTGCCAAGAACTTATCCAAGAGCATCTTATGAAAAAGAATTTTCCCACAGTAGAAAAGAGGAAATGCATGCTGAAAGGCAACTACTAATAGGCAGTGGAAGCATGTGACCTACTTAATTATGTGCCCTTGGGACATGCAACCCGTTTGCAAAGCAACAAAGGCCTTAAAGGTCACATTTGAGGAGCACAAATCAGATGTAAGAAGGAAGAGGAAGGAATCCTGGTTGTGTGGCATCTTAATGAGATGAAACATCCTGTCACATCTTTATAGTCTATGGCTATTGACTGTGACTACAAACCCCCATGGGAAGGGGCAGAAATGCTTATTAAAATAGTGAGGAGCATGCTGCGTTTACAAATGAAATATGCTGCAATTGACGGATATTAACAATGAATTGAATTGGGCTGGTTTTACCCTTAGATTATAAATTTATAAGTAAAGTAAAATTACATTTTTCTAATCTAATGGTTTTCCTATTACAATCTGCAAGCCCCTTTGTGGAAAAAGAGGCAAGGATCATAGTTCCTTGCCACATTACATCCTCAAAATAACTGTTCGCAAAATAAAATTCTTAAAAATCTCTCTCATGTAAGTAATACATGGAGACTTGCAGACCCCCAAAGAGCCCCCGTGAGTACCGATCCTCTCCATGTCTCTGATGGCACAAAGTAAAATGGGCAAAATAGTTGCCTTCTCACAAGTTCAATGTCCGTATCTCTAAAATGGCATTTCCCAAAATGGGTGTGTGCTTTTAATGAATTACAAATGCAGGTACCAAAGATGTGTTCTATGAAGGCAACCCCAGCAATTATAAATGGAGCAACTATAATGACTGTCAAAGTCAGCCCAAAGCTCATGAAATTATAATACCTTACACTTTGTATTTTTCTCCAAGGAGCTTTGTACACTTTATAAGCCTGGAAATGTTTCTCTTTTTAGTAAAACAGTCCTTTAAAGGCTATTCCTGAGTGTTGAGTGAGATAAATTACACTCATTTCAGTAAGCTATTGTGCAGTTCTCAATATTTACAGTGTATTAAACTGTTCATCCGAGTGCATTTTTTATGTAGATGATGTAATAACACTTCCTGGTTTATTTTTTTCAGGCTATCTTAATCCATCTCAGTCTTCTTATATTTAATTAAAATATTCTTTTTTAAGTTTTACATTGATTAAATAGACCAGACAAGGAAATATATGCTACGGTTGAATTTTAACACATGTAACATTTTGCACCTATGTGGGTTTTCTGCCCTTCTATATTTAAGAAGCCAAATTTTCTTGAGAAAGATTACATTTATGAAGTTGGTCAGTCCCTTGTTTAAATTACGTGCTATGTACTTATTTTCTTTTGGGGGGAGGGAGGAGTTTAATCAGGTTCACTGAGGTATATTTTATACACATTGAAATTTTTCCTTTCAAGTGTACAGACCAATGAATTTTTATAAATATATATTTGGTTAAGTCATCACCACCACAAACAAGATATGTAATATTTTTAATATTCCAAAATGTTTCCTCATGTCCCTTCACCATCTCAGCCCCACCCCCAGCCCCTGGCAACACTGATCTTTTTCCATCATTATAGTTTTGCCTTTTCTAAAATACCATATGAAATCATACAATATGTGGTCATTTGAATCTAGCTTCTTCCACTTAGCATGTTTTTCAGATTTGCCCACATTGTTGCAGGTATCAGTTCATTCCTTTGTATTACTGAGCGGTATTCCACTGTATATACGTACCATACTCTGTTTATCCATGCAAGAGTTGATGGGTTGTTTTCCAGTTTGAGTGATTATGAATAAAATTGCTATAAACATTCACATCCAGATCTTAGTTTTGACACATATATTTATTTCTCTTCGATAAATACATAGGGGTGGAATTGCTGGGCCAGGTGGTAAGCAAATGTTTAACTTATAAGAAACTTACAACCTGTCACCCAGAGTGGTTATGTCATTTTGTATTTGCACCAGCAGTGACTGAGAATCAGTTGCTCCCAAACTTGTTCACACTTAACATTATCAATTTTTCGTTGAAGCCATTCTAGGTATGTATTAGTATCTCACTGCACATTTCCCTAATGACTAATGATATTAAGCATATTTTCATGTGTTTATTGGCCATTTGTATATCTTCTTTGCTGAAATGTCTTTTGAAATATTTTTCCATTTTAAAGTGCATTGTTTACTATTGATTTGTAAAAACTATATGTAGTCTGAGTACAAGTCCTTTATCAGATGTAGTTTTGTAAATATTTGCTCCTAGTCCGAGGCTTTTCTTTTTCAATTTTCTTGAGAATTTCTTTAGAAGAACAGAAATTTTTAATTTGATGAGATTTAATTTATAAATGTTTTCTCTAATGATTTATGTTCTTTGCACTCATTTTCTTTTTCATATGCTCTCCATATTTATTTATTTATTATTATTATTTTTTATTATTATTATTTTTTGCGGTACGCGGGCCTCTCACTGTTGTGGCCTCTACCCTTGCAGAGCACAGGCTCCGGACGCGCAGGCTCAGTGGCCGTGGCTCACGGGCCTAGCTGCTCCATGGCATGTGGGATCTTCCCGGACCGGGGCACGAACCCGTGTCCCCTGCATCGGCAGGCGGACTCTCAACCACTGCACCACCAGGGAAGCCCATGCTCTCCATATTTAAAGGCTGTCTCTTGAATATTAGCTGAAATAAAACAACCATTATACATTTTCCTTTCCATTTTTAGTTTAAGTCATCTCATGTCAGGCATGTATTAGCTTCCTATTGCTGCTGTAACATATACCCAAGAATGTTTTGGCTTATGACACACATTTAATATCTTATAATTCTTAAGGTCAGAAATCCAAAATGATTTTTACTTGGCTAAAATTAAGGTGTCAGCAGGGCTACATTCCTTTCTGGAGACACTAAGGAGTAATCTATCTTGTTGCCTTTTGCAGCTTCTAGAGGCTCCCCACATGCCTTGGTTTGTGGCCCCTTCCTCCATCTTCAAAGCCAGCAATGACCTGTCTACTGCTTTTTACATCAAATCGCTCTGACCTTCTCTTCTGCCACTCTTTTCCACTTGTAAGGACCCTTGTGATTACATTGGTCCCACCTGAATAATACTGAATTATCTCCCTATCTTAAGGTCAGCTGATTAACAACCTTAGTTCTATTTACATCCTTAATTTCTTCTTGCCCTGTAACATATTCACAGGTTCTGGGGGTTAGAACAAGACATCTTTGGTGGCCATTATCCTGCCTACCATGGGCAAGTTGGTAAGAAATCGGACTAAAAGCATCTGTACTACCATAACCTCTGGCCTATCTTTTTATGGTACTTAAGAGACACACTGCACTGCCCCAATCTATTTGTTTGTCTGCCTTCAATCCTTAAATTGTGAGCTCTTTGAGGAAAGAGACTGGATTTTTTTTTTAATCTCTGTAACCCTAACAGAGATAGGGCTGCCATATAGAAGGTAGTCAAAAAATATTTGATAGTTCATGAATAAGTGAATGGATGGATGAATGAATGAATGGATGGATGAATGAATGAATAAGATTTCTTCAAATCAACCTGCTGGTCTTGCTCCCACCTATTTTCATCAAGATACTTTATGCTGAGTGGGTTAAGCCTTAGATCTATTGCTTATTTGCTCTATGACTTTGAGTTTCTGGATTCGATGTTTATTGCAGCTGTAACAAATTATCACAAATTTAGCAACTTAAAAGGACACCCATTTATCATCTCACAGTTCTATAGTTCAGAAGTTTGGTGTGGCTCGGTGGAGTCCTCTGCTTTGGTTCTCACAAGGCCAAAACCCAGGCATTGGCCAGGCTCTCATCTGATGAGGCAAGGGAGAATTCATTTCCTCATGGCTGTTGGATTGAGGTCCCTGTTGCTGGCTTTCCTCCAGAGTCCACTCTCTGCTTATAAGGGCTGCCCACACACATGGGGCCCCTCCACCTTTAAAGCTGCAGAATGGAGTCTGAGTCCTCACCCTTCAATTCTCTCTGGACTTTGGAATCTGCCCTTTGAAGTCTCATGTGATTAGATCAGGCCCATCTGGATAATCTCCATGTCTTAAGGTCAACTGACTTGGGACTTTAATTACAGCTGAGAAATCCCTTCACAGCACTACCTAGATTAGTGTCTGATTAAATAACCAGGGAACTGGAATCATGAGATGGGGTGGGGCAAGGTGGGGAGAATCTAAAGATTTCTGTCTACCCTGGCTTCTAACTTAACCAACCTGTACCTTCCTTCCGTTTTATAAAAAGTGAGGGTGGGAATTATCCCTAACTCTTTTATTGCTATAGGAATTTAAATACCATAATCCATGTAATATGCCTAACACAGATCCTAGACTGTAGTTGAAATTTAAAATATATTCATTTTGTAATGTACAACAGGATTATTACAATTAGCACTGCTGTACATTATATATGAAAGTTAAGAGGGTCAATCCTGAGTTCTCATCACAAGAAAAATGTATTTTCTTTTTCTTTTATTTTGCCTCTGTATGAGATGATGGATGTTCACTAGACTTGTAATCATTTCATGATGTATGTAAGTCAAATCATTATGCTGTACCCCTTAACCTTATACAATGCGGTATGTCAATTATATCTCAATAAAACCAGAAGAAAATATATATATTCATTTTCTTACAAAAGTATATTCATTTTCACAAATGTCTACATTATTTTTCTATTACTCTAGGAACTTATTGAAAAATCTGTGCAAGAATGAACTTAACTCCTTTTAATAATTAAAGCTGAGTTTGCTCTCTGAAAAAACTATATTTTGCATGAAAAATAAGGAACTTTTCCATGTAAATTTACATGGAATTCCATGTGGTGTTTTACATATTATTTTCGACATATTTGAAAACTTTGAATAAAGTATTCTAGGTGAATCAAAAAAAAATCAAATAGTCTTATATGCTTTACCATCAATAACAGATTTTCTAGGAAGCTTCACTGCTCCAATTAGTTTTTATTATTTCCTACCTTCATTATAGGGAAACTAATGTTGTGGTATGCATTCTCTTTATACCAGGAACTAATTTGAACTAATTTAATCTCTTTAATACCTCCCTAATTTACTAAAGAATCTTCCTAGTTCTTTGATGTGGAAAGACAAATGATCAACAGCTGTTCTCACCAGAGAGTTCCTAACCTCTGACATGGGCTAAGTGAGTTAATCTATAAAACGGTTGACATTCTGATGGCTAGGTTGAGGGCTTTTAATAGGTAAAATACTTATAAAAGAATGAATCAGCTATTTCTGTCTCCAAAAATTACCTCTTTTTCTCATCAGGCCTTTGGTTCCCTAATGATTTTGTCTGTCTTCCACATAAAATGAGAAGACAGATTGCTAACAAGATAACTGTGGTTTTCGATTATTCCCAGTATTCTTCCAGCATTCTATTTTATGAAATGTGTTTTTCGACCATGAACAATTCATCTATTTATATATTAACAGTGACAAATTCATTTAACTCTATACTTATGGAAAAATATTCAAGTTAATTCACAACAAAAATTATAATAACTCACGGGGAATCCTTTTTCCCTTTTCTCGTTTTTGTTTTTGTTTTGTTTTGTTTTTAGAAGGACATTTGGTCTACTTCCATCTGTACAGTTTTTAAAAGAATTTTCTATTATTTCATTTGGTCTTCACCACAGCCCCTTTGAGAGGTCAGATGACTGTTATTATCGCCTTTTACCAGTGAGGAAATGGGCTTAGGGAGGATAATTGACTTGGTTATTTTCATGTTAGCTGGTAAAAAGCCGAGCTACATCCTCTGATTTTTCATCCTGTGTTCTTTCCTTGATGCAACGCAGCAATTATATTTGAAACATCTCTCAGTTGACAGACTCGCCTTTAGGTGTAAATTATTTAGCCACATGTTAAGCTTTGCTAATTTGTTTTAGCTCACTCAATTCTGAGAAACATTAAAAGGTAGGACCCATACTACAGAAAACCTAAGATTTTGTGTCTAGATGTGAAATTAAAAAATTCTATTATGAGATATAATTAAAAATGCATTCATTATTATTATCTTCCCATCGTAAATTGCAATAACTGTTCTCTGAATATTCTTTTTTAACTCTAATTTTTACAGTTCTAGTTTTGAAAGCCTCATTTTTCACCCAAAGTCCACAAAGCTATCTTAGCTACGGTAAGTAGTATCATGCTTTTTTGGGGAAAGTTAATAAAAACTAGAGTGACTATATAATTTATCATCCAAACAAAGGAACTTTTGAGAGTGAAAGAAATACTATTAATAATTATGCTGGAAAAAGAAGTATAAACCAGGTTGGGCCCAAGGAAACCAGGATATATGGTCACTCTAATAATAACACCCCGAGCCCCCTGACCTCAAAGTTTCTTTAGTGGTAACAACCTTTATCTTCATTACCCTCCCATTAAGCTGCCTAAATTTAAAACTGGGCTTTGGGCCTTGGGCCTTGTCATCACCCCAAACTGCTTCATTTCCAAAATTTTGAACTCCAAAATTTTCCTTTCCTCCTTTCCTTCCCACTGCCTCACTATTACTGATTCTGCCTTTGGTCCTCCAGTTCCTGGACCACCTCTGTTCTTACAACCCATCTACCAGACTGCAGGCTCATTTGTCTCCAACACAGACATTCCCTATGGGTAGCCATTGCAGTAAAGCTCTCACTGGAAGCCTTGATCTCTTGTACACCATGTCCTTCCAATGAAACCAACTTTTCAGTTCTTCATCCTGGGTATTATCTCTTCCCTTCCTTATCATGAGGCTGTTGGGCATAACCGAAGAAAGTCACAAAACCAAACTCATTTGTTTTGTTTTTGTTTTTCAGATTCATCTTGTCTGTTAGCAACTGGCGCCTCCCCATTATTTAACAATTGTTTCATTCATCACTAATTAATGTGTTTTCTTCCATGCTCCTCAGGAATAAATCAGACATAATTTCTGCCTTCCAGGAGAATAAAAATAGTAGGACAGATAGTCATGGGTTCAAAAAGAACAATTAAGAATTATAGATATAAAGATAGCAGTATGTTGGGTTATAAAGAAAGAACATAAATAAAGAACAGGATGAAACGAGCCAGGAAATGTTTCACAGAGGGTTACTGATTGAACTGGGAGTTGAAAAGTGAATAGGCATCCTCAACTAGCAAGGAAGTGGGATGAAAGAATATTCCAGGTAGAAAGAGCATCACGATCAAAAGCAGGAAGATATGAAATTGCCTAATGTACTTGAAGGATGGAAAGCACATCTGAATGTCTGACCTGTGCACTTCAGATGAGGCTGGAGAAATGTGGACATTATACAGAAGACAATGCGGGCCACTGACTAAACAGGAGAGTGGTGTGGTTGGTTTTACATTATAAACATATCACTTTGGAGGTGAAGTGAAGGATAGACAGGAAGGATGCAAGATTTGAGCCTGCAGTAGCAATGAAGTGACCATTGCAGATGTTTAGGTAAGAGATTCAAGAAGAAATTACCTTGGAAGAGTGAAAACTATCTTGAATGCCCTATACAGTAGTACCCAATAGTGGGTGCCCAAGTAATACTTTGAAGAAAAGATAGTAACTCAAACACAAAGAGAAGGTGGATGTATTGAGTCACTGAGGTGCCCTCCATTCTCACTAAGATCTTATTTTCAGGAAATGTTGGAGAAATAGAAAAAGGAATTATTGTCACCTGCAGACAAATAAGCTTATGAAACCAAGAGCTAGTAAATATTGAGAGGCAGATAGGCTTGAGAAGACTGCTTCTAAACTAAACTAGCTCTTTGGGGCAGAAATGAGACGTCTAGTTAAGAATGTCAATTAGTCTCCTTAAGATGCCAATGGATGCAACAATGTTTTATACACTGAAGCATTTCATAGCTTGGTATCCAACAGTATTCAGATTTGTGAAGATGTTAGTTTCATTAGTAAATATATTTCCTAATGAACTAACACCTGAGAATTAATCCAACTGGGTTTGATTTATTTGTTACAGTTTCCTAAACCATAACAATTGTATAGTATCGGTTTTTGATTAGAAAAAATTATAGGGTGGGACTCAGAAAATAATTGTAACTTTATCATTCAGCCCAGCCTCTTAATATTTCCTTTCAAAAGAAAGTTCCAAATGACTGGGAGAAAGAAGAAGAAATAGAAAACCTACATTCAGTTTCTGAAAGCTCTACGTGAATGAACCAGAGCAGGGTTAGATCAGCAGTACCTCTGTTGTTTTACTGAAGAGTCTTTTCAATTGCTTCATCACACACACACACTCTCTCTCTCTCTCTCTCTCTCTCTCTCTCTCTCTGTCTCTTCAGGGAAATTAACATTTTCTGTAGGTGGGTTTTCTTATTCATTTTCCTGCTAATGGGAACAAATTTAGGATGATCTTACAAAATTCTTAGTATTTCACATAGAGTTATTGTATTAGTGTTCAAGTTCCCTTCTAATAGATTTGATCCTTCTGAGACAAACAAAAATTTATAAGCCTAATTAAATGTACATATCTCCCAGCCAAAGTGGGAAACAAAACATCTTTTTGCTCATTTTGTGATTCTCTTATTTGGACCTTTCCTTACAGGGGATAGTTGGCTTCAGAATCAAACCAGCATTTCTAATTGGTGAAACAAAAGAGTGATATTTGAAGTAATCAGTTGTGACAAGCCATACATGATAATTTAGGCAGTTAGGATGTAGAAAAAATGTATCAGGAAAATAAAACAGAATACTTAGAGATACAGAATTGGAAATGCAATTTCCAGATAAAATGAGCTATTTTGCCAAATATTTTTAGAAAATTGTAAAACTTCCTCAAATATAAACTAGAGCCATTTTAAGAATTAATAACCTAAATGAAGATTTATAATATTAATTTTATGATATTTAGAGAACACTAATGAAATCAGAAATGATTGATAGTTATATTTTCGGTCTTGGAAAAAAGTTACACTCTGAAATTTATTTGAATTAAAATATTTATGAAGAGTATAAAGCTTGGAATGCATAAAATTTAGCTGTAAGATATAGCTGCATATTATAAAACATGAAATATGTAAAAGCATTCAGTCAATTCTAGAAAGAAGATGCATTTGAGAGATATTGCTTTATTTATGGGAAGACTTTACTGTAATAAATTAGAGGATCAACAGTTATTTTGAAGACATGTTATCAGCCTATCACAAAATTTCACATGCTATGAGTCTCAGGGCAGAGACAGTTATTACAAAGGACCCTGAGTCAAACCTACTTGCTGATCTTGGAGAGCCTCCTGGAAAGACAGGAGGACTGTCTTTCCTGTCTGGGACTCCCTCTGGGGACATAGACCCTGGCAGCAGCCATTATTAGAAACTCATTCTAACACAAGGATACTGGTGCTTGCAAGAACCATTTTGGAGTCCTCCCTCTAGCTTAAAAGCACTGGGGGATTCTCTGCCAACCAGCAAACTGGCACCAGCCCTGGGAACCCCAGGGCCCCACAGCCACCTGCATGGGGACCTGAACTCACACACCAGTGTATTGGCACCAGCCCTGGTCCCCCTCAGTCCCCACAGCCAGTTGCCTTGGGACACAGTCCCACCCACCAGTGGGCCAGGAGCCACTGCTTGAGACAGGGCCTGGAAGCCAACCAGGCTATGGACAAACCCCACTCACCAGCACACCTACAGTACTCAGTCCCACCACAACAGAAGGGCCCACAAAGGCCACATAGAGGACACACCAAGAGCATATAGCTCTGATGACCAGAAGGGAGTGTGCTGCTGGGCCCCATAGTACATCTCCTACCTAAGGCCACTCCTCCAAGGTTGGAAAATGTAACTGACCTGCCTAATATATAAAAATAAACACAGAGAATTAGGTAAAATGAGGAAACTGATGGATATGTTCCAAACAAAGGAACAAGACAAAACCTCAGAAACTAAATGAAGTGGAGAAAAGAATCTACCTGATACAGAGTTCAAGGTAATGATCATAAAGATACTCAATGAACCTGGAAGAATGGATAAACACAATGAAAATCTAACAAAGAGTTAGAAAATACAAAGTAGAACCAAACAGAGCTGAAGAATACAATAACTAAAATAAAAAGTACACTAGAAAAAATCAACAGTATTTTACATGATGAAGAGTAATAGATCAGTGAACTGGAGACAGAGTAGTGGAAACCACCTAAACTAAACATAAAAAAAAAGAATTTTTAAAAAATGAAATTAGTTTAAGAGACTTGTAGGGCAGTGTCAAGCATACTAACATTTGCATTAAAGGAGTCCCAGAGGGACAGGAGAGAAAGAAAGGGCTAGAAAACTTATTTGAAGAAATAATAGCAGGAAACTTCCCTAACCTGGGGAACAAAACAGACATTCAGATCCACGAAGCATAGAGACACCCAAACAAAGTGAAACCAAAGAAATCCAAACCAAGACATTATAATTAAAATGGCAAAAATTAAAGATAAAGAGAGAATATTAAAACCAGCAAGGAAAAAGCAACAAGTTACATACAAGTGAACCCCTATAAGGCTATCAGCTGACTTTTCTGCAGAAACTTGTCAGGCCAGAAGAGAGTGGCAAGATATATTTAAAGTGATGAAAGAACAAAAGCTATACCCAAGAATACTCTACCTAACAAGGCTATCATTCGATTTGAAAGAGAGATAAAGAATTTTACAGACGAGCAAAAACTAAGAGTTCAGTACCACCAAATCAGCTTTACAGGAAATGTTAAAGGGACTTCTCCAATCAAAAAAGAAAAGACCACAACTAGAAATATGAAAACTACAAAAGGAAAAATCTCATTGATCAAGGCAAACATACAATAAATGTAGTAGATCAACCACTTATAAACCTAGTAGAAAAGTTAAAAGTAGCAAAATCATCTATATCCACAGTAAGTAATTAAGGGATATACAAAGGGAAAAATGTAAAATAGGATGTCAAAATATTAAATGTTGCTGGTGGGGGCCAGGGGAGTAAAAATGCAGGGTTGTTAGAATGCATTCAAATCAAAGAAAACATCAGCTTAAATCACACACACACACACACACACACACACACACACACACAGCACACACCCCTCATGGTAACCACAAATCAAAAACCTATTATAGATAAACACAAAAAATAGATAAAGGAATTTAATACTGAACATAACACTAAAGATAGTCATCAAATCACAAAGAAGAGAGAAGAAGAAAGGAACAAAAAAGACAAAAAAACAGAAAAATATCAACAAAATGACAAAAGTATATACCTATCAATAATTACTTTAAATGAAAATGGACTAAATACTCTTATCAAAAGACATAGACTGACTGAATCAATACAAAAACAAGATCATATATATGTTGCCTACAAGAGATTCACTTCAGATTTAAAGACACACATAGACTGAAAGTGAGGGGATGGGAAAAGTTACTCTGTGCAAATGGAAATCAAAAGAAAGCTAGTGTACGAATACTTAATATACCAGTGAAAAAAGACTTAAAAATAAAGATTGTAACAGGAGACAAAAAAGGAAATTACCTAGTGATAAAGGGATCAATCCAACAAGAAGATATAACAATTGTAAATGCATATGAACCTGACATAGGAACACCTAAATGCATAAAGCAAATATTAACAGATATAAAGGATAATTTGACAGTAACACAATAATAGTAGGGGATTTAACACCACACGTACATCAGTGTAGTGATCATCTAGACAGAAGATCAATACAGAAGCACTGGCCTTAAATAACATATTAGACAACATGAACTTAATAGACATATGTGGAACACTCTATCCAAATGCAGCAGAATACAGATTATTTTCAGTTGCACATGGAACATTCTCTGGGATAGATCATATGCTAGGCCACAAAACAAGTCTCAGTAAATTTAAGAAAATTGAAATCATTTCCTACCACAATGATATGAGACTAGAAATCAACTATAAGAAAAAAAAAGGTGCAAAAAACACAAATGTGTGGAGGCTAAACAATATGTTACTAAGCAACAAATTGCTCACTGAAGAAATCAAAGAGGAAATAAAAACATACATGAGACAAATGAAAATGGAAACACAATGGTCCAAAATCTATAGGATGCAGCAAAGCAGTTCCAAGAGGGAAGTTTATAGCAATACAAATGTACCTCAGGAAACAAGAAAAATCTCAAATGAACAACTTAATCTTACACCTAAAGGCACTAGGAAAAGAAGAACAAAGAAAATCCAAACTTAGGAGAAGCAAAGAAATCATAAAGATAAGAACAGAAAAAAACAAAATAGACACTAAAAAAATAGTAGAAAAGATTAGGGACACTAAGAGCCAGTTCTTTGAAAAAAATAAACAAAATTGATAAAAACTTTAGCCAGACTCATCAAGAGAAAAGGGGAGAAAACTCAAATAAATAAAATCAGAAATGAAAGAGGAGTTACAACTGACACCAAAGAAATACAAAGGATGATAAGAGATTGCTATAAACAATTATATGCCAATAAAATGGACAACCTAGAGGAAATGGATAAATTCCTGGAAATGAACAATCTCCCAAGACTGAACTAGAAAGAAACAAAAAATATAACAGATAAATTACCAGTAACAGAATTGAATCAGTAATAAAAATTCCCAGCAAACAAAACTCCAGGAACAGATGGCTTCATGAGTGAATTCCAACAAATATTTAAAGAAGAGTTAACACCTATCCATCTCAAACAGTTGCAAAAAATTGAATAGGAAGGAATGTTCCAACTCATCCTATGAGACCAGCATTACCCTGATACCAAAACCAGACAAAAACACCACAAGAAAAACGGAAAATTACAGGCCAATACCACTGAAGAACATAGATGCAAAAATCCTCAACATTTTCAAACCAAATTCAAGAATACATTAGGGCTTCCCTGGTGGTGCAGTGGTTGAGAGTCTGCCTGCTGATACAGGGGACGCGGGTTCGTGCCCCGCTCTGGGAAGATCCCACCTGCCGTGGAGCAGCTGGGCCTGTGAGCCATGGCCGCTGAGCCTGCGCGTCCAGAGCCTGTGCTCCGCAACAGGAGAGGCCACAACAGTGAGAGGCCCGCGTACTGGAAAAAAAAGAAAAAAAAGGAATACCTTAAGAGGATCATACATCATGATCTAGTGGGATTTATCCCAGAGATGAAAGTATGGTTCAATATATAAAAATCAATCAGTGAGATACACCACATTAACAAATTGAAGAATAAAAAAAATGTGATTATCTCACTAGATGCAGGAAAATCTTTTGATAAAATTCAACACTGATTTATGATAAGAACTTTCAACAAAGTGGGTATTGAGGGAATATACCTCAACATAATAAAGGCCATATGTGAAAACCCACAGCCAACATTATACTCAATGGTGAAAAATGGAAAGCATTTCCTGTGAGATCAGGAGCAAAACTAGTATGCTCACTCTCACCACTTTTTTCAACAGAGTGTTGAAAATCCTAGCCACAACAATCAGACAAGAAAAGGGGATAAAAGGAATCCAAATTGGAAAGAAAGAGGTAAAACTGTTACTGTTTGCAGATGACATGATACTATATATAGAAAATCCTAAAGATGCCACCAAAAAACTATTAGAACTAGTAAATGAATTCAGTAAAGTTGCAGAATACAAAATTAATATGCAAAAATCTGTTGCATTTCTATACACTAAAAATGGACTATCAGAAAGAGAAATTAAGAAAACTATCCCACTTATAATTGCATCCCAAATAATAAAATACCTAGGAATAAATCCAACCAGAGAGGTAAAAGATTTGTACTCAGAAAACTATAAACATTGATGAAAGAAATTGAAGGCAATACAAACAGATGGAAAGATACACCTTGCTTATGGATTGTAAGAATATTACATATTAAATATTAATATTATTAACATTTAATAATATTAATTAAAGTGACCATACTCCCCAAAACAATCCACAGATTAAACGCAATCCCTATCAAAATACCAATGCATTTCTTAAAAAAAGAACAAATAATTCTAAAATTTGTTCAGAAACAGTAAAGACTTTGAATAGCCAAAGCAATCTTGGAAAGAAGAAAGCTAGGGTTATTATGCTCCTTGATTTCAAACTGCACTACAAAGCTACAATAATCAAAGCAGTATGGAACTGACACAAAACCAGATACATAGTTCAATGGAAGAGAATATACAGTCCAAAAATGAACCCACAGTTATAAGGTCAATTAATCTATGATAATGGAGGCAAGAAATACAATGGGAAAAAAAACAGTCTTTTCAATAAATGGTGTGGGGAAAACTGGACAGCCACACGCAGAAGAATCAGACTGGACTACTTTTCTCACATTATATACAAGAATACACTCAAAATGAATTAAAGACCGAAATGTAAAACCTGAAACCATAAAACTCCTAGAAGGAAACATAGGCAGTACACTCTTTTTTTTTTTTTTTTTTTTCCGGTACGCGGGCCTCTCACTGCTGTGGCCTCTCCCGCTGCGGAGCACGGCCTCCGGACGCACAGGCCCAGCGGCCATGGCTCACGGGCCCAGCCGCTCCGCGGCACGTGGGATCCTCGCGGACCGGGGCACAAACCCGCGTCCACTGCATCAGCAGGTGGACCCTCAACAACTGCGCCACCAGGGAAGCCCGGCAGTACACTCTTTGACATCAATTTTAGCAATGTTTCTTTGGCTATGTCTCCTCAAGCAAGGGAAAAAAAAATAAACAAATGGGACTAGATCAAACTGAAAAGCTTTTGTACAGCAAATGAAACTATCAGTAAAATGAAAAGGCAGCCTACTGAATGGGAGAAGATATTTGCAAATGATATAGCTGATGAGTTAATATCTAAAATATACAAATAATTCATACAACCCAACATCAAAAACCAAACAACACAATAATAAAATGGGCAGGGAACCTGAATAGACATTTTTCCAAAGAAAAATACATAGAAAAAATAGATAGAATACGTAGAAATGACCAACAGGCACGTGAAAGGATGCTCAACCTCACTGGTCATCAGAGAAATGCAAATCAAAACCACAGAGATACCATTTCACCCATGTCTGAAAGACTACCATCAAAAAGACATCAAATAACAAGACAAGGGTTGTGGAGAAAAGAGAACCCTCATGCACTGTTTGTGGACTTGTAAATTGGTGCAGCTGTTATAGAAAACAGTATGGATGTTCCTCAAAAAATTAATAAAGAACTTCCATATGTTCCAGCAATTTCACTTCTGGATATTTATACAAAGAAAACAAAAACACTAAGTCAAAATACTATATGCACTCCAATGTTCATTGCACCATTCTTTACAACAGCCAAGGTATGGAAGCAACCTAAGTGTCCATTGATAGAGGAATGGATAAAGAAGACATGGTACATATATACAGTAGAATAGTACTCAGCCATTAAGCAAAATGAAATCTTTCCATTTGTGACAACATGGATGGATCTAGAAGGCATTATTCTAAGTGAAATAAATCAGACATAGAAAGACATATACCACATAATCTCACTTATATGTGGAATCTAAAAACCTAATCAGACAAACAAAACAAGACTCATAGATACAGATAAAAAACGGGTGATTGCCAGAAGAAAGGGGGTTGTGGAGATAGGCGAAATACGTGAAGGAGATTAAAAGATATAAATCTACGTTTACATAATAAATAAGTCTCAAGGATGTAATACGCAAGATAAAGAATATGGTCTATAATATTGTAATAAATTTATTTAGGGACAGATGGTTACTAGATTTATTGTGGTGATTATTTCATAATATATATAAATGTAATACTATTATGTAGTACACCTGAAACTAACATAATATTGTACTTCAACTGTATTTCAATAAAAAAATAGCATAACAGAAAGAACAAAAAAAGCACTTAGGTGACTTTTTTCCCAGTTCTATCACAATATTTACTTTCTTAACTTTCTACGTTCCTTTTGAGTCAATTTAAGCAGTATATAGTTAACTCAAAATTAATATTTCATTAGTATTTCAATTTTATTAGTATCAAATAGTTTAATTATTTTTCTACATCCAGGTTAGTCAAATAGAGTCCATTTTACTTTTTTTAGAGAACCAAATTATAAAATTATTTATTAATTTGGACAGTTTATGGTTTTAATTTATTAATTTTTATTATTACTTAATTCTTTCTCAATGCTTCTTAAATTTAAATTCTTAAATTCAGTTAAATGCTGAATATAGTTTTTCCTAAACTGCTCAGAAAAGCATTACACTGAGACGTTAATAAGTATACTATGAAAACAATTTTCTCTGATGAAATATTATGGGAAACAATGAACACTATATTTCCTCTTAGAGCTTTACAATGCTCATTATCATGTTAAAGACACTGAGGAATTCTCAAGTTAAGAAATGTATAGCATTTTTAAAACAGCGTTTTCCAAATAATTTTTACACCAGAAACACTTTCTATAGTATAGTATAGAACATAATAGTATAGTATAGTATGGTATATATACTTTCCATAGTTTAGTATAGTTTCTTCAGTAGAGTATACTTTCTATAGTATACTACTAACATTTTGTGACATGGTGGTGTGCAGGACACCAGTTTGGGAAATTCTAGCCTCAGGTCTTTTAATAAGGTCATTTAATTTTAAGTTGATTATTACAACTAATAGCTTTCATACTACATTTTTAGTCTAATTCTGTACCATTGGCTACTTTAAAGCTTTTAAGAACATACTTAACCAAATTCTTCACTTGGAGTTATTATCAACTCCATGAATAAAATTTTCCCGTCTATTCCTTCCCTATATTTGAAGTTGTAATATGTGATTCTAGACCGATTTCTTTTTACAATTAATTGTTCTATATTATTAATCCTCTACTTCAATGATTTTTACTATTTTGTACTTGTGCATATCTTTTTGCTTGCTTGGATGAGAAATGAACATTTTACGCTAAATTGCTCCCAGGAAGAAAATCTACAGCCAATAATAAAGAAGCTAAATCACACTTGTGAAAGTTTGGGGAATCCAGAGAGATATCAGAGAATGGAGGTTAGACTTTGGCAAAATACCTCTACTCGGTTGCCAGACGGTTAGTACTAGGGAATGAGATGAGGAAGAGGCTGGAACAGCCAGTGGTTGTGACCGAGGGGGTCTAGGGATTGACCACTTAAATGTCACTTGGCTTTACCTCTTAAAGTGAAGTGTGAGCAAAAGGCTATCTCCCCAACCACAGCACAGACTTGTCAATGGGTATTTGCTCTGAACATAGAGGCAACGCTTAGAAATTCCAGTTAGGAATGCATACTATGGATACTACATTACAGGCCGAAACTCAATCAACAAGCTGCTGTCATTTCAAGGTAAGCCGCTCACCCCTTGCTTTTTCCCATGTTACACAAGATTCAGCAAGAACTTATGCATTCTCAGATAAAGTTCCACCAATGCTGGGCCCCATAGAGAGGAGGACAGAGCTATTCCAAAAGGAATGACCAAATTGCCCTGGTCCCAGGCTGATGTTTCCAGTTCTTGGGTAAAGATTCTTTGCTATATCCAGATAGTTTTCTACGTAGAGGGAGACGTGCTGGGGAGCCTGCCCCAAGACAGAGACCCCCGTACCTAGGTTTAAGACTATATGTCATCATGGCTCATGGGGGGAAAGTTGGGAGTAAATTTTCTTTCCCAGTCTGTGAAGACTTCCTAGGGGAAAAAATAGGGCAAGATAATTTATTCACATTAATTTTTAAATTAATACACTTAATGTTTTATATTAGAAATTTTGTTTCTCTTACTGAATTTGCTTTATGATCTGACAATAATTTATGATTAAGCCTAAGGAGCCTAACCCAGACCTGGCATACAGAAAGCCCTCAATAAATATTGTTGACTGATTTTTCTAGACTCTCTCAAAGGCTACTTTCTGGAGAATTAATTGTTAAAAGTTTGATGTCAACTTTGCATTTTGTGAAACTGAGAATCTGTGGGATGTGTGATCCACAAGACTCAAGTTTCACTCCACAGGGATATGACTAACCATCAAGTTCTATTAGGAGCTTGTACCAAATTAGACTATTATATCCAAATGGAGGCTTAATGGGGCATTTCCATACCCCACACCACTCTTCTCTTGACATCATGTCAATACAAATCTTCCTATATTCTTTCCTTAACTCAGTTAGGCCCTGGGCTGACATTAGCATAATTGACCTAGAAATTATAGATAATAGAAGCAAGAAAAGGTTTTAACAGGCAAGACAGCATTATTTAGTCTTTTTCTATAATGCCCTTTTTATTACTGTTATTTCACTCTCTTTATTCTATTTACCACCCCTTGTTGAAACACTGAGGTTTAGTGAGACTGCTAGGAAGCCCCTTTTCCCTCAAAGACAAGCCTTCTTAAAATGTCATCATTCCTCACAATAACCTTCAAGGTCAGTTACTTAATAATTTTAATGTTGCAAAGAGAAAGGGGAGCCTCTAGGTTAAATGGCCTTCCCCAGACAAATCACCAGGACAGCTGTGGTCAGAATTCTTGTTCTTTGGACTCCCAGCTAATTCAACTGGAAAACAATGCATCCCTCTGGCTGGGATTTCTACCAGGACAACTCAGAAGGTATAATATAGTGTTCTGATTGTGGGCCTGTATTTTAACTATAATAAATATTAAACCACTCCGCTCCAATACGACTTGAACCTAGATACACCACAGATTGGGACTTGAACCCACGATCTCTGACTTAAGAGGGGACTCAAACCCACAGTCTTTTAATTGAAACCACTCACCTGATATCAGGACTTACTGAAGTTCAGGTTCTTTTGTCTCAGTGCAGAAAGAATTCAGCATGAGGCAAAGTGGGAGGCAAAGAATGAGTTTATTAGCATAGGATGCTTGTGAGAGATAAAGCAGGCCAGCGAGGGAGCATAGCACTGAGAACAAAGAGGGCTACATTTTTATAATCAAAGAAAAAGTGGGGAGAGGAGACGACCACCTTCTTCCTCATTCTTGGTTAGATGTCAAGGCTTACATCATTAGTTCCTCCTTTGGCCCTGTATGGTCTAAGTGGGACTGTCATGGTGCTATTTAAATCATATGTATATTAACAAAAGGGTGTTAACATATACTAAAATATGGTAATTCGTCTCGGGTTTCGGTATAATGTCCCTTTTCACCTAGTTTCTTTCCCCTTTCACCTATATTTCTGTCTTGGCTACACGCAGAAATGTTACTCTCCAAAGACCATTAACTCCCTGACTTCATGTAACAAGATTCAGACCCCATATCTATTGTCTTGTGTTTTAACTATCAGGCTTTGTGGCTTGAGTGTGCCTAGTGCTTGAATGTACCTGGTCGTCCTTCAACATAGTGTAGATTGTTGCTAGGTTACTAGATTCTTTTCTTGAGTGGTCATTAGCCTACAACAGTCTCCCAAACTCCCTTAAAATTCCCTTTCTGAGGCTTCCCTGGTGGTGCAGTGGTTGAGAGTCTGCCTGCCGATGCAGGGGACACGGGTTCGTGCCCCGGTCTGGGAAGATCCCACATGCCGCGGAGCGGCTGGGCCTGTGAGCCATGGACTCTGAGCCTGTGCGTCCGAAGCCTGTTGCTCCGCAACGGGAGAGGCCACAACAGCGAGAGGCCCGTGTATGGCAAAAAAAAAAAAAAAAAAAAAAAATTCCCTTTCTGTCTTTAATTCCCTAGTGGGATTTCTAAACTAACTTTTTAATTATCCTACTCTATCTCTATCCAATAGGTATGCTTATCCATTTTAGGTGACCAGTCACTGGGCCTTGGTCTTTCAACTTAGCTACTAAGGTTTACATCAGGATTGAACCCAGGGCACTGCGTGAAATTACAATAATAAGAACCTTTTGTCTGGAAGCTTTCAATCAGCATTAATGTGGAAAACTCAAAAAGTACACTTCTTGCCATATGTGGAGCAGAATAACCTAGTTAATGAACATGGAGCCTGTTCTTCTGGCACATAAGCACCTTTGGCCATAGTCCCAACAAATCTTTGCAACTATCCAAGATCAGGTTTTGTCAACACTTGCATGGAAGTCACCCAGAGAACACCCCAGGTGTGGCAGGAGATATGTTGATGATTCAGTAGTTGACATTCTCCCTTCTGAGTCAATAATTAACCCCAGCATGCTATTATTGGCGTTCTGAAGACTTCTGTAATTTGCATGGCTTAAAAATTAGACTCAGTAGAAAATATTGGTGGTAAAAGTAGTCAAGAGGAAACAATAAACCTGGGTATAACTACATTTCAGAATTAATTGACTACATAAGTTCTGTCAAATTCTTCAGGATTTTCTGTAGAGAACTTTGTTGCTTAATTTAACCATAAGATTATAATTTCCTAATAAAAATTACTGTGGATATGACAGCTGTGAAGTAGCATCTTGACAGTGTTGTAAGAATAGTTTTCTCATGCTGGAGAATTGCTTGAGTTTCCCCCCAAAAAAGATGGCCATGAGTGAGTTGTTTGCAGTTGGGCAATGAGGCTACAGAAACCCTTCTCTTCGGGGAAAGGTACATATTTGAAGAAACAGTAGCTGAAATATTTATGCTTTTTTACTGTAGCCTTTTTCACTTATTTTCAGAATGTTGATGCTTAAGTTTCATAATTATACCTTGCCTTTATTGAACCATAAATTCTTGATGTTTAGGACCAATAGTCTCACCACTCTTCTTACATAAAGGATGAACAAGGCAGCCATGTTGAGTAACAACAGTAAATACAGCCTGGATTTCTTCCTGGTTCACTGTCCAGATGATACATCCTAGGCTAACATGTTCATGATGGTAAAATTTTCAAGCAGGTGAAGAAAATTACTTTCAATAAATATTTCTGAGGAAAAGAGATTAACCTAAAAGAAGGGTGAGGGGGTGTAGCTGATCCAGACATATTGGTCCTACTAAGGAATATTTTTTGATGAAAGGCCACTAGAATTTGACACAGCTGGGAAACTGCTAAATTAAGAGGTCACTTAGAAATCAAAATAGTAAATGTATAAATATTAAAACTACTCTTATGAGCTCAATAATTTTTTTTAAAAATGTCAGCTCTACTGAGGAATAACTGACATACAAACTTGTAAGATATTTAAAGTGTACAGTGTGGCGATTTGATGTGCATATACATTGTGAAAAGATTCCCCCCATCAAGTTATTTAACGCACCCATTCCCTCACATATTTATCTTTTTTGTTTTTTGGTGGAACCATTTAAGTTCTACTCTCTTAACAAATTTCAACTACACAATACAGTGTTATCAACCATTGTCACAGTGTTTTACTTTAGATATTTGATCCTTAGACCTTATTCATCTTATAGCTGAAAGTTTGTACACTTTCACCAACCTCTCCCTATTTTCCCAGCCCCAGTCCCTGGAAACTAGTTTTCTACTCTCTGTTTCTATGAGTTTAACTTCCCTTTTTTTTTTTTTTTTTTGTATTCCACATATAGGTGATATCATACTTGTCTTTGTCTATCTGGCTTATTCACTTAGCGTAATTCCCTCAAGGTTCATCCAAGTTTTCTCAAACATCAAGGATTTCCTTCTTTTTAAAGGCTGAATAGTATTCCATTGTGTTTGTGTGTGAGTGTGTATATATTCTTTATCCATTCATGTATCTATGGACACTTAGGTTGTTTCCACATCTTGCCTATTATAAGTAAGTAAGGTTGTTTCCACATCTTGCAGTGAACATGGGAATGCAACTATCTCTTCAATATCTTGTTTTCATTTCCTTTGAGTAGGTACCCAGAAACGGGACAGCTGGATCATATAATAGTATTTTTAATTTTTGGGAAACCATCATACTGTTTTCCATAGTCATTACACATTACCACTAACAGTGCACAAGTGTTCCCTTTTCTCCACATCCTTGCTAACTCTTGTTATGTCTTATCTTTTTGACAATAGCCATTCTAACAGGTGTGAAGTGATATGCTTTTGATTTTCATTTCTCTGATGATTAAAGATATGGAGCATCTTTTTATGTACCTATTGACCATTTGTATATCTTCCTTGGAAAAATCTTTGTTCAGTTCCTCTGGCCATTTTTTAATTAGATTTCTTTCTTTTTTTTTTTTTTGCTATTAAGTTGTATGAGTCCTTTGTATATTGTGGATGTTAACCCCTTATCAGATATGTAGTTTGCAAATATTTTTTCCCATTCCATGGTTGCCTTTTTATTTTGTTGATGGTTTCCTTTGCTATGCAGAAAGCTTTTAGTTTGATGTAGTTCCATTTATTTATTTTGCTTTTTTGTTTTGCCTTTGCTTCTGGTGTCAAATCCCCCCAAAATATTGCCAAGACCAATATCAAGGAGCTTATCCTTTGTATTTTCTTCTAAGAGTTTTATGGTTTCAGGTCCGATGTTCAAGCCTTTATCTATTTTGAGTTGATTTTTGTATATGGTATAGGATAGGGGTCCAGTTCCATTCTCTTACATGTGGCTGTACAGTTTTCCCAGCACCATTTCCTGAAGACACTACCTTTCCCCATTGTATATTCTTGCTTCTTTGTCATACACTAATTGACCATATATGAGTAGGTTTATTTCTGGACTCTATTCTGTTCCATTGATCTATGTGTCTGTTTTTGTGCCGGTATCATACCATTTTGATTCCTATAACTTTTTAATATAGTTTGAAATCAGAAAATGTGATACCTCCAGCCTTGTTCTTCTTTCACAAGATTGCTTTGGCTATTCAAAGTCTTTTGTGGTTCCATATAAATTTTAAGATTGTTTGTTCTGTGAAAAATGCCATTGGAATTTTCACAGGAATTGCATTGAAAATGTAGATTGCTTTGGATAGTATGGACTTTTCCACAATATCAAGTCCTCCAGTCCATGAGTATGGAATATCTTTCTATTTATTTGTGTCTTCTTTAAGTTCTTTAATTATTTTCTTATACTTTTCAGTGTACAAATCTTTTATCTTCTTAGGCAAATTTATTCCCTGGTATTTTATTTTTTCTGATACAATTGCACATGGGATTTTTTTCTTAATTTCTATTTCTGATAGTTTGTTGCTAGTGCATAGAAATGCAATTTATTTTTATATATTGACTTTGTATTCTGAAACTTTACTGAATTTATTAGTATTTGTTTATTGGTTCTAACAGTTTTTTGGTGGAGTCTTAGGGGTTTTACATATAATAGTACATCATCTGCAAATAGAGGTAGTTTTACTTCTTATAGAGATAGTTTTACTTCTTTTCCAATTTGGATGAATTTTATTTTCTTTATCTTGCTTAATTGCTCTAATTAATTGTCTAATTCCAGTAGTATGTTAAATAAAAGTTATGAAAGTGGGTATCCTTATCTTCTTCCTAATCTTAGATTGAAACATTAAGTATGATGTTAGCTGTGGGCATGTCATATATAGACTTATGTTGAGGTATGTTCCCTCTGTTCATATTTTGTTGAGAGTTTTTATCATGATTGGATGTTGAATTTTATTAAATGCTCTTTCTGCACATATTGAGAAAATCAGATGATTTTTATCCTTTATTTTGTTTTTTTAAAATATTTATTTATTTTTCTGGCTGTGTCAGTTCTTAGTTGCAGCACGAGGGATCTTGGTTGAGTCACATGGGATCTTTCGTTGTGGTGCGCAGGCTTCTCTCTAGTTGTGGAGCATGGGATCTAGGGTGCGTGGGCTCTGTAGTTTGTGGCACGTGGGCTCTCTCATTGAGGCACATGAGCTCAGTAGTTGTGGCACACGGGCTTAGTTGCCCCGCAGCATGTGGGATCTTAGTTACCTGACCAGGGATCAAACCCACGTCCCCTGCATTGGAAGGTGGATTCTTTACACTGGACCACCAGGGAAGTCCCTATCCTTTATTTTGGATGTGGTGTATCACATTGGTTGTGGGTGTTACATCTACATCATCCTTGCATTCCTGGAATAAATCTTTCTCGATCATGGTGTGTGATTCTTTTAACGTACTGTTGAATTTGGTTTGCTAATATGTTGTTGAAAAGTTTTACATCATGTTTATCAGGGATATTGGCCTGTAATTTTCTTTCTTGGGCACTAGATGTTGGGTCCAAACCCTTTGCTCCTCAGGGAGAAGCTGGGAGTCATTAATTCCCTCCCAATTGTATGTCATTGTGCCAGTGGTGGGGATTACAGTGAGACTGTGTCTCAGACTTTCCCATGCATTTTGATATGGATATCTCCTCATTAACCTGATGTTTAAAAGTCACTCAGCTAGTTTCCGGATTTCTTTCAGAAGCAATTGCTCCATGTGTAGTCATAGACTGGGTACATCCATGGGAGGAGGATGTGAGTCCAGGAGTCTCCTACATTACCATCTTGAACCCGAACTCAATAATTTGTTTTAAAAAAACATTTAAGTTCAGAGCTGGAAGGGGTCTTAGAGATTACTTAGTTCATACTTGAAGTTTGAAATAGGAAAATAACAGATCTGTATGTCTGCCTTTCCTCATAAATATTCCCTGGGAAACCATGAAGAGGAAAATAGGACAGTGTATATTCCTGACAACCCTAAGCAAAATGGGGCAGTGACGATTTGTTCAGAGATCATAGTCAGCCTCTCAGTGGTCAGGCCCTCTTCCAATTCTAAGGCTTTCTCTTAGAGTTTTCCACTGTGACATCCGTTCCCAGATTATGCTTATCTGAATATTTTACAACCTGCCTCCCCTGAAATGTGCCTGTTTTAGCTCCCCTTTCCCTCACTACTGGATAGTAGACTGGCTAATCTAATAGACTCACTATGAAAAAAATCTATTAATTGTTAATACTAACATAATATGCTATCTCCTTAAGGTTACATTTTAACAACCGCTATCCATGCCTTAACCCACTGCCTTTTTAATTACTTAAAAAATAAAAATGGAAAAAGTCTTATTCATATCCTTTTGGTGACATGGGTGAGGAGGGAATGGGTAATGACTAGTGATAATATGAAGGGCTCATATTTTATGCCTATATTTTTGGAAAAGTAAATCGAAAAAAACATGGGGTATTCATTTAAAACAACCTTTTTCAGAAGCCACGGTATATGTGTTGTTCTTCCATTTTTTTTTTTAAGCAAGAGAATTAGGAGGTGGAGTAGTAAAAGTGGGAAGGAGTAAGAAGAAGCGTTAGAAAAGAAGTATTGAATAAGAACGAGGAACGCTGTCATTAGGAAAGGACAAAATAATTATATATAGTAGAAGCAGAATGCTGTTCTTGTCAAACGAGAAGGAACATATACATGCTTGCCTGAAATTAAGAGACCTAGTAGTTAAAATTAGTAAAATATTCTTGAGAAAAAATAACCACCTCTGAACTTATGCTGGCAATTTAGTGTTATTTTATGCGTTATTCGTGGTAAGCTAGAAAAAGAATTTTGGCCTAGGAAGGGACTCTTTAAAAAGTGATTCATGTAAGTCCCTTGCTTTACAAATGTAGAAACTGAAGCACAGAGAATTTTCTTTTTTACATCTTTATTGGAGTATAATTGCTTTACAATGGTGTGTTAGTTTCTGCTTTATAACAAAGTGAATCAGTTATACCTATACATATGTTCCCATATCTCTTCCCTCTTGCGTCTCCCTCCCTCCCACCCTCCCTATCCCACCCCTCCAGGCAGTCACAAAGCACCAAGCTGATCTAAGCACAGATAATTTAAATAACTTGCTTAAGATCAAACAGTAATAGAATTGACATGTGAATAAATAAATAGCTCCTAATCTAATGCTCAGTGATAGGCTGGGTACTGACCACCCAAAGATGTCCACATCATAATCCCCAGAACCTATGAATATGTCACCTTAAATGTTAAAAAAAAAAAAAAAAAGACTGTACAGATGTGATGAAGTTAAAGATTAGGAGATGGGAAGATTACCCTGGTTTCTCTGGGTAGATCCAATGTAATCACAAGGGTCCTTATAAGAGAAAAACAGAGGGGTCAGACGCAGAAAAGAGATATGACTATGCAAGCAAAGCTCAGAGTGATGTGCTTTGAAAATGGAGGAAGGGGCCACAGCCAAGGAGTGCAAGTGGCCTTGAGAACCTGGAAAAGGTGAGTAAATCTGTAGAGCTTCCAGCAGGAATAAAGCCCTGCCAACACCTTGATTTTAGTCCATAAAACCCATTTCAGATTTCCAACCTCTAGAAATGTAAGATAATAAATTTGTGTTGTTTCCAGCCACCAGGGTCATGTGAATTCGCTATAGCAGCAATAGGAAACTAATAATAGGAAACGAATGCTCTTTCCATTTAAACGGCTTACTTCCCTTCTTTAAAATAATCATGAGTGTTACTGAAAGGAACAGAGAAATCCAGGAACTTTACTGAAAATTCAAGTTTCAGTAAACTGAAACTGTGATGCAGGTTAGGTGGACCGATTTGCTAGTTTCCCACAGGCTAATAACATATGAACTAAACTCACTATTTTAAATTTAAAAACAACAACCACAAAGTTTAAAACAATTTCCAAAATATGATAAAAGGATTTTAAAATAAAATGAAACAACTACTCTGTTGGAAATCATTCGTTTGCAAGAAAACTAACTCTGGCTAGCTTAAATAAAATGGAAACTAGAGGCTGGTAGGGAAGCCAAACTATAGGAGGAACAAGGAATCTTGAAAGAATCATGGCAACCACTTTATCTTTCTGTCTCATTCTGCATAGTCTTTTTGTTCTTCCTTGTTTTGTGCACAGGCTTACCTGCAACCTACCTTTTCTCATGCCAGGTGATCATGGCCACCCAATTTTGACTTTTTCTTATATCCCCATTGGAGTCTAACAGACACTGACTGAAGTGACTTTTTCAAATCTGATCTTCAAGGAGAGGAAAATCTGATTGATCCAGTTGGATCAGATACCCACCACTGTCCAATCATCTGGGACTGGTTGAGTCCCATGTGACCAGTCATGGGACTGTAGGGTTCCATGTTCCTGCTCATTAGAGGCTGCGCAAGCCCACGATCAGAAAAGAGGAATATGCAGGACAGACCAAGTGACCAGTACGTCAATCATATCTCTAAACGTCAATCATATCTCTAAACATGTAGGATGGAGCTGGATTCAGACAGAAAGTTATAACATTCACCACTAGCATTGTTTTTAAAAGAGGAAGTATATGCATTAACATTTTCATTAAATAGGTAAAAAGATTCACAATCAAACCAAGCAATATAAAACAAAACACATCAGTTAAAAAAAAAACAGACAAAATTTAGAATCAATCTCTTAAAGTATACACTCAAAATTCTTATGGAATGAAGCAAATGAAAAAATAAACCCTCATTAAGTCAAGTGAAGAAAGAGTGGAGGTCCACAGAAGTAAATAACACTATAAATAAGAAATAAAATAAAACCACAGATACCCAAAACAATTAGAAAAGCAAGAGAGTACCATGTACAACATATGGAAAAAGGTGAATATTATTTAGAAAAATGACAAAATATTATTCCAATTGAAATAGAAAACCAGTAATTCAGAATTTTTAAAATAATAACTCTCTTCCCATACTTTTTCTTGTCTGCTACCCAGTAGACAAAAAATACCTAGTAATATCTTTTGATGAAAGGCCGCTGTGATTTGACAGAACACACTCGATATTATCATTAGCCATTATCTATCCCCTATTCATTCATTCCACCTCACAAAATAAGAAAGCCTTACTTAGCCAATGATTTGTTTAAGCCTTCTAATGAAATGCTGTTTTCATAAACTAACTACTATAGGAATTATTGGAATTTGCATCCACATTTTTCCTTTCCTTGAAGTTATTGCTATTCTGAAATTTTAATGTCTTAACCTTAAACCAGATAAGGTTCCCTGGTACAACAATATTGGAAACTGGACTGGAGAGAAATCCTTGAACAAATACAAGAAAGATGGAAGAAATAACCTGGTTACAAGATTAACCTTTTTAAGGTCAGCTAGGAAGCAGAGTAAAGAGACTGGAGATCTCAGATGAGATGTAGACATTCACAATGATCGAATCCCTTGAGAGGGGCCTGATATCCACGTGCCAGACAGCAGGTAGAACATGAGGTCAGATACAAGGTAGGCATTATCCTTGCACGCAATGTGTGCTGGGAAGTGTGGAGGAGGGCACGCTATCCAGGTGGTAGATTGCAGGTCAGGCACGAGGTAGCTACTGCTCTCCTGTGATGTCCATCTCCTAGCAATAATCAAACCTGTGTGGAGAGTAAAGAAAACAAGGTCTAACTCTTTTCTTCCCTCTTAAAGAAACCTGCTGAAGCTATTAATGTATTTCCTGCTTTTCAGGATCGATTTAGGAAGTGAAATGAGGCCACTGAAAAGCAAAGACTGACTTTCACAACTAGCTCTTCTTTTCAGAAACTGAGATCCTTCCTTCTGAGATATTCCTCTTAATTCCATACCGTGAACATCACAGCAACTGAAGAAATCAAGAGTACTTAAAAGATTGTCAGAGATTAAATATAGGATATATGTGGCGATCTTGTACAGGAAAGAGAAAAAGCTTATTTTAAGTGGATATTTTTTTAAAATTCAGTAGTTCTTTTAGTCCCTTTGCTAATACACACCATTCTCATTAACAGGAATTAACCCAACTGTAAAAATTAGCAAGAGCCAAGATTGACAAATTTCTTTGGCTTTCTCCAGTACCTATTTTCTATACTTCCATTATCTTAACTCTGAATTTGGTCTGAAAATACATTGCAATTAACGTCTAACATAATGCAGCTTATGATGTGGTTATAGATTCTTCAGGGAACAGAATTAAACCATCAAACCCAGTTTCTAAGTCCAGGGTGAAAGGTTAATGGATTTACTAAAATGCTAAACAAATTCAAAGTAGTATCCCTTAGAGAGAGAGAGAGAGATGAGGAAAAACATCAAATGCTTGTCTGGAGAAATCCATTCTGAAAATATTCTAAATAACGTCAAAGGAACTACATTAAAAATTATCAAGGCTAAACAACCAAATAATGATGAATCCTTTGTCACTGTCTTCCACTGAGGATTTCCTAGCAAATTCTAGATTTTATCTTGTTTCTTGGAAGGCACAGAATAGTAAGTCAACACCAAATGTTATCTACATGTAGCAGATGGTAGAGATGAGATTCTGCAGAAAAGTTGATATGCTCAACTTCTCACATCAGTAGTAGAAGGGGGAGTAATATTCAGAACCTGGGAATCCAACTACATGACTCATTACGTGGACTACCCTTTCAATCTGAGAATTAAAAATACTGTATTGCAGTTGAGTACAAAAAAGTTATATTGCTTCAGAAAATCTGGGTTTCATTGGAGATGGTATAGTAGGTTACATTATTGTTTTAAAATATTCATCCTCTTCACTACCTCTGTAGGAGGAGTATTATTCCCTGTCTTCAGACTTAGGGCTTGCCGTGCAACTTGCTTTGACCAATGAGCTGTTGGCAGATCTGATGTCAGCAAGAGCTTGAAATGTGTTTCTGCAATTATCTTCCTGTGCCTCTGTGATTCCCATAAAAAGAGATTTCTCTGTGTATCTCTTTGTCCCAGAATAAAGACAAGTGGAGCCAACTAAAGCCAAGCTTACAGCTCAAAGCAGAGCCATCCAGCTGAGCCTAGATCTGCCAACTACCACCAGCAAGCAGACCCATAAAAAATAAGCACTATATTGTTGAATGGCACTGAGATATTATGGTTGCACAGTAAAAACTGACCAAACGTGAGAATTATATGGTCTATAGTCTAGGGTCTGAAGAGGGTTGATTTCTTTTTAACTCTGTTTCCTGAGCTACTTTTCCTATTTTTAACTCACGAGTTTTAATTTTCCCAGGCTAAGTTGATTTGCTCTAGCTCCCAGCTATTTCTCTAATTTTGCACTCAGTTTTGTTGTCTGTACTACTGCTCCAACATTTACAGCTTCAATGACCATAACCTCTGGGTCCCACGTTGATTGGCTTTTTCTGCTCTTGCCCAGAGCAATCCACAGAATCCCCAGGAATGTACATGAGTTGAAGGTATTTACAGATTTGGTATCTGACTATTTTTTATCTTCTGCTATATTCAGAAAAAGACAGTTCTAAGGTCGCTATTTGTACAGGATAGGTTTTATCACTGTGAAAATCTTATTTCACGTAACATTTAGAAAGTAGCTATTTATTAAATTATAGAATCTGAGTAGAGTCTCAAGATTAAAGCCAATAGGATATAAAAATTACTTTATCATGTTATAAGTCCAGCTTATGTAGATATATCTATTGAAATACATAAGGGCATGTAATTCAGACTTTCAAATTACAGGGTTCTAAATCTCAGCACTATTGGCATTCGGGCCAGACAATCTGTATTAGGAGGGGCTGTCTTGTGTATTGGTTAGCAGCTTCCCTTGCCTCTACGCACCAGATGCCAGCAGGACCCCCTCCCCAGATGTATCAACCAGAAATAACTCTAGATATTTCCATATGCCCCTGGACAAAATTATCCCATTTGAGAGCCACTGAATTAGAGGATACTGTAGTTTCATTTATAAACTAAAGATACCTAACTCAGAAATTACTCCAATTTGCCTTTTCTCCCCAATGACTGTGCTAATCTGACTGATCTCTATACTCTCCCCAAACCCAAAAGTAGTCATTCTTTCCTCATATCTGTCAAAGTTTAAAGAAATGTTCCATAGCATTGAAGTCCAGTTGCAATGCAATGATAAATGTCAAAGCAACATTCATGGAGGTAAATTCTTAAATAGGCAGGGCCTGGTGAACGTAGCATCAGTTATGCTAAGTTTTTGGTTCAATAGTATATATTGAAACCAGATCAACAGAATACAGTAACCATGGGTCATGTGTCTGAACCTGCACATAGTCTTATTATAGAGATCTGGGCATCATAACGATATTCATTAAAGTGATATTTTACCTGGATCTCATTGTCCTCAATTGTATAGAGTCAAGGATAGGAAATTTCTCTACTGGTTTGAAGCTTTGCACTCCAAAACAGCTACAACTAGTCTGATTCTTATAATTAGACAGTATAAGATTTTTGCATGCAAACACCATAATCATATTTTGTTTTCAATAAAAAACCATCTGTTTTCTAAAAGATGTACTCCCAGGCATGCAATATTTCACTTAGATATTATGGTGTTGCTGTATTTTTCCTTGCCACGTGAATCATAGCCACTGCAAGTGTAAAGTCCACAAGGCTTTTATTGCAATAAGGTTATCTCCTTTTCCAATGTTAGTTTTGAGGCAACATGTCAATATTTTATGCATAGAGTGACATAGCAAATATGGGAGTAATTAAAACAGTTCAGTGGAGAGCCAGCTACACTGACAGATGGTGAATGCCTCTTCACCAACAGTCTTTAGGCAGAGGCTATAAAGTCAAAGATGTTTATCTGGAGAGGGCATTGGCCAATCTAATCTCAACCATTCCTTCTGTGTCTAATGTTACATTATTCTTATTTTTAAACACTCTGATTTCATTCAATAAACCATAAAACTATTTTTGGAAACTAAGTGCTATGAGAGGTAATGCCTAACATATACCACATACATTATCTCATTTTATTTTCCACAAAGTCTGATAACATGGGTATCATTGTCTCCATTTTTACAGATGGAAAAATTGAGGCTTAAAAAGATTAAGTACCTCCTTCCAACTCAGTATCAAAGCAGAGATTTAAGCTCAGGTCCGATCTGACTATACCACCACTACCCTGAAGTAGTAGACCAGAGGTCAGAGTCATGATCATATGATGAGTTTGTAGCCAAATCATAATATACAAGCCACAGATTTTTGCCACACACAACAAACTCTTTCTCCATCCTTCATAAAATCCTATGCCTTGTATCACTTATGATAACGTTCTATATTAAATAAAAACTGACTAGAAAATGAAGACAACAGTGTTAATAAGAGTATCTTGTGGCAAATAAAGCTTCATTCTCTAGTTTTTAAGTAATCATATTGGTTCAAAAATATAATTACATTTTCCACTCAAAAACTCAGTTAAAAGGGAAGAATAGGGCTTCCCTGGTGGCGCAGTGGTTGAGAGTCCGCCTGCCGGTACAGGGGACATGGGCTCGTGCCCCGATCCGGGAGGATCCCACATGCCGTGGAGCGGCTGGGCCCGTGAGCCATGGCCGCTGAGCCTGCGTGTCCGCAGCCTGTGCTCCGCAACGGGAGAGGCCACAGCAGTGAGAGGCCCGCGTACGGCAAAAAAAAAAAAAAAAGAAGGATAAAGCCTTATCATTTCAATTTTATTTCCTTTAAAACTGCATATACCAAATTAGTGAAATGATTTGCATGTATAACTTGTGTGTGTGTGGTGGGGGTGACTTCCCTGGTGGCGCTAGTGGTTAAGAATCCACCTGCCAATGCAGGGGACACGGGTTTGAGCCCTGGTCCGGGAAGATCCCACATGCCACGGAGCAACAAAGCCCATGCACCACAACTACTGAGCCTGCGCTCTACAGCCCACAAGCCACAACTACTCAGCCTGCGTGCCACAACTTCTGAAGCTCGCGTGCCTAGAGCCCGTGCTCCGCAACAAGAGAAGCCACCCAATGAGAAGCCCACGCACGGCCCCGAAGCGTAGCCCCTGCTCTCCGCAACTAGAGAAAGTCTGCGTGCAGCAACAAAGACCCAACGCAGCCAAAAATAAATAAAATTAAATTTCGAAAAATAAATTAATTTGTGTGTAATTTTTAAGAAGTAAGTTTTGAGTCTTAGGTTTCATGTTTATGGCATTCCTTTCCACATCTGTACAAAGATTTGTAAAGAAACACACTGAAAATAGATCAAGAACCTTGTTTATGGTACAACTATTTTCCTGATGGAAGTCAGAAAACTATAAAATGAGACAGTTCATTGCAGTATATATATTATTTCAGAGCAAGATGAGGAAACATAACGTTAAAACCATGCACTAGAAATGCTATTTCTGTATAAAAATAATGAAATGTCAGGATCAAAAGGAATCCCATAAATCACTATTATTCATTTCTGTTTCTTATTTTATTACATGAAATGCATGCAGCTATGGCTCTGAGACCTTTTCTCCTATTAAACCAACAATCGACTAAATTGACACAATTCCACACTCTCATTTAAAAAAACAAAAAGCCATCCTATCCAGATTACATGATTTAGTTTTATCCATTATTTGACCTTTTCTTATCTCACATTTCTTGTTTATAGTGTCAAGCTTTGAAAGCTGGCTTGATTTATAAAAATATTTTCCTTATGGCAAACAAAATAAAGCAAGACAATTCCCACAGAGCACTTTATTATATTTATATCTCATCTTGTTCCAAAAGATATTTGAGAGGACTTTCAAAATGATGGTAGTAATATGACAATATTAAAAGAGATAAAAGTCAGAGCCAAAGAAAAGAATAGCAAGAGGGAAAACTTTATAATGTGATTTACCTAAAAGTGAAAGTGATTGACCACTGAGTCCCTATTATTTAAGATTATAAACAAAAGAACCAATTCCAGACACATGTGCCTTACTGGTTTTACTCTACCAGGCCATTTCTCTCTTCTTATGGCCCACTCTTACCTATTTCATAGAAAATCTTTCTGGAAGGATGCTAGACTAGTAACAGTAAAACAATCATGGGTACTGTTTATTGAGCACTTTCTCTGTGTTAAACCCCAAATATCACTCATTAAATTTGGTCACAGTCGAAGCTGAATTCAATTCAACTAGTAGACATTTGTGCACTGTCATTTTATTTTCCCCCCACACATTTACTTCTTGTGTGCCCTTTGAGGAGTGTAAATCCTTCGAAAGCAAGGACAAGATATTTTACATTTTTATATTGTTCACAGTGCCAATTCCACTACCCGCCTCCACCCAAAAAAAACAAAAACAAACTTTGTTACAGAAGCAGTCTGTGGGAAAAGCAGTCTTTGCCCATCTTTATCGTGTGTGTGTGTGTGTGTGTGTGTGTGTGTGTGTGTGTGTGTGTGTGCTCCCTATTCTAAGCCTACTCATTAGGGACCCTCAATTCCAACCCCCAAGCCTATAAATATATTTTTTAAAATTTGCAAGGAAAATCCAAAGAGGTTTTTATGGATTGAATTGAGTCCTTCCCAAAAGTCATATGTTGAAGTCTTAACCCCCATTTCCTCAGATCTTATTTAGAATTAAGGTGTTTATAGAGGTAATTAAAGTTAAAATAAGGTCATTTAAGGCACTAATCTAAAATGACTGAGGTCCTGACAAGAAGAGGAAATTTGGACACAGACACAGAGACAAGACAATGTGAAGACACAGGGAGAAGACAGCCATCTACAAGCCAAGGGGAGGAGCCTGCAATGGATTCCTCCATCATGGCCCTCAGAAAGAACAAACACTGCTGACACCTCGATCTCTGGCTTTTAGCCTCCAGAACTGTGAGAAAATACATTTCCATTTAAGCCACCCCCTTTGTGCTACTCTGTTACAGCAGCCCTAGCAAACTAATACAAAATTTTTTTGTTTGGGTTTTTAAACTTGCGGAAGCTAGGTATTTGGGAATAATGCCTGAACTCATTGAGGTAAGAATTGTACACATTTCACTCTTTATATTTATATATAGCAAACTATTAAGAAAATATACACAGTAGGGTACAATATCAATATTTAATTCCTACTCACTGATTAATGGGTGGTAATTTTAACCAGTGTTTACAAGAGAATAATATGTGTTCTGGTCCAGTATGAGAGATACAACTTATAGTATCATCATCATCAATAATGACATTTCATTGAGGTTTGACTCTGTGCCGAGTACAGTTCTAAGCACCTCACATTAAATCATTTAATCCTGGCAATTATACTAGGAGAGAAAGGCTGCTATTAACTTCACACCTCGCTGCTGTGCACAGCCAGGCCTTTCCTAGTAACTATGGAAAGTTCTAGTCTTCCCTTTTGTATTTGCCTAAACAGTATTTTTTCAAGAACTAATGTTTAGTAGCTAGTTTTCTCAGAAGACTTTCATTCTCTCTTATAAAATATATTCTGCAAAATGCTGGGTATTAACATTATAAGTTAATAGAAGTTTTTCATGAGAATGCAGTTCTACATTGTTCTGTGGCTCACCTATTTTGGAATCGCCTTAACTATCATTTAAAATTCTGGTTTTAAATTCCAGACTCTAGTCCAGATCTAATAAATTAGTTTCTATATAGAAGATCCTGAAAACTGCCTTTGTAAACAAATTTTGTGGGTAATTATTCTACACATTCTGATTTGAGAACTGTGGCCGATTTTGAAAATGTCATCTGTGTTTTCACTAAATATTAATCTAATTAATTGATTAATTCATAGAGACCTTGCATATTTATCATTCTGGAAGAGCCTTTTAAAATGATAAAAGAATAAACATCAAATTACAATAAAAATTTTAAAAATCAATGTAGCTTTAAAGCAGATTACATGCACACTGTTAGATAGACAAGGAAAGTAAGCATTAATGCTCAACAAATGAGCCTGAAAACATCACTAATCCACCTGCTTTACATTAAATGTCTCATTAAGGAGGATAATTCTGGCATACAGTTACTGACCCTGTGGACTTTACCAATTATTCTGTAGTACTGCAATCCAAGTTACAAGTTCAGAGCATGTATTGACAGTGAAATCTAATGGACCAGAACAAAGAAAAGAATTCATTATAAAAGATACGTTATTCTCATTATTTCAGAAAAATTTCCATCAACTTAATTTCCTAGAAGTCAGTAGTTTTATAGGAAAGCCTAAATATTGCTAAGTTCCTGGTTGGATTGGTAACAGGAAGAGGCATGTTGTAGTAGCCAGCCTTTTAAGATGTCCCCAGTGATCCTCACCTCCTGGCATTCATACCTTTTCCTAGTCACCTCTGATACTGAATCAGGCTGACATGTCTAACCAATAAAATCTTGCAAAAAATGAGGTACTGGGACATCTGAGACTAGATCATAAAGGATTCTGGTTTTTTCCTGTTTTCTCTCATGGATCACCTACTCTGGAGGAGGCCTGTTGACATGCTGTAGGGATGCTTAAGTACCTCATGGAAAGACCCATGTGGAGAAGAACTGAGGCCTCCTGCCAACAGCCAGCACCAACTTTCAACTCATGTGAGTGAGCTCTCTTAGAAGCAAGACACTCAGCCCCAGTCAAGCTTTCAGATAACTGCAACCTCAACTGCCATCTTGTTTGCAACCTCATGTGAGACCCCTCCAAAGCAGAATATTTCAGGTAAGCTGCTTCTGAATTCTTAACCACAGAAGTTGTGTGATAATAGCAAATGTTTATTTTTTAGGATATTTTATTATATCACAATAGATAATTAATACAGTTATAAATGCAACATTCCCAAGGATGTTTGGAAAATGCTGGAATAGCATTTGACACTATTTATCTATCCTTGCTTAGCCCTCCAAAACCAGGTTCCATGTTCACTTTTCCACCATTTTTTTCAGATAGCTCCTACTCAGTTCACTTTGCTTTCTTCTTTATCTTGCTATCTCTTATGCATCACCATTTCCCAGAGATCTACTTTTCATTCTCATCTGTTCATTCAACCCATAACATATCATCTTCTCTATGAGGATGGTTTTCATTCAAATCCTTTTTCTGTAGCCCTCAGTGCTCCTTTTAGGTTACATATACAAATGTTTCTCAGACATTTCCACTTAGATGTTCAAAGTCAACATATATGCAACTGGAATTTGTCTTCTTGTTTTAAAATTGATTGCCTCCTTCTGCCTTCACATCTGTTAGTAGGGCTAGTCATCTCTCTTTTGACCAAACATCAAACTACTAATTCTCTACCTCTTCATTTATTTTTCTCTTGACTTCCATATCCTATCTTAAATTCTGTGAATTTATGCTTCACAATATCTTTAAAATTGTCTGATTCTTTTCATTCCTATTACCTGACTCACTGCCAGATCCTTGTGAGCTTATCATTGTAATAACGGCATGAGGTAATAATTGAAGTAATCAACCAATCTACTCTTCTTGACTCCAGCATTTCTTCACTCCCATCCACCATGCATGTGACTGTCAAATTAATTTTTCTAGATACCACATCTGTTCCTTTTCCATGCACAACTTGTGGATGGCAATTCCTTATCTTTAATTTACTTTCCAACCCCTTCTCTAATTACTGCATTACTTTAATACTTCTCAAATGAGCTGAAATTTTATTACCATCCTAACATGCCAAACATAGTTCCTCCTCCATACACCTTGCCCAGTCCATTCCTTACTCACTAATGCCCTCCTGAGTCTCTGCATATTCATAACATCTAAATCCTTGTCATGCATCCCAACCCAGCTCAAAACTACATTTCTAATAGATTTTCCTGATGTCTCTGTTTCACTAAATGTTGCCAGCTTAAAATGTTCACAAAACATTGCACAATGAATAAAAAGGCAATATTAGTCTGGAATTAAAAGGAAATGAAACTATCTATAAAAGATGTCTGAACTACTATTACACTTGTTACTTGTTGCATTCATCTAGAAATAAATAACATATATCTTTATATTTTCCACCAATGAGAATGTAGTTCAATAGGAATCAGCTGAAATACAATGACATTACTAGAAACCTCTGGAAATTCTATAATTCCATCTGGAATTATGAATGAAGGTGGGGCATTAATAAACCAGCTCTAACCAGATCATGCCAAGATAAGTGGGCCAGAATAAATTGCTGTAATTTAAAATAGAAAGACTGTACTGCCTGCAGTTGTTTGTTTTTCTTGCCATTGTTCAATATTGTAATGCTTAATTGATTAAGTTATATTTTCTATGCAACACTTTACTAGTAAGAACAAGCACGGCTATCTTTCACTTAAAATTAAAATATTTTTATATGTCCCCAAAATCTCTTAAATGCTAGCCCTAACGGCCAAGTCCACCTAATGGTACTTCTCTAATTGTACCAACACAGAACATCTACCAAAGTCCAAGGAGCACCTCATAAAGTTGTTTATGATTTGTCCAACCCCAAAAGACTGACAATAATATCATGGCAATTTTTCATGTTTATGAGTCTCTTCTCCCTCCTTAGTTTGCTTGCCCCTGGCAGTCAGAAAGCAGGTTCAATCATTCATTCAATAAATGTTTACTCAACATTGGTTCATGAGGATTCATTGGAAGATGTGAAGCTAAAATATATGAAGTGTTCAGAGTTCTGAGGTGTAAGCAACAGAAACTAACCCTGGCCTATTTCAGGAGGAAAGAAAACAATATATTGAAAAGCCATTGGGTGGCACACACAATCATGTGGAAGACTGGTGAACCAGGCACAGAGAATAGGCAGGAAGAAAAGGTGTAAAATTGACTGACCTACCTACATCTGACCATGGGACACTGAAACTCTAGACTCTGGAGGCCACTCCTCACACTTGCCTGGGAGACTGGATGTTGCTGCCACTTGTTGCTTTGGATTCAAATTCTGTAGCAGACATGTCTGATTGTCCTAGCCTGGGTTATGAGTGTGCACCCAGGGCAAGAGGCTGACAAAACAGCGACAATTCTTTTCAGCTTCAATAGCATGAGGCAAAACAAACCAAATGTAAGAGTGAGATCCAGATGCCAGACAACAAAAGTTACTTTTATCAAAAAGGATATGCATCCACTATTTTGATCATTTGCACGTTAGAAAGATCACCCTAACAGGAATGGTGAGAATAGATTACAGAAGCAAAATTAGAGTTTCAATTTGAAGCTGTGTGCAAAACATTATGAAGCTAAGGGGAGAGGGAGGAAACAATGGATTTGAGAGAAAATAAAGTGATTAATTTGACAGAACCTGGAGACTGAACCTGATAAGCAAAGGAGAGTTGTTGATAATTTCTGGCCTGGGGACCATGTGAATTAAAACAGAAAATTCAGGAATACCAGCAAATTTAGGGGAGATAATAAATAACAGCTGGGGGCATGTCAGGTATAAGGTGTATGTGGCAGTTTGGCTCAGAGGCTGGACTGAGCTAGAACTGTCAACTGAAGCATCTACACACACACTGTGTCTCCATCTAGCTTGGTCTTTCACAATAGATTTTATATTATCAAGAAATGAAACTTTGCTGTGCTAAACCACTAACATTTTGGGATTTATTATTTTAGCAGATCCGGCCCTATCCTGGACTAATACAAATGATTTCCAAATATATAGCTACATCATATAATGAAATATACTTTCATTTACCTTGTTTTCTTGTGTCTGTTAGCCTGGAGGCCAGCCTGAGGAATGTCCTTCTGTTCATGCATGGGCAATCTAGAAATCTGAGTTTCTGCTCAGTGAGGCACATGAAATATACATGACATGGACCAGGGTGCCCACCCTGCCATGCCATCTATAAATCATGGAGCCTTAGATAAGTTAGAGAATGTTTCTGAGCCTCCATTTTCTCACCTTCAAAAAAGGAATGATAATTACAGTACTCAGGATTGTTGTGAGAATTAAACTAGATGAGATATCTATTATATGACAGTTGGAAAAAAATATGGCCATAAATTTTCTTAGCAAGATGTGGAGTCTATTTCCCCAGCCCCCCTTGAAATATACCTGGTCTTATGATTCAGTTT
The DNA here is from genome assembly GCF_964270905.1 of Leucopleurus acutus. Taxonomy (NCBI): domain Eukaryota; kingdom Metazoa; phylum Chordata; class Mammalia; order Artiodactyla; family Delphinidae; genus Leucopleurus; species Leucopleurus acutus. The sequence goes on along the minus strand of NC_139159.1, from coordinate 24,386,120 downwards.
GCCCAATAGAATGTGGCAGAAGTAACATGACTGGCAAGTCTCAGTCGCAAGTGATCTTGTAGTTTCTGTTTTCACCCTCTTAGAAAATTGTCATCACCTTGTGAAGAAGTGCAAGCTAACCTCCTGAGGACAAGAGATCACAGGGAGAAAGAGAGGTCCAGCCATTAGAGTGTTCCGAGCTGAGGCTTCAGGTATGTGAATGAGCCCATTCAGACCCAGCCAACTCATCATCCCACTGTAACCACCTAAGTGACCCCAGGCAAGACCAGAAGAACCATTCAGTTGAAACCTGCCCAAACTACAGAATCATGAGCATGTAAATTATTGTTTGTTAAAGATACTACATTTTATGATGCTTTATTATACAGCAATAGAGAACTGATATATTGTCCATAGAATATCCAGAGCAAAGTATCCATTTGGGAGTTGGATGTGAATCTAGAGCACATAAGAGAGATAATATGACCATGATCATGATGGTCAGTGCCAGGGACTGCATGAGATCATCCAGCATGAGGTCATATGGTTTTAGTTATGGGCAAAGGTGATAATATAAACCAACATTTAAGATATGAGTAGAGAAAAGAAATTAGTGAAGGAAATTATAAAGGAGCAGCCAGTGCTGATTCAAGCAAATCCATTAGATACCACAACTAGGAAGTGAACTTGGTGGAAAAAATTTGTGTTTTTGAGTTGGTACAAAAACCAGGTGGAGGGCTTCCCTGGTGGCGCAGTGGTTGAGAGTCCACCTGCCGATGCAGGGGACACGGGTTCGTGCCCCAGTCCGGGAAGATCCCACATGCCGCGGAGCGGCTGGGCCCGTGAGCCATGGCCGCTGAGCCTGTGCGTCCAGACCCTGTGCTCTGCAACGGGAGAGGCCACAACAGTGAGAGGCCCACGTACCGCAAAAAAAACCCACAAAAAACAAGAGGAGATGGGCTGAAACATCAATAGAAAGTAAAGAAGAAGAGACACTAAATGGAGATATCTTTTTGCAAATATTTTCTTATGGCTAAAAGATAGGGTAGATGTTGGAGTGTTTTTTTCCAAAGATAAAAAAAGATACATGCATGTTTATAAAATGACTTGAAATTTTAAAAAAATATTTAAATTATTCAAGGATTTCATTGAGATGTAAGGTCCCTAAGGAAAAAGTAGGGGAAGGGAATAGGAACAAGGGTGAAGAGACCAGCTTTTTTCAGGAAGAACAGCTGAATATCCTCTAACCCTAAATGAAGAATAGAAGGACAGGTATCAGAATGGCTGATTCCTGGGAATGGTGCCAGGGTCTGGGAGGAGGGGGATAGGAGGCACAGTCTACTGTAAATTAAGTGCCAGGTGGCAGCAAGAAAGAGAAGTAATTTCTGCCTAAGGTCCTCCATTTTCTCTGTAAAGTTAGGGATTATGTACCTTCCAAAAGTGGGGATACATGAAGTGCTAAAAGACCCAAGGATTTGAATAAAGAATGGGAGACAGTGTCTATGGTAATTTAAATGTGGCCATAAATTCTCGGCAGTTCTTTTTTTTCTTAATTTAATTTACTTATTTATTTGGTTGGTTGCACCAGGTTTTAGTTGCAGCAGGCAGGCTCCTTAGTTGTGGCATGCGAACTCTTAGTTGTGGTATGCATGTGGGATCTAGTTCCCTCCCCAGGGATTGAACTCAGGTCCCCTGCATTGGGAGCTTAGAGTCTTAACCACTGCACCACCAGGGAAGTCCCTCTTGGTAGTTCTTAGCAAGAGCTGGAGTCTGTTTCCCAAAACCGTTGAAATCCAGTTAGTCTTAGGACTTGTTTTGACCTATAGAATGTAGCTGAGATAAATGTGACTGGCAAGTCTAAGAGAGCTGGGTTCAAATGCTGGCTCTGCCGACTTTTTAGTTGTGTGACCAATGGGAAGTGTATTTGTTCATTTATTCAGCACCTATTTGTTGGATCACAGACTCTCATATGTGCCAGGTAGTGTGCAAAGTATTAGATATATAGCAGTGAAAGAGAAAAAGGTAGCAATAGAATCACTACCTGCTATGGTCTGAATGTTTATGTCCCCTCCAAATTCACTGCCCCATGTGAAATCCTAATGACCAATGTGATGGCATTAGGAGGTGGGGCCTTTGGGAGATTCTTAGGTCATGAGGGTGGAGCGCTCATGAATGGGATTAGTGCTCTTATGAAAGGCACCCCTCAGAGATCCCTAGCCCCTTCCACCATGGGAAGACATAGAGAGAAATCAACAGTCTGCAACCCAGGAGGGGGCCTTCATCAGAACCCCACCGTGCTGGCACCCTGATCTTGGACTTCCAGCATCTAGAACTGTGAGAAATAGGTTTTTGTAGTTTATGAGCTACTAGTCTGTAGTATTTTGTTATAGCAGCCAGAACAGACTAAGACACTATCTTTATGGAAGTTATAGTCCTTGGAAATTTCTTACTTTGTGTCTCATTTGTCTTGTCTGAAAAATGTGTCTTAAAAAATGTAGTGATTATATGACAATAGCTAACACTTGGTGACTGTTAAACTATGTGTATGACACCACTCTCAGCCTTAATTGTATTATTTTATTCTATTCTCCCAACAGCACGAAGAGGTAGGTACTTTTGTTTTTTCCCATTTTGTAGATGAGAAAACTGAAATCAAGAGGTTAAATAACTTATCCAAAGTCACATATGCAGTAAGTTGTGGAGCTAGATTTCAAATACAAGTAAAATGACTCCGAAGTCTCTCTTCCTTCCTATAGGGAAGCTTTATATAAACTGACCAATTAATGTTCATGAGGAAAGGAAAAGAAGACCAAGGGGAAAATGAAAAACTCACGAGAAAGAAGTTGCCATGGAACAGAAAAATGTGTGACCAAATATTTAACAGTGCATTGAAGAGGGAGGGGAAAAGCCTAATGAAGCAATCACCACTATGAAACAAGTACATAAGACAGAAATGCAGGAACTCGGAAGAGAGATGGTAAGATAACAGGAAGGGATGAATTATGAGCTAGAGGAGTTTAGGAATAAATTAGAAGAAAAAAGATAATCATAATCAGAATATAATCAGAAATAAATGTAAAATTTGAGGGGATTTAAGGGAAGTGAACACTGCTAAAAGTCCCATGATGGACGCAGAAATACAAATTTAATGAATAAGCAAAATGAAACAGAAATAGTTATTCAAGAAAACTTTTCTGAAATACATGACTTTGCACATATTGAAAACTGACCATTTCCCAGAGTAAATTTACTCAGAAAGATCCGTGCTGAGAAAGGCACTTATAAAGTCAATAATCTTTCCAAAGGAAGAAAATATTTTGGGCACACAGAGAAAAAGATTTTAGATTGGTTTCAGACTTTTCTACACCTATCAACATCAGAACACAATGGAGGAACACCTACAAAATCTTCAAGTGACTTTAGCATTTTATAGCCAATCTAACTGCTTTTCAGTTGTAAGGACAGCAGACAAATTGTCTCAAACATTCAAGCATTCAGGGAATATTGTTCCCATAAATCCTTATTAAGGAATCAACTAGAGGAAAGACTTTAACCAACCACTGGCAGTGAGAATTGCAACTAAATAACTATAAAACTAAGACTAAAATAAATATAGGAAATAGAGTGACAGCTGGAAACATTCTAAGCTCTAACAAATTATAAAAGGTATAATGGAGAAAAGAGGAGTAGAGGGGAGAAGAGGTTAGATGTACAATAAGTACCTTAGCCTGAGTTCCCTAGAAAGCAGAGCCTGCAACAAAGTCTTTGTGCAAATATTTTGTTGGAGAGTGTGATCTCGAGAAAGGGGCGAGGGATAGAAGAGGAACAAAAGGAGGGACAGTCAATACAGAAATGTGTTATGGAGTTATATATTGTTCCAGACCCCGCCAACTGACCCAACATCGTTCATTGAAAACTCTACCTTTACCCTACTGATTTGGGGCGTCACGTTTTTAAAATGCTAAATCCTTTTATTTTAGACCTATTTCTGGTTTTTCTATTCAATTCCATTGATCTGTCATTCGATTCAGGTACTGGTACCATATTGGTTTTGTTATTGAAGATTTAAAATATGCATTTGAATATGCAGAAGAACTAGTCCTCCTCGCTACTCCTCCAGATTTTTCTTGACTATTCTTGTCTTTTATTTTTCCATCTGAACTTTAGTACCAGCCTGTCTGATTCCAAAATAAAAATGCTGTTGCTATTTTTATTGAATCACATCTTTATGATGTTGATTTGCTTCATCCAAGAAATGATACACCTGTCCATATGTATGTTTCAGTAGCATCTTAAAATCTTAAGTAGATCTTTGTATAAATCTCACTCTTATTCCTAAATGTTTTATTTTTCTTATTGAATAGAGTTTTTTCCTTCCTTTCATCAAATATATATAATTGATTTCTGTAGACTGTTTATTCACAACCTTACTCAGCAATCTTATTTTGATTATTTTTCTTTTTATTTTTTGTGGTATGTGGGCCTCTCACTGTTGTGGCCTCTCCCGTTGCAGAGCACAGGCTCAGCGGCCATGGCTCACGGGCCCAGCCGCTCCGCGGCATGTGGGATCTTCCCGGACTGGGGCATGAACCCGTGCCCCCTGCATCGGCAGGTGGACACTCAACCACTGCGCCACCAGGGAAGCCCTGGTCTGTTTTTGTCATAGAATCTGACCTGCGTCTATATTGACTCTTAACTTTGATAGATTTAATGTATCTTTAAGTCAAGAGCTACAGCAATCCTCTGCATTTGGTAAATGATGTTATTTGAACCCAGATCACATCTTCTATGAAAACATTATTCCATCCTAGTTTAGGCATATAAAGTAATGTTATGATTGCTGTTGATTTGTTTGCTCTTTCAAAATTGAAAACAATATTCAGCTGTTATCTTTTATTATCATCAAGTAATCCATGGGTATCCTGGGAGCACATTTACTATAATTTAGCACTTTATCAAAAGAGGAAATATGTGGATTTTATCTTTAAAGAGTTTCAGTTATTCTGGGATATGTCTTCTCTCTTACCGTGAAACATCCAGCTGACTTCCCACACGTGCCTCGAGCTATACCAAATCCTTCTTGAGCAGCGGGGATCAGAAGCACCAACTCTTTGGAACCAGGAATGTAAAGGATCAAGCAACTATCATTGATCAGAGCTAAGTACAGGCAGGTGAATTGATGCATGTGTAAATCACAATAGTCAGAATCCAAGCAAGTAGACAATAATCCAGGGGGTAGGGGCAGTATTTAATAGAGGATGACAAAAATCAGTGGCAGAAAGACTAGGCAGAAGCATCACGTATAATCATGAAAGACGAGAAACAAATTGTCCAACAAAAAGTAAGAGCAATCAATAAATGTGATGGGCCATTATGCAGCTGTTAAAATGGCAATTCTGATAATTAGGTAGAAACACTGAAACATCTTTATTAAATGATTCTACATCATTTAATGATGATTCTACATCAATCTACTATTGATTCTACATGAATAAAATAGTCAGTGACACTGACTACCTATTCAGTATTGCTATTTTTAATAAAAAATCAACTACATATGGACAAAATTTATAAGAGAATATAAAGAAATAAATATTAGAGAGTTAGGATTATGTTTAGATTAAGAAAATAAACTTTTCATTGGTTTGACAATAATTTTTAAACTCTATTACTAAGATATGAATTTAAGAGAATGGGCAAAGTGATAGCAACAAGACTAAGGCAGGCATTTTCATCAATCAAGACATTTTCTATGCTTCCTTTATTATCATTAATAAGAGCTAGTGTTTTTTATCATCTCCTGTGTGCTAAGTCAGTAAAGCAAAAATCTGTTCTTAACCACGGTTAGTATCAGCTTTGCAAATATCACTCCTTGCACTCCAATAAGAAATGGATAAAATGAGTATGCAGAGAATGAGAGAGAGAGAGACCAACATAAAGACATTTCATGCTATTCTCTCAAGGAAGGTATGAAAGAAATATATGAGATGGCATCTGCTCTCAAGGCACTGATAATTTAGCTGAGCGGGGGAGGAGGAATTGATCTGAAATAATTGGCAGTAAAATACTCTGCTTTCTTTTGTCTCAAATTGCAATTACAGATTTAAAAAGAAAATAAATACATAAAAGCAACTCCACCAGTGTTGGGATTAACGGCAGTGTTGGGATTTGTGGCAGAACAGTTCTTCAGTTGTGCAGGACTGTTTCATGCATTGCAAAAAAGTTTACCCAGTATCTAGAACAGTGTTTCTCAAGTTTTATTTCATTATTCCTAAGAGGACTTTTTCAGACATTTGTCTTTATAAATCCACTGCTCGTTGCATACCTGGAACATATAGTCTGCACTTAATAAAGACTGTTTAGGGCATCCCTGGTGGCGCAGTGGTTGAGAGTCCGCCTGCCGATGCAGGGGACACGGGTTCATGCCCCGGGCTGGGAAGATTCCACATGCCATGGAGCAGCTGGGCCCGTGAGCCATGGCCGCTGAGCCTGCACGTCCGGAGACTGTGCTCTGCAACGGGAGAGGCCACAACAGTGAGAGGCCCGCATATCGCAAAAAAAAAATAATAATAAATAAATAAAATAAAGACTGTTTAAATGAATAAAGGCTCTATCTATTAAAGAAAAATTTAGGAGAATCTAGAAATTAAAGAAAGACTGAACGTGTACATGGAATTGTCACAGGGGAAACATTTCTCTATTGTGAAAATATTAAGAGGAAAGATTTCAATTGTATGTTGGGGAGCACAGAGAAACCATATTGAGTACACAAAAAGATGTCTGATTATGAAAAGTCTTAAAAACAAATCTTGAGAGTTTGGACTAAAAGCTGAAAGTGAAAAGAAAGAAACCATTATGGAAATTTACGGAGTAACATAATGAAAATTGTCTTTTAGGGAAATTGACCTGGCAACAGTATAGAAGATGAATCAGAAAGAGGAGAGAATGCAAATATGTAGTTTCACTGGAAGACTGCCAGTAATGGATGTGCATTCAAGAGATGACAGTTGTAATGGGAAAAAATGGAGAGACTGAGGTTCTTCCAAAGAGACCATGGCACAACATTTTCTCACTAAGAGCCTTTGGCTGCAAGTAACTGAAACTAGCTTAAACAAGGAAAAATATTGACTCCCATTGCTGGCTGTCCAAAAGAAGTGCACTCATTCAGAGGGACTTAATCCAGTTTCCTTAGTTCCATTTCCTTGAGAGTCATTTGACTCAGCACTCGTCCACACGGTGGATTCATCCCCAAAGTGATATTAACGTAATGACCTCCCTTCCAGATGTCACATCCACACATGAATATATACTGAGAAAAAGCAAGAGAAAAAAAAAGATAATTGCTTCCGAAAGTTCTCCCAGAAGAGTAAGGAAGAATTTCCCCAGAATCCCCAACAAATCTTACCTTGAATCTCAGGAAACTGAACTGGTTTATATGAAAATTGCTGAATCAATTGGGCAAGAGGAGGAGATTGTCCTTAGACCATTCTGGTGCGTTCCTGGACTTGAGAGGGAATTCAACTTCTTCTGAGCCATGTAGGCTGCCTAGGAGAAGATTAGCTGATGGGTTAATCAAGTGGACAGTCAGCAATGACCTGGAGACCTAGGGGAAATATCAGAGCTGGAAACAGAAATTTAGCTGACACTCCTATAGAAGAGAATGAGCTCGCCCATAAAGTGAGTATAAAAAAGGAGATATGACAATTCTTGTTTTCAGATTGGAAGAAAGAAAAAGAGATACTAGTGGATTACAAAAAAAAAAAGAGCTGTCAGATCAAAAGAGTAGTAAATATAGTATAATCATGGAAGTTAAAAAAAAAGAAAAAATTCAGGAAGAAAGTATCAAATGGTCCAAAGAGATATGGAGGAGAGGGCTTATAAAGCCAGGCTTGGGGCTAGAAAGGAATAAGAAGTATATGAGGAAGCCATTCAAACACTCCTGAAAGATTTCCAAACAGTAGCAAAGGCTAAGTTCAAGTTCTCAGCATAAATCTACAATAGGTCAGGTAGGTTGGGTTCCTCTCTCAAGCCAATATCTTCTGCACAGAAAACAAAAACAACAGCAAAAGGTTGATTCCATCATTGAGGATGTGTTATTGGGTTTTGGGAAAAATAAAGTAGTGAGAGCATTTAGAGTCCTGATAAAGCAGTATTAAATAGTTGACCATGGAACTTAAAGTGGAAAGGGGTTGTAAGCCAAAGGGTGCCGATGGACAGATTTCCCTTGTTTATCAGGTGACACAGCCAGCATTGGGTTCTGTTTAATTGGACTTTCAACATAACAGAGTAGACTTGCTAGCTTTCTGTTTTAGTTTGGGTTACCTTGAAAGCAGAGCTTGAATAAGGACTTGGGTCCAGGTAGTTTATTTCAAAGGCGGGTCTAGGAAGAAGAAAGAGTCCAGGGAGTGAGACAGGGAAGTGATTAAAAACCCATAACATATATGTTACTGATTTCAACCAGCTTTAGCAGACAGTTCCGTGTAGTTAAATACACTGCTCAGGTGGTGCTATCTCTGATTTTCTGCCCCAGATCTTTCTCTGAAGCCAAGCAACAGATATGGCCTAGAATCTAAGAGGTGTTGACAAGCCTGGGGCAACCCTCAGCCAGTAAGAGGTGGCACTGAGTCAGTCAGTGTCTGTTGTACCAGTTGGTTACCATTGTAGGCAACTGAGACTCCATCTATCTGGGGACATGAGGAGAAACTGTGTAGAAAGCCCTCAAGTGTCCCATCAGGTTGCATACTGGTGGAGGGTTGCCCCCAGGTGTTAACTCCTGCACAATCTCAGAATGCACCTGCACTGGTGTTTCAGAGAGAGCCCTGAGGCAGAAAAGCCAAGATCCACAACCTCACATGCTGGTAAGATGCACCACTGTCCACCACAGCTGCTCTGAAATCGGTCACTGAAGAAGCTGTGACATGGGCAACACGCAGCTGCTACACCAGGGTTTCTCACCCACAGTACTAGTGATGTTTTAGACCAGATAATTCTTTGTTATGGGGGCTGCGCTGTGCATTGCAGGATGTTTAGCAGCATCCCTGGCCTTTCCTCCTCAGATACCAGTTGCCCTCTGCCCAGCTGTGACAATGAAAAATGTCTCTAGGCATTGCCAAATGTCCCCAAGGAGGCAAAATCTCCTTCAGTGGAGAACCACTATGCAAAACTGATAACTTGGGCAAGTGTCTTCACTTCTCTAAATCTCAGTTTCTCATCTGTAAATTGAGGAAAATAGAGGACCAACCTAAGGGGCTTTGGGGGAGGATTAAATGAGATGGAGAATATTAAGCACTGAACAGTGCATGTTAATAACAACAACAATAATAATAATGTAGAAAACCTCTGTACTTTATAGTGGTGAATTTTTATGGCTAGAATTCAAGGTTTATTTTCCCCTTCTCTGATTAAAAATAATGATAATAAGGTACATATTCCTAATATCTGTTTCAGCAAATGGATCAAAGGCTGAGTTTCAATGTGAAGAAATCAAAGTGGAAAAGGTCAACGACAATCACTTTTGATCTTCTTTCATTACCAAACACCAATTAATGCTCTTAAGTTAAACATGACCACGTGTCATTTGTTGTAGCTAAGTGAACGTGGGTTGTGAAGGAAATAAAAGAACTCAGTTTAAAAAGTGAATAGAAAATTAGAATATTCTATTCAAGAATAATCTTGCAGTTTACACTTCAGTATTTTACAAAATGTAGATTCAAAATTTGGTACATTTACTAAAACAAATTTTTCGAACATAGTGGGCAATCTCAGACTTAAAGGCATGAATATTTTACATTTATTAGCATAACCTGAATGCCAGCATGCAAACACTGAAATGAATTTATGGAAATTGTTAATGATTCATTACATAGAATAATTAGATTTTTGTATGATCTGAGCAAATGCATTAACAAAAACAATTATGCACTGATACAATGAATAACCGCTCCAAGGGAAAAAGCCATTAGTGTAATAAAAAGGACTTTTTGCAGGGGCTCATCCTGTACTTTGACTCAATCCCAAACAGCTGTTGCCATCTGCCAGGGAGAGCCCTTGGCAGAGATATTTGACCAACCTCTGCCAAATCCTGCTCTGTTGAAAATGTCTATCCCCAAACTCTCAGAAGCTGAAGATCTTTGAGAAGTAGCAAATGAATACCTAGTGAGACTGGCTTATCTCATTCTTAAAGGACTGTAGGAGAAAAATAAAACAAGATAAGAATGAAAAGTATATTCTTGGGAAATTGCTTGTGGCTTCTGATTCTGTCTCCCTGAAACTTTTAGAGGGTGTGTGTTTTTACCCACAGTGGACTCATTGTTCAAACTTATTGCATTGTATTGTAACTACTTTTTTTTCCTTTCCCTTATAGGTTATTACAAAATATTGAGTATAGTTCCCTATGCTCTACAGTAGGTCCTTTTTTATATATAGTAGTGTGTATTTGTTAATCCCAAACTCCTAATTTATCCCTCCTTCTCCCTTTCCCCTTTGGTAAACATATTTGTTTTCTATGTCTCTGGGTCTATTTCTGTTTTGTATATAAGTTCCTTTGTATCACCTTTTTAAGATTCCACATATAAGTGATATCATATGATATTTGTTTTTCTCTGACTTACTTCACATAGTATGATAATCTCTAGGTCCATCCATGTTGCTGCAAATGGCATTATTTTACTCTTTTTTATGGCTGAGTAGTATTCCATTGTGTGTATATACTACAGCTTTTTTATCCATTCCTCTGTCAACAGACATTTAGGCTGCTTCCATGTCTTGGCTATTGAATACAGTGCTGCAGTGAACACTGGGGTGCATGTATCTTTTCGAATTATGGTTTCCTCCGAATATATGTCCAGGAGTGGGATTTCAGGTTAGCTCTATTTTAAGTTTTTTGTAGCCATAGTTTTCTAGTAGTAATTTGTAAATACTTTTTTAATGTCTTCGAACTCTTCAAGTGCTGGCACCAAGAGATTGTCATTTTTGTGTCCTGGAGACCTGGCACAGAGCACTCAATAAATAATGGATGAGTGAATGAATGAATGAAAATATCAGTTGGTCCAGCTCACCATGACCAGTGGAACAGGCCCTAACATCAGTTAAGAACTTAAAATATCAAAGTGTTCACAGGGATATCTTTGTAAGTACTATACTTCAGAACCACTGAACCTTCCTATCATAGCTTAGCCTTCCTAGAATAGATATAGTCTGAGGCAGCAGGAAATGAAGCAATCATGTGTAGACACTGAATGCTCAGAGCCATGTGACATGGACCAGATCTACACTCCCCGAGAAAAGAAGTCAGGCAATCTTCCACATCACTGAAACAGAAAAAGATGTTTGCCAAGAATTGGCAATGTGATAACTCAGGCAATGTGTTGTTGTTTTTTTTTTTTTTCCTGCTCATATTAATAGTATAATTGCCTCAATTCTCCATTTGTTTATTCATGTTCAGTCATAGTTCGGATAAAACAATTTGAGGCGGCGAGTCCTAGGGGAATAAAAGCAAAGGAACCCAGAGACAAAGGAGGAACTTTCGGAACTAGCTCAACTGTGTCACAGAAGAGCCTCAGTACATCCAGGTGGTAGTCTGGAAATTATGAAGCAAAACTGGATCTACACAAACGATTAGGAAATGCTTCTTTGAATTTTACAAATAAGAATGAGAGCGATTGTCACACTGTGAAGCATTTGATTTTATCTGAACTTATCAGTATTTCAAAAGCAAATCCCTGTATCCATTGTTTCTATTTCATTTCTGTGCTTGTTGACCACAAGGAGGCTTTTCTGTTAAGAATTCAATTAGGAAATCTTCAAACAAACGGTGGTGAAGATAAGATGGTTTGAAAAACTAAGCTTAAATAAGAAGACTGTCTCCCAGGAAATGATTTTGAATAATAAAAAATCAAATTAAGGACAATAGAGTCTCACACTGATGTCATCTGGGAACTCTTGGCTCTGAGATCGTGCTAGAGATGGAATAGTATTTGAACTTGAGTTCTGGGGCTTCAGTTATTGGTCTCTGTTATATTTCATCCAAAACAATTCACCTTCTATTGCCCTGGTTGTGTTTATAGCCAGCCATGAACTTCAGATTATGACTGATCACAGCAGAGTTCTAAAATCTAACAGAAAAATAAGCAGGCACTGTATGAATTAAAATGAGATTATCTGTGAGAAATCTTTGTAAACCGCAGCACACCATGCAAATCTGAGTTGTTACGGCACAGAAGGCTCACTGGAGTATTTATTTTTCTTTTAATAAAATGATGTGACTAATCACGAGGACAAAACCTCATTAAATCTTTTAACCTGATTTTCCTTTTTAATTATTGGAAGCTTATCTATTTTCGGTGAGCAGATTTCTTTTCTGAAAGGAGATCTCTCCCTGCTATGACTGGTTTTTACAGAGACCACTGAGATACATCACCTCTGGAACTGTCTGAGTCAAAAGAATATGGGATTAGTCTACCTGCATTAAAGTAATTCACCATGGAAACCACAGACCAGGAAAAAGAGTGAGAGAAGAGTAAATCAAGGTTACTGTGGACTCTTGAACCCAGGTAGTTAAAATTATAACTAGGATCGATCCCTTTGCTTCCTTGGCATTCTATTCCTGGGGAAAAGAATTCACAGACATACTTTGAATCAGATTTGGGGCATAAAATGAAATGACTTTGTTATATAGTCCACTAAATGACCTGCAAAATATTTTTTTCCCAAAGACTCAGGCTTTTCTTTTCCAGACGTAATAGTTTAAAAAAATGATTTGTGAAGTTGACATAAATTTTAAAACAAAATACATAAATGCTCATGCATGTAAAAAATAGGCCTCCAGGAGTCATAAGACCTTTGTAAATAACATTATAAACCAAATGCTCAATGATTTTCTTTATTTTAACTTGGTTTTTCATTCTTTAGGACATTTTTTTCTCTTCAAAGTTTGCTACTCTGAGAGGAAAAAGTGTGTTTTTCAATGTCTCATCAGATTCAATAATTTTAATGTGAAATTCTTTTGAAAAAGAATCTTTCTCACCAATTTAAAAAAAAAAAAAACATGTCCCCAATCGACCTATGTTAAAACATTTATAAACCTAGCTATTTTAAAGATGTTTTAATAAAAATATTTCATTCTAAAAAGAGATAATAAAACTTATATCTAGGACATTTTTTATAATTACCTTTGATAGACTTAAGAATAACACATGCTAGTCAACCATTACTTTGTTATTTGTTCTCTTTTCCTTCACTGTGCCCTGGGGATTAAATTACTTCTTAAATTGCCTCTATATGCCTCTATTGCTACCCTGAGTCCCATCTGGGAGATTCTGATACTTCGAACACATTATAATGCAGTTTGCAGCAATGCTGTTTCAGTAGAGATCAGTTTTTCTAAGACCTAGTCAAATTCAATTTGAATAAAATTTCGTGGATTAATCAAATTCTCTTAACTAAAATTTTGTATAATTAAGTATTTTATAAAATGAGTGGTCTATTATCATACACTTAAATTTCTTTGTTCAGAAATTTGGGTCACAATATTGCTCTAGTAAGGTATACTTGGGAATATCTATTTTCATTCTTACCAGTTTCACTTTCTTTTAGATTTAAAAAAAAAATAAACAGGAAGATCAAAAGATCACTGTGGCATTGATACTGGTGCTACTGTTCCCTAAATATTCTTTTCGATGGAGATTAAGGAGGACCAGAATCGGAAGCCTATTATCTTGCTGTTGTTGTTGTTTAAAACACCATAAAAGAATGAAATAATGCCATTTGTGGCAACATGGATGGACCTAGAGATTATTATACTAAGTGAAGTAAGTCAGACAAACACAAATATCTTATCATCACTTGTATGTGGAATCTAAAAAAAAAAAATGATACAAATGCACTTATTTACAAAATATAAAGTCTCACAGACATAGAAAACAAACTTATGGTTACCAATGGGGAAATGTACGGGGGGAAGGGATAAATTAGGAGTTTGGGATTAACAGATACACACTACTATATATAAAATAGATAACCAACAAGGACCTACTGTATAGCACAGGGAACTATATTTGATAACTTATAATAACCTATAATGGAATAGAATCTGAATTACTTTGCTGTACACCTGAAATTAACACAACATTGTAAATCAACTATACTTCAAAAAAATAAAAAAATAAAAGTAAATAAGAAATAAAACACTTTAAAACAGGGGTCCCCAACCTCTGGGCCACGGACTGGTAGTGGTCCATGGCCTGTTAGGAAAAGGGCCGCACAGCAAGAGGTGAGCGGCGGCCAGCAAGCAAAGCTTCATCTGTATTGACAGCCACTCCCCATCACTCTCATTACTGCCTGAGCCCCTCCTCCTGTCAGATCAGCAGCGGCATTAGATTTTCATAGGAGTACGAACCCTACGGTGAACTGTGCATGCGAGGGATCTAGGTTGTGCACTCTGTATCAGAATCTAATGCCTGATGATCTGAGGTGGAGCTGAGTCAGTGATGCTAGCACTGGGGAGCGACTGCAAATACAGATTATCATTAGCAGAGAGGTTTGACTGCACAGAGACCATAATAAATCAACTGCTTGCAGACTCATATCAAAACCCTATCAGTACAACTAGGAAGATGGTGGAAGAGTAAGACGCAGAGATCACCTTCCTCCCCACAGATACATCAGAAATACATATACACGTGGAACAACTCCTACAGAACACCCACTGAACACTGGCAGAAGACCTCAGACCTCCCAAAAGGCAAGAAACTCCCCGAGTACCTGGGTAGGGCAAAAGAAAAAAGAATAAACAGAGACAAAAGAATAGGGATGGGACCTGCACCAGTGGGAGGGAGCTGTGAAGGAGGAAAGTTTCCCACACACTAGGAGGCCCCTTCACGGGCAGAGATCGCGGGTGGCGGAGTGGGGAAGCTTCGGAGCCGCGGAGCAGAGCACAGCAACAGGGGTGCGGAGGGCAAAGCGGAGAGATTCCCGCACAGAGGATCCATGCCAACTGGCACTCACCAGCCCGAGAGGCTTGTCTGCTTACCCGCCGGGGCGGGCGGGGCTGGGATCTGAGGCTCGGGCTTCGTTCGGATCGCAGGGAGAGGACTGGTGGCGTGAACACAGCCTGAAGGGGTTAGCGCACCACGGCTAGCCGGGAGGGAGTCCGGGAAAAAGTCTGGACCTGCCGAAGAGGCAAGAGACTTTTTCTTCCCTCTTTGTTTCCTGGTGCGCGAGGAGAGGGGATTAAGAGCGCTGCTTAAAGGAGCTCCAGAGATGGGCACGAGCTGTGGCTAACAGCACAGACCCCAGAGACGGGAATGGGATGCTAAGGCTGCTGCTGCCGCCACCAAGAAGCCTGTGTGCGAGCACAGGTCACTCTCCACACCTCCCCTCCCGGAAGCCTGCGCAGCCTGCCACTGCCAGGGTCCCGTGATCCAGGGACAACTTCCCCGGGAGAACGCATGGCATGCCTCAGGTTGGTGCAAAGTCATGGTGGCCTCTGCCGCCGCAGGCTCGTCCCGCATCCGTACTCCTCCCTCCCCGCGGCCTGAGTGAGCCAGAGCCCCAGAATCAGCTGCTCCTTTAACCCCGTTCTGTCTGAGCAAAGAACAGACGCCCTCAGGCGACCTAAACGCAGAGGCAGGGCCAAATCCAAAGCTGAACCCCAAGAGCTGTGTGAACAAAGAAGAGAAAGGGAAATTTCTCCCAGCAGCCTCAGGAGCAGCAGATTAAATCTCCACAATCAACCTGATGTACCCTGCATCGGTGGAATACCTGAATAGACAATGATTCATTCCAAATTGAGGAGGTGGACTTTGAGAACAAGATTTATTATTTTTTCCCCTTTTCCTCTTTTTGTGAGTGTGTATGTGTATGCTTCTGTGTGAGATTTTGTCTGTATAGCTTTGCTTTCACCATTTGTCCTAGGGTTCTATCCGTCCGTTTTTTGTTTTTTATTTTGTTGCTGTTGATTTTGTTTTTTTTTTTTTTTTACTTTTTAAAAAATTTTTTCTTAATAATTAGTTTCTATTTGAATAACTTTATTTTATTTTATCATACTTTATTTTATTTTATTTTATCCTCTTTCTTTCTTTCTTTCTACTTTTTCTCCCTTTTATTCTGAGCCGTGTGGATGAAAGGCTCTTGGAGCTCCAGCCAGGGGTCAGTGCTGTGCCTCTGAGGTGGGAGAGCCAACTCCAGAACACTGGTCCACAAGAGACCTCCCAGCTCCAAATAATATCAAACGGCAAAAATCTCCCAGAGATCTCCATCTCAACACCAACACCCAGCTTCACTCAACAACCAGCAAGCTACAGTGCTGGACACCATATGCAAAACAACTAGCAAGACAGGAACACAACCCCACCCATTAGCAGAGAGGCTGCCTAAGATCATAATAAGTCCACAGACACCCCAAAACACACCACCAGATGTCGACCTGCCCAACAGAAAGAAAAGATCCAGCCTCATCCACCAGAGACAGGCACTAGTCACCTCCACCAGGAAGCCTACACAACCCACTGAACCAACTTTAGCCACTGGGGACAGACACCAAATACAGTGGGAACTAAGAACCTGCAGCCTGCAAAAAGAAGACCCCAAACACAGTAAGATAAGCAAAATGAGAAGACAGAAAAATACACAGCAGATGAAGGAGCAAGGTAAAAACCCACCAGACCTAACAAATGAGGAGGAAATAGGCAGGATACCTGAAAAAGAAATCAGAATAATGATAGTAAAGATGATCCAAAATCTTGGAAACAGAATAGAGAAAATGCAAGAAACATTTAACAAGGACCTAGAAGAACTAAAGATGAAACAAGCAATGATGAACAACACAATAAATGAAATTAAAAATACTCTAGATAGGACTTCCATGGTGGCGCAGTGGTTGAGAGTCTGCCTGCCGATGCAGGGGACACAGGTTCATGCTCCGGTCCAGGAAGATCACACATGCCGCGGAGCAGCTGGGCCTGTGAGCCATGGCCGCTGAGCCTAGGCGTCCGGAGCCTGTGCTCCACAACAGGAGAGGCCACAACAGTGAGAAGCCTGTGTACTGCAAAAAAAAAAAAAAATCTCTAGATGGAATCAACAGCAGAATAACTGAGGCAGAAGAATGGATAAGTGACCTGGGAGATAAAATAGTGGAAATAACTACTGCAGAGCAGAATAAAGAAAAAAGAATGAAAAGAACTGAAGACAGTCTCAGAGACCTCTGAGACACCATTAAATGCACCAACATTTGAATTATAGGGGTTCAAGAAGAAGAAGAGAAAAAGAAAGGACTGAGAAAATATTTGAAGAGATTATAGTTGAGAACTTCCCTAATATGGGAAAGGAAATAGTTAATCAAGTCCAGGAAGCACAGAGAGTCCCATACAGGATAAATCCAAGGAGAAACACACCAAGACATATATTAATCAAACTGTCAAAAATTAAATACAAAGAAAAAATATTAAAAGCAGCAAGGGAAAAACAACAAATAACACACAAGGGAATCCCCATAAGGTTAACAGCTGATCTTTCAGCAGAAACTCTGCAAGCCAGAAGGGACTGGCAGGACATATTTAAAGTGATGAAGGAGAAAAAATCTTGCAACCAAGATTACTCTACCCAGCAAGGATCTCATTCAGATTTGATGGAGAAATTAAAACATTTACAGACAAGCAAAAGCTGAGAGAGTTCAGCACCACCAAACCAGCTTTACAACAAATGCTAAAGGAACATCTCTAGGCAAGAAACACAACAGAAGGAAAAGACCTACAATAACAAACCCAAAGCAATTAAGAAAATAGGAATAAGAGCATACATATCAATAATTACCTTAAATGCTCCCACCAAAAGGCACATACTGGCTGAATGGATACAAAAACAAGACCCATATATATGCTGTCTACAAGAGACCCACTTCAGACCTAGGGACACATACAGACTGAAAGTGAGGGGATGGAAAAAGATACTCCATGCAAATGGAAACCAAAAGAAAACTGGAGTAGCAATTCTCATATCAGACAAAACAGACTTTAAAATAAAGACTATTATAAGAGAAAAAGAAGAACATTACATAATGATCAAGGGATCAATCCAAGAAGAAGATATAAAAACTAAATATTTATGCACCCAACATAGAAGCACCTCAATACATAAGGCAAATACTAACAGCCAGAAAAGGGGAAATCGACAGTAACACATTCATAGTAGGGGACTTTAACACCCCACTTTCACCAATGGACAGATCATCCAAAATGAAAATAAATAAGGAGACACAAGCTTTAAATGATACATTAAACAATATGGACTTAATTGATATTTATAGGACATTCCATCCAAAAACAACAGAATACACATTTTTCTCAAGTGCTCATGGAATATTCTCCAGGATAGATCATATCTTGGGTCACAAATCAAGCCTTGGTAAATTTAAGAAAGTTGAAATTGTATCAAGTATCTTTTCCAACTATAACACTATGAGACTAGATATCAATTACAGGAAAAGATCTGTGAAAAATGCAAACACATGGAGGCTAAACAATACACTACTTAATAACGAAGTGATCACTGAAGAAATCAAAGAGGAAATCAAAAAATACCTAGAAACAAATGACAATGGAGACACGAAGACCCAAAACTTATGGGATGCAGCAAAAGCAGTTCTAAGAGGGAAGTTTATAGCAATACAATACTATCTTAGGAAGCAAGAAACATCTCGAATAAACAACCTAACCTTCAACCTAAAGCAATTAGAGAAAGAACAAAAAAAACCCAAAGTTAGCAGAAGGAAAGAAATCATAAAGATCAGATCAGAAATAAATGAAAAAGAAATGAAGGAAATGATGGCAAAGATCAATAAAACTAAAAGCTGGTTCTTTGAGAAGATAAACAAAATTGATAAACCATTAGCCAGACTCATCAAGAAAAAAAGGGAGAAACTCAGATCAATAGAATTAGAAACGAAAAAGGAGAACTAACAACTGACTCTGCAGAAATACAAAGGATCATGAGAGATTACTACAAGCAACTCTATGCCAATAAAATGGACAACCTGGAAGAAATGGACAAATTCTTAGAAAAGCACACCTGCCAAGACTGAATCAGGAAGAAATAGAAAATATGAACAGACCAATCACAAGCACTGAAATTGAGATGGTGATTAAAAATCTTCCAACAAACAAAAGCCCAGTACCAGATGACTTCACAGGCAAATTCTATCAAAGATTTAGAGAAGAGCTAACACCTATCCTTCTCAAACTCTTCCAAAATATAGCAGAGGGAGGAACACTCCCAAACTCATTCTACGAGGCCACCATCACTCTGATACCAAAAACAGACAAAGATGTCACAAAGAAAGAAAACTACAGGTCAATATCACTGATGAACATAGATGCAAAAATCCTCAACAAAATACTAACAAACAGAATCCAATAGCACATTAAAAGGATCATACAACATGATCAAGTGGGGTTTATCCGAGAAATGCAAGGATTCTTCAATATATGCAAATCAAACAATGTGATACACCATATTAACAAATTGAAGGAGAAAAACCGTATGATCATCTCAATAGATGCAGAAAAGCTTTTGACAAAATTCAACACCGATTTATGATAAAAACCTTCCAGTACAAAGGCATAGAGGGAGCTTTCCTCAACATAATAAAGGCCATATAAAACAAACCCACAGCCAACATCGTTCTCAATGGTGAAAAACTGAAACCATTTCCCCGAAGATCAGGAACAAGACAAGGTTGCCCACTGTCACCACTCTTATTCAACATAGTTTTGGATGTTTTAGCCACAGCAATCAGAGAAGAAAAGGAAATAAAAGGAATCCAAAACAGAAAGGAAGAAGTGAAGCTGCCACTGTTTGCAGATGACATGATACTATACATAGAGAATCCTAAAGATGCTACCAGAAAACTATTAGAGCTAGTCAATGAATTTGGTAAAGTAGCAGGATACAAAATTAATGCACAGAAATCTCTGGCATTCCAATACACTAATGATGAAAAATCTGAAAGTGAAATCAAGAAAACACTCCCATCTACCATTGCAACAAAAAGAATAAAATATCTAGGAATAAACCTACCTAAGGAGACAAAAGACCTGTATGCAGAAAATTATAAGACACTGATGAAAGAAATTAAAGATGATACAAATAGATGGAGAGATATACCATGTCCTTGGTTTGGAAGAATCAACATTGTGAAAATGACTCTACTACTCAAAACAATCTACAGATTCAATGCAATCCCTATCAAACTACCACTGGCATTTTTCACAGAACTAGAACAAAAAATTTCACAATTTCTATGGAAACACAATAGACCCCAAATAGCCAAAGAAATCTGCAGAATGAAAAATGGAGCTGGAGGAACCAGGCTCCCTGACTTCAGACTATACTACAAAGCTACAGTAATCAAAACAGTATGGTACTGTCAGAAAAACAAATATAGATCAATGGAACAGGATAGAAAGCCCAGAGATAAACCCGTGCACATATGGCCACCTTATCTTTGATAAAGGAGGCAGGAATGTACACTGGAGAAAGGACAGTCTCTTCAATAAGTGGTGCCAGGAAAACTGGACAGGTACATGTAAAAGTTTGAGATTAGAACACTCACTAACACCATACACAAAAATAAGCTCAAAATGGATTAAAGACCTAAATGTAAGACCAGAAACTATCAAACTCTTAAAGGAAAACATAGGCAGAACACTCTATGACATAAATCACAGCAAGATCCTTTTTGACCCACCTCCTAGAGAAATGGAAATAAAAACAAAAATAAACAAATGGGACCTAATGAAACTTAACAGCTTTTGCACAGCATAGGAAAACATAAACAAGACCAAAAGACAACCCTCAGAATGGGAGAAAATATTTGCAAATGAAGCAACGGTCAAAGGATTAATCTCCAAAATTTATAAGCAGCTCATGCAGCTCAATAACAAAAAAACAAACAACCCAATCCAAAAATGGGCAGAAGACCTAAATAGAATTTCTCCAAAGAAGATATACAGATTGCCAACAAACACCTGAAAGAATGCTCAACATCAATAATCATTAGAGAAATGCAAATCAAAACTACAATGAGATATCATCTCATACTGGTCAGAATGGTCATCAACAAAAAATCTAGACACAATAAATGCTGGAGAGAATGTGGAGAGAAGGGAACACTCTTGCACTACTGGTGCAAATGTGAATTGGTACAGCCACTATGGAGAACAGTATGGTGGTTCCTTAAAAAACTACAAATAGAACTACCATATGACCCAGTAATCCCACTACTGGGCATATACCCTGAGAAAACCATAATTCAAAAAGAGTCATGTACCAAAACGTTCATTGCAGCTCTATTTACAATAGCCAGGAGATGGAAGCAACCTAAATGTCCATCATCGGATGAATGGATAAAGAAGATGTGGCACATATATACGATGGAATATTACTCAACCATAAAAAGAAATGAAATTGAGTTATTTGTAGGGAGGTGGATGGACCTAGAGTCTGTCATACAGAGTGAAGTAAGTCAGAAAGAGAAAGACAGATACCATATGCTAACACATATATATGGAATCTAAGAAAAAAAAATGTCATGAAGAACATAGGGGTAAGACGGGAATAAAGACACAGACCTACCAGAGAATGGACTTGAGGACATGGGGAGGGGGAAGGGTAAGCTGTGACAAAGTGAGAGAGTGGCATGGACATATATACACTACCAAACATAAAATAGATAGTTGGTGGGAAACAGCCGCATAGTACAGGGAGATCATGTCGGTGCTTTGTGACTACCTAGAGGGGTGGGATAGGGAGGGTGGGAGGGAGGGAGATGCAAGAGGGAAGAGATATGGGAACATATGTATATGTATAACTGAGTCACTTTGTTATAAAGCAGAAACTAACACAGCATTGTAAAGCAATTATACTCCAATAAAGATGTAAAAAATAAAACAAAACAAAACAAAAAAACCCTCTCAGTGAGTGGAAACTGAAAACAAGCTCAGGGCTCCCACTGATTCTGCATTTTGGTGAGTTGCATAATTATTTCATTATATATTACAATGCAATAATAATAGAAATAAAGTGAAAAATAAATGTAATGCATTCGAATCATCCCGAAACCATCCCCTCCTCCCCAGTCCATGGAAAAATTGTCTTCCACGAAAATGGTCCCTGGTCCTAAAAACGTTGGGGACCACTGCTTTAAACCATACTTAATAAAATAAGTTTACTCAAATATGTCTAAATATATACATGTTATAAGTTACTACAAGAGGAACTAGTATGAGAAAATGATTTGGAATGATCTCATACACACACACACACACAAACAAACATCCACAAATTGTTTCCAAAGCCTAACCAAGAGCCTGTAGTGTGCTGGGGTCATACAATTAAATTATTTTAATAAGTGCAAAGTAATGGAATGAGATCTTCCAGTCACACATGATTTAACTCCAGACATGGTCCGACAATTCACTGTCTATTCTTGTGCTGAAAATTTACATAATGTATTTAAAAATCCAATAAAAATAAAGTTTAGAATCATTTGTCATTACGGTGTAATCCACATCAGACATTGTTTTCCTTTCCATGGATAATCAAGAGTTGGACATGTATTCTATTTTTGACCTATATCTGGTCAAGTTTAGTTGGTCCTAATAGAGGAAAATTCAATTAATGCTTTTCAATGCTTAGCCCTTTTCATTTAATGGATTATTGATGCTCAAGTAACAGCTAAATGAGGAAGGGGCCTTAGGTACTATTGTCATAATGAGAGGAAGAAAATACATTGTATCAAATGTTCAGATGTGCCTATTCTTAAGTTTTATTCTAACTAATTTAGTAACATTAAAAGTTAATCTTCTCCACTCTGTAGAAAAGTGAAAATTTTAGACGGAAGACTGGAGAAAAGATTTATATGCGTATTTAATTATTTAATTATTTATGTCCGTCGATGCTTCCAGAGCTGTTAAATCAGCGTAGAGAGGGCTTGGTGCTTTGTTATAGTGTGCAGGAGCCATTTGGATATCTGTAATGGGGTGCTGTAAAGCATAGGTATTACCTAACATCTTTATGGTAAGCAATTTCCCAGGGCAAAGGCAAACCATTTTTCTAAGGGTGGATGGGGTATTTCACAGGAATTTTGCTACAGACAGTTTCATAATTTATTGCATCAGCCTTGTTCCTAACATACCACATATTTCCCACACTCCTTGCTGACCAGCCCCCACTGATTGAAAAAGACATAATCAAGGGAGATACGACCCTTCTTCGATTTCATCTGCTTCTCACCTTCCTGCTTCCCCAACTCACCTCCTTTTTGAAGACCACTTACTTCTGACACCTAACTGCTGGCACCCTCAGCCAACCTCAGAAAACCACCCAAGGTACAGGTCGGAGTGCCTAGAATGTGACCCTTACATACTGAGTTTCAGAAAGCCACCCGAGGTACAGGTTGGAGCACCTAGAATGTGACCTATACCCACTAAGCTTCAGAAAACCCTCATATACACCGTGGTCACAGCTTAGATCCCAAGAGGATCCATGGTAGCATTTTATCCTTCTGAAAGTCTTTTCAGAAGTTAAGTAAATTTCTCAGAGACAAATGAAATTGGCATGAGGGTAACCAGCTGGCTATTGGAAACCAGAAGTAGGTTTGGATTAGGAAGATTTTAGCCACTGACAGCAGTCAAACTCTGAATTCTCAACTGTTCTTAAGGAAATGATGAAAAAAGAAAGGTCATCAAGATTAATGATTTCTGACCATAAAGTAGGTTATTGGCAGACAGACGCTTATATCATGCCTTCCCCTTCTCCCTCCTTCCACATTCGTCTTCAGGAGTGAAGACTTCAGAGGGAAAGGAAGAGATGTAGTAGGGGAGGGGCAGAGTCTGGGACTCGACATGAAAATGCTATGGTGGCACATTCTCATCTCCAGCAGTCAACTTCCTGTGTTTCTTTCATCTTCCTCCAAACACTTCCCTATTTTCTGTAAGGCTGAATGACCTGGAACATTCTCTGGAGGATCTTTGCCTATTTCACATGTTCTCTCTATTAACAGAAACCTACTTCACATCATCATCAAAAAAGAACAAGGTGGTAAAATGATCAGGCTGTATATTCTTCTTAATTTAATTTTTTTTCAGTTTTTAGGGGCTTTCTAACACCTTCTCCAGTTGCCTCTCCAGATTTCATCTGATTTTTCGTACCGGTGGTTGTTCATCAAACCAGAGGAAGGTCATCCTCCACATTCATTATTCAAGGAGAAAAATAATTGGTGACCTATTCATAGCTGACGATAGTTGCCCTGTAGAAGAATGAGGAGGGGCGTCGTCTCGTGCCAAGGCCCTGCATCCAAGCAGGAGATGACGGTGTACCCAGTGATTCCAAGGCTGCATCGCTCCATCTCTAATTATCCTGATTCATTGGCTGTTAATTTTGTCAGGAATTTTTGACAGAAAACCAACACATCAGAGACAAAACTGAAGGCATTAATTCTAGTCCTTTAAGCCTAAAATATTAACATAGCAACCAATCTGATGGAGGGGACCAGGCTGAGAGGGAGGAGATGATATCACAGCTGCACAATTGCATGTTGTAATCACTGCTGTTATCTTCTGTGCTTTATATTCAATAGTTCTCTGACAGTTCTCTGTGCTGAGCACTGCATATTGATTTGGAGAAAAAAGGAATGAGTTTCTGAATACACAAGGCCTTTCTGGTATACTTAGAACAATTCACTTCCCTTTTTCTTTTTTCTGATGTATTTTCTAACTTCAGAGGTCACGTGACTCACTTATTTTTAACTTTTTTTACATAATTTATTAGGCAGGAAGTTTGATGGGGTAAGCATGCAAAAAAATTTTTATTTGAATTAGAAATGAATTTCTTCTTAATAAGAGCCCGATTCAAAGGTCCACATTTAAATGTTCTGACACAGTGTGTGGGATATTTATGTAAATCACCTTACTCAGACATCTAGAAGGTACAGGGGGGCAGGGATTATGTTAAAAATGCAGCACTTCGACTCAAATATGCAGCTCAGTGCTTTGTGACCACCTAGAGGATAGGGAGGGTGGGAGGGAGATGCAAGAGGGAGGAGATATGGGGATATATGTATATGTATAGCTGATTCACTTTGTTATAAAGCAGAAATTAATACCCCATTGTAAAGCAATCATACTCCAATAAAGATGTCAAAAACAAAAAATGTGAGGCTCTACTGCAGGAAACCTCAATGCTCTCTGACAAGAGATTTCGGGTTGTGGATGTGTATGAGGCCATGAGTGTCACTGCTGATTGCCACTCATGGCCCCTGGCATTTCTGTCCTGGCTGCAGACACAGGAAGTGTATGCTTTAATGGGGGTGACTGGATTGCTCACTGTCCATGGAGAGAGCCCGAGAGCAAGGAGCCCCTGTCTTGGGGACAGCATCATATAGTGCCCGGCCCTCCATCGGATGTGACTAAGCTTAAAAAGAGCACCCTAAGTGCTAAATTCTCTCCTCTGAGATGATAATAGTTAGCTCCCATTACTGAGTGCCAAGTGTGCCATTACATCCTTAAACAACCCTGTGAGGTAGGTTTTATTAGTAGTCCCATTTTAGAGATCAGGAGCCTGAGGGTTAGGAAGGTAAAGTTACTGGCCCAAGCTAGCAGGGCTAGAAAGAGGTAACAATGAGATTCTAACTCATGCTCTTAACCAGGTGTAACCATCACTGCTCTGGATTCTTCCCCAGCCTGCCTCCCAGCATGTTGCCATTGTGCTGAGCAGAAGTTGATGTTTCACAAGATGATCCCAGAGGTCTGTTGTCAGATGACCTGCATTCGAACCCCTGCTCTGCCTCTTTCTAGGGCGTGACCAGGTGTCAGACTGTTCCCTATCCTTTGCCAGTAAAATGGGGAAAGTTTGACTTATTGCATAGGACCACTGTAAGAATTGAATTCATTTTCCAAGTATTGTCTTTGGTATATAATAGGGGCTAAGTTCATGGTTATTGAGTCTGATTCTTCAATTCTATAAAGAAAAATATATTTGTATATTTTATATAGTTTCTCATTACATAGCAACTTGATAACATCTCAGTTCATCTTTCATTGTAACTTGATAAAGTCTCAGTTTATCTTTGAGAACATAATTCTCCACTTTATTCTTATCCTATGTGTGAGTAACTATGCATTTGCTTCCACATTTAGAGCTCACATTCTCAGCGAAACGTTCACACATATGTCAGGAAGATGCAAGCACTTGGCTCAGAGCCCCACAATAGGAACTCAGTGACATGCTGTTGAACTGAATCTCAGGCTCGTCAGTGAACTCTGCCCAAGCTGATATTTACACACACCCATTTCCTGATGCAGCCTCCTTGGCCAGGCAGGGTTCCTGCTCTATGCTCTTTGAGCCTCCTCCCATCTTACAGACCACAAAACTTCTTCACTGTCCCCACCTCAAGAAAGAGAAGGTGTTGCTGGCAGTGTAACTAGAGTGGGAAGGTAAGTTGCACAGGGTGACAGGAAGAGAGACAAGAGTCAAGGAGCTAGAGGAGGTACAGCATACATGGATGACTTTGGCTTTCTGGAGATGATGATGGGCTGGCTATGGACACAATGGGGTGAGGGGTGCTGGCGTGCTGTGGGATAGAGGGACCATGAGAATATTTCCAGCCTTTGTGACACTGGAAAGATCTGAACAGAACCACAGATCTCAAGACTTTTGCACATGCTCTGTGGAGATGCTCTCACTAGAGACTACGCAGCTGGTGTCTTCTCCTCGAGCCTTCTCTGACTTCCCTATTGAAAGCAGTCATTGTCACTCCCATGATATTGTGTCATCTTCATAGCACCTTATGATGATCTGAAATAAAAGTGTTTATTAATAGCAAATATCAACAAAACTAAAAGCTGGTTCTTTGAGAAGATAAAAAATTGATAAACCATTAGCCAGACTCATCAAGAAAAAAAGGGAGAAGACTCAAGTGAATAGAATCAGAAATGAAAAAGGAGAACTAACAACTGACTCTGCAGAAATACAAAGGATCATGAGAGATTACTACAAGCAACTCTATGCCAATAAAAAGGACAACCTGGAAGAAATGGACAAATTCTTAGAAAAGCACAGCCATCCGAGACTGAACCAGGAAGAAATAGAAAATATAAACAGACCAATCACAAGCACTGAAACCGAGACTGTGATTAAAAATCTTCCAACAAAAAAAAGCCCAGGACCAGATGGCTTCACAGGCGAATTCTATCAAACATTTAGAGAAGAGTTACCACCTATCCTTCTCAAACTCTTCCAAAATATAGCAGAGGGAGGAACACTCCCAAACTCATTCTGCGAGGCCACCATCACCCTGATACCAAAACCAGACAAAGATGTCACAAAGAAAGAAAACTACAGGCCAATATCACTGATGAACATAGATGCAAAAATCCTCAACAAAATACTAGCAAACAGAATCCAACAGCACATTAAAAGGATCATACAACATGATCAAGTGGGGTTTATCTGAGAAATGCAAGGATTCTTCAATATATGCAAATCAAACAATGTGATAAACCATATTAACAAATTGAAGTAGAAAAACCATATGATCATCTCAATAGATGCAGAAAAAGCTTTTGACAAAATTCAACACTGATTTATGATAAAAAACATTCCAGAAAGTAAGCATAGAGGGAACTTACCTGAACATAATAAAGGCCATATAAAGCAAACCCACAGTCAACATCATTCTCAATGGTGAAAAACTGAAACCATTTCCCCTAAGTTCAGGAATAAGACAAGGTTGTCCACTCTCACCACTATTATTCAACATACTTTTGGATGTTTTAGCCACAGCAATCAGAGAAGAAAAGGAAATAAAAGGAATCCAAAATGGAAAAGAAGAAGTAAAGCTGTCA
The DNA here is from genome assembly GCF_964270905.1 of Leucopleurus acutus. Taxonomy (NCBI): domain Eukaryota; kingdom Metazoa; phylum Chordata; class Mammalia; order Artiodactyla; family Delphinidae; genus Leucopleurus; species Leucopleurus acutus. The sequence goes on along the minus strand of NC_139159.1, from coordinate 24,358,245 downwards.
CTGTTTGCAGATGACATGATACCATACATAGAGAATCCTGAAGATGCTACCAGAAAACTACTAGAGCTAATCAATGAATTTGGTAAAGTAGCAGGATACAAAATTAATGCACAGAAATCTCTGGCATTCCAATACACTAATGATGAAAAATCTGAAAGAAAAATTAAGGAAACACTCCCATTTACCATTGCAACAAAACAAATAAAATACCTAGGAATAAACCTACCTAAGGAGACAAAAGACCTGTATGCAGAAAACTAAAAGACACTGATGAAAGAAATTAAAGATTATACAAATAGATGGAGAGCTATACCATGTTCTTAGATTGGAAGAATCAACATTGTGAAAATGACTCTACTACCCAAAGCAATCTACAGATTCAATGCCATCCCTATCAAACTACCACTGGCATTTTTCACAGAACTAGAACAAAAAATTTCACAGTTTATAAAGAAACACAAAAGACCCCGAATAGCCAAAGCAATCTTGAGAAAGAAAAACAGAGCTGGAGGAATCAGACTCCTGGACTTCAGACTATGCTACAAAGCTACAGTAATCAATACAGCATGGTACCGGCACAAAAACAGAAATATAGATCAATGGAACAGGATAGAAAGCCCAGAGATAAACAGTATGGAGGTTCCTTAAAAAATTAAAAATAGAACTACCATACGACCCAGCAATCCCACTACTGGGCATATACCCTGAGAAAACCATAATTCAAAAAGAGTCATGTACCACAATGTTCATTGCAGCTCTATTTACAATCACCAGGACATGGAAGCAACCTAAGTGTCCATTGACAGATGAATGGATAAAGAAGATGTTGCACATATATACAATGGAATATTACTCAGCCATAAAAAGAAATGAAAATGAGTTATTTGTAGTGAGGTGGATGGATCTAGAGTCTGTCATACAGAGTGAAGTAAGTCAGAAAGAGAAAAACAAATACCATATGCTAACACATATATATGTAGAATCTAAAAAAAAATGGTTCTGAAGAACCTAGGGGCAGGACAGGAATAAAGACGCAGATGTAGAGAATGGACTTGAGGACAAGGGGAGTAGGAACGGTAAGCTGGGATGAAGTGAGAGAGTGACCTGGACATATATACACTACCAAATGTAAAATAGATAGCTAGTGGGAAGCAGCCACATAGCACAGGGAGGTCATCTTGGTGCTTTTTGACCACCCAAAGGGGTGAGATAGGCAGGGTGGGAGGGAGACCCAAGAAGGAGGAGATATGGGGATATAGGTATATGAATAGCTGATTCACTTTGTTATAAAGCAGAAACTAACACACCACTGTAAAGCAATTATACTCCAATAAAGATGTTAAAAAAAAAAAGTGTTTATTGAGTTACTTGTTTTCTGATTTTCCTTCCCCTTCTAGAGTGCAGGCTTCTTACTACTCTCTCCCCAATGCCTGGAATGACTCAGTGCATATTTATGAAAAGAATGAATATTACCAGTGATGTTTCACCCCCTTTTAGGCTGTTAATTTCCTTTATTCTAGGAGATCTCCAGTCGAATATCCCATTTTTATTCAAAACCAAGCCTTAAAATTGAGCTACAAATCCTCCTTTTTGTTCCCCATGGAGCCAAGATATTTCCTGCATGTTGTGTCCTCTGCCTGGAGCCTCAGTCTCCTCAATTCCTTCCTTCCCACAGAAAATGCTCTGCTCTTAGGATGGGTGGCTTCTTCTCACCAAATCCTATGTCATTCCTCAGAAAGATCTTCCCAGATCACCCTGATTAACCAATCTGTCATTATTTTCCAATTAGAACAATCTGCATTGTTTTTTCTTTTTTCATATTAGTTTCAGGTGTACAACATAATGATTTGATATATGTATATATTGTGAAATGACAGGCCCAGTTAACAATCATCACCACACAGTTACAAGTTTTTTGTAACCAAAGGTACAAACTTCCAGTTATACAATAAATCTTCAAGATGTAATGCACAGCATGGTGATTATAGTTAATAATACTGTATTGGATATTTGAAAATCCCTAGAAGAATAGGTCTTAAAAGTTCTCATCACAAGAAAAAAAACTGGATTTCTTTTGTTTTTCAATTCAATTGTTTGTTTGTTTGTTTCTTAACTATCTCCCCCACTAGACTCTAAGTCTTACTAGGGCAGAGAGTGTGAATAGTTTATAATGCATGCTTAAAATATAGCGCAATACCAAGATCAGAGGGGGTACTAAGTCAATTGTTGAATGAATGAATGAATAATCTTATATCCATCTGTCCATTTTTGGATTAGGAGGCAAATCTTTCTTCCAAATTTATTAATACTTTTGACTCCTTACCTCTTTTAATTTCTAGATAGACTATTCCTCTGCTAAAGGACAAGTTAAAATTCTACTTTGTCCCTGAAGCTTTGCTAAATGACTCCAGCCTTGTCACTTTTCCCTTTGCCAAACTCATTCATTTAATTCACAAACTGGTGCTCAGTGCTGGAAGAGATAGAAAGATGCATCAGATATTATTCCTGACCTCAAAGAGGTTTAAATATTTATCACATACTTTTGGACTTCAGTGTAACTCATATGTGTCAAATGAATGAGTAAATGAGCTTAATTATAGCTTTGTTGAGCTCTTAACTCATTTTTCATGACACTGAACACAAACACATAGCTTCTTCCCGGAATCTTCCTGGGAAGGCTCAAGAAAGATCATCTTTCTAGAAAAATTGAGAAAGTGATCTATTCGCAGTAAAGAATTGGTGGTGGGAAACGAAGTAGCTCCCCAGAGTCTTCTAAGTCCTCTTTGCACCCTTTTAATTCATTATATTTAAATGAACTTCCTGAAAAACCACACCCTTTTATATTTAAATGTAAACTTGAAAACATTTCCAAGCCAACGGTAAAGATTTTTAACTAGCTTTCGTATGAAACGACATTCTTTCATTGGTTCAAATAACTACATTAGTGTCTCTTTCTTTTATCTCCCCAGGCTTCTCAGGTCATATATGGTGGCACGGTATTTGTGTCCCCACTAATCTGAAACCAAGTTTGAAATCAAATCCAGATTTTTTTCTTTTGCTTCATCCATTACATCCATTCACAGAAGAAAGTTTTCTGTCTGTAGTATAAAAACAAGTAGCTAAAATGTGGAAAATGTAGTCAATCTGTTGGCTCTTTTGTCTACATGGCACTCTACCCAGGGTTAAATGATTTTTCTCTGCATTAGATTAATGGAGCAGTTGTTTCTCCTCTTCACTAGCTCATTGATTCAAACTTCCAACGAACAGACCTTAGGAAGCTCACCATTCGTCCTAACTTCCTATAATGTTCTGGCTATATTTTCTGCTTAACTAAAACCAATCTGTTTGTTACCCTGTGTTGTCCGCTCACTCAGAGGTTCAATCTCCTCATTAAATCCTTCTTCAAGTCCTGTCAGTTCGACTCCCATAATTTATCCCAACACCAAGCATTCTTCACCATCCTCACTGCTACAGCCTTAGTTCACGAGCTACCATCACATCTCTCCTACACCTAGACCAGACCTTCCTGACCCTCCTTCACAACCATAGTAACTTCAAACAACTCTGCCAATTTACTTTCTAAAACGTAAATCAGATTATGTCATTCCCCTGCTATAAATATTCTGGTGGCTTCCGTTTGCTTCCAGGATAAAATCCCAGGATCCTGGGACTTCCCAGCCCTTCACTTCTCGCTCTGTAAATTCATTCTGGACACACTGGCCTGTCCGATTCTTGACAGTCCCCTTTTCAGGGCCTGGACTTGTTCTTTCTTCCCCCTGACATCCATCCTCCTTCCCTGTACTTGCACATGGCTTCCTGCTTCTCATGATCTCATGTCAATTCCAATGTCGTCTTCCCAGAGAGGCCTTCTCTGTCATCTCTAGTTAAGCAACATCCTTCTTCTCCCTCTATGATGTCTCCACTTTTGTTGTGTCGTTAGCACCCATCTGTGTATGAAATCATCATACTTCTTTGTGTATTGTCTACCTCTCCCCTCTTAGAATGTAAGCTGTCTATGGTCAGGCTGACTGTGAGTATTATTCACCATTGTATGTCTAGCATCTAATACAGAATCTGACACACAGCTGGCATGCCTTTCATTCACTCAACAAAGGCTTATTTGGCAATGGCTTTATGTCAACCACTGTCCCAGGCACTAAGATGTAACTGTGAATAAAATTGAAAAGTGCCTATTCTCAGAGGGTCTACATAACATTTGAGGTGGGGCTGGTGCACACTGTAAAAGAAAAACTGGTTAATAAACAATATATACTATATCACATGATAGTAAGTGCTCTAGAAAAATTAGCGGAAAAGGGAAATAGGAGGTATCTTAGGCAATACCCCACCCCCTAAAAAAGTAAGCAGAGTGAATTACTCCTGCCTTTGTTTCCACAGCACTTTAGATACACTTTTTTCCCCACACTTATCACATTCATCCTACTTACATGTTCACGTGACTTTCTTCATGTGAACTCACCTGACTTTGAGCTGGAAGTTAGTGATGATGTTGCACATATCATCCTTTGTGCCTGGCATATAGGAAGACTCAAAAAATGCAAGTGAATAAAAGAATTAATGTTTATGTTTTCTACTCTTACCCTCTAGAATGTCTTCCATGTATGACTTCATGAAACAGCATCCCTAGGAGACCTGGAGAAAATATTTATTATGTTCCAATATACAGACAGTGCCACAGTTGCTGTCTCTGTGTTTCATTTACTGTCTCAGTGCTGCATTTGCTGTCTCTGGGCATCAACGCATAGAAGGAAAGCCTCATGTATATCTTTAATTTGTTAAAGCATTCTCTGACCATGGTTGGACGAAGGTCTGTCCTCCTTTCCTTCAGGCTACAGTGCTAGGACTTAGGCTCATTTACCTTTTATATGACACACACTAAATGTGTGACCATAAAGGAGATACATAATACATATTATGCACTCATTTGGCTTCCTTTGTTGCAGAGAAAACAGTTACAGAACAGAAATTGTGTACTTTGTACTCCTGATCGGGTCCTTGGCACCCAGCCAGGCATCAAGGATGAGTCCAATTTTCCTGCAGAAATGCTGTGATACATGTGAGGTCCTTTCTGCAGTGACATTACACTGCTTTCCTAGACAAGCAAAAGCAAACGTCTTTCTTTTTCTGTACTTCTAGTGTATTTCAATATTAGAAGCAATAAAAGGTTTTAAGCCCTTTTTTGTTTTTCAGGAATTGGTTCCTGGGGTGCATCGGTGATATGGCTAAGGAAACTACAGATAAAAAATAATGAAATCTGACTCTATATCCACGTGAGGGATAGTAAAAGGAAAATTAAGTTTTTCTCAAAGAATCTGAGTCGTGGGAAAGCACATCAGGAGAGCGAATGCTTCATTGCCAGCCAAGCAATTCATTGCATTATAAAGACACCTCATGTACCCCTACGAACAAGAGAAAAGACAGCCTTTTTCTCTAGTAAAAGAATATAGCAACTAATGCTGTGCTAGAGAAGAGGAAGAGATGATTTTGATGCACATTATACTGGATTTCAAAATACATGTGGTTTCCTGCTAGGAACTTAATTTCTAGCCTCGTCTCCAAATAGTTTAGGTCGGGCTGTCATAGATTTCCTGTGTCCCTCTCTGGCGGTATGTATCTAAAAATAGAAAACGAGAAAAAAACATTTCTCAGTCAAAATATATCATATTGTGTTTCAAGAGTCAGGTAAGAGATAAAAAAGACTACACTGTTAGTTAAATCTCTACCACACATTGAGCTTTTATGCCCTTCAGAGTATTTCCCTAACAGCGATTGGTGTGAAATGCCAGAGACCCTTTGGATCGACCACCTATTTGGCAAATGTGATCCAAGCATCTGGAGAAGATCTATGTCTTGCAGAACAGCCAGGGAAAACTCAATGCAAGTACACATGCAAGCTATATGGAAAGTAGTAGTATGGAATCATTTTTGTTTCAGGCACAATAAGAACTACCATTTCATAAGGCCTGGAAATGTGGGTCTTTCATGCCAGTCTGCCACTGGTGTGGGAACCACTAATGGATCCAATGAATCATGTTTTAGATGGCTCATAAATGGGATCCTTAAGAATGTTTAGCAAATAAAGCTTCCATTATTCATCCATCTTTGACTAGCCATTGTACACAGTTCACATCTTGTTTGCTAGGCCTGTGAAAAGAAGTTCTGAATGATGAGTAGTATTGTCAAGAATTTTCCATATATTTAGAGTTTTAATTATTACAGGTGTTTGGTGAAAAAACTTCTCAGATGCGGTCAATTATTTCTGCTACTCTGTAGGTTAGAAAGAGATGCACACATGTAGAATAAAACTGCATCAAATTAGATTGGAATGTTTTGACAGCAAGAGACAGCAAAAGGTTATGCTGGTATTATAATGCAGGAGAGCATAACAAGTGATTTACGATGGCTACAGAGATACAACCTTGAATCACAATGAATAGAGCAAGTTGGCTATTAAGCATGTAGAGTAGTTAATAAAACTGCATTTGATTAGATGAAAATTTGGGAGATCATTTCTAATGGATCATGGATAATGGTTCTAATAAAGCCAAGTGGATTTTTAAATTTTGGTTTATCATATGCGCTCTTTGACTGACACTCCAGGCATATGTATGGCAGCCCAGCAGAATTCAAATAGGTCAAATTGTCAAGAGAATCCCTGTCCATTTTTTCAGGAAAATCCTGATTTAACAGATGTGCTTTGTGTAATGTCCTGAAGGACAACAGGTTTAGATTTTTCTGAATCAAAAGAAAGCAAAATTCCAGAGCCTTACATTTCTTTATAAAACCCTCCTATTCTCAGTCTTTAACTAAAATACAACTCAGTCAATTCTCAATTTTGACTTTAGAATAAGACGTCCTTCTCTTAGCCTAAAGGCAATTGAATGGCAAGCCAGGAGAATGGCAAAGGTATGTTATTTTCACTATTTAAAATAAATAAATTTTTATAAGAGAGATAGGAAAAGAGTATGTGGGTGGATTTGAAATGGGTTAGATCAGGTTGAGAGGATGTCATTGATAAAACAAAAATAAATAAACAAAAGCAATGATCATTCTGTGGAGTAATCATATTTTCATGTCTTTTTTTTTTTTAATATTATGTTCAGGAAGAATGATTGAGCTAATTTATGGAGGATAAAGAGAGTGATGGGGCTTACCTGGTGGCGCAGTGGTTGAGAATCTGCCTGCTAATGAAGGGGACACGTGTTCAAGCCGTGGTCTGGGAAGAACCCACATGTCACAGGGCAACTGGGCCTGTGAGCCACAACTACTGAGCCTGCGCGTCTGGAGCCTGTGCTCCGCAACAAGAGAGGCCACGATAGTGAGAGGCCCGCGCACAGCGATGGAAAGTGGCCCCCGCTTGCCGCAACTAGAGAAAGCCCTCGCACAGAAACGAAGACCCAACACAGCCAAAAATAAATAAATTAAAATAAATAATTTTTTTAAAAAAAGAGTGATGATCCCATTTTGGAAAATACTTTTATTTTTGAGTATGTTCCTTAAAAATTTTAATGCAACAGTTTCGCTATTAGAACACAGAACTAAAGTCTCCCAGTCAGGGCAGCCCAACATTGCAGCGTTAGGGACTAATAGAAATCACTGTTCTTGACACTGCATGTAGAATTCCACACTAAGGAGAGAAGAGTCGAGTGGGGAATATGAGGAATAAGTGCTTTTTAATTTTTTTAATTTTTATTATTTTTACTGAAGTATAGTTGATTTACAATATTGCATTAGTTTCAGGTGTACAGCATAGTGACTCAGTATTTTTGCAGATTATACTCCATTATAGATTATTACAAGGTACTGCGTATAATTCCCTACACTGTATAGTAAATCTTGTTGCTTATCTATTTTATGTATAGTATTGAATAGTTTGTATCTATTAATCCCATACCTCTAATTTGTCCCTTTCCCCTTCCCTTTCCCCTTTGGTAACCATACATTTGTTTTCTATGTCTGTGAATCTGTTTCTGTTTTGGATATACATTCATTTGTATTATTTTTTAGATTCCACATATAAGTAATATCATATAGTATGTCTTTCTTTGTCTGACTTATTTTACTAAGCATAATATTCTCTAAGTCCACCCATGTTGCTGTAAATGGCAGAACAGTAAGTCCCATATATACGAACCTTCAAGTCGCGAACTTTCAAAGATGCAAATATGCGTTCCATCAACATCAGGCATGAGTGAAATTGCAGCTTTCCCTCCGTCTCCTATTGCTGACGATAGGAGACGTCAGCTCTACCGTCTCCCACCTCCTATCCCTCCTCCAGTCAGTAACTCTACTTGCCTGTTCACTCGATGCCAGCCCCTCTATGCCAGCTGTTGTACTGTACCACTGAACTTTTCAAGGTACTGTATTGTAAGATTAAAAATGTTTTCTTTATTTTTTGTGTTTGTTTTTTTATGTATTATTTGTGTGAAAAGTACTATAAACCTATTACAGTACAGTACTATATAGCCGATTGTGTTAGTTGGGTACCTAGGCTAACTTTGTTAAACTTACGAACAAATAGGACTTATGAATGTGCTCTCAGAATGGAACTCGTTTGTATATAGGGGACTTACTGTATTTCATTCTTTCTTATGGCTGAGAAATATTCCAGTGTGTGTGTGTATGTGTGTGTGTGTGTGTGTGTGAGACATCTTCTTAAGTCAACCATCTGTTGATGAGCACTTGGGTTGCTTCCAAGTCTTGGCTATTGTAAATAGTGCTGTTATAAATATTGGGGTGCATATATCGTTTTGAATTAGTGTTTTTGTTTTTTCTGGATTTATATCCAGGTGTGGAATTGCTGGATCATATGGTAGTTCTATTTTTAGTTTTTTGAGAAACCTCTATACTGTTTATCATAGTGGCTGTACTAATTTACATTCCCACCAACAGTGTACAAGGGTTCCCTTTTCACCACATCCTCTCCAAAATTTGTTATTTGTAGACTTTTTGATGATAGCCATTCTGACTGGTGTGCAGTGTTAACTCATTGTGGTTTTGATTTGCATTGCCCTATTCAAGTCGAATATGTGCCTTTTTAAATTGGCAGAATTTTAATTCTTTTTTCTTCTGAACAAAGAGTATGTTATATGATTGATTGTTCATCCAACATTTCTCTCAGAAACAACGTGGTTTTGTTAATTTTCTTAGAGTTAGTAACTGGGTGATATACAGACAAACATGATTGCCTCTCAACTGTAGCAAAAAAATAATCTCCAGGTATAATGAAATAGTCCATCTTATTGCAATAAAAAGCAAGAAAACCAGGGCAGTGAGACTTGATGCTTTCTGTAGTTTACGTCCCTGAAGACCTCTGGAGGTAGTATTCATTTCACCTTCCATTTCCGTAGTGCCTGACGGTTTACAAAATAATTTCACATATATTATTTCATTCAAGGAAAAGAAATGCATATTCTATAAGGGCCATTCCTGAAAGAAAATAAAATATCAAGTAAATGAAAACTCTTCTTAGATTAAATAATCCAAGAAGCTGCTCTGTCAAAATAGTGAACCACTTCATGAGAAACAGAGGACACAAAAAATAAAATCATCATCACAAGTATAACTATGAAATATATGGGCCTTGCTAAATTTTTTTCATTATGTTCATGATTTGAGGACTGTAATTTGTTCCAGATTTGTTGAAACTGGGAAGAAGGTAATAAATAGACATCCTAGATCTCAGGTGCCCTGTGGAATTTTAATGCTTTGCCACCTGAGGCAAAATGCATATATATTATTTGGCGGTATAATGACTTTCCTTTGTCCTCCGATTCCATCCAAATTCCACTCCCTGACATGATACCTGCCCCATCCTTACCTCTGTGTACCTTCTGCTCCAGCCAGGCCAGGATGCTCCCTTTGACAAAATTGTGCACATTCCTGCCCCTAAGTCTTTGTTCCCTGTACCATTCTTCACAGCTAAAACCATCTATCTTTCTCCAAGAATGTTCCCCAACTACTCTGAGCTGCAATCGCCTTTCTTTGTCTTCCAGTAGTTCATATTTTTCATTTACTCATTCAACAACTATTTAAAGAGAATCAATATAATATTTATAATCAGAAACACATTACTAAAGAAACAAATCTTCTCTGGTATTTGTCCCCAGTAATGGTTGGAAGCCAGGAGCGCCTGCAGGGGTACTGCCTCTATGCAGAAAAGAATAAGCAGGGTCAGTCTGAAATGCAGGATAGAGAAGTGCTGGAAATGGGCAGTAAGACTGGAAGTCTGGGGAAGAAGAATACATGATAAGAACTGTCTAAAAATGGAGCAAGTTGCATTATAGGTAGTGAGCTCCCCACTCATCCAACTATGTAAGCAAGAAAGACCTTGGAAGGTTCCTTTATACCTTCTCTCCCTTATTCCTCAATTCCTTTAACACAGACACTTCTCCCTATCTCTTCCAACACCCCTCTAGTCCAGATAATCAACCTCTCCTGCTTGAACTATTAGAATAACTTTCTAATTGGTATCCCTAAATCAAGTATAGTAGGCAGAATTTTGGCCATGATCTTTGTTCCCGATGTCATGACTGTGAATAACATACTACATGGCAAAAGGGCCTCTGCAGATGTAATGGTTATTAATGAGCTTGGCTTTAAAATAGGGAGATATCCTGGATTATCTAGGTAAACTCAATATCATCACATGAATCCTTCCAAGTGGAGCTGCTGGCCTGCCCAAGAAGAGGGGCAGCAGAAGGGGAAGTTGAAGAGACTGGACTTGACCTGGAGGAGTTACTGGCTCAGAGAGGAGGGACTGCACGGAGAGCAGGAGAGGGAAATGAATTCCAGCAAACTGTGAGCTCAGGATGAGAACCTCAGCCCCAGGTGATGCCTTGATTCCTACCTGATGAGATCCTGGACATAGAATCCCTCTGAGCCTTGCCATGCCCGAGACCCTCTGACCTACAAAAACTGTGATATTGTTTTTGTTTGTTTAATTTATTATTGGCTGAGTTGGGTCTTCTTTGCTGCACGTGGACTTTTCTCTAGTTGCAGTGAGCGGGGGCTACTCTTCATTGCAGTGCACATGCTTCTCATTGCGGTGGCTTCTCTTGTCGCGGAGCACAGGCTTCAGTACTTGTGGCACACTGGCTCAGTAGTTGTGACTCACGGGCTCTAGAGAGCAGGCTCAGTAGTTATGGTGCACGGGCTCAGTTGCTCAGTGGCATGTGAGATCTTCCTGGACAGGGATCGAACCCATGTACCCCTCATTGGCAGGTGGATTCTTAACCACTGTGCCACCAGGGAAGTCCCTGTGATATTGTTTTAAATGCCTAACTTGTTATAATTTCTTTCAGCTGCAATAGAAAAATAATACATCAACCCTGGCCGATCTCTGGTCTGTTTTTCCAAACACAATGAGAGTGATTTTTTTTCCCCCAAAGTACAGATCTGGTTATGACACACTCGTTTACAACCATCATTTGCTTTCTACTGCTCTTCAGAAACATTGTCAACCCTAACCCTAACCGTTAACACAGCCTTCAAGTCTTGTGTGGTTTCCAGCTACCACAAACCTCCCCAGCCTCATCTTCTTCTACCAGCCCCTAACTCTGAGATTCAGCTACTCTGGCCTTCTTTCATTTACTCAGACTGCGATGCTCCTTTGCGTGCACGACCTTTATACAAGCTGTTCCTTCTGCCTAGAATGTTCTTCTCTCTTCTGTTCATCTTCTGGCCACTACGTTTTATCCTTTGGATTTAAGTCCACACACCTCCAGCTCAGCGAATTCTCTCCTGACCTCTCTGACTAAATCAAACATAGAAATTACAGGATCCTGTGGAATTACATACCTATCCTTCCAAGCAACTGTCATGGTCACAATAGTTTGTGTGATTATGTGACAATTACCTGTCTCAAATACCACGCTGTAACCTCTGTAAGGACAGGGAGTGTTTGTCTTTCCTCACCGTTGTATCAACAGCTCTTAGTAGAGTGTCTGAAACATAATCAGGTCTCAAACGATGTTTCCTGGCTGAATAATTGAATCAATGAGTCACAATGAATCAATGAATTAGTGCTCTAGGATAGAATAGATGAGAAGATAAATGCCAGCCACCAGTAGAAGGTTGAATCAAGTGACCGCATGTTATCCTACCGGTTCTAAGACTGCACGATGATGTTAAGTATTTTGTGGCCGTGCAAAGCGTTAACTGCCTTTTAATTTTACCTCACCCAGGGAACCTCGGCTGCCAAAACATCACTTTATCACCAATACATGTCCTGACTCACCAAACAAATTTAATAAATTCTTAATGGGGAATGACCAAGTGGAAGACACTGTATGTGTCCCAAGTAATATAACATGCCCTTGACTATTGATATATCCAACTTATATATTGAACTTCACACTTTATAAAATATAATTTTGCAAATATCATCTTTAATCCTCACAATAACTCTGTAAAGTGCTTGGCTTGGGGGGGGCGTGGTATGGGGTTTTTTTAAGCTTTTTTTCAATTCAGCACAGATCAATCAGAAATTGACTGCTCAGAGATTAACTGACATGTTCAATTTCAGTAAAACTTCAAATTACAGAACCCCATCGCAGGTCTTCCTGCTTCATGGCCAGGTTGTAACAGCATAGATTTTCCAGGTAGGAACTAAAGCCTTGCATTTCCCTGTATATTTCTTTTCTCTCCATCCCTACTCCCTGGTGCCCAGCCTGAGTGCCTCAGAAGTTGTCTGAACAACCATCAACCACACCTGGGGTGTAATTTCTATTTACACCTGCCCCTGCACTTCCCAGCGATGAGAAGAGGAACCATGGTGGGCAACCAATAGTGTTTATCAAATGGATTGTCTGCGTTACCCTCACACTTCACACACACACGGTAAGCAATTATTCAAATTTCAAGCTCCTCAGAGAATGTAAATTTTTACACAAGAAGCATTTTCTTTATTATTGATTATTTTGGGACTTTAGAACATGCTTCTTCTTAAATAGTTATAACTAGAGGGAAATTTCTGGTGTAATTTCTGAGGGATGTGTTTTTTTCTATGAATTTACGTGATGATACCACAGATTAGTGTGGAGTGGGCCCTACCGAGAATGGAATGTGGTTAGCACATAGAGATGAGCTCAAAGATAAACTTCTGTTTAATTGGATAGATATAATAGTCCAATGATTCTGCTGAATGCACTGGGACATCCAAAAGAAGATCCAAAAAACAGTTTTAAGTAATTATTTCTGGAATGAGGGCATAGCTTCACCTTATAATTACTTTTTAAAAGAAATTATTCTCATTTGGATTCTTCTGGTATGTTCTAGTTTCAACAAGAAACTTACGAATGGAGTTAAGTCAAAGGGCGCAAACATCTTCCTTATAATTTTATATCTTTCTGATTGTCACATTAATGCATGCTTCTGTAAAAAATACAGAAAATACATAAAACTGTCCAGAGGGAGAGAAAAATTTACTTATAATGATCATTATTCTATCCCGAGGCAAATATTAACATCTTGACACTTTCATCTCCGCCATACTCCTGTTTATTTTTCTTAGTTTAGATGTAGTCCATTCTTTTCTACTTAACATTATGTATTTTTTCACCAGTAAAGCAATGCTTTTAATTTAAAGTATTAATGCTACTTCTCTGAGTCACAAGTCAAAAGTTTGCCCAACTGATGTAACCACTATTAAAAGTTTGGTATTCACCTTCCTTACTTACTCCTTTGCTAAACTAACATGTACAGTATACATATAAATACCATTACTACCATTGTTGTTTTTCTTTTTACAAAAGTGGAATTGTAGACATAACTAATTTTTTCATAACATATCATTACATTTTCCCAATTCCTGCACATAGATCTATCTCATTCTATCAAATAACTGTATAATATTCCATAGAGTAGAAGTATAATAATTTATGAAACCACCTCCTATTGATGAAGGCTCAGGATTTTTTCTTATTTTTTCCTATTATAAGAAACAAAGCAGGGCTTCCCTGGTGGCGCAGCGGCTGAGAGTCTGCCTGCCGATGCAGGGGACACGGGTTCGTGCCCCAGTCCGGGACGATCCCACATGCCGCGGAGAGGCTGGGCCCGTGAGCCATGGCCGCTAAGCCTGCGCGTCCGGAGCCTGTGCTCCACAACGGGAGAGGCCACAACAGTGAGAGGCCCACATACTGCAAAAAAAAAAAGAAAGAAAGAAACAAAGCAATAAAAATCATAGTAACACATGTTTAAATAATGGCACTTTTAATTTTAGAAAATATTTCTTTGCTAACAATTACAAATTTAACAAATACAAACGGGTTCTTTCCTTTGTTTTCCCTGCGGGTGTGGTCCATATTTCTCTGGTCCATTGCTCTTTTGCCCAAACAGAACACAGAACACGGCATATAGAAAGTTTGAGTCAATTAAATATTTGCCGAATTGAACTGAACAAGTGATGTTACTGAATTTTAAAGTGGTCAACGTGCGAGCTATGCTGTATGATGTTTAGGTAGGACATCAGCGTCAGGGCCTAATCAGGACGTTCAAAACCCCCCATCTGCATCCAGCTTGGCCATCAATGGGCAGTATTTCTTTGAACTTGGTTTCCTTCCACTTCATCTTTTCTTTATTTATAAATTGGTTAAATGGCACGAGTCTCATGTTGCATAGACATGTCCTACTTTAATATGCATTTTAATCTTATCAAATGTCTGATGACAATGTAATATAACAATTTCCTTTAGCATTAAAGTAATAAGTGAAAATAGTACATTTGTAATTATGAGCATACTCACTGACATCTCTTTACAGCACATTTCACATGCAGAGGATGAAATGATGATTAAATTCTTCTCACTCATTGACTCAGCTTTTCTTTTTTTTAATCTTTTAAAAAATTAATTAATTAATTAATTAATATTATTTTTTTTGGCTGCATTGGGTCTTCATTGCTGTGCGTGGCTTTCTCTAGCTGCGGTGACTGGGGGCTGCTCTTCGTTGCGGTGCACGGGCTTCTCATTGCGGTGGCTTCTCTTGTTGGGGAGCTTGGGCTCTAGGCACGAGGGCTTCACTAGTTGTGGCACATGGGCTCAGTAGTTGTGGCTCTTGGGCTCTAGAGCGCAGGCTCAGCAGCAGTGGCGCACAGGCTTATTTGCTCCGCAGCATGTGGGATCTTCCCGGACCAGGGCTCGAACCCATGTCCCCTGCATTGGCAGGTGGATTCTTAACCACTGCGCCACCAGGGAAGTCCCTGACTCAGCTTTAATGTATTCAAAGTTTATGTGAGAATTAGCTCCATTAATCTACTGCCACCCTGAAAATTACATGGACCGTCAGAAGGTGGTGAGAGAAGGCAATGCGAATGAGTCAGGACAAACCTATCTATCTGAGCAGGAAAACAAGAGGTCCCCTGAGGAAGGGTCAACAACTTCTTCTTGAATGTTAGAAATCAAAAGTACTCAATAATTAATGTCTTTTTTTCCCTCAGTTGAATTCCAAATAAATTAAGACATAGATAGAGAAGTTAGGTAGATGGAGGCCACAAAATAACATTTATTACCAATAAGGATGTTAACAGAGGAAGTGACAGCACATCTATGGGCCAGAGGCATCCTGTTACAGCACGCTCGCCTTCTCCAGAATTAGAGGCTCCCCCTCTCTGCTGCAGGGGTGCTGGGCTTCCAGAGCAGATCCGTCTCTGCCAGGAGCAGAGACGAGGGCTCTCTTCCTACTGGCAGCTCCCACCAGAAGAGAAGAGGAAGGGGTAGGCTGTACATGCCCTGTTTCTTCTTCCAACCTCACCAGTCAGAAAGTCACTCTCTCCCCCGGATGGGAATCAGCAAGGGGTAGAAGACAGCCCAGACAGTTTATGCTAGTGGAACCCCTTTTACATGGAAGAAAGTATCAAGTATGGGAAAGAAGAGCTTCCCTCTCACTGCTCACTATTGAAAAGCACAGTGTTTTTCTTGAACATATGTTGCTGCCTTTTACAGGGATCTGGGTTTTGAGATAGCAGACAACCTAAGCATCTTCCGGCCTCCTCCACAAAAGATACCCCACATGTTGCACCCGTAAGCACAACACACCCTCTGCCAAAGCACGTGGTGAGGGCGTTCCTGAAGATCACGAGCTAGAAGAGGTCTTAACTGTTAAATTTTGTTTGGTGTCTAGACTTTAAATTCTCAACCAATTTAAAATGCATTCTAGAATATAACCTCTTATTTAGTTTATCTTGAAAATAGAACATGGAAATTAATTTTGTCCACAAGTCCATACACTTTTAAAGTTTTCACAGTATTACATATTTTTCCTACTGACATTCTTATACTCTTCCTTTTAAATAATATATTTATTCAAAGCATTTGTTGAATACTTTCAATAACATTTATGAGTACCAGCAGTGATTCAAATCTTACAAGGAAAGTATTATCAAACCCATTTTACAAATGAGAAAATGAAGGATCGGATAGGTCATTTGCTTCAGGTGATACACAGACAGGAAAGGAAACTTGTGTTTGAAACCAGGTCTTGCCAACTCTCACAGGTGCTCCACCCTGGTTACCAGTATAGGCATCTATCATCCTAGAATCAATTTACTTGCGGTTGGGATCATGGCTTCTATTGATTCATTTCTTTTTTCTATCCACAGCAAAGTATACAATGATCTCACTTAGTAAGTATTCAGGAAGTATTTAAGTTTAGGTAAATAGACTATCGCAAAATTCTAGATATGTACGATGCATAGAAATATTCCAACTTGAACCTGGTTATGTAACCAGGAGAGTGTTAGAATCCAAACCAGAGTTTAACTCCTCATATATGGCCTTTCAGCATTTCCGGCTACCATTTCCCCTTCACCATGGGAATCATGCAAGTGACAAGTGGTTTGTCATGGGTTACCCTGGTTTAGCAATAGGAGGGGCCAACTGCTACTTCTCCCTGAACAAAAGACCTGAGGCAACAGAGGTCACATTGGTGTCATGGAGTTGGAAAGCCTTACAGGAAGGAAAACAACAATAATAAAACATCACATTTATTTGAGAAGCAGCAGAAAATCGTGGCTAAATGCATGGACTCTGGAGCCATAGGACCTGGGTTAAAATGAGTAGAGGTAATCTGCTGTTAGCTAGCTATGTGATGTTGGATGAGTTACTTAGTCTGTATGTGCCTCAGTTTCTTCATCTATAAGATGGGAATGCAGTAATTCATACAGTCTGTGAAAATCAAATGAGTTACATATATAAAATGTACAGACTTCACCCAGCACACTGAGCACCATTGGTTGTTATTTGAGCACTTTCTAGGTTCCAGAGACTGTGCAAAAAGTTTAAAAGCCATTAGTTATATTGATCATATAATTAAATATTGAATGAGAAAAGCGATTGCTACATTTTACAAGCGCAGAATCTTGAGACGGAGAGAGAAAAAGCACTTGATTAAGATTCTGGTACCTGTCAGGGGAGGCGTATAAACCTGGGTTACCTTCCCCCAGAGCCCACGCTGCTAACCACTGTGCGGGGGGCTGAATCATCAACTCTCTCTCTCCCACAAAAAAGGAAAACTGCTTTGGGGACCCTACTGTACCCCAAAGGGACCCCTGCTATTGTAGCAGGCACAGAATTCTCTAGCCAAGGCCACCTTTTACTAACTAAGCCTCCATCAATTCTCCTGTGGCCCCAGGAGGTTGGGTTTACAGCAGGCCATATCATTCCTAATTCAGAAGAGTCTAGATTAGCCTGGACACTGAATTCCGGAATTTTGGAATTGCTCTAAGTGAATCTCAAAAGAGAACAAATCTAGGGCTTCCCTGGTGGCGCAGTGGTTGAGAGTCCGCCTGCCGAGGCAGGGGACACGGGTTCGTGCCCCGGTCCGGGAAGATCCCACATGCTGCGCGGCGGCTGGGCTTGTGAGCCATGGCCGCTGAGCCTGCGCGTCTGGAGCCTGTGCTCCGCAACGGGAGACGCCACAACAGTGAGAGGCCCGCGTACCGCGAAAAAAAAAAAAAAGAGAGAGAGAGAGAGAACAAATCTAGACTCTCCTGGATTAAATACTGTTGACATAATCAAAATCGGGCCAATCTCCGAGGCCTTCCCTTGAAAAGTCGAATCCCCCAGGTGTCTCCCATTTGAGAGCATATACATAGAAAAGCTTGTATGGAACAGACATCCCTATTTATCCAGGAGTTTTCTAGAAGGGAAAGACCATGGACCTTTCTCTTAACTGCAAAATTTTTACTAAAATCATCTGCTTTGACTCAGAGAGAGTGTCACAAGTATGTCTAAACTTAAGACTCTGGGAAACAATCCTTTCTGTCATGTTTGCCATTTAGATAAAGCTCTTAGGGAAATGTGTTGAGAATCAGGCTCTCAGTGCAAGTTTATTATTGCGCTTCTTAGTACTCAGCACTGGGTTAAATAAAATTTGATGTTTCCTACCACATAGTTGAGGGGAAGTTAAAGCTCTTAATGGACATCATCTCACGTTGTCAAATAGAGTGTTCCAGTAATGACTGTTCCCTAATGCCAGCTGCTGTCATTTTCAGAGATTTTGTTAGTAATAAAGTAAAAGTTTGGTGTGTTAGAAAAGCAAGTGTTTACTTCTGAAAAGCAACATTAAATCAGATCAAATAAAACAATATTTCTCTTCTGTTCTCCCTCCTGAAATAAATCGTTAGCTGGTATCCCCCAAAGTCATTAGAAACTCCTCTGGCTGCAAAGTTATTGTTGCAGTTCTGATATATAACATGAAGAAGACTCAAAGAGTGAGTCCAGCTACAATTCAATAGAGCTAATTAAATTTTAACCTGCTAGATAGGCAATACAGTTATTTTTATATACTTGAGATTCCTTTTTTAAAATGTTTCTGTTTGTGTCAATGCTTGAAGTCTATTTCTTTTGCTCTTTAAAAGTGTATGTCAAGTTAGATTCCTAACATTTCCTATTAGTATAAATGACTCACTAACTTAATTTGGCAAAATGACATTGAGTTTAATTACTAGCATAAACATAAGGCTAAGTGAACGACAAGCTCACTATGCATAATAGAACCTGCTTCTGAACTTCAATGACTATATCACTGTCTATCATCAGTCACAGAATGATTGGAACTGAAAAAGACCAGTAGCTCTTAATACTTAAGGAGGGTGTGATAAGCTAAGTCATAGGCTAAGTGAGATGGACTTTTAATTTCAGGTCTGGTCCTGACTTACTCTGAGATTTTAGGAAAGAGGCTTATCTATGGCTTATTCTTTCTTATTTGTGAAATAAGGAGAGAAAAAAAAGTATTAAAGTAATGTCCATAGAGACAAGACTGTTAAATAGGCATGAAATGAAAGATGAGTATTATAATTAATAAGTACTTATTTGTACATCATCCTATCAACCATAAAGCATGTCATTAGTACTTAGGATTTTTTAAGACAATTCACAAGGCATGGTTTGAAATATAAAGACATAGGAAATGTGGGCTTGACTTCCACAAGCATACAGTCCAGCTGGAGAGATGGGATGCACATGCTAAAATGTGTTGATTACTTCACCGACCACCAATCAAATTGAGCTGATTGATATAGACATAATCTCCTGATATAATTGCTCTCTTCTTCATCTGGAGATGGTGATGTCATTTCTGCTCTATATTAATCAACACTATAAATAAGACAACACAAAAACATTGTGTGTCTTTTTAATCACACAGTGTAATTTTGTGTTCTGATGCCAATTCCCTAAAACCAACTGGTAGTCCTACAATTCAATTCAATTCTAATATTAACTGGAGTTAGCATCAGATACCACAAGCTAAAGTGCAAGGTCCCTAACAGACTTCCCTTGCATCAGATGCCAGCTGCAAGTGGGGTCTCCAGGCTACCCACACTTCTATCTGACTTGGCTACAAATTCAGAGGTTCCTACAATGCTCCTTCAGATTCATAATTGACTAGAATGATCCATAGAATCATTAGGAACTTAGGAAAATATTATATTTAAGATTACCAGTTTATTATCTTCTTTTTAAGGTTCCCAGATTATTCTCATTGTATTTGGGTTGAAACCCAAACTAAGTGTAATATAGGACAGAACAGCCGGATGAGGGAGTACATAGGGCAAGGTATGGAAGACTGTGGCATGTAGGAGCTTCTGTCTGTGTGGAGTCAGACTGCATAACCCTCTGAGTCATTGATATGTTCATCAACCAGGAAGCTCCCCAAGCCTCAGTGTCTTGAGTTTTTTTTATTGAGGTTTCATTGCATAAGGGTGCCTGAATAAATCGTTGGCCATTTAATTGAACTCAATCTCCAGCTCCTCTCCTCTCCCCAGGGTCAGGTAGTGGGCCTGAAATTTCCAACCTTCTAAGCACATGACTTGTTTTCCTCCATATCTCACTAGCATAAACTCAGGTATGGTCCAAAGAAGTTCATTATGTATATCATAAGACACTCTTACCACCCAAGAAACTCCAGGGGTTTTTGAAGGTCTGTGCTAGGAAACAGGAACAGTTTGGGATAAGTGCCACGTGGATGATATAGACAGTAGGTGTTATAGTTTCCCAACAGGAGTAGAGATCTGTCCAGCAGGAGAGCTACGATGATCAAGGTCAACTGCATGGACATGGCGAGATATGCATTAGGCATTAAAGTATGGCTGGTATTTGAAGGACAGAAGTGGGAAAGGAGGACTTGAGTAAAAAACAACAGTGAAGAAATAAAGTAAAAAAAAAAAACCTCAAAAAACACGTGGAGGTTAAGCATTATGCTGGTAAATAACCAATGAGTCACTGAAGGCATCAAAGAGAAATTTTAAAAATACATGGAGACAAACGAAAATGGAAACACAATGACTCAAAATCCATGGTAAACAGCAAAAGCTGTTCTAAGAGGGAAGTTTATAGTAATAAAAACCTACCTCAGGAAAGAAGAAAATCTCAAAAACAACCTGACCTTACACCGAAAGGAACTAGAAAAAGAAGAACAAACAAAACTCAAACTTAGTAGAAGCAAAGAAACCATAAAAATCAGAGCAGAAACAATGAAATAGAGATTTTTTTAAGTAGTAGAAAAGGTTAAGGATATTAAGAGCTGGTTCTTTGAAAAGATAAACAAAATTGATAAACCTTTAGCCAGACTCACCAAGAAAAAAAGAGAGAAGGCTCAAATAAGTAAAATCAGAAATGAAAGAGAAGTTACAACCAACACCACAGAAATACAAAGGATCATAAGAGTTTACTATAAACAAGTGTATGCCAATAAAATGGGCAACTTTTGAAGAAATGGATAAAGAAATGGATAAATTCTTAAAATGTACAATTGCCTAAGACTGAATCAGAAAAAATAGAAAATATAAAGAGACTGATTAAATTGAATCAATAATTTTTTTAAAATCCCAAAAAACAAAAGTCCAGGACCAGATGGCTTCAAAGGTGAATTCCACCAAACATTTAAAGAGCTAATACTATCCTTCTCAAACCATTCCAAAATATTGCAGAGGAAAGAACACTCTTGAACTTATTCTGAGGCCAGTGTCACCTTGGTACCAAAGCTAGTTAAGATACCACAAAAAAACAAGGAAAATTACAGGACAATATCACAGATGAACATAGAGGCAAAAACCCTCAACAAGATATTAGCAAACCAAATTCAAGAATACCTTAAAAGGATCATACATCATGATTAAGTGGGACTTATCCCAAGGATACAAGGAGGGTTCAATTCCTGCTAATTAATCAATGTGGTATATCCATTAACACACTGAAGGAAAAAATCATATGATCCTCTCAATAAGTGCAGAAAAAGCTTTTGATAAAATTCAACATTCATTTATGATAAAAACTTTCAACCAAGTGGGTATTGAGGGAATATACCTCTACATAATAAAGGCCATATATGACAAACCCACAGCCAACATTATACTCAATGGTGAAAAGCTGAAAGCATTTCCTCTAAGATCAGGAACAAGACAAGTATGCCCACTCTTGCCACTTTTATTCAACAGCAATCAGACAAGAAAAAGAAATAAAAAGAGTCCAAACTGGAAAGGAACAATAAAACCATCACTATTTTCAGATGACATGATATTATATAAAGAAAATCCTAAAGACACCACCAAAAAACTATCAGAATAAATGAATTCAGTAAAGTTGCAGGATAAAAAAGTAATCTACAGAAATCTGTTGCATTTCCATACACTAATGACTATCAAAAAGAGAAATTAAGAAAACAATCCCATTTACAACTGCATCCAAAAGAATAAAATACCTAGGAATAAATCTAAGCAAGGAGATAAAAGACCTGTACTCAGAAATTACAAGACATTGATGAAAGAAGTTGAAGACAAGACAACAAATGGAAAGATATACCATGCTCATGGATTGAAAGAATTAATAGTTAAAATGTCATACTTCCCAAGGCAATCTACAGATTCAATGCAATCCTTATTTAAAAACTAGTCACATTTCTCACAGAACAAGAACAAATAATTCTAAAATTTGTGTGGAAACTCAAAAGACTTCAAATAGCCAAAATGATCTTGAGAAAGAAGAACACAGCTAGAGGTATCAAGCTCCCTGATTTCAAATCATACTGCAAAGTTGCAGTAGTCAAAACAATATGGTACTGGTACAAAAACAGATACATAGTTCAATAGAACAGGATAGAGAGCCCAGAAATGAACCCACACTCTGCGGACAATTCATCTACGATAAAGGAGGTAAGAATATACAACGGGGAAGAGACTGACTTTTCAATAATAATACTGGGAAAACTGGGCAGTTACATGCAAAAGAATCAAACTGGACTCCTTTCTCATACCATATGGAAAAATAAACTCAAAATGGATTAAAGATTTAAATGTAAGACCTGAACCCATAAAATACCTAGAAAAAAACATAGGCAGTATGCTATCGACATTGGTCTTAGAAATATTTTTTTGGATATGTCTCCTCAGGCAAGGGAAACAAAAGTAAAAATAAACAAATGGAACTATATCAAAGTAAAAAGCTTTTGCACAGCAAAGGAAACTCTCAACAAAACAAAAAGGCAGCCTAATGAATAGGAGAGAAATTTGCAAATGACATATCTGTTAAGGGGTTAATATCCAAAATAAACAAAGAACCCATACTAATCAACATTAAAAAAAAGCTGATTAAAAAATGAGCAGAGGACATGAATAGACAATTATTAAAAGGACAACAAATAAAAAGTGTTGGCAAGGATGTAGAGAAATGGGAATCTTTGTGCACTGTTTGTGGGAATGCAAATTGGTATGACCACTATGGAAAACAATATAGAGGTTCCAGAAAAAATAAAGAATAGAATTATCATATGATCCAGCAATTCCACTTCTGAGTGTTTCTCCAAAGAAAAAAAAACATTCATTCAAAAAGATATATGCATCCCTTTGTTCATTGCAGCACTATTTACAACAGCTGAGATAAGGAAGCAAACTAAATGTCCATTGATAGATGAATGCAAAAGATGTGAGATATATGTATACACACACACACACACACATATACAATAAAATATTAGCCATAGAGAAGAATGAAATCTTGCCATTTGCAACAACATGAATGGACCTAGAGGGTATTATGCTAAGTGAAATAAATCACATAGAGAAAGACAAATACCATATTATTTCACTTATATGTGGAATCTAAAAATCAAAACAAATGAATAAACATAACAAAACAGAAATGAACTCACAGATACAGAGAACAAACAGGTGGTCACCAGAGGAGTAGGGGTGGGGGGATAAGTGAAATAGGTGAGGGAGATTAAGAGGTACAAACAGCCAGTTACAAATAAATGAGTCATGGGGATAAAATGTTGAGCATGGGGAATATAGTCAATAGTATTGTAACAACTTTGTATGGTGACAGACGGTAACTAGACATATCCTGGTGATTATTTTGTAATGTATAGAAATTGAATCATTGAATTCAATGATTCATTGAATCATTATGTTATGTACCTGGAATTAACATAGTGTTCTAGGTCAATTATACTTCAATTTTTTAAAAGAGGGGAAATAAATAAATAAATAAATTGTTAAAGTGGGAAAATGTTATCAGCATAAAAGTCAATTGAATATAATTAAATAACACAGGGAATAAAAATCAAAACAAAACAAAACAGTGAAACACTAAAGCAAGAAAGTGCAAAGGATGTGAAGCAATGAAGAGCAAACCAGTTTGACCAAAGCAGAAGAATCAAGGTGGGGTACAGCGAAAGATAAAGTAGACTGTAATCACTCCTATATACATACCCAAGGCTCTTTTTATCAAGAAGCCCAATCATGTATTTTCAGAACCAAATTCTAATTACTAATATAGACAAAGCAAACTACTATCAAATTGCCTATAATTGGTTTTAAAATCTAATAGTCTAGCATTCTCTGGAAAAAAAAAAATCACTTTAGAATGGCATTATAGTTGGTTGGATACTGAATATTCTTGAATAAGTGATTTGGACAAAGTATGTCAAAGGAATATAAATAATATGTAAAATTGCTGTTACTGGCTCTACAAACCAAAATAATGTCTCTTGGTCTCAGCTGTCCATTGTATTTATAAACAAAACAGCCTCTACACTTTGTTTCTTTTCTAGCCAAGAGAAATTAAGCTCCCATGGCTTCAGACAGCTGTCGTACATTTCCCCCAACTGCTGCCACATGAGTGTTAGGCTCTGCAGATCATTACCAACACCAACATCTGGCTCTGCTTGCTTTCTTTCAAACAGGGCTTAATTTTCTTCTGCGTCTCCAGAAACAGGAAATACCATGTGCACTTTGGTGGAATTTGGGATTAAGTATTTCTAAAACCAACTGCTGTTTTTACAAGACCTCTTGGAGTGATGGTTTATTTTATGGCTTTTGCCTCTGGGAATTCTTCTATGTGAATTGCTGTGAAATCTCCAAGGTCTGCCTTTCCTTCAGACTACATGCTTGTACTTTTTTTTCATCCGCCAACCAATGTTTGAGTCTCCACTGAGAGTGTGACCACCAACCACACAAGCAACATCTCAAATTCCAGGAGTTTTGTTGCCTGTTCAGAATAGTAGGGTTGATCACTACGGAAACTTCGGGGAGCCCTCACTCTCCCTAGTCCTCCCTAGCATCCCTCTCTAGAAAGTGTTCTCTTTGGGAGTAAGGAAGGGAAAAGAGTTCAGCAGAAACTAGATGATCCTTCTTCTTGGGGAAGTAGGAATAAGTAAAGAGCTGACTCTTTCAGAGAATAATAAGAGCTACTTTTGATATCCGCATTTTCCGGAGAAGTAACCTTAGACAGACTGAGGAAGAAAGTCAAACAAACAGTGCATATTCCTCCAGTCCTAAAGGGGCTTCTGGTTCAAAGAAAAAACCACAGTATACTGAATTTCCCCTCCCTGTCATCTTCTGTGCCTCCATAACGAGATAAGGCTCCACTCCAGGGAGGGTACAGGACTGAGAGCAGAAAAGTCTATTTGCTGAAAAAACGTTGAGAGGGTAGGAATGGCGAAAGAAATGACAGCAATGCTTTAGCCCCTGAAAGCTTTTCATATCTTTCTGACTTTGGAGAGCAAGCAACTAGCCCCTCCTGGAAGTAAAACTCTCCATAACTGTATACACCTTCCTTTTTCAATCTTGAATTTTTGTTTGTTGGCTGATAATGAAACACATGGTTTTCTCTGACGCTTACTTCAAACCTGAGCTTGTGAGAATTGTATTCTATGGAAGTGATAAAAGCAGAAGAGGGAAAAAGTGAACCTAAGGAATCTCGGTCAACATGATGAGTAACACATCCTCGCATCACTTTTACAGCCACGAATCTTGAGCAGCAATGTCAGGATAGAAATTTAAGGAATAGGTAAGGTCAGGATGACAAAGGATGATGGGTATCCCTTCTTTAATCTGTAATGTAAAGACATTTCCCTAAGACACTCTCTGTTCTCACTTTTGTAAGTACTGTCTCTTTCCCATCATAATTTCTTTCTCCCAATAGAAAGATCTGGAAGTGTCAAGTCCTAAGCCCTGCTTTTTCCTTTGCAGTACAGTGTGAGGCCGGAGAGTAACATTAGCAGGCTTTGTCTTGATCTCCCCTGAAAGCCTTTTCTTCATGGTTTCCCTGTTCTCAGAGGAGGCCTAAAGTCATTCTTAAGTCTTCTGTCAAAAAGGGAAAGCACTCCCTTATAAACTATGGTTAATCACTGCTTACATTAAAATGATAAAATGGGCATTAGGAGACATCTAGCTACAGCCTTTAACTCTAGGAGAAAAAAAAAAAGCTAACCCTATATCTGGCATTATTAGGAACCTACTATGTGCTTAAAACTATTGTTATTCCATGTTAGGTAATCAAAGATGGTAGCCATGTGATTACAGCTGACAGATGGGGATTCTGGAAGCCAGAGCTTCTGTGTGGTTCCAACTGTGCACATGGTCTCTCAACTGGCCGCCTTCACCTTCTATTAGTGGACAACTTGCTTGGGAGGGAGGGGTAGGTAATTCTTAGAGATTAAAATTGAATGTACATTTCTGCAGTAGTTCTTTAAACGTGTATCTATTTATAAGGGATTTATAGCCTATTTAGTAATTTCTGATCATTCATTCCTATAGATTAAGTCAAACGTGGCACCCTTAACACTTTAAGGAAATGCAAGTGCTGAGCTGCAGGTACAGTTTCAACTGCTATTTCTCTTCTTGGTCACAGGCTCATACTTCTCCAAAGTTCATCTCAGAGGCTACTGATAAACAGTCTTTGTCAGCCTCTGCTTCTCAGCCACCAAAACCATAGGCAGTCTTCCTCTTTGGTCCCTAAATTCCATTCTCCCCTGCCCCAGACCCCTCTCCTACCATTGAGCCAGAATTCTCATCTAGCACCTATTTCCTTTCAAGCTTGGAGTTGCAGTAAACACCATATTAATTTATTTGTAGGTTTAAAAAACATTACAGAGCTAGCCTGAAAAATCCAGATCAGGCTGTCCTAAGTTCTAAACAAACTCTTTAGAACAAACAGTTGAGAAGTAAGCATTTGAAATTCAGGTGCTTCTTAACTTTCCTGTGTCAGGGAAAGAGGAATTGGGCTTTTCAATAGTTTTCAAAAGTTGCCCAGGATAAGAAAGACAGAATGCTAACCTACCTATCTCCACTCCCACCTCCCTGATCCCTACATCCCACCAGGGATTCAGTTTTGGTTTCCAGTGAAGTTACTAGCAGCTGCATGTGCTCAAACAAGGCAAACCTGGTAATAAACCATGTCCAAAAAATCAAGAACAACTCGTGTTCATTTTTATGGCAACCTCAGTTTTCCCTGGTGAAATCTAACTCTATGTGCCCACTTCTGTCTCAGCTTTGCCAGTCCCCTGGGCTCCCCACAGTTCTCTGACCTGAATTATCACTATGAATTAGGCAGAGGGTGGAAGATCTTCATGTCCAAGAATCTCTTTGAGTGAAACGGATGAAGAAATGTAATTAACAAATACAGAGAATTTGGGGGCCAAAACCTCTCAGCTCAGTGATAAGCCCATGATTCTCAGCAGAAAGAGTGTAATAAAAATCTATTCTAGGTACAGTTTCTTGAATGAGTAGAGAATAGGTTCAATGGAGTCGCTAGCATCTGTATAATTGAAATCCTCACTATTGGGACTTTTAGAGGCATTGAATGAAGAAATTCTCAGCCAAAGAGCAGACTTTGCTGACCCATTAAGGAATACATAGCTCAAAGCAGCTCTGGCTGCTATCCCTGCCAAACAACAACAGCAGCTAATCAGAAACAAATTATAGATCAGATACGATCAATATTAATACAGTCAATGTTAAGGCAATTACATATTTCCTGTGTTTAATGCCAACGATAGTAACTCAAAATACAGTGGCGCTGGGTCATACTAATTAACTTTTTATAAAATTAAATCTTGGCTCTCTTAAAGTCAATATTCAAGTGAATTCATACACTATACAGATAAATATTTTGATTGGAGTTTCTAACACCTAAGAAAACAGGATGACAACTTTGGACACCTCTCCTAAAAGTCCCAACATGATTGTTATGCTAACTTTGTGTTTTTTGTAATTTAAAATATTTTCTTATTAAAAACTGAACTAACAAATTTCCACAACCATCTCCCTCATTTATAGAGAATTCTCTTTTAATTAGGCATTCATTTATTAATTTTTTCATAATCACACAGAGGAATGGCTCTAATGGAAGAGTTATACTGGAGATAAGACAAAGATGGGTCGGACATAGTTTACAGTATAGCATTCCAAAGCAAACCTCTGGATTGGGAGACTGCATATAAACATCACACACTTTCTTCCAAAACTTTATTCACATTGGGAATATAGTCCAGAGTATTTACCGCAAGCACAAGAATTGTTCCTGACACTTATGGTTCTATATCAAGGAGTGACTTTGGAATACCTTTGGATTCTAATTTACTGATGGCAAATCAGTAAAAATTTGGAAATGTAAAACAATCTTCAGGACGTTATTTGGTGACAGGAGAGCAGAGGAGAAGGACAGAGGCCTGAGACTGGCTCTTGCCTGGATTTTGCCTAAATCACTTAGCTTCTTTGGGCCTGGATAAAATGAGGATGGTAATCACACTTGTCACCAGAAAATGTGAGTGTCGCTCTTTGAACCTCTCAGTGAAGCCTGCCCTGTGTAACTGTAATGTAATCCCAATTTGTGGAGCTGCAAAACTGCTGTGAAGATGCAAAATGGATTTGTTCCCTCCAAAAATGAAAGCTTTTCTAACCCAAAACTTAGGCACAGCCTTTAAAGGATGTGCATAATAAACAGAAAGCATTTTTCTTGTAAGATCTGAATCGTTTTCCTTAGAATTATAGAAGCTGTGTCTAACACTCAGATCTGTACTCTCATTCAAGTCCCTCTGTTTGAGCAAGTCAACATTTTAAAATCTGTAAAATGAGCATAAATCTCTTTTATCCAATTTACGAGACCATTGTGAGATTTCAGTGAGGTAATATATATGACGTACCATAAATTAATAAGTTCTGGAATACCTGAGGTTCACCCTGTGCTGCCAGACAGGAGACCACGTCCAGTCCCTGGATCTTCTTCTCCAAGGCACCTTTCCAGAACCTAGATTTGTTTCTTGCTACACAGCCTTCCCTCTGCAATGCACTATGGAACAGGCCATCTAACATCTCTTACTCCATCACTTTGCTCCCTACTCCCATACCTTCCCTCCTGATCAGCCTTCTTCCCAGGCCAGATTTAAACCTTCTTTAATGATACGTGTAAGGAATACAGTGTGTGTGTTGTGTGTGTGTTTAACATGATTTATATATTTTTCCTACTAAGTAATGCATAATAATTGTAGAAAATTTGGGCTAGTGAGATAAAGCACCAGTTGGAGTTGGACTTGCAGTCAGATGTCTTCAGTTCAATACCCGGCTTGGTGCTTCTCACTGCAAAGGTCTATTCCCAACTCCTAGCTGCTGGTCTAATATCCTGAAGTTTGGTTCAAACAACACCTATATCAGACTCATCGAGAGTGCTCCTTAGGAATGGAATTCCAGAGACCCACCTTTGCCCAGCCGCTGAACCATAACCACTGTAGATAGGGCCCGTGAATATGCTCTGCATTTTCAGAAAGCTACTCGGGTGATTCTCACGCAGACCAGAAGCTCTACTCCGGATTCTAGACCACACTTCCAGTAGCCAAGATAGGGTGGTCTGGACCTGCAGCACTGACATCATCTGAGAGCTTGTTAGAAATGAAGAATCGCCCCGTAGTGCCCAAACCTACTGAATCAGAACCAGCATTTTGACAAAATCCCTAGAAGATTCTGTCACACCTTTGAGAAGCTCTACTGTACCTTGGTGTCACCTGGGAAGCTTTACAACCTAATGATACCTGGGCCCCATCTAGAGATTCTCATGTACTTACTATTCTGGATTCTGGGGTGCGGGCAGGGCAAAAAGGCTCTTACTAGCTCCGTAAGTTACTTTAATGTACAGCCAAGGTACATTGTCCCCTAAATCCCAGCTTTTTAAGGTTAAACTATAACCTGAGTTAAATTGGCTTTTGTAGGCTTGCCAGGGGCCCTATGGATCGCTTAGATTAAACAGTGATTTTTCAGAGACAATGGACTCTGGAGACAAACAAGTTCAACCACACAGCTTAAGGTTCACCGAACCCCAGGCGGGAGACTTCCGGTACCTTCCCACGAAGGAGCGGGGCATCGCACCCGGGTCCGCCCCGCGCCGCGACCCGGCCCCGCCCGCCTCGCCCCCTCCCCGCCCCGCCCTCCCCCGTGACGTGCCGCAGAGGGCCGGGCTCATGCGCACTCGCGTCCCGCGCCCCGCACGGGTGCACTGCCTCGGCGGTTGTCATTCTCCGCGGCGCGGCGGCGAGTGCCGAGTGCGGCGCGTGCCTGCCTTCCCGCTCGCTTGTCGGCGCGCCTGCGATGTGATCGACCGCCTGGGAGCGGGCTGGCAGCTCTCCCCGCTACAGCGCCTCGGCTTTTCCCTGGCCGCCTTCCTTATTGAGCCCCGATTCCCTCGGAGCCGGAGACACGCACCAGAGGCTCGAAGCGCCGCACTCCGGGGCGGGCGGCAGCTGCAGCGCTCGGGACCGCGCGGCCGGGTGCAACCTCTGTCGTCGCCGCCGCGCTTGTCACCGCGGAGCCAAGGCGGCTGGTGCAGAGCGGCAGCACCTCGCCCCGCACCCGCCGCCGCCCGGGCAGTGCGGGGCCGCGGCGCTCTGTGCGCAGCGGGAGTGCGGTCCCCCCCGAAGGCTCCCTGTCGCCTGCGTCCCAGTAAGTTGACTGTAGTTTTTGAAGTTGGAGGGCGCCACGGGAAGGGGAGGTTCGTTTTTGTTATCTTCACGTCGTGGGAAGCTGGGGATGGCACCTCTTGTTAGCAGGGCTCCAGCTTGGGTAGTTGAGGGTGCGAAGCCGCGGACAGGGCACGCGGGGAGAGGAAGCAGTCCCGGGAGAACTGGCTCCAGCCTCTGCTGAACGTGCCAGACGGAAATGCTGTGAGAGGACAGGTGCTCTGAGGGCATTTTGCCTGCTGCTGATTGCACATTCCAAGCCCTTTGACTGTGTGTGTGTGCGTGTGTGTGTGTGTGTATGTGTGTGTGCGCGCGCGCGGGGGGGGGGAACTGGGGGGTGTTAGGGGGGTCCTGTCACCTCCATCGCAAGTCCTCAAGGAAATGACTCTAGTAATATTCCTGGATGCGATAGATCTTTGGGGATGGGGGCTAAGTCATTCCCTCTCAGGCCTCCAGGCTTCCCGCGCATCCCACTTTTCTCTTCCCCTAGGCAGAAGTTGTAATTGGAGACCAGTCCTTTAGGGAAAGACAACTTATATGTCAACCTAGAGTTCTGTGCTATAAGGCAAATAAAATGAGAAACCCGCTCAGCGTGTATGATTTCATACACTTTAAGAATGTGAGCAAGTCTCAAAGCAATAGTGTTCAGATGATGACACTTGGGTTTCACCCTTACTGTCCTCCACCTCTTATGTAAGCCTCCCGGCAGGATAACTGTCTCTGCAGTGGCTGCAGCTGTGGCTCTCCATTCCATTTGTTTAAGGTCTAGCTTGAACGTATTTAATGAAAATGTTGACATGATATAGCGCTCTGCAGTCTGAAACAGAGTGCACTCTTCAAATTGGAGTGTCTTCTCCTAATAGGGAATGTGCAAGGAAAACCCCAGTATATTTTTCAAGGCAGCTCCAGGAATTAGACACATAAATCATGTTTTAAAATAGCATGCATTGTACAGAGAGCTTGCAGAGGACCCCTTTGAACACATCCCCTTTGTTTTAGAAAAAGTGGAAATGGTTCATGCCAGACAATTGTTGAGTCTGAAAGTTAAGTGTACTGATAGGCTTAATTATCTTAATAAACAAAGAGCATGATTTATAGGTAGCTGCCCTGCCCTACTTTGAAGGATAGAATTCTAGAATTCTTTAACCTTTCTCTCGTCTGTGCCCTAGAGATTCCTTTTAAGCAGAGCAATAGATTATCATCATTGATGTTTAATATTTGAGTTGATTAAATTTGTAAAAGGAGTACTTTGAAATACCATACAGTACTGCTATGACTGTTAAGACAGTGAATATTAGAAATAAGGAGAATATTCCAATTTCTTGGTATAGAAGTCATTAGTTTAATAAAACAGATAACATTGACTGCCCTAATATATCTTTTTTAATGTGGACTTGTAATAAACGTTTAAACCAAAACTCAGGGTTGTGTTTTGATGTAGGATTTATTTAGATACTCTTTAGAAAAAGAAGCACATTTATTTATAGCATTCTAGCACATGGAACAAGATGAACTAGTTATAGGCACCTCATTTAAAAACATATCATAGTTTTTTTTAAGGAATTCTAAGAAAATACACAAAATGTAATTTCAAAAGTTGAAAAGCTAGTCAACACTTTGTACTTGGTGAGAGCAGCCATTGCTCATCTCTAGAAGAGATTACATCTGAGCATGGAAGCACAAACAGGTTGACCCCCTCCTAACATGATGCACTGTCACATCATGGTTAGGAGGACAGACTAGGGAGCCATGCTGGCAGCTTGGGTACCATCTGTTTGAATCTGAGCAAGTTACCTAAACTCTGTGCCTCAGTGTCTTTGTCTGTAAAATGGGGATAACAGTTACCTATCTCTCTGGATTGTGGTGAGGATTAAGTGAGTTCATAGATTTAAAGCTACTGAACCAGTGTCTGGCTTATTAAACTGAGTAAAATTATTGTTAGGAAAGGAAATGCATCTTTGGATTCTGTGGACATTGAATGGCTGCTGATGGAGGTTAACAGAAGCAGTTCACATGTATAATAGGAGAGAGGGTATGAACCTCCTGGTAATGCAGACACCAGCTGGTGTTTGACCTAATGTCTCTTTCAATTCCTCTCCAAGGTGGGTAGCTTCATCTCCACTTTGGAGAAAAGGAAACTGGAACTCAACAAGATCAAATAGTAGAAATCGCAGTTAGGATTTTAACCCATGTCTGTCTCTTTCAAACCCTGTCCTTTTTGGCCCTGCTGCCTCAATTTGCAAACTGCTTTTTCCATCTCTTCTCCTTGAATCCTCATAATAACATAATAAAATGGGTGCGTTATTATTTTTAATTTACAGATGAGGAAATTTACTTTAAGCAGTAAAGTATGCAAAGTGCTTAACTCACAAGATAGTTCTCCATGACTGGGAGCTATTATTATTATCATAATTATTGTTTAAAAGCTTGCCTACATTAGCACATGGTAGAGATGCCAGCAGGTGAAATGAGTTTTCTCCTTCGGTTTGAAGTGGATTCCATTGCTTTTCACTTCCCTATTCACATATTCAGAGAATCGAGAAAAAGAAAATGGTATGTTACCCTTCCCACGGTTCCTGCTGGAGGACAGCACTCCTGGGTTTGTTTCCGCCTGCAGATGTAGCTGCAGGATCCACATAGCCTAGTGAACCACCGCAAGCAGGTCATCCATCGATCCACAATCAGCATCATCTGTGAGCATGAATTCAGTCCCAGCTGGAGAGCACCCCTGGGGCAGAGAGGCCCTGCACTTTGCAACATAGTGTACTGTATGTTCAGAAATGGAAATAATTTACATTTCATATTAAATAAGCATGCTTCCTCTGGGCCTTAGTACCAGTGTGGTGGGAAGCAGTTTTAGGGGTCTTGTGTGAGCAGTCCAGTTCGCCTTCCATATCCTCGGGTTCCACATCTGTGGATTCAACTAACCTCAGGTTTAAAAAATATATTTTTTTTAATTCCAGAAAGTTCCAAAAAGCAAAATTTGATTTGCTTTGCTCCAGCAGCTATTTACATATTGTAGCATTTACATATTTACTGTTTACATGGCATTTACACTGTATTAGGTATTATAAGTAGTCTAGAGATGATTTAAAGTCTGTGGGAGAATGTACTTTAAGGTTCTATGCAAATATAATGCTATTTTATATGAGGAACTTGAGCATCCACTGATTCTGGTATCCTCACGGGTCCTGGAACCAATCCCCCATGGAGTCTACTTTGTTAAAAGTCTGGTCCAGTCTGTCAAACTTTTCACTTGACTTCCGAAAGTTGGGAACGATTGAAAGACTTTTTTCCTGTGGCTTTCTTAGATTATCATCCAGATCTACATAGTATTCTGGCCCTTGGTAAATATTTACTCTGCTTTCTAGATATAAAAAATCTAATTTCTGTAAAGGGCACCTATGCCACAGACAGCTTACAGACTGATTTAATATTCAAAGAAACCTGGTATCCTACCACTGTAAGGTACTTCAATACAGATGTTCTAATTGGGCTTTTTTTAAAGTCAAAACTCTTGTACAACATGTTGATTATAGTTAATAATACTGGATTGCATATTTGAAAGTTGCTAAGAGAGTAGATCTTAAAAGTTCTCATCACTAGAAAAAAAAATTGTAACTACGTGAGGTGACAGATGTTAACTACTCATCATGGTGCTCATTTTGCAATATATACAAATGTTGATTCATTATATTGTACACCTGAAATGAATAGTGTTATATGTCAGTTACATCTCAATTAAAAAAAAATCAAATCAAAAGTCTCTAGGTGTGAGCTTCCAGGAGGGTGCCAGATAGAGTCCTTGCCATCAGCTGAGTCTTTCTGCAGTTTTAGCTCTCCTTGTCAGAGTACAAATATTCCTTTTTACTCTTTCAAGTGCTTTTACTTACATTTCAAATGCTCCTCTGCTCTGGGGCATTCTGTAGTAAAAATCTTCCTCAATCACTTTTGTGACTCGACCTAGGTCCATAATTTAGTTTTAACTCATTCTTTAGAATTTACATAGTTCAGTTTTATTTTTTTGTCTATGTTAACTATTTATTGGCTTACCTCTAAATCGCCAAATAACTTGCCTCTGACATCTAGCTATCCTTGCTGTCAGAAGACATAAAAGAAATGCAAGCTAATTTTAATATGGATAAAGTGAATGAAGACCATTTAGTCTCCCCAGTCATCTCTACTGTTTTTTTTTTTTTTTTTTTTTTTTGTGGTTCGCGGGCCTCTCACTGTTGTGGCCTCTCCCGTTGCGGAGCACAGGCTCCGGACGTGGAGGCTCAGCGGCCATGGCTCACGGGCCCAGCCGCTCTGCGGCATGTGGGATCTTCCCGGACCGGGGCACGAACCCGTGTCCCCTGCATCAGCAGGCGGACTCTCGACCACTGCACCACCGGGGAAGCCCCTCTACTGTTTTGAATTATCTTCCCTTTGGGCTTGGGGAGTCTGGGGCTGATTGTATTTCTAGAGCTCTTGCCTCATACATCCGGGAGAAACTTGTTGGAGGTTATACTAAGTCTTGGTTCTACAAGCAACTGCTCATGTGCAACATGGCAGAGACAGTCCTGCAAGGCTGGGACGTTTCTGAATTTGAGGGCGAGGGCTGGGTGTGGGGAAAGACAGCTCCGAGTATGATTTATCTGCCACATCCTTACTGGATGGAATGAATAGCTAACACAGAGCCCTTACCGTGGGCTGGCTGCCATGCTAAGAACTGTACATACAATATTTACTTTAATCAGTGACCTTGTGTGGTTACTTTGTTATCCTTTATTGCACAAGGGGAAACTGAGGCCTAGAAAGGTCAGAGCACTTGTCCAAGATAACACTAGTGTGTTTTTGAGCGAAGAGTGGAGGCCAGGAGTCTGATGAGGCCTAGCATTCTACTGCATCCAATGTGGGGGCCTTCTTATGGTTCAGCTGTGTCATAGAGATATCCTCTATTGTGCGTCTCAAAATAATCCTATACTATCTCATGTTCTCCCCACAGTGACCCTAGGATAGAGCTAAAGGGATGGTGGAAAGGTCCGTGCCCACCGTCTTCCAGATCTTTACTGAGGAAGAGCTTAAAGCTTAGTTCATGCCATGAGCTCAGAAAAGAAACCCCCATGTTAGCATTGTGAAATAGGAAGCATGAAGCCTTCCACTGATCGTGGGACACAGTGGAGAGGTGTGCAGACTTTGTGTTTGATGTCACATACTTGCGTCATTCTCATCGAAGAGAGAAGTGTAGCAACCTGAGATTTTCTTAGGTTATTTCTAAAAAATTAAATCAAAAATGATTTAATCAGCAGTGAGTATGACTACAGCAGTGTCATGTGTTGTTCACGATGAACCGATGGTTTTAAAAGTAAATGAACAAGTATGTCTCACAAGCGAAGTGCAAGCGTGTTGTCTCAGAAAAGGAAAATTGTGTCACATCTTCTGTGTCTGCATCCTAGTCTAACTCCACTCTAAATGCAGAGGGAAAGGGCAGAATTTAAAACCAACATGTAATATTTTCAAAACCATTTCCCTGAGCCCCACCTCCTCTATTTTTTCCTGATTTCACACTGGAGCCAACGTTTGTTGTAGAGGTCTCTGTATTATGCACCTGCCCTTTTGTAAGAAACACTTTTCCAAAATAAAACAATTTTAAAAACCCATTAAAAAAAGTTCTTCATATCCTTTGGGTTTTCAGTTATTATTTTTGTTGTTGTTGTTATAATATTTCGGTATATCATGTTAATGTCTCACCCACTCCCCCTTCTTGGTTTTATAGGACTGTATAATTTTCAAGCCTGTGAGTGCTTAAAAATTTATGAAAAATTCAATTTTCTAAGTGTGGATTTTATGGCAGAGGACAGGGAAGTTTAGCCTGATTGGGGGGCCTTTACTTAAACTACAGAGCACTTGAAACCCTATGAACCTTATGGAGTAGGCAGGTTTTTCTAAAAAAAGTGTTTTAATTGATCAATAGCAGCCTTGTACTTTCCTCTTCAATTTCACAGGACCCAGTCCCCACCTATCATATCTCCTATTCATTTGTAAGTAATCAATTTCAATTGATTTTCTGAAAGTACCGAAAGGTGTGACTCGTCAGCGTTGCTGCATCTGTCATTTCAGTCTTCAGGGAGCCCCAAGGTTGCATATGGAAGCCTTTCTGTGAATTTGTTCTGTAAGGAATGAAGAGTGTTCAGATAGGTCCTTGGGGTTCAGGTCTCGCTGTATTTGTGACTCAGTCATTGCTGTTAATGTTGCTTCCACTCACTCTGGCCTTTCACCTCCACCCGAGCTTCTTCCTCCATCACCCCCACGTGGTTGAACGTGCTGAAGCTACTGGGAAACTTTAACGTTGAAGCAGCTCATGCTATAGGTCAGAGGCAATAAAACCACACAAGACAAATTTTCTTAAATTATAAAAAAGCCGATCTGTAACATGGCTACACACAAGAACACCACAACTTCTGTATTCAGCACTTGGGAATTGCAACCGGAGTGGCCTTGTGATATTTTCCATGGCACCTTGTAAAGAGAGCTCTGAACCTCTCATTCACACATAATCGATCACTAGAAGCTTGGCAGTGTTTGAGTCAAATTTAGTTGGAGTGATATTTACTTATTTATGCATTCACCAGATATATATCCATATACCAGGCATAGTGTTGGATGATGAAACCTCAGACATAAGAGGATTCCTTTCACTTTCCTCAAGAATCTCAGTCTTGGGAGGGAAAAGACGCTTAACAGCAGTTGGAACCAGTGCCTAAAAGATGCTGGGCTCTCTCAGGGGTGCCTGACTCCAAAGAGATGACTTTCCCTTAAGCAGGGCAGGATCTGAGTCTGGAAGGGTGAGTTGGAGGGGACCAGGCAGCTGAGGGTGGGAATGGGCTGGCAAAAATCATTCTGAGCAGAGGGACCAGGGAGAACACAATGAAGGAGCTGAAGAGGGTGGTACATCTGTGGAATAGCTGGTACTTCCCCAAGACTGGTACTCATCAGGGGCAATAGGTGAAGCTGGAAATGGAAAGTAGAGGCTGGAGCCACTTCGGGAAGGGTCTTGTGGGCCATATTTGGTTCAGATGAATTCAGGTCGTTCTTTTAGAAGGATCACTCTGGGTGTGTTGTAAAGAATGGTTGGGATGTGAGGATGGTGGTGTGGAAAAAAGCAGTTGTGGAAAAAAGCTGCTGAATCCTAGTGTGGATTTTAAGGTCTGAACAGACTGATCAAGGTGGGGGGATCGGAGAAGGAGAGGAGAAGCAGGGAGGGGATGGTGAGTTTAGGGATGGATGACTCCCCAGGGCTCTGGCTTGAGTGATTGAAAGGACAGATGTGCCGTTGGTCGTGATAGTGAATACAGAGAATGGTGCAGTATGCAGCGGGGGAAGGTGACGAAGTCAGGGGTGGATTCATGTGATGCGAGGCACAAGAGGGGCACCCAGGGCTTGAGATTCAGTTGACAGTTGCACAAGGCTGCGGTTCTGGAATTCAAGACAGAGGCTGAGCTGGAGATAAAAGTTTGCAAGTCTTCCGTGTATTTGAAGTTGTTGAGGTTGTGATCTGCCTGGGAGGGTGCGTAGAATGAAAAAATGACGAAGGCCAAGGTGGCAGGCAGAAGAAAGGGAGATGGGATGGTAAGATTAAGTGAGGGAAGTTTTCGACAAGTGCTTGGACACAAAGTGGCAGAAGCCAGAGGGAACGGGAGCCGTGTGACAAAAGGAATGAAATAGAAAGAAAAGGCAGAGAGCAAAGGGACAGGTCTGACTGTTTCCTCGCTTGCATCTACACAGATGACAGTGGCTCTTTCTCATATAGCTTTTAGTTCCTGTCAATAAGTATGAAGACCTACTATGTGGAATGTGGACGGGGAGTGGGGTAAAGGAAAGAAGTCAATAAAATCACGAATAAAGCATGACCCTCAACCTCAAGCTGCTTATAGGATAGTATTGTCGTTTCTTGTTTTGCTTTTCCTTTCATTTTTCTCCTTCGTTGACAGCAGGACAGGGCCACTTGGGAAAGTGGGAAGAATGAAAGAATCACTTTCTTGGCACATAAAGTGCTTGGTTCTCCATAACAGGCATGTCTCATTGTATTCATGAATGAGCACACCGAAAGGGAAGGTGATAATGACACATTATTTGACAGTTTACAAAAGCAAAGCTTATATCATGGCCACAGCATCTGTGGAGGGTTTGGACCTGTGAACCAGTCTTGTTAGAGTTACTAATGAGCCTTTTGGCTTGTTGGTTTATTTGAGATATATCAAGTACAGTTTCCTGTAATTTTCACTTGTCTTATAAAAACAGGCATCATTAAGTTATAGACAAGCTGGAGTATTTGGGGGGATGGTGGAAATAATTACCATGTGTTTTAGTTAATATCATGCATTTCAGTCCTCACTTGTTTCATCCTTTAATTTTGACCTAAAGGTGGAATTACTCCCATTGCAGAGATGAGGGAACTGAAATGCAGGGTTAGGATGACTGCATGGAAATAACACAGCTAGTGAATGGTAGAGCTCCTAGGACCCCAAATAAGGCGTTCTGATTTCAAATTCTGGCTTCTTGCCACTCCATCATGTTGCCTGTGTCTTCATGAATAGCTACTAAAGAAAAATTAGGGTGTGGAATATTTAAGGGATTTTTAATTAGTCTGCTCAAAACACTAATAGTGGAAACTGCTTTGGCCGCAGTCTATTTGGTGGGCCACAGGTTCTTCATGCAAATGTATGCGATTAAGTCAGACTGGGGGAAAGCTTTTTTCACAGATGAACATCTTTTTCTTTCATTATCTTAAAAGCTTTAAAAAAGCATCTAAGTTATAAAAGGATTCAACATTTTAAAATCATTGTAGTCAGACTTGCTGTCTGTGATACAAAGGAAATTTATTTTTCAGTTGTTGCAATGGCTGTTGTAGGTGAGAAGCGTTTTGTGTGTACATGTATGTGTGCGTGTATGTGAAATAAATCAGCCAGATTAAGTTTAAAGTATTGGTTTTCCTTTTATAATATCATTCCTGAATTCTCCAAATACATTAGTGATGTAGCTTGCTTTATCTTGCCAAAGCAGCTATTATGTTCCCTATTTAATACCAAAGTATTAAAGCATTTGTCTTTTTCTTACGCAGTGTAAAATGATGCAGGATAAATCAAAAGAGCTTATTTTATTTTTACAACTTGTATTTTGGCTTCTGACATTCTAAAATTATGATTTACCTAATTTTGCTACTGTTAAAGCAGATATTAACTATTAATATACAGAAGTGTCAGAATCATGAAATGTACATGGAATTTTATGGCTGTTTGAAAAGTTTATGATGCTACATCTTTTTATTTCATAAAAAATATCTATGAGCCTTGCTAAATGGCAATTTCCAGATGAAAGCAATTTCTAGCAAGTAGCAAAACGCTGGTACCAGTGTTTATCTTTAAATCTCAATTTCAAGCTTCACGGTGCCAATTTTACATTTTAGCTTCAGTGGAAAAAAACTGAATCCAAAAGGGCTTATGCATTTGTGACATTCAGTTGGTTGATCTTTTGTTATTAATGCTGATTTTTTTAAATAACCATAGGCTTATAAAGTTTTTAAAGATTTATAAAAATGTTAGGCAACTATCTTAGCTTTAGTAATTATCATTACACATGGCGTACTGTAGTAGCATAGTCCATTGTAGTTGAGAAATTACAGTATAGGTATATGAGAATTTAAATAACAATATAAAATAGCATTGTGTTTTATATGTGATTTTATTGTATCTTATATTTATAAACATATGTGAGGAAATTCAAATGAAGTAAAATGAAAGTTAATTTGGCCATTTCATGCCTCATGTGTCCAGTTTCATCCAAATGCAAATATGATAAGGCACAGAGTTAGCATCCTGTTGGGGCGATTTGACACTACTGTATTTACTACTCACCACCAACAGGAATAATTAAGCTGCATTTCCCACTAATCTTTCCGTAGGTATATATTTTAATCTTATGTGCTGGGAGTTTTCATTTTCTAAAAAGAGTAATTAAATTTTCTTTACCTCTTTTTTCTTCCCATTCAGTTTTATTTTTTGAGGGGGTTGGTTAGGAGTTTATTCATTTATTTATTTATTTTTGCTGTGTTGGGTCTTTGTTTCTGTGCAACGGCTTTCTCTAGTTGTGGCAAGCAGGGGCCACTCTTCATCGCCGTGCGCAGGCCTCTCACTATCGCGGCCTCTCTTGTTGCGGAGCACAGGGTCCAGATGCGCAGGCTCAGTAGTTGTGGCTCACGGGCCTAGTTGCTCTGCGGCATGTGGGATCCTCCCAGACCAGGGCTCGAACCCGTGTCCCCTGCGTTAGCAGGCAGACTCTCAACCACTGCGCCACCAGGGAAGCCCCCCATTCAGCTTTATTCTGACTTTTCTTATGTTAGTGTATACTTGACATGATAGAACACGCCTAAATTAGTAATCTGATTTGAATACCATAATTATATGTACAGTTATGGCTTGACTGAATAGAGGGCTTTTGCATATTGTGTACGTTCTTTCTCTTAGCGGATTTAGGAATTATATGCTTAATATTTCAGAGTCCTAAACCTGCTTATGTTTAGCAATAGGCATGCAGAGAAAAATATAAATATTTTTACAAATGTGATTTTAAAAGATATGCTTCCTTTTCAAATGTTAGGAATTGACAGGTAACTTTCCACCGTTGCTCTTTCTTATATGCAATAGACTGATAAACACAGAAGTGGCTGAAACCTACAATGATGTCATTTGTAGCACCTAAATTGTTAGTGTTGAGGTTAGGCGCGTACTCCTTTCTTTTCCTGAATAAAAAATAATGATGCTTTGCAGTAAAGTATTACGCATCTTGATAAATATGTAAGCATATTCAGGTAATGTTAAGAATATTTTTTTCTTTGCTGTATTATATAACAGTCATTTTGCCCAAAATGTACATCTTGAACTTTTAACATCAGCATGAAATTCCCAATATTTCCAAAGTAAGAATTGACACTAAAAAGTCCGGAGACTCATTAAAAGCAGACAATATGGATAATAGCTTTTCAGATTTTGCGCCAGGGTGTATTGAAGAGGATTGCTAAACACTGTGGTTGCTGAGAAAAATAAAACCCTGAAATATTAAACTTACACTTAATTTAATAGTTTCTGTCACCACAGTTCTTAACCTTTAGGTTCCAACTGGCTTAGTGCTTTACTAATAGCAGCTGGTCAGGACCTGAATTATTATAGATCTTTTCTTTTATTAAATATTCAGTAGCATTTTCAAAATTGTTCTCCTAGATACAGTTCATAATAAACAGCCCAGTGCTGGCAGTGAACATGCTGCTTTTATTACTGTCTTACAGCCATAGGCCACTTGACATTTGGACCCATCTCTTACGGATTTTCGCAGCTTCACATATCCTGAAACCTGTCAGCCTTGGATCAAAACAAGTCTTTTGCATCTCCACAGTTACAAGGAGAGTAGAAAGAACTTCTTTTCTTCTCCCCATTATAGGCCAAGGCCTGTGGTCAGAGGAACATCATTTGCTAGGTTTATGCTTTTTCTGTCTTGATGTTCTCGCTAGCTTTAGGAAGTGATAACATGAAAAGCACTGTTGAAACACGAACACAACAGTTTGATCTGATGTGTCATATACTCTTTCTATTTAAAGCTATGGTTCTCCACGAAGGGTGACTTTGCTACCCAGAGGACATGTGGCAGTGTCTCAGGACATTTTTGGTTGTCACAGCTATTGGACAAGGGTAGGGGGTAGGGACGTGAGGGCTACTAATGACATCTAGTGAATGAGTAGAGGCCAGGGATGCTGTTACACGTCCTACAATGCACAGAACAGCCCTCCACAGGGAAGAATTATCAGGGCCAAAATGTCAGTAGCGCTGTGGTTGAGAAGCCCTGATCTGGAAAGTAAGGAATGTCTTTTTAATTTGCTTTATATTGTTCAAGCAAATGGTAATGTGTTCAATGGTTCTGGTGAAGAGATCCGTGCATTCAATATAATCATATATTGAATACCTCCTAGGTCCTGAAAATACTGTGAAGACTGGCATCGTCCTTAGGAGTTTCCACTATCTTTGCAAGATGAGTGGTAAACAAAATACTACTGTTTGATGTGATGCATGCTGTAATTAGAGAGGGATGTGTGGCATGTTAAAATAGAAATAATTTCTATTTCATTTGCTAAATATAGGGGAATATCTGGAAGAACTCATCTTCTCTGGCTAGATGTAAAATTAGTCATTTGGGAGCAAGATTTTTCCTTTTCCCTTCATAATCAGGAATGGGTCCAATTTATTGCACCCTTCTCCCCCTATTTGAACTGGTATTAATTTGAAACATCAGGAAAAAAGATGAGGTGTAGACAGAAAAAGTGTTACTTTAGAAATTTAGGATATTAGTTTTTTCACATCTTCATTGAGGTATAACTTACATGCCATAAAAGTCTCCTCTTTTAAGTGTACAATTCACAGATTTGTAGTAAACTTGCAGAGTTATGGGACTACCATCACCATTCAGTTTTAGGGCTTTTCCATCACCCCAGAAAGATCCCTTGTGCCCGTTTGTGGTCATTCTGTGTTTTCATTGCCAGCCCCAGGCAAGCA
The DNA here is from genome assembly GCF_964270905.1 of Leucopleurus acutus. Taxonomy (NCBI): domain Eukaryota; kingdom Metazoa; phylum Chordata; class Mammalia; order Artiodactyla; family Delphinidae; genus Leucopleurus; species Leucopleurus acutus. Next base: position 24,314,920 of record NC_139159.1, on the reverse strand, counting down.
CTAATCTTTCCATCTTTTTCTCTTTTCTGCCTCACTTTCTGTGTCCATTTGCTAAAAGGCAAATCTATGGACATATCATTTGGAATATTAATTTTTACAGTTAAAATGTAGTTTGATATCTTCTTTTTGAAGATCAGCATCACGTTTCTGTTTTTCATATTACCCATACCATACACATGCTACGGCACAGGATTGGGTACACTCAGTATCAGAACTCCCAGACTGATACAGTGAAAAATGTGACAAAGGAAAGGATGAGCACGTGTGTTTAAGGCGGCATATGTGAAATCGTATGTAGTATGCCTGTTTTTCAGCCTTGTCCTGTTTTGTTCCCTGTGAATCTGTCTACTAAAATAATGTTGTAGAAATCATTGAAAAGCTGAGGTCAGGGAAATACCTTCATGATGTGGGAAAACGGTGGAAGGATTAAATCTGGAGAACTCACCTGTTTGGGAGTTGTATGCAGGTCAGCAACAGTTGTATGTAGCCAAACCCTTTGGGGCTAAATGTCTTTTAGAATCTTAGAAAGGGAATGCAGATTGTATAGTGTAGGTTATGTAATACTCCCATGGGACTCAGGAAACACAGTCATTTCTGGAGCAAAGTAGATGAATATTCACATTTAGCTGGACAGAAAAAGTCCTGTCAGCTCAGGTCAGGGTTTGGAACAAATTCGTTTGGTAGCAAAGTAACAAAGAAACTGTTTTCACAGAGTTTTGCATTTCAAAATTGTGGATAAAGGTTTATGAACCTGTCGCAGTGTATCCCAGGATATTACATTTCAAATAATTGTCCCATCCTCTTTTCAGCACCTCCCCACCCAATCTCCTCTGCCACATACGCACTTCATACAGCTTAGCCATGGGTATACTTGTCTTTCTTTCACATCATTAACTTCCCATCAGACTTGACAAAATGCCAAGTTAGCTGTTCAGTTTTTGTGGATGAAGGTCAGGTATGGATGTGTTATCGCCAGCCAGATCCTTATTCTCTTATGGTTTGTGGTTTCACCTCCCTGCTGGAGTATAGCCATGTCCATCCAGTCCAGCCCCCCCAGGCCCAGGACTCTGGATGATGAAGATAGCTTTTAGGGGTCAAAAAGATGTCCTCGAAGAAAAATCCAAAGGTAACAATGGTAGCTATCATTCCAGGTAGCCCCAGACTCATGCTTGGTAACCTTCACACCCATCACAAAATTATGGGCAGTGAGACTGAACAGCTATAGGAAGAGAGAAAAACCAGGGTAGGGAGTCCACTAGAGTCAATTCTCTTGAGATAAAGATATTTAGAATTCAAGAAAGATAGACATGAAGTTAATGACAAGAGGGTGTTTACTGGGCTCACGACTTAGAAGGAGGACACCCGTCCAAAGCAAGACATTTCAGACTTGTTCCAAATCGTTCAAAAATCTTACATAATCTTATATAATTTGCCTAATGGCATTTAGCTAACCTTGTTAGTCTTTTAATCATGAATTTCACATCCATGTTAATTTCCAGATTCCAGTGGTGCAGCTGTAACTGTGTGGCAGTGGGTTTTAGCTGACCTTCCCAGTGGCGCTCCTAGGGAGCTGTAGAATGAGTATTGAGTATTTCAATCAATGTGTAAATTTCCTTTTGTGGCATGTGAGTGTGCATGTCCTTATGGCAGCTTTACTTAGGCAGAATGTACTACAGACTGTAGGGCCCATTTACGAGCAAGGGGACCCAATTTCTGCAAATAAGAAAAAGAGTGCAGTATTGCACCGGCATCAGAAAAAAAATTTATAGGGACATCCAAGAATTTTGCCTTTTGAAGACTCAAAACCTCGTCCAGGCAGTACTAAATTCTTAAAGGGCAATGTGAGGCAAAGGTAGTAGGCACTCAGGAACATGATATTATTTGCTACCTCTTTTTCTGTTTTTTTTTTTAAGTTCTCTTTTCTAGTGTGACGCCAAAGTTTCTATCTATAGGGGAACCATCAATGTGCAAAGGTGTTGAATCATTGCCATTTGGTAATGGAAGTACACAGCCCGCTTTTTCTAGTGTAGACTTCATTCTGGGGTGTCTTGGTTGACACCCACCTCCTACTCCAGCTTCAGCAGACAGTCTCCTCCCAGGTTTTACAACCAAGATTCATCTTCTCTCGTATCTCCCAACTTAAATAGCTCAACTTGTCCTGGCTTGGTTTTGCCAGGACAAGTCTGTCTTCTCTCGCCAGGCGCCTTCCCTGAGTTTTCATACATTTCTGGTTGTTACCACATTTCCTGTTGTCAAAGGGCTGACAGCGCACAGGGGCCCCACCTTGTTACTGCTGCACTTTCTTCCTCCTTTAAATAGGCCCTCACCCTCTTCGTGCTGCAGGGATGCTGACCCCCTCTGTTGGGGTGGACCCTCTGATCCCTCTTATCTTGTCTCTCTCCTTCTTTCTCTCCTGCTGCCTTTAGAGCGATGGTTCTCCACACTGGCTGCAAAAAGCATCACCTGGGGAGGTCTACTGCTTCCTGACACCCAGGGCCCGCCCCCAGTGATTCTGATTAACATACCCTTGGGGGTGGAGGGTGGGGGCTCTGCCTTGGTGGTGCTTGAAAGCTCCCCCAGGGGTTGCAGCCATCACTTAGAACCACCAGTGTGGAGGGCAGGACACCTGTCTGTTGTTAAGGGTAATTAGCCATTGTAGAAAGACCAGGAGGGAAGTTTGGTTGCCAAGCGGGAGGGAGTTGGGGAAGGGATGGAGGGGGAGTTTGGGGTTAGCAGATGTAAGCTTTTGTATCCATAGATAGAATGGATAAACAACAAGGTCCTACTGTAGAGCAGAGAACTATGTTCAATATCCTGTGATAAACCATAATGGAAGAGAATATGAAAATGAATGTATATATATGTATAACTGAATCACTTTGCTGTACAGCAGAAATTAACCCAATACTGTAAATCAACTATATGTCAATTTAAAAATATATATATTTTTAAAGACTCCCTCATCCCTTGCTTTACGTTCAGTTTCAGCTCAGGGGCACGGGTTTCTGTAAGTGGCACCTCCAGCCTCCCGGCTGGTGTGACAACTTCTCCCTCTTGGACTGTGTTCTCATCCGTAAATCCCGGGTGGCCATGTGTCCCCAGCAGGCCAGAAACCATTTCGGGTGAAGCCTGTACTTATCTCCTCATGGGGCTGCACCCAGGGGTCTGATTTTCCTTTCATAATTTCGCTTCCAGCCTTGCAACCAACTATTTTCCTTTTTCCTTTTTGTAACTCTCTGTAACCCGAAGCCAGGCGCCCTCCCGCCTCATCTGCTGCTAGTTCCTTTGCATCTCACTCCCCACAATGACACACGCAGGAGAACCAATTAAAGTTCCCAAGTGGAGATTTTCACTTTGCCCTTCCTTTGCGAGAAAGATGGGTGGCAGGGTCTTTGCTGGGAAACGATTGTATAGAATATAATTTTTCTGAATTAGTGGGAGAGGGGAAGCCAGTACTAAAATGGAACTGTCATCTATTCATAGTTTTCTTTTATTCTTAATGTACCTATGGGTCTCTGAAATCTTTCCTTACACAATAATGAGTCCAGGAGTTGGACAGAAATGCATTTGAATAGCTTTCTTTATAAAAGCTCTCTTTATAATGCCTCTTTTCTAGACGTTCTGTGGTCCCAATGCACGTCCATTTTCCCGAGAACAGTGCCCAAGAGCCTTTGGATGTGCTCCATTGTCCCACAGTTTCTAAAGGAGCTGCGAACAGTTATAACATGAGTGGGTTTACAGTACTCCCTGGACCCTACTGCTTTCTTGTTAAGGGATATTTTGTTCCAAAGACAATGACAATACTTTTATTTGTATCAGTAAATAGGAAAATGTAAGTGAGGTGATTTTGGCATTGATGACAAGTACGCACAGCTAACTGTTTTAAGGGCTTCTCGTGAAATTTTTGGAAAATTCAGCTGTGAGAAAGAAAAAAGAAATGCTTCACTTTACAAACCACTATGAAGATATAGGAATGATTTAAATGCCAGCTTTCTTTAACGGGATCAGTTTATAGAAATTGTATTTCTGTAACACTTTCCCCTGAGCACAGATACTGTATAATGCAAACTGTACCGCAGTTGTCTGCTTCCATGTAAAAATGCAACTCTTCTGTCAGCCTCCTGCATACAGCGTGAGAGCCTTGCCAAGGCTGGCAGTGCAGGCCAGTGATTAATTAACAGGTTCATCCATTCAGCACGCGCTTATTGAGTTCTTTCTGTGTTCCACGCACCATGATAGGCAGTGGATAGAGAAACAAACAAGCTGTATCTACTCTTTCTAGTGGGAGGAGACAACCACACAAACAAGGGAATATCAGCAGGTATTAAGTTCTAGGCAGAAAAGTGGAATGTATTACTATTACTGGGAGTGACCGGGCAGTTAGGGAGGGCGCCCTGGAAGAGGTGCCATTTAGGCTGAACTGTGAGCAAAGCAAGCAGAGCTGGCCGGAATTCAGAGACCAGCCTGGCCAGAGCAGACTCAGGCAGTCAGAGGAGACCAGAAGGAGGGCAGAGAGTGGCAGTGGGGCTGCTCCGGAGCAGGGAGCAGCCTAGCCAGGTTTGTATTTTAGGAAGATCACTTCAGAGCAGGACAAAAGGTGAACCAGAACGAGGACAGGGATGCTGGTGCCTCGGGCTGGAGCCCGGATCCTGGAACCAGGGTACCTGCTGAGAACAGAGCGGGCAGCCTGCTGACTAGATGCTAAAACGCTGTTCTTGGGCTCCTCTTCTGCCCTCTGTCCTGACTCAGATTGGGCCTCGCGGCCTCAATTCACTTGTTAAAATGCGTGTTCAAAGTGCTGATTTCCAGACCCTAACCTGGTCCAGTGACGTGAAGTGGGACCCAAGACCTCATTAAGCCTCCAGCTTTTAAGCATGGAGTCCATGGACCGATTTTTGAGAAATATTGTGTCTGAGGATGGTGCTTACCTGAATATCCCATGTAACTCTCACAGCAACCCTGTAAATAGATTGTATGCTCCCTGGGTTACAGATTAGGAAACAGGCTGTGTGATTAAGCATCTGGCCCGAGATCACACCGCTGGTGCATGTTTTGACTGGCGAAGTGATCTGCCCCTTTTTGTAGCCAGTCCTGCCTGCGTGAAGTTGGGAAGAACAGCTCTGCAGAATTCAGAAATCCTTTGTGGGTTAATCCGTCTCATGAATGAACATGGCCTTCTCTCACACCTAGGACTTGATACATCTCATCTTGGAACAGAACCAGAAATGTCTGGCTTTTCTGAAGGAAAAGTGTAATTTTCTTTCTTAAGGGTAGAATTTTAAGTCCTGGGGTGGGGGTGGGGGATGTATATTACAAAGGAGAGATTTGATCTTCATCCATCTTTCTGGGTCTCTTTTTGCCTTTTTTCCATAAAAGAAGTTAAGAGGTTTAAGGGGTAGCAGTTTTTAATCACCTCATAGACCTAGAAACCCAACCATCTTGCCTCACAGAAAATTATCGTGCTTTCAGTTGCCATGAATCATTTATTTCTTAAGTGGCTCTTGAACCAAGAGTTGTGAAAATGATACTGAAGAGATGGAGGAGGGTTGCTGCGTGAAAAGCACACTGATAATTAGAAATCTTCTGTAAAAGCTGGCTTGAAAACACATTGACTTAAATAAATTATCCGCCTGCCCCCATCTTGTGTGATAGTGTGAAGAAGCTTCCAGCTTTATTTTCTTCTGATGATAGGGTACTGAACGTTATTTATCTGGAGATTTAATCTCATAATAAAGTTTAGGTTGACCTGACTTTGGGGAAGGAAGGCATCTTGTATTTTTAGTTTTTTAGGGTTCCATAACAAAATACCACAGACTGGATGGCTTGAACAGCAGAAATTTATATCCTCACAGTTCTGGAGGCTGGAATTCCAAGACCAACGTGCCAGCCGGGTTGGTTTCCTCTGAGGAGTCTTCTCTACTTGCACATGGTTGTCCCCTGGATACCTCTTCACAACATTGTCCCTCTGGGCACGTGCATCCCTGATGTCTGTCTGTGTGTCCTCATCGCCTCTTCGTATAAGGACACTCATCAGATTAGATTAGGGCCCACCCTAATGACCTCATTTTAACTTAGTTACCTCTTCAAAGGCCATAGTTCCAAATACAGTCACACTGTGGGGTACTGGGAATTAGGACTATCAACATACGAATCTTGGGGAAACACAGCTCATAACACACCCTTGCCCCTGGGGAATATGTAGAGAGGAGGAACATGAAAAGAGAGCAAGAAAAAAATTCTCCCAGAGCAGGGTGCCCCCCTCCGCACTGCCACGCCCCCTCCGTTGGGCCCCTGCAGCAGGCAAGGGCAGGACGGCTGTGAGCTGTAGACTAACATGTACTAGGATGTCAGCCACCACCCACGCTGGACCCCAGTCGTGAATTGCCTGCCTCGGGCATGAGCCCAGCTTGAATGAGCTTCCTGGAAGCGAGGAAGGGGCTCTGTCTCCCTTGAAGCCTGACTCTTAAGTCCTGCAGAATTGGCAGAGGAAAGGCTGGCCTTTACAGGCCCCAGCATGATTGTCACAGGTTTTCCCAAAGGGACATTTTGTTACTTGTTGCTGGGGGTTAGTCTCATTTCCATCATTAATGGCGGGAGGTGGGCTTAGGGCCACCTCTGGGGGTCTAACATACAAGACAAGGCATCATCGTATTGTGAAATCAAAATGTCCCCCCCCACCTGCCCGCATTTGTCTGCAAGCAAAAGAGGAACCTCAGTGACAATCTTGAAGTGAAAAGAAAAGCAGAGCTTTAACTGCAGTTTAAAGAACAGTGGATTTGTAAAGTGGGGAGAGACTTCGGCTCTGTGACTATAGTGAAAGCATTTTGTGCTGATCATGTAGATTGCCTGTAAAGCGTGGAAACAGACATATGTCCTAGAAGATATGGTATATTGTAAAGTAACATTAATATACCATATGTTATGTGCATTCACCGATTTATGGACTTTATGACCACCCTCAGGTTAAAATTAATTGTGCTAGGTTATCGGCCCAAGAAAGCCCTGGCTTTCTGGCTCAGCCACTGGAGGTAGGATGACTTACCTGGGGCAGCCTCGTGTCAGGTACACAGTTCTGTTTTTGTGCAGCTGGTTTTGATGGTGCCAAAAAAGGTCATGTATTGTTAGCATATCATTTTCTTCGTTTTATAGTTTGTTTTGTTCAGTATGTGTCTTGGAGACTCCATTCATTAAACATTAATTGAAAACCAAGTATTGTTCAAGCACATTAATGTACAGTGTATCATTAAGGCCTCACAATTCCCACTTCGTAGGAGAGGAAATCTAGTCGAAGTCGTGGCGTGACTTGCCTGTGTCAGGAATCGAGGAAGTCTGAGTTGGGGTTTAAGGGAGATCTGATAGAGCTCATGTTCTATGCTTCACTCCCTCTGTTTTCCTGTGATTTCTCTGTTGGAGCTCACCACCACAAGAAAATGACACCAGTTTTGAGATCAGTTATGGATTAAAGAATGAAGTGTTAAATCAGATTATACACCCTTCTAATTGAGGTATTTACATATGCCATTGACTTGAGAAATAATTTTCTTAGTTCTTTTTTCTGTATGATCTTGGCAAACACATGCTTCTAATGGTGAACTTAATTTACAAGGCAGTTGTCAGATCAGTTCTGTGACAAGGGATAAAATTCTGGACCAAGCTAATATTGCTGAATCTGTGGAGGGACATCGACATTTAATGATTAGTTGATTGACATTTAGAAACCTCTTTGCTCTGAGATGCAAAGATTCTATGGATTTGTCATATCTGACAAAGATGAAATCATATTCAGAATAAATGTTTTTCTCTGAAGCCTCATTGTAGAAAGTGATGTCATTTTAATATTCATAAATGGATTTATCTTTATTCAGACAGGTGTCCAAACTAATATTGTCAGTGTTTATTGCTTCACCCTATGATCTAGGATACAACTACTGTGGTACCACTCATTGATAAAATTGGCCACTCACTGTTGCAGGTTTCATTGACCCTAGCATTTATCAAGTATTGCCGTGAATAGTTTATTCATATATGTTTATTCTTTTTTTTTTTTTTTTTTTTTTGCGGTACGCGGGCCTCTCACTGTTGTGGCCTCTCCCGTTGCGGAGCACAGCCTCCAGACACGCAGGCTTAGCGGCCATGGCTCACAGGCCCAGCCGCTCCGCGGCATGTGGGATCTTCCCGGACCAGGGCACGAACCCGTGTCCCCTGCATCGGCAGGCGGACTCTCAACCACGGCGCCACCAGGGAAGCCCCATATATGTTTATTCTTAACCAGACCGTAGAGGAAAAGAATTGCGTTTAGTGCTTCTTTCAGAGTTCCCCTTGGTGCTTGACACAAAATGAATATTCGCTGTATGATATTCTAACTTAACATGTTCAAACACCCAGCTAATCGGTCTGCCCCCGTATACTGTCTTCTGCCACAGTTTATCTCTTCCTGTAGTCTTTACCTTACTTACCATCACCCGTTCAGTAGATCTGATAAATCAAACAGGAAGTCACTCTGAGGCCTCTATCTATAATCCTTCACTCTTCATAGCCCTTGGCCACCAAGTTTTATACACTGTGTCTATTAAGTACTGAATCTGCCTTTGAATTTCAAATCCCTTTGCCATTCTCTTAGTTTAGGGTCTTATCATCTGGATGGCATATGGCTGAATATGATTTTTGAAGTTTTCTAACTGGTCTCCATTCTGCCATACTTAGCCAGAACTATATTGTTTTCTGCACCGGTGCCAGGGAGAATTACCTCACATGCCGACTTGTTCATGCCATTCTTTAAAATTCTTCATTGATTTTTCTGAAAGTGGTCTCCAGGCAAGAGTGCTAACTCCTTAGCGTGGCATACAGAGTCTTTCGTGATCTGGTCCCTGATTGTCAATCTGTAACTGAAAGTGGGGTCTGGCCGCTTGCCGCTCAAAAGCCAGTAAAGGGGCAAGGTTGGTGGAAAGGAAAGTTTGCTTTATTTTGTATGCTGGTAACCTGTAGGGGGTGGGAGGGCGGACGCCTGTCCAAAGGCCGACTCCCCCCCACCGACAGTCAATAGGCAGGAGCTTTTATAGGTGAAGGGAGGGGGCTACATGCAAAAACAGCACAGTCAGCTCTGACAGTCATCTTGAAATTGGTCATCGGTGGTCTGACCAGCGTCATCATGATTGTTTTAAGTACAGTTAGTCTTCAGTTCCAGGGTCGGTTTGTTCCCGTTTTCTTCAGTCCAATTCCTAGAATCGTGGCAGCTTATGTCATGGCTATAGTCTGGTCATCTTGTAGTTAACTTCTTTCACCTGGTGGAGGTCTCAGTCTCTATAGGACAGCGCACAGGATACGGCTCAGAATATCATCTTTAGCCCCCTTGAGAAGAAGCTGAATGTCCTTAACTCTACTTACTGACTAAGCTATTTTTGTTTTGTCCCGTTTGACTGCTTTCCTTTGTTTCTGCATTTTCTTACTTCTCTGATTAAACTTCTTCTTTGGCTGAGGTTTTTCCACAGACAAAAGGCGAACAGAGGACCATGGGGGGAAGGACCATGGGGTCCTGCTCTGTTTCAAATCCAGCCTCATTTGTTACACTTTCCTGTGTGTTCTGTGTTCTAGTTGTACATCAACTCAAAGTTCCTTAAATGTGTCCGGAGACTTTGCATAAACTATTCCCTGAATCCCTTAACTACCTTAACTAACTCTTGCTTCCCTCTTCAGGTGCCCCTTTCTCTGAGCAGCTGTCCCTGCTTGTCCAGCCACTCCAGGTGAATCTGGTTTAGATGTCCTTTATTTGCATTCCCATAATGCTTTGTTTAGAGTATCCCTTACCCAGAGCAGCTCACACTTTATTGTAATCGCCCCGTTAGTGGTCTCTCTTTCTCCCGCTGGACTGTAAGTCCCTTGAAGGCAGACCTCACAACATATTAATGTTTATTTCCCCAGTGTCTAGTGTTGAATCTGTTCTATAGTAACCGATCAAACATTTGCTGAATTGATTCTGAAATGAAGATATAAACAGGATGACAGGATGTTATAGAGACACTGCCTAAGTCAGAGAGTAAGGATCGAAACCTGCATTTTTAGAACAATTTGCACTTCATCTACGTTTTATGACATTTTACACAATTTGCTATTCTTTTCTCACTTTCCCTTCAAAGCCTGTGAAATTGATAGAGCAAGCAGCATTTTCATTGTGGTGTCGAAAACGAAAACTTAAGCAGGTACATTACTTGCCTGCCCCCATTAAAAAGCTAGGTGGGGCTTCCCTGGTGGCGCAGTGGTTGAGAGTCCCCCTGCCGATGCAGGGAACACGGGTTCGTGCCCCGGTCCGGGAAGATCCCACATGCCGCAGAGCGGCTGGACCCGTGAGCCATGGCCGCTGAGCCTGTGCACCTGGAGCCTGTGCTCTGCAACGGTAGAGGCCACAACAGTGAGAGGCCCGCGTACCACACACACACAAAAAAAAGCTAGGCGGTGTGAGGCAGAACTTCAGTGTAAGTTTCCTGACTGGAGGGCCAGAGCCCCATTTCAACCAATCCCGGAAACTCCCGACTGGAGAGGAAAATCACTATTATTCAGGACTTGAAATTTTCACACATACATAAATCTTAAGGCTGGACTGACTGGAAATTCTTTGAAGACATTTAGCATATTCTTCCACTTACCAACGTGTGATCTTGGACGAGTTACATATTCTATTTTGTTGTCCTTATGTAAATAACAGAATTTATCTTATACAGTGTTTTGAGAAATAAAAGAGCTACTACATAGAAAGCATAAGTATAGTACCTGGGACACAGTAAGAGCTCCATAAATGCTTAGCTGTGTTTATAATCCACTCCAAGGACATGTAGTAAGGTACTCACTGAATATTTGCGGAATGCTGTTGACTGATGGATAAAGCAGAGAAGGAGTTCCAGGAGTTACCTGGGAGACAGTTTAGAAAGACTGTGGGCTATATCGTCATGGTGTTCCTATATACCTGGGAGAATTAGACAGTTGTTTTAGATTGTTTTAAATAATATAAAAATATCATTTGCATTAGCAATAGAAACCTACAAGGACTCAAGAAGGCTCTTACCTTTATGAAGAGAATTATAAAACTTTATTTGAAACACATAAAAGACCTAAGTAAATGGAAAGACATACAGTGTTCATAGATTGGGAAACTCAGTATAGGAAAGATGCGGTCCTTCCCCAGATTAACGTGTAAATGTAGTGCAATTTCAATCAATTTTCACAGGTTTTGTTGTTTGTTTTTGTTTGTTTGTTTTCAATGAGAGTATTGGGACAGGTCTCTCACGTTTCCGCATGTCTTGCAAGTAGATGCACTATTTTTTCAAGGATGTTTGTGATGTAAATAGCCTTAGAAGACAGAGATAGTGTCTACATTCAGAGCAAAGGGTAGGTTTATTTACTGTCCAATATAAAAATGTTTCCTTCTAGGGCAAGGCTCCATAATGTTCCCCAAACTCAGGGTTCTTTAGGTGTGATGCAAACCCACTATAAGCACAGCACCCACCTGAGCCCCTCTGTAGCACCCCTGGGACCTGAGCACCAAGCAGAAGTGACTAAACAGGAAACTTGTGCTGGTTGCTTGCCAGACTGCAAGTAATACAACCCTTTGCCTCTGACCCAAGAGTCTTGTGTCTTCTTACAGCATCCATGATATGTGGCAGACCAATTTGTTAGCTTACAAGTTGGATAAAATCTCAGAGCCTTCACAGTTCTTGACAGAGTTGTGATCAATCTCCACTTGTAAAATACTTTAGCACATTGAATTTCAAGAGGGAACAGTAAAAATTTGGTACAGTGATTTCCAAGAAAGCGAAAAACAAATAGACCGGCCTTTATTGCCAAGAAAGAAAGAGTTCATTACTGATTTAACTTTTTTCCCCTAAGGATGGTAAATAAACTTCTTCATTTTGTCCAAAGTCTTTATTTGGACATTTTTGATAATAACTTTCCCTTGCCCTTGTTAGAGCTTAGCATCTCTGGATCTTTCTGCTGGCATGTTAAGCTAGCTTTTTTTCTGAATGTGTGTGTAGTAGTTTGGTTTAAATGTTTGTTTGGCAAGCCAGATGTATTTGGCTTCTTTTTAAAGGCTTATAGCACTTTCCAACTATTTTTCCAGGTCTCCTTACCCAGTTTACTCTTATTACACCCAAAGATAACATAATCGTTTTGCTATTGACCCATAACAAGGATAAACACATTAGGGTTATATGCACTAGGGAAACAAATAGAGAGGTTAGAAAAAATCCCCAATTAATAATGATTATAGAATGTTAATTTTAGTTCTAAGAGCTCTTCTTTTGGAGAAAAATGGACTTTGGGTGATTAAAGATCATGAATGTAGCGTTGATATCCAGTTGTAATTTTAGTGAGTCACTATTACAACACATGCCCTTGAGTTTAGTACATTTTTTTCATAAATTGATGAATCACTGAGACTGTTTCAAATCCTTTTAGGAAGGAGTTGGCATGTAAATAATACATAATCAAAGATGTGCACCCAAATCTGAAGCCCTCTTAAGATAATAGATATTGAAGAGCTATTTTTGAAAAAACATGAGGTAATTAGGCAATGTTAAAATATCTTAAACTTAGAGTAAATGTGTAGTGCTGAAAAACCTTAAGGTTTTTTTTTTTGTTTTTTTGTGGGTTTTTCTGGCCGCTCCACGTGGCTTGTGGGATCTTAATTCCCCGACCAGGGATTGAATCCGGGTCCACGGCAGTGAAAGCCCATATCCTAACCACTGGACTGCCAGGGAATTCCCAAGAACCTTAAGTTTTAAATCAGTTTTTCACTTAAGTTTTTCACTGATCCTTGATGTATCTTGGGATGAGTCCAATGGCATTACAATGCCTCCCTTCCTATAACTGTCTAAAGTCTTAAAACCCTGGTGGGCAGCACACAGAATCTCCTTTCTGTGTCGTCAGCATCGCCGGCTGCCGGGCACATCCAAGTGACCGCCTGCAGTGCCGGGCTCCAGGCTGAGGGTTCTTTCTTATGCTGCCACACCTCAGCTCTATCAGGATATCTCACGTGTCCTTTTCACATAAAGGGAAAATAAGTGTCCACACCATCATGTGTGTTCCTCTCCACTGATAAATTCTCTTGTGTGGAGATAGGTAGTGGCATGTACTGTTTGTTTCCTTAAGCAGATTGTACAGTGGGCTGTTTTGGACTAGCTTATTGAGTACAGAATGGACTCTTGTTTTTCTAGCAGTGGACTTGGTTGATCACAGAACACAATACATCTTTTCATGATTTTAATGCTTCTGTGGGTTATTTCATTTTTTTTGTGCTGCTTGTCACTTCACTGTTAGTTTGCTTTCTAGGATGCTTTCTTGCCAGATTGGCTATGAGTCAAGCTGGTGGATGAATCTTAATTTTTGCTAAATCGCCAGAATGGCTTGTTAATCCTTATTTTACATCTCACTGAGTACCGTACCATGCGTTTCCCTTCTGTTCACCCAAGGAAGGGAGAATGGCTATGTGAAGAAATAATGTGGTGAATTTAGAGTCTACCCTGAGGAGTTGCCATTTGCTTCTAATTGGCAAGTGGAACACAAAATCCAAACCCTGATTTTCCCACAACTGTTCCAAGTGAATGCCCAAGCCTCCTAACTCAGAGCTCCTCTTAGGTTGTTCTCAAGTGCCTTTATCTATTTGAAGGTTATTCTAATTTGTGCATTTCTTGCTACTTACTATATCTTACGTAATTTGAACACTTTTTAAAACAAAATTTAAAGAGTAATCCTTCACATTGATCTGCAAAAAGGAATTTCTGTTGACAACAGACTTCATCTCAATGTGTTCTCAACAGACTTTTATTTACTTTTAGCTGTGCTTTTGCTACTCTGTCCATTTTCTCTAAAAATAAAGGGCTGATTAAAGGAAAATAGATGTAATATTGGGATTCTGTCTGCCGTCCTGTAGCACGCATCTAGTTCTCTTAAATTCTATAAAGAGGTGATGTGAGAGAAAAGCTTTCAGATAATATAAGTATCATCACACGTAATATCCATGCAGCTAATTCTTACAGACAGCTTAGGAAAGAAAGAAGCCTTCAGATAATGACTGAAGTAGGAAAAGAACTAAAAAACCTCGGTATTTTGGGTAACTAATTGCAAAACATTGCCCACAGAGAAAAAGTCCCTTTCTTTTTCTTAAACTATCCTCAAATACAAAGGTAACTAAAATCATTGGGTATTTTTTGAGAACAGTTAAAATATACTCTTTGTCAATTTGTTTTTTTATGGGTTAAATGCCGTGGCAAAACTTTAAAGTTTTCCTTAAATTATTTGATAAGTATTTGAAATTGATTTCCTGTAAACTTTGCAGCTACTTCATGTAGTGTCCTCAACACAATAAGTGCAGTTTCCTTGCTTGATAAGTTTTCTAATTTTAACCTCAAAATGGAAGGAAGGACTACTTATGCTTCTGGAAAGGTGGAGTAGACATACTTTTTCCCTGTTATCCTGACAAAGTGTAACTAAAACCCCTAGACACTCTGTAAAACAAACGTAAGGAGACTGTGAAAGGTGAAGACCTCAAGACCCAGGGAGTGACATGATGATTAGTTACATGGGTTTTCTTTTTGCCTCATATATTTGGCAAAATACATCAAATTTAGAGTCGGAGAAGCTGGCCATCAGGAAACAACAGGAACAGACAAAACAACAATGACAACAACCAAAGCCTGTCCTCTTTAGCCAAAAGACTAGAACAGGGACACCCTAGCAAGACAGAAAGCTTTTTGACACCAGCCGCTTTCCTCCAGCCAAACATCACAGAAAAAACTGTGGTCCCACCCTGTCAGCAAAGGCTGACTGGGAAGCCTGGACTTCTAGCCTTGCCAGGCTCTAAGGAAGCACCCAGCCCACTCCCCCCCGGGTAGTGTCACAGAAGGCTGAGAAGTAGGGAACCAGGACTTTGATTGCTGCCGGGTAGTAACAAAACCTGCCACCTCCACCCCTGTGTAAGTGGAAACCACACGAGGAGCCCGGATTTGCACACCTCCCAACCACTAGGGTGGTGTCAGTGGAGACCACATAGGAAGCAGTAACACTGTTCCTCCCAGACAGGAAGGCGTGGGGTAGGGACCTAGTGGAGAGCCAGAACTCCCCCTGCCCAGCATCCCTATCTGTCCCTCTCTCAGATGTCAGTGGAGGTGTAGTGGGGAACCTAATTCTCCCCTGATGTGGCAATAATGACATAGTCTTTCCCTTCCCTTGCTGGAGTGGTATCAGAGGAAGGCAGCTAAAACAGAAAGTTTAAATAAAATCCAGAGTCTCATAACATAATACCCCAAATGTCCAGCTTTCAATAAAAAAAAATCACGTCATACCAAGAACCAGGAAGATTTCAAACTGAGTGAAAAAAAGACAATAGCAGCCAATACTGAGGTGACAGAGATGGTAGAATTAACTGACAAAGAATTTAAAGCAGCCGTCATAAACATGCTTCACTGAACAATTATGAACAGGCTGGATACAAATGAGAAAACAGAAAGTCTCCGCTTTAGGCTGGAAAAATATAACAACCAAAACAAAAATCTCAATGGATGGCCCAAACAGCAGAATGGAGGGGACAGAGGAAGGAATCAGTGCCCTGGAAGGTAGAACAATGCAAATTACCCAAATCTGAACAGAGAGAGAAACAGACTGAAGAAAATATAAAAACAGAGTCTCAGGGACCTGGGGGACTATAACTAAAGATCTAACATTTGTGGCATGGAGTCCCAGGAGAAGGGGAAGAAGAGAAAAGGGCTAAAAAAGTACTTGAAGAAATAAAGGCCGCAAACTTGCCAAATTTGGCAAAAAATATAAGTGTACAGTTACAAGAAGCTAAGTGTGGTAAGCTGAATAATGGTCCCCTAAAGATATCCACATCATAATTCCAAGGACCTGTAAATCTGTCACTTTACACGGTCAAGGGATTTTGTAGAGGTGACTAATCTAAGGATTGTGAGATGGAGAAAATCTCCTGGATTATCTGGGTGGGCCCAGTGTATTCATAAGAGTTCTTTTAAGAGGCTGGTAGGGACTTCCCTGGTGATGCAGTGGATAAGAATCTGCCTGCCAGTGCAGGGGACACAGGTTTGATCCCTGGTCTGGGAAGATCCCACATGCCGCGGAGCAACATGTGCCACAACTACTGAGCCTGCACTCTAGAGCTTGGAGCCACAACTACTGAAGCCCACACGCCTAGAGCCCGTGCTCCGCAACAAGAGAAGCCACAGAAAGGAGAAGCCCACACACTGCAACGAAGAGTAGTCCCCACTCACCACACCTGCAGAAAGCCCGTGCACAGCAACGAAGACCCAACACAGCCAAAAAAAATAAATAAAATTAAAAAAAAAAAAAGAGGCAGGTAGGAGGGCCAGGCAAAGAGATATAAGGATGGAAGCAGAAGGAGAAAATGTGATGCAGGGTCACAAGAATAGCTTTACAGACAGCCTCTAGAATCTGGAAAAGGCAAGAAAACCAATTCTCCCTTAGCACCATGAGAGGGAATGCAGTGGGTCTTCTGACTTACAGATCTGTGAGGTTATAAATCTGAGATATTTTAAACTACTGCCTTAGTCCATTTGAGCTGGTCTAGCAGAGTACCAGGGACAGTATGGCTTATAAACAACATAAATGGATTCTGACTTTTGACAAAGATGCAAAAGCAATGCAGTGAAGGAAAGTTAACCTTTTCAGTAAATAGCACTGGAACAATTGGGCATCCATATGTTAAAAAGGAATGAATTGTGACCTGTCTCACATCTTCTACAAAAGTTAACTCAAAATGGATCATGGACTTAAATGTAAAATATCAAACTCTTGGGAAAAATATAGAACAAATCTTTAAGATCTAGGTAAGAAGTTTTTAGACTTGACACCAAAAGCACAATCTATAGAAGGAAAATTTGATAAATTGGACATAACCAAAATTTAAAATTTTTCCTTGGCAAAGGACTCTGCTAAGAGGATGAAAAGGCAAGGTACTGAGCGGGAAAAAAAATATTTGCAAACTATGTGTGTAACAGAAGATTAATAAAACTCAACAATAAAAAGAAACAATACAATCATAAAATGGACAAAAGAAATAGACATTTCACGGAAGAGGGTACACAGATGGCAAATAAACACATGAAAAGATGTTCAACATCATTGGCCATTAGAAAAATGCAAATTAAAACAAAATCGAAATAGCTCTACACACTTATCAGAATGGCTAAAATATAAAACAGTGACAACACCAAATGCTGGTGAGGATGTGGGAAAACTGGATCACTCACATATTGCTGTAGAAATGTAAAATGTTGTAGCCACTCTGGAAATGAGTTTGTCAGTTTCTTCAAAAGCTAAACATGGGCATTTATCACAAAGATATTAATAAGTATGTTCTCACAAAAATCTTTACACAGATATTTCTAGTAGGTTTATTTGTAACAGCCAAACTGGAAACAACTCAGATGCCTTTCAGCAGATGAATGGTTAAACAAATGTCGTATATCTATAACATGGAATACTACTCAGCAATAAAAAGGAACCAGCTACTGATACATGCAACAACTTGGAGGAATCTCCAGGGAATTATGCTAATTGAATAAGGGCAGTCATAAATGGTAACATACTGTATGGTACCGTTTATATAACCTTCGTTAAAAATGACAAAATTATAGAAATAGAGACAAGATTAGTAGTTGACAGGGGTTAAGGATGTGGTAGGGGCAGGAGGGAAGTGGATGTGGCTATAGAAGGGCAATATGTGTAATCCTGCCTGGTGATGAAAACGTTTTGTATCTTCACTGTATAGTTGTCAATATCCTGTTGTAATATTGTGCTATAGTGTTTCCAGAAATTACCATTGCAGGGAACTGAGCAGTGGATACTTGGGGTCTCCCTGTATTATAAGCAACTGCACATGAATCTACAATTATCTAAAAATTAAAATTTAATTTAAAAATAAAGTGAAGAACTTTTAACATTTCTTGTAGATCATTTCAATTTGAAAACGTGATTCAGTGTCATACTGTACAGAGCTTTCCATGTCCAAATTCAGAAAGATGTTAGGATTAAATTGTCTCTTACGTTATTCTTTGTTTGGTGGGGGTTAGGAAGGAAGGCAAGGGATCCTGTTATATTGATCACATGTGTCAAAAAACATTTAATACTTGTTAAATCTTCAACACCCTATGAGGTCAGTGGCATTTTAAAGAAGTGGACACTATGACACAGAGAGGTGAAATAATTTGCCCTGATGAGTAGTGAGGGCAAATTACTGCATCTGAACTGGTTCCAAAGCCCGCATTCTTTCTTAATGACTAAACTCCTCTGCCTGTTCACATAGGCTGCTGATTTAGTCTCCAAGCATCTTTCTGGCACAAAGTGCTGACCTCAGGAAGTTGAAGCACTTTTCCAAGGCCACAAAGTAGTACATCTGAGACTGAAAATTCCAGGCCTTTGCCACCCAAATTCCATCTTACTCCCACCTCCGCAGAAGCCATATATCAAGTGGCCCTCAGACCTGATTCTCAAGCCTAATTTGTTGGCCCACTTAATGTTGGGAGGTAGAGTAGTAGTTTTTAATTTATATTAGTAGCATATGTTTAAACACTGTGAGATACCATGTGAAACTCCAGGTTTCTAGCTTCTCTTTAAAAAACAAAAACAGAAAAAAATCTGCCAGCACTGGATTTCACATTCCCAAGTTGCCCCAAAGGAGTTAGATATGTTTGCTTAGTGGTTGTCCATTTAGATGAGGCGTGTTTGCCACAGTCCTCACCACTCTTTATTGTCTGCCAGATAACGCAGCCAACCATCTGCTGCCTTTTTATCATTGCATGACCCTGTTGTTTTCCTTAGAATAAAGAAAAGTAACATTTTTACCCACCTTTACTGCATCGTAGACCTTTTAGGAAGGCTTTGAGTTCCTCTGGCACACTACACTCATATATGGTCCCTGCCTGACCCTGGTCAGCACTTGCATTTATGACTCGCCCTTCGCAATAGAGCCAAAGCTGTCACTGCTGCTGGCACCACGTTCTCCTTCCCTTCCTCACCTGCCCACGGGGGCCTCATTCTTCGAAGTTTATGCAACCTTTCCATCTCTCCAGTAAGAATCTATTGCTTCATTTTATTTCATTTTTTTTACATACAAGTCACATTTCTTTCTCATGGCTTTAATGTTCTAACTTTTATCTTAGCAATTTGTGTAGATGTATCTTCCCTAATTATGAATTATTTAAAGTTATATTTCTAAAATCCGCCATTATTAGAGAGTTTACAGTTGTCGAACTTAAGACTCCCATAGAATTGGAGGAGCTGAAATCATTAGTCCATCTAGGAAAACTGTTCACTGAAATGAAATAGGCATACACGAAATAGAACGTCTTCTTTGGCGTTTCTTAAATTAGTAATAATGAGTCTTGTGCAGTTTCTTCATTGCTAACAGTTACTTTAACATTCCTTGATAAAGACTTTCTGGTAGTTCTCTCAGAGTTTCATTGAGGTGCTCATAAATTGATTTAATTTCATGATGTAATATGCATAATAAGCGATAATATTTCTTCTGCATCTGGCTTTCTAACAAAGTATTCAAGGTGTTTTCAGTTTTACAACTCAAAGGCCCCGTCTCTCTCCGAAGGAGCCAAATTCTGAGTATCTCCACTGATCCTCAGATACTCAATCTGAAATAGTTGACCTAGTAGGAAATGGAAGTAAAGAAGGGGAATTTAACCACGAGGGAAGGAGTAATGTTATTCCTATTGGCATACTTTGTAGTACTTAACACATTTTCGTTACAGAACAGACATTCAGAAGGAACTGATAATATTCCATATCGAACTCCTAAGTAATTCAGTATTGTCTGAGGATAATGGTATTTCAGGCTCTATTACGATTAGAAGTTGGTTTGTGTTTTTTTTTTTTTTTAACTGACCAAACTGTAGATGACAAGAGGCTGCCTTGTTTGTACACATTGTGTTAGGATTGAGGGATGATGGGAAATTCCATGAAGATGACAACCTTTCAGGCTGGGTGTGTGACTAGTGCTGTCGGAAGATGGGGATGGGCTGGGGGGATTCCAGGAATGGAAAGGCTGCTTGGGATCTAATCCGTGGACTCTTTTCACCCAGCTTGCCGCCAATCCATGTTATGTTTATTTGAAGGGAAAGGTCTGAGAAGGCTGAGACCTGGCTAGGGTTTCACCAGATCCGGACATCAGCGACTTTTAACTTATAATGCCGCTGTGGGTGACACTTGAGCATTTGTAGGAGAGAAGGAAGGTGATGGAGAAGTGAGTGAAAGGGTGCTGAATAAAGCTTGAGAGGTTAAAAGCCAGACTATTTGTTGTTGTGTGTCTGCCTCCCTGCCCCTCCCCCTACCAACTCTATGACCTTGAGCAAATAATTAACCTATACTCTATACTTCAGTTTCTGCATCAGTAAAATGGGGATAATAATCATATTTCCCTCATAGGGTTGTTGTCACATGAAAAGTGCATAGAACAGCGCCTGGTGTATGCTGTCAGCCCGCTGTCAGTGTTTCTGTTATAGGAGGGAAGGTTTACAGGGCCGGAAGACAGACTTGCTCTTTCCTGCACCAAACAGTCAATGTTTCCTTTCATAAATAGCAACATCTCTGCACTGTACAATTTTTTTCCCTTCTTTGTCAATTGCTCTGATTATTCTGTACCTACACGGTCATCTGAAACAGCCTGTCTTTTAATGTAATGAGTCAGGAGCCTGCGAAGTAACTTAGATAAAATAAGCAAGGATAAAGAATGGCAAGTCAAAGCTCCACATGCTTTTGGGACACTTATCAATGTGTGTTTTCAGACATCTCTTTGGAGAATCTATTTCCAGCCTTAGATGTTTTTGTAGGCTTAGTCTTTGCACTAAACCCAGATATCTTCTCATTTCCAAACTATGTTCATTCATGACATAAAATCTTAGGGAGATCTTCGGCCCTGTTGGAAAAGGCCTTAATTCTTATCTCCACTTTCCGAAGGACTAGAGAAGAAAAACCTTCATATTCCAGTGGAATTAATTGTCTTCAATTTTTTTCAAGATATTTGTGTTTTTGGTTTTTTTATTATTATTTTTTTTTTGTGGTACGCGGGCCTCTCTCTGTTGTGGCCTCTCCCGTTGCGGAGCACAGGCTCCGGACGTGCAGGCTCAGCGGCCATGGCTCACGGGCCCAGCCGCTCCGTGGCATGTGGGATCTTCCTGGACCGGGGCACAAACCCGTGTCCCCTGCATCGGCAGGTGGACTCTCAACCACTGTGCCACCAGGGAAGCCCCAAGATATTTGTTTTTAAAGTATCTTTAAAGTATTACTTTTAAAGTAATAGATTTAAATGTTTTTGCAGTTGATTTTATTAAAAAGACTAAAAATTTGTCACCTTATCTCAAGAAACAAGTGCATGAGAAATAACATGCAACTGAGTGCATAATTCGAACCCAGAAACGCTGGCATTGAAAGAACTAAAATAGCAGACACTTCTGTATTTTTTCTCCTTCTTTGTGTCAAGAGGTTTGCTGAGTACTTTTATAACAATGATCCTATAAGGAAAACTGTTACTGAGTTCAGGGGTTTTCATTAATCCAATTTCATTCACTGGGCTTGTGGGCCAGACAGTAGTAGACATGAGTATCACCAGTTGAACAAGGGTGGAGTCCTGTCTTCAAGGAGCTTCTCTTCTAGCCCCCAGTATGGCTCCTTTGAGTGGACTTAGGGATGGAGGGGAAGGAGCAGAGTGAATTGTGGGAAGAGGCATTCATGTTGCCATGGAGACATTTGGGACTAAGAAGCGGGCATAGGAGTGAAGGAGGTTGAAAGGCTTTTGAGATGGTGGGGAAGGGTGATGTGAGCTTCAACTGCCCTTTATTCTCCAATATCTTCTCTCTTTCTCATTCTTTCAGCAGCTGCAGACTTTCTCTCTGAAGTGGGGGACTACGGAGAGCAGGTTAGGAAGTCACAAGGAGTAAAACTGAGGATGTTTCTTTCCCCTGCCTCTTGCCTCTTCCGCCCCTTCACTCTTTTTTTTTTTTTTTTTTTTTTTTTTATTGGTACGCGGGCCTCTCACTGTTGTGGCCTCTCCCGTTGCAGAGCACAGGGTCCGGACGCGCAGGCTCAGCGGCCATGGCTCACGGGCCCGGCCGCTCCGCGGCATGTGGGATCTTCCCAGACCGGGGCACGAACTCGTGTCCCCTGCATCGGCAGGCGGACTCTCAACCACTGCGCCACCAGGGAAGCCCTCCCCTTCACTCTTGATCCCACCTTGTCATATAGACCTGACTTTCCCACTGGGTTGCAGAGCAGAAGCCAGGGAGGGGAGTTCCAGAAGTCCCAGAAGAAAATGAAGCAACTTTGTTTCCTTCATCTCTTCTGGGCTCCCTTACTACTTCATTTCTTTCCAGGTCCTGCAGAGATGGGAGCGCCAAATGCAGAAGGCATAGGAACGCCTCCTCTGCCCTTTTTAGGCGCCCCCCCCCCCGCTTCCTCCCTGCCTCACTTCCAGTGTTACCCACCCCCCGACATGCACACTCACACTGTAGTTCCGTGCTGAGGTGTGCATGTGTGTGTAGCATGGAAATATTAGGGCTCCAATAGAAAGGAGTTGGAGAAGCTGTAGCTGGATGTTGTGAGCAATAGAAGGCCTTAAAACTGTTAGGGGGCTTCCCTGGTGGGGCAGTGGTTGAGAGTCCACCCGCCGATGCAGGGGACACAGGTTCGTGCCCCGGTCCGGGAAGATCCCACATGCCACGGAGCGGCTGGGCTCGTGAGCCATGGCCGCTGAGCCTGCGCATCCGGAGCCTGTGCTCCGCAGCGGGAGAGGCCACAACAGTGAGAGGCCCGCGTACCACAAACAAACAAACAAACAAAAAACAAAACAAAACTGTTAGGGAGAAGATCAGAAGATTCAACCATTGGCCTAAAATGTTCTGGAGTCCAGAGAACTTGTTCTAAATTTTAGTACACAAAAATTAAGCAGAAGATTCCAACTGACTCGGTCAGAAAGACTGCATAAGCCTTAAAAAGTGAATTCTGATTGGGCAGATGGGAAGGCGGGGGTTGGGGGAAGCATGTTCCCAGCAGAGGTAGCAGCTTTATCCAGGTAATAGCGTTAGCCAGAGCAAGAAACTCAGGTGGGTACCAGAAATGAGTGAGCCAGAGGATCTCAAAGCCCTCTCAGGAGGTCAGCGATTTGGTAAAGAGATGGGTAAAACTACATCCCTTTCCTCTTAATCTACTTTAAGAACAACAGTGCCAGGCAATGATCAAAACCAGCTGGTGTTTGGATGCAGTACCTGGGAGACAACAGGGAGTGGTAAGGACTGTGGCATACAGGGAGCACATGCCTCATCTAAAGGGCAGCAGTTACATAGTTTCACTCAGTTGCTGTTTCGGGGAGAATTTGGGAATAGGAGTCCAATGGTGATTGATTTTATATTCCGCTTAATATATGCTAGGCCCTGTTCTAAGTGCTTAATATACTGTCTTAACACCTCCCCAAAGATGCAGTGAAGGTTTCCTGAAACCTGTTACCTCAGCCAGTTCAGGATAGAGCTTCCTGGGATGTGAGCATCAGCAGTATCTTCTCTTTGTACTTTTTTTCCTTCATCTTAACTGGTATTTTCTGGGGTACTTTGTACCCCAAATGACAGAATGATGTTCTCTTATGAAGAATGTTGCCTTGAGAGAGAGGAGAATGCTTCCAAGATAGGCCTGTGTCCTTCTGGCTGTTTTTTTTTTTCTTTAACATCTTTATTGGGGTATAATTGCTTTACAATGGTGTGTTAGTTTCTGCTTTATAACAAAGTGAATCAGTTATACATATACATATGATCCCATATCTCTTCCCTCTTGCGTCTCCCTCCTTCCCACCCACCCTCCCTATCCCACCACTCCAGGCGGTCACAAAGCACCGAGCTGATCTCCCTGTGCTATGCGGCTGCTTCCCACTAGCTATCTATTTTACGTTTGGTAGTGTATATATGTCCATGCCTCTGGCACTCCCTCTCAAGGTTTATTTAGGAAGTGCTACCCATAACAAAGTCAGTCCGTTCTGGTCTCCAACTAATCTAAATGTTTTGCTTTCAGCAGAATGTTCACATTCTCTCCACACCTTAACTCCAAACTTTGAATTCTGATTCAATTAATCTTTCGTGTTTTTATAACATGCCTTCTTCAATGAAGTGCTTTTCTTTTATATCCAACGTATTCTTTTCTGATCTCTAAATGTGTAGAAAAGAACTTAGATTTGTGGAAAAAAGTACAGGCAACCTTTTCAATACGTGGAGAAATTAATATTTTTTTCCAGAAAAGTCACCGTATGTTGGGAGGGTGCCAGTTGGTATTCAGATGTGAGTCAAGACAGATGCCACATACAGATCTGATGAAAGTGCACGTCAGTCCTTTTTTAGCCTTTTGGAAACTATTAGTGGCCCAGAAGGGATGGGATTTAAATATTATTGAATATTCTTCACTAACTACTTTTTGTGGCTGGATTCCAGAGGGAAAACTCATAGCAAAATTCTCCTACATAGAAATGAATGGCTCCTAATCTGATATTGGAAGGATGCAATACAGCTGGATAGAGAAGTTGTGGAGGGAACTGGTTTAAAAGATGCAGTGACAGACCAGCAGATCAAGAGCAACTCACAGATTTTACAAGTTTTCAAATGGTTCTGGCTTTGGTTTGTTTTTCTTGGAATGCATATCCTTGAGGGTTTGAATAATATTCATTTGGTTGGACTCCAGAACTCCAAGGCAGAGCCATGTGTCAGCCAGGACTTAGGAGCCGTGAATGAAGTAGGGACCAGAGGTTGAAGGTGAATGGCAGCCTGGGCTGCATCACTCACTGGACCTGAAAGGTACCACAAGTGTGGGATCCAGATCTCGACCAAGAAGCGTGGTCGCCAGTTCCACACACCATCATGATGTGGGCAGCGTGTAGCGAGTAAGCCCATGACTGTAAGATGGTTTTCTTGATTTCTGTTTCCAGCATCTCTGAGCGTATTCAGAATGTTGAAATATTAAAGGACTCGGTGGCAAACAAAAACAAGCAGTGTTCTTGGCAAGCTGTAGAGCCACAGAAAAGTTATGTAAAGAGGAAGAGTCCTGAAAGGAGCAAGAGAGGTCGGAAGGTACGAGCCCTCGCTCTGTAACTGCGGAAACATCCCTCAGCCTTTCCTCGTCTGTAAAAGGAAGCCGTTGAACTAGATGGTTCTCTAGCCTCTGCTTCTCAGACATGAATGTGCATGCAGATTGCCGGGGCATCCTGTGAAGTTTCACCTTCTGATTTACTAGGTCTGGGGTGGGGCCCGAGGTTTGCCTTTCAGATGAGCTTCCGGGCGCAGCTTCTGCTGTGGCTGCTGTTTGGCCACAGACCACATGGTGTTCAGCTCACTCTGCATGATCTCTCAGCACAGGCTTCCATGAGCTCTGCACGTCTGCGAGCGTGTGATCTTCTGACATTTCAGAAAGACAGGAAGGTTTCAGGAAACATGCCTACTGTGGTATTAACTGTTCTCATTCTTCATAATCAGCTTCATCAAAAACCCTTTAAGTGCCTAATTATGCATGACAGTTTCACATGCTTTACAAAAAGAACCAACTCGATTTGGCCCCTGCCTTATCAGACTTGACAACCTAAGACAGCTGGAGAAATATGCAGAGAGACAGTAATATTGAGGCAGTAGTAAATCTGGAGTGATAAATATTCATCTATATATAAAACATATTAAAATAAAAAGGTTAGGTAGCATGGGCCTTAGGATATTTATTTTCTCAAAGCTTTTGTTCCTTTTTAAAATCTGGGAAACTAAAAACTTTGCCGTGTAATTTTTACTGAAAGACAAGGAGTTTCTGTTTCTGTTTTACAGGTGGGGACTGGAGAAGGGGAGGGTCTGTTTCTCAGTCTTCTTTTGTTGTTATTGTAGTTGTTTTATTTTGGCTTTACTAACATCAAAAGAAATATTTTATGAACCCCACATGCCTAACCCTGATTACCATGTGCATGTGTCTTGGCCTGATTTGGGGTTGCTTAGCGCCGAGTGTGTGGACACAGGTTCATTAACCTCAGCTCTTTCTACCCAAGGGTCTTGAGCCCGTCACGTCATCTTAACACCATCCTTGGGAAGCAGAGGAGGCAGGGCCAGACATTGTTATCCCTGAATCGTGGGTAAGGTTAAGTGATACAGGGAAGGAAGATGGTGTTTCCAGAGTCTCATGGTAATTAACTCACATAGGAAGGTTTGGACTCCATTCCATTTCTTCTGTACACTTGCTAAACTCACCCGAGGTCTCAGCTGCCTTGGTGGAGGAAGCGATCCGACAAGTGGCCATTGCCAGCACTTTCTCCTGACGGCAGAACAAATCCTGTTCCCGGTGGGCCACCCACCCATTGGAGATTGCATTCAGCTCCCCACGGTGATAAGCAGGTTTGTCATAACATCACAGTTTAGCAGAGTGATCCCAGATTGACTCTGTTCATTGATTTCTTCTAGCTGAGAAACAGCTGAAAGAATTATCACACAGCTGGAAAATGATCACATCTAACCAAGGATGTCTGTGTCAAATATTTAGCAATAGTGGGATTAGAGACCATTGGTTTATAGTTTCTTGACTCGACTAATATAATACTTAGTAGTGACTATGTATATGCTTAGGGATGCAGAGGTGCAAAGAAACAATATCTGGCCACACTCTTAGGTGACAGCTACGTGTTATCCAAAATGATATGAGTGAGGCGTCGCTTTGGAGTCAGGTACCCTTGAGTTTGAAACTTGGCTCCACCACTCACTGGCTGTGTCCCTTAACCTTGCCAAGCCTCCGTTTCCCCACCTGTAGAACGAGCATGACAATAGTACAGATCCCACGGAAGTCCCACAAGCATCCCTTGAGATGAGGATGTATGGAATGTGCAGCATGGGGCCTGCAAATAGTAAGACTTTTAACTAGTAATTTTTAGTAGTGATAAAACTATTACAAGTGACAACATCTAAAATCATTTGGGTCTGGAAATTTCGAGAAGAGCAAAAGATTCTAAATTCAGTATTTTCATTTTATTTCATGAGTGAGTATTTGTGTGAGAGTTTGTATCTAGGTTAATGAAAATGTCACACTCTGTTTATTAGGAATAAAGCTGTTATTAAAACAAAGCCTGCATTAATTAGGCTCAACTTCATCTTGCATTCTGTAATGTCATATACAGCTGCTGTTTCCCTTGTTTTGTAAAATTAACTGTAGAGAGGGAAGGCAGTCTTCTCATATTAAAGAAGACATAAAACCCTGAGTAATTACCAGAGCAGGAAGCTAAACCGTTAAGAAGCTACAATG
Organism: Leucopleurus acutus; assembly: GCF_964270905.1. NCBI lineage: Eukaryota > Metazoa > Chordata > Mammalia > Artiodactyla > Delphinidae > Leucopleurus > Leucopleurus acutus. The sequence continues at coordinate 24,287,599 of NC_139159.1, read as the reverse complement.
GCAATATATAGTATTTGCATTAGTGCCTAGTAATAGATCTCTGTGGGTACAGGCAACTATGCAGGTCAGATCGAGGGCACTGAGTAATCTGGTTGCCCCCTCAAAGGCAAATGAGAGCAGAGGGGACAGGGTATCCGGAACTTGGTCTCAGGAAGTGAGGGGGAGGCCATTCGCTACAGGCAGGGTGGGAATGTGGGCGAGGCGCTCGAAGGGGCCCCATCAGTAAATGGAATCCAAAGACTGCCAACTACATATTGTAAGGCTGCAAGGCAGGACTCAGCGAGAGCAGGAGGCAGCTGAATGGAAACCCAAGAAGCCAAAATGAGCCGTTTAAAGTGGAGGACGGGAAGCAGAGCCCCAGGGAAGTCCCTAACCTCAGAAACCTGTTCAATAACACCTTTTTATAGAGTGCCTGTGGCTTCTGGGCAAGTGGAGGTTGACCCAGTGTGGCTCAAACGGAAGCCAGTTCTTCCCCAAATTTAGTGTGCACATGGGTCACCTGTTACAATGTAGACTCTGGTTCAGTAGGTCTGAGAATCTGCGTTTCACGCAAGTCCTCAGGTGTTGCTGATACTGCTGGTCCGGGGACGACACTTCGAGTAGCAAAGGGTTTAACCCACTCCCTCTCCAAGTACCCCATTCTTTGGTCACCACCTCTTTCTATTCCACCCTCCCCTGTACCTTAACTCCAGCCATTCATTTTTTTTTTTAATTTTATGTATTTATTTATGTTTGGCTGCGTTGGGTCTCCGTTGCTACGCGCTGGCTTTCTCTAGTTGCGGCGAGCAGGGGCTACTCTTCGCTGCGGTGCGTGGTCTCCTCATTGCGGTGTTTTCTCTTGTTGCGGAGCAGGGGATCTAGGCACGCCTGTTTCAGTAGTTGTGTCGGGCGGGCTTCAGTAGTTGTGGCTCGCGGGCTCTAGAGTGCAGGCTCAGTAGCTGTGGCACCCGGGCTTAGCTGCTCCGCGGCATGTGGGATCTTCCCGGACCAGGGCTCGAACCCGTGACCCCTGCATTGGTGGGCGGATTCTTAACCACTGCGCCACCAGGGAAGTCCCAACTCCAGCCATTCTTGCACTTCACCAGCACCTTCAATCCATTGATCCTGCTAATTTCCACCATCTGTCACTCCCTCCGCTTCTCCTTTCCCAGTTACTCAGCTTAGATCCCATGATCTCTCTTTGTAACACTCCTTTGCACACACCTTCAGGTTCTTTGCTACTTTCTCTCTTTCCTTGTTACACTCATGGGCGTAGCTCATCACTCTACACCCCCCACCCCCATGTCTTCAGCTGTGCTGTGCTGTGGCTGAAGGAACATACACCGCTGAGCTAGTAGGTCTCAATTTCATCTCCGTGGGCCCCTCAGGCTGCTCCTTCCTTGTCCATTTACTCTTTTCCTCTCCTGAAGGACTTCTTCCTCCTCCCTGCTCTCCTATCAAACCTCCACTCCCTCCTTCCCCACCCTGAATCTCCACTAATAACTTTGCTTCCACATTTCTTCTTTGCATCATGACTTAGAAAAGAACTTTCTCCTGTTTCTCCTACTGGATTTACATTGTCTGTGTGTGGGCCCACGGCCCGGGCCTTCCCTGCAGCGGCCACGGGAGCACTGGACCCTCACGACGGCTGACAGGCGCCTGTCCAGCCCCTCCCTCTTCCTCTGGCGCCCCTGGGTGGGCAGCCCCCCGTGGAGAGGCCAGGGGAGGGGCCCCGGTCAGCTGCGGCTTAAGATCAAGGTTCGAGGGAGCCCAGATGGTCACATGGGGGCCTGGGGTGACCAGCCCCTCTCTGACTTGCCTTCCCACCACTCTCCAAGGGGTGCCAATGCCGACATTTGGCGTCTTGGTAGCCCCACCAAACCTCACCTGCCCCTCCCACCTCCCCTCCCACCTCCCCTCCCAGCCCCTCCCATCTCCCCTCCAGGCCCCTCCCACCTCCCCTCCCGGCCCCTCCCATCACCCCTCCCGGCCCCTCCCACCTCCCCACCCAGCCCCACCACTTTGAGGGCTCTGCTCAACCGTATTTTATCCCCGAGGTCTTTCCCAACTCCCTGCTTAAAGTAGTGCCTACCCCAGGGCAGTACCCAGCCCCAAACTGGCTTCAGTTTTCTTCAGTGATTATTATAACTGTTTTGCCAGATGGCTGGTTTGTCTCCCACCTGCACCAGAAAGCACCAGAGGACTGGGAATTGTGTGTGTCTCTGTCAGTATTGAAACACCACCTAGAATAGTGGCCGGCACATGAAGACTCCCCTTAAATAAAATATTTGAACAGATATTGGAGTGGACGATGTGATTAAATTAGAACAGAATCAGAAAAAGCCAATTAGTAAAAACTACATACCAACATATGTATTCATAAAGCCACGCTGGTCCATTTGAATGGACACAGCTACCTGTTTTGGGATCCTTTTGGGCCTGGCTGTGCTGAATGTAATAGAAATCGTTGATCCTGTCAGGCCCTTGGGGGATCAGGAGGGAAAATGACTAACACCAAATTCTGTCCAGGAATTCCTGTCCCTTTTTTCCCTCTTTAATTGCTCTCAGGGAGGTCAGTAGTTAAGTCAGGATTTAACCCACCCACCTGCTCTGGGCTTCTTCAGTGTTTGTTATCTTCATGTGGGACACGGACAAAGAGCTGTAACCTGTTAGCACTTAACAACAATTCCTCAGGCCAAATGCCTACTTCCCTGGGAGTTTAGGAAACGTGCTATTTTGACCACGCATGTGACTCCATTTGGGTCTACACTTATGGACAACCACATGGCTTTCGGTTGGTAGAAGAAATAGCCTATGAACTCACAAATGGAGGTACCACCTTAAGAATGAATAGTGCTGCTATTACCGAGGTTGGGAAGTTAGGCGGTCGTTCCACTGAAAGTGAAAGGAAAGCATCTCAGTGTCTGTGTAAAGTTCTAGAAATATTTTTATTTAATTCTGAAAAGTTCTGCTTTTAATAACATCGTCAGCATAAATCATTGCCTCACAGGGTTTTAAGCAAGCTCTGATTTAGGAAGAGAAAGCACAGGGTGTTCTGTGAGTATTAAACAAGATGACTAGGGCTTCCCTGGTGGCGCGGTGGTTAAGAATCCGCCTGCCATTGCAGGGGACGTGGGTTCAATCCATGGTCCGGGAAGATCCCATATGCTGCAGAGCAACTAAGCCTGTGCACCTCAACTACTGAGCCTGCTCTCTAGAGCCCATGAGCCACAACTACTGAAGCCCGGGCACCTAGAGCTCATGCTCCGCAACAAGAAGCCACTGAAATGAGAAGCCTGCGCACCGCGACAAAGAGTAGCCCCCGCTCTTCACAACTAGAGAAAGCCCACGCGCAGCAAGGAAGACCCAGCGCAGCCAAAAATAAATAAATAAAAATTTTAAAAAAAGTGATGACTAACCCCACACAAAGCCAAGAATACAGCAGGTGCGTAATACGTGTGCTTTCCTCCCTCTCTCCTCCCCTATCTGCGCTGTTTCTGATGGTCCCCACCCAAACTGTTGTTTCTGTATAATGTGGAAGTTAGGATATAAATATTATTATGTTTTAATAAGTCATCATTTATTTAAACCAGTGATTCTCAACTGGGGAATGATTTGGCCCTTCATGGGACATTTGTCAAAGTCTGGAGACATATTTGATTATCACAATCACAGAGCGGAGGAATGCTAACTCCTCAAAACAAAGAACTATACAGCCCCAGATGCCAGCGATCTGTACTTTACACTGGTGTTTACAGTTTGTTTCTTTACTGGACTCTAAATAAAAGAAGATTGAGAAGGATGTGACAGGCTGAGGACCCAGCTTGGGAGAAGTTTGTGGGCCCACCTATGGTAGAAGCACACTATGGATGGTTTCCAACTTACAAACAAGTGCTTTATTAGATACTCATTTCTATGTTAGTTGTTTAGCCTCTTAAAAAACAAAACAGGGCTTCCCTGGTGGCGCAGTGGTTGAGAGTCCGCCTGCCGATGCAGGGGACACAGGTTCGTGCCCCGGTCCGGGAAGATCCCACACGCCGCAGAGCGGCTGGGCCCGTGAGTCATGGCCGCTGAGCCTGCGCGTCTGGAGCCTGTGCTCCGCAACAGGAGAGGCCACAACAGTGAGAGGCCCGCGTACTGCAAAAAAAAAACAAAAAACAAAAAAAACAATGTGGCAGAGGCATGGAGAAGTCCAACTCCAGATGGGAGGCGAGGATGATGAGACATGACTCTGGCAGGCTGGCAGACACCAGGGTGGGAGCTGGTCAAACCACGCCAAGTGGCTTGAGTTTTATCCCAAGAGCTGTGGAGAGCTGTACGTACGGGCCCTCATGCTCTTTTCTGTACACTATTCACAGCCTGTACATGCTTTTATTATTACTTGTGTCTCTCTGTATCATATTGGTAACTTGGTTTCCTGAACTGGGCCTCTTCATCCTGCTTTTGTATAACACAGAGGTTTTTCAAAAAGTATTTATCTCAAAATAGTTATTTCTCCACTTTGGAACAGGTAGTTTTCCCAAACACTTGTTTCAGTTGCAGTCGTTTAGAGCTTGAAATACATTGTCCCGTTTTCATAAACAATGGGTTTTCAGGCTGGTGTGGAAACCTTCCAGAACCCACAGTGCTCCTGAGATGTCATGCTTAGTAGCTCAGAACGGAGGATTCCCACAAAAGGGCAAAGAGGAGAGAATTTCCATTGCCTTTCTTCGTTGAAAGAGGACTCTTGGCAAATGTGATCTTAACCCTTTTCCTCCCAACCTGATGTGTAACTCTCCCTCACCTTCTACTGCACGTTTCTCTTGCAGCTCCCAGCCAGGAGGCACTAAGACCACTTGGTCAGGGGCCCCATGAGGTGGGTTGGGGGCTAGGGAGCTCTTGTCTTACTGGCCTCTGGAGAGTCTGACATGGCAGGTCATGGAGGGACCACCACCTTGCTTGTTGTCAACTTACTATTTCCCTTTGGTCTTTCTAGGATTGCTTTGCATTTCATTTCTTTCTAAGAAATAGCTCTTTCTTTTCTCTTTTGAGCACTTACCAAAAAGAAAAAAATTTGCATTGGTTTACCTCAGTGGATATGTTTTCTGAGAACATTCAGTCTAGTTGTTGGGTCATTCTTTCACTCCCAGTGCTTTTTACTTCCACTTAGGATACTTTAAGATGACTTCTTAGATTCTACAGTCTACAAAAACAGAATAGTCCATCTGAGGTTACATTCCTCAAACTTGAATCACACATCCTCTTGGAGGAAGTGATCTTTGTAAGTGATATAGTTTTATCTTAACCATAGGAAACCATGCTAACAAAAAATATAGCATGTTTCAAGATGAAGACATAAAGTAATATGGCAAAATCTATTATAAGAATTATCAAAGAATTCTTCGCAATTTTGTTCCAGCCATCTTTGTTCTGATAAGGCTGTCATCTTCTTAAGGCATGCAACCGTTTTTGTTTTTGTTTTGATCTGTAAGTACCTCACATACTGGCAGAGTCCATGTTTGTGGTGTGTGGTGCTAGCCCATAGTTACCGTCAGTGTCTGTGAGAAGAGGTGGAATGAAGCAATGAGTAAAAAACAAAGCATGGGCATAATTATTAATCACCGAGAGCACACGTGATTAATGCCATCATTTTTACTTTCCTATCGATAAAAGATTTGCAATAATATATAGGTCTGTGGATATTGGAAGAGCAAGTTTTAACTCTTGTTTTTCCACATTATTTTTTATGGTACTAAAGGTTAATTAAATAATTATTTCTCAGTTTCTTTATTGCTCAGAACTTTTATAAGTAAATGAAAAGATCATCATTTTACCCTCAGTTACTGCAGTTTTAATCCAGCTCAGAGTTGTGAAATTGTTTCCTCTTGTGTTTCCTTTCCAGAAAGCACGAGGTCATTCTCTTGTTTCAGCCAGTGAGTGCAACTTCAGAGCTGGGAGAGAGTGATTGCAAGGTATTCAGTTATCTGGTTTATTCTACATTGTCCATCCATGCTTGCTTTCAGTTTAACTTTCTACAGGGCATCAAGGGTATATTTGGGGACTCTGACCTGTGGGACTGCAGACACACAGCTTTGAAGCTGAAAAATCTCAAGGGTATTAGCTAATCCAGTTTTGAATTTAGCACCATGGGGCTTCTGCCATAGGCACCGAGATGCCACTGGCCATGCTTCCTACAAGATGCTGTTTCCCTAGGGTCAGTAACGGGCGGCGAGTCTGGCTCTACCTTGTAATGCCTATGTGAAGTTAGGCAAAATGCCTGCCCTCCCTCAAGCTCTTTCCTCATCTTCGAAATGGAGACCCTAATTGGGTAGCCTGATGGGTTTCCCATTCCAAACAGTGCTCACGTCACCGCCACCACCACCAAAAAATATATGAGGCTGCATTCTACCATTATTGTTATGAGTGGTATTAGTAATCTAATTTAGTGCTGACAATAAAGTTATATAAAAATTCTTTAATGACTTTAGGTCATCTTTGAACAGAGCCGAAGCCAGAAAAAAAAATCAGCCAACCTAAACAAGTGACAAATTAACACAAAGACATTCTTTATTTGATGTTAGCAGTTAATTTGCTACATGGTTATCCATTTTTCTAATAAATCCTGGACAATTTGAAGTTCTGTGCCCACCCATTTAAAAGATTTGCCAACCTCAAGCACTGTGACCCGACTGACCCCTGTCCCTTATACATCATTATCCAGTTTCTCTTATGGACCGGAAAGGAAGGAGTACATCTGGCCTGAATGTGCCTAATCTCTTCACAGAAGGCATCTTGTAAAATAGGCCACTGTCTTTCAATCAAATCTTTCCTTTAACTTGTTGAGAAGTTCTTTCTCTTGCCAGAGAAAGCCTTTCCTCTTAGAAGAGTAAGGAGCTATTTCAGGGTCATTTGGGTTCCCCTCAGAGGTCTTTCTAAATATAACCGCAGATCCTAGAAAACAGCCTGCTTTTTGTTAGTTAACTTCAACTTAAGAGCCAGTGCATTAAGAGCTTTGATTATCCACGCTCCAAAAATGCCTTCCTCTGATCTCCCGTCATTTGACAAGAATCTCGATTCTTGTCGAATCTCAGGGATTAAACACTGTTTTCTCTAATGGACTTCCGTTTCCACGAGAGCTGCTCGCCTTACACATTTTATTTGTGGGCCTGAAATATAGAGCATTTTCTAGTTAAGGGATATTAAGATTTAACTCAAGAATCTATATATTGGCTTGGCCCAAAAGTTCGTTCGGGTTTCCCGTACCATCTTCCGGAAAATTATGGGAAAACCCGAACGAACTTTTGGGCCAACCCAGTATTTCAGAATAGGGCTCAGATGTTTCTGTAGTGGAATCACACAGCCTTCTCAAGTTTCTAGAAAGCATTGCATTATGTGCTGTTTTTGCATGTGGCAGATTGCTTCAATCTTACTATGAGGATATTTCTCTGCCTTTAAAAAGAAATTTCACCTGGGATTTGCAGTCTGCTCTCTGCCACGTCCCTGACCCCAGCATTCAGTTATCTTCATTTGTATACCCCAAGCGGCTCTCAAAATTAATCTGTTTTCAGTGAAACTTTCTTCCCCACCCCCGTCTCTTGTCTTCTACTCACAACTGATTCCTTCTCCTGGAATCAATATTTTAATTAAAGACATCCACTGTTGACATCGTAACTCACGCCAGAAATCTCCATCCTGACATTGCTTCGCCCTTTGCATTCAGTTCACACTGGATTCTGGATTTAAGATAACGTAGGAAATTCCCCAAACGGTGACTGGCGCTAGGCGAGGTCAAATATTAATTGCTGGCTGTCACAGATGTTAATTGTAAATATCTTTCCCATCTTCCTCTCCTCTGTCCTCCATGTCACTCCCTTAGTTTTGGTCCTCATCAGCTCTGTGCCAGTCTGTTGCTGGAGCTAACTAGTAGAGCTCTCTTCCAACAGACTGTCTCCACTCTAGGTACCCTGCTCCCCAGTTTATAACGTGATTTCCCACTCAGTGACTTCTGTGGGCCCTTGTAACCTTGAGAATAGACCCACACACTTTGCTGTGGACCTCCGCGATCAGCCCTGTGCGCCCCTCCAGCGCACTGCCTACCTTCCCCTGCTTCGCCATTTATGCTTCATTAGGACTGAATTTCTTGGGATGTACTAACAACATCGTGTTTTTTCAGGCACCCATGCCTTTGCGCGTGCTTTTCTGACTTCCGAGAACGCCCTTGCTCAATTTTTCTTGATATATTCCAGTACATCCTTCAAGGTCACCTCAATTTCCATCTCCTCTGAGAAACCCTCTCTGATTCCCCCATGTGTACTGGGCTCCCACGGTTCTTCAGTTGTATCTCTGATCATGCTGCATTTAACTTTCCACTTATACATCTGACCCTCCCTCCTATGGACACTAAGCTCGAGGGTAAGATTCAGATCTTATTATTTTTATATCTACAACATCTAATAGATGCCTTGCACATAGGAACACACAGTGGATGCTCTGATTTCTTTAAGTGAGTGGATCTCTGACCCTGTAATAAAAAGGAAGATGGTATTTGTAAAAAGTAACCTCATGGTGTGCTTATTCCCTAAGTATAAGCATTTTTCTCAGCAATAATATTTTGTTTTTCTATTTTGCTTTTAGTATCCATGCGTTAAGGAAGAGCTGCCAGAACCAATTTACAGCCCTTTTCCCTCTTCTACTGCTGTCAGTACTAAAATGGTGGCTACATATTTTGGGAACTTATAACTGTGTATCATTTCCACCTAGGAAGTAGATTTAGTCAATATCCTCCTCAATTTGGGTGATGATAGTAGTTACTTGTATGACGTTTGAATGGGGGATTCAAAATTTACATTACCCCAACCCATTTTCAGGCTTCTCATGTGCCCTTGGAAGGGTGATTCAGATTTCCAGAGTTGTTCTTTCCACTTATCAGAAAGACAAGCAATGAGAACAGCATCAATAACCGTCTGCTGGGACAGAAGCCCTAATCCAAAGCAACAAGGCCACAGTTAACACAATTAGCAATGAACTGCATTTTGAAGAGCTAGGGAAACATAATGGGATTCATTTTTAATTCCAACCAATTCTGAGCAAGAAAGCAAAAGCCTTGGCTCTCTGGAGTGGCTTTGACATCAAGGGTTACCTACCGCAGGCCTGTCAGAACTTTTAACAGCTGTCTCCGCTGTGAAAACAGACTTAGGTTGTAAGGTGATTGCAGAACTGAGGAAATGATGACTTTGTCTCTCATATGAACTTTGGCTCGCAAAGATGAGGTTAATTTCCGTGTACGCTGTTCACTTTATTTTTTAAGTCAATTTTAATAGCAGTCTGCCTGTGCCCTGAAAAAACGTCCAAGGGCAGTAAGAAAGAGTTGATATAAATATGCGTAACGGTGTATATCTTAGCGCTCTCTAGGCCAGTAGTCAACAAAATACTTTGCAATCAACCTAATTAATCCTTTATTTTTCTTTTTTGCTATCCTGCCTTGCATTTACTGTGTGTATTTTCTGAATTACAAAAGCAATATACATACTCACTACAGTACGCTGGAAAATACAGAACTCCCAAGGAAGAAAAAAAGCTTCCCTATTCCCAAGGAAGAAAAAAAGCTTCCCTATGAGGTCATTACCCCAAAAGAACCATTGTCAGCTGCTTGGTTGATATTAGCCTCCAAGTTAGAGTTTCCTCCAAGCAAGCGTACATACTTTTCAAATTCTTATTATGAAAAATTTTGCATACACGAGAGAATGAATAATACAGTGAGTTCTCATATACTCACTACGTAAGTTCACAGATTACCAAGATTTCGCCATCATTGGTTTGTCCGTCTCTTTTTTCTCTTTCCCTTCCTCTTTTCTTTTGGAAGTATCAGCTAACTACTTTGTAAGGGAAAGGGGAATCCTGATATACTGAGGGCTGTGGAAGGCAAGTATTTGCCTGCCAATTTCATACACCTTCACCCACCTTTTACTTAGGAAGCAAAAAGTATGGTTCTACATTTAGTATTATATTGTACTTGGGGGAATAAGTAGCCTTAAAGCTCAGGTCTATCACATGCTAGATGGGTATTGATTTTTCCTCTTAAATCAATGTTTCCCTAGAGCATAGTTTTATTTATTCATAAGGCCAAGATGATGTCTTACAGGAGTTATGGCAGCGTAAATCTGTGATGCAGGCCTAATACGAAGAGCTTTTGTAAGACTCAAAAATCAATGATGCTAGAGGGTTACTTCATAAGCTTGAGAAAGTGCATTTGCTGTGCTTCCAAATGTAAAGGGAGAATTTCAGCCTGTAGTTAAGTTTCATTCCTCTGTTTTCCAGGCCACCTTTCAAATGGACCTAAATGAAGTACAGTTGACCCTTGAATAACACAGGTTTGAACTGTGCAGGTTCACTTATACATGGTTTTTTTCCAACAGTAAATTCTATGTATAGTATTAAATGATCCGTGGTTGGTTGAATCCATGGAAGCAGAACTCTGGGTACAGAGCAACTGTGGTTACAGAGGGCCCACTGTTAATTATACGCAGATTTTCGACTGCATGGAGGGTTGGTAGCCCTGGCCCACATTGTTCAAGGGTCAGTTGTATAGCATCAGACTGGATGGAACCAAGCTTCAGCAGTGCTCCTTTCTTGATACCGAATCTGTCAACTTACTCTCAAAAGCTATGCTGGCCCTGTTGATCATAACACTGTAATTTTGCCTCATGGTACAGAATATATACATTCTAAAAGTTTTCACTTTTTGTCAATATATGTGTATGTGTTTTCTATTTTCTTTTAAAAGTTTTTAACATATGAAAATTACTATTAGAATTTTTTAACTTAAAGAAAATATGTCTCAGGTAGTTTCCCCAACCATAACTGATTTTTCTAATGGTTAAAAATGCATCTAATGGCTAGAATGTCACCATCTGGAATTTTAAATATCAATTTTCTATTAGCTGTATGATCTTAGCAAGGTAGAATTTGGTTGGGGAGTCAGATGATCTAGACACTAGTTTCATTATTTACTCCTGGCTTCTGTGTGACCCAAGGTAAGTTCCTGAACTCACAAAAGCTCCTGTTTTTGTTTATATCATTTTGATTTTTTCATTTAAATAAAGGTGAGTGAGGGTGTGTGAAATTGGCGGGCATTCATCTGACTTCCATAGTTTTCTGTATATCAGGACTCTTTTTTTTTTCCTTTTGAAAGTAACTAGTTGATATTAAAAAAAAAGAGGGAGGGAGGAAATGAAAGAGCAAAAAAGGGGGCAGATGAAGTGAGGATTATTTCTTCATGAAGAACAAAGTTCCTTCCAATTTTTTTTTTTTAATATTTATTTATTTGTTTGGTTGTGCCGGGTCTTAGTTGCGGCAGGTGGGCTCCTTAGTTGCGGCACTCGGGCTCCTCAGCCATGGCCCATGAACTCTTAGTTGCGGCATGCATGTGGGATCTAGTTCCCCGACCAGGAATCGAACCCGGGCCCCCTGCACTGGGAGCACAGAGTCTTAACCACTGTGCCACCAGGGAAGTCCCTCTTCCAGTTTTAAAGGTCCACGATTTTCTGTGAAAAGAAACGATTTCAGACGATTAGCTCAGCTACCAGGAGTCACAATTTCCTTAGAAACTTCGGAGCCATCGAGGACACACCTTGAGTTTAGCATCTGGGATCTCCAGCACCTGCTACAGAGAGCAGTTGGGGGCTCCGGCCAGGCCTGTGGCTCCCTGGGGACCCCAGTCCCTCACCAGAGGTTTGGGAGGAGACACTACGATACTGTCCCTTTGGGTCGCAGCTGTTTCCCCTCTCGGGGCAGCAGCGATGAGAGCCTCGTCAGAGGAGGGCTCTAGGAACTAGAAGGGAAGGATAAGCACCGTTCCCTGAGGCAGCTGTTCACTGCTTGTCGCACTTGCCTCCCTTTTCCTCACAGCTGCAGACATTGCAGCAACCTGGTGGCATGTCAGTGTTTCAGGGGTTTCCCATTAAGCCCCAGGAACACTGCTGTTCATTTCATGAATGGATGTCTTACTTGGCAAAAATGAGAAGATTCTGAGTGCGGCTTATTGGAGCTGTGGGCTGAGATTTCGGCTTCAGCAGGAAGCTGAGTTGCCTGGTGTGCGAGGCACACCAGAGCAGCTGTTTGAAGGGGACTTGGCTGTTTGGAATCTAACCATTATATTAAGGTTATCTGTTATGTTTCCTAAACAGCTTTAGCTGCATCCTTCAAAGTCTTCTTAACATTCCTCCCATAGGCTTGGCTTTATATTCTTTAATACGACCGTTTTGTTCTATCTTTTTAAATGATTTAATTATGCACCGCTCTAGGAAGCTGATTAGGAAAGGAAAATGTTCGTGGACCCTGCATTTGGTTCCTTTAGAGGCGCCCCTTGGCTCACCAGATCAACCCTGGTCATCAGTGGAGTGACCTGTGTCACAACTAGATGGCCCTACATCCAAATAGTTACCACTTGATAATTTTGAATGGTGAGCTTCCGAGATCAACCATAGTTTCTCCTAATTTTGCTGTCACTGGATTGCGTTGGGGCCCTTCCTCCTCTGGGTGTACCTCACTCATCTCTGCAGGCTTGGGGCAAGCTATTCTGATGGCTGTCTCTGATGGTTTTAACTATGAAGAATCACAAAATGGTGGGGAAAAATAAATAAACAAGACTTTTCCTATAACATCATGTAGGGGAAGAACCAACAAGTTGAGGATTCTGTGAAAATGAGTACTACTTCCTATGGGACAGCCAGAAAAATGTAGAAACTCAGAAGTGGCAAACCAAGGTTTGCCATTTCATGACCATGATCATCTGCCATTGCCCGGCAAATGCCCCGAAGCACAAAGGTGTGCTGTCCAATATTAGTATCTAAAATTTATTTTTCCACATTTGAATACATGTAGTTTACAAAATGTGTATATACAGTTACAGGTATTGTTAGGCAATACAGGTACATTTGCAGAGGACAAGGGAAGTTTACTTTTTAGTTGAGTGTATTCTCGAGTGTCTGCTAAACAAAGATCTTCTGTTTACTTTAACTGGAGACAAGTTTGCCTCCCAGGTGTATAAGAGTGTGATGTGGACTGCAAATAGCAACTCAGAATCGCAGCAAAATGGTGACCATGGGATGAGGCGTGCTTTTATAGACACCTGAGGCGCTGTTAGCTGAACTGTTGTGAGCCACAGAATTGAATTACTGTTGACTGATTTCAAATTGCTTTGTTTTTTTATCCCTTTATATAATCTAATAAATATTCTTATATTTGAAAATGTGCCTCAAACACACATAGAAAAGTGGTGAAAACCCCTGAATTATGAGACTGGATCACGGCTCTCCGATTTGCCATCTAACACCCTTTTCCCATCAAAGACAGTTTTTATAGGTTGAAAGAATAGAGGATGGTTCCTTCTTGTCATTCGCACCTGAACCTAAGTGTTCCCTCCTCCAAAAGGGCTTCCCCAGGCAGCCATGGCTCAGGAATCCCTCACAGCACTCTGTCACTCCTTTCTCCTTTACCTTTTTAATTTACTCTCCCTGTCTGATACCCTAGTGTGAATTGGTCTTTCATCAGTCTTCACCTACAGGGAGGTCGGCTGAGACTTCATCTGTTTCATTCGCCTTGTATCCTCAGTGCCTAGAGCAGTGCCCAGCCTTGAAGAAGCACTCGAAGGTTCTTCCCACTTGCCTGCTTTCTTCCGGGGATCTTCCCCTCTTCCCATCTCTGAGGCCATTTCATCATCACTGCCTGGAATCCGGCCCTCCCGTCTCCTCCCCTTGCTATGGGGTCCATGGTACTTCACACTCTGCATTTCTGTCATTAACCAGCGGTTCCTTCCTGGTGGTGGCACCCGATTGGCAGGCATGACGGCAACGCACCGACTGTTACCGTGATAGGCATTTGAGGCAAGCGGCTCCTATCAAATTTTCCAGCCACAAGACAGCTATATATAAAATAGACAAACAGCAAGGACTTACTGTATAGCACAGGGAACTATATTCAGTATCTCATAATAACCTATAGCAGAAAAGAATCTGGAAAAGAATATATATATGTATAACTGAATCACTTTGCTGTACACCTGAACCTAACACAACACTGTAAATAAACTATACTCCAATTAAGTAAAAAATCCCAATGATGGAGGGAACGGGGAGCTTCCAGGTTGAGCTGAAAAGCTCCTGGGTGCAGGATTCTCAAAGACCTCACCTAACATATCTTTTCATCTGGCTGTTAATATGTATCCTTTATCATATCCTTTAACATATCTTTTAATAATTGGTAAACGTAAAAAAAAAAGATTCTGAAAGAGAAACAGATACAAGTTTTAAGACTTACGTATACACTGGTATTAACACTAAGGGTCAATTGGATAGAATGTTCTGCTTTGATGGTAGACTCAACAAATGGCCTGTTGTGGCTTCCGTTTTTTAAGGAGCTATAAAATTCCTTTAATTTACCACTGTGAGTACCTCTTTCAGAAGGAAGACTTTCTTTTTTCAGAAACACTGCACCTCTCATTTCCCAACTCCAGCCCAGAGGCCTGAGAGTCTGATCTTGTTATGTCTGGGAATATGGTTACTAGATTTTCTACTAATGGCTATATTTTACATGATAATGAATCAGTCTTTTCTACAAGTCTGCTTCGTTTATGCAAAACAGATATAAATTGAAATGGGTATGAATCATACTATTCTTTCAGGGAGCAGAGAAGCTGCTGTAGAGCCTGAATACAATTTTATGGGCCCTCATGTCAAGTTAACCAAAGAAATGTTGGTTCTGTGGTCATCAAAGATAAGTTTATTGGACAGTTTCAGGGAAACAGAAAACAGCTTTTGAATTCCAGGCCTTTGCTACTTACTTCCTAATTTAGGAAGGTCAACTCATTTTTGACCATCTTTTATACTTTGAAGTAATAACCTCTTGTACATTAGTGGCCTGAAAGCATTAATGACATTACTGCCCACTGATTTTCAATAATATGAAAAAGGTATTCCAAATTGGTTCTGGCTATCAACAAGGAAAAGGCAGAAAATTAAATTAGCAGGAGGGTATAGCAAAAGCCTTTTGTAATGCTGTAGAGTCTCTCAAAATCTAATCCTTGAGAGAAATTTATTTTGTTCTGGAAAGAATAGGTTTCTCTCCCAAGACATGCTAAAAGAACGTGCATTTAT
Organism: Leucopleurus acutus; assembly: GCF_964270905.1. NCBI lineage: Eukaryota > Metazoa > Chordata > Mammalia > Artiodactyla > Delphinidae > Leucopleurus > Leucopleurus acutus. Next base: position 24,272,489 of record NC_139159.1, on the reverse strand, counting down.
AAGAGATGGATTATAGCCTATGAATGGAATAGTGGGAATTCTCAATTCTTACTTTAATTTTGCCATCAACTTGCTGTGATTTACCTAAAAAAAAAAAAAAAATCAACCTGTAAGAAAAACATTCTGATACTGCTGTGTCCTTTGACTTATTAAATAGAGTTAACTCTGCAGATTAATTTGAAGATAAAGTCCATGGAATTCTGAATTTCTATTTTTTTCAGAGTTCCGTGTTTTCAAATTTCATGTCATACTACTTTGCCTTACATTTGTTCTTCCTGGGTGAGCTCATCCATTCCGAGGACTTTAGTTGTCGTCGAACTCAGGGCTTGGCAAACTATGACCTGCAGCCAAATACATTCTGGCACCTGTTTTTAGGAATAGTTTTATTGGAACACAGGCACACTCATTCTGTGCTATCTTGTGGCTGCTTTTCTGCTGCAATGGCAGAAGTGAGTAGCTGGGATAGATCGTCAGGCCTGCAAAGCCTAAAATATTTATTCTCTGGCCCATTACAGAAAATGTTTGCATATTCTGATTTGCTCACTACTTTCAGCCTTTCTCCTAAGATCTTAATTCCTAAGTGTAACTGCCCACCAGATTTCCTTACCTCCATGCCCCACATCCACCTTAAAATTGACATTCACCAAACTAAATTCTTTCTGTGTTTATTTTCCACCCTTATCAATTCCTCCTTCTAGTTTCCTATCCCAGTTAATGGCACCACCATATGCCCAAGGTGCTTCCCTCCTTTATATTTCTCATGCCTGATCTGTCACCAAGGCCCGTCCATCAACCATCCAAAAATACATGAACGCCTTGAAGACAGTGATCTAGGTAGGCTTTTAAGTAGCCAGTACTTTATCATTTCTGGTATTCTCAAGCCCCAACTGCATCCGATCAGAAATTCCTTTTAACAGTCCCTTAGAAGTTGCCATAAAGTATATTCAATGAGAAATAACTATTAGTATGTCTTCATCAAATAAGCCATGGAGACATTGGTCCATGTCTTAACTTCAGATACTGCCTCACAAGTAAGAATTTAGGAATGCTAGGAAGACAGAATACTATAAAATTTGTGCTTTTTCAATTAAAATACACTGAAAGAGCATGACTGTTTGATCTATTGAGTTGTCGTTTTAAAACTATTCATCATGGATGTTTTAAAATTAAATCTCTGTTCTGTATGCAGGGCCTCATTGGCCAGGGCACGAGGTGCTAAAATTCCAACATTAGATTATCATTTCTGCTGGTTCAGCCAAAGAACATGTTCAGATAACAAATGGATTTCCATCTTTTTCAGTATTACTTGCACATTCTTGTAAAGCTCATGATATTATTAACTCTGCATCATCTTTTATGAATTTAAAATTATGCTATCATAACTGATGAAAAACAGAGTAAAAATAAATAAACCTTGAAATACAAAAGGATTAATGGGGATAATAAATATCCACTCAGTGTCTTAGCATTTTTGATCTTGGCATTTGTTCTATCCAGTAAATATTTTCATAGTACTTTAATTTAAGTTCCTCTCTTTGAAAAATTATGCAGGAGCAGCCTTTGTTTTCAAGGTCAACAGAGATGTTCATAGCATTTAAGTCAGAAGCAGAGGTCATAAATTAATTCAGATCCTCTGAGCAAAGACATTAGCCTTTGTGCAGCATAAGGATTTGGGCTTGTTTATACAAAATAATCCCAAGAATAATAGCTCCCCATGCTCAACAGGGATCTTAAAGATTAATGTTTTTCTTTGGTTAATGATTCTGGAATACATTAATAAGCTTCTCTAAATGCTTCCTAAAATTTTAATTGTCTGTAGACTTTTAAAGCTGTATTTTGATCAGACATGTAAAGAAATGATGTCGCTCAGTTACTGCCAAATTAAGGATGATTTTACATTATGATTTGGAAAAAAATGCCATCCACATAAGACTTCAAAATAGCTGAGATACTTACGGAAAAAAAGTAAGTGGTTAAGGACGTCAAGCTAAAATATTGTCCCAGTGCCCTGTTGGCCATGTCACCTCTTGCAGCGGAGATAGCTGCTGCTGCCACTGTTGCTATGTCACTGGTCCATCTGCTGGTGGTACTGGTGCCCTCAGCAGACCTCCCACCTAAGCTGGAGGCTGGCACATAAAGTCTCACTACAAAGCCTCAAATAAAGATCACTTTCAAGTCTTTAGTGAATAGGTTTTAGCAGGTTGATAGTCCCATCCAGTGATCTTTTTCTAAGAACTAGACAGTTTGGGGCAGAACAAAGAGAGACTTCTGTTAAAAGTGTAGCTCTAATGGAGATTCTGTAGCCTTAGATGAGTCCGTTAACCCCTCTCCATATTTAAACTGGGAATAATAATCCCTATTTTGTAAAAGTTGTAAAGGATGGGAATGATGCTTGCAAAGCACCTGACAGGTGGTAGATGCTTAGGAAACTGTGGTGTCGTGCGTGGTTGTTGATGTTAAAATAAGACTAATAATCAGCGCCGTATTGGAGGCATCATGCTCGTTAATTATTCAACATCTCCATTCAGTTTTCTGATGTCGTCCTTGTCACTCACAGGTGCTCCAGTTAGCCGAGTGAAAGAAGTGTAATCTCAATCTTGATAAGTAAATGGCTCTTCTCTGATACTGTGTTTCTAGCATATGAGATCATGACTTTGTGTCATGGAGAATAAGGTGCAAAAGTCACTGTGCAGCCATTCATAACGGCATGTTTTTTAAACAATGAAAATTTGGAAGCTACTTGCCTTTAACAATGAGGAAATGACTAAGGATATAAAAGTATACAATATTCTATAATTTTAAAATGACACATGCAGGCTGTTTTGGAACATGGAAATGCATATTTGACATAATAACTGAAAATGGTACAAAACAGTATTTCTTCGCTGGTGGCAACTTGGCAAATGTTTCTATAAAATTAAAGATCAAGGAAACTTCAAAATATAATAAATAGGGTTTTAATGTTCATTGGTTTCTTCGCTTTCCACAAAATTGTTTAACTTGATAAAAATTGTTATGACCTATTTGTCTTAAAAATGTAATAACTTTCATTTACTCATTCTAATGTGACAGTGCATTCAGTGTTCCTAATGACAAGCTTGAAGATGAGCTTTTGGAATATAATTCTTTTTGTAAATTAGGCCTCTTGAGCTGTTTTTATTTTCTTCCTAGGTTGCCAAAATCTTGTGTATGTCTGATAAGCCAGAGAAGGTGGGAAGTTTGAACCAAAGATTTAGATTTTTAATTAATCCCACACCAATAGAAAAATGTGTAAGTCAATGTATCATTCTATAGAAATTTATGTGGCACTTTGGGACCTGATGTTTTGAAAAAGCTTAAGTCGTTTTTAAAGAGCATCTGACAGTGATTTATATAAATTAGGGCCTCTCTGGGTCTCACTTTTCTATTTCCTCTTACCGCATCTAACAGGACTCTAATAAGGCAGGGCTCGTTTTACAGGAGAGCGGTGCCTCCAGGCGCTGTGGATGATACTGAACTTGGGCATGTGATACAGTTGGCATCACAGTTCCTTACCCAGAGACAGCTGACGGATCGACACGGAAATATATGCTACATAAGAAATAATGCTGCGTTAAGTCTATATACTTTAAAAAGTATATAGACTTTATCTCAAAAAAAGAAAAATGTGAGACAAATAAGTTACGATCCTTTAGAGAAAGAAAGAGTGGAGGAAGGAGACGGACAACTAAAGTGCACTTTGACACTCTTCTCTACTTGCTGAATTCCAAAGACTGATAACTCTTGGAGGCGTGAAGGGGTGGGTTTGTGTTTCGTTTGTAATGAGCCCGTGTTCTACTGTGTTTCACCCGCTTATCAACAAGAGTGTGAGGCCACGATTGTGAAATTAACTCACTGGCTGATTGACTCAGTCACCTACTTTTCTCCTTTCATTGCCTCATTGGGTTTCTCTACGTCAAGATTGCTGGTTTCTCTGTGTTATATCTGGCTATCTGTCTTGTCTATCTGTCTTCCTGCCTGGAAGGAAGCCTGCCTTAAATGCACATGTCTTTACTACTGATTAATTAATTTATGGGCAAAGATGAGAAAAAGCCATGTGGGTGCCGTGCCTTTTCATCTCAGGACTCAACATGGATCTTCTCTCTCATGTTTTATGACATTTTATGACAACTGCACTTATGAAGGGGCCACCTCATATTAAACTCGTGTCTTGAGAACTGCAGGGTGGTACTGGGAACTCAGATCCCTGTGATTTGGGATATGTGAATCCCAAAACTGAATTTCAAAAGGGGTCTTCTTCTCCAGCAATATTCTCATCACTGTTCCTGTGAATGTTTACATCTAAGTTTGTCTCCTTAGATAAATTCTAACATTTTGGTAGAGGAATGAGGTAGACTAATTTACGTGATTAAATTCTCATTCATCTGATAGAAGATTAAATGCTTCATTGAAAAATGCCAAAGGGTATTTTTTACTTGGAGTTTCAATTTGAATGGAAACACTATCATTCTAGTTGGAACTTTGAGGAGTAACAATGAAACACGTTCTTAATTTCTAAAGTAAATGATTAAGCTATATTAATTTTAAGGAAGTCTTCCATAGTTTTGTTTTTACAGGAAAAATATTCACAAATTTATTTTTGCTTTTATCGAGGTATAAAATAAAAATCCTGTGTTGAAAGTATCATGTGCATGTTGATGGCTGGTCCTATGTCAAATAGGATAACCTGGGGAGAGACCGGGAGGGCAGGGACCATCTCCATCCCCAGCTGCAACATAGGGTTTGCTGCACAGTAGGTGCTGAATAGCTATTTATTGAATCTCCAAATGACTGATTAATTCCTGGGAGTCAGCCGTCTGGACGGTAGTACCAGCCCTGCCAGTGCTCAAGACCTCGCTAAGCCTTAGTTTCCCCATTTGTAAAATGGGCATGACAATGTTTGCTCTGCTGTTTTAACAGGAGACTGTGAGAGTCAAAGGAAAAATGTGTGACATCTTTGAAAACTGGAAAGGGCTTTATATAAGTAATCATTTCTAGAATTACTATTGTGTGGCTACGTACTGCTTATTGATACCATACGCTAGTTAGTGCTTGCGTCCAGTTAGTATTCAATAAACTCAAACTTAAGTAAAAAAAAAAAGATTGTGTTTAAACTACTAGGTATAAAATAAATAAGATACAAGGATGTAATGTACAGCACAGCAAATATAGCCAATATTTTATAATACTGTTAGAGTAGAATCTATAAAAATATCGAATCACCATTGTACATCTAAAACTATTATAATATTGTCGACTGTACTCAATTAAAAATAAATAAATAAAAAGACTTGGAAACTCAAAAAAAGTGCTAAAACTAAAATTGAAATTAGTGGTTTAATCACATTAATTGACCTCTAAAATTTTGTGAAACACTGTCTTTATTTTGACATAATTGTAAATCCTTTATGTATTTAATCTACTTTTGTTGTTTCATGGCGGGGTTGGGGGGGGACACTCAAAACCATATACTAGACGACTGAACCACTATTTCTCAGCAACATTGCACATTAACAGCTTTTTAAATACATGTGAAGCTTTTTATGTAAGAGTGAGCAAAGGATAATGGAACCTATAAGATGAAGGTTTAAGATGTGTGGGTAAATGAAAACTTGGCTTATGGTAGATTGCCATTCCTGCTTTGGAAATTAGATTCAGATATATATCATATAAAATTCACTGTTAGATGTGCTGGACATTTAATGACAGGGTTTTGTTGAAATGAGATCTTGTTGGTTTTGATGAAGAAAATCAGTCAGTATATGCCTTATCTTTTATTCTCTCTTCTTGCTGCTCAACGTGCAATTAAATTGACTCTGTGGGATCACAGTGTGTCGCATATATTAATTTTATACTCAGCCTGCCTATATTAACTTTATGCTAACACTGCTGATAAGTGACAACAAAAATGCGTTAATAACGTCATAACTATTAGCTGGAATCACAAGTATTGTAGTCCTGAGTTTTGTCTTATAATCTTCTCTCTATATATCTTTAATTAGATGATGTATTCATAATTGAACCTTTCTGAGTTTATTTCTGCTATACATTGGGCACTGTGGTGAAGCACTCACCACGTAGCAAAGATTTATGTGACATGACCCAAAATTATGTCCAGGCAGGGAGATGGGACGCAATCTCACATCAATTTTGAAAGCCATCGAATCAATATATGTCAACTTAAATATATGAATGATGCTGGAATCTTTGATGAAAACTATAATCATGACACCCCTCTGACCCTACCAAGTTCTGAAAAAAAATTAAGAGAGAGGATAAAATAATTGGCAGATAAGGTTCAACTATCATCATTATTACTAGTATAAGCCAGGTGGGAGGGTGGGGTTTATTTGTTGTACTGATGCGGAACCCCAGAGTTACGCACAAGCCACAGTAGCTGGGGCAGACCTGTGGGCCAAAAGGATCAGATTATGGCATGGAGGGTCAGAAGAAAATTCCCAGAGGGCTGCTTCATCCCTAAAGGAAGAAGGGAGGAACTACACCCAGGGTACCTAGTTTACCCTTCCCAGAATGACTCATTAAGTGAGTCACTCCACCTCCCTCCCCTTAAATGAAGAAGTAGAAAGAGCCAGAAGTGTTATCTGCTTGAATTGCTTGATCAGGGAAAAAGGGATTTAACCCCCAATACAGGACAGGTAAGGTAATATTTCATGTCAAATGAACTGGGCAGAAAGGGCAGAAGGAAAAGAGCAAGTCTTACTAAGAAGGATGGTCAGGACTTAGAGATAAGGGGAGAAGAGGGTGGAACATTCCAGGCAAAAGTAGTGTCCGCAAAGGCAGGGGAAGGTGAGTTTGTTTTGGAAAGGAACTAGGCTGGCTGGTCAGATTACAGAGGTCTGGGAAGTCCCAACCACAGGAACTAGGGAGCTCCCTCCTTACCTAAGGAGCTTTCAGAAGTGGGATGCTTGAGTATTTCTTTCTGAATGTGTGGAAGAGAGGTGGGTTTTTTTTCTTTATTACATCCTAGTACATTGAACTCTGAGAATGTTTTCATGTATTTGCATGTTTCTCTCTATAATTTACCTTGGCTAATTACTTTTTACTATAGATTTTTAAGAATATATTGAACTCGGTGACTAATCATCAGATTTCAATAGCACAGAGTCTGTAATTTTTTGCAGTTGTGTGACCTATGTAAGGACATGATGCAGAGAGAAATTATTCCCTCCCTTTCCGTGATAAAAATCTTGCCTCTGGTTACAGTAAAAGCTGCCTTTAACACATACTACTATAGTTAAAATAGACTTACTTTGTCTACAGATAGACAAAGACTTACTTTATAGCACAGGGAACCCTACTCAATATTCTGTAATAACCTATATGGGAAAATAATCTGAAAAGGAATGAATATATCTATATAATTGAATCACTGTGCTGTACACCTGAAACTAACACAACACTGTAAATCAACTATACTCCAATAAAAAATTTTTCTTAAAAACTACCTTTAAAAAAGATTTAGGGGCTTTCCTGGTGGCGAAGTGGTTAAGAATCCGCCTGCCAAGGCAGGGGACACGGGTTCGAGCCCTGGTCCAGGAAGATCCCACATGCCGTGGAGCAACTAAGCCCGTGAGCCACAACTACTGAGACTGCGTGCCGCAACTACTGAAGCCCACGCACCTAGAGCCTGTGCTCCGCAATAAGAGAAGCCACTGCAGTGAGGAGACTGTGCACCTCAACGAAGACCCAACACAGCCAAAAATAAAAATAAATAAGTAAATAAATAAAATTTATTTTTAAAAAAAAGATTTAGTTCTGAAATAGTTTTCAAAACCAAAGTTTGTGAATCTGGGTGGACCCAGTGGAATCCTGGCTCACGGAGCCATGCTCTGATACATTCAGGAGCCAGCAGCCCATTGATTTTTTTTTTTTTGCGGTACGCAGGCCTCTCACTGTTGTGGCCTCTCCCATTGCGGAGCACAGGCTCCGGACGCGCAGGCTCAGTGGCCATGGCTCACGGGCCCAGCCGCTCCGCGGCATGTGGAATCTTCCCGGACCGGGGCACGAACCCGTGTCCCCTGCATCGGCAGGCGGACTCTCAACAACTGCGCCACCACGGAAGCCCAGCCCATTGATTTTTGAAGGCTTTTTCTGTTGTTTATGTGATTGTAGTATACATTTCTCCAAAATAACGTCCTTAGAAATGGGGCTTCAAAGAAAGGTAACAATGAATTACAAAATTGTTTATTACATAGATTTTGTTATTCCGTGCATTAAATTATGTTTGCTCCAAAATAACATTACTAAAAAGGAAAAAAATCTCTTTAGTGCTGTAAGACTCTAAGATGGGTGTATTCTGTACCCCGTAAAGCAGTTTTAACTCTTTGCTGATTGCTTTGGGTATGGAATGGTGGGAGGAGAGAAAATCCATTAGATATTTTCCCTGTCTTCAAGGAGTTTGGAATTTCACTGGGGACATGTGACAGGCATTTGCATAACAGGTGATAAATACAAAACAGTGTATGAATAAGCACCAGGATGTCTGCTTTTAGTCATTCATTGCCTGGTCTATTCAGAAGACTTACTGAACAGTTGGACCAATGTTAAAGATGTTGTGTTCCTTTGCCTGACACCCTGACAAATGCTACTGTCTTGACTTAGCACAGAGGTCATTGGTTCACCATATGACTAATATTCCTTCCACTAGCTAAAGCTTGGTAGTTTTTAAGAGTTTGTGTTTTGGCTATCACTTATCCTTTTATCTTACTTCCCTCCTAGCTGTCATGTTTATTGAACTATGTGTATCTCTAGTGACATAGAAAGAAGAGAGAATTGAACACTTTATGACAAAAGGAAAGTTCTGAGGCTTAGTTATGCTGCTACAACTATGCAATAGGATGATCCGAGTGAATGGGCCTGACGGGAAATGCCCCGCCCCGGGGTCCATCATGTCTTCTGTAGGATGCCGTATACATTCCAGGCTGTGGTTTTATGTTTGTTTGTTTGTTTTCTTTTTTATTACTGCAGTGGGTTTATTTTATTTTATCTGTGTGGCTGTTTGGCTACTAAAGAGTTGACTTGTTTTAACAGCGATTCTTGTGGACTAGATTGGATTAAATGAATCATGCCTTTTATTTTTAAAACAGCTTTATCAAATTATAATTCTTATATGATACAATTCACTCATTTAAAGTGTACAGTTTCAGTATATTCACAGAGTTTTGCAACCATCATCACAATCACTTTTAGAACATTCTTACAAATCTAAAAGGAAATCCCTCACCCCTTAGCTGTCATCACCCCGTTCAATTTCCCCATCTCCTACACTGCCCCCAGCCCTAGGCAGCCACTGGTCTACTTTCTGCCTCTAATAAACCACTCTAATGAAGGAAGCAGTCAGTGGACATCAAGGTCCAGGTGATGGACTTATCTTTGATGATTGGAGCTCTTAGAGTTTACATTAACTGAAGGAAAAGTCTGACGTTCCTAAGTGTGACTGGTTAGAAGAAGGAATCTCATCAGAAATAAAAACAAGCTGAAAATAGCCACAAATTCAGTGTGTGGAAAAGTACTTTTCAGCCAATGTCACCTGTGCGCATCAACCATTTGTAGTCAGTCCTGACCTACTCTCCTCCAACTCTTTACATGAGAGACGTTTAACAGAATAAAGTCAACATATACACACTACTCTATATAAAATAGATAATCAACAAGGACCTACTGTATAGCACAGGGAACTCTACTCAATACTCTGTAATAACCTATGTGGGAAAAGAGTCTGAAAAAAAGAACAGACAAATGTATATGTATAATTGAATCACTTTGCTGTACACCTGAAACTAACGCAACATTGTAAGTCAACTATACTCCAATATAAAATAACAATTTTTTTAAAACATTAAATTGCTTACAGTTTTTATATTTTCGTAGCATTGTTTGCTGAGCAAAATCCCATTTCGACATGCTATATGCAGGGATTTTGCTAGAATACGTCAAATGGCTCTTCCGTCAAGGAGCTCGCAGCATGGCAGAGGGGGATGGATGTGCATAAACAAGTAAGCACAAAATAATGTCAAAATACTCTAGGGCCAGCACAGAGGGGACTCACGAGGACAGGTAGTTGTGTCTGGGACACTGGTGGAGAAAGGGATGTCAGAAACAGCTCGTAACGGAGATGACCCTGGAAATTAGCTAAGACACGTTAGTAATGCTTGGGGAGTGGAGAAGGGAATTTAGGTAGAGGGAGCAGGGTGTTCAAAAGCATGGCTTTAGGAAGCATCCTAGAACTTGTGGACATGAGCAGATAAGGAAGTAGGGTATTGGTAGGAAAGGTAGTGAGGGAGGATGCTGAGGGCAGCGAGCCACTGCATGAAAGGTACTATGTGAGATGCTTAAGAGGTTGGACTTTACCCACTGCATTAGTTTTCCGTGGCTGCCGTAACAAAGTACTGAAAAGCACGGGGTGACCTTGAACAACTGAGATTCATTGTCTCACAGTTCTGGAGGCTAGAATTCCAAATCCAAGTGTCTGCAGGGCCATGCCTCCTCTGAAACCTGTGGGGTCGGATTGTTCCTTGCCTCTTCCAGCTTCTGGTAGCCCCAGATGTTCCTTGGATTTGGGCAGCATGATTGCAACCTCCGCCTCCATCTTTGCATGGTATTCTCCCTGTGTTTCTTCCCATCACCTTCCCTCTGTGCACGTCTGTCTCTGGGTCCAACTTCCCCCTTTTTATAAGGACATCAGTCATATTGGATTAAGGTCCACCCTCATGACCTCATCTTAAGTAGATCACCTCTGTAACGATCCTGTTTCCACGTGAGGTCACATTCTGAGATACTGGGGCCAGGATTTCAACGTATATGTTTTTAGGGGACGAAATCCAACCCATAACACCCACCAAGCATCAGGGTGTTATTGAAAGAGTTTAAGGGGAGTCAAGTGATTATTTTTGCATTTCAGAAGGTTAGCTGGACAGCTGTGGAGGAGGAATACAAAGGAGACAAGAGTAGTCGGGCAAGAGGTCTTATGGCTTTTAGATAGCTGACCAAAGTATGTGGGGTTCTGCTTTATCCTTCACTCACCAAAGTAAAAGAAAGAAGAAGAAATTCACAAATCCACAGCAGCGCTGAAAAGCCAGGAAGAAATGCCATCAACAGACAAGGATATCCAAGAATCCCAGAAGGTGTTAAGAGAAATGCATCTAAGTGGTGGTGAAACCCAACAGAACTGAGAAGTATACTCTCTTTTACAGTTACACAGACTGTGTATTAATACAACTTTGGTTTTAGGTCGATAAGGAGAGAGAGAATGAAACAAAAAGTGCACATGCTCTGTGACCCATCAATTCCATGTCTGGGAATCTGTCCCAGCGATGTACTCACTCTTGTAGTGAGATATATATGCAACAGTAATCTTTGTAACATTGCTTCTAACTGAGGAAAGCCAAAAACAACCTAAATATTCATTGGCATGGAAATGTCTAAATATAGTATATTTATAATACCATTGAATGCTCTATAATTAAGAGAAATGAGAGAACTCAATATTTACTTTCATGGAAAGTTCTCTAAAATACAGTAAATGAACACAAGGAAACAGTTGAACAATGCCTTGTGTAGAATACCATATACGTAACAAAGAAAGAAAAAAATACCTTTAGATTTTTGTATCTTTCAAGACCTTTTTTAAGCGTTTTTTACTCACCTCGAGCAGTGCTAACCTATAAAGGAGGAAGTGGGATGGGGGCGGTAAGGTGAAAAGGAACTTTCATTTTGTATGATGTATTCTTCTGTGAACCTTTTCAATAAGCATGTATTACAATGAGCTGGAGATTTACTATAACAAAACTATAAGGAGGTAGAATCCATGGGACTTGGCCAGCAGTTGAATGTGATGAACAGCAGGCTTTAAGGGGGGGAAGTAGGAGACAGAATGGAAGGGATAAAGTGGAGGCCATGAATTCAAAACACTCAGAAGTAAGAGGACAACATTTTGTGTGTGTGTGTGTGTGTGGTACGCTGGCCTCTCACTGTTGCGGCCTCTCCCGTTGCGGAGCACAGGCTCCAGACGCGCAGGCTCAGTGGCCATGGCTCACGGGCCCAGCCGCTCCGCGGCATGTGGGATCTTCCCGGACCGGGGCACGAACCCGCGTGCCCTGCATCGGCAGGTGGACTCTCAACCACTGCGCCACCAGGGAAGCCCCGAGGACAGCATTTTAAAGCGGGAGCTGTTCTTTAATAAAACAAACACACAAGGAAGACAGAAGGTGTGTATCTTATTGTAAAAGAGATCGAGGGGTTTTAGTTTGAGAAACAGAAGGATTTATGCATCTTGAACTACAATTGGCAAAGCCCTTTGGCCTGAAAATGGAGAAACAGAGCATCACGAGAGGAGAGTCAGTGGCAGACATCAGTGTCATCCCCAGAACTGCTTCTCCTGAAGAGTGTGTAAGGCCACCAGGAACGTATGCCTAGTGATCTACAGATTGCAAATACAATAACAAACACCATCAGGGATGGCTACGTATCTGCGGAATGGGAAAGAAAGCTCTTTCCCACTTTGTTAACTCATTTATTCCTCTCATTTTCCCTTCCTTTCTCTCCTCCCTCCCTTACTGCTTGTCCTCATTTACACACGCACAGGCACACACACACATTCACCCCCTGATACAAGTCTGCCAGCCTGAGAACAAAAAGTGGAAAGAACAGGAAATAGTAGAATACAGTGACATCCAGATCATATAAGTGCCTCCAACTGATAACAACGCAAAAGATTTTCTGCCAGAAACATCGTGTGAAAATTTCGTGGCCTACTTATCCTCAAAAATGTGAACCAGGTAATACCAACATAGCAGAAAGTTTGAAAAACAAGTGACAATCATATTTCCAACATCAGCTTTCATTGGCCTAGTGTTTAATGTTTATGAAAAAAGTAATGCTTTCATCGGCATTATTTCATTTGAGTCTCACGTGAACCCTTTGAAGGAGGTGGAGCTTCCATCTCTTTAGTTCCAGAAATGGACGTGGGAAGTTCCAGAAGTTCCAGAAATGGACGTGGGAAGTAAAGTCAGGTCCCAGAGCCATCTCTGCTCACACCGCAGCTCTTTTATTTTCCACAGCCCTCTGACGCCTGCTTGGTCTCAACAGAGTATCCTTGGTACCACACAGATTTGTCTCTCAGGCTAAACCGTTCAGATGTTAGCCTTCAAAAACTTGTTTCATCAGCTGTCCTAACAAGCATCACAGAAGTTAGCAAACTGTATGCATCCATGTTATTTATTTATCAAATGGAGTGGTCATTTGAGCAACAGCAAAAATCTGGGTAAATAAAGGGGATAGGTTGTGCCCTTTCACGGGGTCATCAACAATAGCTTACAAAATAAAAATGCAGAATGATTATTATTTCATCATTCGTGATGCTAGTATATTTGGGATGAAAAAAGTATGGGATACTATCACTAGCTGTGAGTAATGAAGGAAGGACCATGGAAATGGTCCTCTAATCCTAGCCAGGCTCTGAGGTATTTCTTGGTACCAGGGCTGCAAATACTGGCTATAGTTGTTCAAAGCAAGAAATAGCTGTTATTATCGCACTAATTCATTGCATGCAAGCCCTGGCTTCTCCATATGGAGAGAGAACACAGAGAAATCGTTACTAAACACACTACCTGTGAGAAGTAGAAGGACAATAAGGAAATTGTTCACTGATACATGTTCCCTTTCTAGAGGTTTCCAGACACAACGTTACAAAACTGTAACCTTTCCCACAAAGACATCAAAAAGCTAAAATGTACCTGTGGGAGTGGGGATGTAAATTAGCACCTAAGATACATTGAGGGACACAGCAGCTCCCCTGAGAGTTCCCTGGGTCTTCCAAGCACCGTGCTCTTGGGCTGAGCCCTTTTCCAGCAACACAGAGACCTGGCGAATGGGAGAGCGAGTCTCTGCTGCTCACTCTGTGAGGTCTGAGGTTAGTTTTACTACAGCACGCTTTTCTTATTTTCCCCTTCATTGTGGTTTTTTATACTTCTACTACTTCTTAACTACAGGATAGTTACCATGGCAACACCTGTTGATGGCAGACCAAAAACATGTACTTCTGCAGTGAGGAAGCTGCTACTATATTTCTCATTTCTCTCTCTCACAGTTAGATTTGGAGGGTGTTTTTGTTTCTTCTTTTATCTAGGCTTGTGGATGAAACCACTTATCTCCATTTGGGCAGATTGATACGGAAACTGCTCTCAGCTGTTTCCATTTTGTATGTGACGATACAGCCATGTTACCTCCTGAAGCCTTTGTTGTCTGGTGATTTTTACCAACTGTAATATTAGAAATCATGTCTTTGTCTAAGGGAGTTCAGAATCTTTAAAGCTTATTTGTCATTTCTGCTTTTCTTTTATTTCCTTCTTCTCTTTCCTCTTCCCACCTTACTTAACCAAGTAGATGGACTGACTTCTTTGACCAGACACCCAGACAAAGGGCCACAGTAACAAAGCCCAGATTTCACATCTCACTTAAAATGCCATTAGCCTGGATATCAGAACAGCTAAGAAGATGAAACCTGGGTTATATATAATGCCGATTAGTTCTATGGTCAGGTTAAAGAAAATATATTCTAGATAGTAAACAAATTGAAGAGACTTCTTAAAAGATAACAGTATACTGAAGAGCAGTCATGTATGAACAGTTGCTAGTATCTTCGTACAGAAACTTAGCTATATCATCAATAATCCATATTTAAACAGGCATTTTGGTATGCCTGCTCTGGATGTGGCATTGCAAGAGAATCTTTGGATGAGATTAAAAAAAAAAACATAAAAGGCACCAACCCTGAAGCCAGGTTATCTGATTAGGGAAGCACACACAGGTAGCATCCGTGAAACATGGTGAAGCCAGGGCCATAGATCTGGAAGTAATGACAAGTGGCCACGTTCTGTTCCGTCCTCTACCTTGACTAGCTGTGTGATCACAGCTGGGCATTGGCTTCCTTGTTGCTAAAATTAATGAGCTGAAATATTGCGGAGTTTCTTTTAACTCTAAAATTACATTAATCCAACTCTGAAATATGCACAAGTGCTAAACAGTAGAGCAGGGCAGACTTTTAAGGATGAATTCAAGGAAAAACATGAATTAATTAAGAGGAGCAAAGAAAATAAATATATAAATAATTATATAAATATATAAATAATTCAATCTAAATAGATGTCCCAATAAAGCAAAAAAAAATTCCCTAGAAATTTTGGTCAAATTCTTAGGGAATCGTCTCAAAACTTTCCTCAAGATTAAAGAAATGATTGAAAGTTTTCTCTTTAATTCTGCTTTATGATGTTTAGGTAATTAGTCCCTCAGTCTTATTGACAAGAATGTTTAAAAATACAAATTCCTGGGCTTCCCTGGTGGCACAGTGGTTGAGAGTCCGCCTGCCGATGCTAGGGGACGTGGGTTCATGCCCCGGTCCGGGAGGATCCCACGTGCCGCGGAGCGGCTGGGCCTGTGGGCCATGGCCGCTGAGCCTGTGCGTCCAGAGCCTGTGCTCCGGGAGAGGCCACGACAGTGAGAGGCCTGCGTACAGCAAAAAAAAAAAAAAAAAAAAATACAAATTCCTTCTTTGAAGTTGTATTATGAATTATGTGAACCTGTTATTTCAATGTTTACTTGAATTCATATAATTAAGAAATAACTCCATTGTAACAGCTGCACTGATATGTAAATTTTCTTGATATGAGATGTGTAAAGTGATGAGTGCTACCTTGCTCGCCCTCATCTCTATTCCTTTTTTTAAATTTTTAAAAATGTTTTATTGAAGTATAATTGATTTATAACGTTGTGTAAACGCAGCAAAGTGTAATCACAGCAAAGTGATTCAGTTTCATATATATATATATATATATTCTTTTTCAGATTCTTTTCCCTTATAGGTTACTATAAAATACTGAATATAGTTCCCTGTGCTATACGGTAGGTCCTTGTTGATGATCTATTTTATATCACCTCTATTCCTTTAACTTAGGACTGCAATATTAGAAAATGACCATTTTTTCATGTACTGGCTCTGTATTAATTTCCTAGGATTGCCATAATAAAGTACCACAGACTGGGTAGCTTAAACATCAGAAATTTAAGTGCCACAAGCTAGAAGTCCACGATCAAGGTGTCAGCAGGGCCATTTCCCCTTCTGAAGGTACTAGGGCAGGACCTGTTGCAAGACCTCTCTCCTAGCTGTTGGTACATCCTTGGCTTGTGGCAGCGTAACTCCTATCTTCCCGGGGCATTCTTCCTGTGTGCACCTCTCAAATTTCCCCTTTTTATAAGGACCCAATCATATTAGATCAGCGGCCCACCCTACTGCAGTAAGACTTCATCTCAACCAATCATATCTGTAATGACCCTGTTTCCAAAGAAGGTCACATTCTGAGGTACTGGGGATGAAGACTTCAACATATGAATTTGGGGAGGATACAATTCAACCTATAACAGACATGAAATGGTCACATACAGGCAACTTATACACACACCTATAGTACAGTATCTAAGTGTAGCTTCCCCGCAGAGATGAGCTTAGTAGACGAGAGTCCATCACGATACCTTCAGTTCTGTTGAATTTATTGCGTACAGGTCATAATAGAGCTGACATTTGCGGAGCATTGACTATCTCGAAGCTCTTGCTAGCATCCATACATTAGTTTATGCATTATTTCCATTGCATTGACTCTCCTTGACTTTCTCTGGATACTGAGCATTACATCTCACTAGGTGGCTCAGAATTTCTCTAAAGCTCAACTTAGGTCATCTAATAGTTATTTTCCATCAAATAAACGATTGAAATGTCATACATATGATAGCATCTCATAAAACTAACCCTAGCTCATAAGAGAATGGCCACATAGGTATCCTGTCAATGGTACAGTTCTGGTGTGGTGTCTGCAGGCAGTGTTGAAAGTCTAAGATTGAAGTGGTCAAGTGTGTGTGTGTGTGTGTGTGTGTGTGTGTGTATTCTCTCACTACTTACATATTAAATATGTATTCTCTCTCTGTATGCGCACACATGTATATGTAGAGAGAGAGAAAGAGATGGATATAGACATATAATCTCTATATATACATATATGGAGAGGAAGGGGTCACCATAAAGTTACTTTGTCCCATATGGTCCATCTACAAAATGCCAACCTACCCCACCACATCCTCACACACCCCTCTGAAACTCAGAGACTTTATAGACAACAGTTTTTCAATAATGGGGAAAATAACCAGAGCCGAAGTGCAACCCGTTCGCTGACCCCACCAGCCAGAGCCATTGCCTCAGGTCCACACAGACAACACAGCCAGTTCTTCAGAACCTTAAGAACGGAGGGAAGGGCCCTTTCTGTCTTGAATTACTCTGTGGCTGGGACTCCTAACAGTAAGTATCTTTCTATGAATTTTGGATCTTGAAAGTGTACATGGACAAACTTCAAGTTTCCTTCCTCTGCTTCCTATGCAAGAGGAAGTTTCCTTGCAGCCCCCTCTCTGCCCACCACCACGCACATATATACCCATTTGCACAACTTCTTCTGGAAAAGATCAGTGATCAGGGCTTCCCTGTGGCACAGTGGTTGAGAGTCTGCCTGCTGATGCAGGGGACACAGGTTCGTGCCCCGGTCCGGGAAGATCCCACATGCTGCGGAGCGGCTGGGCCCGTGAGCCATGGCCGCTGAGCCTGCGCGTCCGGACCCTGTGCTCCGCAACGGGAGAGGCCACAACAGTGAGAGGCCCGCGTACCGCAACCCTCTAACTTCACTGCCCCTTGGGTGGTCCCGAAACTGGTAGTTACCGCTCGTGGGGAAATGCCTGAAGGCTGATGTGAGGCTCTGTGATAAAGGCAGTGGGCCTGGTGGCTACCCAGTTAAGTATCTGTCTTTCGGCAAAAACAAGCCAAAGCTATAGACTCAATATATGGCAACTTAAGTCCCAGTCCAAAAGACAGGTTTTCAGATACACAGAGTGAAAGGGAATGGAGTAATATTTACCTTTTGGTTTTTTTAAGCAAGGAAATATCATTGAAAGGTGAATAAGGAAATGAATGAATGAATGACCTCTTTGGTTGCCCTGGTTATTATTCCCTGTTTATTTACTTTGCCTAAAGGAGGATGTTTTAAATATTTTTTTTTTTACTTCCAATTCGTAAACTAGTAGTTAGAGGAGTCAATTTATTTTCCGTTCACTGCAGCAACATTTAAGTTCCGAAGCTAATCATTTTTTCTTTTTTTTTGCGGCCATGGCTCACGGGCCCAGACGCTCCGCAGCATGCGGGATCCTCCCGGACCGGGGCACGAACCCGCGCTCCCCGCACCGGCAGGCGGACTCTCAACCGCTGCGCCACCAGGGAGGCCCCCGAAGCTAATCTTTTTAATGTTAGTGTTTATGCTACCTTGCTTTTTGTTCAGATATCCGAAGAGCACACAATTTTCCTTAAATACATTAAATTTGCATATTGTAAGCTATTCTGTTTTTTGCCATTAAGAAAGGATATTTTTCCTGTTGAGCGCTTTGGTCATTTTGATTTTTTCTCTGTTAATATTGAAACTGCAAGGAATTCATGCCCAAGCCTTGTTCACTTGGGATGCAGGCTTACAGATAAGCCTTATAGTAGAAGGTGTCATTTTAAGCCTCTTTCCATGTAACATACTAACAAAAAGAAGGCTTTGCTAAGAAAATGTCATTTGTTAATAACTTAGTATATGTATTATAACTGTATCAGTGCTTACCTGGGTTCTGTATATTGTAGATAGTATAAGGGTACGTGTTTAAGGATTTTTATCATCCGTTCCCTAGAATATATTCTTCTTGGAAAGGGGATTATTTTCATTAAACCACACCACTGAAGGGGATTTTTAGATTTCCCAGTGTCATAATCTTTTTGAGACTTAAAAAAAGTCTTTTTTTTCTTTCATCTTATCTACATAGTGGCCTCTCTTTGGCACCTCTGTGAACTACCCTTTCCTGCCTTTTCCATTTTTTTTTTGTTCTCGATAAGGAAAACTCTTTTCTTAATGGACTGTTGCTTTGCATACATCAGGGATTTCAGCTGTTAGATTGTGTGAAAAATGAAGCAGGAGACATCAGATGGTGTGATGACTAGAACTGTTAACACAGTAAATACCAGGAAGGCTGGAAGTGTGAGCTAAAGCAGCTGGGGGGTGGGGGGCTGGGTGGAAAAGATGAGAGACACAGCTGGGAGAACCAGCAAGAAAAAATGGCCAGAAAACATGGGGGAGCTTAGCAAGAGAAGTGCAGCCCGAGGGAAAGAAGAATGCAAGAGAAGGAAGTGTCATAAGTTATGTTTTCCAATACTGCACAGTATACCTTAGCCCATATACATTGTCCTTAGCTACTCCTTTCATTGCTGTACCATTATGCATATTTAGTATGTAGTTTTCTTGGACGATTACTGTCAAAGACTGAATATTGAAATTTTAATGGAAGTATATGTCTTTGCTTTGAGGTTGATCTCTGTTATACTGACAATTTATGAAACCCATCATAAAATTCAGAAGGATTAATAACAAATAGCATATACTTGTTTAGAGATATATTTGATTTTTTTTAACCAGAGGGTATCACATTGCTAACATTTAACATTTGGACAAATAGGGGGTGTGTATAGTGAGCTCGATTAATAACTGGTTTGGTAAGTATATCCAGAAGGAACTGATTAATAAATCGCTTTCTTCCTGGAAAAAGGTTTCTGGTATTTGAACCTAATCCTATTCTAGTCAACATGAGGACTCATTTGGGTAAAACACTATAAATGCGTGGCCGCAAACTGGGAGAGGTGGCTAGTGTAATAACAAATGAAGGAAACAGAATTCGATAACAACTTGACATTTAATGCAATGACCCACATCTAAGACGCAGACGTGGAACAGGGATGACGAGCACCTCAGCACCGCCACCAATTAAATTGCAAAAAGGCAGTAAAGAGAGATGTGGCTTAGCAGCATCGTAGATGAAACAAATTTAGATTTTGTGTGAATCAAGTAAAAGATTCATAGATGCCCACAGTATAATATAGCTGGTGAGAAAAGCTTCGGTGATTGTAGGCTTTCTAAATAAAAGTGTAGCATCTGAACTGACTCAAGGACGAGCTCCTCTTACCAGATGCAGTGTTACTTCATCTGGAGAACTGCCTTCGAGCTTAGTCATTTAGAAGAGAACACCAGCAAATGAAAGTGTCAGCCCCCAGCATGTCTCCTCCTACCTTCCCTGTTTCCTCCCCCACTTGGTCCTCTTGCATGCACTGTCTCTCCCTCCCCAGATCTGAATTCAGTTCTCACTAAAGCAGGAAATACTAAGATGTTTAATCCTTAAACCCGCAGTGCTGCAGGGCATACCACTCATCATGTTCTCTCTGTGCCTCGCCCATAATCATCTTGCTCAATACTTGTCTGAGTGTGTTTGTTGAATTTTGATCTTCCATGCTGAGAATGGTATTGCCCTGAGACTCACTCCTTGACCTTCCAAGTTTCAGCTCTTTGTCTTCCTGTGTATTATGTGTCTGGGACTCAGTGTCTACTTTGGGTACCACGGTCTATTCTCGGTCTCGCCAGGAGGTCTTCTAGAGAAGTGTGCCTCTTACCCAGGGATCCTGCCCCATGGCCAGATTCTGTAGCTGTGACTGGACCTCCAGGACAGTAGTGGACCACCTTCCTGACTTGCCCAGCTTTTTGCTCCCTGCTGATAGCTCTGCCCTCCCTATGAGAGCTGGGCCCTGAGAATTCCCCTACCAACCATCACCAAAACCCAGATAAGGACTATTTGCTAAATCAGATCAAGGTTGCCTTGTCCATTGGATGTTGGGTTTGGTCCCTAGCTTGGGCTTTGGAGCTGGATTGGGCTCTCAGCATGCTCTGCTCTCATGAGCAGGCCTGGCCAGGACTCAGCTCCCTTCTCCATATAGCCTTTGTGCTCTTTTGAGTCATAGTAGGTGGTACTCAAAACTATACTCTTCGAAATGGAGAAGGGGACACTAAAAGGCAGCAGAAGAGGGACCTCTTTAAACACGTTATCTTCAGGTATTTCAAAGGTTGCCATATATGGAAAGTACTGGACTTGTTCTGCATAGCCCTGGATATCAGAACCAGGACGCCAACTAAGGCTGCAGCCACTAAGCCTTCCTTACTGCTAGCTCAAACCTAGCAGTGCTTCCAAGAGGTAGAAAGGGATTCCTTCTGGAAGCCTTTCCTTATGGGAGGGAATCTGGCATAGTCTGGAATAGCAGGTCTAAGTTTCGTTTATTGGTTTATTTCCACTACAGCATGGATAAGGATAGTATTTACTTGGCTGGCATTTGCATGCATGATACATTGCCATGGTAATATGTCTATCATGAGCGACCAGCAATCCTACTCCTTTCTCTGTCTTCAGGGACTGCAACTGAGAGTGGTTTTTTTTTTTTTTTTTTTTTTTAACATCTTTATTGGAGGATAATTGCTTTACAATGGTATGTTAGTTTCAGCTTCACAACAAAATGAATCAGTTATATATATACATATATTCCCATATCTCTTCCCGCTTGCGTCTCCCTCCCTCCCACCCTCCCTATCCCACCCCTCCAGGCGGTCACAAAGCACCGAGCTGATCTCCCTGTGCTATGCGGCTGCTTCCCACTAGCTATCTACCTTACGTTTGGTAGTGTATATATGTCCATGCCTCTTTATCGCTTTGTCACCGTTTACCCTTCCCCCTCCCCATAGCCTCAAGTCCATTCTCTAGTAAGTCTGTGTCTTTATTCCTGTTTCACCCCTAGGTTTTTCATGACATTTTTTTTTAAATTCCATATATATGTGTTAGCATACGGTATTTGTCTCTCTCTTTCTGACTTACTTCACTCTGTATGACAGACTCTAGGTCTATCCACCTCATTACAAATAGCTCAATTTCGTCTCTTTTTATGGCTGAGTAATATTCCATTGTATATATGTGCCACATCTTCTTTATCCATTCATCCGATGATGGACACTTAGGTTGTTTCCATCTCTGGGCTATTGTAAATAGAGCTGCAATGAACATTTTGGTACATGACTCTTTTTGAATTATGGTTTTCTCAGGGTATATGCCCAGTAGTGGGATTGCTGGGTCATATGGTAGTTCTATTTGTAGCTTTTTAAGGAACCTCCATACTGTTCTCCACAGTGGCTGTATCAATTTACATTCCCACCAACAGTGTAAGAGGGTTCCCTTTTCTCCACACCCTCTCCAGCATTTATTGTTTCTAGATTTTTTGATGATGGCCATTCTGACTGGTGTGAGATGATATCTCATTGTAGTTTTGATTTGCATTTCTCTCATGATTAGTGATGTTGAGCATTCTTTCATGTGTTTGTTGGCACTCTGTATATCTTCTTTGGAGAAATGTCTATTTAGGTCTTCTGCCCATTTTTGGATTGGGTTGTTTGTTTTTTTGTTATTAAGCTGCATGAGCTGCTTATAAATTTTGGAGATCAATCCTTTGTCAGTTGCTTCATTTGCAAATATTTTCTCCCATTCTGAGGGTTGTCTTTTGGTCTTCTTTATGGTTTCCTTTGCTGCGCAAAAGCTTTTAAGTTTCATTAGGTCCCATTTGTTTACTCTTGTTTTTATTTCCATTTCTCTAGGAGGTGGGTCAAAAAGGACCTTGCTGTGATTTATGTCATAGAGTGTTCTGCCTATGTTTTCCTCTAAGAGTTTGATAGTTTCTGGCCTTACATTTAGGTCTTTAATCCATTTTGAGCTTATTTTTGTGTACGGTGTTAGGGAGTGATCTAATTTCATACTTTTACATGTAGCTGTCCAGTTTTCCCAGCACCACTTATTGAATAGGCTGTCCTTTCTCCACTGTACATTTCTGCCTCCTTTGTCAAAGATAAGGTGACCATATGTGCGTGGGTTTATCTCTGGGCTTTCTATCCTGTTCCATTGATCTATCTTTCTGTTTTTGTGCCAGTACCATACCGTCTTGATAACTGTAGCTTTGTAGTATAGTCTGAAGTCTGGGAGCCTGATTCCTCCAGTTCCTTCTTTCGTTCTCAAGATTGCTTTGGCTATTCGGGGTCTTTTGTGTTTCCATACAAATTGCAAAATTTTTTGTTCTAGTTCTGTGAAAAATGCCAGTGGTAGTTTGATAGGGATTGCATTGAATCTATAGATTGCTTTCGGTAGTAGAGTCATTTTCACAATGTTGATTCTTCCGATCCAAGAACATGGTATATCTCTCCATCTATTTGTATCATCTTTAATTTCTTTCATCAGTGTCTTATAGTTTTCTGCATACAGATCTTTTGTCTCCTTAGGTAGGTTTATTCCTAGATATTTTATTCTTTTTGTTGCAATGGTAAATGGGAGTGTTTTCTTGATTTCACTTTCAGATTTTTCATCATTAGTATATAGGAATGCCAGAGATTTCTGTGCATTAATTTTGTATCCTGCCACTTTACCAAATTCATTGATTAGCTCTAGTAGTTTTCTGGTAGCATCTTTAGGGTTCTCTATGTATAGGATCATGTCATCTGCAAACAGTGACAGCTTTACTTCTTCTTTTCCGATTTGGATTCCTTTTATTTCCTTTTCTTCTCTGATTGCTGTGGCTAAAACTTCCAAAACTATGTTGAATAATAGTGGTGAGAGTGGGCAACCTTGTCTTGTTCCTGATCTTAGTGGAAATGCTTTCAGTTTTTCACCATTGAGGATGATGTTTGCTGTGGGCTTGTCATATATGGCCTTTATTATGTTGAGGAAAGTTCCCTCTATGCCTACTTTCTGCAGGGTTTTTATCATAAATGGGTGTTGAATTTTGTCAAAAGCTTTCTCTGCATCTATTGAGATGATCATATGGTTTTTCTCCTTCAATTTGTTAATATGGTTTATCACATTGATAGATTTGCGTATATTGAAGAATCCTTGCATTCCTGGAATAAACCCCACTTGATCATGGTGTATGATCTTTTTAATGTGCTGTTGGATTCTGTTTGCTAGTATTTTGTTGAGGATTTTTGCATCTATGTTCATCAGTGATATTGGCCTGTAGTTTTCTTTCTTTGTGACATCCTTGTCTGGTTTTGGTATCAAGGTGATGGTGGCCTCGTAGAAGGAGTTTGGGAGTGTTCCTCCCTCTGCTATATTTTGGAAGAGTTTGAGAAGGATAGGTGTTAGCTCTTCTCTAAATGTTTGATAGAATTCGCCTGTGAAGCCATCTGGTCCTGGGCTTTTCTTTGTTGGAAGATTTTTAATCACAGTTTCAATTTCAGTGCTTGTGATTGGTCTGTTCATATTTTCTATTTCTTCCTGATTCAGTCTTGGCAGGTTGTGCCTTTCTAAGAATTTGTCCATTTCTTCCAGATTGTCCATTTTATTGGCATAGAGTTGCTTGTAGTAATCTCTCATGATCTCTTTTATTTCTGCAGTGTCAGTTGTTACCTCTCCTTTTTCATTTCTAATTCTATTGATTTGGGTCTTCTCCCTTTTTTTCTTGATGAGTCTGGCTAGTGGTTTATCTATTTTGTTTATCTTCTCAAAGAACCAGCTTTTAGTTTTATTGATCTTTGCTATTGTTTCCTTCATTTCTTTTTCATTTATTTCTGATCTGATTTTTATGATTTCTTTCCTTCTGCTAGCTTTGGGGTTTTTTTGTTCTTCTTTCTCTAATTGCTTGAGGTGCAAGGTTAGGTTGTTTATTCGAGATGCTTCCTGCTTCTTAAGGTGGGCTTGTATTGCTATAAACTTCCCCCTTAGAACTGCTTTTGCTGCATCCCACAGGTTTTGGGTCGTTGTGTCTCCATTGTCATTTGTTTCTAGGTATTTTTTGATTTCCTCTTTGATTTCTTCAGTGATATCTTCATTATTAAGTAGTGTATTGTTTAGCCTCCATGTGTTTGTATTTTTTACAGATCTTTTCCTGTAATTGATATCTAGTCTCATGGCATTGTGGTCAGAAAAGATACTTGATACAATTTCAATTTTCTTAAATTTACCAAGGCTTGATTTGTGACCCAAGATATGATCTATCCTGGAGAATGTTCCATGAGCACTTGAGAAAAATGTGTATTCTGTTGTTTTTGGATGGAATGTCCTATAAATATCAATTAACTCCATCTCGTTTAATGTATCATTTAAAGCTTGTGTTTCCTTATTTATTTTCATTTTGGATGATCTGTCCATTGGTGAAAGTGGGGTGTTAAAGTCCCCTACTATGAATGTGTTACTGTCGATTTCCCCTTTTATGGTTGTCAGTATTTGCCTTATGTATTGAGGTGCACCTATGTTGGGTGCATAAATATTTACAATTGTTATATCTTCCTCTTGGATTGATCCCTTGATCATTATGTAGTGTCCTTCTTTGTCTCTTCTAATAGTCTTTGTTTTAAAGTCTATTTTGTCTGATATGAGAATTGCTACTCCAGCTTTCTTTTGGTTTCCACTTGCATGAAATACCTTTTTCCATCCCCTTACTTTCAGTCTGTATGTGTCTCTAGGTCTGAAGTGGGTCTCTTGTAGACAGCAAATATATGGGTCTTGTTTTTGTATCCATTCAGCCAATCTGTGTCTTTTGGTGGGAGCATTTAGTCCATTTACATTTAAGGTAATTATCGATATGTGTGTTTCTATTCCCATTTTCTTCATTGTTTTGGGTTTGTTATTGTAGGTCCTTTCCTTCTTTTGTGTTTCTTGCCTAGAGAAGTTCCTTTAGCAGTTGTTGTAGAGCTGGTTTGGTGGTGCTGAACTCTCTCAGCTTTTGCTTGTCTGTAAAGGTTTTAATTTCTCCATCAAATCTGAATGAGATCCTTGCTGGGTAGAGTAATCTTGGTTGCAGGTTTTTCTCCTTCAACACTTTCAATATGTCCTGCCACTCCCTTCTGGCTTGCAGAGTTTCTGCTGAAAGATCAGCTGTTAACCTTATGGGGATTCCCTTGTGTGTTATTTGTTGTTTTTCCCTTGCTGCTTTTAATATGTTTTCTTTGTATTTAATTTTTGACAGTTTGATTAATATGTGTCTTGGCGTATTTCTCCTTGGATTTATCCTGTATGGGACTCTCTGTGCTTCCTGGACTTGATTAACTATTTCCTTTCCCATATTAGGGAAGTTTTCAACTATAATCTCTTCAAATATTTTCTCAGTCCCTTTCTTTTTCTCTTCTTCTTCTGGAACCCCTATAATTCGAATGTTGGTGCGTTTAATGTTGTCCCAGAGGTCTCTGAGACTGTCCTCAGTTCTTTTCATTCTTTTTTCTTTATTCTGCTCTGCAGTAGTTATTTCCACTATTTTATCTTCCAGGTCACTTATCCGTTCTTCTGCCTCAGTTATTCTGCTATTGATCCCATCTAGAGTACTTTTAATTTCATTTATTGTGTTGTTCATCGTTGCTTGTTTCATCTTTAGTTCTTCTAGGTCCTTGTTAACTGATTCTTGCAATTTGTCCATTCTATTGTCCATTCTATCTCCAAGATTTCGGCTCAACCTTACTATCATTATTCTGAATTCTTTTTCAGGTAGACTGCCTATTTCCTCTTCATTTGTTAGGTCTGGTGGGTTTTTATCTTGCTCCTTCATCTGCTGTGTGTTTTTCTGTCTTTTCATTTTGCTTATCTTACTGTGTTTGGGGTCTCCTTTTTTTTTTTTTTGCAGGCTGAAGGTTCGTAGTTCCTGTTGTTTTTTGAGTCTGTCCCCAGTGGCTAAGGTTGGTTCAGTGGGTTGTGTAGGCTTCCTGGTGGAGGGTACTAGTGCCTGTGTTCTGGTGTATGAGGCTGGATCTTGTCTTTCTGGTGGGCAGGTCCACGTCTGGTGGTGTGTTTTGGGGTGTCTGTAGACTTATTATGATTTTGGGCAGCCTCTCTGCTAATGGGTGGGGTTGTGTTCCTGTCTTGCTAGTTGTTTGGCATAGGATGTCCAGCACTGTAGCTTGCTGGTCGTTGAGTGAAGCTGGGTGCTGGCGTTGAGATGGAGATCTCTCGGAGATTTTTGCTGTTTGATATTATGTGCAGCTGGGAGGCCTCTTGTGGACCAGTGTCCTGAAGTTGGCTCTCCCACCTCAGAGGCACAGCACTGAGTCCTGGCTGCAGCACCAAGAGCCTTTCATCCACAGGGCTCCTTAATTTGGGATGATTCGTTGTCTATTCAGGTATTCCACAGATGCAGGGTATATCAAGTTGATTGTGGAGCTTTAATCCGCTGCTTCTGAGGCTGCTGGAAGAGATTTCCCTTTCTCTTCTTTGTTCTCACAGCTCCCAGGGGCTCAGCTTTGGATTGGGCCCCGCCTGTGCGTGTAGGTCGCCGGAGGGCGTCTGTTCTTTGCTCAGACAGGACGGGGTTAAAGGAGCCGCTGATTCGGAGGCTCTGGCTCACCCAGGCCGGGGGGTAGGGAGGGTCACAGAGTGCAGGGCGGGCCTGCAGCGGCAGAGGCCGGCGTGACGCTGCAGCCTGAGGCGCGCCGTGCGCTCTCCTGGGGGAGCCGTCCCCGGATCCCGGGACCCCGGCAGCGGCGGGCTGCACAGGCTCCCCGGAAGGGCGTGTGGCTAGTGACCTGCGCTCGCACACAGGCCTCCTGGCGGCGGCAGCAGCGGCCTTAGCGTCCCATGTCCGTCTCTGGGCTCCGCACTCCTAGCCGCGGCTCGCGCCCGTCTCCGGAGCTCTCCCAAGCAGCGTTCCCAATCCCCCCTCCTCGTGCACCAGGAAACAAAGAGGGACGTAAAAGTCTCTTGCCTCTTCGGCAGGTCCAGACCCCTCCCCAGACTCTCTCCCGGCCAGCCGCGGCACACCAACGCCCTGCAGGCTGTGTTCACGCCGCCAACCTCAGTCCTCTCCCGGTGCTCCGACAAAAGCCGGAGCCTCAGCTCCCAGTCCCGCCCGCCCCGGCGGGCGAGCAGACAAGCCTCTCGGCTGGTGAGTGCCGGTCGGCCCGATCCTCTGCGCCGGAATCTCTCCGCTTTGCCCTCCGCACCCCTGTTGCTGTGCTCTCCTCCGCGGCTCCCAAGCTCCCCCACTCCGCCTCCCGAAGTCTCCACCCGCGAAGGGGCTCCCAGTGTGCGGACACCCCTCCTCCTTCACAGCTCTCTCCCGCTGGTGCAGGACCCGTCCCTATTCTTTTGTCTCTGTTTAGTTTTTTCTTTTGCCCTAACCAGGTACGTGGGGGGTTCCTTGCCTTTTGGGAGGTCTGAGGTCTTCTGCCAGCGTTCAGTAGGTGCTCCGTAGGAGTTGTTCCACGCGTAGATGTATTTCTGGTGTATCTGTGGAGAGGAAGGTGATCTCCGCGTCTTACTCTTCCGCCATCTTCCCGGAACTCCCCCCGAGAGTGGTTTTATTGTAGCAATATCCTCGAGTCTGCTCTGATTTTTTAAAAGTTACTCAATCAGCGAATAAATATTGAGTGATTATTATATCTTAGGCACTGTGATTCATTCATCGCTCAGTACTTTTAACTGCTACATTTAGCCAAGTATTTTTGACATTGCACTCATGAACTGGATGTTACAGACATTGTAGAAAGGGTTCAAGTATCAAGTGATGTTGATTTATAGCTCACCTTTAAATTTCTTTTAAATTTAAGAATTACTCATTGAGCTCCTTGAGTCTAGTCTCCTACTGAGTAGATGTCTAGCCTCTCAAACATGAATTTGGATTCATGTTTCTTAAGTCTGTGCTACCAGACCCCAGTATTTATCTACACAGATAGCAGGGAGGTTTGCTGTCAACGTCATCACTACTTCCTTAGGAGGGACTGTAGGGCATAGTTTTGAAGAAATGCTCCTCCCCCTAAACTTCCCCTCAGCAATGGCAGCTGGGGCTTGGGCCCATGCCATCTGTCAGGTGCATAGCCTCAGTGGCCCAGAAATAGAATTCTATTTCAGATCCTCTGAGAGGCTTTAGCCAGAACAAGCCTCCAGGTTAGTAGGCAAGAAGCATCATGAATTACTGGAGTTTGTTTGTTGGAGCCTCTTATGAATCACATCATCCATGTTAAGAAGCTGGTAAGAGTCCTCATGAGAACTGTCAGTGAAATGGGTATAGAAGAAGCAGTGCTAAGATTGGCCTTCTACTGACTTAGTGTATGCAGGGTAGGGGGCCAGTCATATTTGATTAGATACCTGGTTTCGGAAGTCCAAACTTCCATTGAGTGGGAAAAGAAATCAGCATTGAAAGCAGAGGATTGCTATTTGATTGGATCAATCATTGTTTGCAGTAATTAACTGCTGTCCACACTCAGAGATCATCATGAGGATGAGAGAGGACCTGAAGGAATATTGGTCCATGCAGAATTATACTCAGGTTGTCTCAGTCAGACTATGATCGTTTTCAGTGGAGCCAGGAGACTCTTCCTCAGTACAGCAACTCCAGTGATTCCAGCTACAATTATACTTGGGGTTGCCATACTTATTTCAGATTGATCTAGAAAATGACTGACATTGTAATGTGTAATGTCCACATTCCTTAGAATATTGTTTTGGTAACACCTTTATTGGGATATAATTCACATCCTACTTAAAGTGTGCAATTTAATGGTTTTTAGTATATTCACAGAGCTGTGCAGCTATCACCACAATCAATTTTAGAACATTTGAGTTACCTCAAAGAGGAACCACACAACTCTTAGCTATCATCCGCATGACAATCATTCCCCAGCCGTAAGCAACCTATATATTTGCCCATTTTGGACATTTCATGTAAATGGAATCAGATAATATGTGGGGGTTTTTCGTGACTGACATTCCACATAGCATATTTTCAAAGTTCGGCTGTGTTTTAGCATGTGTCGGTACTTCATTTCATTTTATGGTCAAACAATATTCTTTCATATGGATATACTATATTGTGTTTATTCATTCACCAGTTTATGGACATTGCTACTGTTTCCATTCTGGGGCTGTTATGGATAATGCTGCTGTGAACACCCACATACAAGTTTTGTGTGGACTTAACGTTTTCATTTCTCTTGGTATATACCTAGGAGTGGAATTACTGGGTAAAATCACTCGATGTTTCACTTTTTGAGGAACAACCAGGCTGTTTTCAAAGTGGCTGTACCATTTTACATCCCCATCAGCCAGGTATGAGTGTTCTGATTTCTCCACATCCTCGCCAACACTTGCTACTATCTTAGATTTGTCAATTATAGTCATCCTAGTGGGTATGAAGCGATATCTCATTGTGGTTTTGATTTGCATTTCCTTGATGAGGCATCTTTTCATGTACTTATTTGGCAAAATGTCTATTCAGATCTTTTGCCTGTTTTTGGTTGCGTTGTCTTTCCATTATTGAGTTATAAGAGTTCTTTGCATATTCTAGATAAAAGTCCTGTATCAGATATGATTTACACCTATATTTTTTCATTCCTTGGGTTGTCTTTTCACCTTCTTGATAGTATCCTTTAAAACATAAAAATGTTTTTAATTTTGATGAAACTTAAATTACCTATTTTTCTTTTGTTACTTGTGCTTTTGAAAGTATTACATCTAAAACACCAGTGCCAAATCTGAACTTACGAAGATTTACCCCTATGTCTTCTTCTAAGAGTTTTGTAGTTTTAGTTCTTAAATTTAGGCATTTGATTCATTTTTGAGTTAACTTTTTTATACAGTCTGAGCTGAGGATCCAACTCCATTCTTTGGCTATCAGTTGCCCCATAATCTTTTGCTGAAAAGACTATTCTTTCCCCATTGAATAGTCTTGGCACCTTTGTCAAAAAATCAATTGGCCATAGATATATGGGTTTATTTTTGGGTGCTGAATTCTGTTCCACTGATCTAGATGTCTACCCTATGCCGGTACCACACTGTCTTGACTACCTTGTTTCCTTGGAATAAAAACATAACTCGTGAAATTCATGTTCTGAAAATGCAAAATTATGCACCACTTTTATGTTATTAAATTAGCTGTCAAATAATATGTTCAGTTTTAAAATCAGACTCTTTACTCCTGTCTAGTAATACAGATAGTATGTGCAAACATTATTTCCCATACATATTAATAAGATTTGGCATTTTAAGAAAAATGTTTATTATTTTCATTTTATTTTTTTACTGTAGCAATTTGCTTTAGATAATAAATCTTTCTCACATCTCTAACGAATTCAAGAGAGTTCTCTGGGATTGACAGTGATAACACGGGGAAGTGGAGAGGTTTGGAATCCACATCTAAATATATCTGTATGGCAGGAGTTCAGGAGGAGGTTTGATTTGAAATCTAATGAAAGACAGAAAGATGGCTTGAGAAGGGCTCTTGTCTGTCAAGCCCTTCACCCAGAGAAGCCCTGCTCTCTTAGTTTGCATGACTGACAAAGACTTGGAGTCGAGTTGGAGAAAGACTGCCCGTGACTATGTGTCTTGTTCTAATCTTTTTAGACTTACTTTTTAAAAAGAAAATAATAATGTCGCTGAATGCAGTGGCAAACAAAAGGCGTCCATGTCTCACTTGGTAACTGTCAGGGAAACAATTGATGTACCTAAAGATAATATAAATAATCTGCTGATTCTGCTATGGAAGAAAGCAACACTCAGTCTAAGAGATCATATGTGGTCCTAATAAAAGAACATCACTAGATGCAAATCTAGAAGGCTGGCGTTCTATTCAGTTTTTTATATTGTAAATCAGGAATTAATATCTCAGTCTGTAAAATACTGCGTGGTTCTGAATCTTAGACAACATCCAGGATATTCTCCTTGTAGATTCATTTATTTATTCATTTCATCCTTCTGCCCTTCTCCCTTCGTCACTGTACTTTTCATAGTATCTTATGTACAAGAGAGGTTCAGTACAGGAGATGAAGATTAGAGGATGGGAGGAGAATTGGAGAGGAGAGGGGGATGGAGAAAAGGCAGGGCACCAGACACAGAGCAGAAAAACAGATGGGAGATCAACTGAAGTCATTCCTGTGGTCTCCTCTATTCCCGCACACCTTCCCCATTTCCACAGTGGAACGGATGAAGGAACCACTCAGGATTAGATCGGTGTGCCATTCGGGCCACACTGTTCGTGCTGCATCAACGATACTGTTGTTCGTAAGACATTTTCACAATTAAATCACAGCTTACCTTACCTCGAAGCATACTCTTTTCAGATAAATCACTTGTTTTATTCTCAAATTCAGACAACAGTTATTTGAATTTCAGTATCACTACAATAACACATAGATTTCTTTGTCCTAAAACTAGGAAAAATAGGGAAAGAGCAAGTAAATTGATGTGTATTTGATTAGACATTGACTTGGCTGCTATTTCGGAGAAATTTTTTTATTCATCCACTACTATGTGTAGTTTTTCCTCTACTTTGTAGTTTGCTTTGTTCAGTGTTTGGCATAAATGTGCCAGCATTTTTACAGTGAACTGGACCAGTATCTGTCACAGTCTCTATCCATCTGTCTTTTTTTTTTTTTTTCCCCTAACTTTTTTTCTCTTTGGTTATAGGCCAAGAAGGAAGGGAGAACATTCACCACCACAACGTCTCAAAGGGAATACATTGCCAGCATTTTGAACACTTATTTGGACAAACCTTTCTTCAAGGTAAATATTACCATTGTACCAGTGATCATTAGAATTTGCAGATTGCAGCGGTAGTGCACAAAGGCTTAATTGTTTAGTCTGGTACAAACCTAGAGTGATAGGAGAGAAAGAAGGAGAGGGAGCCGGAGGGAAGAAAATAGCGCTGTTGGGATATCCTGCAGTCTCTTCTAAATGTGTTACCAGGAGAATGCCGTCAGAATCTGGGAGCCCACTGAGCTGGACTCAAAATGTGTGGGAAAAAGGGGAGAAAGGGGAATCTGTATTTTTTTCTTCGTGTCAGTGTCTCTCAGATATTCATGAAAACAAAAGGCAGTGTGGTCTAATTGTAAAAATAGCATTTCTTCTTTTATGAGGAAAGAGTTGTGTAATTCCTTTTAGGGGTTAAAATAAGATATATGTTGTATTCACATCACAAGGGGGAAAAAACCTGAATCACAGTATTTTACACCAACTGAGACTTACGAATATGGGAGAGTTTAAAAGAAATCTGTGTTCTTCTTTCATGAAAATACCTACTAAGTAAATCTTTCATTGGCTGGTGGTAAATGCTTCATGAATGATGTCCTTTTTTGGAACATTATATTCGCGATGCCTCTTTTGGGGGGAGGGGAAGATGTGTGTGTGTGTGTGTGTGTGTGTGTGTGTGTGTGTGTGTGTGTGTGTGTATGAGACAGAGAGACAGAGACAGAGAGAGAATAAATATGAGACAGAGACACCAAAGAGAAATCTGTCAGCATCATACTGTATGTTTCAGAGAAGTAACTCCAGGCATTTTCTTTATGAATCATGAGCTTGGCGAGAATAAAGATCTTCACAGAAGCAGCTGAATTCCTAGTCAGCTCCATCACTCATGAATTAGCTGTCAATATTTTAACACAAATTGCTGTGTCATTTTTATGAAGTTCCCCTGTTGCTGCTCAGTCTGTAGCTAAAAGCTGTTTTCACCAGGCCCTGAAATTATAGTGGATGAACTGCCTCCTTCCTTCGAGAAAGATATTTGTGTGCACTCACACAGAGAAATGCAAAAATCTACCATCTAATTTCAAAGAAAATAAACTTGTCAACTTTCTCTGTTTAGCAGTTGATATAGAGTTGACAGTACTTGGTCCTGAGCTGGCCAGAATGTAGTTCCAGATTGGCAGGGGGAGAAGAATGTTCTCCTCCCCAGTCTTCATCCTGCCTGTTCTCTTCTGAAGGGGTTGGTTCGGGAAAGTGGAGGCGGTACATTAGAGGAGAATTTTGTGATACTATTCATTCTCTGTTCTGACAGAGAAGACATTGTTTATTCACTGGAATAGGCTTGGCAGGAATCTGTGCTGTGCATACAGAATGGAAACATCGCAGAGCAGTGGGGAATCTCAAAATCCTAAGCAGTGGATCAGCTTAGAGCTTTTTGAAAAAATATATTCTAATAGCCTCCATGACTGTAGATGCAAGTCATAATTTGGGGAGATCGTTTTCCTTGAAGTAATTGTTTGCTTCACTATTGCATTATGCATGTCTCACATGGAAAAAGTCCTTAAGAGAGCAGCCTGCCTATCGCAATACTGTAGTAACAAAAATTAAAATCATGAAAGGTGAGAAATACGTTCTAAACGCACTAGACCTGCTTTGAGATTGCTCCCTACATGTAAGCATTCAGGTGTCGTTATCAACGAAAAATAACCCGTGCATGTCATCGGATGATTCACAGAAACAAGTGGGAGCTGCCTGAGATAAGAGAAAAAAAGACACATTAAAAGATGTGCCTTGGGGTAAGAAGTGCCCCGCCAGAGACAGTGTGAGAGGGCGCCATGCTCAGAATGTTCCAGAACTTTAAAGGCAACAACTGTAAAAGCCAAGGTTCAAAGCAGTGTGCAAACCCTGCAGTGGCCTGGGGTTTGTGCTTCTTAAAAGCTCTGCGTTTATCCCACTCCGCCACTTCCCTGAGCACAGCGCCAGGTGTCTGGGACTCGGGGTGTGTGTGTGTGTGTGTGTGTGTATTTGTGTTTCTCACCAGAGCAGATAAAGGTGTTGCCAGACTGCAGGCTGCCATGTTCACAGACACAGCACGTGAGCTGATCCGGGGGAGCCCTGAGAGCAAGTGTGCCCAGCCACCCCAAGCCAAGTTCACCAGCCCCTGTCCTTATGCTCAGAGAGAGACGTGTCATATTCCCCAATCTTGGCTGGTATTTGTAAGATCTCCCTGCATCTCTTTTTACAAGAACCATATGATATAAATTCTGACATTTCTAAAATTACAGTTATGATGACATCAGTATACGGTCAGCTATTAGATGATAGCAAACCAGTCTCAGCTTTTTATGTAACTTATATAAGGATTAGTCTTACACACCTAATGAAGATCTTTTATTCTACAACTTAGGACATTATTCATGTACATTACCTGCTTTGTTTTTTTCTTTTCAAGAAATGTACATTTCCTTAAGACATATTTGACAATATTTATAAATATATATTTATTAACCTTTTAAAAAAATATAAAATATATTTATATGATGCTATTTTCAAGTAAATACCAATGACATCAAGAAAAATTAATCAAGATTTACCTAACTATTTCCCTCTATTGTGCCAATCTTTTGGGCACATTTATTTTGTCTGTTTTAAAGCTAGTTTTATTTTATTATTTTTAACAACTGAGGTAAGGACTATGAAGGGAGGTGAGGCAGAGGCAGGACCAGCCCCTACTGCTCCTGCCAGGGGCTCCTGGGAGGCGCTGCCCGTGAAGCATGACAGGAGAGCCCTTAGAGACGCAGTTTGCAGGGCAATTGCTGGCCCACCTGTGATTCTGGCAGCCCTGCCTCTTGTTCTGCCTCCGTATTCCCGTTCTGCTGGAATCTCTGGTAACTGTGCACGAGGCCTGATCGTTAGTGTGTGCAGGTAACAGCCAGGCTTTCCATCACAGGCTACCCCAGCTCGCCAGAAAGTCAGCATGTGCACCTCTGGAAGCAGCACTGCCAAGCCTGGCCTCATTTGTACCCTTGTAATTAGTCAGGCCTGGCTGTCTCAAAACGAGGAGCGCGACGGTCTTGTTTTCACCAATGTTGTGTGTCATCTTTGTCTATTATGAAAGGAGACATATACCAATAGAGGGAAATTGGAGTAAACACAATGATACTGTCCTATTTAACCAACACATATTGCATGTACAGTGAGGCAAGCAGTGGTCTCGGCACTTTGCAAATATTAAATCATTTAATCCGCCAGACTGCTCTACTACTACTATTATGATTATTTCCATTTTACTGAAAAGGAAGCTGAAGCTCAGAGAGGGTGAGTAACTTGTCCAAAGTCCCACAGGCGGTGAGGGCAGAGAACACAGCAGCAGTGCCACCTGTGCCGGAGTCTTGGCCTTAGGGTTCCGTGTGCCCGCCCCCAAGGTGGCTACTGTGCCACAGCAGATCTTGCTGAACTGTCACATCCCTTTGGGGGTCTATAAACACACCTGCCAGTCTGCAGAGGTACACACGATGTGTGACATTGCTGGGTTTGGAACTGTACACCCTCTGTCTCTTGGTGTTTATGTCAGTGGAAGAAGGATTTGTAACCACTGTCCTTCCAGAATTCAAAGTGGGTACGGATTAATGCTGCATGGGAAACCCAGGCTTCCAGGCCCCGGCCCCCGGGGCTGTCAGGTGAGCTGTACTGCACAGCATCACTCAGCAGCACTGGGACAAAGGCCAAGGGTGGTTGCCATCCCTCTTCTTCTGCACTTTTTCACTAGGTCCTGTACCTTGACGGATGGTGGCTCTGAGGGCAGCAGTGTTGCTAGACTTGACAACATTGAGAGAAGCCACTATTCAGGCTGGTGTGTCAATGACTTGGACGTTTGACCGTTCCTCTCTGTCACCTGCCATGGGGAGTTAGATAGCAGCCTTGCCTTGCCTTAATCCTGACCTTCCCAAAGCGTGTTCTGAGGTGTGTTAAGGGGTGCAGCTCTCCACGGTGCTCCTAGAAAAGAAAAGAAAGAAAAGTTTTTATTTATGATCAGATATATTTGACAGATGTGGTTTAAACAAAAATTGATCTACTTACTGCAGGTTTCTCAGAATTTTCTTCTGTCCCTCCAAAGCAAGATGTAGAAGGCAGAATTTCCTAAATTTCTTATTCTCTCAGGTAGGGAGAAACGTCTAGCGACATCCCTTGGGTGGAGGAGAGACAAGAAAACCCAGTGTCACAGGAGGTAATCGGGTATTAAGGAAAGACCAATATGCTACATTTGGGATTCCTAAATTCTAGCCCACCTTTAAATATGGAGGATAGAATGGGGTTATCTCTAAGTTCTTCTCATCTTTATCAGCTGGGAACTTTGTTTATATTCTCCAAAAGGGCTTTCAAGAGTTAGACACAATATACAGCACATCAAGACAGAGTAAGTTTTAAAAAGGTAGGGGTAAAATGAGGCACAAGGAATAGAAGGTAGGAAAGGTGGGGGAAGGAGGGAGATTAGTGTGCACAACGAATTCTGTAGAAGCCTTCATGGTTGATCTGAAAGAACGGAACGTTGTTCTGTGTTTTCTAATGAACAGTTTTTAAAGAACTATGATCACAGATTCATGATTAACAGGGTCCTAAGCGAGGAACAAACAGATTTTCGCCGGAGAAACAACTATTCCCAGTTTTAAGATCAAAATTTTCCCATGGTTTTTTAAATCTGTGGCCTTTTGGTCTTCTAGGTAGAAATTTTGTCTCTGTCACGGGCTGGTACCAAAGAGATTTGGAACCTCCATAGACATGCTTCAGAGGTGGCTGTGGGTACCTTGCCTCATTTATTTATTTATTTATTTTTCGGTATGCGGGCCTCTCACTATTGTGGCCTCTCCCTTTGCGGAGCACAGGCTCCGGACGCGCAGGCTCAGTGGCCATGGCTCACGGGCCCAGCCACTCCGCGGCATGTGGGATCTTCCTGGACCGGGGCACGAACCTGTGTCCCCTGCATCGGCAGGTGGACTCTCAATCACTGCGCCACCAGGGAAGCCCTCGCCTCATTTATTAAACATTACACTTTGCAGAGACCAGCTCTCCTTTGGTGTACATGGGTATGTCTGGGTTCTGACTCCCTGGACTCTGGAGTCTTTTCCAGAACCCAGAGAGCTGTGTGATGGAAGCCCAAGGTTTGAGGGATCGCACTTCTGGGATGGACACATTTGTGTGATCTTTGTATGTGGTCATCACATTCACTCTGTATTTCCAGGATCCTCATCTGTCTTCCTCATCCGTCTCTAACTTTTTACCATTTGTCATAGCCTGGATCAGGGTTTCCCAGTAGCCACTTGACAAAATCACTGGGAGTCAAAGGTGTCCCAGGGGTTTCACATTGTCCAGGGTGGTAAAGGTTCAAATCCAAGTTCTATTTTTAAAGTATTCGTAAATATCACAGACAGAAACCAAACTTATGGTTGCCAAAGGTGAAAGCAGAGGGGGGGAATAAGTTAGGAGACTGGGATTAACATATACACACTAGTATATATAAAATAGATAACCAACAAGGACCTACTGTATGGCACAGGGAACTATGATCAATATCTTGTAATAACCTATAATGAGAAAGAATCTGAAAAAAGAAAATATACGTATATATTTAGTACACGTATAACTAAATCACTTTGATGTACACCTGAAACTGACACAACACCGTAAATCAACTATATTTCAATAAAAGTTAAAATTTAAAAAAGAAAAAAGAAAGTATTAGTAAAAGTGATTACATAAATATTTTTAAAGAACATAATACTGTTTGAGGACCTCTTAAGAGTATACAAAGCCATCAGTGACAGTCAGATGAGCAAACATGCTGATGATTCATGTGAACACTGCAGGCTCTCATGGAGGTTTTAGTTTTAATTAGTCATAGATTGTTACCTTATACATATCATGGATAGCTGATTTGTGAGACAATAAGCTTAAGAAACATTGATATGATGTTATAAGCTGCAGTCATCTGGTCAAAATTCTTATATACTTTTCATAGTGTTGGTCATGTTTTATTTCCTAAACTGGGTAGTGGTTACATGGGTGTTTATTGAATTATACTTTCTATAAATCTTAAATATCTTAATATATTTGGTAGGTTTTATATTAGCCTATTAGGATATCTGTCTGGTATAAAATTCAATGTTATAAAAAGAAAAGTAGTGACAATTATATACAATTTGGCTTTTTATTTATCAGAAATAAACGTCATTCATACCCTTAATATATGTGTCCTCACACTCCTCCTGATAAGCTACCCAAACAGTCAAATCAAATCAAATATATATTAATTGCAGAGAAATGCTTACAAACTGCAACCTAAAACTTTTTGCCTTATTGTTCTATAAGTAAACACAAAATTATCAT
The DNA here is from genome assembly GCF_964270905.1 of Leucopleurus acutus. Lineage (NCBI taxonomy): Eukaryota > Metazoa > Chordata > Mammalia > Artiodactyla > Delphinidae > Leucopleurus > Leucopleurus acutus. The sequence continues at coordinate 24,233,663 of NC_139159.1, read as the reverse complement.
AGCTTGATTATTTTTGTTCAAAATGTATGATACCCAGACATATATTAATGGAAACAATTATTTTCTATTTTGATATCAGAATATATTCAATATAGTTTAAAACTTATATATTTGGTTCCCAAATCAATCATACACCAGTGTGCCTTTTCAAAAATTTGTCTGCAAGTCATGTATTTTATGAGGTAATGAAGGTAAAGTTAATTAAATAGCACATCACTTACTAAATAGGAAAAAGTCAAAATAGGATTATTAAAATTTATATTTAAATGACTATGATATTATAATCTTTAATAATAACTTACCTAAAATCAAGTAATTTGGGACTTCCTTGGCGGTCCACTGGTTAAGTCTTCACCTTCCAATGCAGGGGGTGCGGGTTCAATCCCTGGTGGGAGAGCTAAGATCCCACATGCCTCGCTGCCAAAAAACGAAAACATAAAACAGAAGCAATATTGTAACAAATTCAAGAAAGACTTTACAAAACATGGTCCACCTCAAAAAAAAATCTTTTAATTTTACTTAAGTCACTCGTTTCTTATATACCATAAAATATTTAAATAACTAAAATATCTCCCATAGAGGTTTGCAAAAGTGTCACTATGCAAGTCGAAACAGGTGAAAAAGCCTTTAATGAAGCCAGGAAAAGAGGTTGCAATAATTATTTGTAGTCAGTTTAAAGAGATTCTAGCCATTCTCCAGTAAACGACTGGTAATATGAGATCTAGTGATTTGCAGAAGGAAGATGAAAATTCAGTGGTATCGTCAGTTGATTAGAAGAAAATGTGAATCCACTCTTGGCCGCCTGCCTTGCTCCATCCACATCAAATGAGCATCTCCTGTAGTTTCCTGTCGCATCTCTCAGTGAAAAGCAGCAGTTATGGGCTTCCCTGGTGGCGCAGTGGTTGAGAGTCCACCTGCCGATGCAGGGGACATGGGTGCGTGCCCCGGTCCGGGAGGATCTCACATACCGCGGAGCGGCTGGGCCCGTGAGCTGTGGCCGCTGAGCATGCACGCCCGGAGACAGGAGAGGCCACAACAGTGAGAGGCCCGCGTACCGCAAAAAAAAAAAAAAAAAAAGCAATTACCTCTTCAAATGAGTACTAACCTCAAATGTGCTATACAAATCCCTATACTATTTATGTTCTCTTTACTTATTGCAAGATACATATAGATACATGTACTATTTTGAACTATTAATCATAAATCAATGGCATTTTCCCTATTTATTATTCTTTTTATAACAAAGGATGCTTTCTTCCCAAGAGTCCTGTTTTTCTTAATCAGGTAAAATTTCTTAGAGTTTAATTTCCTTGTGTTCTTGGACATTGAGGCATTATTTGTACCATCTTGTTTGGTGAGCTTATTAGTTTTCATGTTATGACTTCACTATTAACTTATTTTTATTACAGTAAATACATTTTGCATCTATTATATCCAAATGAAGTTAACGAATTTCAAAATGATTTAAATCATCATTATTCTCCAACAATATTCATGTTGCTTGGCTGTTCTAATTGTTTATTTAAAAATCCACTTCTCATGATAGTAACTACTCTTTAATAAAACGTCAATAAAATTCTGAAGAAGAATTTCAGTGGATATGATCTAAGGAAAAATAAATATACATAAATGAAGTATCTTTGCCATTTAATCGATGTACGCTACAACATTTCTCTGAATTGTAACTAGCTTTCATTTTCAAACTTTGGAAGAATGAGTCATTTGTAGGAGGAAGTTGATGCTAAAGAACTATGTTTGGCAACTTGAAGAACATTTTTAGCACTCGGATTTCCCTATTTATAGTACAGCATCAGGCAGAGTAAAATGTTTGGCATTTCTATAAGGGATGCAAAGTCTTTAACATTCTCTGTTGTGATCTAACAATTCATTTCAGAGTAAGATGAATGAGTCTTGTTTGGAAAATGTTTTCTACAAATATTGGCAAGGAAACTGTGACTGCATTTCTGTGGATTTTAAAAATGCAGACTCCCCTAAATTAAATGATGATAAATTGCACAATATTACTTCTTTCTTCTGCATTGCTATAGTTCTATGTGAAGTGCCTTTTATTACTCTGAACTGTCACGCTCCTCTGCCCCATTCCTTGCTTTTTAGATTCTGTTAATCCATGTTGAAGTCACAGACCATGATTCTAGGTCCCTCCAAATGTCAAATTCTTTTTAACCTAAGCTTCCTCTCATCTACAGTGTTTTTCTCATAATTAAAACTCCAAATTACTTCATTAACATGTACCCTTTTCTTTTACATTAGAGCACCTGAGAACAGTAATTTGTAGGATTTTGCCCTTAACTGGCTACATAGAAGAAGAGAGATAGTCATACTCCCCCACCCACACACACGCACACACCCACACACAGTTGAACTAATGAAAAAACAGAGCAAACTAAATGTAATGTGGGATCCTGGATGGGGTCCTGAAACAGACAAAAAAAGGACATTAGATAAAAACTAAAGAACTCTGAATTAAATATGGACTTTAGTTAATAATAATGTACCAACATTGGTTCATTAATTATAACAAATGTACCATGTTAATGTAAAAAGTTAATAATAGACTAGAAAAAAATACAGTAACTGTATTCATACCTAATGTAGTAAAGGGCTAGAGTTGACTCCAGCCTGTTTTGTCATAAGAGGAAATGGAGTAGGAAGTGATAACTAGTTCTCCCATTGCCAAGGTCTTCTGACACAGCCACCTGCAGCAGAGATGGGCAAAATCCGAGGCCAATCCCAGCCAGCCACAGTGACTGTGGGGCTTGAGCGCACTGTCTTCCTTGTACCCATCTCTGGAGACATGAGAGGGTGCAAGCTCAAACGTCCTGGGCTCAATTCCCAGTCACTGGGTATTGGGGGCTTTGCTTGACGTGTTAACCTCTCTGGACCTCATTTTCCATTTCTATGAAATCAGAGGGGGTCACACCAGATTTTTCTCTCCCCAAAACTGTGGCTTAGAAAAATTCTGACTCTCTGAATATGTGCTAGAGGTCTCTTTGTGAATGGAATTCATTGACGATGAAATTTTGGTACTAAAGCAATTTGTATGCATTACATAGTTTATAGCATAGGATTACTATCTATCATTTTCTAGCATTTTTGTACTCTACATCCCCCCCAAAAAAATAGTCCTTAAAAATAATACTGTTGCCATGTGAGACCCACTTATACATTCAGAAGATAAGACCACAGTTTTTTGAAATGCCCACATTGAATCTGAGCTCAAAATCATATTAAATATTAAATTATACCTTAATTTGTGATACATTTTTATTTTCATATAAGGTACATTTTCAAACAAAAATTTTAGGTTAATGTGCTTCAGTGCAATTTACTTTGAATTTATTATCTAATATAATTTATAGTGTTATGTGGTGCTTTAATTTAGGGCAATAAAATTTTGAATACCTAATTATACTTAAGGCCTTGAAGACATTTAAGACCCTGCCAAGTGTTCATATTATGCTTGTTGAGTTAATCATCAGGAAGATACTCATCTGATAATTATTTCTTAATTCCTTTTGAGCCAGTCATTGTCCATTATAAGAAATTATTATTTTCTAGCTATAGGTTTTCAGTGCCGTGTTTTGATTAGAGGCATATAAAAAGGAAAGCTTACTTAGGTCTGCCTTAAAAGTTAAATCCAATAATAATCACTTGACCAGTGGAAGCACTCTGGGGAGGGTTTGAATAGTGGTTCTCAACTTTGACTAATTCAGTAAAGTCAATCCAGGGGCTTTTAAAAGTCCCTATGTGCAGGATGTACCCCAAACTAATTAAACTATTCTCTAGAGGTATTTTTTTTTTAATTTCCCAGGTATTTCCACTATGCAGCCAAAGCTAAGAACCACTAGCCTTAAGGGAGTGGGAAATGCCTCCCGTGATGGTCTTTCTATAGCAGAATTCTCCCACTCTTTGAAATTGGGTGACTTGAGTAGCGATGGATCATTTAAAGAGTGTATACTTTCAAAGAGAAAGAAGCTTGCCAATATTAAGGGGAAAAAAATCATGTCCCTTGCCCTAGATCTCCACCTCACGAATACCAGGAGAGTTTGTCCTGATTTTGAAAGGTTTTAGGAAAAAATCCCCTGCATGCCTCAGTGCTACAGTGTTTGCTTTAGCTTTTGTTTTATTTGGCATTTCAGGTCATATACAGGATCTGTGAGAGCTAACATTTATTGAGCACCTCTGCTAAGTATCAAGCCCTGTAAATATGGCTCTGTCTCACAGCCAAGAAAGACAGAAATTATTCCCTTCAAAATAAAAATAAAGAGTCAGAGTTCTGTTTTGTTCGAAAAATCTTATCTCAGTGTAATTGCATATTTAATCATTTATTCATTCATTGATTGAACATTTATCAAATATATGTGCTCTTCCAAAAATAAGTTTAAAAATGCTGGAAGAGTACAAAGGGATCTGTATCTGTTATCTTTTGCTTCATAACAAATTTAGTGACTTAATATGACCACTTATTTAGCTTTTGATTCTGCAATTGGCAATTTAGGCTGGACTCAGCTGAGCAAGTCCTCTGGTCTCAACTAGCCACCCACATACAGCAGTGTTCACTGTGGTTTGGCTTTGCTGATCTTGGCTGGGTCCTCACATATCTGGGGGCTTCAGCTGGGACAACCTAGCTGATGGAACACTCGTCCAAATGGTTTCTCATGCTTCAGCAGGGCTAGCCTAGTCTTGTTCACATGGTGGAGTTATGGTTACCTATAGAATGAGTGAAAGTATGCAAGGTCCCTTAGGCCTAATCTCAGAACTGGCACCCCATCATCTCTGCCACATTTCTTGGCCAAAGCAAGTCACAAGTCCAGTCTAGATTCAAGGGGTAGGGAAATAGCTTTCATCTCTTAATGGATGGTACTGAAATGTCACATTACAAAGGATGAGGATAAAGGAAGGAGTAACTGTGATTACTTTTGCAGTCAACCACAGATGGGAAACTCTAATTCTGTCTTGGGAAACTAGAAAGGTTTCTGAGAGGTAGTTACATTTGAGCAGGTTTCAAAGGTGAAAAATAAATTTAAAATGTATTTCAGGTGAAAGTAATAGTATGAACAAAACTATCGCATTGCAAGTTCCTTAGAGAAAAACAAAATGGAGATTGTAAGTTTCCTAAATGTAGGAAATATGTCTAGCCCAGCCCACAGCAGGTTGGAGGCACTTACCATTTTCATTAAAAAGAGTCAGCACAGTGGAGCAACTAAGAGTGTGGGCCCATAAGACAGAGGTCATACCTGATAGCTTTACCTCTTACTAGTTTAGTGACCTTGGACAAGTTACTAACCTTTCTGTACCTCTCTTTAGTACAGTGATGAGAATATGCCTTTTGTATCAGTTAGCTTTGGCTGCATAACAAAGCACCCCACAGTTTAACAGCTTAAAACAACAGCCATTTACTTAGCTCCTGATTCTGTGGGTTTGTAGTTTGGGCTGGCTCAATTCTTCTGGTTTCAGTTGGGCTCATGTATATGTCTACAGTCAGCTTGCAGTCAGTTAAGTATCTCTGCTTCTGGCAGTTGGCTGACTATTGGGGGACAATGAGGACACCTGGATCACATGTCTCTTATCCAGCAGGCTAGTCTGGACTTATTCACAGGACCAGCAGGGTCCCAAAAGTGAGAGCAGAAACATGCAAAGCTATGGTCTTGGTTCAGGTCTGACACTGTTGCTTTCACTGCATTCCATGGGACAAAGTGAGTCCAAAACCAGCCAAGAATTAAGGGTATAGAAATAGACAACATTTCTTGCTGGAAGGACCTACAAAGTCACAGTGCAAGGAGTGAGGATACAGGGAGGGGAAGCCTTGTGACCACTGATACAATCTCCTTCACCTAGCTGTAGCTCACAACAATCCTATGAAGAATAAGTGAAATGTAACTTGATCTTTCTAGGTGAGGCTCCAAGTTAAAAAGTATCTGGCAAAGAGTGGATGTTCAGTAAGTGAAACCTATTAACTTCTTCTTACATATATTAAAACTCAGATTTTCAGCCAAATTCTTTAGTTGCCTACTTTTAAAGAGTATCAGATGAACCTCCAAATGGTGTTCAGGAAGTTTAAATGTTACGCATTTTTTCTCTGCTACAGAAAGATAATATAAGTAGAGGAAAGCGATTGCCTATGATGGCATGTGTATCTAGGCACAGAATTTAGGTGTCGTCACCTGAAGAAGCTGAGAAAGCCTGGTGGCGGCAGCCAGACATCCTAACGGCCATGCATGAGAAAGACATACTTAATCTATGTGAAGGGTCAACTCAAGAAAAGAACCAGAGACAGTAAAGTGTAATATTGCAACTCCAAAAATACTAAAGGCATTTTTAATAGGTCAGAACCCATTTTTAAACCTATGCAAAGAAAGAAAAACCTTAATAAATCTTTATTGATTTCTTTCACTGTTGCCTTGTAACTATTTTCACAAAACCAGCCAAGCCCCATATAATTCCAGATGGATCCACAATTTGCTCTTGGATCCCATGCATTGGATCCAATGGAGATTTATTTATCTGGCAGCTAGAGTATCTCTAATCATTGATGTGAACTGGGTCAAAAAAAAATCTATCTTGGGGACTTCCCTGGTGGTCCAGTGGGTAAGGCTCCGCACTCCCGATGCAGGGGGCCCGGGTTCGATCCCTGGTCAGAGAACTAGATCTCACATGCATGCCGCAACTAAGACCCAGTGCAGCCAAAATTTAAAAAAAAAAAAAAATCTATCTTCTTTGAAATAAATAGGGCATCAAAAGTTATTCAGGAATGCGCAGTATAGAAATATGGCAAATGTTCATTGAGGATGGTGTCTGCTTTTTATAACTGTGGGACTTGAAGTTCCTTAAAGATATGTCATGTGGGTTTCCCTGGTGGCACAGTGGTTGAGAGTCCGCCTGCCAATGCAGGGGACACGGGTTCATGCCCCGGTCATCCCACATGCCGCAGAACAGCTGGGGCCCGTATGGGCCTGTGCGTCCGGAGCCTGTGCTCTGCAACGGGAGAGGCCACAACAGTGAGAGGCCCGCGTACCAAAAAAAAAAAAGATATGTCATGTGATCACTGGGCCCTATGTTCTGACTCCAGCCTGTATCACCCAGCGCCCCAACTCCAGGAGCCCCAAGGCCCTCAAAAGGCCGTCCACCTGCTTACACTTAGCTTTCAAGCACTGAGTTTCAATTATACTGCAGTTCCTTTTATGATTTTAGAAAGTCCTGATGGTGGAGTGATTGAGACCTGTGGCTCCCACCCTCACTTCTCTCACTTTCTCTCTGAGTAATGGGGAGTCAGGGGCGGCAGTGGGCATGGGTACCTACTGAAACTCTCTAAGCCTCAGTTCCTATTCCATTAATCCTGATCATACAAAGACACTTAACGCTTACAAGGCAGTTCTGTCACATTCGTAGTCCCAAATACTGAATCCCAGATATTTAGGTTAAATAGATTATCAGAAAGAAAAAGCAATATAAGTTCAAATGTTCAAAGCAGCCCAATCCCGACAGGTTTGCTGATGGCCTTGCTTGCGCTTTTAAATCCCACCGGTCCCGTGTGTACTCACCACCCTGTCTCACTAAAACACAAGAGTACGGTCACTCTTTCCATAAAGAGTAAACAGTTCATTTTGAACACACAGTGTTTGTTTTTAAAGTCCTGTTTTATGGGCCACATGATAAAGTACCTAACCTGGTACCTAGCGTATGGCCATAAGTATTCGTGGACTTGATGTGTCTGTCTCTGCGTGCCTGAGAGTGATTTCTGCTTTATGAAATTCACATTGGCAAGGAAAGTGATTTTTGTTGATGCTGCTAGACCATCTGGGGCTTGCTATTCTAAATTTGATGGCTTTATTTATACATAATATCTTTAAGGGGAATCCGTATTTTTGACATCTGTTTGCCAAACTAGTAGTTGTATAAAGGTTTCTGAATCCAAGATGAGACAAATTTACCCTTGCAAACCTTGCAAATATCTTAAATTACTGCAATTATTTTTTATAAATAAAAATTAAATGCAAATATGTTGAACTCGATCTCAAAGATCCCTGGACAGTCTAAGGTTTTTAATATTGTTACTGTAAAGGATTTACAGTATATTAAACATTTTAGATTAAGCACATGTCTTGAGAGCTGTTGGAAACCCTATTCCAATGAACACCATCCAGAAATTTAGTAAGCATAATCTAGTTCATCCTTCCGATTTTAGAAGATGATTAGTAAAACCTAAATATTAGTTCTATTTCATACATCTATATACATCTAAATTTTAAGACTATAGAACTTGTTCCTTTCGTCTTTTAAAAGAATGGCAACCAATACCCAACTTGGAGGGTGTGGAATAATAATTTGCCCTTGTCTCCACCCTGCTCTGTCATTCCCCAACCATCAAGTTGAGGGTCAGTCACCATTTCTCATTATTTTTGTGCTGTGGTTTTCTTAAGGTAAAGAAAAAACAAAAGATAGAATGAGCAGATCGTATCTTCAAAGAAAAATGAGAAACATCACATTTCTTTGAGAAGGAGAAAAAATTTCCCCATGGTTAACCTGGCCTGCCTCAGTGTTTGCATTACCTCCCAGGCCCTGTGCAAATGGGCCGTCTTTTAAATCTGACCTCATACTTCACAACTAACTGTGGAAACAAAAACAAACAAAAACCAATACAAACCAGAGTCACCAGATGCAGCAAGATTACTCAAGCATGACTGGAGGAGAGATTGCCATGTACTACCAGATGACAGACTGCAGTGTCTACTAACTATGAGTTCAGGGGTGATTTCATAATAGGGTTTCCATACGGTCTAGAAGGTATGGCAGACATTAGTCAAACCTATGGCACAAATACGTGGACATAGGAAAAAGAGGTGTTCTGAAAGAGAAACACGTATAGCAATGAGCAATAGCCTTGTGCATGAGAAGGCCTCCCTGGCATCTGATGGGGCGTAGAACTTAACTAAGGGAGGGGCTGGGGCAGTTGAAGGGGTTCCAGGTAAGGAGCAAGTGAGTGGGATGGAGACAGTGAGAGAGTAGAATGAGAAGAGGGAGGGAAGGAGACCAAAGCCTGGATTTGCAGGAAGTGGCAGCCTACCCTATATGATTTTACTTTCTTTATCCTTTGATCAGTGGGAAACCATTAAAGGATTTTAAGCAGAGGGCTTGGTATGATCAGATTTTCTTTTTGGAAAGATTCCCTTTGGCTGGGGTTTGAAGAAGAAATTGGAAGGCGGCAGGGTGAAGGCAGTAGACAAGACAAAAGATGCTGGTAACTTGACTAGGGGGTTGACCTTGGTGATGCAGAGACAAGGACTCATTGAAGAGATGGATTTGAAAGTCATCTCAGAGATGAGACCAAGAGGGCTTGGTGTGTTGGATTGGATATGCGGAGAAACTGAGGGGGTGGTCAAGGGGAGGACCCTGGGATGCGAGCTTGCGCAGAGAGCTGAAGGTAGCACCGTTCACGGAGATAGGGCGTCCCGGAGGACGACCGGTGTGCAGGGAAGATGGAGAGTCCAGTCCAGCGTGCACACGTGCTGAGACCGAGGGCCTGGAGACAGCCGGGTGCTGGGGCAGGGGGGAGGTCCCATGGCAACTGGATATGGAATCTAGGGCTCAGAATAGAGGCTTTGTCTGGAGATACAAATAAGGAATCAAGGCAGCCCAAAGGGAATTGGACTCATGGGTGTGGATAAGATGCCAGGAAGAAACTATGAGGCAAAACAAGGGAAAAGGCCTAAGACTGAACCTCAAAGAACAAGGATCATGTATTTCACAACCAGGGAGAGGAGGGAAGCTCTGGGAGTGTCTTATCAAATGTGTAGTTACCACCAGACTTTGTCATTCTCATTTCCTGCCGTTCGATACACTGGCATTTTAATGGACACATTGATGACAGTCATTATGGGTAGTTACACAAGCTGCATGTACAAAATCTGTAATGATTTTTTTTAACACAGATAGTCACATACAGAAACCTATGCACAAACCTCACAATCTTGTGAATGTGAGTTAACTGACAGGGGTCGACAAAACCCTTGATTGTTATTTGATTAGTTAAGTGATAGAAGTAAAAGAAAAATAAATGAAAGCCTGGTGGTGACATCTGGAGACTCAATCAGCTCAGGTCCACATTTTTGGCAAGAAGGCTTCATAGTTCGTGCTTCGTCTTACATCACACAACCCAGTGTCCGGTGGTGCCTCTTTACACTGCGTTGATTCATCGTTGTGTTCACGTGTGGTCAACCTGACTCACCCACTACAGTTTTCCATCAGCCCCAACCCTATAGCTGAACAGCCTTGTATCAGTGCTGGGAAATAATCATTAGTTCTGAGTTGGCTTTGCATCTGTTTATGACCTACTGTATGGTATTACGTAGGCTCCTGTAAATTTCTGTGAAAGTTTATTTGAAATTGAATTATATTTTAAAGAATTTCGAATTGATCATTATTTAAAATAGTATTTTTGGAAAATATTCATATTATTTCATAATGCCACTCTTTTATGAATACAAATTTATATATATTAGATTTGGTTAAAGCAAGATCCACCATCTCTTAGAACTTTATCCTGTCATTGGACCGCGTGCATTTGAAGCAGCTGATTCAGATGTTGATAACGACTACAATTTATTGTTTGAATTTAACATAACTCTAATTAGCTAACAGAGAGAAATAAACAGACACTAGAAGTACATTTGAATACTTTAGGTACACTGACTTTTTAAAAGATGCAGATTCTTCTTTATATTTTTGAATAAAGTAAGTTGTTAAAATAGCAAGGAAAGCAGCAGAAGGAACTAATATTTATTTATTGGGTGACATTTCTGAGCAAGGGCACCAAACTGTGCATGTTTCACAAGATACAAATGTAGCTGATCTTGTTAATGATATCAAATATACTTTTCTGTACTGAATGGAAAACTGAAATGCTGAAGATGCTGAACAGAGCTGACGTGCAAACACAGGCGCGTGTTTGGAAGGCTGGCAGAGTGCAGTATTAATATGGCTTAAAGTGCCAGCCTAGACCAAACAGAAGCGCCTCGAAATAGAGGTAGGGTCCAACCGATGATTCCACGTGTCAGGAGGATTTGTCCTGAAGACATTACAGCTGATTTCCTAGCCAGTCCTTTTAGTATCACGTGATAATAATGGAAGGGTAAGATTACTACCGACAAAATATCCCAGGCTGTAAGAAACCCACTAACATCAAGTGGATGCTTTTTGCAGTGTAACTCCCAGCCCAAGCCAGACATGTATGGAAATGAACAATAGCAAGAGACCCAAAAACGTTTCCATGGTAGACTGAGAACCCTACGCTAAATAAACATGGTGTTACCCCCAATAAGGTGATCTCAAGAAACCTCCACAGACCATTAGAAGTGCAGTTTCAGACATTAATGTCTAGCTGCTTTCTGCCCGGAATTGAAAGGAACAGCAAAGACTTCAAAAAAGAGAAGCTCTCTCTGGCAGAAACTGAGAGCCAGCGAAGGCACAGGGTACAAATCACCTTCTGTGCGAAAGTGGCTGGCACTGTGGGTCCAATTAAAATCCCAACGCATGCAAATTGTGTGGGGGACTATAAGTTAAAATTGCAACTGTACATTCATTTATTATCTGTTCAGTAGTTTCAACCTTAAGGAGTACAGGACTATTTTTGGAACTACTCTTGATAAAACCGCAAAGGCATGTGTTCATTCACTCCATCGATACTTAGCGCACACTACCGTTGTAGGTGCTGGAGTTACAGCTGCCCGGACAAAGGGCCTGTGCTCATGGAGGTTATGTTCTAGAAAGCCTCCTCCGACTATGAACACAAAGGCCAATCCATAAGATGCTTTCAGATGGGATAACAGGAAAGGAAGAGGGGGCAATGGGATAAGGCTGAGTTGGGGGTGCACGAGAGGGCTACAGAAAGGTTGGTCAGAGGAGGCTTCTCTGAGAACATGTATAGTACAGGGAACTCTACTCAATATTCTGTAATAACCTATATGGGAAAAGAATCTGAAAAAGAATGAATATATATGTATAACTGAATCACTTTGCTGTACACCCAAAACTAATACAACATTGTAAATCAACTATACTCTAATATAAAATAAAAAAAGAAAGAAAAGAAAATACTTTAAAATAATGCTATTTTAACTTATCTAGTGAATTATATTTAGCCATACAACTTTTAGATTAGTATTTTGAGGGATGCAGAGATAAATATGTAGACCTAATCTAGCAGACAGTCAAAGAACATGGCTCAATGTCCATAGCTTCTGAGTGTGTGTCTTTATGTTGCAAGGTTAGATACTACCTTCTGGACTAGACTATACATGCTCTGTTTGGGTCTGCACTCTGAGGTTATACCTGTGCTGCAAAAAGCTTGGTTTGCATGGTGCCCAGTGTGGACTTGTATTGGAAGAAGAACAGTGAGCTGTATCTGTCTTATATTGTCATATCCTGACTATGCTATGTTCCAATAATGTAAGAAATAAAATGAAGTAGCATTTGTCAGTTAAAAGCTTAGAAATATGAATGAATAGTCTAGCTAAATGATTCTCAGCCCAAACTATACATTCAAATGCTCTGGGGACACATTTACAACTGCAAATGTCCAGACCTAATCCCTGCCAATTTCTGGGGTTAGGCCTGTGCATTGGTATATTGTAAAAAGTTTACCAAGCGATTCTATCCTGTATAGCCAGGATTGAAAATTCTAATATAATTCAGAGGAATTTAATAATTCTCTGTAGCCTTTAGGATAAAGTTGGTTTGATTTTAATCACCATAGTCTTTGCATCTCATATATCATCTGAATACTTCTTTCATTATTTCCTTAGAGTAGAGATCAGAACTTATGATCCCAAAGATTAGTTTAGTGGGAAGGTCTTCCTTTCCTTCCTTCTTTCTTCCTTCTTTCATCCTTTGCTTTTTAAAAGTGTATCTGGACATTGAGAGCTTTTAAAATCTATAAAGGAAGAGTATATGGCAGTTAAATTTAAAGCTTCATATATACAATATTTAGAAATTAAGATCTGTTTTTAAGAAATACTGAGATTGTTATAATAAAGACACTTACATAAGACTCTTCAAAATGTGTGAAATCAAAAACTTGTAATTGGGGTTGGTGTAGAGAGAGGGAAGAAACAGCTAGACTAAGGTAATTGCTATAATTGAAGGATAATTACAGCGTTCAGCTTCCAGCCAGAGAAAAGGAAGTATGATTTTTGTATGTATAGTTTAGTCACTATAAAAAAAAAACAAACTAACTTATCAGGATAAATAAAACCACCTTCCAAGCACTAAAATCTCTGAGTTTATCACAAAAAGCTTTATGCACTACACAATAGAACAAGGTCCTTAATAGTTCTACCAAAAAATACAGAAAAATAAATCATGACAGTTCCTTATGTTAATATTTTATAATAGCTACTTTTTATGACATTAATTAGTCAGTGGGTTCAGCTACTATCCAGTCTGCCCCCCCCAGCTCATGACAATAGAATAGTGTCGGCTACAATATGGAGGCTATTTGCACTCCAGTTAACATTGGCAAGAGGGTATCCTTCAGTTCATCAACAAGCCATATCCAATAATAAATTAGGGGCAATGGCATCAGATTACAACTTGGTTAATAACGTGAAAGATTGGAATTTGATTTTTCAGCCTCTCCCTACCCTGTCCGATCGTACAATGGTAGTACTATGACACAGTCTGGGAGAACGTTATCAATACTAGTTTGGGGACTATGCTGAAATCCTACCCCTTGGTGACTTAGATGGATCCTGGCTACAGAATCAGAGACTTGTGGTAGATTAGTGAATGTTGCAGGACATCTAAGATTGTTCTTAATCATGTTCTTAGTAAGATGAAACACAGTGGCTGCTGGTGGACCAGTTGTCCCTAAAATTTGCTTGTTCCTGATACATTATAATATGACAGTGCATTAGGAAGTAAAATAAAGTAGGATTTCAAAGGGTTTGGAGAAAGGCGTAAAAAAGACTGACTCTTTCTCTTAAATTTAAAATATAATAATTTATTGTTTTATAATTAGTGTTGAGAAATCACATAACCATTAGAAATAATTGCTTACAAACAAAACTGGAATGAAGCCACTTGGCTTAGATGATCTAATCCAATAAATTAAAAGAATAATACTGATTTATATAGCAATATATAATAGCAATAACTAAATTCAGCAATAACTGAACAGCAATAACTAGGTGTCAGTGACTACTCTGATTTTTCTAAATGAGTTTTTTTGTCCTGAAAACACACCTTCCTGTTCTATTTTGTAAGTATATTTTTCTTGAAGTTTTCCTGTAATAGAGGCATGAGAACTAATTCAACAGTGACCTTCTCAGGATCAGATTCCACTGTGCTGCTTTCATAGTGTGCATCTACAGAGCTGCTATGATGGCTATGCAGTGCCTACCCCACACCTCTAGGGGTATCACTCATATGCTCTAGTTTATGCTCTTAGCACAGGCAGAGCCTCTCAAAGCCTCAGTGGCAGAGAGGAGTGAACTCAAATTTTTGATTCCATGTGCAAAATTTCCTTGAGTTCTCATATGCCTTTTTTTAAGTTCTTACTAGATTTACATTGTACTCCATAAATACCTGTGTTTCTTTTATTAACAAGTGAAAGTTAAAATTGAGTAACTTGGGGCTTTCCTGGTGGCGCAGTGGTTGAGAGTCTGCCTGCCAGTGCAGGGGACACGGGTTCGAGCCCTGGTCCGGGAAGACACCACATGCCACGGAGCAGCTAGGCCCGTGAGCCACAACTCCTGAGCCTGCGCGTCTGGAGCCTGTGCTCCGCAACAAGAGAGGCCGCGATAGTGAGCGGCCCGCGCACCATGATGAAGAGTGGCCCCCGCTTGCCGCAACTAGAGAAAGCCCTCGCACAGAAACGAAGACCCAACACAGCCAAAAATTAATTAATTAATTAATTAAATTTAAAAAAAACTGAGTAACTTGGACAGTCAGGTAGAGGTGGCTGGCACCTATTCCTGAATTTACCACAGCATGCCTCTAAGGTGTGCCTTCCCCGATACGCCACTTCACCATAGGCCATTCTCCTGTCTCAATTTCATGCCTTTGAAATGTTCCTTCCCCAAAAGGGGTGAAAACATAGGATAGAGAAGTGCTGAGTCGGGGGGTGTCAAAGCCATATCCTGATATTAGCTCTCATTTTCTTGCTCTCTACTTTCCATAAAAAAAAGGAAATTGGGGCAGAGTGGCTACCTTGACAGCCTGACCTGATGTACAAAATACTTTGAACTCAGCAGGGGGGAAAGACTCTCTTTGAAATATCAGTGTTATAAATCCATATTCTAGGTCTCTCCAAAACGTTCTTAATACTGTGGCATATAATGTAAATTCCAAATGTGACCCTTCCACTTGGAAACCACTGTGACATTCAAAATAACAAACTCTTCAAATTACAAAGACCATAAACACAGCCTTCACCCATGTCTTCGTTTCATTCATGATTTACAAACAGAAAAAAATGGGAAATCTTGAGGGAGAAGATGTGATTTTTCATTAGCTATGAAGATTTTCGAAACTGCATTAGTCTCAGTTCATTAGGTCTTATAATCACATTAGCTACGTGGCATTGTAAGGGAAGAAATGCCCTGCAGAGACCTCCCAGTGGATTTCCTAGGAGTTTCACTACCCCTGCCCCCTGGGACTCAACATAGGATTAGATTTTTCCTTTCATAGGATGAACCAATGGAAATGATACAGCTTGCAGGAACCACGTTTACACAGACGTTTCCTCTCACACTTTCCTAATTCCTGCTACAGTGATTCCCCTGGCCAAATGATGTCAGTTCTGAGTAATTCTGGTCCCCTAAAGACTTGAAGATGAGTAACTTCCACCCCACTGGGATTCCTGTAGGACTTGTAACAAATTCAGAGCCTGGGGTTTTCAGCCAGCTACTTAATGTTAGGATCACTTAGGACACGTGTTAAAAATACAGATTCTTGGGCTCCACTGCAGCTGTATTATATCAGAATATCTGAGGGTCAGGCCTTGGCATCAGCAGTGTAACAAGTGGCCAGCGGGTGGTGAGCAGGACTGAGGGGGTTTGGGGGGGGGGGCATCTCTGCAATGGCTGATGCTCTCACGTGGCCTGGGAAGGAAGCCAGATGAAACCAGTGGGGCTGAGAGATGGAGGGGCCTGGAGGCCGTGCCCTTTGATACCAGTCGAGGCTAGGTATTCGGTAGGGCCACAGTCAAAACACTCATCCACTGAAGTTGAGAAAATATTCTGCTCACAAATGAGATACTCTTCTATCCTGCCATGTCTCTACTCAAGACCCTACAGTTTATTCCATATTGCCTTTATTTTTTTATTATTTTTTAACATCTTTATTGGAGTATAATTGCTTTACAATGTGTTAGTTTCTTCTGTATAACAAAGTGAATCAGATATATGTATACATATATCCCCATAACCCCTCCCTCTTGCGTCTCCCTCCCACCCTCCCTATACCACCCCTCTAGGTGGTCACAAAGTACGGAGCTGATCTCCCTGTGCTATGCGGCTGCTTCCCACTAGCTATCTATTTTACATTTGGTAGTGTGTATATGTCCATGCCACTCTCTCACTGCGTCCCAGCTTACCCTTCCCCCTCCCCATGTCCTCAAGTCCATTCTCTACGTCTGTGTCTTTATTCCTGTCCTGCCCCTAGGTTCATCAGAACCATTTTGTTTTTTAGATTCCATATACATGTGTTAGCATACAGTATTTGTTTTTCTCTTTCTGACTTACTTCACTCTGTATGACAGACTCTAGGTCCATTCGCCTCAGTACAAATAACTCAATTTTGTTTCTTTTTATGGCTAAGTAATATTCCGCCTTTATTTTTTGAAACAACTTTTTAAAATTTAAATATAGTTGATTTACAGTATTGTGTTAGTTTCAAGTGTACAGCAAAGGGATTCAGTTATATATATATTTTTTCAGATTATTTTCCGCTTCTCTCTGCTATACAGTAAATCTTTGCTGCTTATCTATTTTACGTATAGTGGTGTGTATCTATTAATCCCAAACAGCTAATTTATCCCTCCCTCCAACTCCTGCTTTCCCCTTTGGTAACCGTAAGATTGTTTTCTATGTCTGTGAGTCTGTTTCTGTTCTGTATATAGATTCATTTGCATTATTTTTTAGATTCTGCATATAAGAGGTATTATAATATTTGTCTTTGTCTGACTTACTTCACTTGGTATGATATTCCCTGGGTCCATCCATGTTGCTGCAGATGGCAATATTTCATTCTTTTTTATGACTAGGTAATATTTCATTGTGTGTGTGTATATATAATATATATACATGTATATACACCACATCTTCTTACCACATCTTCTTAAATACTCCGTATTGCCTTCTGTATCTAGTTCGAAGTGTTTTTGGCTGTCCATGATATTAATGGCCATTGTAATGAACACAGACCTCTTACAAAGAATGTGACAGGTTCTGATGGTTGAGTTTCATGTTTAGTCATGTCACACCTTGTAAGAACAGAATCTCCACAGGGGTTGCCATTCTGTTATACGCATCTCCCCATCTCTGTCGACAGAGTGTTGTCTTCCCTAAAGTGGGCAAAGGAGAAGAAGAAAATAAATGTGCTGAAGTACGTAGACATGTACATACACATGTCATTCTTAAACTCCCAAAGTACCCCATGGAGTAAAGCCAGCTGTAAACAAAATGGTAAAGCAGAAAAAAATTACCAGAAAAGTCCTCCGAGTCTGTTCCCCTTGCCTCCCTCCACGTACAGTGTGTCTGCACTCTGGCCTCAGCCCTCTCACCTTCTCCTTCCCTCCCTTGTCCTCACTAGGTGAATTGCTCTGTTCTGTCATTTATGCCTTAATGGGATTTTAAATGCTTGTGCCACTTCTTGCATGAATGTTTTTTTAAGCTTTGCTTTCACTGTAAAGTGAAAGCAGTTTTCTTCCATTAGGGGGTGGGGGGACGGGGAGGGGTACTCTCTACAGGTACCCTCCCAGGTCCTTGAAATCTGATCCATCCTCAGCAGTTGGCTGACCCTGACTGTGATGGGTGGGTGCGTGGGTCCCTGGTGGTGGTCCTGTCCACCCCCCGTACTCATGCAAAGGCTGCCTTTGGAATCCACCAGACACAATGAGGACAGTTCTCAGCTTGAAACAACATCAGTCCAAGGGCACTGCAGCTGCGTCAATGCCACGGCGCCTCTGCTGTCAAGCTGAACGGAATC
Source organism: Leucopleurus acutus (assembly GCF_964270905.1). NCBI lineage: Eukaryota > Metazoa > Chordata > Mammalia > Artiodactyla > Delphinidae > Leucopleurus > Leucopleurus acutus. Next base: position 24,215,438 of record NC_139159.1, on the reverse strand, counting down.
ATGCTACAATTATTGTGGCTAGATGTTGTTTCTCATGCAATATGGTGGAAATGAAAGGACTTCTGGCTTTTTTTTCCCCTGACTTCCCATGCTTGGAATTCAACAATAAATTGTTTTTCATCTGTGATCAAAATATATCTCTGTATTAGGAACTTAATTCTAAAGATTTTTCACCTCTTGCCAGTTGAATTTTGCAACTGAATCGCAACAGACTAGTGTCATCTCATATTTAAGGTGTGATTAGAAGATGAAACAGTCCTTGGCACAGAGTAGGTATTTAGCAATTATTTGTTCAGTGAATTACTGAGTGTCAAAGAGTAAAATACAGTTTGTGCCTTAGTGTCAAAGAGTAAGAAACATTGGAGGTATTAGTCAAGAAACGAAACCAAAGAGCTGAGCATCTTTCATAATAAAGACAGAGAAAGTCTCCAGAATGTTCTGTCACATTTGGAATCTCCTCAGGCTTGTCAAGTATTGAGATTGGAAATTAGATGGATCCCTTTCAGACTTGCTGTCTTTGTAAGATTTTCCTAAGTTAGGGCATATGCCTTTAAAAAGCCTCAGAAGCTTCCAGCAGCCGCATCTTCTCTCTAAGTCACCTCTGCACACCCATCTGCGTACTTTGGTTTGATCTTCACACTTTGTTGAAAGGCTTTTATAAATATGAATCGTAAATGTGTAAATATATCAACTACACGCGAATGAGAAAATTAAGAGACTCATCATCTGCTCTGCAGCCATTGTGCCTGGTGTTGCTGCCAGATGTGCTGTTGATGTTCTGGGGGTGTCAGGATTGACCTCCGGCGCTGGACACTGACCGTAAAGACCACCCATGATGTCCCCTCCTGACATCTGTGACTGGTGTGGCCTTATCAGGTTTTCCCATGAATTATTAAGACTGTGTTTCCTGGGGAGTTGAAACTATTGATCACACTGAGAATTTCCAGTTCTTGCTGGGTCAATACTTCCCTTTGTGTGGAAAGTTCTGGATGTGGGTCGTAAAACTTAGGAATCACTGGCTACTTTTATAATAGAATCTCAGAGCTGGAAAGAAACTTTATAAATGACCTCACTTTTCAGAAGGATAAACTGAGGCACAGGACGTTCGGGCTCATTCCAGGCCACAGAGCAATGTAGTGGGAAGGGATGGAGCAGAAGCTGGGTCTGTGCCTCCACACATCAGTGACTTGTCTCATTAGACTCTGTAAAGGGCAGCCTTTTATTTGTGTGCTTCTATGGGGATCAAGAAGGCTCCCAGGACACAGGAGCTCTTGACCTCATCTCACCTAACTTTAAGGAAGATGAAGGCCAAGTTTCAGCCCCAGGGATCTGGCTCAGTGACCCTTCAACCCTAGTTGAAGGAAGATGAACATCTACACTAGTATTATTCATACATGGCCCTCAGACCAGCAGCCTAGACCTCCCCTGAGGGCCGAATAGAGATGCAGGATTCACGAGAACATAGAGAACAGACTGGTGGTTACCAAGGGGAAGGGGGTTGAGGGAGGGATGGAGTGGGAGGTTGGGATTAGCAGATGCAAACTATTATATATAGGATGGATAAACAACAAGGTTCTACTGTATAGCACAGAGAACTATATTCAATATCCTATGATAAACCAGAATGGAAAAGAATATGAAAAAAATGCAAATATATGTATAACTGAATCACTTTGCTGTACAGCAGAAATTTACACAACATTGTCAATGAACTATACTTTAGTTAAAAAAATAATTAAAACTGAAAAAAAAGAAAGAAACGCAGGATTCAGAACCTGCTGCTTAACAAGATCCCCAGGTGATCTGGAGAGGAAGTAAGGTGCTCTTCTAGAACAGCCTTCTCCAGTTTCGGCGCGCATCACAATCACCTGGAGGGCTTGTTAAACCAGAGATTGCCAGACCTCACCCCAGACTTTCTGATTCATAAGCCTCAGAGAAGGCCCTGAATTCTGCATTTTTAACGAGTTCCCAGATGATGGTGAGGCTTCTGCTCCAGAACCACCTTTGGAGGAGCTCTGCCCTACAAGGTCCATGGCCCTGTCGCTTCCTCTATAAGGAGCTTGGGAGTCACACTCTCTGAGTCATCTGCTCCTCCCACGCTCCTGGCAGAAAGCCTTGAGGGTGAGCCCGGAGTACCTACATTTTCAAACACAAATTCTGACTCATTGTAATCAAGCTGTCACTCTGTCTCCCTAAGTAGTTTCTGGGAACACCGGCAAGTAACTTGCAGGGATGGTTTTTGAAGATCTTGCTTTCTAGAGGTCAATGAAAAGCATTTTGTCGGCCAGTTTTATAATGTAAAGAATTCTTAATGTTTTTTAAATGTAGGAAAGATGAGAATTAAAGATTGCCTTGATGTGTTGAGCACTGGGTAATGTCACGCTACCTTCTTGCTAGTGCCTGGGTAGAATGTTAACTCTTACCTCAGAGTCCTTACATCCGGGTACATCAGAAGGTGTGGCTGATCTAACTCACAATGAAACCAGTACTACGAACTGGGATTCCTCTGGGATGTGGCTTAAATTGCTATCTAACTCTGAAATTCCACTTCTTCCATCCTGAAGGTTTCCTTTTCCCAGAATAAGCATCCTTTGATGTACAATCTCCGTGAGGTAGCATTGTTAGGTGAGGGCTTGGTAGAAGCTAATTGGGATGTGACAGATACTGGAGCACTTGTAATTAGTGTCCAACCACAGTTCAAGTGTTAAAATGAATCTGATCTTTTAAATATCATGGTCCGTGAGTGGAGGATTTGAGAGGCATTTATGTCACATGGTAAATTTCTGAACCTCTCATCAAAGACACTGAAGGGTTTTGGGGGTATTTTTGTTTTGTTTTTCTTTGGTTAAGTCTTTTACTACTACTTTTTTAACAAGTGTCTGAATCACCCGTGCGTCAGAAGCCAAATAAAAACAGGCAAAGAAGTGCTTAACAGAGTCCTGACCTCACATAGAGAACAGACTTGTGGTTGCCAAGGGGGAGGGGGCTGGGGGAGGGGTGGGTTGGGAGTTTGGGGTTAGCAGATACAAACTATTATATATAGAATGGAAAAACAACAAGGTCCTACTATGGAGCACAGGGAACTATATTCAGTATCCGGTGATAAACCACAATGGAAAAGAATAGGAAAAAGAATGTATATATATGTATAACTGAATCACTTTGCTGTACAGTAGAAATTAACACAACACTGTAAATCAACTATACTTCAAGAAAATAAATTTTTAAAATAAAAATAAATAAAAGTCCCACCTCAGTAAACTGGCCCGTGTGTAAACAGCACATCCCCACCGGACTCCAGTGAAGAAGATGGTGCCAGGGCTGCAAAGTGCACTAGTTCCCTTGGAAGGGAGACCCATGATGACATGGCTGGGAGTGAACAGTGGGCGAATCGGAGGAGAGGGAGCGTTCTTCTCTCTGGTGCCGGAAACAAGTCACGACCGCGTGAAGTTGAGCCTGCCAGAAAGATGGCGTGGCTCCCGTGTCCTCACCTGCCTGCTCTTGTCCCAGGTGGGCGGACACCTGGGGGTTATGAACATGGTGGGGATGGCCGTGTTTTTTTTTTTTTATTTCAAGCCTACGAGTCGAAACTGATATACACTGGGCCCCTTCAGGACCCTGAGGGGAACGTGGGGAGAGGCCCGTCGATCATGTGTAGGATGGAGGCAGCACCATGGAGATTTCCCCACCAGCTAGTCAAGCAGGCAAGCCAGCTTCTGGAACCCCTCACATCCCCAAGAAATTTCAGCCTTGTTTGAGAAGACTGAGAAAAAGAATTTCTTCTAATTCTTAACTGTCTCTGAAGGCCAAGTCAGTATCCACCTCCTCTTGGATCCTTGGAATTATTTACTCATTATTAATTCATTCAACTTATGTATTAAGTGCCTACTGTGTGCCACACACTAGGACTACAGCTGCGAACAAGATACGTCTCTCCACAGCCTCCCTCTTGGAGCTTGGACCGGTGGAAGAGACACACAGAGGGCTTCATCACTCTACTCTTGAGTGATGCTATGAAGGGAAAAGCTTGTTAAAAAAAAAAAAAGTCAGGGGGCCTAAACTAAACTGGGGAGGGGGAAACAGTGTCAGAAAAGCCGCTCCAAGGAAGTGACATTTAAGCTGAAATCTGAGGGATGGTTAGGCTTCCATCGGATGAAAATGTGCGAAGACGGCCAAGAATAGTTAAGGCTCCCCTTTCCTTTGAGAAATGTAAGACCCAGGACTGTGAGGGAGGGAAGAGAGAGGTGTGTACCAGATTCCTAGGAGAGGAGGGAGGCGTGACATGTCATCGCTGAGAAGGGGCCAGAGGGACGCCAAGCTTGGGGATACATTGAGATGGCCAGTGTGGAGACCTGGTAAGGGTGGTGAGGATTCACGTACAGAGAAGCAAGTAATTCCAGTGCTGGGACCTTTTTCAAGAGACCTCAGGCTGCTTTGGTGACAGTACAAAAGAGGCAGGTGGCTGTGTTTGTTTCAGAGCTAAGGTTTTGCCTTAAGACATACTTGGCTTAATTTTTAATTGTTTGCCTGATGTGCTCTTCTCTTTTATTCTCCTTCTCTCCCTTACCTAATAAATTATTCATTAAACTTGCATTTTGAGAGTCAGCTTGCGAATCCTCCCTTTGCAGTAACATGTATTCAGTAAAAATGTCTTGACTGTCTCCTGTTTGCCAGCTCATGGAGATGCTGAGAATGTGGTGGGATACAAGATGGATATATCCCTGCCCTCAAGGAACTTTTCATTCAGGTCAGATGAGCAAACATGCAAGGCAGGAAGAAATAGAGCCTAAAGTTCAAACTGCACACTTTGTGAAACAGCCCATTGAGACTTGCTTATGCAAATTGAAGACCCTATACCTGGATTCCTCCCCCATGTCTGTCAGAATCATTTTCTCTCTCTCTCTCTCTCTCTCTCTCTCTCTCTCTGTCTCCCTCTCTCTCCCTGACCCCTCTCCTGTTCTCTCATGAGATTTACCATTAAAAATAAAAAAAATGAGCCTTGGGAATTGGTTTTCAAGTCAGGATAGGAGGAACAACCTTAGAAAGCATTCCTTACCCACCAAAGTCACTCGCCTTTTGGCTTTTCTGAAGGCAAAAACCAAAACGGCAGCAGAGCTTTGATAAGCAATAAACTATATTACTTCTGTAATGTAAGTTTAATGTATTTTTGAAGACAAGTGACAGCCACACACACACACTCCCAAAGGCTCAGATTTCCCATTTCCCATGGGGATCAACAGGTTTAATATGCACAAGAAGAAATCAGGTTACGCTTACAGATGGCCTGAAGGATTTATAACCCGCTCTTGGGATGAATGCCTTGCTCTTTCCACAGCAGCAGCAAGCCTTGATGGCAGCAGGGCCAGTTTGGTGTTGTCAAGGCTCCCCAGGTTCCTTTCTCTCGCGCTTCAAGCCGCTGCAGGAAGAAACGTCAAGATACTGCTCCATAGTGATGTAAATACAATGATTCGGGAAACCGTAAAGAAAATCTTACCTTGAAGTCCTTTACCACCTTCTGCTCTTTGGGTGTGTTTCCCCCCGACTCAGGGAAAGAGAGAAACAGGGATATCTTTGTAACAACTGGTACGGCAGAGACCCTTGGGCCTTAGCAGGGCCCTGGTGGACAGACATGGCTCCGTGTTTACAGCAGACCCGCTTGACCCTCACACAGAGTTCAGTGCACAAAGCTTACCTATTGCAGAGCCCCTTTGGTCGGAAGAGAAATTGACCCGAAATTGACCCGAATTTGAATACTTGAGCTTAAAACTCTTTCAGGAGACCGGAGACTTCAGTGGAGAGGTTCATGCTTCCATAGCCTGTGCATCTGCCCACGTGCCTCACAGGACAGAAGCCCAGCAAAGAATTTAGGTGTTTGGTTAAAATCTGTTGCTCGTAAAGTGTCATTTTACCGCATGGTTCCCACACCTGGTGATGACCCGGGAAGGAGGCGTTCCCATGGCGATGGGTCCTTGACCTCATTTCGGCCATCGGTGAGGAGTCATGTGGAGGTGGTTTCCAACATGCTTAATTATGAGTCAACTAGGACAGCTATAAAATGGTGATGACCATCATTACTGACCTCAACCGGCTTCAGAGGAGCTAAGTGTCTGCTTCTATAGCTAATCTCACCGGCCATCCCAGCTCTACCAAATTATACAGAATTTGCAGCGATCAGAGCACCTACCTGTTAAATGTGTTTGGCTAAACAAAGAAATAGCTGGTAGTTGGCCTGCAACTTTCATTCATTTCATCCGGTTTTTGCTTTCTTTTTTGTTGGAATTGATTGGGGTGGCGATAGTCCAGGCTAATGAAGACAGTTAAAAGGCTCAGCAGAGGCTCCGACAGCAAGAATAACTGAGGTCTGTCCTGGAGGGCTGAGAATAGAATTATACTGCCCCCTTGTGGTTAAACGTGGCACCTGCTTTTAAAGAAAAAGGCCCTCGGTTTTTCTCAAGATTGAATCACTTATTGATTAAAATCGTGAAAGGAATGGATACAAAAGTATGAGTGATTATGGAGCTTTTAGTCCGAAATAGTTATCCAACCCTACTTCTAAAAGAATCCCCAAAAGCAGTCCTATAAACTCGGGCATCGACCTTTCTCAGGGCCAAACGACAATTTCCCACAGTACTCTGAAATGATATAAAATTGCGGGGTGGGCGAAATGCCACTGCCTCTTGTCAATATCATGCCTTAAATGACAGTCACTGGTCATGATTGAACATCAGTGCAACCAATGGTGAAGCCTATTCTAAAACAAAAAAAATGATGTACAACTATTAAACTAAATCTGCTATTTCATTAGTAGTATGATCTTTTGCAACACATCTTAGTGGGGCATTCAGGTGCTGTAATAAATGTTTGCTGAGGTACGGTGAATGGTCATCCTTTGCTCTATGTTGAATAACTCATAGAATATTTACACATGTGGTCTGACAACGGGATATTTTTTAACTTTGAAGAAACAGTATTCTCTAATTGAATGCAATTTTATTGAGACGGGTAGGAACAGGATGGAGAGAAATAGGCTTAAATATCTCCTTGAAAAAATCGTGAGAGATCGCCCCAAATTGTTCATGTATTTCTGCCGGTGTGGGTTGATGCTGGATGCTCAGGAAACATCTTACTTGATATAGGAATTAGCAGAAAATTAGCTGGTCCCCAAGGCCAGTAACAACATCAGGGACTCCGCAGCCTTGGGTTATCTTTTCCACGTGGACCTGGTTGGTAAAGGCGCACAGTGTATAATATAGAAAACCCTCGCTCCTTCGGGGGCCCTTCCTTTTCAGGGTGACTTCTTACTTCCCGGACCCTGTGCCTCGCTGTCCTCATTCTCCCTCTCTGTCGCTAATCCTGAGAGAAGCCTTGAGTCTCAGGGAAGGACACCTATGCCCCGCCCTGCTCAAAATGAACTCCACGAAAGAACCCTGAACACTGCATTTAAGTTCAGTGAAACCAGTGCAGGAGGGTCCAGCCGTGGAGGGAAAGTCCATTCCACTTCTTGGAAAGCCCTGGACCATCCACACAGGGCTTCCACTCTCATCTCCACCAAGAGGGAGGAATGTGGAAGTCATAACGCGTACATCTGTTATGGGTGTTAGCACTTCTCTACACACATGGGGGAGGGGCAGTCCGTCTACACACGGTGAGGGGGTAATCTACATATGCGGTGGAGGGAGGGAGTCGTCCATCTACACAAATGGGGCGGGGGAAGGGGATAGTCTATCTACACACATGGTGGGGAAAGAGGGGGAAGTAGGCCATTTACACACACTGGGGGGCGCAGTTCAAAACACACACGGGAGGGCTAGTCCGTCTACACACATGGCGGGGACAGTCCGTCTACACACACTGGGTTGGTGGGGGGAGGCAGCCATGTCTCAATAGTAAATAAGCCACTAAAATTTAAGAAGGAGATGACCAGAGAAGAAATGGGCAGGAGAATTATGGAAACAGGAGACCAGAAAGAGACCAGGAGAGGAGAGTACCAGTGGTGCAGACCTTCTCTAAAACTGGAACAATCCCACTGGGAGGGAGGTCATGTGTGTGTAGACCCCTGGCCCCTGCAAGGGTAGGTGTTCCTGCTGCACTGCCACCACAGCTGTGACCTGTGTGGCTCCTGTCGAGGTGCACATAGAGGTTTCTGAGAGGTGGAAGCTGCCCACGCAATTGGAGCCCTTGTCCTTAGGGGTACAATGTATTGATAATCTGACTCAGAAACAGTACCAGATGATGATCTTGCTTTTCACTGTGAGATTTTTTTTGTCCACGATGAGAACTTTTGTAAAAAAGCATTTCTGTCAGTAGCTTTTCTGCAAAATCTGGTTGAAGGGGAGTGATCCAGGAGTTTTGACACATTTTCTCTGAGTTACATCCTTTATTCAGTAGCTGGTAATAATCTGCTTTCGCCCTTTTTCTCCCCACACTGTTCTGCTAGCTGGAGCACCACATAATTCATTATATTCTATCGCCTCCCCCTGTTGAGAAAGAGAGAAGGAGAAAAGAGAAACGTGTACCAGAGATGGAGAGAGGGTCCTGCTGGATAGATATGTGCCTTTTGAATAATTCACTCAGCAAACTATTTTCTAAGAACCGGGAACTTTATAAAGAGACATTGATTAAATCATTGTACGAATGAATGAGCAAAGGAAAGAAGGAACACACAAACGCCTGCACAACAGATATCTTTTGTTTGTACCTCCTGAAATGTGTTATGCATGAACCTGGACCTGGATATAAAAATTTATTTCATATATATTCAGAGATCCCCGTCATTCATGTGCTTGAATGTATTTTAATAACTTGTGGTGCCAGTTTGTAGTCTAAGTTTAAAAGTGAATTATTCATTGTTTCAACAAATCATAAGAGAAGTGCTGGCGATTTTCACTCAGTTATAGCTGTCCAGGGGCAAACAGGCAAAGGCAATTTGACCATCCATTCCTGTATGCATGTAGTGTTTATAGGTATAATATATAACCAACACAGGAAGAAAGAAGTTCTGTATTACCCAGGAAGTTGTCATTTATTTATTTATAGAGCATTAAGTGTTCATGTTGGTTCAAGGCCATATAGAAAGCAACCGATTTCATCTAGCAATCTCTCTGCATGCTTGTAGATAAAATTTCTTTTTCTCCAGCTTTTTATTATTTGTCACCTTTAAATATTGAAATAAATGTGAAATGTTTCACTTGGAGAAAATCTGGTCTCGTTGAACCACAGTGACTCCGTTAAGCTCCCCAGGTGCTGACTTGATGCTCAGTGATGGCTACATAGAGTCCCAGGTCTGTTACGGAAGCAAATGGAAATGCAAACATCAACCGTCTTTTTCAAGAAAAAAAAACTGTTTTGAGTTTTGATGAATTATCATGACAAAAATATTTATTTGCTGACTTTATTCATGAATCTTGAGATGAAGTTAAAGGCTGTTTAAGTGAGAATGTTCTAGAATTGAGCAAAGCAAATGTTCTTTAAACAAGGCATCTCTGACGAGAGATCATCGTTAATTTGATAGAGCACTCTGTTTTTCAAAATCTAAAAGTCTTAAAATATTTCACAGAACTCATTGGCCATTTTCATGTAGAAGCCCTGTAGCTGGACCGGGAAGCGGTAGCCCCGGTGTGAGAAGGAGCGCCCTCTAGGGGCTGAGACCGCTGGCGCTGGAATCAGAGCTGGCTGGTCTCATATCCTCCGCTGCCACTGAGCGTGGTGACACCGTCGGGGAACTTAGTGTCTCTGAAAAATGGGGATTAGCCGTGCCTTCTTCACAGACTGGTGGCAGTGATCAAATGAGGAAAGCACTCGAGTTCCAGGCACATGCAGGGTACTAATACATCCTAGCTTTTATACTCAATTTGTAGTTGTTTATAAATAGGTCTTATTTGCTGCCGGTGATGCATTCTTAGCGTAGACTTTCAGCCATCCCTTTGAAAGTGGACTTATTGAGTGCTTACAAAGTTTAGTGAAAGCCAGCCCTGAATATAAAGTCACATACTCAGAACAGTTAACTGTTTACGAAGGTGAATGTAAAGACAATCCATTTCGTTAATTGTATTGACCGTAAACCTTCTCAAAGAGAAGCAGGTTTGGGGAGTTGGAGATTCAGGTGGGAAAGATGCAAACTGCATTTTTGTGAAAGCTGTAATAAATGCTTTACACTGTTCTGGCAAAAAACAACAGCAACAACAAAAAAAAAACGCAAGGGAAACCAAATAAGCATTTATTCATTTGCTGTGGAGTACCTGGAGTCTTAAATTTATTTGAAGACGTTAAGAATCTATCCCCAAACATATCCAAATAACAAGACATCCGTTGCCTCAAACACTGTGCTAGGCATTGCACGCTCCTGCTTTGCGTTTTGGGTGAGAAAACAAAGGCCTGGACCACAGAGGGAAACTTGCCCAGAGGGAGTTCCAAGTCGAGTCCACCTGCGCACACCTGCAGTGTGCACACACCTCCCTGCTCTACTCAAACGCCCCCTTCACCCCACGCCCCACCAGGAGCTTACTCCCAGATTCTGGCATTTCACGCGAGAAGTTGTCAAAACACACGTTGTTCTCTCTGCAGGAGGACGCAGCCCTCTGCCCCCATGTTGCCACCTTGGAAGGACTGACCAAATCCAGCAGCCTGTGCCACTTCCCACCCACCATGGGACCCGAGGGAAGCTTGCTGAGTGGGGGACAAATGCAGATCACCCTGTGGGGAAGCCTGGCAGCTGTGGCCACCTTCTTCCTCATCACCTTCCTCATCTTTCTGTGCTCCAGTTGTGACAGGTGAGAGCAGTGCATGTCTACTAGAGCCTTAAAATAACATGTTCCCAGAAGACTTTCTATATAAAAAGCCTGTGATGAATGGCATCTCACTGCATAGACATTCCCAGAAACTCGTATGTTAGATGAACTGACTTCTCTGCCGCAAAGGAGCCCAGGACACTTTTTATTAGTTCAGTGAAAAGCCACATCTGATTTTCCTGGGGAGCAACTGGAAGAGCCCTTATGTATGAAACTTCCCAGAAGGAAATTTTTGCTATTCTTATGAGCACACCCTTGTCCAAATGTGTATTTTCTTTTTCCATCTGTGGACATTTGGAAATCTAAGTATCATGTGCATTAAAGATATTCTTTTTGCTGGCATTTGAGAGTTACTGAGACTTTTTGCTGCTCTGTAGCTTTTGGGGGTCATTTTATTAAGGATTTGTTATCTAGAGCTGCAGTTTCTTAAGAAACATTCATTTTTTCTACAAGAGAAACATTCTGTGTATGAAATAACCATCTTGTCTTATTTTAGAATTATACTTCTCTCTCTCTCTCTCTTTCTCCTCCCCTCTTCCTCCTTCTTTGTCTCCCTCATATACAATAAAATGTGTAACCCCTCCACCAAGAAGAAAAGGAGATCTTTGCTTGGAGAGAAGCAAAGTCCTTTCTAACCAGGAGTGATTTTCCAGGTGTTCAGACATTGTTACAACATATGCAGCTCTCTGGTGAGGGCTGCTGCTGGGAGCCAGTGCAGACCAGCTGACAGCCAGCCTTCTTTCAAACTCTTCTCAATAACCTTGGAAGGGACTGGACAAGTGTCATTTAAAAGTCTGGATGTGGCTTTGTGCCCTAAAGTCTCTGTCAGGAGGGGAAAATCCAGACTCCCTGAACACAAGTAGCCTCCAAATCCCTGCCCGGTTTGGATCCAGGACTCCAGGGCTGGGAGAGAGACTAACTGGCCAGAAAGATGAAAAAATAGAAGCAAAGCTAGAGGAGTGTTTGTTCCCCTGGGCCTGGGAGGGCCTGCCTTGCAATTATTTATGCCCCCACTAGGTGTCACTGTTGCCTTATACATCTATGGGAAAGGTAGCCTCTAGTACTGATGGCTTTCTTTAGCCTGTCCCGAGTAAAAATAAATTCTATTTTTACTGGATGGACTTTTCCATAGACTGCAAGTACATATGACTCATCCTGAGGGCATGTAACCTCCCCAACAAGCCAAAAGTTGTATTTTCTTTATTTTCTCAATCCCATGGCAGTGTGTGACTTTGCAAAGACTGAATTAAGATGAAGAGATGAGAATTGTTGATTTCCTTACAAAAAACAAAAACAAAAAATTCATTCCAGTATTCTAGATATAAACAGTTTCAGGAAACTCAGGAAACTGCCCCAGTCCTCTTGTTCACTTGTATTTTCTACTCCTGGAGGAAGGGGAGGTCCCGAGAGGTGACCAGCCCCTTGCTGGGACTTGACTCCCTTGGACCCTGCTACCTGCAGAGGAGGGGTAGAGTGAATTGTCCGGCTTCTGCTTCCTTGGCAAAATAAACCCGGTTTTTAAAAGAGAGATTATTTAAGTGTCGATCAAAGTTTGAATAGGAAAGGGGAGTGTATGTTTGATTTTAGGTAGCACGTTGGATGTTACAGCCATGTTTCCTTTTCTGTTTCAGAGAAAAGAAGCCGAGACAGCACAGCGGAGACCATGAGAACCTGATGAACGTGGTGAGCACGCGTGCACGAGTTTTAAATCATCAGCCGCTTATCTAAAGCAGGTCCCCACAAGCTTACAGCCTGAAGGAAGCCCAGGGAAGCAATTCAGCCAGAGTTTTAACTGGCTGCCTGGGCCGTGTCCTCTTGCTGCAGGTTTATATTCACCGTGGCTAGAGGCCTGTGCAATTAGCCAGGTTGTTGGGAGAGCTTCTGAAACGGATGCAATTGTGCCACTGCTGGAAGGATCCTCAGATAGTTCCAACCTACTGCAGGGACGTTTCTGTTTTGCCTCTGCTGGGCTCCAGCCTGTGTATTAGTTGGCTAGAACTGTCATAACAAAGGACCATAAACTGAGTGGCTTGATAAATTTATCATGTCACAGTTCTAGAGGCTAGAAATTCGAGATCAAGGTGGCAGCAGGGTTGGTTCCTTCCGAGAGCTGTGAGAGCGCATCTGTTACAGGCCGCTCTCCTAGCTTACCGTGGTCGGTTGGCAGCCTTTAGTGATGCTTGGTTTGAAGATCTCTGCCCTTACATTGTGTTCTCCCTGTGACTCTTTACACCGTCTTCCCTCTATGTGTGTCTGTCTCTGCCCAAGTTACCCTTTTTTAAGGCCTCCGATATGACCTCATCTTAACATGTTTCATCTGCAACGATCCTGTTTCCAAATGAGGCCAAGTCTAAGGTATTGAGAGTTCGGACTTCAAATAGGAATTTGGAGATGATAAAATTCAACTTGTAACAGCTGATCATTAAGCTTACTGGAGCCTGGGACCCCCAGCATCCCAGATGTGGCCTGGCCTTGCTGGGTTTTCTTGCTCTGTGTCCTAAAGGGTCCTGATCGAGCCCCGCGGGCCTCTTGGATTCACCCAGACAGGGAGCAGCCTGGGCGTCCTGGTCCCACCTCATTCTCTCCCCTCAGGCCCATGCCTTTAATTGGCTGAGCAATTCCAGCAGCTGGGGATGGGGCCGCCCTCATATTCGCAAGGCTGAAATGGTGAAGATGCTTCCTGTCCCAGACGTAAGTTCTCAAGATCAGGCATAAACTGGTTGGAGGAAGAAGGGGCAAAAAGGAAAGGTGGATGAGTGAAGCATGTCATGTGAGGTCTGGTATGAAACACTCAACCAGCAGCCAGGTTCCAAGCTCACCCAGGAGGCATCCCGGGCGCCCTGCCCTAGGATTGAGGGATTCTTCCAGGCCAGGCAGCGAAGTGGTCAGCCCTCCTCTCCTGGGAGCCCCTGGGGAGTTCCTTCCTTTCATCTCTGTATGCAGGCGCTCACACACACACACCCTCCACTGCTTTCCGGGTTTCTCATCACCCCCCTCCTTTTTACCCCCGTTGTCACCCTCACTGCAGTCTCTGGTTGTCTGTATCCCCGCTTCTCACCTGCCCCCAGCGCCTCTGTTGGATTGCCGCTGTGCAGGCACCCAGAGGGCGGGTGGGAGAGGAGGTGGTACCTCCACTGTGGCTTCTCCCACGTGCAGGTCCCAGGCCCCAGCTTTCTTCCCCTTGCCACTCTCCTTGGTGCCCGTCGGCAGGAGATGCGGGGCTGGGGGAGAGGCTTCCATCTCCATTTGTTAGAAGACTCGGGGGCGGGGGGAGGGGGAGGCTGGGAGCAAGCCCTCGGGTCATCCTGAGGTTTGCTCAGGTGTGAGAACCTCTGCTCTAGACCTTTGGTTCCTGCTCTTCTGCTAACGCCCAGCAGCAGCCCTGGGTGAGACGGGAAGAGTGTGGCGGGTGGATAAAAGGAAGATCTGACTCTCCGTGTGCAGTGTCCTTCATTAATAGCCCCCCATAGCCTCTCTCATATGAATGTGTGAGCAAGGGAGTGCACGTTTGCACACACACATCACATGGCTCTCTTTACACAAGCTTCTATCCTAGTTTCTCAATTTTGTACAACTTGCACAGTCTCCATCCCAGGCCTGAGAAGTCCTTGTAGTCAGCCAGCCTTCCCCACCCCTGATCCCGGCTGACACACACCCCGACACACACCGATCACTCCACAGCCCCAGAGGAGCTGCCTTTAAATCCTAAGGTGAAAAAGGCCGGCGGGGGTTGGGGGTGTCCCCTGGCTGCATCTGAAGCTTCAGTGAGAGAGAGGCTCCCTCCTGGCTTCTGTGTTTGGAGCTCCAGCAGGAGTTTTCTCGTAGAAGCTAAGAGAAGAAATGGTGGTGAGAGCCTAGAGTATGATAATTCAGCTGTGACGGATTGATTGTGCTGTTATGGGCCCACCTGGGAGCCATCCTCCCCCCACAGCTGACTCCTGCCCACGGGTGACGTCATTTCTGTGAATGGGCACCTGTGTCTGCAGCCGCCCTGCAACCTAACACAACGACCCATCTCACGGGCTGCATGGGATTGAAATAGCTGACTCCTGGTACATGTTTGGATCATGACGCAGCATGAGCTATTTGCTCTCTGTTATTATTACTTGGTTCCCAAGTCAGAGAATTTGTGAAGCCAGCTAGCCAAGGCCGTGGTGCTGTTTACATCAGAACTTCCCAGGTGGACTCCTGGAACATGGTCCAGTGTGGCCTCCTGGGTCCCGCAGGCCGTGCATTCCATGAGTGGGAAGGGGGAACAGATCCTATCAGCAGTGATTCAGCTGCTACGTGGGACCAGCTGCATATTTCAAGAAATATGTGAGCTACCACCTTACCTTCAGGCTAGTCATAGCTGTAGCTCAGCCTGGCGTATCATGCCATGTACTGTCCACCCAGGCTAGCCCAGTAGAAAACAATCAATGCCATTCTTCCCTCCAAGCGTCCTGGATTTGTTTGTGAGAATAAGAAAGGTTTGCAAACCTACTTTTTAGCATACGATGGTTTCGGTGAACCTTGAAGCAGAGACCTGGCTGATTTCTGAGTCTCAGACATCAGTGACATTATCTTTGATCAGATTTAAGTCCCTTCCCTTCAGATGACAAAGGTGATATTTTCCTCGGCATGACACACCCTTAAAAAGGGTAACGTTTCCGGCACCTCTGGTAGAAGGATGAGGCCTCTCTCTGCTGGAGCTCATTCCAATCAGCCCTGGGGCTTCTGGTCCCCCTCACCTTGAGATAAGGGACCTGAGACCCCACAACCTACCATAGCCTCTTTGTGATTACCAGATGGGAAGCTCCGTGGATGGCGGCCTCGGAAGATTCCCAGGATGGCCCTGTCCAATAGAACCTTCCACCAAGATGGAAGTGTTCTGTAACTGCACTGATAGGGTAACCACTGTCCACGTGTAGCCACTGAGCCCTTGAAATGTGACTAGTGCAACTGAGGAACTCGATTTTATTTCGTTTCACTTAACTTAAATCTAAGCAGTGGATTTGGGTTTTGTTGTTGTTTTCATTTTTAGAAGAAACCATGGAGGGAATTCCCTGGCGGTCCACTGGTTAGGACTCTGCACTCTCACTGCCGAGGGCCAGGGTTCAATCCCTGGTTGGGGAACTAAGATCCCACAAGCTGTGCAGTTTGGCAAAAATAATGAATGAATGAATGAATGAATTTTTAAAAATACCCCCTCCCCCATAAAAAAGCCGTGGATATTCCCCTCTGCCACGCAGTCTGATCCTTTTGGTGCCTTTGTTTCTGCAGCCTTCCGACAAGGAGATGTTCAGCCGTTCAGTTACCAGCCTGGCCACAGACATGCCTGCCAGCAGCGAACAGAACGGGGCACTCACCAACGGTGACAGTAAGTTCTGCAGAAATACCAGCTATCCACGCAGGCCTCATCACCTGAGAAAGGGCTGGGTTTCAGAAAGTGTGGCTCAAAAACTAGGAAATGTGTTTGTTCTTGCTTACCTTTTGTGTTACTACCAGTTTGAGCCAAAAAAATCTCATTTGGATGAAAAGTTAATATCTATGAATTGGCTTCTGTGTGCCATTGTTCTAAGATTTGTATGTGTACTAACTCTTTTTTTTTTTTTTTTTTTTTTTTTTTTTTGCGGTACGCGGGCCTCTCACTGCTGTGGCCTCTCCTGTTGCGGAGCACAGGCTCCAGACGCGCAGGCTCAGTGGCCATGGCTCATGGGCCCAGCCACTCCGCGGCATGTGGGATCCTCCCGGACCGGGGCACGAACCCGTGTCCCCTGCATCGGCAGGCGGACTCCCAACCACTGCGCCACCAGGGAAGCCCTGTACTAACTCATTTTTGCTAACCCGTTTATGCTAGCAACTATAAGATCACCATGACTAATATGACTGCCCTGTAGGGTAGGGATTATTACTCTTCACAATTTACAGATGAGGCAACTGAAACATTGCTGCTGCAACAAATTACCACAAACTTAGTGCCTTAGAAGAACACAGGTTTATGAGCTTGGAGCTCTGGAGGTCAGAGTGTGAACCGGGTCTCCCTGGGCTAAAATCAAAGTACCAGCGGGGCTGCGCTTCTTCCCCAAGGCTCTAGGGAAGAACCTAGTTCCTTGCCTGCTTCCGCTGCTAGAAGCCTCCTGCATTCCTTGGTCCTGGACTTCCCTCCATCTTCAAGTCTCTCTCCGACTCTCCTGCCTCCATCTTTCACTGATGAGGACCCTCAGAATTACACCGCGCCCACCTGGATGTCCCAGTTTTCCTCCCCATCTCAAGATCAGCTAATAGTTCATCAGTATCCTTAATTCCTCCCTTGCCGTGGAATGAAATACACAGAATCCAGGGAAGAGGACGTGGGTTCCTGAGTGGGGGGTGGGTGGGGGGTGGGCATTATTCTGTCTGGCACAGAGAGGTTAATCACTTGCCTAAGATGTTATGGTCAGTGCTCTGAGGATCTGTAATTTGAACCCTCGATCTGACTCCTGGGTACACCCTTAGGACCACTCTGCATGCTGCCTGTTTCACGCCCAGGATGTGCTCGCTCACCAAAGTCACATTTCCACTCCCCAGTTTACAGAGCGCTTTCACCTGGGGTAGCAAATCCTCCTCTTACCTCCAGTTACAGACAAGGAAACTGGGGGACAGTCAGGATTGACACCGGAGGCTTCAGACTCCAGTGCCCATTCTCTGTCCACCGTGACACAGACATCTAAATCCAGAGGGCAAAAGTTCACCCCCTCCTTGATGATCAAGTATTTAGTACACAGTGGGTAGTGATGGTAACTTCCGACAAGGGTTCCATTATCATTTTCCCGAGATACTCTTCAGGGACACTATTTCTAGTCCCCCTAAAGAGAAGTAGTCTTTTTTTCTTTTTTTCAGGATAAGAGGTGAGCAGTTTATTTCTTCTTTCACTCATTTAGTTTTTCATGTAAAAACAGTGGAGTCAACCATGCTGTTGATACTGTTCTGGACTCCAGGGTCTTAGAGAATCCCAGTCTAGTCAGTAAAAACAAGTGGGTTAAAAACTGTAAGTTATTGGGCTTCCCTGGTGGCGCAGTGGTTGAGAATCTGCCTGCTAATGCAGGGGACACGGGTTCGAGCCCTGGTCTGGGAGGATCCCACATGCCGCAGAGCAACTGGGCCCGTGAGCCACAACTCCTGAGCCTGCGCGTCTGGAGCCTGTGCTCCGCAACAAGAGAGGCCGCGATAGTGAGAGGCCCACGCACGGCGATGAAGAGTGGCCCCCGCTTGCCACAACTAGAGAAAGCCCTCTCACACAAACGAAGACCCAGCACAGCCAAAAATAAATAAATAAACTCCTACCCCCAACATCAAAAAAGAAAAATTAAGTTATAAACCCACACACAGATGTAAAGAATATATACGATATATAAGGAATATATATATTATATAAAGTAAATATATATGAATATACCAGTACAAATACATGTTTAAGTATGTATTTACTTTATATAATATATATATTATATGCATACACTTATATATATATATATGAAGAATATATAGTATATAAAGAACATATAGTGGAGAGACAGTAATTTAATAACTGGCTCACTGCAGTGTAAGTCCCCAAAGGGCAGGACTCATTGGACCTCACTGACGAATGATGTATTCCCAGCACTTCAACCATCCCTGGCGCCTAGGAGGCACTCAAAAACCATTTGATAAAGGGATGACTGAATGGCTCCACGCAGTAACGTTTCTGTAGCAATCTAAGAATTTCAAATACGAATTTTCTAATTTGAGGTAAAAATGTTGGCACCAGGAGCCAGTAAGATGGAAGGAAGAGCTCTAAAAAGGCACAGGGTAGGCGGACCCTTTGGGATACTGCTTTGGGCACATTTTTGCCCCATTTTTTCCATTGTCTCTCAAACAAAGTGACCTGTGAAGGGGGATGGCTCCCAGGTGTTCCCTCCACACGAGAGGAGGCCAGGAGGGCCGGGAGAGTGGCTGCCACACATGCCCCCCCCTTGGAGCCCAGCCTCCCACAGTTTGGCCCTATGCAGTGTCACTTTCATCCTCTGGTCACTTTGGACACTGCCTACAAGGAGCCCATCAGGAGTAACAACAAAGACTGTATAACTGTGACCCAAATTGATAGCCAAGACAATGTATTAAATACTCTATTGGAAAGATGTAATGGATGGCTTTAGTTTACACTGTGATTGAAATAAGAATATCCACTAACAGTCAAAACATCTGTAATTTATAGCCTCAAGTCAAATAAAAAGCCAGCACTTTGATTTCACCTAACTTGACATCATCTGATTCACTGTAATAATTATGTCAGAATTTGTCTTTCTCCACTTTTAATACTCCCACTGCTTTAGTTCTTTCAGAAGACAGCACCGTGACCTGCACACAGCATTACGAGGAAGTCCAGACCTCAGCTTCAGATCTGCTGGACTCCCAGGACAGCACAGGGAAGCCAAAATGTCATCAGAGCCGGGAGTTGCCCAGAATTCCTCCTGAGAGCGAAGTGGACACGATGCTCAATGGAGAAAGCACGGACGGGGACCAGGGTCTGGGGATGGAGGGGCCGTATGAAGTGCTCAAGGACAGTGCCTCACAAGAAAATATGGTGGAGGACTGCTTGTATGAAACTGTGAAAGAAATTAAGGAGGTGACGGCCGCTGCCCACTCAGCTGGAGGCCACAGCAGCAGGTCGAAGTCAACTTCCACTGTGAAAGAGCTTCCGGGGCCCCAGGCCAGTGGCAAAACAGACTTTGCTGAATATGCCTCCGTGGACAGAAACAGAAAGTGTCGACAAAGCGCTAATGCAGAGAGTATTCTTGGAAATTCATGGGATCCAGAAGAGGAGGCGCCACCCCCTGTCCCCATTAAACTTCTGGATGAAAATGAAAACCTTCAGGAACAGGCAGAGAGTAAAACAGGAGAAGAAGGGGCTGCCGAGGGGACCAGTGAAGCCAACAAGGTGGGCTCCGGCACATTGGTTTCAGAGCTTTTGTCACAATTGGGCGTCTAGCTGATCCTGGGGCTTTTGCGTGCACGTTGTTCTAAGGAATACATGCTAGCACCTTCACGTGCATTGAGTGGTGGCAGCTGTTTTAGTGGAAGCTGTGTTTGACTTTTTGTTCCCCCCTCCAAGTAATAAAATACTGAAAGCTCATATTTACAAAATATTTCTCTCTTGGCACCTTCCTTGGATATCTTTCAGGTTTTGCATCATGTCTAATGGGGGCAAGTATTATTTTCTTCATGGTGAAGACCAAGAACTGGAAAGACGAGACTCTTTGCCACCCACTTAGCCTCTTCCACTTGTTACCACCCCAGGCAGTGGGATGATCTCCCCGCTCCCCGGGTCCCAGAAATCAGAGCACAAGAACAGGCAGAGGGGACCAGTTCACAGGTGCCACTGGGCGTATCTGATTATGTATAGACTTTTATAGGAATCAAGTAAGAGATTTTATTTTGTGACAATTTCTAAATACTACCCTGTAGCTCTTAAGTGTAACTATTCAACAGAGCTCTAAAATGTACTAACAATCTCCGAGCCTTCTCTGTGGGTGTCTCATAAGCTGATGTCTGAGCCACCATAGCTTGGAATTCACATCTCCAGCTGTCAGCATTTCCTTGGGATTTAAACTAGGCCCTACCTTCTTTAGGCAACTGATACCTAATTTCCATTCTCTGCAGAGAAAAAAGTAGGGTTCTCGTCTCAAGTTTTGGTAGGAAGGCCAAGTAGGGACTAGTCAGTCAGTAGTAGCCTTGAAAAACTTGTGCCGTTCATGATCAAAAGGGGAGGTCCGGCTAGGGTTATATAGCTTATGCCAATGAGTCATTCTGTGTCGTGTTCTCTGAATGCATTTCAGCTTTTCGTTTTACCCGTAAAGTGAGCCATTGAGAGCCTCAGTAAAGTATTTATGAATATATTTGTAAAATGCAGCCTAATTTTTTTGCCCTTTGTATAACTAAAGATAATAAAACTAATGTGACATTTATGCTGCCTAAAGCAGTTAAAACTTCTTTACTTACAAGCATTTGAAAGGTAAGAGAGTTGACTGTCTAACCACTGCTAAGTAAGCAATTCTGCAGATGTCACATTAGAAACTGGAAATAGCCATCTGGGAAGCAGATTACCTTTCTATAGTAATACAGGAATAAATAATCCATCATCTCCATATAAACCAGCCTAATTTTAAGTGATTGGGAGAACTTGAAATGTTTAATATTCATGCATTTATTTGCAAAAAGATTTTAATGAGCACCTACTATAAGCCACATGATACAGGTGCTGAGAATACACTAGTGAACAAAACATATAAATGAACAAAAATCTCTGCCCCCATGGAGCTTACATTTAAGTAAGGAGATAGAGACATAAATACGTATGTAAGTAAAGTATGTGGTATCTTAGAAGGCTTTAAAGTTTAAAGGAAAAAATTAGAACAGAATCCGGGGGTTTAGGAAAGTTGGGTGGGAGCACAATTGTGAATAGAGTGGTCAGGGTATGCCTGGCTGTGAAGGGGCATTTGAACAAAATGTTAAAGGAGGTGAGAGAGTGAGTTGGTACACATTTTGGGGGGCAGAGCAAGTGAAGCAGAGGGGATGGCCAGTGTGAAGGTCCTGAGGCCAGAGCAGGCCCGGCCTCTCCAGGAAAGAAGAAGGGGTGGGCGTGGCTGGAGAGGGGAGAGCAACGCTAAGGGAAGTAGGAAGAAAGGTAAGCAGGGCCCCAACCCTGTATGGCCTTGGCTTATAATCTGAATAAAATGGGGTCACTCGAAAGCCTTGAGCAGAAGAATGGCTTAATCTGGGTTAGGAAAGGATCGCTCTGATGGAGCTGAAATTCACCTATGAAGAATGGAAGCAAGGAGACCAGTTGGGTAGCCATTCTAATAAGCAAGACGAGAGACAAGGTGGCTCAGATCAGGGCAGGAGTAACGGGAGACACTAAACTAGAGCCAGGAGTTTTGTTGATAGACCAGATGTGGATGAAAGAAAGAGGAAGCAATGAGTCCGGGGTTTGGCCTGAGCCACTGGAAGGATGGAATTGCCATTAACTGAAGCAGAAAGGACTTGTAGGCAGAGCAGACTTGGGAGGCAACTTGGGTGTTCCGGGCTGGACCTATTGCTTTGACATAGATATTGGTCATCCAAGTAGAGATGTCAGAGAACAGCTGGATGGGGGAGCAGGTTTACGAGGAAGGGCCTGGGCTGGGTTTGTACATTTAGAAGTCAGCAGCAGACATTTGTTTTCAAAGCTGACATCAGATGAGATCACTGCATGAGTACGTGTGAACGGGAACTAGAAGAGTTCCAAGGACACGGGTCCAGGAAAGAAAAGGAGCCAGCAGAAGAGAGCAAAACAGGAGAGAAAAAACAGGAAAGTACAGTGTCCTAGAAGCCAAGGGCAAACTTTCAGGGAGGAAGGAGTGACCCCTGCATCAGATGCAGCAGGTGGGTCAGGAGAGAGAGTTACACGTGGACTTCAGTGTCCTTGACAAGAGCAGTTTCACTGAAGTGAAGAGGCAGAAACTGGACTGAAATGGGTTTAGAGAGAGAATAGGAAGAGACAAATTATTTGAGTGACTTTTTCAGAGAGCTCTCTTAAGAGGTTTTACTATAAAGGAAGGAGTAATAGAACTGGAAGAAGGGTGGATTGGTTTTGTTTTTAGAATAAATAGCCTGTTTTTACACGAATGGGGATGACTCCACAGAGAGGGGGAAAGCTGATGATGTAGACAAAATGGGAGAGACGCTGGAGCTTATATCCACGAGTGAGTGTGAGGGGTCAGAATCTGGTGCACAGGAGGAGAGGATCATTAAGGAGAAGCATGGAAAGTTCATCTGTGGCAACTGACAGGAAGGAAGGTACATGAATGCAGAGACTGGGGGCAGGTGGGGGAGGTAAAAGTTTATAGAAATTTCTCTTGTTTCCTTCAGTTTTCTCAAGGTCCTCAGCTAAGCATGAGGATGGGTGAAGAGGTGTTGGGAGTTTGGGAAGAGAGGGGAAGACGTGAAGCAGGGAGCTAGGAGACCAGGGACCAGGTGATAGAAGGATTCAGAGCAGCATTAAGGACTCACTCGAGGGATGAGTTCACCAGGGACCAAGAAGGGAGTGGAGTATTTAAAGTATGGCAGTGGAGTTTGACAGGGCAGAAAGGAAGGACGCCAAGGAGAAGCGACACACGCAAAAACGTTTTGCAGGATTGTAGGAACTGGGTTATGGGAGGAGTGGGCTTGATCGAGGAGTGCTGGTCTGAAGGGGGCTGCAAGGAGATGGGAGGGTGGGGTGTCTGTTTAGGGTAAGAGAAGTCCGAGGTGTAGCTGGGAGAGTGAACAGTGAGGTTGGCGGGAGGACAGGGTCGGGGCAGGGAGGTCAGGGAGCTGGGGCAGGCTTGGAAGGATCCCTGTTTGTTGTAGTCAGCAAGGATTCAGGCAGGAGATGCGTTAGAGACAGAATCAGTGAAGCAGGAACCAAAATCATTGAGAAATGAGGCAGGTAGCAAGTGACAAAATGCGAGCTGAGTTCTCCACTAGCTGTGAAAAGTTTCCAGATGACTTAAGAATCTTCCTGATGGCTCAGGCAAGCTGTAGAAATATAAAATTCCGACACTTGATAAAGAAACCATGTTTTTTTCTTCATCAGGCTTTCCATCTCTCATTGATGATCAATCCGTCAGTGACAATTAGGAATTGAAACAGTAGTCCACGTAACTGTTCGTTTTATTTGTACCTACAGATTCAAATAAACAATCAGAAGAAGTTTCTCTAAGTGTAATACTACTGGGTATGCAAAAACATACTTTTTATGTGTTTATTCCTCAGGTGCTTTATATAATTTCTTTGTAGAAAATAATTTCTTCTCCAAATATCATTTGAAAACATTTTTGTAGATAGATGGATCAAAGCATATGCACGAGAAAGGTTTGATTATTGACTTCAAACTCCCTTCTCTTGGTTTATGTTTCTTCTAACAGAGATTTAGTTCGTTGTCATACAAGTCCCGGGAAGAAGACCCAACTCTCACAGAAGAAGAGGTGAGTTTTGTTAGTTTTTTTTATTATTATTATTATTTTCTGCGGTACGCGGGCCTCTCACCGTTGTGGCCTCTCCCGTTGCGGAGCACAGGCTCCGGACGCGCAGGCTCAGCGGCCATGGCTCACGGGCCCAGCCGCTCCGCAGCATGTGGGATCCTCCCGGACCGGGGCACAAACCCGTGTCCCCTGCATCGGCAGGCGGACTCTCAACCACTGCGCCACCAGGGAAGCCCTGTTAGTTTTTAAATAACCAGAAAGCTCATGCAATAGAGAATAGCACCTCCTTCCTTGAGTAAATGCACTGTCATGTTACCCTTCATCTGAGAAAGCTAAAGTACACTCTTAAGCATATGGTTGGAGATCAGGGTTTGGGGATGTTGGCTTTATAATGGCTCAGAGAGAGTGAATGGCAGATGGTAAGACAAGAAAGAGGACAAGATGAACAGGTCAGCTAAGTAAAGAAAACTCAGTAGGGAAGAAGGAGCAGAGAAAAATAGAAAGGGGAGGGGAGAAAAGAGGAATGAGAAGAGAGGAATGATAAGTGTGGGAGCTTTAATCTGTCAGAAAGTCCCCTTTAGAAGGAAGTTAATAGTGGGTTGGAAAATACGGGAAATTGGAGCAGGTGGGTGTAGAGAATTTGCTCCAGGCTGGGAGACAGAGGGAGAAGGGCTTAGGAATTTGGGAGGCTGAGAGCAGGGAACTTCAGGAAGTACACGTCCAGCTTGGAAGTAGAGTCAGACATGGCCACCAGCAAGAAAGGATGATATATTCTCCCAAGCACCAGGGCTGAAGATTCACTGGTTAAACTTTCAGTGAGCATTAAAATTGTAAAAGCCACTATTTATTGTGTTATTATGTCACGCTAGACTCAGAGAGCTGAACACCTTAATTTATCTAGCTACCTATAGCCTCTTTCTGGAATGCCTAGCTTAGTAAATTTTGTACATGTACAAAAGTAATGTACATATGCTGGTACATCACCTCCCATATAGGACCCTGAGTATTAAAATATGAAGCTAGATTACAATCCCACATTGAAAGTTGAAGGAGCAGAAGTGCTTTCCTTAGGTGATGTTGCCCAACCCCCTCCACGTTTCCTGCTCCACGGAAGGGACCTGCCATCTATCCACCTGGTTGCACAAGCCAAAACCCTGGGGTCATCCTTAACACCCCATTTTCCTCACTGTCCTCAGATGCAGTCAGAAACAAGTCCCTTCAGTTCCACCTCCAAAGTAACTTTCATGCACCCCCCAACCCCTCTCCATCTCCACTGGGCCCTCCTCCCCTCATGAGACTAAGACAGGACCCTCCTACCAGGGCCTGTGGCAGCTCCTTTGCCTCCACCAGCGTTTTTCACTGTCCCGGAGCCATCCCATTTGGTATAAGAAATAAGGGAATTCCCTGGTTGTCCAGTGGTTAGGACTCTGTGCTTTCACTGCCGAAGGTGCAGGTTCAATCCCTGATCAGGGAACTAAGATCCCACAAGCCGTGCGGCCAAAACAACAAGGGGGGAAAGAAAATAGAATATAAAAGATCTGGAAACTAATCCTTTAAAATAAATTGAGGCAGTAAAATTTTAAGTTACTTTTCTTCTTATCTTACCTTTGTTTGTGGTTTTTGAAAATAGGACCTGGTTATACTGATGAATGTTTAACATAGAATAAGGAACTGTGATTCCTGTGTATTCATTTTAGGAAGAAGATTTAGAAAAAATAAATATGGAAATCATTTATTTTTATATTCATGTAATATAATGTTAGACAGTCCAGACTGAAACTGAGACCTGAATTTTAAGTACTATTATCCCAATTTAACAGAATGATGGGGGAAGGGTTGAATATAAAAAGGAGAGAAATGGGGGAAATGGAGTAATTTATGAGAACATAATAACAATTTACAGACCAAATAATAATGATGAAAGATTTTAAAGAGAAAAATTGCAAAGCTAAATAGCAAGGGGGCTTGAAGAGAAACCTTTTATTTATATACAAAATAAAAATAATAGTCATAGGAGACACATATTCAGAAGGAATATTAGAAGACTTGAGAAACGTTGATAAGAGTTCAAATTTCAAATGACAACCTCTGCACATTTGGTTCATGCTCAGAGATAATATTAAGTTGTAAGTTAATGAAAGAGCCTATAAACAAAAAAAAAGACTAGAAGACCCAAGTACTTACAAAGAGTTGGGGGCATTAATGGCAGGGACCATGGGGAAGAAAGTAGGGAAGAGAAACAGAAATGGTGGTGAGGGGTCAACTCTCACAGGTAAAGGTGTGTTTGTCCTCCTGATGTTACCCCTGAAGGTGAGGAATAAATATCTAGGATGCTGGTTCCCTTTCTCACTGTCATCCATGACTTACCCCTTTATAATCTGTCCACATTTTTGGCTTGGACCGCCTTATAAATAAAAAGTTCCATATGTTTGCACCTCCCTATGAAAAGCAGAGGCTTTTTTTTTTAATTCTTTCTAAATGGAAAGAAATTCCAATTCTTCATTTTGAGAGTAGTATTTTCACTAAAACCTCTAAGGTGAGAATGTTAATTTCACAGCCCTGAAAATGGTCAGATCAACAGGGCAAGAGTTTCCCAAAGATTATTTCTCTGACTCAAAACCTTTGGCTTGTCAAGGCCTGGCAAATGTGAGCCACCAGCCTGTAGTGAAAAGTCCTCATGCAAATGACCAGTTAACATGCGGCAGGCGTGTCTTAAGAAGCTTCGGAGGCCAGCTGGAAGCTTCCTGCACAGTATGTGAGATGTGTGAGAACAGGACATCTCTCCCTGTACTTGCAAAGCCAAGCATCTGTCAGGAAGTATGTTCATTTATTTCCTGGGTGTTTGAATAAATCAATCGCTGGGGCAAAGATAAATACAGGTAATGAAGGATATTCTTCCCTATTTCCAAACATGATTTCTAACAATAAAACAATACCACCCAAATCTCCTCATCAGTCCATTTACTCTATCATCCATTTTTCTATCAAAGAAAATGAAATCTCTCCTGACACGTGTGGCTACATGAGGTACATTAGTGAGACTGAGTAGGTGTGCTTGGAAAATAGGCTGCTCTTCCCATAGGAAAGAGCATCCCATACGTTGATTGTCTCCTAGTTTTATTTCTGAGTTGGCTGGTTTCAAATAAGAAAGAGTTTTCCCACTGAAGAAAATGTAGCCCCGTCTGTAAATGTATATTTAACCAATAGTATGCAGTGAAGTAAAAAAAAAAAAGTGGAAAATGATACTCTGACAGATATAGGTATATGACCAACCAGAATCCAGGAGCTACTCTTCAGATCTCTGTGGTGCAGGAAGAGTGGATCAAACAGTCTAGTTCAGTGGTCCTCACACTTTAGTGGACATCAGAATCAGCCCATCTGGGACCCCCCCGACCAGAGTTTGTGACTCAGTGGTTCTGGGGTGGTGCCCCAGAGTTTGCCTTTCCAATAACTGTCCAGATCCTGCTGCTGCTGGTTTGAATCGCACCCTTTTGAGAATCAGTGGTCTAATGCTTTTTTTTTTTACCCTTTTTTGTAAAGCAGTGAAACCTTTTTTGCAGGTGAAATATCATTCTGATAAAGAAACCAAATAGAACCTGATCTGTGGTCAGGTCCGGGGGGTCTTGAGCTGCCCACCCCACCTGCTCTCCTCAAACCCCTGAGGAGACCCAGAGAGGACCTGGTTTTCATAGAATTATGCTACTTACAAAGTTGTAGATGACACACGTAATTGTCCTGGAGTTACGTACTCCAGGATTAGTACAGATAATGAAGAACCCATTTCTGGGTATATAGTCAAAGGAAGTGAAACCACTGTCTCGAAGAGATATCTGTACACCAATGTTCATTGCAGCATTATTCACGATAGCCAAGTCATGGAAGCAACCCACATGTCTGTCAATGGATGAACGGATAAAGAAAATGTAGTTTTATACACACACACACACACACACGTATGTACGTACGTAATGGAATAGTATTCAGCCGTAAAGAAGAAGAAAATCCTGCCATCTGCAGCAACATAGATGGACTCG
The DNA here is from genome assembly GCF_964270905.1 of Leucopleurus acutus. Taxonomy (NCBI): domain Eukaryota; kingdom Metazoa; phylum Chordata; class Mammalia; order Artiodactyla; family Delphinidae; genus Leucopleurus; species Leucopleurus acutus. The sequence continues at coordinate 24,187,616 of NC_139159.1, read as the reverse complement.
GAGGGCATTATGCTAAGTCAAATAAGTCAGACAGAGAAAGACAAATACTGTGTGTTCTCACATATATGTGGAATCTAAAAAAGCCAGACTCATAGACATAGAGTAGAATGGTGGTTGCCACAGGCTGGGGACTGGGGGAAATGGGGAGATGCTGGTCAAAGGGTCAGACTTCCATCTGTAATAAGTTCTGGGAATATAATGTACAGCATGGCGACTAGAATTAACAATACTGTATTATATACTTGAAAGTCGTTAAGAGAATAGCACTGAAATGTTATTACTACACACCAAAAAAACGGCAATTACGGTAATGGAGTTGTTAACTAACCTTATCGTGGTAATCATGTCACAACATGTGTATCAAATCATCCTATTGCGCACCCTAAACTTATATGTGTTGTGTGTCAGTAATATCTCAATAAAGTCTTAAAGGGACACACACACACATTGTCCTAAAAATCTAGCTTATCACTAAAAAGGGGGAGGGAGAAATCAAGCTTGAAGCTTGTTTATTCACTTCACCCTTTGTTTTCTAGATCTCGGCCATGTATTCATCAGTACATAAAAAAGGACAGCCAGGGAACAAATCAGGACAGTCACTCAAAGCACCAGAGTCCACCTATACCTCCATCCAAGGAGCCGCTCTGAGGTCGCCCTCTTCCTGTAACGATCTCTATGCTACTCTTAAAGACTTGGAGAAAATTCCTAACAGTGTCAGCACTCTTCCAGCAGCAGGGAGGCCCAACGGCGAGGAGCCCGAACCAGATTACGAAGCAATACAGACTCTAAACAGAGAGGAAGAGAAGGCTGCCCCGGAGACCAACAGCCACCACGGCCTTTTCCCAAAGGAGAATGACTACGAGAGCATCGGGGACCTGCAGCAATGCCGAGACATCACCAGGCTCTAGCAGCCCGGAAGACAACCCAGCTAGCATAGGACCAGCCGGCAGGGCCAGTGCTGTTGCAGAACACAAGAAGCAGTGTCAGCCACACTGCATATGCTGCTTCCGGAAAAGGAAGATGACTGGAGATGCCGAAACTGCTTCTCAGTTTGGAGAACAGTGAGGTACACACCCTACTGCCAGGGCACGGGCACACCCAAGCACACCTCCCTCATATACCCACACCCTCTGGAAGGATCCCAGCTGTCAGTGGTCTCACCCTCTTTGTGAAGAAAGCCACACAGTAAGGAAGAAAAGCACTCATCCGAAACCGCCGCTCACCTGCCTGAAGCACTGCCACTCCCAGGGGCCGGGTTTCTCTCCCTCTCTCCCCTTTCTGCTGCCTGCTACTAACGGTAAAGTAAATGGCTTTTTTCCCCTTGAAATCTTCCGATTTATAATGGTTCATTCCAAGGATATTCTACCACCAGCCTGGCCTTTGCCTTCAACGTGGGTGTTTTTCGATGGTAAGAAATTGTGGTTGCTGCTTCCCTACCACTCCCCAGTCCTCTTTAAGCAGCTGCCCCTGGGAACCGGGACCGGCCAGTGGATAGGATTGGAGATGCCCCTTGAGCTTCTTAGCTCTTCATTCCTTCTGATTCGGGCAGTCCATGTCAGCAGCCTCTCCCAAAGTACTTGAAGTCATTGTTAGATGCTTTATTTTATTTTTATAGTCAAAATGGTTTTTTCCCCAGTATTTGAAACCCTTCAGAGCCTTCAATGAATATCGTGGTACTTCCATACTTCTTTTAGCCCAGAGCTCATTCCTCCAAAACAGAGAGCCTTAATCTCTATGTTGGGACACAGACCACATGTTTGGATGGCAGCCACGGCTTCCATTTCCCAAGGGCTGTGAACTTGAATGTGTATTTCTGATGACCCCCGCTGCCACACCAGCCGTGCGGGATTTCATACATGAACTGCTCCCCTAAGGTAATCTATCTGAGATTAAAATATAGACATTTATTTTTGTTATATAAATTTATAAGGTATTTTATGTTTAATGCCTAATTTCTAGAAAGTGCCAGATAAAATGTATATTAACTATTTTGGTTTGATGTACAATGATTTGTATTCTCATTTTGAAAAGACACCATAAAGCACATAAGCTGGATAATTATGAGTAGTTGTTACCTTTTTTCTAACCAAGTGTCGAAAACACTGAAGGTTTTTAAAGACTTGACTTTTCAAATGGTACTTGGAGCTCCTGGTGAAATCATCCGGCTCACTGGAGAAATAGGTGGAATAAACATAAATGATCCTTTTCAATGGTTTGTGGTGGGAAGTACTGAAATATTTGACATGCTAAAAATGGAAGGAGGAACAAGATATGACTAGGGATGACTGTGAACAATTAACCTCGAGAAGGTATTATAATTTCATTAAGTTTTAGCTACTTTTTTAAGAAAAAGGTGATGAATTCTGCAGCCTGGTGCTTGCAAATGTAAATTGCCTATTGGGACTTTTTTTTCCCCTTCATTTTACAAAAAGCAGTTGCTGAAATAACTCAGATTGAGAGCTCAGCCTGGTTTGAATTTAATCATCTCTCTAGATTTTATAAGGCCAACATTGGGAAGCTTGTTCACTTTTCATTTTAAAATGAACCTGGTTGAAGTGCTATTATGCAGTGTGGGCTACAGAAAAGGAGCTTTTCCTGCACTGCTAAAGAAAAATAAAAAGAGGCAATTATTCTGTACTGCTGTGACATCTGTGACTTTTCAGATTGAATAATCTTGCTGTTTTCACTCATTATGATGAAGAATGCAATTGGGAGGATGAAGCATCTTGAAAATTGTAGGGACCAGCTCCCGGGCATGTTTTTTTCCATTCCTTGCATTCATGGCTTGATTTTGTGACTGCTCTGTAATATGTTTCTGAAATTGTAAAGTAGCTCGGTTGGGGTAAATTGGTTGGTTGTCGTTATTTTTCAGTCAGCCTGGTCTCTCCCATGAAGACTTCATGTGTATAAGCACAATCATCATTGATCAAAAGATCATGGCGGAATAACCTTGGATTAGGGAGAAGTTGATCAGGAAGGTGCAAGGCCCCATGCTCTCTGAATTCACATCCTTTGTAAGCACTGGTTCGCCCAGGGAGTCTCATTGCTTAGTATGAATGAGTTTGACCCGACAATCTTGACTCTGTGGGGTTGCTTTGTATCTGGTGACAGCCATGTCACACTGCACACCTAGCATTGTGCCTGCTGCAGGCTTGTCCCTTATGAGCCCCTGACTGCTCAAAAGTTGTAATTCATGATGTCTTACTTATTGCCAGGGTAGTGGGTATGACCTCTAAAGGGTAAAACCACTTCTAGGTAGAGAAGCTCTTTATAAATAGTCCTATCATCTTGAAATTTCATTATCAGAATTCCCCCAGAAGTTTCAAAACCAAGGCTATGCCTTATGGCCATAAAGTATGCAATGAAATATCTCTCTTGACTTGAAAACCTGTGCTAAGAATAAGTTGTGATGTAAAGTATTGAAAGGAACTCTAAGGCCGTCCAGAACAAATCCTAAAAGAATAAGTGATAGCACAGTCCATGAGTGTTGCGGCCGGGGGGAGGGAGAAGCAGAATAAACTTCAGGAGATGGCTCTGCTCTTCAGAACACTGGGTAACTTACTGAAGTATATTTATTGATGTAGCATCAAGGTTTGGACCCTAAAGTACAGTATTTCATAAACTTCATCACTTTTTACTTTATTTGTTGAAAGTGTGTGCTAGAATCTTTGAGTTGGAAGCCTATGGCTTCTTTTAAAAAACATTTCATCCTGAATTAAATGCTACATAGTTTAAATATATGAAAGGATATTATAAAAAAAAAGAGTTTACTATATCTTTAAAATGTTGACACCCATATTATGTATGCATTCAACTATAATAACCTAGGTAGGTGAAATTTATACAAAAAGATAAAAATAAGTTTAGGAAATTTTTTTTGTCATATAAATCAGAATTATAAACCTATCTTGCCTAAAAGTAGGATCTTTGTTTTTATTCAGATATTTTGAAAGTTTTGAAGAATTTTTTTGTCCTGCTTTTACTATTTCTCAAATATTGTCAGCAGGGAAGTGTAACCTGTTTTATATGAAATGTTTGAGGAAATTTTTTTTTTTTTTTTTTTTTTGCTGTATGCGGGCATCTCACTGTTGTGGCCTCTCCCATTGCGGAGCACAGGCTCCGGACGTGCAGGCTCAGCGGCCATGGCTCATGGGCCCAGCCGCTCCGCGGCATGTGGGATCTTCCCGGACCAGGGCACGAACCCGTGTCCCCTGCATCGGCAGGCGGACTCTCAACCACTGCGCCACCAGGGAAGCCCTGAGGAAGTTTTAAATTCTAGAAGAAAGTAATTTTTGCAAATATGTTTGCCACAAATTTTTTTTCTTGCCCTGCATTAAATTACATCATTAGGGCTATTAAAGCTTTTGAGGGTACCACTCTTTGTGGGAAAAAGGCTAATTACTCATTTCTCTGCCCTTAAAATCCAAGAGTTAATTCTAATTGAGTGCTAAATTAACAATAAGTAAACACAAAGAGCTGAAATTTAACCTCAGCATGTCACCAGATCTGTTTCTCATATCTGATTTTCATTTTTCGAATTAGAGCATTTACTTACTTTTACCAGTAACTATATAAAAATATATATATATATATGTTGTATATATATGATACACACACACATCCATATATACACACGTATATATATAAAGTTGCTCTGGTGCTTAATTAATTAGGATACATCCTGTCATTTATTTTGAGTGTTTATCCTACTAGTGTAATGACTATTGTCATAAAAGCAGAATAGAAGAAACAGTTCTCCAATCATTTTCATTTGTAATTACAGGAAAACCATCTTAAGTTGCCCTCATTGAATTTTTCTAGTTAATGAATTCAGATTTTAAATTAGGTCCATCATTCTCTTAGCTGAAAAACAGTGGTACGTTTAAATAGTTTTATTCATGCAACTCCCTACATATTCAACCTGACAAAAGGGAATGAAAATAGGTGTCCTCTTCAGACAGGTGTTTGAAGACAGATTTGGCCAAAGGCAACAAGAGCCCCGTGAGCCAGGATGGCGCCATGGCCAGGTTACCAGGGGGCAGAAGCAGGGACCCGTTATTACATGAGGGCATTTTATTTCACTGTCTTCAAAAACCATGAGATTTTAGCACAGAATCAACAGGCAGTGGTGGAGGATGCGGTGCAGAAGAGCCACTCTGAGATGGTGATGTAACATGGCTAGAATCCCAGAGCCTCAGTTCAAGACTGACTTAGGATTTTGTAAATGCTCCTTGTAATAGTTGCCATGAGTCCATGTGTTCTAGTGATGCCATTCTTCTGAAAGTGTTGATTTCTGGTACCCAGCTAGCTTAGCTTTGGCTGCGGGAAGCACAGTAGGTACCCATGGTTATTTCCTGGAAATCTTGGCAGGCTTATTGTACTGTGTAACTGGGAAAAGTTAAAGTGTAATGTTTAGTGTTAATAAGTGACTGATGTGAAAGTAGGAACATGTGTCTATAATATCAAATATGGCTTTATTTGCAGTGAAGTCTAAATTTCTTGTCCTGTAGTAGTATTTTCTTGCTCTGTGTTGTACCTTTTCTTAAATACATTATTCCTGACAGTATCATTAGATGAGTTGTATACACTTAGAAAGTGTTTGACTAGAAGAGATCAATCCAGAAACTGTGTTAAATTAGAGTCTTCCTCTGGAATCACCATAGTAAATTAAATAAAATCATGGTCCGGAAGAGAACAAACATTCATGAAGGGTTTTTTTTTTTCCTACTGCTCATTTTAAAGTTGTATTTACATCCAGTCTCTGATATTTATAAAGTATTTCATTGTTTTTCCAGGTTCTTCTTTTATTTAACTAGGAAATAGTAGTTCAGATTTTTCTTAATGCCAGATGAAATGAGAAATACAATTTTTGCTTAAAAAAGGCAATTTTTTTAAAAGCATTCAATTTGGTAATCATTTATCTTAATGCAGTTAGATTTGACTTTTCTTTGCTCGCCACTTATATACTATGGGTGTTTTTTAAAAAGTATTGTGCTCTGTCTCAGATCACCTTGTGTAATGGATTGTAAAGGTTGGTAAAGGTTCCTCAGACTTCTGTATATTAAATTGGCAACAGTAAAATAGTTTAATGTCATTACCTCTTAAATATTGCATTGTATTAACACGCCTCATGTTTTCAGGGGGAGTTTGAAATATAACTAAACAAATAGGAATTTGCATTTCACTGTGCGTGCATTTTTTTCCTCATAAAAATAGTTTCCAAAAAAAGTGACATATTATCTGTTAGGTGGTCCCAATCATTTTCAAAGTACTCCTGTTACTCAAAAGTAATTCATGACAGTTAGCATCATTGTGACTCATTGTCTCAAAAAGGTCTGTGTAATGGTCAAATTGTCCAATTCACAAAAGAGTGGGAAAGTTGTTTTCAATATTGCGAGTGTTTAAACCTTCTGTCACCTTGCATAGCACCACCCCGGCCCCTCTGTGTCTGCTACTCCCAGTCCATTCCATTCCCTCTTTTCTAATACCAGTTGCAATCTTCAGTATCACAGACCCGGCCTGGCAGCACGGAAACCGTTCCCCAGCACCTCCTGGCATGAAGACAGCTCTGCCCAGCTCACGTTTGGGCTATCTCGATAAGGCACAGATCCACCTGGGGAAGCAGATGCTGGGTGCTATTTGCCATGAACTTTGCTAAACCATGTACACTCTTGCCCACATCTTTCGTGAGAATGGTTGGCACTAAGGAGCCATGGAGAAGAACTTTTTAAAAATTCTGTTGAGGACTCAGACTCACAAATGCAGAAAAATGAGCGCTGTGCTCTAACCAGGTAAGCCCACAGGTCCCCTACAAGGTATTGAGATTGGAGGGAAATCCCTGGAACAGCAGACCAATAGCTACCCATAAAGTAGAAGGGCACTGATTATTTTGAGAGGGAACAAACAAACAAACAAACAAACAACTCTTTCCTGTAAGAATTAATCACTTCTAGAGTAAATTATGTGTAACATTTCTTAGCCATGTAGCTATTGCACCCCATCCCCTGAGAAACAGTGCTTATGAGTTATGTGAGTTATAAGTAGTTTGAGCTCCTCTCCAGGTCTCAAGGAAATGAGAACGTTCAAGCATCTAACTCTGGAGTTACCAGATGTTGAACATAACTTGGCCATTTATAGGCAAAATCCCTGATGTTTGGTGATGTTAGGTGATCCAGTGGCTGAGAGTCTCACGTTCTGCACACCTGAGGATCCAGGATGTGTTTAGTTGTGATTTTTTTAACCTTCACTCTCATCATAGCTTATTTGAAAGGGTATTCTAGAGTGTAATATTTTTTTCCAAATTAACAGAACAGATATGTTCATTCTCATTATACATTTAATTCTTAAAAGCCTATCTAGTATATCAGTTAGGCACCCTTCACAGGACAGTTAAGGCTAAAACAGAGAGACCAGTCTTGTCCCCTGGAGCCTGCATTTCAGAACCGACTTGTTGCAACGTCTGGTTTTATTTTGTTTTGTTTGTTTTTTTAACTCAACAAGTGGGAAACAATGAGTGTAAACAGACTCTTTCCTTTTCCTTTTTTAAGCTTAAGGAGAAAAAGAAATGTAATTTTAGCTCCTCATTTAGGTAGTAAAGGCTTCCCTGACAGACAGCAGTGCCTTTCCCTAGGCGAAGAGACTAGAACCAAAGGCCTGAGTCGGTCTTTGAACATTCCTTTGACAAGTTTTTATGTATTTTTAATGTCAAACCCATAGATGAACCTGACATGATGATCATGACCCGTCCAGTAAGTGTGCTTGCTTTTTTTGCATTCATCCTTTTAAATATAAGCTTCTCTGTCTTTCCTGAGCCGCGCTCGAAACTTAACTCCTGTGGGCGCCTCCACGGCTGCCTCCTGACGTCCTGGAGATTTGGCGGCACCATCAGCAGTGCTTTGCTCTCAGGGAGAAGCTCGCGGAACGTGTTGGGAAAGTTGAATTTTACATCCATGTCAACAGGCGTTTGAAAGAGCCCTGTATGCCTCAGATTTTTGACCCTTTTTAAAATTTTTTCTTTATTTTTTTTCTGAGTACCAACTGCATATTTGATTCTCAGGGGGTGGGTAGGGCAGGAATTAGAAGTAAAATTTGAACTAAGTGATGTGGGAAAGACTTCCTGCCCCTGTGTGTGTGACTCTGGAAAATATTTTATTCCAATGCCCTGCCTACCTCTCTGAGTCTCTTGAGAAGCACACCGTGAATGTATATAAGATTGAGAAAGAATATCTCAAAGACTTAAATTATTGTTTAGGTATTTTTTTCTTTGTAAACTCAGGAATAAACCTGGTTTGTGCATGGCAGAATATGGCTGCCAAAGCTATAATTTGTAGGTAACTAGGTGCATTCTTTCAAATATATTTCATTCTAACTTTTTTAAAAACTGGGGAAAGAAACTCCTAGTAATGAAAAAACAAAACCAACAAGAGACTTCCATAAACTCTTTCTAGAAGAACATAGTATCAGTCTAACCTCTGCCCCAGAGTGTTTGCTTCTTGCCTATAGTATTTCAACAATTTTTATGGGAGAAAAAAATGCACGTTTTTATGTCTTGGAAAAATGAACTGAAGTATTGAATTAAATTCTCAGAGGGGACAATTTAGTTTAAAGAGAAGCATTGGTTTTGGAGATCAACTCATGGCTCTGTGGTCCCCGTTCCAGCACTGACTTTACTGTGTGACCTTGAGCAAATGATTAACTACTCTGTGCCTCAGTTTCTCCATATACAAAATGGGGATAATGATACCAACCATTGCCTACCTCATAGGGATGTTATGGGGACAAATGAGATAATATAAATACAAATGCTTTGAATTCTGTAAGAAAGGTGCTATATAAGTTGAAACTGTGTTGTTTTTAGTGATCCAATTATTAATTATGTTTAGGGTTTAAATAATAGCAATACTGTTAGTCATGTTAAGAATAAGTTTCAACTTGATGCATATTTACAATTCTCTTCTGTGGCCAGATCTTGATCATTTATCCGGTAATGGTACCTAAGGAACTGAAACGGATATTTGTTTTCTGTGTATTTTTGCCCATAGTATTTCTACGCTGAATGTTCCCAAAAGGCTGGAGTTCAACTTGTCCTATCTTATAGTTTACATGTAATGAACCTTACTCAAGGTGTATATAAAAGTATAATTACATGTAAATAGCAGGTGCATTGTAATTAAAGGCACTTATCAACTTGTCTTTGTTCTTTTTTAATTGCAATAAAGTTCAGTTTTACATAAAAGCTTGTTAACATTCATTTACTATTTGGGAAGATCAAGAATGGCTCATTTACATGCCCTTAGGGCATCACCAGGGTTTGAGGGTTTTAACAACCAACTCACCACCTGGCAGGAAGGAGGTCGTGCCTGATGAGCAGGCTGTGCAGTGGAGTGATTAGAGTCACAGACTCTGCAGGAAAGGACCTGAGTTTGAGTCCCAGCCCCGTGGTGACTTTGAGGAAGCTGTGGGACTTCTCTGTACCCCTGTTTTCACCTAAGAAGTGAGGGATCGTAGTATAGAACCTACTAACAAGGTCGTCTTGGTCATCCCCAATGAGGGACTGAGCATGGCACTGGAAGATGCTAAATGCTCTGTAAATGCTAACAGACCCTTTTCACAAGCCTGGGAAAATGTTGGTGACATCTACCCGCAGGGCCAGCCATTCCTGTGAAGAAATGCAAGCTGAGAGCAAATAATGCCCCAGGCCATGAGGAGAGCTCACCTGCTTGAGGGCAGAAAGGGGTGTAACCCGGCAGGAGGTCTCAGAGCAAATGGCTTTGGTCAGCATCTGACCCTGGTTGCCCCTTTCCTAATCACCAAAGACAGACCTGGAGGCCAAAAGGTGAAGCGAGGGAGGGCTCTCTTTGGCATGCTCCTGTATCATTTGTCTTTGTGCCCCTCAACTCCAGGATACCCCCAAACCCACAAATTTCCTCTTATAAGACACCCCGGACCTGACGCCCACCCACCCCCCTGGGCCTTTCCCATGCTCCCTTCTTTGGCCCCTTCGCATCTGTGCAGTTACAAGTACTTACCCTGTTCCAAATTTGCCCTGGACTGACCTGCTTATTTCTAAGGAACCAATGCCTCCCAGTACAGTAAGTTACTATCCTCACTTAACTCCTAGACTATCGACGGTTTAAGGAGTTTGCTGCCTGTCACAGTCTTGGGCCCAAATCAACCTTAACGCACCCTTGACTCTCATGATGAACATTGCAAATCCATGCACCACGTCTGAGTCTGAGCTCACCCTGGGGCTTTGTTTTCTCGCACATGATGCAAAGTAATGATGGCAACCTCGAGGAAAAAGCAGGAAGAGCCAGACCATCTCCGTTTCAAACTCCTTCATTTCTCACCATGTGGGGGAATTTCCTCTCCTTTCCCAGAGCTGTCCGGCCCAACGCCATTCTGTGTGCTGAGGCTCTCAGTTAAAAGTTTGTCCTGAGTCTTTGGATCACAGACTCAGCTTTCCCACCTGGGCTACCTGGGGAAACCGACTTTCTGGGGCTTAGCAATTTGGTCGATGTTCAGTCACTTATGGAATGGAGTAGTTTGGGCAGTCCTGCCGGAGGTGGGCTGCCAATTCTAGGACGTGTGTTCATGAAGGGGACTGGAAAATTCTTAGGCCCTAGTTAAGTTGAGCCAGACATACTCCACCCTTGTTTGCTATTGTTAAAAATTGTTCATTGGTCTACCTTTCTACCTCTGTGAAACTGCACTATGATCGTTTTTAATTATTTTAATGACACAGGACACTACTGTCCCTTAAAATCACCATTCTGAATATTTGCTCTCATCTAAGATGATTCTTAAAATCTCAAGGCTGGACCTTGAGGGCTCCAGAGCCAACTGTTAACCAGGCATCACATCTGTTTCCAAGATTTCTCCATCTGTGTGTCCTGATGTCATCTCAAATGTGATCATTCTGGAGCAGAGAGTATCTTTCCCAGCTGCACCCCTTGCCCTTTGAGGCACGGTTTAACTTCTAAGTGTTCCCCGTGGCATATACCACAGTTTCCTGCACACAGCAAGCATTAAATAAGTGTCTGATCTGATTTGAATTCTCATACCTCTCTATCATCCATAATCCTATGAGCCTCTCTTAGACTAGTGTTTATGAACTCTTAGGATTTTATACTTGAGCTCTTCTCCTCCCAAAAGCCTCTCTGTGACTGTGAATTTCTGAAGAGATGGCAGAGTGACAAGGTAGAGATGTCCTCTAAGTGAAACCAGCTCCAAAACTGATGGGCAGCGGAGGAGGGGAAACATCTGACTTGTACATAAACAGCACCACAACCTGGCAGAGTTGTCTTCTAAAACAGAAAAGGCATTCAAAGCAAACAGCTTTAAATGCTCAAGTCCAAAATAAAAAAAAATAATACGAATTGCAACATCAAAGTAGAGAAACAAGATAACAGGAAAACAAAGGAAACCACAGAAAAACCACTTATTGATTCAGTCCATAAATTTTTACTGAGCACTTACTAAGTGCCAGGCCCTGAGAAGCAGCATAGAAGAAAGACAAACTCCTGCCTCATCGAGCTCACCTTCTGACAGCCCCAGGGCTTACCTTTAAATGCCTGACATGCACACTTAAATTCTCAGGGTGTTCACTCAGTATCTCAGCTGGTTGCAGCAAGTCTCTGGAGATCCCTGTTAGATACCAGGGTCCAGAAAGGCCTCTGTGAACAGTTTATAGTTAAGGTGAGACTGAAAGGATAAGCCAGAAAGAGAGCATTCCAGGCATGGGACAAACCAACTTCCATAGTGTCACCAGGATTATCCTTCTAAAAAGCAGGCCTGTTCTGGTAGGGAGAAAAGGAGAGACTTCCTGATAAGGTAATTATTAAGTACCTACTATTTCCTAGGCACTATTCTAGACTCTGAGGCTACCATAGTACATAAAACAGACAAGAATTACTGTTCCAATGAAGCTTCTGTTCCAGTGAAGGAAGAAAAGAATGATTTATCAAAACAAATTCCAGATCATAAATGTGGTGAATGAAATAAATAAGATGGAATAAAGTAAATAAAATGAAACAGAGAGAAAGTAGTGGTTTGGGGGGGAGTGATGGAGGGAGTGGGAAGGGATGACATGTTTTATCTTAAGTGAACAGGGAAGACCTGAATGACCAGGAGGAGCCATACAAGATTTGGGAAGAAAAACATTCCAGGAAAAGAAAATAGCAAGTGCAAAGGCCCTGGGGAGGAAAAGAGGCTGGTATGTTCCAGGACCACAAAGGAGGCTAGGGTGGCGATAGCACAGCAGTGGAGAGTAGTAAAAAGGGAAGTCTGAAAAGGTGGGGGGAGAGCCCATGCAGCTGAGTAGATTAACATACAGAATTGCCCTGTGATTCTTGGAGCAAAGAGAAACTCTTGAAAGAGTATAAACAAAAATTGGGGGACAACTGGTTTTCCATATAAAGAATAACATAAAATGGGACTCTCAATTTCTACCATAAATGAAAATAAATTTCATATGAATTAGAGAGGCAATCATAAAGAACAAACGTAATAAAATAATAACCTATAACAATACAAACGTGCAATTTCTCAGACTCAGTTCTATATGTATTTAGTTGTATTAGCTCATTGGATCTCCAAAACAACTGCAGTGAGTTAAATACCCTTAAATACGTTTACCTGTACGAATGACCAAGCTGAAGCACAGAATTGTTGACTAAATTACCCAGCTTTTAACGGCAAAGATAAGATTTGAACTCAGTTTCACTGCAGGCCTGAGTTCTTAATCATAATCGTTCTATGGGAGATTTTTTATTATCGTTTAGAACCAAAGGATTTCTTAAGCAGCTGACCCTTGAACAATGCGGGGAGTTAGGGGTGATGACTCCCACACAGTTGAAAATCTGAGTATGTATATATTTATAGTCGGCCCTCCCCATCTGCGATTCCATGTCCTCAGAGTCAACCAATTGTGGATCACATAGTACTGTAGTACCTATTTATTGAAAAAAATCTGCACGTAAGTGGACCCACGCAGTTCAAACCCCTGTTGTTCAAGGGTCAGCTGTCCAGAAAAAGCACACATAATAATACCTTTTAAAGGACACTGATATGTCTGACTCTATAACTTTACAAAATTTCTTTGTAAAGGTTTAAATATATGCATCAGTGTAAGACGCAACATATGTAAGGACAGCATATGTTGTTTGCTGTTTTGTTCGCTGCCATATTCTCGTTCCCCCACGAGTAGTGTGCACACAGTGGGAGCTCAGTAAACATGCATTGCAAGGATGGATGATGGATGGGTGGAGGCTTGTGTGGGCCATTGTCCAGGCTCTATGCTAGGTGCTGGCAATACAAATGTGAATCAGACAGACTTCTCCATATCCCCTTGAGCTCTCAGCCTTGTGAGTGACGTAGGTAACATTTGCAGATACAATGGCAAGGAGCCGAGAGGCTTCAGTCTGAGGTACTTGGAGTTTGTACTAGAGGATGCTGAGACCAGTTTGGACAAGAGGAGGGCTTGACCAGAGCAGAAGGAATAGGGAAAACAAAGATGCTAATTCTAGACATAAATAGGTAGTAAAACAGAAGGGATCTGGTGATTGATAGGTCTAGGGGATTGGGGGCATAGAAGAAAACTCCTGAGTTTTTGGATAGATGATGGTAATATTAATGCACTAAATACAGAAGGAGAGGATTTGAAGGGGGATAAATAATGATTTCAGTTTGAGCTTTGAATACCCACATCTCCATTTCCACAACTAGTAGTGTAATATTTACCTATTTTAATATTTACCTATTGGTTTCATAATTAATCAATAATATTGCTCTGATGGGCTTCCCTGGTGGCGCAGTGTTTGAGAGTCCGCCTGCCAATGCAGGGGACACGGGTTCGTGCCCCGGTCCGGGAAGATCCCACATGCCGCGGAGCGGCTGGGCCCGTGAGCCATGGCCGCTGAGCCTGCGCATCCGGAGCCTGTGCTCCGCAACGGGAGAGGCCACAACGGTGAGAGGCCCGCATACCGCAAAAAAAAAAAAAAAAAAAAAAAAAGAAGAGATTTGCCGAAAATTCATAGTTCTGTTCCATCAACTTAGTTTACATTAACCCCAGCCCCAATGAATAAGTGTTATGTTACAATCACTGCCAGTGCTGGATGAAAGAATCTCCAGTCGCCTGAATGAAGACTATGGTAGTAACTGTGTAGAGGCTCAAGAGAGCCGAGAGCTGGCCGGCAGTTAGCAGCCAAGTAGAACTCACAGGGAATTAAAATCTCTCTACTGATCAGTCCAATAAGACCCAAGTAACAATTATTAAATTGAGGTAAAAATAATTTTCTCACAAACATATTCCCTACTCTCTTACTCATTACTCATTAATGACTGGGGAGATTTTGAAAACTAAGTGTTTTTAGTTTGGAGATTCTTGTTGTCAATTACGATTACTGTTAGCGTTTTTTTCTACGTAGTCTTCGATCCTGCGGTGCTTCTCGCTTCATTCTTTTCCATAACTAGTTGGATCCGGTGACCTTCAATTGTCCCTCGTGACTTTCACTTGCTTATCATCTACATCTTGTTATATGAGGAAGGGTAAAACTAACAGATTGACTGTTCCTCAGGAAAATGTTAAATATTCATATCCCTTGGCACGAGTGGTTTCCCACCGAGTCTTGAAAAAAGCAGCCGTGTGCACGTGGGGCTCTGCCTTGACTGACCTGAAGTAAATGCCCTTTCTCCCTGCCTTGAAGATGACCCGCACACCCAAGGCTCTGTGACCAGTCTGCACAATGTCAGCTACGGTCATGGTCACGCGCTTTTGAAATGTAACAAAACCGGCACTGGTATATAGTGGGAAGTCCCAGGTTGTCCCGAGGTTTCCGTGGAGTGTCGGGGCTTTGGGGACACCCCACTCCTTGTTAGACCATCCCTCTCTCTTTCTCCTTCACCCCAGCAGCTGTTCTCCTTCCTGTTCTTCCCTGACCCAGACCCCACTTTTTTTTTAACATCTTTATTGGAGTATAATTGCTTTACAATGGTGTGTTAGTTTCTGCTTTATAACAAAGTGAATCAGTTATACATATACATATGTTCCCATATCTCTTCCCTCTTGCGTCTCCCTCCCTCCCACCCTCCCTATCCCACCCCTCCAGGCGGTCACAAAGCACCGAGCCGATATCCCTGTGCCATGCGGCTGCTTCCCACTAGCTATCTACCTTACGTTTGTTAGTGTATATATGTCCATGCCTCTCTCTCGCCCTGTCACAGACCCCACTTTTTAAATTTCCCTCGAAATCACTCACACAAAGCACTTCTGAAGGTGACAGATGTCGCTGCAGGTGAAAGTTAGAACCGCATCTTAAGCATCTCAGCCACGCCGCAGGTGTTCCTCGCCCGCGTTCTTCCTCCCGACACTCTGGCCTCCCAATCTCCTCATTTGAACATGCTGTGCGATTGCGTTCTCCGCTCCCAGTGGAGCCCAAGGCCTTCCGTTACACGTTCCAAGACTAATTAATGGGCTCCCAGATACAAAAGATCATCTACTCTGGGGCTCCCTCTTTGCAGCAAAGATAGGCAGTAGTTTAACAGTTGGCTTCTTCTTTTCCACAGAACAGCCTGTGCTGAGCTGCATAACTGGGTCAACAAAGTAGCCACATCAAAGTAAGGCATTTAACCAACCCACTGAAACTGGATCTTTGTTTGCTTAAAAAAAAAAAAAAAAAGAACCCAGACTGCACCATGTGGCCCCGGTAATAAATATCATTTAAGTCCTGTTATGTTCAGGGACATCTCTATGCACCTCTGCACACGGGTCCTTCACTCCCCACTCCTACTTCCCACCTCCACACACAGGGCCAGCTGAGCGCTGGCCAATTGATTCCGTTCAATCTTTCATTCCTCAAATAATTACTGAGTGTTTAATGTGCCAGGCACCATATTTCCCTCTAAAAGCAGTGGGACTACAGTTGAAGAGGGTGGGGATTAGTGTCCGATTCCAAGTCAGCTTTTGAGAAATTAAATGCCATCCTGTGCGTCTGGGACATGATGATGAGGTAAGATTTCCACCACAATCAGCTTAGTCTAGAGTCTGGGTTACCTTGTCCCACCCCCCAAACCCACCAGGCTCCACAAACAGAATATTAGAGCTAAAAGGAATCTCGAGCTCACCTAATTCATCTGCCTCCTTTTACCATGGAGGCCCAGAGGTTTAGTAAGGCAAAGTGATTTTCCTCTGAAGTTCCCCTTCATAAGTCATACACAGCTCTTGGAAGGCACTGCAAGAAAGGGTCATGGGAGAGGCAATGAGGGGAAGGGGACATCTGCAGCCTGGCTTTGTGTCAAAGACCGGAATTCAAATCCCAATGATGCCACTTGTTTGCCATTTAACCTTTGTCAGGGTAACTGGCCCCTCTGTCTACCTCACCCTGCTCATCTCTAAAAATGGGACAACACTCACCTCAAGGAATTACATCAAATTATATTTATGAAACTGCCTGACATTTTCCTCCCAACACATTTAGGCCTTTTTTTTCCTTCCTTCAGAGACCCTGTCCCTTTATACTGGAAAAAACAAAATGTGCCCATTTATCACCATCAAGACTCTTTTTTTTTTTTTTTAATTTATTCATTTGGCTGCGTTGGGTCTCTGTTGCTGCACGTGGGCTTTCTCTAGTTGCGGCGAGCAGGGGCTACTCTTCGTTGTGGTATGTGGGTTTCTCATTGCAGTGGCTTCTCTTGCTGCAGAGCACAGGCTCTAGGTGTGCGGGCTTCAGTAGCTGTGGCACACAGTCTCAGTAGTTGTGGCTTGTGGGCTCAGTAGTTATGGCGCATGGGCTTAGTTGCTCCACAACATGTGGGATCTTCCCGGACCAGGGCTTGAACCCAAGTCCCCTGCCTTGGCAGGCGGATTCTTAACCACTGCGCCACCAGGGAAGTCCCATCAATACTCTTTTTTTTTTTTTGCGTTACGCGGGCCTCTCACTGTTGCAGCCTCTCCCATTGCGGAGCACAGGCTCCGGACGCGCAGGCTCAGCGGCCATGGCTCACACGCCCAGCCGCTGCGCAGCATGTGGGATCTTCCCGGACCGGGGCACGAACCCGCGTCCCCTGCATCGGCAGGCGGACTCTCAACCTCTGCACCACCAGGGAAGCCCAGCCATCAAGACTCTTTTAATGGCCTTCTTCCCTTCCCCCACCCAGGTCCTACACAAGCACTCACATAGACACACGTACACACGTACACACACACACACACACACACACACACACACACACTGACTCCCTCGCCACGGGCACGGGCCATCGTCCTGCTCCGAAGCACTCACAGTGGTGGCAGCCGCCCACCCCATGAGGGGCTCTCTGTTAACCTCAAGGTCTGGCTTAGGTTTCCAGCCACCACCTGCCAGGTCATACCCTCCCTGTTGGCGCCTGCAGGCCCAAGAGAGGGTGCAACTCCAGACAGCACACCGGAGACGCTTCCTGTCTGGCTTTAATTAATTTCTTTGTTTCCCTTGAAAAGACATCTTTAGTTGTCTAATCCACACTGTGTTTTGGCTGCGGTACAAGCCTCTAATTCAGCTGCGGAAAGCGGTTCGCTTCTAACTTAGCGTTGGAGAGGTGAGAAGCAGCCCCCTTCTCCTGGAATCGGAGGCAGGAGCAGAGTGGTGGGCGGTGCTGGTACTTCTGAACCTACCAGGCAGGGTGTGGAGGGATTAGAGTTTCTCCATTTCTGGGTTCTCAACTCATTTAGAAATATTTAGAAAACAAACTGACAGAGTGCAATAATAAGGTACTCCCTCGTCAGTCCAGAATCGCCCAACTGATATACTGTGTGTGCGTTTTAGATCAAACAATGCAGGTAATAACAAGAAAGAACATGTCGGGGTCTTCCGGAAGACAGATCTAAGGGCCACCAGGGGGATCTTATCAACAGCTGTAGAAACTCAAGAAAGGGCTTGAGTCCTCTCAGTGCTAAATACGGAAAGACCAGCTCCACAGATATGGCCATCACCTGGCAAGCATTCGGTTGGTATTTGTTAAACGAATAAATGAATGGAAATGAGATAACCACACTTCACCATTTTCATTCCTGTCATGTGTATTCTCGTGATCACACCTTATGAAAGACTCTTCTCAAAAACCTGAGTTAGATTCCTAGTCTCTATAACTCAAACCACGATTTCCTAACTGAATAGCAACTTGTACTTAATTCCTTCCCAAACTGGCTAGTAGCCCTCTCCCTTGATGGTGGCTTTCCGCCGGGCTCAGACACGATGGAGGTGGGGTGTCTATTTCCCTTTTCTTACCCAAATCTACTTCTCTTACTTTACCCCTACTTGCTACTTCAGGCCACTCCAGAGTCTGGGGAGAGGGAAAGCACAGGAAAGGAGGGTGAAAAGAAAAGAACGAAAACACTTTTAACCTAGCTCTTAGTCTCTCTGCCATGGCAGGCATCCACATTCTGGCTCTTTTTTTTTTTTTTTAACATCTTTATTGGAGTATAATTGCTTTACGATGGTGTGTTAGTTTCTGCTTTATAACAAAGTGAATCAGTTATACATATACATATGTGTATGCATATACATATACATATGTATATTCCTTCTTGCGTCTCCCTCTCTCCCACCCTCCCTAGCCCACCCCTCTAGGTGGTCACAAAACACCGAGCTGATCTCCCTGTGCTATGCGGCTGCTTCCCACTAGCTACCTATTTTATTTTACGTTTGGTAGTGTATATATGTCCATGCCACTCTCTCATTTTGTCCCAGCTTACCCTTCCCCCTCCCCATATCCTCAAGTCCATTCTCTAGTAGGTCTGTGTCTTTATTCCCATCTTACCCCTAGATTCTTCACGACCTTTTTTTTTTTTTTTCTTAGATTCCATCAGTGGGAACTTCAGAGATGGCCAAAGGGGACAGATATACTGCACCAGAGTCAGCCTCTCATTCCTGGCATCAGTTCCTGCCCCCATTGCTAGCCCCCAGCCTCACACAAGGCTGAGTGAGGGCCCCAGTGGGCAGGCCTCTAGGGCTGGGTTCTTTCTAATTGGTGTTCTTGGGTGCCTGTGGGCACACCCTCGTCCCTGTCCCACCCAGCAGTGCAAGTGCAGCCGCTGCCTCTCTCCTCACCTGCTCTCCAGATAGCTCCTCCAGCCTCCCAGCTTCTGGTTGTCAAGGTCAAGATCAGACCTGGTCTTTGGGGGGTCAGTTCCTCCCAGGGCCTCTCACTTCATTCACCACCCCACCACACCCCCCAGTGGCTGGGCCGAGATGGGTGTCTGAGGATCTGCCCCTCAGCCAGCCTTCGGCTCCAGCAGGAGAGGCCAGCCCACCCTTGCCATAGACCTTGCCAATCACTACTCTCAACTCCCCTCACCAAGCTTGGGGAGGGATTAATAGTCCCTGCAGTGCACACGACAATGGCAAGAGAAGAGCCAAAGCACTTTATCCTCCTGAGGGTGCAGCTACTGCTGCTTTCCATTGCAAAATCCCTGGCTTTGTGTATTTCTGCAACATTCTAATGATGCAGAAAGAGGAAAAACTGGTTGCTCTGTCTGCTTCTCTGCAACCAGCATGGGGACCGCCACAGAACTGGAGTCAACTAGCCTGGCCTACCAGCTCCTCTCCTGCTGGCCGACATGCTGGTTCCAGCCTCTCAGTTAGACGCACAAAGGAGGACCCCTTAAAAGTTTGACCTTTTTCTTTCCCAAGTGGCTGGATTTCATCTGGATTCCTCACTTTGAACCGATATCCAATATGTGAAATTTAACAGTGGTGACTATCCATCTCTATCTCTAGTACTCTTCACAGCAAACAGACACTTCTAGGGAAAAAACAGGCAATTTAACTCTGCATTGAGTGCTGACTACATGCACACAAGGATGATACTGAACCCGATAGGCATCACGGGTGTGTGGTCAAACATCACTGCTACAAATGCACCCATCTCCCAGAGCAATGGTCCCTGAGGGCTATTCTCCTCGCCTGTTCTGTCTGTCCACACAGCCTTAGCTGGGGAGCCATCAGAAGCTGCATCTGCAACACAAACACAAATATTAGAAATTGGCTTAAGAATTTCATCTGGGTTGGGCTTAGATCTGCAGCATACAGCCTGCTATATCAGGATGGCAATCTCAAAAAACATCAAAGTGACCCTTACAATCTTATTTTCTCACTCACCCTGGCAACTGGAAACCTATTTCCACCAGTCTAAATTGATGTGGCATACCTCCCATAAGTTAATAAACTAAAAGGCAGACAAGAGGAAGTCAAAGGAGCCAGAGACAAAAACCAAGATTAGGAGACACTGGTCATTTTCTGGCTACCTAGCAACCAACAATCCTTCAGCTCCACTCCCACCACATACCACACTTGTTTGAATCTGGTCACACTTCGTAGGAATAGTGTGGCTAGATGGGAAGCCAAGCGGAAGAGCCAGATTCTTCCTCTACAGCTACGGAAATGGGTACATGACCAATGAGACCAATCAGGGAGTTGAATCTCCAGCTGGTAACCCAAAGATGGAGGGAAAAATTTGAGGTCAGATACTCTGGAGAAACAGGGGCACACAATGTCCCAGACATTTCTATAGCATCCCCTTGTATGCCTTCTCAGCACTGAGGCCCCCATGCTCCCTTGCTTCCTGATGGTCCTTCAGCCCAGATTTCAGCCCCTCTGCCAATCTCTGTGTCCTCAAGATACTCCCATGGCAGAGTCAGCTCCCCTTGGTTGCCACCAAGAGTCCTGACAGACACAGTAGGAATCCACTCCTCACTTCATTCTTCCTACCGGCAAGGTCAAAAAGAACTGAAACTGGGCTTCCCTGGTGGCGCAGTGGTTGAGAGTCCGTCTGCCGATGCAGGGGACACGGGTTCATGCCCCGGTCTGGGAAGATCCCACATGCCGGGGAGCAGCTGGGCCCGTGAGCCATGGCTGCTGAGCCTGCACGTCCGGAGCCTGTTGCTCCGCAAGGGGAGAGGCCACAACACTGAGAGGCCCGTGTACCGCAAAAAAAAAAAAAAAAAAAAAAAAAAAAGAGCTGAAACTAAAACCTGCTAAGTATCTTTTGAAAATACTCCGAGAATTGCAGTCTCCCAGCTCTCGGGATGCACAGTGGCTCATTTTCCCTATGTTGAAGCATTTGCTCCAGTCGTGTGTAGTTTGTTGAGTTGATGGCACTTAGCCCAGCAGCTTTGCTGTTATACTCGCAGAGGTCTTTTCAGTCATGTGTTCATTTATTTTTAAGCCACGATCGAAATAAGGTAGAAACAGCCCCCATCTCCTTTTCACAGAATCAGAGAGGTTAGGACAGAGAAAACTTTAGAGATGCTCTAATCCAACATCCCCGTTTTACAAACTAAGCAGAACTTTCTTCTTGGGAAAAGTAAGGAGATTCTCTATGAAGACTTAGCCTTTGTTCCAAAGTTATTCATGCCTTAAACCAGGATTAAAAAACAATTTCCTTTTCTTCACACTATGGGGTGTGTCTCAAGCTTAATTAGATTCATTTTTTCTAAGAATCCTAGGGTTACGATACCTAGAATGCGTGTATACAGGCACATCATTTTTCACTTAATTACTGAACTGGTCTCTTAACTGGGCTTTTTTGTTTGTTTGTTTGTTTTGCGGTACGTGGGCCTCTCACTGTTGCGGCCTCTCCCGTTGCAGAGCACAGGCTCCGGACGCGCAGGCTCAGCGGCCATGGCTCACGGGCCCAGCCGCTCCGCGGCATGTGGGATCCTCCCGGACCGGGGCACACACCCGCGTCCCCTGCATCGGCAGGCGGACTCTCAACCACTGCGCCACCAGGGAAGCCCTTAACTGGGCTTTTTACTTATAGCCTCAGTATCCCCACCTCACCCCACCCCCAGCCCAATCTTCACACGACCATGAAAGCTGTTCCTCTGAACGCAAATCTGATCACATTGCTCTTCTGTGTCTGTCCTTCTGTAGCTCCCCATCTGTAGCAGGCAGAGTAATGCGCCCCCCCAAAAACGTCCATGTCCTAATGATTACCCAGAACCTGTGAATATGTAAACCTTACATGTCAAGAGGGAATTAAGATTGCAGAGGGAATTAAAGCTGCTAACCATCCAACCCTGAGATGGGGAGATTATCCTGCACTATTCACACGGACCCAATCTAATCACGAGGGTCCTTAAAAGAAGTAGTGGGAGGCAGAAGGCGCAGAGAGATTTGGAGATGCTGTGCTGCCTGCTTTGAGGATGGAGAAGAGGCCACAAGCCAGAGAATGCAGGCGGCCTCTAGAAGCTGGAAAAGGTGACGAAATGGACTCTCCTTTAGAGCCTCCAGAAGGGAATGCAGCACTGTGGGCACCTTGACTTTGGACCAGTGAGACCATTTCAGACTTTGACCTCCAGAATATAAGACAATAAATTGGTGTGCAGGTAGTGTGCTGCAGCAGGTAATAGCAAACCTTTAGACCATCACATACAAGGCATTCAATGATGAAACTTGGCTTAGAGTTCCAGCCTCCACTGCCCCCCTCCTTCCTTCCCCCACCACCAGAGCCACGCTGGGGTAGTCCCCCCTTTTCTCACCTAGCTAATTCCTACCTGAAGGAGTTCAGGACATGCCACCCCAAAATATGCCACTACGGCCTATTGATTATTTGAGTTAAAGACATTTGAAAAACAGCAAATGCAAGGAAGGTGCTCCGACCTTCCTTTTTCTTCCTAAAAACAGGAGATAAAATTCCCATGTAATGGTGTCCTCACTACCAGGAGAAAGAAACATTCTCATCGTCAGAGACAAGGAGGGGAGGAGAGGGCTAGAAAAATCTGATAAACAGACCTTGTTAAAATAACTCCTATCTTCCTTTAGTTCCCTCATATGCTTTAGTTACTTGTATACTATGACAAAATGGCTATTCTTTGTTCATCCTGCCATATGCACACTGAGGCCTAGTCATTTCTTTGGGTCATTTTTCTTGTGGCTCCACGTAAATGAAATGTGTGTGCATTTCCCCTGTTAATCTGTCTTATGTCAGTCCCAGTTGGAGCTCCTAGGAGGGTGGAGGAAAACTTTTACCTGCCTTCCATGCTCATCCTACCCAAGGCCGACACCACCTGTAGGAAGCCCTCCCTGATTCCCTAAGATAGGTTCAGTAATTCCACAGTAGCCTACACTGACCTCAGATTGGGGCATTTATCAGCCTGTATGATATGTGGTTATTTTCTCCTCCGCCTAGTGACACTGTGAAATCAGTACAAATGGTTGTTGAAGAAATGGTTTAACATACAAACTCCATGAAAATAAATAGTTTTGTCTGCTTTATTGGCTCCAAATCCCCAGCATCTAAAACAATGCCTGGCATATAGCGGGCTCTCAATAATTTTTTTTAAATTAATGAGTGAATAAATGAATGAATGAACAAATTATCTGGGCATAGTCTCGGATGTGGAGTTAAAATGACCAGAGAGAACAGAGAGGTCCCCTATGCAGGCTCTCAGAGCAGCTCTTCCCCAAGGAGGTGGAGAAGAGACCAGAAAATGTGAGGTTCTGGGATTGTGAAATTGCCTTGATTCTTACTCTGACAAAACCTCTCCGTAATCGCAAATGGGCTCATTTCCCAACACAGCTATGAAGACAGGAGGTGAGATAGGAAGATGCAGCCTTTGTGGCTACATGTGAATTCCAGATGTTCGCTGGAGCTGCCTGGCCCATGAGTTATGGATAACATCAGTTTGACCTCTTTTTCCATGCCCTGCAGAGGTCCAAAGTCTGCCAATTTTTTTCCTTTATTCTCATGACCACTGCCTGGTTCTGGTCCATGCCACTGCAATCAACCATATCGCTTAACTATTCAAACATCAACAACAAAAACAAAAATTATCCGTAGTTTTTAATATAATAAACTTCATTTAAGCATCTGTGGTATGAAGGGTGCTTGCAGGGTTTGTGGGGAAAAGGGAGAATAGAGGTGTGGAATTTCTGCCAGCTACTTAGTTTTCAATTAGTTTTCAGTCCACAATTTCATTAAATTCTCTCTCTCTCTCTCTCTCTCTCTCTCTCTCTCTCTCTCTCTCTTTCTCTTTCTCTTTCTCTCTCTTACACACATACACACACAAATACACACACACCACAACCACAGGAAAAAAATGAAACCTCCCCTTTGTCTGTTGAGATTCTGGTTAACTTTTATCCTGAGTGGCTTACCAAGGGTCACCTACCTTGAAAGGTTTTGTGAAGCAGGATCAAGATGGTAGAGCTGGAGAACACTAAGCTCACCTCGCCTCAGAACATATCAAAACTACAACTGTTGGGGCTTCCCTGGTGGCGCAGTGGTTGAGAGTCCGCCTGACGATGCAGGGGACACAGGTTCATGCCCCGGTCTGGGAAGATCCCACATGCCGCAGAGCGGCTGGGCCCGTGAGCCATGGCCGCTGAGCCTGCGCGTCCGGAGCCTGTGCTCCGCAGTGGCGGGAGAGGCCACAACAGTGAGAGGCCCGCGTAGTACAAAAAAAAAAAAAAACTACAACTGTATATAGAACAACTCTCGCTGAAATAGGCTTGAAGACTAGCAGAACGGCTCTTCTAAGACCAAGGTTGTAAAGAAAGATTCACGTGGATTCTGGTAGAAGGGGAGAAGTTGTCTGGTTGGGACCCACATCCCTAGTGGGGGACTCAGAAGAAGCGGGAGATGACACAGGCCCGGAAACCTCCCTGACGGAGCAAGGGATTCAAGCCACTTATTAGGCATCCCAGCCCTGGGGTCCCACGTCGGGAAGATGAGCCCCCTTAGCCGGCCTGAAAACCGGTGGGGCTACCGGAGGGCTGTAAGAAACCTAGGCCTACTCTAGAAGAACATGTGCACAGGCTTGCTTGCTCCCAGGCACAGCACAGAGGCAGCAGAGAGAAAAGTGCCGGGGCTCTGGCCGACTTGCTAGGCCTACCCCAGGGCACCTGGCTCCCCCACCGGGTCCTGCTCCAGCCCCTCTGGCTCCGGTGTGGCTCCCACTAGGGCTGAGGCTGCCGTTGCCCATGAGAGTGGACACACTTAGAGGGAATAAGCCACCTTGGCTCAGCCCTGCCTCTGACCAGGGTGGGGCAGCCCATCTGTGCACACACTCAGGAGTGAACAAAACAGCTCCAGAGCTGAGCCCACCATTGCCAGCACACTTGTGCATGAGCACACTTGGGAGGGAGCGAAAGCAGCTTAGTAGTGGCTAAGTAGTGGCTGCAACCCCTCAGGCCCTGACCCGGCCTCTAACTAAGGCATGCTTACTGAGGAAAATGTGAAACCAGAAGAGAAGTGTAGCCCCAAGCTCTGGGCCCTGGCCATGACCCCAACCAAGGAGGAGGCTGCCATCCTACCCAGGAGAAACCCAATTCCATCAGGAACACTGCTCCAGCCGCTCAGGCCCCAACCCTGCCCTCGATAGGGTGATGACTGCCACTGAGCCTAGGAGAAGCCCAGGTGCACACCCTGCTCAGGTTCTAGCCCTTCTAACTCCAGCCCTACCTCCTGCCAAGGCTGTGGCTGCCAGCACATCCTTGGGGAAGGCATGGTCAGTGCTCTCTTCAAAGCCAGCTCTCCCATCAAAGCCACTGGGCACACACAGATTGAATAGGGATTCTTCCACATAAGGACACCCCTTCAAGAACGGGACAGGTAACCGTTTCACCTAATTTCCTAGAGACAGAGAAAGGCAAACAAATTGAGAAGACAGAGGAATGTGTTTCAAATGAAAGAACAAGAAAAGAACACTTGGGCTTCCTTGGTGGCGCAGTGGTTGGGAGCCCGCCTGCCGATGCAGGGGACACGGGTTCGTGCCCCAGTCCGGGAAGATCCCACATGCCGCGGAGCGGCTGGGCCCGTGAGCCATGGCCGCTGAGCCTGCGCGTCCGGAGCCTGTGCTCCGCAGCGGGAGAGGCCCCAACAGTGAGACGCCCACTTACCGCAAAAAAAAAAAAAAAAGAAAAGAACACTTGAACAAAACCCTAATGAAACAGAGATAAATAATTTACCTGATGAAGAGTTCAAAGAAATAGGGATAAGAATGCTAACTGAGCTTGGAAAAAGAATAGATAGACACAGTGAGAATTTCAGCAAAGAACTAAAAAGTATAAAAAAGAGATGAGATGAAGAATACAATAACTGAAATGAAAAATACACTAGAAGGAACTACAGCAGATTAAGTAATACAGAACAATGCATAAACAATCTGGATGACAGAATAATGAAAATCACCCAATCAGAAGAGCAAAAAGAAAAACAAAATTTTTAAAAAGAAGATAGTTTAAGGGACATTTGGGGTAACATCAAGCATACCAACATTCACATTATAGGGGTCCCAGAAGGAGAAGAGAGAGAGAAAAAGGTAGAAGATAGAGTTAATGAAATTATAGCTGAAAACTTCCCTAACCTGAAGAAGGAAACAGTTTTCCAGGTACAAGAAAGCACAGAGAGTTCCAAACAAGATGTGTCCAAAGAGACCCAAACCAAGACATATCGTAATTAAAATGGCAAAAGTTAGAGAGAGAATTTTAAAGGCAGCAAGGAGAAACAGAATCACATACAAGGGAAGCTCCCATGAGGCTGATTTTTCAGCACAAACTTTGCAGGCCAGAAGGGAGTGACATGGTACATTTAAAGTGCTGAAAGGAAAAAACTTACAACCTAGGATACTCTAGCCAGCAAGATTATCATTCAGAACTGAAGATAAAGAGCTTCTCAAAAAAAGCACAGACTAAAAGAGTTCATCAATACTAAACCAACCTTACAAGAAGCGTTAAAGGGTCTTCTTTAAGTGAAAAAGAAAAGGCTAAAACAAGAAATAAGAAATTATAGAAAGGGAAAGATTCCACTGGTAAAGGCAAATATATAGTAAAGGCAGTGGATCAATCACTTAAATAAACTAGTACAAAGATTAAAAGACAAATACTGTAAAATCTACAATTACTACAATAAACAGTTAAGAGATAGACCTGCGAGATGTAAAATAAGGCATCTAAAACACAAAACGTTGCAGGTTGAGGAGTAAAAAATGTAGATCTTTTAGAATGTGTTTGAGCTTAAATGACTATCAGGTTAAAACAAGTAGCTAGAGTTATAGGTCATCATATATAAACTCCATGATAACCACAAATCAAAAACCTACAATAGATACATTAGAAACTAGAGAGAAAGGAACACAAACATAACACTAAAGAAAATCATCAAACCACAAGCAAAGAGACTATAAGAAGAAGAAATGAACAGAGAAAAACTACTAAAATAAGCAGAAAACAAGTAGCAACATGGCAATAAGTACATACCTATCAATAATCACTTTAAATGTCAATAGACTAAATGTGCCTATCCAAAGGCATAGGGTGGCTGATTGGATAAGAAAAAACAAAAACAAAAAAAACAAGACATCTATATACTGCCTACAAGAGACTTACTTCAGAGTTAAACTCATATACATATTGAAAGAGAGGAGATGGAAAAAGGTATTACATGCAAATGGAAATGAAGAGAAAATTGGGGAGACAATACTCATAGCAGACAAAGTAGAATTTAAAACAAAGTCTAGAATCACCTCACACCTGTCAAAATGGCTATCAACAAAACGTCTACAAATGACAAATGCTGGCAAGGATGTGGAGAAAGGGAACCCTAATATACTGTTGGTGAGGATAAAAATTGGTACAGCTGCTATGGAAAACAGTATGGCGGTTCCTCAAAAAACTGAAAATAGAACTACCATGTGATCCATCAATTCCACTCCTGGGTATATATTTGAAGAAAACAAAAACACTAATTAGAAAAGATATATGTATCCCAATGTTCATAGCAGCATTATTTACAATAACCGAGATATGGAAGCAACCTAAGTGTCCATCAAGAAATGAATGGATAAAGCAGATATATATATATATATATACACACACACACAAACACACACAACATACGTGCAACAACATGGATGGACCTGGAGGGTATTATACCTTTTTCAGGCAAAGACACATACTGTATGTTTTCACTTATATGTGACATCTAAAAAATAAACTAAAACAGAAACAGACTCACAGATACAGAGAACAAACTAGTGGTTACCAGTGGGGAGAGGGGGAGGGGGAGGGGCAAGATAGGGCAAGGGGATTAAGAGGTACAGACTACTAGGTATAAAATAAATAAAGTACAAGGACATAATGTACAGCACAAAGAATATAGTCAATACTTTATAACTTTATTTATTTATTTTTTGCTGTGTTGGGGCTTCATTGCTGCATATGACATGGGCTTTCTCTAGTTGCAGCGAGTGGAGGCTACTCTTCATTGCTGTGCGCAGGCTTCTCATTGCCGTGGCTTCTCTTGTTGCAGAGCACGGGCCCTAGACCACACAGGCACCCATGTCCCCTGCATTAGCAGGCAGATTCTTAACCACTGTGCCACCAGGGAAGTCCCAATATTTTATAACTTTAAATGGAGTGTAAGCTATAAAAATATCAAATCACTATGTTCTACACCTGAAATTAATATAGTATTGTAAATCGTTTGTACTTTAATTTAAAATAAATGAAGGTTTTAGTGGAACAGCTTTTTTAGTCTTTGCTGCAAATAAGGATCTTGCCTCTTACCGGTTTCTCCATTCCAAAAAACTCATAATCCTTTAACCAAACATGACTCATCAGTTGGCTATTCATGATGAGGAATTTTCCAGGAGGCTTCTTGTTTCCATGTGCACCCAGCCCTCTCTATAAAGTTTCCAGATGTTCTCAAATGTGCTGAACACTGAATATCACAGCCTGCCTCTTGCCATAAACCTCGGCTGCAAACATATAAGACTGTATGTCCAGCTAATGAAGTTTCTAATCCATTTCAAACAAACAAACAAAACCTCATACAATAAATA
This sequence comes from Leucopleurus acutus, assembly GCF_964270905.1. Taxonomy (NCBI): domain Eukaryota; kingdom Metazoa; phylum Chordata; class Mammalia; order Artiodactyla; family Delphinidae; genus Leucopleurus; species Leucopleurus acutus. Next base: position 24,158,800 of record NC_139159.1, on the reverse strand, counting down.
AGTAAATTTAGCAAGGTTACAGAATACTAGATCGATATTTGAAATCAAAAGGATTGCTATATATAGCAACAGAAAATTAGAAAATAAGATTTTAGAAAAGATCATTTACAGTAGCATAAAAAATGAAATGTTTAGGAATAAATTTAACAAAATACATGAGACATGTAAACCAAAAACCTTAAAACATTGATGAGAGAAATTAAAGAAGAACCAAATAAATTGATATACAATGTTCATGGATCAGAAGACTCAATATCCCTGAGATGTAAGGTCTCTGCAAATTGATTTATAGATTTAATGCATCAAAACCCCAGCAGGTTTTCTGTAGAAATTGGTAAATGATAAAAGAGCAAAATTGGAGAATTTATACTCTCTTATTTCAAGACTCACTATGAAGCTACGTAATCAAGACAGTATGGCACTAGTAAAAGGAGAGACATAGAGATCAATGCTTCAGAATGGAAACAGAGACACACATATAGGATAAGTTGATTTTTTTTAACAGAGGTGCCGAGATAATTCAATGGAGAAAGGATAGTGTTTTCAACAACTGATGCGACAACTAGATACCTTTGGGGTAAAAAAGAATGTACATTGACCTTTATCTTAAAATAAATGCAAAAAGTAACTCAAAGTAGATCACAGACCCAAATGTAAGAGGTAAAACTATAAAACTCTTAAAGGAGTTTAAGAGAAACTCCTCAGAGAAAAATCTATGAGATCTTGAAGTAAGAAAAAGTGAATACATATGTCAAAATTGATTGAATTTTATTCTTAAACTACATGCATTTTATTTTACATAAATTATACTTCAATAAGGTTGACCAAAATAAAAAAAAAAAGAAAGAAAAGAACACCAGTCCATCTACATTTGGAGCTTAAATGGATAATTTCCTGTTTTCTTTCTCCTTTTATTCTGCGTTAGCCACTCTTACCTTCATTCTAATCTCGACCTCAAAGTCTTAGCTCTTGCTGTTCTTGTACCTAGAATGTTCTGCTTCCACCTTCACAGGACTGGCTGTTTCTCATCATTCAGCCCTGGTTCAGATGCAGTTTCCACAGAGAGGTTTCCTCTAACTGTCCTAGATGGTCCTCACTGAGTCCACATCCAGTCCACACCAGTCATGATCTATCTTATTTCTCTGTTCACATTCTTAATAAGAATTGTTGCCAATAAGAAAAAAACTGATTAATTTCTTTTATATAAATTGTCTGTCTCCCACTGGAAAGTGAACTGCACGAGGGCAGGGACTGTCTCTTCACCACTCTATTCCTAGCACATAGGACAGTTCCTGGTATATAGCAGGGAGTTTAATAATTTTTTTAACGAATGAATAAATGGATATGATCTAGACAAATTTACCAGTGTGAAACTTCCCTTTTTCCTTAGTGATTTTAGATCAGTGAGGTGTTACTGGACCCGCTATGCTATAATTTTCCTTTGGATCACAAATGACCTGCTTTCTCATATAACGTACATCCTTTTAATATCCTATTTAATTCAATCTTGGTCTGGGAAGCTTCTGTGTCAAAGATCAGTCTTTTCTTTCCCGGCATACACAGTCAAGTCTGAATTAAGTACTTCCTTGTGCCCTAATACAGATGTGAGAAGGGCAAACTTCTCTGAGACCTTTAAAAAAATCCAAGATGACAACTGTGTCTACTTTATGTTCATCCTGGCACTAAAACCTTTCAAGATTTCCAGACATCTATAAAGTCATGGTCTTCCCTTCCTAAATCCCAGGGAGTTTTATTGAAACAAATTGTGCTTCTCTAACATCCTCCCTCTACAATTTCTACCACTTCCAACAATGAAAATCAGAGCTATTCTATTGGATCAAGGGCTCATTTACATTTCCTCTACACTTTACACTTCCTAATGGATTAGTAGAGCTCTATTCCTGCTACTCTATTAATGTGTTAGTATCTGATGTTGTGAAACAATATATGAGGCTCACCTAACAGTACATATTATTTTGAATAAACTTGACTCACCCAAGTGAGAGAATTTAAATGGAAAGTGAGTTTAGATCAGATTTCAATTGTAAAAGAAAGATGAATATCTTGGGACCAAAGTTGCTCCGGTAAAAATTATCTCCTTAGAAGAGCTCCAAGCCATATTCCAAGCAGAGAGGACTAGAGAATGAAGATGTCTCTTATTTTGATTTGTTTTTAAAGAAATCCAGGGACAGAAGGATGAATTATTTTACTCTAGACTTGGAAGAGCTACATGAGCTTCAAAAGGAAGATCAAATAAAAAATATTTGAAAGCACACTAAGGGCTGCCAACCAAAAACTTTAACCCTAGAAAAAGCAAAAGCAAATTTCTGTGAGTGGAATATAAAGATAATACTATATTTTTCTTGGAAAATACTGAAACTGCCTGGGTGCCATCTCATCTGAACTTATGGGTAAGTCCTGAAGAAGCCAGAAAGAAAGGACCTATAATTAACATTCAGAGAAAATAAGAGTTAGGGGGGCTCTGGTGTGTACCCTATAATTGCTTACATTGCAGTAAAGTGGTTTAGCAAGTCTCTAACTAATTGAAGACGTATTTTATTCTCCATCTAGTCGTCTTTCATTCATTGTATTTTTAGTCCCAGTGATGTGACACATACTGTCTAGGACCTGTAGGAAGGATCCTGTAAAAAATAAAAAGATTTTGCTCCCTAGGACAAAATCATCATAGGAGAAACCCATGAGCCATTGGGTAGCAAAAGAATTTATAAACAGAAGAGTAATATAGAAGCTTGAGGAAGAGAGTAATGTGCTGTACTACATAGGGATAAGATGGCTCTTATACTCCCAAGTACCCAAAATAAATTTCAGGAAACCGTTCCTGAAAGGAAAATCAGGGGGTTTTACCAGAAGGGGAAATAGATGCTGGACATGTGAAACCAATAGCTTTATGCTCTCTAGCCACTGAGCTCTCTGCTCATCTGACAGGAGCCCCCCTGCCCCCACCCAATGGCTGGCCACTGAGAATTAGGATAGACACTCTGGTGTCCCTTAGGCACTGACAAGGATGTAGCAGTGAGTCTCAACTTTTTCTATTCATGGAATCCTTTCAAATGTTAGAATTGTGGGCAGTACTCTCAAAAGGAGTAATACTTCAAAACAACACTAAACAAGTTAGTAATAATGACGACACCATCACTATGAGAGTTTAACAATGTCTCACAGTGTTTATAAAACAATCCACTACTTACAGGGTCACAAGGATTTAGGGGTCTAACCGCCCTGTCTTTTCTACTCTTGAAGTGGCATTTTGGGTGTTTTAGTAAACGTTCAATTGGTGGCTCTCTCCTTTTGCCTCCTGCTAGCAGACAGTTGAACCCCGCTCTCTATCGTGTCCTGCTCAGCTCAGTGTTCCATTTAAAAGATTTATTGCCACACCATACATACTCGTTAGTAGCAAAAACACACTCTACACCTTGACCCCAATGACAGCAAAGCCATATAAACCATCTTTGATCTATAACCCAATATGGCAGTTTCCAAACAGCCATCTCCTGCAGGATGTCAATACTTGTGATGTTACATGGGCGAAGAGGGGTTTCATCAGTCAAATAAGTCTGAGAAATACTGTATCGAACAAAGTTAAACGAATTTCTATCCTGCAGAGCCTTTGATATACCAATGTGCCTACAAATCTCCAAGATGTAATTATCAGTGTTTACCAAAGTTATCTGACCATGAAATTCTTTGATTTACAAAAATATCTTAGGGCCAATGGACCATGGAATCTGCTTTGGCCTCCTCACCCTTCCCAGTCTTTATGCTTTCATGATGATGAGGCTTCTGATCAAATATCCCTCTTCCTTCCTCTTTCTCACCTCCTTTCCCACCCTGGTAATATTTTCTGCCTGGTATCCCATGCTCTAACCACAATAAGCTTGCCACTCCCCAAAATATCCAAGTACATTTAAAAAAAAAAATAACACAGGTTGGAATATATTGCACTTCCACTTCTGCCTTGGGAAGCTTCCTAGCTCTCTTAGGGAAAAAAAATCCATCACTGCCTCCTCTGTACTCCTTCTACTATTAAAGTGTGCATTTATTACTACAATTATATTTTGCTGTAATTATTTCTTTGTACGTCTTCTTTTCCACTGTATTTATAACTACTCATAGGCAGACAATATATTACTTATATATGTATTTCCAGTGCCTAGCACAAGGCTAGCTGTAGCAGAACGAGAAAAATTCTGAATTTAATTCAGTTGAGATAATCGTGCAAATATCCATTTGTAGGAAAAAAAGAATCCAGAGGCTAGTACTATTAGTTTGCTTAATATGACTGTGCCCAATATAATATAATGGTTAGTTTATTGACTCATTCATTCATTTGAAGATTATTATTCAGTGAACATATGTTTTGTGCAGGCTACTCAGGAGATATGCAAAGTTTAATCAAGCATAGTTACAATCTCAAAGCTTTGGGAAAGTCTGAAAAGTAGACATCATCCTTGACAGTGCCCTCACCTGGCTGCTTATATCCAATCCATCACCCAGGATCATCCATCTTAAGTATTTCTCAACTCTGACACTTCTCCATCACCACTGCTACCTCCCTAGTCCAAGGAATCAATCTGTCTCACCTGGACCACTGTGATCACCTGGTTTCCCCACAACAACTCTAACTCCATCCAATCCCTTCTCCACACACAAGCAGAATGATCTTTTCTAAATGCCAATCCAAGTTTGTCACCCCACTGCTTAAAATCCTTCAATGTCTCCCTATTGCTCTTACGTAAAGACCAAAATCATTAAAATACCTGCAAGGTCTTGAATGGTCCATCCCCTGCAAATGGCCAATTTTATCGTGTAACACTGGCCCCTTGTTTCCCATATTGTAGACAAACTGAACTCCTTTTCATCCATCAAAGCTGTGTTTTTTTTTTTCTTTCTTTCTTTTTTGCGGCACGTGGGCCTCTCACTGTTGTGGCCTCTCCCGTTGCGGAGCACAGGCTCCGGATGCGCAGGCTCAGCGGCCATGGCTCACGGGTCCAGCCGCTCCGCGGCATGTGGGATCTTCCCGGACCGGGGCGTGAACCCGTGTCCCCTGCATCGGCGGGCGGACTCTCAACCACTGCGCCACCAGGGAAGCCCAAACCTGTGTTCATTTTATCTGGAATGATCTTCCTTCTCACTAAATGCTTACATAACTCCTCATCTTTTAGAATTAAACCCCAGTATTTATTCCTTAGGGAAGACTCCCTGTCCCCCACCTCCAGTCTAGGTCAGTTTATTTTTTAATTTGCCTTCAATAGAACCGTGTTTCTTTCTTTCATAGCAGATAATTCAGTTTGTAATCATACATTTATATAATTGTGTAATTAATATCTGTCTCTTCCACTTAACTGCAAGCTTCATGAAAGCAGTTAGTTTTGCGGGCTTGTGCTTGTTACTGTATCCTCAGCATCTAGCACAAATAATATGTATAACAATATAAATAACATAACGTAGAAATAAACAGGTGTCATAACAAAAGTTCATTAAAATGTTAACTGAGCTCAGAAGTGGAAGAGGTTTCATTTCGCTGAAATAATCAGATAAGGCTCTATGGCACTGAGAGACAACTGAGCTGCACCCTGGAGTCATGTGGGGAACTTTAAGGCATATTGATGTAGGGGCCTCAAAATATTAAACATAGAATTACCATATGATCCACCAATTCCACTTATGGGTATATACACAAAAGAAATGAGAGCAAAGACTCGAACACATATTTATACACCAATGTTCATAGCAGTATATTCACAATAGCCAAAAGGTAAAAACAATCCAAGTGTCCACCAACAGGCAGTGTGGTATATATCAATACATACAATGGAATATTGTTCACCCTTAAAAAGTAAGGAAATTCTGATATACTACAACATGGATGAAACTTGAAGACATTATGCTAAGTGAATAAGGCAGACATGAAAGGACAAATGTATGATTCCGCTTCTGTGAGGTACCTCGAATTGGCAAATTCTCAGAGACAGAAAGTAGAATAGTAATTACCAGGTTGGAGAGGAAAATGGAAGGAAGAGTTAGTGTTCAATGGGAACAAAGTTTCTGTTTGGGATGATAAAGTTCTGGATATGGATGGTGTTGATGGTTGCACAACTCATGAATGTACTTAAGTGAATGATTAATGAACTTGACCCTGGAGAATGGATAAAGTGGTAAATTTTATCTATCTTTATTTCACCACCTTAAGAAAAAAGGTCTCAAAAAAGAAAAAAGTCCTGATGACCACATCCAACCTCTGTAGATTCTGACTGAATTGGTCTGGGGTGTGGTTTGGACATTGGGATTTTTCTTAAAACTGTTGTGCAGTCAAGGGTGAGAAACACTGTTGCTGGAGCCCAGGAAACACACTTGGCTGTGAGAGACTGAAAAATGATGGAACAGGGCAGTGACATCAGCAAGACGGCAGACTAGGAAGCTACAGGCACTGTTCTCCCATAGAAACACCAGGTAAACAACATACACATCAAAGCACTTTTGTGGGAACTGTAGACATCAGTTGGGATCTACACCAACAAGGCAAATCCCTAAACAAGAAGAAGCCACAGTCAGAATGGCAGGAAATTTCAGTGTTTTTGTTCACCCTTGCCCCATCTCCATCCCAGCGTGATGAAATAAGGAGGAAGCCACCCAATTCCCATTTCCTTTCTCAGGATGAAATGAAAAAATGTGGAACTTGTTTGCACCCTTCAGGCTTGTCTGGGGGTTACCAAAGTGACTGGTTTCACTCTTGCCTGACACAGAGGGCTGCTAAGAATCGTGCTGTAATTGGGATATCAAACTGGAGGCGGCTGAAAGCAGTGGCCACAGGGAGAGCTGCAGGAGGACTGCAGCCCAAGAGATTACAGGCAGAAGAGCGCAATAGAATATCTAAGGCCCTGAGAAAAAGCAGAAGTGAGACTCTAAGGGAAATTATGACATCTAAAAGTAGTCATGTATGTGGGTGAATTGGGGTGGCAGGGGAGAGGAACAGGACACACATAGGCCCAGGGAAGAGGCATCAGCAACTACCATGAGAATAGACATATAGCTCAATGGAACAAAACTGAGAGTTCAGGGGTGAAAAAAACACCTTCATATTTGTGGTCAATTGATTTTTGGCAAGGATACCAAGGCAGTGCAACAGGGAAAGAATAGTCATTTCAACAAATGATGCTGGAACAACTGAATATTCACATACAAAAGAATGAAATTGGACCCTTAACTTACACCATACACAAAAATTATCCCAGAAACTCTTAGAAGAAAACATAGGCATAAATCTTCATGACTTTGGATTAGACGGTAATTTCTTAGATATGACAAAAGCACAAGCAACAAAACAAAAAATAGATAAATTGGACTTCATCAAAATTAAAAAGTTTTATGCTTCAAAGAACACCATTGAGAAAGTGAAAAAACAACTCACAAAATTGGAGAAATTATTTTTAAATCATGAGATTTAACAAGAGACTTGTGTTTAGAATATATAAAGAACTCACAACTCAATAACAAGAAAATAACCCAATTTAAAAATGAGCAAAGGGCTTCCCTGGTGGCGCAGCGGTTGGGAGTCCACCTGCCGATGCAGGGGACACGGGTTCGTGCCCTGGTCTGGGAAGATCTCACATGCCGCAGAGCGACTGGGCCCATGAGCCATGGCCGCTGAGCCTGCGCGTCCGGAGCCTGTGCTCCGCAACGGGAGAGGCCGCAACAGTGAGAGGCCCGCGTACCGCAAAAAAAAAAAAAAAAAAAGAGCAAAACTTTGAATAGATATTTGGGCAAAGAAGACATATGAATGGCCAAAAAGGACATAAAAACGTGCTCAATATCATTAACCATCAGAGAAATGCAAATTAAAACCACAATGGAATACCATTCTACTCCTGGTGAAAATGCTGTGAATTGTTGAAATGTCAATAAAGGATTGAGAATATTACATACACTTAGTTGATAAAGCAGTGTCAGGGTTTCAGAGGATTGACTTCAATTTTGAAAGAAGGTATACTGTGGGTAAGATGCTATCAAACAGCATTGTATGCTACAGAGAAATCTTCTATGAAATCAATCAACGCAGAAAACCTCATTATTTTCTTGTTTTAAGAAGTTGCTATAGCCACCCCAACCATCAGCAACCACCACCCTGATTAGTCAGTAGCCATCAGCATCAAGGCAAGACCCTACATCACCTCTGAAGGCTCAGATGTTGGTTAACATTTTTTAGCAAGAAAGTATTTTTTTTTTTTTTGCTGTACGCGGGCCTCTCACTGTTGTGGCCTCTCCCGTTGCGGAGCACAGGCTCCAGATGCACAGGCTCAGCGGCCATGGCTCACGGGCCCAGCCGTTCCATGGCATGTGGGACCTTCCCGGACTGGGGCACGAACCCGTGTCCCCTGCATCAGCAGGCGGACTCTCAACCGCTGCGCCACCAGGGAAGCCCAAGAAAGTATTTTTAAATTGAGGTATGTACATTGTTTTATTAGACATAATGGTATTGCGCACTTAATAGACTACATTATGATATAAACATAACTTTTATATATACTGAGAAACCAAAAAATTCATGTGACTTGCTTCATTGCAATATTCAGTTTGTTGCAGTGGTCTGGAACCAAACCCAAAATAGTTTTGAGATATGCCTATACCAGTAAAACTGGGGAAATCAGAATAAAATCGGTTGTAGTAATGTCAATACCCTAGTTATGATATTGTATTACAGTTTTTACAAGATGTTATTACTGAGGGAAACTGACAAAGAATACCTTAAATTTCTCTGTATTATTTCTTACAACTGCATGTGCATCTACAATTATCTTGAAATAAAAAGGTTAATTAAAAATACATAAAAGAATACAATAAAATAAATATACAATAAAATAAAAATTTTGACTTAAAAAAACATTAAGCAGAAGAAAATAAAGGGAGAAAAAGACATCATAGCGTGTAAAAGACAAAAAGTCTAATCTAGATAAAAATTTAACTCAAGCTACAGAAGCATATTACTCAACTCCCTTCTCAATATAGCACAACCAAATAAAAACATCAAATCCGTAAGAAAGGCAATAAGATTTTTTAAAGGACAATTTCTAGATGAAGTAAACAAGTTGAAAGACAAAACAGCAACATTTTAGAGCTAAAAAAATTAAGACAGAATAAAAACTGCTGAAAATTAAATTACTGACCCAGTGAATGCAAATGAAAAAAACAAAACAATTATACAGAAGACAATATATATGGTAGATAAACATAATCCAATATAAGAATAATTGATACATGAGTCAAAAAAACCTCAAAATAGGAGATATATTCAAAGATGTAATACAAGAGAATTGTCTGAATTTTAAGATATTACTGAAACTATAGATGAAAAGTGAATACCATGTTCTGGAAACATTTAAATTAGAATATCAATATCAAAGTTTATTCTAAGTACACCACTGAACTTGAAGAAAATCTTCAGGCATCTACCAGGGAAAATAAATCACCTATAAAGAAGAAAATCAAGTTGGTCTCAGACTTGCCTCAAACTCATTTACTGCCAAAAATAATGGAATGATGAAATTCGATTTGCTCACTACAAAATATGGCTCTGTATACTTCTTTTCCCAGGTAAGTATAAGTAATAGACACCGTAACCAGAATACTGGAGCCATAATTCGTGTCATAGCAATATAGGAAAGGAGCATGAGACGTAGAAAGGAGCTCATGTTCTGAAACTGTCGGTCGTACCAAATTAATAGCAAGCTATTATCAGTAGTTCAGGGGATAAAACACAGATATTATCAATCAGTGATTATTCTGTACCCCAAAACTTTGCCACAGCTTTCCAACACTTCTATAACACAGGTGTCTCACTTTACAGAGAGGAAATTAATGCTAAGGTAGATGAATCATACTACATTCAGAGCATACATTGCTCTGAATCATACCGTTAAACCTGTTGTTTGAACTTTGTTCTACCTAACTCAAAGTCGATTCTTACCTAACAGTGTAATCATATCTAGATAGAATACACAATTTTAATTTTCTTCTTTTGGCTTATTTTTTTCTAAAGTTTCAACAATGACATGTGTTGCTTTTCCTATTTAAAAAAAAAAGTAGGCTTTTAAAAGATTCACACAAAGGTTCTTTTTCATAGATATAATATATAAATCTAATCCTTGGAATTTTAAATCTCTTGATGCCAGTATGGCAGTTGAAATTGGTTGGTCATTTGAAAGCTTAGTGCCCATAATTTTTCTCACTTTTTAACTCATTTTAAGAGGGTTAAATACAAAATAAATACGGAAATAATGGTCACATGGCTTGGACATATGTAAAATAGATGTAAAATAGATAGCTAGTAGGAAGCAGCTGCATAGCACAGGGAGATCAGCTCGGTGCTTTGTGACCACCTAGAGGGGTAGGATAGGGAGGGTGGGAGGGAGGGACACGCAAGAGGGAAGAGATATGGGGACATATGTATATATGTATAACTGATTCACTTTGTTATAAAGCAGAAACTAACACACCATTGTAAAGCAATTATACTCCAATAAAGATGTGAAAAAAAAAGAAAGAAATAATGGTCACAAATTCAGAAATTAAATTGGCTGGATTTTACTAGTCTAGACTAACACAGTCTGTTTCCTGGAAATGTGTCTAAGCCTTCTGTCTTTTTTTTTTTTTTTTTAACTGTTTGGATAAAACACACACACACACCACACACACACACACACACACACACGCACACACACACACCACAGTACCACTATTCCTGTGGTGCAGCATGAAGCTGTATGGATTAGGACGCCAGAGGGATCCAGGCCTCACCCAATTCAGGGCCATTGCCACCCATGATGGGCAAAGGTCTTCTCCCATAGAACAGAGCATTGTAAGCCTAGCTGGAAACAAGCTTCCCTGGAAGGGGACAGATGATTCCGGCATGAGATGGCAGACTCAGCCCGGCCAGTTGACATCTCTCGCCAGACAAGCAGCCTCTGTCTGTCAAGTTCCTTGAACTTTGAGTCACTGGCTTGGGCGCCAAGCTAAGAACATGGCCAAGTCCTGAGCAGAACGCCTTTTCTCCCCGAAGAGCCAGCGAGGAATCAATGATGAGGAACCTGCCAATTTTCTGTCGCTTGGAAGGCTTCCAAACCCAGGATCATACTCAGGGAACCAAAGTCCCAGAGGCCTGTGTATGGAAGCAAACAGGACTCTTTTTCCTCTTTCAAAACATTGCTACAAGTAGGTCTGAAATACTGTGAGGAAATAATGTATTTCTAATTTGTCAGATAAGCAAAAGCAGGCAGTTAGCAGAGAAAAAGTGATCTCATGAACTGGCAAGTTTTTCTTCCTTCCCTCTCCGTCACACTCATTTATGTTGGGGTAAATCATTTTAAACAATTTCCTCTGACTTGGAAGTTTTGAAACAGAAGGGAATTCAAAGCACAGTTTTTGGTTTGGTTTGGTAGCTGTTCCTCAGAGTTCATTAAGGAAGGAGACAGTGGGACGTTGAGAGATTTAATGTCCCAGACTGTTTTTAAAGCCAAGGTTTAAGAAATGTTACCTCATACATAAACAGGAATGTTCAGTTACACTCAGGCAATTCTGTTATACTGTGGCCTTGTAAAGGGTCCATGATCTGGGGCAGTTTGTGGTTCCCTCTTCCTACCCCCCATTTTAAACAAGTACCCCAGGAGCAATCCCTTTGATCACACAATGGATGAGGTAACAGCTAGAAATAATCTTTGAAGAAGTGATGATTTCACCAGAACAGGGGCTCAGATGATAACACTGTAACCTTTTGAAAGTCTGAAAGTAGTAATTAGAGGGTTACTTTCTGAGGGACTGTCTTTATTTTCTTAGATTAGAAAACATCCATTTTCGAAAACAAGAAAAAAAACGGATACCTTAAAATGAGCAGAGCCCTTTGTAACTATGGTCATGGTAAATGGACTAAATGAAACTCTCACCTAGTTTATGACAAGACCTTCAATTTCCCTGAAATTTCATTTGGAAAGCAAGGAGGAAATAGCTGGTTGAATGAATGAATGCCTCTGGAATGTAATCTTCCTAAATCAATTGATCTCAAGTCCTTTTAAGAGTTCTCTTAGCTTTCGAACTTCCCAGGATATTGGCTGCTTCTACAACTGTGGATAGGTTTCAACTCATGTTCACAGAAGGGGAGGGGCAATTTCTCTGAAAGAAACATGATTTGCAGAGATGCAGCTCCATCTGATTGAACCACAGAAAACCAGGGCTCCTGCAGAGACAACCCCTTTAAGCATCTCAGTCTAAATCATACAGAACAAGTTTCCAATGTCTCACAGGAGAGTTTAGCTTCTCAGAGCTATTGGCTTCTCATCGATCTTTATTTCATTCAATGATCTTTGAATCATTTGGGTTTCTTTCTTAGAACAAAGAGAATTTATACCAGGGGGTATTCAAGTCTCTACATTTATTGTGTAACCCAAATATAAGCAGATCTCCTGTGGTCTCATCTCTATATTCAAAGGACCAGTCCAGCTGCCAGGTAGCAATTTAAGAGGATTTGAATCTTTATTTTCATCTCTCTCAGAGGTTCTAACTGAGAAGCTCCAAGCCCCTTCTTCCCCATCCACAGGTTTTGTAACTCCTGCAGAGCCTGCAAAATCCAGAATCCCCTTTCCAGCACAGCCCACTGCACCTTCTCTCCCCTCTTCTTCTTGTGTAGCTCTGCATTGCCATGCTAAGAAATTTGCCCCATCTTCCTCCCTTTCTACCAACCTTTCCATCTCAGCCCTCAATTCTCTGACCCCTTTTTTATCTAGTCTACCCTCTTCCGTTCTCCCAAGTTTTCTTCATAAACCATCCAGGAACCCAGCTGGATTCTCACTTAGTAGGTGGGAAGGGAGAAGCAGAAATCCATGGATAAGTTGAGGGCCTGGGAAGGAAGAAACTGAATACATTTGTCCATAAAAACTCCACCCACTGCACTTGCAAGACAGAAGCACAGCTTGCAAGCACAGCTGATACCATCTTTCCCCAGATCCTAGAGCACTCATCAAAGACTCCTGGACCCTAACCTGCTGCAAATCTGTATTCTATTTCCCCTCTCAAGGGAGCATCTGCCAGAAAGAAGCTTCTAAGCACCAAGAAGCAAGGAGCAAGATAGCTGTGAATCCCAAGGGTCTGTAGCCACTCATACCTTCTTTCCTCCCCCTTCTCCCTTCTGCATTTTGACCCTAAGAATTACAGTTTTTTCTTGTGTGCAATTTATGGAATTCACACCCAATCTAACATGGCCAGAATATTGGGGGAGGGGGGGAGGGTGAAGGAGGGTAGAGGAGATGTGGAAATCTTTTCATTAAAGGACCCTCCGAGCCAATTTGGGTGGCAATCCCAGTCACTGGGCTTGTTATTCTTTCCCCTGGAATCACATCTTGGAAGGTGCTTATTGAGAACGCTCTATAATCAGACCTGCTGCTCCACAGAGGTAGAGCCAAATATTAGAGCCTCATGTCCTGAAATCTGTTGTACTGTCTGGTAAATGTGTCAATACTCACCAAAGTGCCCTGACTATTCTTTCTTTATTGCACCCAGGAATGTTAAAATATGAGGCCCCTTGATGTGAACATTCTCTCTAAAACTGAAACGTGGATTACTTCACAAGTCAGGGCTTGCAAAGCTATGCATGTGGCACTAAATTTATTGACTTTCTTCTCACCACAGAGTATCAACCATGCCATTGACTTTAAGATGGCTTTGTGTAAACTAGTCGATTGCTTAGAATTTAATGGAAAAGTTGCTCTATCTCCCTCTCATTTAATACACACACGCATATATTTTTTTTCCCATTCGCATCACCTTTATTATGTCCTCCTACATAATTCCTGGGTTCATCTCTTATGCCTGGCCACCCAAGCCTCAACTTATTTCTTCCCTCATCCACCTTTTCAATCCTGAATTACGTGACGCCCCCGCCCTTTCTTTCTTCTCCCATTTATCTCCCTTTATCCCGGCCAATACCGTCATTGACAACAATTATTTGGTGCTTAGTAAGTGCTCCTCACAACTCTGTTCATTTGGAGAAACACCAATCAGAGGTTTCCAAAGAGCGGCAGCACGCCCTGAAAATAAAGCTCAGAACAGGCCGTCTCGTGTCTATGCTTGAATAAATCCAGATCTCTCGGACCTCGTTGCTAAGTTTGGGTAAAACAAGAAAGCAGGTTCTGATTCAAGTCAGCAAATTTTTAAAGGAAATTAAACAAATGGGTGCAGGTCAAGAGATTAAACTGAACTACTCTCTATGGAAGAGCTTCCGGCCAGTGACTTTACCCTGGTACCCCTCCTGAGGGACGGATGCGCTGACATGGTGCGTGGACCTGCTGTTTTATTTGTTTGATTGTTTCGACCATCATACACTTCACTCATTCAAACCAGGGTTTCCTGAGTGGTGTTGCTTTCCAGGAGTGCAGGTGTGCAACAGGGAGAAAGGGGCTTTAATGGGGAATGAGGCATCCAGAGATCTGAGTTCATCAAATTGCTTAAACCTTGCTGGGTCTCAGTTTTATCTATAAAGTAAGGAAGTCACATCGAGTGACCCCCTAGATTCCTTGCAGAGCTGCTGATCTGTGATTCTTATTGGTTAAGAACTGCAGTGTTGTTTGCTAGCGATATAACGTGCAAAGTAATGCATTGTAGTTCGATGGCTCTGCAGGTAAGTCGTGAGGGGCAGGCATGAGAAAAGCAAAGTCAGGAAGTCTACAGTGTTTTGGCATTTGTAGACGAAAAGTTGTATATTCAAAATCCTGCCCTCACATAGGAAAGGAAAGCTACAAAATGGTAATTTATTTACTTATAATAGAAAGCTAGATTAGCCCAAATTGAGAATGTATTAGCTGTTTAGGTTGTGATTATGATTGCTGAGGAAAAAAAGCTTTAAAATGCTTTGGGGGAGATCTAATTTAAAAGAAACAAATAGATTACATTTTCTTAATTTAGCAGTCAGTTAACTGTGACTCATCCTCCTTTCTCTGCTCATGTGACCAGGATAGTAAATACGGTATTGACAAGAAAATCTAGCCCACCTGTCAGAAGATGCCAACCCTCCTCAGACTGAAACCCCAGTGAAAATGCATTTATTTCCTGTTTTCTTTGCATAACCCAATTGCAGGGACGATGCCAGTGTTTATTATAGTGCCCTATGTGAAAAGGGGCTGATTGCTTATTTCTAACTTATGAACTGCAAATATTGTGGCAAACCCTCGCGCCTTCCACTTCCTGCTTTTAGAGAGCCCTGAGTCTGAATGAATAGAGATGAATAGGTGCTTGTCTGCCTCCAGTTCCTGAGGGGATCTGCCCAAGCTCTGGAAAATCTCCTTTTCCTTCAAGGTGTTTTTCAACAATAAGAGCTTTAAGACAGATGTGCACTGGTTCATAAACCAGCTCTGCCTCCTAGAGTCTGTGGGACTTTGGGAAAGTTACTGATACTCTCATTGCTTGGTTTCCTCATCTACAAAGAAGATAAAAGTACACTTCTTTCATACAAACGTTGAAAGTAAATGGTACGAATTTTAAAGTACTTACAAGCATTGTATCTTTAGGGTAAATGTTGACGATGATACAGTAACTACTGCTGGTGTAATCACAGCAAACATTCATTGGTATGAGTTGTAACTAAGGTAATAATATAAATACACCCCCAACAGAAATACAGAGACGTGTACCCATATGGAGAGAAACCATCCCGCTCCATGCAGGGTGGCAAGCAGGGGTTTTTGTTTCCTCAAGGAGAAAATGTGGATCCACTTACTATGGTTTTTTTTGTTTGTTTTTTGGTTTTTTTTTCCCACTTACTGTGTTTGGAACCAAAGGACTCCAAGGTGAGTCGATATTGCTGCATTTGAGTGATGATTGGTAATGCTACACAAGTACCAGTGAGACAGGCTGGGACCTGGGACCTGGGATCCTTTGCTGCAGTGCTTGTACCTGGACAACCATCTCCTGGAACAAAATACAAAGAAACTCTAAGGGACTAAAAATAACTGTGTGCTTGCCCAGCTGGGGCAAATTATGAACAACAAGGTACAAAAAGACCAAAAACCTAACTGCCACTTCTGAAGAGCCAGGAGGAAAAGCAGGGTACTGCGCACGCCCTGTGCACACACCACCACCAAAGGGGTGGGCAAACAACCTAAGACACCCCTCCGGCCAACCCTGGACACACCCCTATCCTCCCGGCCGCCCCCCAACGCCCCTGCCCCAGGGAGGGAGCAAGGGAACTTGTCGCTTGTTCTCACTCCCCCACTGCTGCAGCAGGAGCCCCAATAAAGCCTTGCCGGAATTTCTTGTCTGGCTTCTTGTCAATTTCTATTGCTTAAGGAGGCCAAGAGCCCTGGTCAGTAATACCAGGCAAGCAGGAAAGCGGCTGTCTTGCGCTTGGGCCAAATATGGAAGGACACCAGGGAGCCCCTTCCTACCGTGCTAGTATGCGGGTTGGGCTCTCTGCTTTCTTAGTCTAACGAGAGAAGGAATTGGTTGTGGAGTTGCAATTGCCAGGAACCTGAACAGTAAAATTTGAGGTACCTCTCCTTTCTTCTCCTTCCCTTCTCCCTCACCCCCAACCAAGCAAACCAAAACGATTTCTCCTCCTAGCTGTCATAAAGCTTAACTCCTGGAGAGTGATGATGTATTTGTTTGGAACTCAAGAGTTTGAAATTTTCAAAAGTCTTCTATGAAAATGCAAAGACCAATGGAACGCATAAACACTCAAATCGTAGTACCCCAAGAAACGTAAAGAAAATAGAATATAATGCCCTCATTTTTCCAAACTCAAAAAGTGAAACCCAAAAGCATTCAGTGATTTGTTTAAAACTACACAGTGGGATGGTGGCAGAGATGGGAGGACATTGCTCTGTCAAATACTCTTTCTACTGCCTCTTCAGAGCCATCACCAGCTGTGAATATTCTTGGGGAGGTAGGAGTATTCGTAGCGTGGCCTATAACACTGGTTTTCAAGCTCAGTGTGGGCCAGAGCAACTGCTCTTTAATCTCATACACATATTGTCCCTATAAGGCTTTGTTTCAGGAATAGTCTATGATTTAAAATGTATGGTTTTATGGTATCTCTTTACAGCCATGAAGACCTGCTGGACAGCCGGCCTTGCTGAAGAAAACACAAAATATGTTGTCATGTGGATTGTGGTAAGAAGTGGAGAAGGAAACCCAGAGCTCTCGGTTCTAGAGAGGGAAGCTTGGTAAAATTAACACCATGAGGGGGTCTGTGCAGTGAGGGCAGCACCAGATGCATGAGGACTTGGGAGCAGAGGAGAAGCTGAGAGGGAGAGGAATGAAAAGAAGAGAAAAAAGGGCCACAAAAATGTTTTTTGCTACAGTTACATTGTAAATCCATGTGCATTTCATTCTGGTTTGTTAATGGTGTGCAACAGAAATGCACCCTGATTATTTTACATAAAAGGTCATATATTGGGCTTCCCTGGTCATGTGCTCACTCTCTGGCTGCAGGAGAGGAGGCTCTGGCCCCTCATCTTCACTAGTAGGAGGCAGGTATTACCCTCCACCCAGGCCATATCGTTTGGGGGAAAGGAATTTTCTGAAAAAAGAATTAGGGGTTCTTGAGTACAAACCTACATCTTAGTTGGTGGATAGGAGGATGATTCTGAATACAGAATGGCACCTGTCATGTGGCCCTGATCCCTACCCTGGTCCCCATGCACTCCTAGTTGAGTCAGACAGCAGATGGGCTGTAAACGAAAAGCAAAAGAGCTTTTCTTACATTTTTAGGAAAACACTAAAACTACAGCTCTAGACATCAGGGTACCAGGGCACAAGCAGCACTGCTTGAGTTAAGGCTGATGTGAGTCTTCCCTCTTCCCCGTTTGCCACAGACCACTGGACAATATGCCCCATGGGGGAGGGAATCCCACGGAGGCAGCGGTGCCGCCACAGCACAGGAGCAGCTCCCAGCAAGAGAAGAAGTGTGTGAGCCAGGTTCATGCAGGTGGGAATGCCAGCCATTGACATCCGAGTTATTACCATCAATGTGACCTCATTAGATTCCGAAGCCTAATGAGGAAAAATTCAACATGTCCTCCAAAGAAAATTTTGAAGAGGAATGAAAGGGGCGTTGGGGCTTCCTGGAGTGCCCAGGGGCTCTCCTTCTTACAAGCTGAGTCATCTTGGGCAAGTTACAGAATGCCTTTGAGATTCAGTTCCCTTGACTGTAAAATGGAAACCCTAATCCCATGGGTTATTGTGAAAATTAACTGAGGTTGCCAGCTAAAAGTTGGCACCTGCCATCTGCCGCTACAAGGATTAAGTCGCTCGCTGCTGCAGTCCCTGACCTTCAACACACCCTGAAAGGAGTTCAGGGTGGAGATCAGGCATGAGGCACTCTGTGCTCTGGGAAAAACTGGCAGAACAGGTATTTAGGTAGTTAGATATTTTCAGAAGATTTTATGAGCCAAATTCTTGCATCTCCTCGTATCTAGAAAAGCACTAAAATCATTATCGGAGACATCTGCTCCTTGTGACTAGCAGTAAACGTCAGGAGACTAGCAGCAACATTCCACGAAAATGTGTGCTTGACTGCACGTCTCCCCCTTCACAAAATCACGTATGTACTGGCTTCCCCACTGCCTGCCTGCATCTTAGAGTTACCTGAGATGCTGTCTCCCAGGCTATAGTCCTCATTGTGCCCCAAATAAAACTTAACTCATAACTCTTTTTTATTTTTGCAGTATGCGAGCCCCTCACCGCTGCGGCCTCTCCCGTTGCGGAGCACAGGCTCCGGACGCACAGGCTCAGCGGCCATGGCTCACGGGCCCAGCCGCTCCGTGGCATGTGGGATCTTCCCGGACTGGGGCACGAACCCCTGTCCCCCGCATCGGCAGGCGGACTCTCAACCACTGCGCCACCAGGGAAGCCCTTAACTCATAACTCTTACATTGTGCATATTCTTTTCAGTTGACAAGATGAAAGGATCAAACACAGCCCAATATGCAGTAATGCTCAACACATGGGAGAGAAATGTCTGCATAATAATCACCATAAAATGCTAACAACTCACTGAGTGCTTCCTCTGCTCAGGCAGACTGTAGTTCTACCTCTGCTGTCAGACATCCCAGGTTCAAAATCCTGCACCTGCTACTCAGGAGCTAGCTGTGGGGCCTTTAGGCATGTTCCTCAACCTCTCTGAGTTCTCAGGGTCCACCTGCATGCTCTTACTTACCTCACCAGTTTGTTGAGATTCACTGAGATGAAACGTGTAGAGTAGATGAAACAATGCCTGACATATACTAAGCTCTCAATAATGTGAGACATTATTGCTTCTAGTATTACCCTTATTTTCCACAATGCTACCTACCCAATATGAATAAAGGGGCTGCACTACCCTCACCTCAGTACATTCCTCCCCATATTTGGCCCACTGAGTTAAAGCAACAAAGGGTGACCAAAGATGTTGACATCATGGAGGAGAGGGGAAAATAAGGCCAGAGGAGATGAGGGCAAAGAGGGATAAGAGAAGAACTTGGTGCATTGATATCTGATCGTGGGAGATGGGCCCCCAAGTCACATTCATGCACCTGTTTGGGCTCCAGCATTTTCCACCAAGCCCTGTAGTCTAGAAGAGCCCTCTGAAAGTGATTTTTTTCCTAAAGTTTGTAAGCAGGTAGGGTAGGGCTCCCCGAAGAAAGAGAGCCAGGCATGACTTTCTTGACCTAAGAGAAGCCAATGGTGTCCTAAGCCATTTTGTGATGTAAGCCTGGCCACAATGTTTGCCCTTGAAGAGCTCTCAGTAATGATCTTAAGGGAAGTAAGGGAATGCAGGAACAAAGGAAAAGCAGTCAGGAAACAATAGTTCCGTGATAAACAGGGTCCTATTTCCTCCTAAGGGATATACATAATAATCTGGCCCTCATGACTTCAATCAACTAAAGCTTGGACTACGGCAACCTTTGCCCCAATTCTATACTGAATTCTCCTCTGCTCAAGACCCTTTAAACATGTACCCTTAGCTTAAAACTTCCCCAATTTTACTCCTTGGAGAGACACTGCTTTGGGAAAAATCCTCGGTGTTCTCCTTACTCGCTGCCAACAATACATCCTTTCTTCTCCCAGTCTTTGGCTTGGTTGTGTCTTTTGGGTCAACACTCACCAAGAGGTGAACCAAGCTTTCGGGTAACAATATGACTGATCTTAGGAAGCAAATATTTAATTAGTACTCTCTAAGTGTGAGGACTGCTACAGAGGTATTAAATTGGTGGACATCCGGGCAAGATTTAAGGAGGAAGAGCCTTATTTGGGGGAAAAGTGATTCCAGTGCAATGAGTAATGAATGGATTAGAAATGTGTAGTGCTCAGGGAAAACCATCTGTATATTTGAGATGCCCCAAAGTGCCTGGTATCAAGACTGTTTACAAAACATTGTAAAATCTTGAGAGATGTATGCATGAGGAAAAAGGAACACTGAAAAATAAAAAGAAAGAAGCTTAAAAATAGCAAGATGACCAAACCCAACTGCCTGCATTGTTTCAGGCTTTTAAGTAATGAGTGAAGGAGACATTTAGAATCAGGCAATTGAAAGAAGAGAAAAAAAGTTCCAGACGATGGTAAAATTACTAAACATATAACAAATTCAAAAGGGAGAGCACACAAAAAACATGTCATTTAGGAATACATGGGTGTCTGCTGTCTTGAACATCTTTGAGATCAGCGAAGCAGAGAGATTCAAGGAGACAGCAGGGCTCAAAATCAACTCAACTCCAAGAGCAGACTGATATTCAAAGAGAAATGGAGCAGAAGTCTTTGTTAATCATAATAAAGAATTTGCTGTATTCAAATGAAATAACAGCAAAGTGGAAGTATGCCAGGGCAATACCAGTTTTCCAAGCAGGAATAAAGGGAACGCTAGGAAATTACAGAGCATTCATCTCAATGTCTGTAATTTGCAAAATAATGGAAACAATAGCAGGGTAAGTTTGCCAAATGCATTTACAAATGAGTATCATTCCCTTTAATCAAGCTAGAGATAACCAACAAAGCAGGATAGAGGACTGGGGGGTTTGAATCTCTCTCTCTCTCTCTCTCTCTCTCTCTCTCTTTTTTTGATGGGGCTATGACACAATTAATAATTACATATGACTTATTTAACTTTAATGTCCAGATTATTTTTATATAGTAGCTACTTCTCATGTGACCATTAGAGACGAGAGTAAGATAAAAGTAAAGCAGAGAAAGACAAAGTACTCTGTCTCCATTGTATGGGATGTACTACTATATATTTTTTTGCTTAACATCAAACTGTGGCAGAGAGCTAAAAGGGAATGTAAAAAATCCAAATAAGCCATCCTCTGAGCATGGAATCAGACCCCCCTGAGGTGCATTTATTCCTGAGGGCAGGTTGCTCTCTCAGCCCGCTCTTAGAACATCCTTCTTTCTTGACACTTTGCTGCAATTTAAGACCATTTTCTATTGTCCTGTCTTCAGTGAAGACCAAACTGCTAGACAGCGTCCTCCTGATGCTGGAAAACCTGCCTTTGGTCACCACTGGCAAGAGTCCACAGATTCAATGATTTCGCCATACTCCTTTGGCATTGGTTTTATATTAATTTATTAACTTGAATACTTAGCTCATTGGGAAAGAACCCTGAGCTTCTAGGAATTAGACAGCGTGGTGAAACCAGGCTACTAACCCAGGTCAAGTGTGTCTGACTCGGGTTGGTACTGTGAGATGAGCAAAGCACTTGAACCTCTGGACGGCTGGCTGACAGGTGTCCCCACTAACCCATGATCTCTCCAGTGGTTCCAATACCCCATTAGTTCCACTTTGTTTCATTCCTCCAATGTCCACAGCAGGTATAAAAACATTGCCCTCCAGTTCCTATCCTCTTTCTCGATTCTTCAGCCTTGAAAATGGCCTTCTTCTTGAGTAACGGAAACCACTGGGTTTTAAAGTTCCTAAATTTTCCTTACACATACACAACAACCTTTTTACGTCCATTGCCATTCTTACAATTTCAGGAGAAGATGCATTCTTTTCTTCGTTGAAGGTTAATGTCTCCAACTGTGTGCTTCAGAATCCACCCCCTTCTGTCCCTCTGAGAGCCTCTCGCTCTTCAGCCTCCTTTTCAGCAGCAGTGTCCCCAAACCTGCTATAAGCATTTCCCCTCCATCTATAAGCATTTTCAAGACTCTGACACATAAAATGCTTCCCAAAACCCAGTGCCACCTTCTAACTACTGACTGTTTTCTCTCCATGCCTTCAAAGCTAAGATTCTTGACGAAATAATCTCTACTCACAGTGGCATTTCTTCACCCCCAAACCTGGATGTAACTAGTTTCCCATTCCTAACAATGCAGGGAAAGATACTCCAGCAAAGATTTCCAGCCTAGTTCATAGTGCCCAGGAATGCCCTGAGTAAGTGATACAGTTGCCAAATGAAAGATGGCTGTTCTGTCTTACGGTAGTAGACTGCCACTCCATAGGGCTGTTTAAAAAATCTGTGTGGGGCTTCCCTGGTGGCGCAGTTGTTGAGAGTCCGCCTGCCGATGCAGGGGACGCGGGTTCGTGCCCCGATCTGGGAAGATCCCACATGCCGCGGAGCAGCTGGGCCCGTGAGCCATGGCCGCTGAGCCTGCGCGTCCGGAGCCTGTGCTCCGCAACGG
This sequence comes from Leucopleurus acutus, assembly GCF_964270905.1. Lineage (NCBI taxonomy): Eukaryota > Metazoa > Chordata > Mammalia > Artiodactyla > Delphinidae > Leucopleurus > Leucopleurus acutus. Next base: position 24,136,150 of record NC_139159.1, on the reverse strand, counting down.
GAGAGGCCACAGCAGTGAGAGGCCCGCGCACCACACACACAAAAAAACAAAAACAAAAACAAACAAACAAACAAAAATCTGTGTGTTTGGTCACTGCATAAGGACATGTAGATGTGTCATTACATATTAGTGAAAAACATGGGGAGGCTGGCCCACCAATCCTCTTCCCTGAGAACTCTGGGGTGAGATGCTAGAGTCACGCGTGATCCCCCCCACATGCTCCTCCCTCCAAGTTGTGAGTCTCAGCCAATTCAGCAAGGAATTAACAAGGGTGGGGTGGGGGGAGATTCAGTCTCCCCCCATGAGATTCAGTCTCCTCTGGGTCTTCGAACTTGGAAGATCAGGTAAGGTCCAATCTGGGATTCAGAGACAGCAAAGCATGCCTTCACGGGCATGTGAAGGAGGCGGGGAAAGAATGTGAGGGAGAGAGAGAGAAACAAAGAAAGAGACAGAGACGCAGAGAGGGCAGCTTTCCAGGCCAGGCTCCAGGCGTTCCTGAGGCCCAGCTGTGCTTCCAGACTTCGGGTTCTGTAAGCCACCATGTGTCCTCCTGAAGAATTCTCTCCATCTACTTTGGCTCCTATGTATGGAGCAACCAGCGTGATTTTTTTTAAAAAAACATCAAATCTGGTAATGGCCACACTGGCCTTCTTTTAATCTCTCCAACTCTCCATGTCCTCTCTGGCTACAGGACCTTGGCATGTGATGTCCTCTTTATCTAGATGTGCCTCCACCCCTGACTCCAGCCCTAACTTCTCTTCTCTAGCGCACGGTGGTAACTTTACATTTATTTATATGATTCTTTGATGTCTGACTCCTTTGTGTAGTCACCCATCAGCGTCGCTCAAATGCTTGGGCTAGTGCCAAACACAGAGTACACACTCAATGGTTTGTTGAAGGAAGGAAGAAAGAAAATATCAAAGTCACTGATTTTGCTGTGGTTGGAGATTTTCTGTTAAGTCCCCAAAATACCTCCCTTAGGTCATCCCATGATTTTAGATTTATTTCTCCCATTAGAGAGCGGACCTTCCAGGTTAGCAAGCATCTTCTCCTCTCAGTACATCGTCTTTCACACGTTGAGACAGAGACCAGTCCTCTCTAAGGGTCTCTGAACACAAGCAGGTTTGGGGACACAAGCAAGAAAGGAAGGGGAAAGGCATCAAAGCAAGCCTTCCAAAGCTCACTTGTTACAGAGAGACACAGAGAGAGAGAAACAGAGAGAACCATAAGACACTAAAGTAAATTAAAATACACATAATAAGCCACATGCTTCCGCAAAGAGCTTACAAATTTCTTTCCCATAAGCATATCAATAGAGAGGTGATTTCTTCTCACCCACAGAAATATGGTGTGAGGGGTTTTTTTTGTTTGTTTTTTGGGTTTTTTTAATTGTCTTCTGGGAATTAGAATAAGGTGAGGAAAGTGTCCTCTACTTTTTTTTTTTGCGGTACGCGGGCCTCTCACTGTTGTGGCCTCTCCCGTTGCGGAGCACAGTCTCCGGACGCGCAGGCTCAGCGGCCAGGGCTCATGGGCCCAGCCGCTCCGCGGCATGTGGGATCTTCCCGGACCAGGGCACAAACCCGTGTCCCCTGAATCGGCAGGCGGACTCTCAATCACTGCGCCACCAGGGAAGCCCTCTACTTTCTACTAATCCACCGCTGAGCCCCTGGCAGCGCATGACCTGCCACCTCCCTTGGGAAGCTCTCATGATGCTCCATCTGAGAGTGAGAAAGAATAAAGAGGAGAGGAAAACAAAGTGTGCTTTCCTACCTTCTTTTTATTTTGATTCCATAATTGACTTGGTATACCTAGCAGGGTTTCCATCTCCTTCTCCCTCACAAAATGGGTTTTGGGGGTTTGGAAGGGAACTTTCACTGGAGTAGTAAAAATTCTTAGTTACTGTATGTCTTTAATATCAGTACAAGAAGATAGTATATCCAAAGAACGCGCTTAATTACTCAAGTGCTTCCCACCGGGATCAAAGAATTCCCTTGTCTTCCCTTGAAAATCTTAAAAATTCTCTCCCATGTGTTAAAGACTTCAAGTTCTTTACCTCCCAAGGAGGACCACTTTCCCTCCTTACCCTGAACCAGCACAATTCACTACTCACTACTCCAGAAAGTTTACCTTTGATTAGCTTTAACCTACGTGTGATGCTGATGATGACAATGATGATGATTCAATCCACTCCGCTCTGTGAGCCATCAGTGCTCATTTAATTGGTTTGCAGTAGACCACTGGACTTTTTTTTTTTTTTTTTTTTTTGTGGTACGCGGGCCTCTCACTGTTGTGGCCTCTCCCGTTGCAGAGCACAGGCTCCGGACGCGCAGGCCCAGCGACCATGGCTCATGGGCCCAGATGCTCCGTGGCATGTGGGATCTTCCCGGACCGGGGCACGAACCCGCGTCCCCTGCATCGGCAGGCGGACTCTCAACCACTGCGCCACCAGGGAAGCCCTGGATTATTTATGATCATGAGATTCTTAATTATTCTCATGTGCTTGTTTCTTTATTCATTGTCTGAAGTCCTTAAAGAAAAGGATCTTTATATACACATGCAACACACACACACACACACACACACACAGATACTTCTAATTCAATTACATTCCAAAAGCATTTATTCCGTGGTACCAGTACCTGGCACATGGCTAAGGGCATACTGTGTACAGAATATACGGTAACTACCGAAGAAAACATTTTTAGAATAGGTAAGACACTCCTTGCCTTGGGTATGTTGATAGACACCTAATTCTGTAGGAAATATATATATATATATATATATATATATATATATATATGCATGTTTTATGTATATTCATATACACATGGGAAATAGGTCAAAAATTTTAGCTGATTTGTAAACATATGTGAATGTATAGAATGCACACATATCTGAACCAATAAGCACAATGAGAGATCACAAAAGCTGCTGAGGGGGTTGGGAAACCTTGCAGAAACAACACCTGAGCTGGGTATAGACAGATGAAGAACTTCCCAAGGAGAAGAGGAGAAGCTTTATCCCAGGTGAGAGAAGAACCATACAGAAGCTAAGAGGAGACATAGAAAACTGGAGGTTAGGAGAGCAGGGAAAAGTTGGACGTGACTTGTGATGCAGAGATACATTTTAGTGAGGGAAAGACTATGAGATGGGTCTGGAAAGACAGGCTGGGACCTGTTTGTTAAGAAATGTGTTCTTTACCCTACAGATAAAGAGCCTTGGAAGGCTTCTCGGTAGACATGAGACAGGAGAGAATATGTGTTTCAACAAGATTTTCCCTGGCAGCAGTTTGGAGGATGATTGGAGGCAGTGGTTTGTGAAACTATAGAACAGTTAGGTGATGTGGCTGATAATAACCACATGAAGGCAGTGGCAGTGAAAGGGGTGAGAAGAGAAGGGCATCTCAGAGGAGGACGGAGGACCCATGGGTGGAGGCAGACAGGTGTGGAGGACTTGGCAGTGAGTCCCCTTGAAGCTGCACAGCTTGCTTGGTGACAGAATTCCTTAATCTTGTAGAGCTATGGGTGGCTGAGTTTCTGCACCTATTAATATAGGAGTGGCATCCAGGTTTTCTGGGACCTGAAGTTTAATTAACTTTAAGAGCCCTCTTAGGAAAAAAATACAAGATAGGTACAAAAATGAATATTCATTTAGAAGGAGAGAAGACATCACAACAAATTACAAATAAAAAGCTGAAAAGCCCCACAAAATTCAGAAAATGACATCATAACTTTATTATAACTATTATTAATTAGCTGCCTGACACACCTCTACAACACTTTTCCCCTACATCTTTTCTCTGAATTCAGGTAAAAGTTATATAACATAAAGTTCACTGTTTGAAAGCATACAATTTAGTGGTTTTTAGTTTATTCACGGTCATGCAAGCATCACCACTATCTAATTGCAAACTATTTCTATCGCTCCCCCCAAATCTGTGTTACTATTAGCAGTCAGGCCCAATCCCCCCACCTCCCTATCCCTGGGGAGCACTAATCTATTTTTTGTCCTTATGGATTTGCCCATCCTGGACCTTTCATATAAATGGTATCATAGAGTATGTGATCTTTTTTGTCTGGCTTCTTTCATAACATTTTAAAGTTCATCCATGCTGTAAGGACTTTATATCTTTTAAAATTTTTATTGAAGTGAAATTTACATCACATAAAATTAACCATTTTAGAGTGAGAAATTCAAGTGGGATTTAGTACTGATACATTCTCAGTGTTGTGCAACCATCACCTCTATCTAGTTCTGGAACAGTTTTATCACCCCCAGAGGAAACCCCATACACATCAAGCAGTTATTTCCCATTTCTCCCTCCCCCAGCTTCTGGCAACCAACAATCTACTCTCTGCCTCAATGGATTTACCTACTCTGGGTATCTCACATAACCAGAATTGTGTTGTATGTGACCGTCTGTGTCTGGTTTCTGTCACTTCGCGTAATGTTTTGTAGCAGGTATTGGTACTTAATTGCTTTTTATGGCTGAATAATATTCCATTGCATGAATATATCATAATTTGTTTATCCATTCATATGTTGATGGAAATATGGGTTTTTTTCTGCCTTTTGGCTATTGTAAATAGGACTACTATGAACATAAGTGTACGTGGATTTCTTTGAATAGCCATTTTCAATTATTTGGGGTATATTTTGGGTATATATAAATAATTGGGTATATATATATATAATATATATATTGGGTATATATAAATATATATTATATATATATAATATATATATTTGGGTATATATAAATAATTGGGTATATATATATATATATATATATATATAAATAATTGGGTAATTATTTGGGGTATATACCTAGGAGTATATACCAAAGAATTATATATAGTAATTCTTTGTTAACTTTTTGAAGAAGTGCCAAACCATTTTCTGAAGTAACTACACCATTTTATGTTCCTATCTGAATGTATAAGAGTTCTAATTCCTCTACATCTTCCTCAGCACTTGTTGGGGTTTTTTTTCCTCATTATAGTCATCCTAGTGGATGTGAAGTGGCATCTCATTATTGTTTTGACTTGTATGTTACTAATAACTAATGATGTTGGGCATCTTTATGCATACTTGTTGACCATTTGCATATCTTCTTTGGAGAAATATATATTCAGATCCTTTACTCATTTTTAATTAGGGTGTTTGTCCTTTTGTTGTTGAGTCATAAATGTTCTTTATTGTGTTCTTTGCTACCTATCAATTCTTCTATTTCCTTGCTGATCTTCTGTCTAGTTATAGCCATTATTGAAAGTGGGACACGGAAGTCTCCCACAATTACTGTTGAATTGTTTATTTCTTCCTTCAATTCCGTTAGCTTTTGTTTCAGTATTTTGGAGCTCCATTGTTAGGTGTATGTATGTTTATAATTATTATATCTTCCTGATGGATTGATTCTTCTATTATTATAAAATATCCTTTGCTCTAGTAACAATTGAAGTCTATTTTGTCTGATATTTCTATAGCAACTTGAGCTCTTTTTGTTACCATTTATACAGAATATCTTTTTCCATCCTTTTACTTTCAACCTACTTGTATTCTTTGGATCTAAAATGTGTCTTTTGTAGGACGACATATAGTTGGATCTTTTTTTAAGTCTGCTTTATCAATTTCTGTCTCTTAATTGGAGAGTTTAATTCATTTACATTTAATGTAACTACTTATAAGGAAGGAAAACTTCTGCCATTTTGCTATTTGTTTTCTATATGTCTTAGACATTTTTTGTCCCTCAATTCCTCTATTACTGCTCTCTTTTATGTTAAATAGATATTTTCTACATGGCATTTTAATTCCCTGGTCATTCCTTTTACTACATATTTTTGAATTATTTTCCTAGTGGTTGCCCTGGGGATTAAAATAAACCTATTTATTTATAACAATCTAGTTTAGAGTAACATCAACTGAATTTTTTTAAATAAATTTATTTTTGGCTGCATTGGGTCTTCGTTGCTGTGAGCAGGCTTTCTCTAGTTGTGGCGAGTGGGGGCTACTCTTTGTTGTGGTGCGCGAGCTTCTCATTGTTTTGGCTTCTGTTGTTGCACAAGCTTCTTATTGAGGTGGTTTGTCTTTTTGCAGAGCACAGGCTCTAGGCACATGGGCTTCAGTAGTTGTGGTGCACGGGCTTAGTTGCTCTGCGGCATGTGGGATCTTCCTGGACCAGGACTGGAACTCATGTCCCCTGCATTGGCATGTGTATTCTTAACCACTGCACCACCAGGAAAGTCCCTAATGTCAACTGAATTTTAGTATTCCAAATCTTTGCTCCTACATAGTTCAATTTTCCCTTCTCTCCTGCTCAGCATTGTTACTATTACAAATTACATCTTCATACATTGTGTGCCCATTAACAGATCGATAAATATTGCTTTATGCAGTTGCCTTTAAATCAGATAGAAAAAAAATAGTTTCAAACAAAAAATACAGTCATACTGTCTTTTTTTTTCTTTGCGGTATGCAGGCCTCTCACTGTTGTGGCCTCTCCCGTGGCAGAGCACAGACTTTGGACGTGCAGCCTCAGCGGCCATGGCTCATGGGCCCAGCCGCTCCGCGGCATGTGGGATCTTCCCGAACCGGGGCACGAACCCGTGTCCCCTGCATCGGCAGGCGGACTCTCAACCACTGTGCCACCAGGGAAGCCCCCGTCTTTTATATTTACTCATGTAATTATCTTTATCAGAGATCTTTATTTCTTCATATGGCTACAAATTACCATCTAGGTGTCCTTTTATTTCAGCCTAAAGGACTTTCTTTAGCATTTCTTGTAGGATAAGTCTGCTAACAACAGACTCTCTTTTTGTTTATCTGGGAATATCTTAATTTCTTTTCATTTTTAAAAGATACTTTTGCCAGATATAAAATTTTTCATTGACTTTTTTTCTCTTTGAGCACTTTGAATGCCTTCTTCCACTGCTTCCTAGCCTCCATGGTTTCTGATGAGAAATCAGCTGTTTATCTTATTGAGGGGCACTTGTAAATGATTAGTCATTTTTCCCTTTGTGCACTCAAGATTCTTTGTCTTTGGCTTTTGATTGGTTAATTATGATGTATTATTGTGGATCTCTTTGAGTTTACCCTACTTGGAGTTTATTGAGATTCTTGGATTTGTAGACAATGCTTTTCATCAAATTTTAGTTTTCTAGCATTATTTCTTCAAATACTTTTCTCATCCTTTCACTTTTTCCTCTCCTAGGACTAACATTATGCATATGATGGTGCCCCACAGGTTTCTAAAACTTTATTCACTTTTTGCTTCATTCTTTTTTTCTTTTTTTCCTCATACTGGATAATCTCAATTGACTTGTGTCTGCAAGTTGTTGACTCTTCTACCTGCTCATACCTGCTGTTGAACTCCTCTGGTAAATATTTTTATTTCAGTCATTGCACTTTTCAGTTCTAGAATTTCTATTTGGTTCTTTTAAAAATATAATTTCTTTTTATTGATATTCTTTATTTGATAAAACATCATTCTAATACTTTCCTTTAGTTCTTTAGATATGGTTTCCTTTAGCTCTTTGAACATATTTCAAGTAGTTTATTTAAAGTCTTTTACTAGTAAGTCCAGTGTCTGGACTTCCTCAGGGACAGCTTCTTTTAATGCTTCCTTTTCCTGTTTTCACCATTATTTTTTCTTTGCATGCTTCATAATTTTTAGTTGAAAATTGGGCATTTTGTATATTATAATGTGGAAGCACTAGTAATCAGGTTCTCTCCTCTTTTCAAGATTTGTTGTTTGCTGTTTATTTTACTTATTTTTCTCTATTTATTTAATGACTTTTATGAACTAATTCTGAAAACTCTGTATTCTTTGTCATATGTGGCCACTGAAGTCACTGTTCTGCTAGATTGGTAGTCAGCTAATGATTAAACAGATATTTCCTTAAATAACTCATACCAAAAATATTTCAAGTTTTTGGCCAAGGGGCTCTGTGTGTGTGGTTGGCATGCCTTCATCACTCAGCCTGGTAGTTTACAACTCTGCCTTAGCCTTCACTTTCTCTAGTGTAGAACCTCAAGGTCAGTCAGAGGTCAGATCCTGCAGCCTTCTCATGTTGTTCCTGAGCACCCAGGGCATTCTAGGTTCCCAGGAATATGTGTGAGCTTTTCAAAGCCTTTATGGACATCTCATTTCCCAGTCTTTTCTCCCAAGCTTTGTGGTTTATGCCAACTGTTATCTATAGCCTCAGGCAGCAGCAGCTAAAACATTTGCCTTTAAATGCTTTGGACAAATGCCCCACTCCCTCCCAGTAGCTTTTGAACTGGACCAGTTCCAAATCAGGGCAAATAAAGACAAGTGTTTTGAGTTGGTCTTCCATGGAGCCACCAGATAAAAAGGAAATAATTACAATTCTTTGCAAATAATGTCCATTCTGTCCCTCCAGTACTGAAAATATGGGCTGTTTTTTCAAGGCTACCTCTGAGCTGGGGTGTGGGGAAGGTCCCAGGCTAGAATAAAATGCCACAAAGCTCACTGTTCCTACTGAGATTCCCCACTTTCCTTGAATAAGCACTTCCTGATTACTGCAAGCCCTTAGTTAATTTCCAGGGTTGTGGAAAAGTTGATTCTGACAATTTTTGCCAGGTTTTTCTTTTTTTTTTTTTTTTTGCAGTACACTGGCCTCTCACTGTTGTGGCCTCTCCCGTTGTGGAGCACAGGCTCCGGACGCGCAGGCTGAGCGGCCATGGCTCACTGGCCCAGGCACTCCACAGCATGTGGGATCTTCCCAGACTGGGGCATGAACCCATGCCCCCTGCATTGGCAGGCAGATGTTTAACCACTGCGCCACCAGGGAAGCCCCCAGGTTTTTCTTTGTTTTTATGGAGAAGAAGAATATTGGCATTCTTTTCCACTTTCACTGACACCACCACTTCTCTCTGTATACTCTTTTATTATTTCTTCATATGAAAACAAGTTTGCAATGTGTTTCTATTGAAAGATTAGAAGGATAGTCCAGTCTTTCTTTTAGCATAGTTGATCAAACTTTAAAAAAGATTGACAGTTTAGAACAATTTCTTGCAGCTACGCGGAATGTCACATTTATAACTTCCTCCAGTTTCTTGTTCAGGCAGGGCTTCTTGCTAGAGCAAGCCCTCAGAGAACTCCAGCTCTTTGATCATAGTTGACATGGCTCCTGCAACTAGTACCCTAGCAGCTGGTTAGGTTTGGTCAGGTTCTTTCACCTCTTCCTCATATTCCTACCCACATTGGGCTGGTCCTCGGGTTGAGGGAAGACACCTGGAAGCCTGGGTCTTAATGTACCCTGGGCGCAGTGCAGCCTCTGTCTCAGACCCTTCTCCAAGGCTCAAAATTGAAGTCCAAACGCTCCCTGACAACTGCCAGAGACAAGGTGTCACAAGAGGCCAGGTGGATATGAAGGTAGTGCTGGCAGTCTGTCAAACCTACCCACAACTCTTGGACCACCAGTAGGGCACATACAAAATAGACACAAAAGTGATTATACAGTCAACCCAAATACCCATCAATTGATGACTGGATAAAGAAAACGTGGTCTATCCATACCATGGACTATTACTTGGCAGTAAAAAGAGATAAAGTTCTGGTACATATTGCAACATAGGTGAACCTTGAAAACTTTATGTTAAACGAAAGAAGCCAGTCACAAAAAAGCACATGTTATATGATTCCCTTTATATGAAATGTCCAGAATGGGCAAATCTATAGAAAGAGAAAGTAGATCAGTGGTTGCCTGAGTTAAGGGTGTGAGAGTGGGAATGGGGAGAGACTGCTAATGGATCCTGGGTTTCTTTTTCGGGATGATGAAATGTACTAAAATTAGATTATGGTGTTGGTTGCACAGTTCTGCATATACTAAAAGACACTGAATTGTACAGTTTAAATGGATGTGTTTTATGTTATGTGTATAATATCTTAGTAAAGCTGTTAAAAATTATGTATATAGAGGGGAAGCCCAGGCTAGGGCAGCACTCTTGTCCTCAGGCATGTGCTAGAGCTACTACTTCTTTTGCTTCTCTCTGGAGGAGAGCATGCAACCTCGGAAGGGGCACTGATCAGTGAGGGGCCCTGAAGCTTGAGCTACATTCACGCCACTCCAAGGAAATCTGTCTTTGGATATGCTCCCAACATTCTTCTCTTTTCTTTTATTCTTTCTTTTTTTCTTTCTTTTCCTTCCTTTCCTTCCTTCCTTTCTCTGTTGGTTATGTGACTCCTTCAGGTCGGCAAAACTTTTTTTTAATGTTGGCAGATACATACTCGGTTAAATGAACATTCCCATCTTCACTGACTCATTTGTTGGGAACAAGCTACAGGTTAGGGTGAAGGGAGGTGGATGGCAGGGCCCAGAGAGATGAAAGGAGGAGTGACATTTTTAAAAGTATCAATGTATGAGTGATACCTCCTCAATTTAAAACAATGAAAATCCATCAAACCAATCTTTTCTTTCATTTGTCTACAGGCCCTAGGACAGATGGTGACATTGGGGGCAGCAACCAGAAAATCCAAGTTGGCCTCAGAAGCAATGGTAGATTTGACGGTACCTTTGGAATCACATCTAAGGGATGCCTCGGCTCATGAAATTCCATCCCAGCCCCCACCCTATAGATCCCAAGTCCCCTTTGAACAAGCACAGACATCTTTTCCTGATTCTTCCATAGTCATTTCCAGAACTGTGCCCAGGCTTTCCTATAAACAATTTTGATTTGGTTAACTTTGGGCTGAGTCATAGACCCTTATAGGACTAGAACGTTCTGACCGTTTTGGTGAATGCCCCTCTTGGGATGGGGAACACTGTCAGTCTCTTTCCCATTCTCTCATCACCATCACTATTTGTGAAGAGAGCCTTGCCTCTGTGACCCTGGGGTTTGGCAAGGCACCAAAAGGTCCGTTTTTGTCAAGGAGCTTACCTCCCAAAAGGAGAGTGTGTTGTGGCACAATGTGTCAGCGGCCCCCAAACCTGCTTCCCCTACACCCTGGACACACGCAGAGTCAGGCTACATTTCTCAGTCTGACTGACAGTTCGCCGGGATCGTTTTACTGAGGTCTGGCCAAGTAGAATGCGGGCAGAAATGATAGGCGCCACCTCCAGGTCTGTTCCCCTACCAAAACAGCTAGCCCATGGCTCCGCTCTGCAGTTTTCACCTGGCTGGCGACCTGAACAGCCGTAAGTTAAAGACGGCAGAGCCAAAAGCAAAAAGGGGCTGAGGCCCTGAATCACCATCAGAAGACTGCCCACATTAGAATGTTAAAAGAATGGAACTTTTATTGCGTCAGACATTGATATTTGGAGGTTTCTCTGGACCTAGGGATGCCCTAACTAGAACAAATGTATTTTAAATGGGCCTGACCATATTACAATCAAATTTCATTGCTGTGTAACAGATTTCCTCAAAATGTAGTGACTTAAGACAACACACATTTGTTATCTCCTATTTTCTGGGGGTCAGGAATTCAGGGTGTCTCTAGCTCCGGGGCTCACAAGGCTGAAGTCATTTCACGGCTGTCATGGCAGAGAAGCCATCCCCAAGCTCAGTCTTGTGGCTGTTGACAGCTGTTAGTTCCATGGCTACACATATGGCTATTAAATTCAGTTCCTCAGTCACACTAACCACATTTCAGTGCTGAATAACCACATGTGGCTAGTGGCTACCGTTTTGGAACAGTGTGGATCTAGAACATTTCCACTGTCACAGAAAGTTCTTTGGGACCGTACTGCAAAAACAAAACAAAACAAAAAAACTGCTCTCTCTAAAATGCTGACTTTCCCAGAATTATGAAGCAATAAACATCTATGTTCTGAGGCACCCAAACTCTCTTTTTCTGCCTCCATTGCCACTCATATTCTTCCTCTGTCTCTCTTTTCAGGAACTCAGCTGCCACTAGTTTTTCTCCTTGAGAACCTGCTCTCAAGGAAGAAGTGATTAAACTCATTCACACTTAGGTGTAAGTGACTACCTTTTAACCTCATAATGTCCTCGAAAACATCTTCATTCCAACAAGACCGAGTCTACAGCTGAAGGAATACATTTTTAATTGTAACACTTTATTTTTTTAAACATCTTTATTGGAGTATAATTGCGTTACAATGGTGTGTTAGTTTCTGCTTTATAACAAAGTCAATCAGCTATACATATACATATATCCCCATATCTCCTCCCTCTTGCATCTCCCTCCCACCCTCCCTATCCCACCCCTCTAGGTGGTCACAAAGCACCGAGCTGATCTCCCCAAGCGATGCGGCTGCTTCCCACTAGCTATCTATTTTACATTTGGTAGTGTATATAGGTCCATGCCACTCTCTCACTTTGTCCCAGCTTACCCTTCCCCTCCCCCAATTGTAACACTTCAAATAGCCGCAGGGCTCATCGAGGTGGAGCTCACCCCACTGCCCAGCTGCACACCACCCACCCACCCCAGACTGGGAGTGGTTGGGGGATGGAATCCTCAAGTCTTACTAAATGCTTTTGGAACTTGAAGAATCCTTTCTGAAATGAGAATAGTCACCCCTAATCTATCTGGTTTATGATTCAGAGTTTCACACAGGAATTTTCCCAAAGTAGGTAACAATTTGGATATGGATGTGTTCGAACTTAGCAAAAAGCAAACACATCATATAGTAGAGACTGTCTCTCTATATTTATAACAAGAGGGCACAGATCGTGTGAACAGCGTTACGACATTCAATGCCTAGCTTTTCTTCCTAGCATAAATGAATCCATCATTTAACTTGTTTCAGCCAGAAGGCCAGCCTTTCAATCGCAGAGGGGAAACAAGTTCATGGACAGAAGAGGCAGAAAGCGCAGGAAAGGACTCCGTTGGTTACCACCCAGGTGCTTTTCCACCTGAGCTCACAAGCCGCTTATTAGAGCCTGGTGCTCAGTATTCACCCTGGAGGCTTGAGCAAGGTCGTGGCGGGTACGCACATAATTTGCCACATTGCCTCCCCATGATCGTTCGGAAGCGAGAGGGGCTGTCTCTAATGACAGGTCACGAACATTCGCCAGGCGGTTCCTTTATGCCTGCCTCGTCTGGCTGGGCGCTGGCAGCCCTGCCATTCAGGCACTTGTTTTTGTTATGGAACAAAAGCCTCACTCCCAGCTGTGGCGCCAAAATCTAGCTCACACTGTACGTGTAACTGACAGCTCGGCAGCCGGCGGAGGGGAGGCCGGGCTGGGCTCCTCCAATCGAGGCACCCCTGCTTGCAACCCCGCGTGTTTACAGGCAGCCGTTGCCGGGTAGGGAGCCCGGGGAAAACCAGGACGTGGAGTAGCTCGGAGTGGGCGGGCGCCCCAGGAGAAAAGTGAAAGTGTGCGGCCAGCGACTCGCGAGGAAGCCACGTTGTCACCCCGGGCCCGCGGCAAGGTGCTGTGAGTGTATTTGGTTAACGCCTGCAAGCAATTTCCCTGCAAATCCTTCTAACTCCGTGTGCACAGTCTCTGTGATTATAGGGCGATAGAGTAGCAGAATGTGTCCTCTTCACTGGGGCGGGGGAGGGGAGGGGGAAGGAAGGGACTGATAGATACCCAGTTAAGACCTCCATACCCCATCAGGTGCTCTGCAGTGACACAGGTGAGAGAAAACTGAAGGAGTTGATGGCTTATAGGTTTGAGATGTTGATTGCTTCCTGCAACCCTTCAAAGCAGAATGTCATTGCCATCATCATGATGATGCTTATTAAACATTAAATCGTGTTTGCCGCTGTGTGCTCAAGCCACAGGTTCTTTTTACTTACATGGTTCAATAACTTGTCTGAGCCTTGAGTAGTGAATAGAGTAACATAGCAAAGAAAGTTCCCAGAGAGTGCTTTGCAAAATGAATATGCAAGATCTGTATCTGTTACACAGCAGGCAAAATAAAACAGATTCATGCCTACTCAGTGGACACCAGGAGACTGAAAAGCATTTAGCTTTGGGGGCAATTAAATGATTGTGAGTTTGGAGTTTCTGGGTTGGAGGCAGTAGAGCTCAGAGGCTGATCGGTAGCTCTGTAGTCTGCCCACCCAAGGGCCGCTGCTGCTTCTGCACCTGCTGGTTGTGTGATTTTGGACAAGACTTCACCTCCATTTTCTTATCAATAAAGTGAAGATAATACATCCAGACTTGCTGGGAAGGTTTAACAGAATAATTTATGTAACGTGGCTGGCACTTAGAAAGCGCACAAAAAATGAATGTGTTTATTTGATGCCAATGTATAATGGAGACTTTTCCACAGATAATGATATGATGATAGGCACATTCTTCCGCATGAAGAAAAAAGCATTTAGGGCAGTATACCTGGCACGTATGAGCACCCATTTATTGTTGGTGATGCTGCTGCTGAAATCAGACAGATCCTAGCTCTGCCTGGCTCTGCCAGTGCCTTAATTTTCTCATCTGTAATGTGGATGTGATAATAGTACCTACCTCATAGGACCACTGAGAGGATCAAGTGAGATAACTCATGAAACTGACACCTGGCAACACTCAGTAAGTGTCAGCTATTATTACTACCTTCAGCATCTGATGGGTGATCATTCTAGAAATGATGGCTTGGTGATAGACTATATTTTCCTTGTAGTATAATTTAAGGACAGGAGGAGAATGAAGTTTTCCTTAGGAACATGTCCCATCATGTCTGTGCCCCTCTTCCCTTTAGATCTGGGTCCTCTCTTTTTCTCTAGGCTCCTACTGCCCTTTCGATGCCCCAGCTGCCCAGGACTCTGCATTCTGACATCAACCAGACCTTTCCTCTCTGTAGCACTTCTTTTTTAAATGCTTATTTTGAGATCATTGTAGATTCACATGCAGTTGTAAGAAATCACACAGAGAGACCCTGTGTACCCTTCACCCAGTTTCCCCCAATGGTAGCATCTAGTACAATAGTATAATATCACAACCAGGATATCATCCTTGATACAATACACCTTATTCAGATCTTACCAGTTTTACATGCAGTTGTGTGTGTGTGTGTGTGTGTGTGTAGTTAGTTCTATGCAATTCTGTCATATGTGTAGATTTGTATGATCACCACAACAGTCAAGATTCAGAACAATTCTGTCACAAGGGTCCCTTGTCTGCCACTCTTTTACCCTAGACCTTCTCTGATCCCACCTCCCCACCATTTTCACAAAACTTTTCTCTCCTGAAGTCAAAGACCTGCTAAGAGTGTGTGTAACCCATCACAGATAAATTCTGGTTAGGGGATTATTGGATGATAACTGTTGAATGGAGCATACCCCCAAGATCATTGTATTCTCAGAGAGAGCTTCAATAATTTTGCTCTGAGCAGTAGGAGAATATCAAGGGAGAAAGCAGAAGGAAAATGGGGCTCAGAATTATCACTCGACTTTTAATGTGCATGAAAAAGGTTGGGGTGGGGAAGAAACATAGAAGTCTCTTATAGGGCCAGAAGTGTACTAGAATGATCCATCTAAATGGAAGTTAACACACACACACACACACACACACACACACACACACACACTGTCTAAGTCTGTCTGGGTTTCTACAACAAAGTACCATAGATTGGGTGGCTTACAAATGGCAAACATTTGCTTTTCACAGTTCTGCAAGCTGGAAACTGCAAGATCATGACACTGGCAAATTCAGTGTCTGCTGAGGACCCACTTCCTCATAGACAGAGGTCTTCTCATTGCAACCTCACATAGTAGGAAGGGTGAAGGAGCTCTCTCAGCCCTCTTTTATTAGGGCACTAATCCCATTCATGAGGAGCCTGCCCTCATGACCTATTCACCTCCCAAAGCCCCCACCTCCTAATACCATCCCCTTGGGGGTTAGGTTTCAACATATAAACTTTGGAAAGGACATGAACATTCAGACCATAGCATACATCTTTAAAATGAGGTGTCTTGGGCTTCCCTCGTGGTGCAGTGGTTGAGAATCTGCCTGCTAATGCAGGGGACACGGGTTCGAGCCCTTTTCTGGGAGGATCCCATATGCCACGGAGCAACTAGGCCCATGAGCCACAACTACTGAGCCTGCGCGTCTGGAGCCTGTGCTCCGTAACAAGAGAGGCCGCGATAGTCAGAGGCCCGCGCACCGCGATCAAGAGTGGTCCCCGCTTGCCGCAACTAGAGAAAGCCCTCGCACAGAAACGAAGACCCAACACAGCAAAAATAAATAAATAAATTACTAAACTCCTACCCCCAACATCTTCTAAAAAAAAAACAAAATGAGGTGGCTTTCAGAAACTTCTCCCCTTCACCACCACCCCCATTACCTATTGGAACAAATAAGAAGTCTATTTGCTGCAGCTCAAGAACTGAATCTCTTTCCTGTTCCCTCTGAATAGCACAGGTCAGAAGTTAAACAACCAGTCAATGCCTAGACTTGCAATCTCCACCGCAGAGCCCTGTTTGATTGCCTGTGGCCAACCACAGCCTTTAAGTGCTGGTGACCCTGACATATTCTACAAGGCACAGAAAGCACTGGCTTAAAGCCTGACAGGGTGTGAGGGTGAAAAGCATTCCCTTTACAAATTTTGACATAATTAGAATGCATAATTTTCCACAAGTATTTTTTCTTGTCCCACAGACTTCTTTCAGAATCTGACTACAGCGCAAAACCCGGAGAGTGAGAAGTGGAGGCCTTGGGCTTCGTATCACAAAGATGCCCTTCTATCGAGGAGCAGAGCCCAGGCACAAATCCTCCTGGCTTTCTGTGATGCTACTGGCAATTGCAGAAAGGGTAGTGGGGTTGGGAGAGACAGGTGAGAAGGAGGGACACCGCTGGAGGGGATGTTTGGCGCAGATGTCTCTTATGTTCTGAAACTGTGGTACCTGTATCAGCACCACCCCCATCTGCGGAATCAGAGACTTTGAGGCTGTGTGCCATTAACCTGTGGGGTTTTTTTTTCATTTCCTTCCCTGGTGGTGCAGTGGTTGAGAGTCCGCCTGCCGATGCGGGGGACATGGGTTCGTGCCCCGGTCCGGGCAGATCCCACATGCCGCAGAGCGGCTGGGCCCGTGAGCCATGGCCACTGAACCTGCGCGTCCGGAGGCTGTGCTCCGCAACGGGAGAGGCCACAGCAGTGAGAGGCCCGCGTACCGCAAAAAAAATAAATAAAATAAAATAAATTAAAGAAAATAAAAACATAAAATAAATAAACTTTTATTTTAAAGAAAACTCAAGCATTAAATCACAGTTCATACTTTGTATGGAGATTCAAAGATATACAAAGTTCCAAGTATAATTAAGTACTGGTTTTACTAATCTCAACTCCTACTTATTACTAACCCATTATGTTTGTTTGAACCCGTGTTTTAATAAACGCTCCGGGTGCTTCTGAGGCACGGCTGAAGTTTGAGAACCACTGAAGCTTACCACAAAAAGATGCAAAAATCAGTTTGTCAGCTCACTAGACTGGATAATCGTTCTTCTAGGGATGGAGATGGAAGAGTCGAGTATGACTTTAAATTCAGGAAAGAAATATTTGAGCATCTACAAATGCTAGGTGCTATTCTAGCAAGATTGATGATGTCTTAACCTCATGGAGCTTGTCTTCTAGCTGCTGGTAATAAGTGCTCTAAAGAAAAAAAAAGCATCAGATTTGGAGGGCGGTTTTAGCAGGGGGGTGAGGAAAGGCCTCTTTAAGGACATGACATTTGAGCAGACGCCTGAGTGGAGTGCGGGAGCCAGTAGCCATGCTAAGATCTGAAGGAAGGGCACTCTGGCAGAAGGGACTAGAAGAGTGGACAGCCTGACATGAACATGAGTCTGGTGTGATCAAGAAAGACTGAGAGGGCTCTGTGGACAGAAGGGAAGGAGAGGAGAGCAGGTGAGTGAGAGGTGGGATTCTACAGGGTGTTCTAGGCCTTTCAAGGATGTTTCTATTTCTTCTGAGTCTGATGGGAAATTATCGGAGGTTCTTGGATAGGAGAGAGGCGTACTTTTTGTTCTGTACTTAAGACCATTTGGCTGCTATATGAAACCCTTTCCCTCACCTGGGTACACATTAGGGTGCCCTTAGCCACACTGAGTGGAGAAAAGAGATTGTCAAATGTTTCCAAATATGAGTATTCACGTTTCTCTGTGGCACTGAAATCATGGTTCCCGGATTGAGAAGAGGAGAGGATGTGGCAATGGAGGGGTTCCTCCGCAGACCATCTAACACGTCTTGATTTCCCCGCTCTGGACCGTTGGTCCTTGTGTGAAGTGAATGATGGCAGTGCCGCTGCCACTGCTGAAGGCTTCCATCAGGCAGCTGAGCCACAAGCCTGCACAGAAAGAGTTGTGCTCCAAAGTAAGACGACATAGACTTTGGAGGGGAAACATCAAAAAGAACTGTTATTTTAATGAGATGTGTCCTGGCATTGCCAAACATGTATTCCCATCCCCTGGGTGGAGTTCCTGAATTTTCTGTGCTGCCCCTGTGCCTCTGCCTCCATGCTGCCTCTCCCTGGAATGTCCTTCCTGCCACTTCATCATCTGGTGGATCCCCATTCACCTTGTAACACTTGGCTTCAACAGGACCTCATTCCACAAGCCTTCTCTGACCTACCCTGCCCAGACTGGCTTCCTCCTTCTCCATCATCCCCAAATACCCTTGTAGACCATGCTTATGTCTTTACCAGAGGCACTGTAATAATGTGATCCCGTGGCTGTGTCCTCCGTTAGACCAGGAGCTCCTGAGTGCAGTAACTGGGTAATGGTCTGGGCATCTCAGAGTCCAGCAAAGACCTTGGCACACACAAGAGACACTCAATAGCCTTTTTTAAAGGATTGGCCTTCATGGCTGCATTTGGTTCCATTTGGTTTCATATTTTCAAATCTTGGTCTCGTGTAATCCATGGAAGGAGACAGAACGTGTACTATGTGGTGTCATTTGAAATGTGTGGGTATATGGTGTCAGGCAGGCTTCTTAGCCTCCAAATGTGACATATCCCCTGCCATCTAAACTGAACCTGAAATTACTCCATTAAAAGTCACCCCTTAATTTAAACTCCACTGGCTAATCTATAAATACCCCTCGAGAGCATAAACTTCCAAGTTCAGTGCTTCTTAACGAAACGTGCTTACAAACTACCTGGGGATCTTGTTAAAACCCAGATTCTGATTCTGGGGGCAGGAAGGCTAAGATTCTGCATTTCAAATTAGTTGCTTGTCTGCAGATCACACCGTGGTGGCCATGGTCTAGGCAGTGGTTCTCAAACCTTAGAGTGTATCAGAATCACCTGGGGGGCTTCTTAAACCCTGCCCCCAGATTTTCTGATTCATTAGGTCTAGAGCATAGCTTAAGATTTTGCATCTAAGAGGTTTCCGGGTAATGCTGCTGGTCAATGGAGAACCACAGCATATGTCAAATGTGTTCGCCTTCTTCACTCTTACACCAGCTCTGAGAGAAACTGGAGAACTTCCCACAGTTCAACAGTGGAAACACCATTTGTGGGAGCCAATTTCAGCTGCTGCTTCCTCATGCCATGATTTGACCCTGACCTGTATCTGCTATTTCTCCCATTCTCCTGAGGGACCAGTGCTGATTTCCACCACTCTTTGGAAACCCACCAGCACAGAGAAAATAGAAGCCCTTGGGTTTGAACTAAATCAAATTCTTATCTGGCCTCCTACTTACAAAAATATCTGCAATCTATATCATTCTTGAGGTTCTTTCTCTCATATGAGACAAATAAGTAACCCTCTACTAATGCAGTCAGTTTATCCACTGGTCTCTTAGGGTCTTCTGTCTTCAGTTACTCCTCTTAATTCCTATTTCTTTTCTATTTTATTTTAATCATATCCAAGTCTTTCTCATCTTCAAAAAATCCTCTTTATCCTATCTCCTTCCCTCCTTCCTTTAAGAGTTAAATTTCTAGAAAACAATAAAAACCTGAAATGTACACTAATTACTTCCTTAATTCTCAGCCATTTTTTAAATCCACTGCAATCTGACTTTCATTTTTAGGAGTCCCCTGAAAAATGCTCTTGTTAATATCACCAACTTGTTACCAAACTCAATTGGCAATTTTCAGTCCTCATCTGCCATCACAAAACATGTTCAATTACATTAGCAAACATCTACATATGCTAATAAGTCCTGTACCAGGCAGGATGCAAGCAGGGAAAGAGAAAACACTCTAAATTTTAATATATAAGGAATTTCATCCCCCCTGGTGATGGAAGAGCTGAGCAAACAAACAAGAATTGTTGAGACAATCCAGAAAGTAGTGACTGGAAGCTGCTATCCCCTAGGCTTGAGGGATGACAGGAAGAGGTGGGGCCATACCGTGGTCAATGGTTCTAGTGATCTGGTGAAAACTGGAGCCACTGGTCTATGTGGGGCAACTGGAGCCTTGGAGGAGACGAGCCCAGCGGGAGGACACCTCTAGAGCAGAGACGGGGGAGGCATTTCCTGGCTTCTGCCTTCTCTCTAATCTCCCATCAATGCCTCTCTTTGGCTAAACCCAGTTAGCAGCCCCTGCAAAGAGTGTCTGAGAGAAACAGCTTGCAGAGATTGACAACCTACAATAAAGAGCAAATTGGGGGAAGAGTGAGGAATGGATCCAATGGCAAATTGGCCAAGGATCAGCAAAGCTCCTAAGTCAATATACCCAAAACATGATCACACAACTTGCCCTGGATGCCCATGAGCACCTCAAACTCAACATTTCCCCAAATGGTACTATCTTCCCCACTAAGCCTGCTTCCCTCTGCTCCCCTACCCACTGTGACTCTCACTAGGCTCAACCTAGTCCCATGCGTTGGAAACAAACAATTTTTCTTTGTTCCTTCTTCTCCCGTGTTGACCAATCCTATTGGTCAAGAGGTTTTGTTGATTTCTGTTTTGTATATTTCTTAAAGCTACCCTCTCCTCACTTTACCCTGTGTTGCAGCTTTAGTTCCAACTGTCTTTGTTTCTCACTGGACTAAGGAAGAACTCCCTGCCTCTACGACCATTCCCTTCCAGTTTATGTTCTGGGCTGCTGCCAGGATAACCTTCCTAACATGCACATTGAACTGCATTCCTCCTCTGCTCAAAAATTCTTCAGTGTCCCCAACAAGCTCCCAAGTCCTCCTAGAACAGGTAGGTTCTGATCTCCCACAGGCCCAAGCACAAGATAGCTCTCAGTTCCTAACGTAGAATTCTCCTTCGCCAAGGAAAGAGAAGAAACTGGAGAACAGGAAGTGGAAGAAACCATAAGTGTATTGTACCCACCCCTCCCAGTGTCACAGGACTAACCTGGAAATGGGGCTCACTTCATGCACTTGCCGACTGTCACCCAGGGCCCCATGCTTAGAAGACGCCACGTTTGGTTTAGTGCTCTGCTGTCTGTCTTGAAATTTATGGTCATTTGGAGCAAGGAGCCCTGCATGTGTATCTTTCATTAGGCTCCGCAAATTATGTAGCTAATCCCGGCCAGGAATATCTACAGTCCTAAGTAACACAAGCTGAATGCTCTTCTAAAAGGTGATGGCTCATATACCCAGGGTGATATCTGATTTTAGATTCTAGAAGATAGGGAATGAGTTATGATTTTCAAGGTATTAAAAGGAATACAGAGGTCATTGAGAACAAGAAATTGAACATGAAGTGAGAATGGGAGAGAGGTATTTAAAGCTAACAAGAAAACAGTATCACTAACAGTAGAATAATATAGAAGTAGTGAAAAAAAAAAACCTCATGAAACAACTTGGGTGAAATGACTATGGCATCATGACTGAAACTCTGTATTGAAAACCCATAGGGAAAGATTTTAAAACTAGTAAAGATCATTATTTTTATTTTTTTTGCGGTACACGGGCCCCTCACTGTTGTGGCCTCTCCCGTTGCAGAGCACAGGTTCCGGACGCGCAGGCTCAGCGGCCATGGCTCACGGGTCCAGCCGCTCCGTGGCACGTGGGATCCTCCCGGACCGGGGCACGAACCCGCGTCCCCTGCATCGGCAGGCGGACTCTCAACCACTGCGCCACCAGGGAAGCCCATGATCATTATTTTTATATCCAAGGTCCCAACTAGCAGTTTTTTCAGTGAGAATTGAATAAGGGAAATTAGCCCTAATTTTCTGAAGGACACACTTAGGCTAAATAGAAGAAAAACTTTTATGTGTGGATTTTTATATATAACATAGTAAATTACCAAAGATCCAAGACTATTCTCATAGTTTTTGCTGCTCACCCTTCTTGTCCCTGCCTCTTTTTTCTCCTTCCTTTTCTGTTTCTCTTCATTTTTCTTCTCTTCCCTTCCCTTAACTTCTGGAAAGAAGCAAGAAACAACAGTATTTATACCAGGTTTTGTTTGAAATTTCAGTTTAGGCCAAAGGTCTTGGAATCAGCTTTGTCGTGTGGAAGTAACATATCAAGTGGCAGTTACTGGCTGTGACTAGGTAAAGATGAAGTTACTGGGGGCATGCGGATAGCGGGGTTTATATATAGAAGGTGGTGGGACAAGCAGTTTTGCCATCGCTTTTAAAGAAATGACAGAAAAAACTTGCAAGTAATCTCTGCATCCCTAATGAAAGAAATTGAAGATGATAAAGGCTGATACTCCTCACCCCCTGCCCTCCTTCACTCCAGGCATGTGGGCCAGATGGACAGTCTTTATATCTACACTGGTTTAGGGAAAATTCTAGACCTAGTATTGAGGGTATAGAGCACCTAGGAATTTTTAGACAGTTTGCAAAATTCTGTCTTTTATTTTTCATATTAACAGGCATGATATTACCAACAACAAAAAGAAATTTACAACTAGCTTTTAAGAAATCCCAGGGGCATTTATATCAGCACGTGTTAATGTCTCATTATATTTTATGGCTTTCAAGACTCTTACAATAGGTTACTGAGGTTAATTCAGGTACTTCTTTCCTTGGAATAGCTTGAGAATAAAATAACAAACATAGGAACTAAAATGGTGTAGGTAAAAATAATTCTGGAAACAGTGGGGATACATTAGGTGCTTTTGATATCTCACCACCCTTCAACCTGAAAATAGCCTAATTGGAAGCCTGATGAAGGTCATAAATGAGAATTGTTAAATATAAGCTAACAATTCAAAAACATTAGGTTTTTTTTTTTTTTTCTTTTCTTGCGATACGCGGGCCTCTCACTGTTGGGGCCTCTCCCGCTGCGGAGCACAGGCTCTGGACGCGCACGCTCAGCGGCCATGGCTCACGGGCCCAGCTGCTCCGTGGCATGTGGGATCCTCCCGGACCGGGGCACGAATCCATGTCCCCTGCATCGGCAGGCAGACTCTCAACCACTGTGCCACCAGGGAAGCCCAAAACATTAGCTTTTTAAAATTAGGTAAGTAGATGAGAAAACACAGTTTGGATTTTAGACTTGCAGCAAAGTTTCATGAGCGTAATTTGTTTCCTTAATTAGCTCAGTCACATTCACCTAAAATTGGATCTGTAAAGTAGAAAATGACCCTTGAAAGGTCTGAGCCTGCACTATCCAACCCCATAGCCACTAGCTACATGGGGCTATTTAAACTTAATGAAAATTAAATGCAATTTAAAATTTAGTTCTTATTTGTACTAGCCACATTTCAAGTGCTCCATAGCTACATGTGGCTAGTGGCTACCATATTGGACAGTGCAGATATAAACCAATTCCATTTTTACAGAATGTGCTAGCAGATGAACCATTTGTATGCTCACATTTATATTCATGTTAAATACTTTAAAGAGGTTAAGTTTAGTATTTTAAAAAACATTACTTATTAGAGATATTATTGTTTGGATGATAATTATTTAAACTTAAAAATATTTCTATTAAAATGAAGGATTGGGTTTCCCTGGTGGCGCAGTGGTTGAGAGTCCGCCTGCCAATGCAGGGAACACGGGTTCGTGCCCTGGCCCGGGAAGATCCCACATGCCGCGGAGCGGCTGGGTCCGTGAGCCATGGCCACTGAGCCTGCGCGTCCGGAGCCTGTGCTCTGCAATGGGAGAGGCCACAACAGTGAGAGGCCCACGTACCGCAAAAAAAAAAAAAAAAAAAAAGAAGGATTAACCAAGAGTTATTAACTTAAAATACAGACAGGAAGGCATGTAATCAATACTAAGTAAATGAGAATCAAATTTGAAAACTTAATTTTAAGAATAATCAATTAGCACATCTGTAGTATAAGGAAGTTAGTATGTTGGATAACATATAAACAAAATTGAAATGAAGACTTGCAGCAAAAATAAATAAATAAATTAAAAGAATTGAAGGAAAATGACAAAGGATGAAGTCTAGCAGAGGTTTTTTAGTACAAACCTCAGGGGAAAACAGTGATAGGAATTTGTAAATAAAATCAGCAAAGAAGGAAAAAGAAAGGCCCATAGATACATCTAAAGCTTTGGGGAAGAAAACATGAAGAAATTTAAAGAGAAAGAGCAAAGCTAGGGAAGTATCTGCAAAAACTATGACGAGAGGACTTTTAATGTGGAGCACTTATACCAGTGGAGCGGAAAACCCAGACTCTTATAGGAATATGGGCAAAGGATAAGAAAAGAATTTGCAGAAGAGGAAATAAAACTTGAACACATGGGGAAATACTTTGTTAATGATCAAAGGAAGAAATTAAACCAAAATGAGATTTGATGGAACATTTATCAAAGTAGCAAAGAGAGGGAAAGATGGAAAGAATGAGATATGATATGATCAAAGCAAGGGAGAGTGCAGAAAATCGGCCACTTTCCCATGGTTGTCAGAATGTCAATTGTGGTAACTCCTTTGGAAAGCCATCTAGTGAAATGTATCAAGAAAATGTGCACACCCTGGGACCACTGATTCCACTTCTGGCTCTGATCCTAAGGAAGGAATCCAGAAGATGTATAATGTTTTCTGTACAAAAGTTGGCAGTGCCCTGTTGAAAATAGCAAGACATGGTGAAATCATAGCACAACAGCTGGACAGAATATTCTGTAGTAAAAATTATGCTATGAAGAGTTTTTACTCTTTATTTTAAAGTGACCTATATAATATCTGAACACAAATTCAAGTTTATATAAAAAATCCAAAAATACAGAAAGTAGGAGGCCTCCTTTACCTCTTCCCTCAATCCCGTTCACCTCTCCCAGGGCTGGGAGGTAACTTTCAGTCACTTTCCCATCTATCTATCTACTTTTCCATCTGAAATCACATTATGTAGAGTGTACATTATACTTTGTGGGATTTTGCTTTAAACACAAATGAGATCATGTATAAATATAATTTTACATCTTGCCTTTTCCATTTAAAACTTTGAGCCTCTTCCCTTTTAGTACAGAGAGACCTCCCTCACTTTTTTTAGCTGCTGCATAGTGGTTCCCTTGTTGTCAAAGGCTTCTTTTTAAACCGTTCTCCTTTTGATGAGTATTTACGCTGCTTTCAATATTCTATTAAAACCAGTGCCGTAACAAGGACCCTCTCTGTGCTCCTTTGTGCTCATGTACCAATATTTCTCTAGGGTCCACAGCTAGAAGTGAAATCACTGGTTTCCAATGGTAAGTGCATTTTAGAATTATGGTAAATACTGTAACAGTATTCATGAGGCCCCATTTCTCCATACTGTCAGTCACACTGAATATTATCAAAGCTTTAACATTTCTACCAGTCTGATAGGTGAATATTATACTTAATTGTTTTAATGAAACTGAATTGTTTGTACTTGGCTGTATATTAATCCTTGATTTTATGTTGAAAACCAACGATCTTTTGCCTTTTAAAACTCTTTAATGGTACTTTTGCCATAAAGTTTAAAGTTTTCTGTGTGTGTGTGATCAAATTTATCAGCCTTTTGCTATGGCTCTGACTTGACATCCTGTTTATAATGGCTGTCATTCCCCAGGGTTTATAAAAATATTCATGCACATTTTCTTGTAATATTTTCACAATTTATTTTTTCCTACTAGCTCACAATCCATCTACAAGTTATATTGCCATATGTGAGCAAAAGCTTAAATTATAAAACCAGGTGGAAAAACAAAACAAAAAAAACATGCATAGAAAATTTTTTAAAAAATACCAAAACAATACCAGTAGTTGTCTTTTGGTAGGGAGATTAGATTAGATGTGTTGTTTTTCCTTTGACTCATTTTTACGTTTCAGATTTTAGATAATATTGATTATATTTATAAGACATGGTGGCCTTTTATGTTCTTTTTCTGCCCAGGACAGTAACCATCCTTCTTCCCTTTAACCATGTGGTTTGGTGAAGGCTGCCAATCACAGCACTCCACCCTTGGCCACAGACACGGACTCATAACCCAGAGGGCCACCCAGGGTCCTTTGCAGGGATTTCCTTAACTACTGCAGGCAGCAAAGAACTCCTCTGCTCCTGGTCACAAGGCTGATAGGTGTATGGCCAGAGCTGCCTATGACTTGGGTCTAGTCGACCAGATAACGAAACAAGTCACACAGACACACAGACACACAGACACACAGACACACACACACACACACACACACAGAAAGATAGAGGACCACACATCACATAAGCCCCGAATCTAATTTTCCCCAAACTGAGGCCCATCTGTGGTTGAGTTATCCAAACTGATAAATAAATCCCTTCCCTCCTTTTTATTTTGGGTGAGTGGGGATTTCGGTTACTTGTACCAGAAGGATCTTAGATGAAAAAAAGCGATAGGAAAAGAAAGATGAGAGCAAAACTTCAGAGATATGAAAATACCATTAGTAGGAAGTAAATATACATCTTGGGTGGAGGCAATCCTCAGTTTATAGAAAGAGATGTTAATACAAATAATACAAAATTGCAACTACTTGGTTTGTAGTCATTAGGGCAACTTATCACCAAAGAGATAACTAGTAAAATAAGATGGTAGCAAGTGTTTGCACAGTTTCATAATTTTGCATTCCCAGCAAAGCAGCGAGGGCCAATGAAATTAAGGGTGAGGTTGATAGGAACAGAGACGGCAGTCCTAAGATACAGCATGTCACATTGGGTTAGAGGGGACGTCTATATGAGATCCTACATACATTTGTAGGTATACATGTTAGACTCCATTCGTGGATTTTAATAATGGGCATTTGGCTTAATCTCAAACTTAAATCATACTTCGGGTCCATATCTTACATAATGGATCGCGAAAGTTGAAAGACCTTAAAGACTACAACTCGTTAATCTTACAGTTGTGAACCCTGCCAAGATTAGGGGACTTAACTATTCATATGGCAAGTAATCCTCAGATCTGGATTCAAACCCAAGTCTCTGGGATCCCAGTCCAGTGTTCTTTCCATTGCCTTTCAAGTGCCAATATGAGATGACTAAAATGATCAGGAAACAAACAAAATCACTCTCTCGTCTACACACACACACACACACACACACACACACACACACCCCACACCACCTCAAAATAGCAAATGTGTCACATAAAAAAGAAAGTAATTCTATCAGTTTTATGCTCACTAAAAAAAATAATAAATTGAAAAAACAATCCAAGTCTCTGGGAGCTATTTTAAAGAACTGTGTAGAAAGTACATTGTATTGTTAAAGAGGGTTTGAGTTAATTGCTCATGGAAGAAACATTTATCTGGGTGGAGGTTTATGCTTGACTTACACAGGCTTTCAGCCTGAAGGGTGTAATAGCTGAATGATTCTCTAAACCTTAATCTATTTTTCATACGGTGCGATGACAGTCATCATCTGAAATCATTTTTACGTTTCCCAGAAGTGTGGAAAAGCTAACTTAATCTTACTTTTATAACTTGTTTAAAGGGCACATTTTTACTTTTAGTTTTAAAATAATTTTTGAAAGGAGCTGCCACGCTCAAGGAATCCATCTATTTAAGGTTCTCAAGGACATAAATGAGCTCTTGTGGAAGGGTAGACATTTGTTATATTTCTGCCGCGGTTATGGTTATCCTTGACGATTTGGGGAGTGTGATTATTCTTTTTCTGACTCTCGAATTTTTTTTTTTTTTTTTTTGCGGTACGCGGGCCTCTCACTGTTGGGGCCTCTCCCGTTGCGGAGCACAAGCTCCGGAGGCACAGGCTCAGCGGCCATGGCTCACGGGCCCAGCCGCTCCGCGGCAGGTGGGATCTTCCCGGACCGGGGCACGAACCCGTGTCCCCTGCATCGGCAGGCGGACTCTCAACCACTGCGCCACCAGGGAAGCCCCTTTGCCTCTGATCTTTATTCTTTCTGGTCAGAGAAAGACCCTGCGGCCTTTTTCTAAAATCATCCCTCAAATGGACCAAGGTAAATTTCTTGCAATTGAAATCATTTCAGTGACCTTCATTCTTCACAAACACTCACCGATGCTGATTAGTTTACTTCTTGGCTGACCCCTGCTTTTCCATGCTTTGATCAAACACAACCATCTCTTAAAATGCTCAGACCATTTTCTTTTCTCTCTCTGCATTCTCCAATGAAATGTTGGCAAATGGAAAGTTCAACCGGAAAATGACTTGATCTGAATGAAGTTTGGGGAAGATGAATCCAGTGCTGATGGTTGGAGGGGGTCAGGGCAGGGTGTGTTATTGAGAAACTGGGTGTAGAAAGCTTGTTAGACAGAAACTTTAACTTTTGTGGTCATGAAATTCTGTAGGAGCTTTGGGAATGGAAAGGAAGGGGTGGATTCAAGAGGCATTTCAGAAAGAACAATGGATTGGACTTGTGGGCCACTGCCTCTAGGAATAAGATAGAGAAGGGAGTGAACATGATACCCCTATTTTGGGCCTGAATGATTATAATGAGAGTGTCGTTACTTGAAATAGGTCTATCAGGAAGCTACTCTGATTCAGGAAGAAGAAAAAGTTCATTTTAGAATTTTTGTCATCATCCCACTGGAAATGTTCAACAGTTGGAAGACACCATAAGTGAGAATTTAATGAGCTGCCTTCAAGTGCCTAACAGGGCACATGATGTTAAATCTCCTACAGTAATTACCATGAAGGGGAGCTGAGGGTGAGGTCATCTTTTACACTGGCCTCATGGAGGCACTTGCCAGAGTGTGTGGTGAGTGAGATCCTCTCCAGCTCTCAGCTACAGAGGTGGAATTTGGCTTATGATTTGAATGTAAAGGACACGGCTTACCATACAGCCTAACCCCAAACAGTAGCAAATGACTTTTCTTTGTCACACCTAAAAATCCTTAGAAAGTGACAGTGCCATTAGTTATGTGGCG
This sequence comes from Leucopleurus acutus, assembly GCF_964270905.1. Taxonomy (NCBI): domain Eukaryota; kingdom Metazoa; phylum Chordata; class Mammalia; order Artiodactyla; family Delphinidae; genus Leucopleurus; species Leucopleurus acutus. The sequence continues at coordinate 24,107,113 of NC_139159.1, read as the reverse complement.
AACTGGTTGTGTTTGATCTTACTTCGTATTAATTTTTACAATAACAAACTCAAGTAATCTTGAGCCCTCGCCCCGGTTTGTTTCTCCAAAGGCCAGGACAGTGCCAGCAGTCTACACATTGAATGGTGAGAACCGAAGGCTTCTTGAAATTTAGCCTTATAATCAGGCACTCAAGGTAAAAATGCAGAAATAAAAGCTGCAAGTCTTAGTATAGCGCCAAAAGAGCTCAATAGGAAGGGCCTAGAATGGTGTGTTCAAGGAGACGGAGAGATTGGCGGGCAATGTCCTGAAAAAGTACCTCAACAATCCAAAGGAGTCTGATGATTCAGGTTAGGAATTAACGCCAAATCTCGGGTTGGTACACCTTCCCCGATTTCATATAAGCTCAAGAGTAGTCGCCTTGCCCGGCAGAGACCATTAAATGACTTGCGGCAAATCTCTTCCTTCAAAAGTCTGACTTTGACCGCCAACCTTACTTCCAGCCAAGTCGATCCTCCTCCCTCCAAAGGCGATAAGCAGCCACGGGTTAGCGTGGGCCCTCGCGGCTGGGCCGACTGTTCGGAAGCACCCGATTTTCGGAGGCTGTGGGACGGAAAAATAAATCCAGTCCGGGTTTTGTCTGCGCGGGGCGACCGGAGGGCTGCGAGGAATGGCTCGAGAAGAGGGGGGCGGTAGTGGAAAATACACAACACAAACAGCTCGCGCCGGGGCACGGCAGCTGCAGGCCCGGAGCGCGCGGGCCCGGTAGCCGGCCGCATGGAGCGAAGCGCGGCCCGCGGCTCCGGGGCGGCGGCGGCGGCGGCGGCGAAGGCGGCAGCGCGCCGCTCGCTCACACCCACCCCCGCCCGCGGCCGCCGCGCCGCCCCGCCGTAGCCGCCGGCCGCCGGCGTCCCCACGGGCCGGTCCAGCGAAGGCGGCGCCCGCGCCTCTGCAGCCAGTGGCAGCCGGCGGCCCGGGGAGGCGGCCCCCGCAGCCCCCCGCAGCCCCCCGCAGCCCCGCGCCCCGGGCGCCTGCGACCACAGCGGCCGCCCGGGGAGGAAGAGGAGGAGGAGGAGGAGGACGAGGGGGGAGGTGACAAACTCCGGCTCGGCGCGGCGGCAAGCAGCCCGCGGTCAGGCATGCAGGCGCGGCGTCTAGCCAAGCGCTCCAGCCTGGGCAGCCGCCGGGGGAACGCCGCGCTGCAGCCGCCAGGCCCCGCGCCCGCCCGGGAAGGCGCGCTGCCCGGGCTCCCGCTCCCCGCCCCGGCCCCGGCGCCGGCGCCGGCGCCGGTCCCAGAGAGCTGGAGGCCGCCACTGCCGCCGCCGCGCAGCACCGGGACCGGCCCCCCTCGGGCCGCCGGGGCCGCCGCCGCTGCCTCGTCTCCGGTGCTGCTGCTTCTGGGGGAGGAAGACGAGGACGAAGAGGGCGGGAGCAGGCGGCGGAGGGGGCTCGGGCGGGTGCAGCCGAAGCCCCGAGGGGGCGCGGAGGAGGAGGATGACGACGAGGAAGACGAGGACGAGGAGGTGGTCGTCGAGGTGGTGGACGGCGACGACGACGACGAGGACGGCGAGGAGCGCTTCGTGGCCCTCGGCCCCGGCCGCCAGCTCCCCAAGGGCCCGGGCCGGGGAGCATTGAAGGTGTGTGCGGGTTGCGGGGACTAGCGCGCGCGGGACCCTCCTGCGCGGTGAGGGGACGGGCCCGGGGGCCCGGCGCGGAGCGGGTTGAGGCCGGTACCGGGGACCGCAGAGGCCGGGCCGGGAGGGGTGTGTCCGGCGGCTCGGGTGGCCGCGCGGGCAGAGCCAGGGGGCTGATGAGCTCACCGCTCGGGCCCCAGCACCTTCACCGGGCGGCCGCTCCCACTTTCCTCCAAGGCCGAGGCCGGCGTGCTGTCTGATGTGGGTGCGGGCAAAGGACGCTTCTCCCGAGCGAGGCGGGGAACTTGGCGATGGGACGAGGTAGGCGCCGGTCTGCGCCCGGTGCGGACGGGCGAGGTAGGGAGGCAGTGAGGTTGTAGTCCTTCCCGAGGAAGCACGAGTGGCCCCCTTCCCCTTATTCTGAGGACTAGTCAAACTCATAGGAACTAGCAAACAGCTTCTCTTCTCAATCTCTCAACCCCTCCTGCCTCCAAGAACAATTGTGGATGAGTTTCCGTCAAAAGCGCCTGTGAGGGAACCGGTAAACCCAGAAGAGCGAAAAACCAAGTCCCGGTGTATACATGCATTTTGCTGGCAGCTTTTGGCAATGCCGCCCCGCCCACCCCGTACCCGCGGCTTAAAACTCGACATTGTTTGGCATTGGGTTTTTTTTCCCCTCCTTAACATAGCAAATGGGGAAAAAAATAGGAAACCAGAGAAAGTGGGGGGGGAATCTGCCATTTAAAATAGACGTGAGTTTCTGCTGAGAATTCAAGCAAAGGCCCTTGTGTACTGAAGCACCGGGAGATCTTTCCGTTTGTATATCTTCAGGAGATAAGGGCTTTATTATTACACAACTGACTGGCTGGGCTTTCAGGCATGTGATTGGCCAACGCAAACCACGTTGAGGTTCTTGCACAGTGTATGTTGCTAAGAAGTTTTGAGGGCAGCAAGTGGGAAGCAATGGAGTGAGTGATTTTTCTGAAGAGTGGTGCTTAAAATCAACTGGATAAAACTATTGATCGGAGTTTTCAGAAGATATTGGTATTTCAGGAAGAAAAACACATAAACAAATGAGCTTACTAGTTAGAGACTATGAAAAAAAAAATCTTCAGGGGCTTGCAGAAAAAAGTCAGCTCCTCAAAGCATGAAATTGCAGTTCCAAAGAAATATTAAACGTCAGCATTTAGAATAGCCCCAGAGTAGACATGGGCACAGATTTCTTTCCTAGACCACCCTGGAAATACCAACTCTGGGAGTGAGAAATTTTCAGCAAGTAGTCGTTTGGGATGATAGTTTTTGACAGTTGCTTGTTGGAATTCAGACCATGACCACCATCATTACCATGGTCTAATAAAAAGCCTGCATCGTATGGCTACAGGATATAGCTGGGTTTGGAATTAAATCACATGACATCAGTGACATTAAGGAACAAAAGTAGGACTCCTTAGCATTTTTGTCCAGAAATACTGAAAAGATGTCTTGTGGTTTGGACAGTGGTTGCACAGTTTGTGATAGAAAAGTTGATTATAATTTATGGTCCGTGCTCAAAGCAAACTCAATGTAGGAAAAAAAATCAAATATATAAGAATAAAAGAACTAGGGTGTGATCATTCACACTATCAGAAAAGATTTTTCACATCTCCGAGCAAATTTCTGCTTAATTCTTTCAAAAGGGGCTTCATTTTATACTGTTGTGGTTTGCCCACAACTTTTCAGGAATTTATATATTGAGTAGCTTGAGGTATAATTTTTATAATCTTTTCCTGCTTTAAAGCCATCTTGACACTGCATCTGAAGAGGTTTTTCTGATGAATAAAATAGTATCATCTTATTCGAATGCATAGATGAATGTCAATATCTTATATATATTTAGGCATTCATTTATTCGCATATTTATCGAGCACCTAATATGTGTCAGGGACTATTCTAGAACACAGCAGTAAGCACCTTCCAGATGCCCACATCCAGCAAGAGAAGCTGGAAGCAGAGCAAGAAGCAACCAAACAGACAAATAAATAAGCATGGTGCTTGAGATTGTGATGCACGCCATGAGGGAAATAATGATACCTCAGTGTCTAGGAGGAAGGAGACAGCTTGTAGGGAGAAGGCCTCTCTGAGGAAGGGACATTTGATCTGAGATTTGAGACATGCAACTTGGGAAGATCCTTCCGGAATAACAGTTGCAAAAGTCTTGAGGTGGGAAGGAGAAGAGGATGAGTATGGCTGGATCTTGCTGGAGATATGTCAGGGAGGCAGGTAAAGGCCAGCGACGTAGAGCCTGGTGGACCTTTTTAAAGTGGAGTAAGAAGTCTTTGGAAGGTTTTAAACATGCAAAATGGTTTGTATTTTTAATAAGGTCACGCTGTGTGGAGTATAGAGGACAGCAGGGAGGAGCAGGGGTCCAGTTCGATGGCGATCGTTGAAGTCCACGTGAGAGGCGAGGGCACTTTGGACTAGGAGCGGTGTTAGAGAGGAGGGAACAGATTCAGGATCGATCGTGAAGATCCACCTGCAATAACTTGCTGATGGATTATGTGGCGGGGCGGGAGGGTGACAGAAAGAAGGGAATGCAGGATGAGGCCCCGGTGTAAAGGTTGGCCAAATGTGCCATTTGCTGAGATTGGGCAAACTGGGAGAACAACAGATTTTTGCGAAGAGAAAAATCAAGTCTTCTCTTTGGGACCTGTTAAGTCCGAGATGACGCTTAGACACCGGCATGGAAACTTCAAGTAGGCGGATGGCTGTAAGGTGTGGAGCTGAGGGGAGAGGCCACGGCTAGAGAGAGAAATTTGGGAGATGTGTTGATGTCATTTAAAGCTGGGGATGAGAAGGAGAGTACAGCAGGCCAGAAGAGAGTACAGCCTTGGGCCAGACTCTGGGGCACAGCACTGTTTAAGTTTGGGTGTGGGAGGAGAAGCCAGCAAAGACGATTGAGAAGCAGCAGCTAAACATGTCAAAGGAAAACTAGAAAATGGAAAGTCCATTTAGTTCCAGAAGTAGGGAGTAATGAACTGTGTTGAATACCACTGGGATATGAGTAAGATAAGGACAGAGACATGTTCATGTGGATTCGATAATATGGAACGTATGGGTATCCGTAACCAAAGAATGTGAAGTCAGGGATGCGACCCAAGTGGGCTGAGCAGTGAGTAGAGGCAAGGACATAGTGAAAAACTCTCTTGTTGGAAAGCAGAACAGAGAGAAGGGGGAGAGAGCATATGGTTTAGATTGTTTTGAAGATAGGATACTGTAGACTCTAATATGACTACAGCATGTTGGGGATGATCTGTTGTGTGTGTAGGAAGTATATTTGTTTTCTGTCGCTGTGTAACAAAGTACCACAAACCTCTTGGCTCACAACCATCCTCCCGGTATCTGTGGGTTAGGAGTCGGGGCCAGGCTTGGCTGGGTCTGCTGATGAGTCTCACAGGGCTGCAGTCAAAATGTTGGGTGGGCTGTGGTCTCTTTGGGAGGCTTGACTGGGGAAGAATTCACTTCTCAGCTCCCTCAGGTTGTTAGCAGAATTCATTCCCTTGCATCTGTAGGTGTGAGGATCCAGCTTCTTGCTGCCTGTTACCTGTAGGCTGCCCTCGGCTCCTAGAGCCCCTCTCCCCCAGCCATTCTCCCCACCCCACCTCTACTCCTGCAGTACTTTATTACATGGTTTCCTCAACATGGCCTCTGACTTCATCAAGTCAACAAGGAGAATCTTAGCTGCTGTCTGCTGGCAAGATGGAGACTCATATAAGGCACTGTAATCACAGGAGCAGTACTCCATCATCTTTGCCATATTCTATTGGTTAGAAGTGAATCATGGGTTCCACCCACACTTAAGCGGGGGAGATATGCAAGGGCATGAATACCAAGAGGTGAGGGTCGTCAAGGGTTACCTTGGGGAGGAACCGAAGATGCAGAGAAAAGAGGGATAAGTTCAGGAGGAAGGTCCTTAGAAAAGTCATAGGGCAGGGGACCTGGAACCCAAGTATAGGGATTGGTCTTTGACAGAAGCAAAGATCCTTCTTCCATTAGGGAGAAGGTAGAGAAAGTAAGTCCAGATGTGGGCAGTTGTATATTGGATGGTGGTCAGATGAAGTAGTATTCACCTGATGGCTTCTGTTTTCCCCCTGCAGCAGGAGGGAAGGCCATCAGCTGAGAGCAAAAGAGATTTGGGATAAGAGCTAAAGAGATAGTGTTGTGGGAGAGTGGGAGAGCAAATGTACCAGGGAAATCAGATAGAGTTGCTAGACAGTATCAAGGGCCCATCTGATGTTTGTGGTTCTACTTGTACCGTGTAAGCAGTCTGTCTGGGTATGTGGTTTTCCCCACCTTCATTCCATTAGCTCAAGCGTAGAGTGATAATAACAAACAGAATGCTAGCTAACGTTTATTAAGTTATTTAATTACCATGCTAGTGCAAGTCTAAGTGTACAGTCTCATTTAAACTTCATTACCTATCCCTGAGTCAGGCATTATTATAGCATCCTCATTTTACTGAAGTGATAAGCAGTTAAAGATACACAGGTGTTAGGTGGCAGAGCAAGGTTTTGAGTCCTGGGCAGTCTCACTCCAGAGCTAGTACCATTAGGCCTTACACTTCACTGTCTCTTGGAGACAAAGCAGAGAGCTGGATTCAGCAGAGATGCAGTTTAGCCAGGTGGGTGAGCAATGACAAGAGAGAGAACACACTGTTGACGAAGTTGGCACTGCTGTGACTATAATGATGGACTATGGGATCTAAGAAAAGTAAGGACAGGAAGGGGCCATGGGCTGGTAAAAAAGTCAGGGGTCAGTGGATTGGAGAAAACAAAGAGGAATCAATAGAATCATTAAAAGAATGGGAATGAAATGCAGGACAACTTGGGTTCCAAGGTAATGTTAATATGAATGAATATTTGCTGAATACTTATAAGCCAATAACTGCACTAAATGCTTTCTATGAAGGAGGATCTACTGAGAAATTATGATTTGGGAATCAATATTCTCCAGCTGAGTATACTGACTTGGATGTGAATTAGCACACCTGAGGCTGTATGATCACAAGCAGAGCCCTGGTTCACATCCATAGCCTGTGCTTTTAATCTCCATTTATTTGTGATGTTTATGCCCATTTATATCCAGGAGTATTTGGGAAGGCTGAAGAAATAGAGGAATAGATGCTACTAAGTATCTGAGATGCTTGATTACTGTAATGGCTGCTAATTTGGGCTTTAAATGAGACAAGAAGACAAACTGGGTATTACACAGTTTTCAATTTCTGATCGAGGAAGCTTACATATTTATGGGCAGTGATAAGATTCCACACACCCCCAAAAAACAAAAAAATAGCCTCCTGGGCCCTTGAATGAGGAACACCAGGTAAATAATGTCTCCAACCAGAGCTTAATAATAAAATTTAAAAAAAAATACAAGGACACTGTCAAACGGAGGAAGGATTCTAAAATAAGTTGCTACTCAGTGGGCAAAACAGTAGGGGGCTGAGATAACTAGGCTCAGAGCTGTGCTCTGCGATGCTGTGTATTAGTTATGGACAAGAGCCAGAGAGTCTGAAGGGATTGATAGTGTAGTGTCATAATAAGGTTAGGAGACACCTGGACCTGAAAGACCGCTATTAGTTCTATCAAGAGTACATCTGTTGGAAAACTGGGAAGAAAGTTTGTTTTTTTTTTAATTTTTAAATTTTTAAAACAAATTTATTTATTTATTTTGGCTGCATTGGGTCTTCGTTGCTGCACGCAGGCTTTCTCTGGTTGTGGTGAGCGGGGGCTACTCTTCTTTATGGTGCGCGGGCTTCTCATTGCAGTGGCTTCTCTTGTTGCGGAGCGTGGGCTCTAGGCACCCAGGCTTCAGTAGTTGTGGCGCATGGGCTCAGTAGCTGTGGCTCACGGGCTTAGTTGCTCCGTGCGGCATGTGAGATCTTCCTGGACCAGGGCTCGAACCCATGTCCCCTGCATTGGCAGGCAGATTCTTAACCACTGCGCCACCAGAGAAGTCCAAGGGAAGAAAGGTGGTTGTTTTTTTTGCGGTACGCGGGCCTCTCACTGTTGTGGCCTCTCCCGTTGCGGAGCACAGGCTCCGGATGCGCAGGCTCAGCGGCCATGGCTCACGGGCCCATCCGATCCGCGGCATGTGGGATCTTCTCGGGCCGGGGCACGAACCCGTGTCCCCTGCATCGGCAGGCGGACTCTCAACCACTGTGCCACCAGGGAAGCCCGGAAGAAAGGTTTTTAAGTGAGATAATATATGTCAGAGTGCCCACCTTCAGTGCTTAATAAATATTAACGGAGAGGAATCTGTTGCATGTGTGCCAGCTCTTTGGGGTGGTTAGCACATCTATTAGACTGTCTCTGGGCTATCAGATGGCTTTAAGAAGCCTTTGGCAGGGACCCGTGCAGCAAGCACTGAATTCCAGTTTGCTGATAAGTATGTGTGTTGCAAATGGTCTGCATTGGCTCGAGGGGAAGGCATGTGCATCTGATACCAGGCAAAGTTGTCATTCACTGAATTGTTGACTGCCAGACTTGGAAGGGAAACAGAGATTATCTGGTAACCCAACACCCCCTTTAGACCGCTCAGTACACCGGGACTAGACCGCTCAGTACACCGGGACTAGTACACCTTGTCTGGCTAGGGCTGCTTAGCCACTTAGGTGGGACCAGGATTAGCACCCTGGTCTGCCCAACCCCGAGTTCTCGCCCTCCTTGCTGGGTTAGTCCTTTGTGCCTGGAATGATCTGCGGTTAGTTCACTGCCTTAGAGTTGTGGTGAGAGAAATCACAGTTTCCTGAAGTCATCTACCACTCACTGCTTATCAACTTCTATTTTTGGAATGCTCTTCCTTCCTGAAGTACCTCAGGGAGAGGTGGTCTCATTTCCGGCTGTGGGAGGTGGGCAGGACCCTCTGTGAATCCTGTCCAGGTCAGTCCCCCTCCCTGTGCAGTTCCCAGGGGACACTTGTGCTCAGAGGGTGATAGAGAATGGCAAATGAGCCCCATTTCATCGTGAACCGAGTTCCCTTCATCTCTGGCTTGGTGTGCCTGGTAGACTGGCCTGGAAGACGTAGTTTATACTCAGCCCTTAACTAGGGCCTCTCCTCTACCAGATTTGACTGCTGGTTGGGCCTGCAGTGCCCCATAGCACAAGGGTTAGAAAAGGAGGAAAAGCGAGAAGTCAGCCCTGCCTGGAATCCCCTCACCTGAGCTTAGTGAGGAGGCGCCAGGGAGCTACCGCTGGGATGTCCTTGATCTCTGAGAGCCCCGGGAGCCTATTCATTGGTAAATGTGCCCTGGTCACATTACCCTGTCTTCCTGCTCATGGGTGCTCAAAGGGAAGAAGAGTGGGAGCCTCTCCCTGCCCACTGCAGTGTGTGCAGTCAGAACTTCTGGTCTGCACACAACAACCAGTCTTGTACCATGGCTTGATACAATGTCTGCTAAAGCTGAGGAAACTTGACCTTTAATTGTCCTGTCCCATCTCTATGAAGGTAAGTGCACGGTTTCCATTAGACTTTCTGAAATATTTGAGAATACTTAGAGACCCTTATAACCAACCTTCCAGCCTAGTCGAATCTCTGAAATAAGAATGATTTTCTTTGGGTTTGCTGTCCATGTTTCTGGTCATTCCCTCAGGAGGTGTTTATTATGGGCCATGGCTTGCCATGTTCCTGATATGCATGTGGGAAACAGCAGTCAATAAGGCCGACTTCCACTTCCGGGGAGCCTACAGCCTGGCAAATTCCTGCCAGGTTGTCGATAAAGAAGTTCAAAGCCCCTTTTCCTCTTTATCCCCAAGATCAAGGTTACATCTGCCGAGAGACCTTGCTAGGCTACCACAGTTTGGGGTGTCATTTTGATGCATATCCTAAAACATTTGTAGCCAGTCTATATGAAGAAGATTATATGGGCTGGCCAGGAGGTGATTCCTGAATAGCTAGTCAAAGGATGAGTTTAGATCACCAAATCTGGCACATAACTTCAGTTGGTCTCATTTACTGGATGAAACTGGAAAAATCTGAATAAGGTTGGTAGATTATATCAATGTCAATTTCCTGGTTGTAATATTGTACTATCATTTTGCAAGAGTTACCACTGGAGGAAAAAAAAAGTGCTCCAACATTTTAAATTAAATCCAATTTTTTCAAGGCAATGTGCCTTGAAATATCATTTAATAAAACCTACAGACAGGATAATTTTAGTCCATTAATATGACCTGTGTAGTGGGCTTGTTAGTAAGATGGGAGGGAACGTGGTTGAGTCAAAGCAGATGATTCCTCTATCTGGCCCCCTCCCCACTGTTTCCTCTGTGAGGTAACAGGCCCTGGGTTCAAATTCTGGCTTCTCCCCTTGCTAGTTGCATGGCCTTATCAAGTAACTTGATGTCTCAGTGCTCCAGTGTTATCAAAGAAAATTGGTATAATATTGTTCTGTCTTTGCCTATTGTTATTAAGTATGGCCCACAGACCTCCTGAAATTAGACATGGCTGGCAATTTATCTCCTTTATGGTTCCAGAAAAGAATCTTTTGTAAAACTTCGTTCAAGGCTTCAAAATCCTACAGTTAGTTTGACCGTTACAACCGCCTGCTTGTTCCACACTACCAAGGTGTTTCAGAGAGCTGCTTCCTGAAGTGACTTCGCTCATCTGAACTCTGGGGTGTTCCATTGTATCAGTGGTGAGCTTGAATCTTCCCTTTCATCTCAGGAAGCTGTGAGTCATTTATCTACTTGTGCGAAGAGGACAGAAACATTCTAGCTCTCAGGCTCATCAGTCTGTTCAGATCTATAGCTCTTATATTGGAAAAAACCTGGCTAGTAGCCATACAGGTGGGAAAAGGCTTACCACGCACGTTGAATTATGTGTCTATGTGTCATTGAAGCCTGCGATGGAAATACAGTGATGTCACCTTTCACCTCTAACTTGCATGTGGCTGAGAACCCCTGAGGTGTGAATTCGTCCTTTCCATCCTCCTCTGCACTGGTGTCTACGACCTGTTGTGCTTTTGTTTGGTGAAGAACTCACTGTTCTTTGGGTAGATGGGGATGCAGAGCCCAAAGTATACTTCTAAACTCTTGTAAATACTTGCTTCTACTATTGGAAGATATCTAGATGGAGGAGAAATGGACTCTGGTTAAACAGCATGGGGAAATTCCAGTTAAAAAGAGAGATACAGATTTTTTTTTAAGTTATAAAATGTTTTAAACATAGAGGAAATTGAATGAGTAGTACAACACCCATATACCTATGAAGAAGTTATTGATCATAGATGCCAAGGGCCATTTTGAATTTCTAAGAAGGTGAATATAGATTGTGGCATTCATGTATTTATTGGACTACAGAGCCTTTTTTTTTTTTTTTTCCTAGAACGTCTTTCCCTTGGGATACATTTTGGGAAATACCGGTTTAAAATTATTTTTGTAAATGGGAAACCCATGGATAAGTGGCTTATACTTGGGATAACTTACTTAAACTACATGATTAAAGAAATAAATTGTCACATGCACAGAGAAAGGTTAAAATATTGTTAGTGGGTCCTGCAAGCTTTGAAATATTTTTTCTCATAAAGCTGCTAATTTCTTCAGTATCAAGTTTCTAAAAAAAAAAAGGAGTATTTTATGTGGTGAATTTTCACTTGTGTATCCGTGAATACCATTCCTGTGGGTGAAATTTAAAAACCGGTAGCAAACCCTACTTCTCTTGGTAAATCAGGCTCCATGATGGGTCTAGTGGAGGAGATAGGAGGCATGGGAAGTGCTATCATGACAGAATTACAAGGTTCCCAGGGAGCAGAAAAACACACGGTGCTGATACTCAGGCAGGTATATTTAATAATATGTTTTCCACATTCTAGAAGAAAAAAGATTGAAAGTATCACAATTGTTTAAATGAAGAGAATGTATAAATTCAGTAGGAGACTAGGATTGACACATTTTCTGTCAACAACAGTATGACTACTGCAAATAAAGGGGTTAAGCATTTGTGAACACAGTACCTTGTGTAAGGACTCTTTACTAGCTATTGTTCAACATTTATTTCAGTATTACCCAACATTTAATGCATTATAATTTTTAGGGGGCTCTCATAGCAAACTTGGTAATCTTGGAAGGTGGATTTTATTATCTCCATGCTATACATGTGGAAAATAAGTGTTGGAGAAGAATGGAGCAGTTTCTGTGGACAAAAAAATAGAGAGAGAATTTTTTTTTTTTACCAAATGACATATTTGTCAAACATTTCAGAAAACATTTGGGGCCAACAGATTTAAAAAATAATTGGAATTGTTACCTAAGCAACAATGGAAATTTAAGGAAAGAAGGGCTTTATTTTGCAGTAAATTTTAAATTAAAAGAACATGAAATACAATTTTCATAGGTTGCCATAATCACTTTCATGTAGCTTATTTATTCTTTGAAAGTCGCTACAAGTGCTTGCTGAAGAACAAACCTCACTAATTTGTATCAGTTTGGTTTAGGATCCAAAGTTTAACTTAAAGAACATTTTTTTTTTTTTAAATGTAAGCTTTTGACAGTGTTTCAGTGAACAAGTTCGTATACTTACAACTCAAAACTAGTTTAACAAAATGTTAGAAAAATAGTAGAAATATTAGCATAAGGATCTTACGACTTACAAAAAAATGAATATGTGGAGAGTATCTGAAGGAAAAATTGTCTTTTTCATCAGATATTACTTGCAATAAAAATTATCTCAGAAAAAGGAGGAAAATGGGCCTCTGAGCCTATGTAAGCATCCACCGCACACTATAGCATCTTAGAGTGGGAAAGAGGAGGTGGACAGTATGGGAGGAGCCGCTAGAAGGTTTGAAATGACCCAAGGTAGGGTTTATGGAAAGGGAAGAGGAACTGCCATGCCTGGTGGATGTTTATGAGGTTCTGAAAATGTGCTCTTAGCCATCTGTTGGGTGACAGCAATATTCTTCAGCTCTTTATTCTTATTCTAAAAGAGAGTTCTATTCAAATAGGTCTCTCAACTCTCTGTATTGATTTTGTCACTCGAAATTTTCTTGCAATCTAGCACAGAGGTTATAAGAGAAAATTCTTTTTACTTTAAAAACTATCATAGAAATAATGTCGTTTTCACTGCTTGTAAACTATGGCTATCTTTATGTGTTAAAATTGAGTTATCTCAGAGATCTTCTTTAAATTCAGTGACAAGTTAATGGTTTGATTATTTAAAAAATTTGCGTGGCAGGTGGTTGCTACTTCATTCAATCCCATGGTTATTTCATTCAACAACTATTCACTGAGTTTGTCCCAACAACTATTCACTGAGCTCCTACTCCTTGTCCCTGCTCCAAGGACACAGGAGAGAAAAGACGTCGGAAGGGTTCCCCTTCACATTCTAGCTGGAGAGACAGACAGTAAACTTTGCGAACGGTTGTGCGTTGCTAAGCTTGGAACGCATGGAGGAAGAGAAGATTTGGGTTGGAAAGGGGAATCGAGTTCGGTCTTAACTATGTTAAGTGTGAGATGCCTGTAAGACCCCCATGTGGAGATGTCAGGTAGGCTGGAGGTAGGTGGAGAAGACAGAACTAATGATAAAAATCAGAAGTCATGGGCACATGGACAATATTTAAAGTGATGGGATTGGGTGAGAATACCTACAGCGCAGGTAGAAAGAGAAGGTGCCTAGGACTGGGCCCTGGAACGCTTCAAATGTAATTCTCCATCTCTCTATTTCTCTGTCTCAACAGCTTTCTTATGATTTAATTCAGGTAACATACCATATAATGCTCCCTTTTAAAATACACAAGCCAATGTTTTCTAGTACAGTCACAGAGCTGTACAGCCATCACCACAATCAAATTTTGGAATATTTTGTCACCCCAAAAAGAAACACTGTACCCATTAGCAGTCACTACTCCGTACTGCTTTGTATGCACCTATACTTGTGTTGTTTTACTTTATTTTTCAGTGCCAGTAAGTCTTTATTCATTCATTGTGCTTCTTCAGGAAGAAAAGAAAGCAGGAGGGAGAGAAGGGTTAACATGCGTTAGAAAACAGTAAGAGGAGGGAGAGAAAAGAAAAATCCAGTACAGCAAACTCAACCATTTAATGAATAAACCCCAATGATGGGGTCACCACAGCCCAAGGGAGTCTAGTCTACTGCAGTTCAGGAAAAAGGGGAAAGGAATCAGAGAAAGGGCACAGACAGGTCCCTCATTTTCCTCCCCCACTCTCTTCCTTCTTGTAAATTCCAGATAAAACTTTGGTTTCTAGCAGTAAACATGGAGTTGAATTACATCCAGTCTACATCCTATTAGATGATCTTGCATTCACTTTGACATCAGATTCTTGCATCAGCAGAGGAGTCCCTGAGTGCATTGGATAGACTTTCTTTCCCTTCTCAGTCTCCCACTCTGAGTTTCTATGGGGAAGCCCCTTGCTATGGGTTGGAAATGAGGGCTAAAGAATTCCTAGTTTATTCAGGTTTTATGCAAGTCTTTTAGGGTTTAGAGTCATCCCGAGAATTAAATATGTATGTGTGTCTTGTTGTTTGTTTTGGCTAAAGGTGGGACAGGAGGCAAGTTTTCAGGACAGAAGAACTTGTCCAAAATAGGAAGTAAGGGAAGGAGAAGGATGAGAAAATGGGCAAGGAAGTCCTGCTTTGTGAAAAGTGGCACTGAGCTTATAGTTCACATCTTCTGGCCTGGTGCAGACTCTTTTGACAAAAATGCTTTGATTATTTTTCTTTCAATACAAAAAGAAATGTGTAAACAAGAAAACCCCAAAACAGCATAAGAAAGACCACCATATTATATTTACACAAACTAGATCACATAGCAGTCATCAAACCAGCCACTGGTGATGTCCTACAAAGCTTGGATAAATCCAGAAACTGGAGGGAGCTCGATTTTGGAAGACTGCACCCAGGATGATACACCTCGCCCACTGTTTTCTATTACATTTGCCATATTTCAGCACACAGTGCTCGGCGAGGTAGGTCTGTGCTGCTCTCCCGATTTGTCAATAGAGTTCTCTTTTCTCCATTAGCTACCCGGGCACTGTTGTTACCCCTGCAGCAGGGGACACTGGCCCTGGAACCACAAAGAAGCTCTTGTTTAGAGGACCATCTGGAAGCCACACAGAAGTACAGAGTTTTGAAAGGTTAAGGATTCTAAATTTTGTTCCAGGCATACATCCCAGGCAGCATGGGAGAGTACAGAAGTTTCATTCTTAAAATCTTGCTTACCTAACACTATCTTGAGATTTTTATAAATGCAAGAGTGCGTGTGCTTACACACATACACACACACACACACACACACACACACACACCCCTACACACACCTTTGTGTGGTGTAGACTTAGCCTAATCCAACGGAAGATAAGATCTCCTGTGGAAAGTGAGCCAGTGTCCCAGAATTAAAGGTTTGGTCAGGAATCCTTAAAAAAATAATAAACACACACACACACACACACACACACACACACACAGGCCTTACTCTTTGTTTTCACTCAGACCCTTTGGTCAACTCTGACCTGTTTTAACCTCTCTGTGTCACCTTCCTGTTCAGGGCTGATTTACAGTCATCCGGTTGCGAGGTAAGTCAAAGTCGTTCTTTAGAGTAAAGTTATTCCTGCTCTGGAGCCCTGAGATTCCTCCTATACCTGAGAACACAGTGTGCACATGAGGGCCTCTCAGAATAATGTATTCAAAAATACAAAGCCAAAAGAGGTATGTTAAGAAAAATAAAGAAAAAGATTTAAGTACACAACAAATGTCATTCCTACATAGCGAGTACTTTGGCATCCTGAGGGGAAGCATGACCCAAGTTAGAGTTATGAGCAGAGAAAATTGTAATAGATCAGAATGGCAGGGGAGTGAACCCTCGTGGCAGCAGGCCTTCAGGTGGTCCCCCAACACCCTTTTTTCTACTATCATAACCCGTGGCTTAGGATAGCTCCTAGAACCCTGTACCAACAGTGGGTCATAGAGGAGACAAGACACGGAAGAACCCTGCCCTACCCTGAGAGAGTCCCTATCACACAAAGTAGTAGCTTCTTGAACCTATTAACCTGGTCTTAACGTTTTATCTTTTTATTGGTACTTTAGCATAGGACATAGATCCCTCTTCAAAAGGAAAACAGCTTCCCTATCTAGGCCGTTTTCTAGCCTAGAACCTAAAACCTATGATCAGAGATAAAGAAGAATATCTCATAAAGTTAAGAGTCAATTTATCAAGAAGACATAAAACCCTAAATATTTATACACCTAATACAGCTTCAAAATATGTGAAGCAAAAGCCTACAGAACCAAAGGGAGAAATAGACAAATCTACAGTTATAGCTGAATATTTTAATTACACTCAATTATTGATGGTTGGTAGCAAGAAAATGTAAGAATATAGAATATTTGAACAATATTGTCAGCCAACTTAACCTAATTAACATTTATAGAACACTACACTGAATAATTGAAAAATACTGCTTTTAATTGTATAATAAATATTTACAGAGATATACTGTATACTGGAGGGAAAGCCAAGTCTCAGTAAATTTCAAAGGATTGAATTAAACAGAGTAAATTCTTTAACCACAATGGAATTAAATTTAAAAATCATTTAAAAAGTCACTAGAGGGCTTCCCTGGTGGCGCAGTGGTTGAGAGTCCGCCTGCCGATGCGGGGTTCGTGCCCCGGTCCGGGAGGATCCCACATGTCGCAGAGCGGCTGGGCCCGTGAGCCATGGCTGCTGAGCCTGCGCGTCCGGAGCCTGTGCTCCGCAACGGGAGAGGCCACAACAGTGAGAGGCCCGCGTACCGCAAAAAAAAAAAAAAAAAAAAAAGTCACTAGAAAATCCCCAAATATATGAAAGTTGGTCAGTATTCTTCTAAATAATCACTTGGAAGAAAGAAGAAATCACAATGGTAATTAGAGCTTTAATTGAAAATTAAAATGCATCCTATCAAAGTTTGCAGAAGTTAAATCACAGCTTAGAGGGAAATATATAGGTTTAAATCAGTGATCTAATCTGCCATCCAAAGAAGCTAGAAAAAGAAGAGGAAAGAAATAAATAAAGGTACGGTGGGAAATCAATGAAATAAGAAATAAAAAACAATAGGGAAAATATATGAAACCAAAAGCTGATTCTTTGAGAAGATCAAATCCTAGTTATACCGATTTTATAAAGAGAGAAAGCACAAACTGCCCAAATCCAGAATGAAAGAGAGGATGTCGTACAGATCTACAGACTTTAAAAGCTTAATTAGGACATATTACTTTATGTTAGTAGAGGACTTTATGCCAGTATGTTTGACAGCTTGGATGAAATGGGAAAATTCCTTGAAAAACCTAAATTAACAAAACTGACCACCAGAAGTAACAGGATGTTTGAATAACCTACCATCTGTTAAAGAAATGGAATTTATGATTGAGAACCTTTGCACGTGGAAAACTCCAGGCCTGGATGCTTCACTAATGAATTCTATCAAATACTTAAGGAAGACATACGTAATACTAATCTTACAAAACCCTTTACCAAAAGAAAGGAAGATGGTATATTCCCAATAAATTTTATGAGGCCAACATAACCCTAATACTAAAAACATACAATGACATTACATATAAAGAACATTATAGAACTTTAATATACATAGATACAAAAATACTAAACAAAATATTAGCAAATCAAATCTAGCCATATAAAAATGGATAATACATTATGACCAAAGTTTCTTTTTTTTCTTCCAGGAATATAATTTTTGTTAAATACTTGAAAATCAATTGGTGTAATTAACTATATTAATTAGATAGAAAGGAAAAAGCCACATGATCATGTCAATAGATGTAGAGAAAACAAAGTTCAACACCTATTCATGATTTAAAAAAAAAAAACCTCTCAACAAATTAGAAGTAGGATGGAAATTCTCGAATTGATAAAGAGCATATATAAGAAACGTATAACATCACACTTAACAGCAAAAGACAATTTCCTCCACCAATATTAGGAACAAGACAAGGATGTATGCTCTAACTCCTTTGTTCAACATAGTGCTAGAGGTTTAGCCAGTGTGATAAGGCAAGAAAAATAAATGAAAGTCATAAAGATTAGGAAAAAAAGAAAGTAAAACTGTCTCTATGTGCAGATGATATGATCATCTATGGAGAAAATCCTAAGGAATAACAAAACTACCAGAAATGATGAGTGAACTTAGAAAGGTCACAGTATACAAGGTCAGTTTACAAAAATCAGTTTCATGTACTGCATTGAAAAAATGAAATTTAAAAAAATGTTTATAATGGCATCAAAATCTAAACACTTATGGATAAAATTAATGAAAATATACAAAAAATATGTGTGAAATCTATTAGACAGTGATGGGAGTAGTTAAAGAAGACCTAAACAAATGAATTGACCTACGATGTTCAATTAGTAAGCTCAATATGGTTAAGATGTCAGTTCTTCACAAATTGATGTATAGATTCAGTGCCATTCCTAGTGAAAATCTCAGCAGAACTTTTTGTAGTAATTCACAAGCTAATAGAAAATGTCTGTGGAAATACAAAATATCAATATATAATAGAAAAATAAGAACAAAATTACAAGACTTACTCTACTTGATTTCAGGACTTACTATAAAGTGAGAGTTATCCAGACATTGTGCAACTGGTGCTACAGGATAGAGAGGTAGAGTCATGCAACAGAATAGAGAGGCCAAATACAGACTGACATAGAAATGGCTTAACAAAGTCACCAAAGAAATTCAGTGGAGAAGTCTTTTCAACTAACGGTCATAGAGAGAAAAGAAAAAAACCTCTATCCCTACCTTGCACCATACACAAAAATTACTTCAAAATGAATCATATATATAAATATAAAAGCTAAAACTTATAAACTTCTTGAAGAAAATAGAGGAGAAATCTTTTCAACCTCAGGGTAGGTGAAGAATTTCTAGACAAGAAAGCACTAACTATAAAAGAAAAAAAATTAATGAATTAGATGTTATCAAATTTAAATATGTATGACCATCAAAGGACACAATTAAGAAAATAGATTAATAATTAAATAGATTTCCTCTGTTATTACTTTTACCTGGGAATATCCAAACATTGCATTCATTTTTTGCCTACTCTGTACCAGTCCCTTTGCTGGATGCAGAGAATATACTGTTGGACAAGAAAGATGTGGTCCTCATGGAACATTCAGTTTAGTGGGAGAAATAGACAACCAAATAAGTAATTACAATATGAAATGACAACTGCAAGGATGGGAAAAGTATAACACTCATATTATGGTTTTCATTTTACAAATGTAGAAACCTGGCAGTGGTTAAGAATTTACTAAGTTGCAAAGGCAGTCTTAGCTCATACTTGCTGACTCCTATTCTCCCCCTTGCCCTCCACCTTTTTTTTTTTTTCTTTCCATTCTAAGCAAAGGGAGCAGAATTTTAAACTTAAGCTTAGTGGCCAGGATCAAGTAGCAAATGGTATTCACGCTTTTAGTATACTAGGAAGAGAAATGGAATTGTAGCTATTTAAAGAAATTCCATTTCAATGTTGCCGTTTTAAAGCCTTGTTTTAAAGTTAGTTTTTCAGACTATGACATCGACATCAAAGTTAGGCAAGTTTCTCAAAGGATATTCTCTTGCTGTATAGTGCCCAGTGAGTTGCAAAGGAGAGCTCTGTGCAGGCAGCCCGTCTAATCTTTGCTTTGCTAACTAGTTTTGGTGTATCCTTTTTTTAAAAGTTGGCAAAGTTAACAGGAAGGTGCTGGGAAGCAGAAGTAGAGAAAAATATAGGACTTGGAGCATCTCACTTGGGAGAGAAGACTTTACGTTTTAAAGTAAATGTGTAATGGGAAATGCATGCTTTTGTCCTTTTTACCCTTGCATTTGTGACAACAAAATATTTATTGTGTCTTGTGCTCTTATAGTGCTTTGTACTCTTTAGAATCATTTCACATAGAGTACCTTTTGTATTTCTTATGTTTTTGACAGTCACCATCATTTCAGTTTAATCATGAGGCAACCCTGGGCAGAGGTTAAATGGCTATTTCAGGATGACTTCATAAACAACTTTGAATCCTTTCTTTCTGATTTTCCCCGTTTTTGTCTCATCTGCCATATATTTGTAGATTTTCATGTTGATATGTTTCATTATGACTCATTCTTGCTTTAGTCTTCTGTTTTCCTATGTCGAACTAGTGATACTTATCTTGTCTCCCAGTGACTTCCAAGCCATCATCGTCTTTCCTTCCTCCAAAAAGTCCTATTATTCTGATTTTCTCCATTGTTAGTGGTACCAGACCCCATTAAAGATACTTGAGTAGGAGTGATTGCTCAATAAACGTTTATATGCGTAGAAAATGAAAGAACAAGCATGCCATTGTACATTTTCTGTTGATTTTCCTCTACCACCTTCCTTCTCTGTATCTCATTTATTACCAAGCCATATTTATTTTTTCTACCATGTTTTTTTCTTCCCTAATAATTACTCTCTTTATTCCTATAGTATCCTCATTGCGTACTTTCTGCTTCCATTCCCTCCTCATTAAAGTCTGTTTTCCACAAACCTGCTAAAATAATCTTTGGTTTTATGTAACTTTTTCATATCATAGAAGTAATATTTGTCCTTATAATTCACAAGTCCCCATAAGAAGAAAGAAGGAATTAATAATCACCTAGAATTCCACTCATCTTTCACCTTGCTGTGTATATTCTTCCGGACCACAAAAATGATATCACTTATAGGGAGATCACTTATCTGACAACCTCTATTCTTGGTGACCTACCTTAAAAGAAAATTAAGCTAACAATGCCTGAGGAACTGAAATAGATGTAAAAATACAGCTCATATGTGTTTAATTCAAATCAGAAAACATTTATTTAGGGCCATGGTATACAAAACACCATGCTAGGCACTTTGAGGGCTCAAAGGTAGCAATGATTATTTATTTTCTAGGAATAGTCAGTCCAGTGAGAAGCGCCAGCCTGTTGCCTTAATCACGCTTAACACTCAGTCCCAACAAATGTGGTTATGTGGTTTCTTGGCCCACAGCAAATGAAAAGTTGGGAATTAGCAGAAAGAGAATACATCTCTCCATTAACCGTCAGTGTCCTGAGAGCAGCAAGCGTAAAACTGATGTTGATGGAGCGTATGGAACCTATATTAAAAACACTGTGCAAGAGATCATATGAAATAAAAAGTTTTAAAACTCTGGATCCGTTTAACATAGTGGCAAGGAGTTCCTGAGGGCATATCACTCTATGTTACAGTTTAATAACCTTTCTATAACATTGTACCATCAAAGCGAAGTTTGTTATGCTCAGTAGAGAAGCAAGAAAGCAACTAATACATTTCTGAGAAATTTACAACAACAATTATTAAAGTTTATCAGCCAAAACAGTAGAAACTTCCTTTATTAAAAATTGATTTATGTGGCATAAGTGTACTAACATTGTTAGGCTTCTCATCTTTACCGTGAGTACATCAGTATGGAGGTACGTCCCCAAATAATTTCATTCATCCCCAACAGTTGTCTAAGGGTCCTTGTCACCAAAGCCCCATGTTGTTTCCCTGCCCTTCCTTTCCAGGTGCAGATCTTAAAGATACAAGAGGTGATATTCTAACCTTAGTGTCCAGAGTACACTGGACATATAACATGGAGTGCGTTTTTTCAAGAGAATCCCTATTGACTGAGGGCACTGGATTTCTTTCTTAGCTATTGCTTCCCAAGTTGTATTGCCTTCTAGATTCACCTACCAGAAAAGTAAGTCCCACCCTACATGGCTACTAGCATACAGGATTCTGAACAAGCATGGCTTTTCTCTCTCAGCTCTTACTTCTAAATGGGAGTCCTGAGAGATCCCTGCCTGGGTCAGCTGGAAAAAAAACAAAAATGTCCCAGCCTGTGTACTTGGCGCATGCCTTTTTCCTAGATCATGAGAATAAACTTGCCCCTGTTTTCCAAAAACGAAACAATAGCCTAATCCATCAGGCCAATGGTTGGGGCCAATCAGGAAGCAAGCCTGCTCAGTGTGTCACCTGCTTTATGTCAGGCGCTTTCCCACGGTCCCCACCTGAGGTGTTTCTGTCAAATAGGGGAAACAAACATGTTTGCGATATTCACAGTCCAGCCTTTTGAGTTCTGTAGGAACAAGCTCTGAAGTGTTCTGGGAACACAGAAAAGGGGAAATGACTACTCACGGGAGTCCATGAGGGCTTTGGAGTAAATGATGTTAGAACTAAGTCTAAAGGCTGAGAAAGAGATTGTAAAGTGAGAAGGGGGAGAATGCCACTCTAGGCAAAAAGCAAAGCAAAATAAAACAACAGTGGGAAGCACAGAGCAAGTGCAGAGACCAGGGGACAGGAAGGAGCCTGGTGGAAGGACAGGGTGAGGGTGGCAGGCCTTAGTGCCAGACTGCATCCGTTTTGCTGACTTTACCGGTGACATGCCATCATCTGAGAAGCATTTCGAGGTTATAGGGAGATTTTTTTTTTTTTAATTTTGGAGGGAGGGGGATGCTTAAGTACTTTTTATCCCGTGCATGCATTATACATGATTTTTAAGTTGTGTTTCTATAAATACAGAAATAACGAGCTGTGGAAAGATTGTGATAGCCTGTCAATTCTGAAAAAAAAAAAAAAAACCCAACAATGTGCAAACAGTGAAGTTTCTATGTTAGAGGATACAAACAGAAAACAAATAAACAAACAAAAAAACCCTCATGGTATGGTGAGTTTAATCCCATACCATGCATGTGATATAAAGCAAATAATGGGGCTGTAATTTAAAAGCAAGCCACAATAATAGTCAAGATTAAGAATGAATTTCTATCCAGTACATGATTGAAAAGCAAATATAAAGGTACAAAGTCAGCAAAGTTACAACAAAAATGAGTAGGAACCTGAAAGTTACCATTGAATATGAATGCAAAAAAATATTTCCGAAAAAAAATATTTCAGGAAAAACTGATGTGAAACACAGCAAAACAAACTGAATGGAATCCTGGTATGTGATGCTCATGGAACAATAAAAACACATATTTTATCGGGCAAGAAAAATTGATTTCTAAAAAGAAACATATTTCAGTGAACTTTAAAGCTATATAACAAGCTCCTAAAATGGTAACAGAACTATCATAAAAGTTTTAATCTTCATCCTCAGAACTGAAAAGTCCATCATCTTCAGAGCCAGGTAAACAGAGCCTGAAAATCCACCATCATTACCAAAATCCAAATCATTATTGGAACTCACTGCCGTGCAAATTTAGTCAGCCCCCCATGCAGGTTACCACTCTCCAGTTCCTTATAGTGTTTTGTTGCAAAGTTTCTACTGTTAAGATGGAACTGAGTATTATAGTAATGCCTTTGTCATCATCTTTGGGCCACAGATTACAATAGTAATAAATTTAAATCTTAAGTGTGAGGGAAGTAATTAATTCCACCTCAGATGAGCTGGACTTATTTGTTGCATATTTCTGTGAAGAAAAGGACCGACCTGTGTCTTTCCTAGGATGTTTTGTGTTGCTGGGCTTGCCACTGAGGAGGGCAGGGGCAGGGTAGTGCAGTGGTGTCTGGTAACCAGTAGCTGGTGATTACCATCTCCCGTGGCGGTCCACCTTCTGCCCATAACATGGTATCCTAAGCATAGAACATATTTGGAGGTAAATCTGGGCATCTGAATAGAAGTCTCTTTCATACGTGTTATTGTATATAAATGAGGTTACTTGCCTTGAATTTGTTCAGATTTGCAGTAGAATTGTGTGACAAATATAAGTCTGTACCTTTTTTCTCTGAGTTATTATATTCTTCTTATTATATATATTCTTATTATATTTAAGATAGAACCGTATAATACTTAAATGTAGTACTCACTTATCCCCTTAATATTATTCCATGTATCCTCAACTACAGTTTTAGCTGCTTGAAGGTACCTTTATTATTTTAATCCCCCAGTATGGGGTGGGACAGTAGTGATTGATTATTTTATTATTTGTGTTAAGGACTGTGGCATAGTGGGAAATTCAGAGGCCTAAATCTTATTTTTAACCTAGCTCTTAACTAAAAGATTACAGTGTAATCTTGAGTAAATTTCTTTACTGCTTGTTCCTTTGTTCACCTGTAAAATGGGAGTAGACTATATATTTTTCTTTCTTACATTTTTTAACTTTAAAAAAAAACTTTAAAAGATAATTGTAAATTCACCCACAGTAGTTCTAAGAAATAATACAGAGAGATCCTGTATATACTTCACCCAGTTGCCTCCAGTGGGACCATCTTGCATAATTCCAGTGCAATATCACAACCAGGAAATTGACATTGATACAGTTCACTGACCTTATTCACATTTTACCAGTTTACATGCATCTGTGTGTGTGCGCAACATTGTCACATGTGTAGATTCATGCGACCAATACCACAGTGAACATAAAGAGCAGTCCCATCACAAGGATCCCTCTTGTTGCCATTTATTTATTGATTTATTTAGGCCATGCGTGGTCTTAGTTGCGGCACGTGGGATCTTCATTTGTGGCATGTGGGATCTTTAGTTGTGGCATGTTGCTCTTTTATAGCCACAGCTACCTCTTTCCCACCTCTAAATCCCTAACCCCTAGAAACCACTAATCTGTTTTCCATGTTTATAACTTTATCACTCAAGAATGTTATATAAATAGAATTGTATAGTCTGTAACCTTTTGAGATTGGCTTTTTTCATGCAACATAATACCCTTGCGATCCACCCAAGTGTTGGAGGAGGTCATCGAGAGGATGTGACCACCGGTTGACCCCAGAGTTGGACCTGGGCCATTGGAGGCTCCTCACCCCCGCCCCTGTCCTTGGGATGTACATTCTGCCCACTGTTTGCACACTAGGAGCTGTTTCAAGAATGCAGCCTTAAGAGAGAAAGGTGTTGCTGAGACCACCTGGACTAGATAGTGGCTGAACCCAGTTAAGGCCTCTGTACAAGCTCTTAAGATTCTGGTGGGTGTGTGGAGATTTAGTCATCTTGCAGTCGCCCAAGGGAAGCCTCCTGTGTAAGTTCCCTCGCTTATTAAAACCACCACCCAACAATCTGGAGTGGCTGCCTCTTTCTTCTCTCTCTCCCTGCCCTCTGTGTATGGGGACCAGTTCCAGATTTTACCTGGGAAGCCCCCAAGGTTTTGAACGAACCCCAAGTAGTTGCATGTATCAGTAGTTTGTTCCTTTTAATTACTGAGTGGTATTCCATGGTACGGATGTATCACAGTTTGTTTAATTGAAAGACATTTGGTTTGTTTCCTGTTTTGGGCTATTATGTATAAGGCTACTGTGAACACTCATGTACACATTGAATTTGGTGTACACTTTGCTGTATACCTGAAACTAACACAACATTGTAAATAAACTATACTTCAATTTAAAAAAATTGAGGGACTTCCCTGCTGGCGCAGTGGTTAAGAATCTGCCTGCCAATGCAGGGGACACGGGTTCAATCCCTGGTCCAGGAAGATCCCACATGCCGTGGAGCAACTAAGTCCATGCGCCACAACTACTGAGCCTGCGCTCTAGAGCCTGTGAACCACAACTACTGAAGTCTGTGCGCCTGGAGCCCATGCTCTGCAACAAGAGATGCCACTGCAATGAGAAGCCCGTGCACCACAATGAAGAGTAGCCCCCACTCGCCACAACTAGTGAAAGCCCACACGCAGCAATGAAGACCCAACGCAGCCATAAATTAATTAATTAATTAATTTAAAAAATGAAAAAAAAAACTTTGCTGGGATTTTGATAAACCTACCTTGACAACTTTACTAGGTTGGGTCTTCCAATCCACTGCCTCAATATGTCTCTGCATATATTTATGTCTTCCTTCATTTCTTTCAGCAGTGTTTTTGAATTTTCAGGAAACAGATTATTCTGTATATGTTTTTGCTAGATTTATATCTACGTATTTCGTTTTGAGTGATTGTAAGTGTAACTGTGTTTTAAATTTCAGTTTCCATGTGTTTGTTCTAAGTATATAGAAATGTGATTGTTTCTTGCATTGTTAATCTTGTATCCTATGATCTTGGTGAGCTAGATTTGGAGTCCTTTTAGCTCTGAAAATCTAAAAGTACACTGACTAATTATTCTTCATCTCCAATGAAGATGGAATGAGTGGAAACCAAGTTGAGTTTCTCTGGAGTGGAAACCAGGTTAAGTCCAACCAAAGAAGAACTTATTAACCAAAAACAGGACCACTTCAATAGACCACCTAGAAAATGCCTCCTTCTCTGAGAGTTTTGACAGTGCTATAGTTAGCTTTTCATGGAAGACATACTTGGCTTTAGATAATCTATTTAGTTCCCCAGTAAACCCCAAAGATCTCTTGATTCCTTTAAAAATGGTCTGGTAACAGTATCCTCAAAGTAGGAGAATTAAGACTTGAATGTGTGTGTGTGTGTGTGTGTGTGTGTGTGTGTGTGTGTGTGTGTGTGTGTGTGTGTATTAGGTCTCTTTACTTTAAAATCTGGGTTACTCAGTAAGTCTGGAATGTTTTTTAGTTGTACCCTCCAAAATAAATATCAATTATATTTTAAAGTTTCTGCTTAGGAAATAAATAGTTGCTGCTGGAAACTACATGCACGTTTCACTCACAAGCACCTGCTAAAAAACACCAGTGAAGAGTATGTAAGTCGTTGTCAATGAAACGAGTCCCTCAGTATGGCCCTGGATTACTTTGGTAGGGATGCAGATCTCTGCAAAACCAAAAGGCCGAGCTAGTCATGCATGATTCATGAACAGCGTTTCCTGATAACAATCCAAGGTAGCTTCGTCCTGTCCTTCAAAAGCTTGAACATCCAACACATAAACCCAGCAATATAGAAATCAACAAGACGTTCTTTATTTCATTTATTTAGTATTACTATAAACGAATAGTGCAACACAGTTTTTGGTGTCGCAGAGGTTAGGGGTTTAGGCATTTGACTTTAGCAATTAAAAAAAAATCTTCAAAAATTAAAGCACATACTTCCCTCCCCACTGAGGATGAACATGGTGACTTAGGAATATCAGGTACTGGGGTTTTAATGTGGAGACTCTTATGTCATTCAGAGTTATTAACATCTGAGTGAAATGGCCCCTAATTGCTAAATTTTGCAGATTTTTTTTGTGTGTTCTTCCTTTGGGGGTATTTGGTTGTGCCTCTTCTGCTTCAAAAGCTTACTTGATAATCAAGTCTAAATTCATGATTCTGAGGATGGTTTCTTATCATCTTACTAACAGTAAAGCCCACAGTCTTGAAGACTGATAGTTCCTTTCTCAATGCTGAGAGACCTTCCAAATTCTTGGTGATGTTTGTAGAAGTCTGTGTCTAGACGTGTGGAGTACTTCTGTCCTTAAAAGAGGAACGCAGAGTATTGGAGTATACCAGCTCCTTTTTGTTCTGATATAAGCTAGGCAATTAGTGAGAGAGACGCAAACAGCACAAGTCACATCAGCACCACTTTTAATCATCAAGTGCTTGAACCTCCTAAGTGTAGCCAAGACCCTTCTTATCAGCAGGGTCAGCTTCCGGTGTGAGGAAATTGAAGTGCAAGTGCAGGAAATGACCTGCATTAGATTTGGCATCGAGAAGGCCCTACTGATGACTGTGTTTGCCTAGAGCTCAGTGGGATCAGAGTCGCTACAAAAGCGAGGAAGGGTGTGGCATAGGTGCTGTAGGGCTATATATTATGAAGTAATATGTGTCCTTCTATGTATATTAGGTTTTGGTGGTCTTAAGAGGCCAAAAGTTTATTGAGGAGAGCATAAATATATGATAAGCAAATAGAACAGAAGAGAAGAATATAGGTCCTCTGTAGCTTCCATTTGTAAATCTTTATGGTAAGCACCTCAGGGGCTCCAGGCTTTCTTGAAATCAAAGTCAAGAAATATTTCACATGCAGAAATAATTTTTAAACTGAGGGTTTTGATCGTCTCCACATAAAATTTTAATAGCCTATTTAGCTTGGAGGTAGCATTTTAAAATTTAAACTCCAAGATGAAGTAAAATGAGAAAAACAGCCTTTGTTTCCTGCCTTCAGATCTTTAAATGCCTTGTCAGATCCCTGACTCCCAAAGTGGGATGGTGGATCCACCGCTCTGCCCGTATTTGGAGGTTGTAGGAGGGAAGTAAAGAACACAAACGCTTCTCACTGGTTCCCTCTCCTTCACTTCTCCCCCAAATCAAACCCGGCACCCCCTCCTGTTGATTTTACTCCCTGAGTATTTCTCAAGTCAGTCTCCTCGCCATCCGTGCCATCACTATCCAAGCATCTCTCCACTGGGCTGCTGCCTACAGGCCCCTGGCTGATCTCCCTGTGTATTAGGGTTCTGCTGCCATTGTAAGAGGTTACTGTACCACAAGTTTAGTGGCTTAAACCAACACAGATGTATTCTGATTTGGAGGTCAGAGGTCCACAGTGGTTCTGACTTGGGTAAAGTCAAGGTGTTGTCAGGGGTGGTTCCTTCTGGAGGCTGTAGGGGTTGCAAGATCCTTAATCCCATCTCCAGAGTTACTTTTGCCGTATAAGGTAACATTCACAGGTTCCTGGCATTAGCGTGTGGATGTCTTTGGGGGCCATTATTCAGCCTACCGTATCTTGCATCCACTTCGCCTCTCTGCTGTTCACCTTGACACTGCAGCCAGAGCAAATGGCACATCTGATCTATAACCCTTCCTCTTCCCAGTTTAAACCCCAGCCATGAATTCCATGATCTTCGGATCAAGACCATAGTTTTTACCATTCCTTGCTAAGACTGCCATAACCAAATGCCATAGACTCTGGTACTTAGGCAACAGAAATTACTATTCTCACACTTCTGGGGGCTCGAAATCCACGATCAAGGTTCTGGCAGGTTTGGTTTCTTCTGAGCTCTGTCTCTCCTTGGCTTGAAGATGGCCACCTTCTCTCTGTGTCCTCGCATGTTCATCCTTTGGTCTGCATGTTTTCTCTGTCCCAGTCTCCTTTTCTTAGGAGGACACCAGTCATATTGGATTGGGGCCCACCTATAAGACCTCATTTTGTATTAATTACCTCTTGAAAGGCCCTGTCTCCAAATACAGCTACATTCTGAGGTACTAGGAATGAGGATTTCAACATATGAATTTGGGGCATGGGGGGACACAATTCAGCTCCTAACACATGGTCTAGCCCCTCTCTCTCGTGTCCTCATCTCATACTCCACACCATGCTTTACTCTGGTCTCCAGCCTTACTGACTCTCTTTCAAGTTCTTAAGCTCGCTGTGCTTTCCTGACACAACCACCCATCACCTGGTAGCTCCACCTCTCATCAGACCTCAGTCCATCCGTCACTTCCTGCTATGGACTGAGTGTTTGTGTCCTCCGCCCCCAGCCCCAAATTCATATGTTGAAGTCTAATACCCAATGTGATGGTGTTTGGAGATGGGACCTTAGGGAGGTATTCGATTTGGATGAGGTCTTGGGGTAGAGCCGCATGATGGAAATGATGTCCTTATAAAGTCCGGCGCTCTCTCTCTCTCTCTCTCTGCCACAGAGGACACAGCTGTCTATGAACCAGGAAGCTAGCCCTCACCAGGTACCAAACCTTCCAGGGACTGGATCTTGGACTTGTCAACCTCCAGAACTGTGAAGAATAAATGTTTGTTGTTTAAGCCATCCAGTCTATGGTATTTTTGTTATAGCAGCACAAACCGACGAAGATGCTTTCTCAGACCTCTCTGATTTTTCACCTTTCATGTGCTCATAGCTCATATACTTCTCTATCAGAGCATTTGTTGCAGTTGTAGTATTATTTATGTTTGTGTGGTTCATTTATTTCTGACCCTCCTTCCCACTGATCTCAAGCTCCGTGAGTATAGCGACCTTTGTACTTTTTTAATGTATGGATATATGTATTTATCACTCTTATCTCTTGTGCCTACAGTACCTAGTAAAAATATTTGTTAAATGAATGCCTACTTTTCAAGCAAACACTCTTCTCAAAGGTCTACTAAAATACCTTTCTTTCTTATTATCACTAGGAAAAAGGAGATGGATTTATGTGTGGGATGGAATAAATATTCAAGCTTTTGAATTTTTATCTCCTTTAAAATCTTTTATACAACCTCTTTTAGAAAGTGTTCCAGGAAAATGATCTTTAAATAAGAAAATTAAGAGATATTTTAGTTGGGAATTAATGTATTAACATATACTTTAAAATTGTGTGTTATACAGAGATACAGAAGGTGTTTATATAGTGTCTATCACTGGTCTGCTGTTTTCCTGGAAGAATGTACATGCTTCTGGCTGTAAACAACTTATTTGCCTTTTGAAGCTAGAGAATAAATTGTGGCTTATTCATATTTTACCTTTTTCCTTTAACAGAATATCCTTTAAATAGCTAACATATGAACAAAAGAGTTCAACTTTTAAAAACCTGAATGTGTGCTCTTTGACATTCATAAACATATGACATATGAATCATTTGCTCTGTGTAGGGTCCTGTGATAAGTATTATTTGGCTGCCAGCCAAGTTTCATTTCTTCTACTAGGGATGTCAGGGCCACATGGTTGTGTTTATCAGGTGAATTTTAGTGTACAATGCCTGTCAAACTACTTACAGAATCCCACCGTCTACAAATTCTGTCTTTGAAAGTAGTAAATTAGATGCCACCATTCTAGAATATACGTTCCTCTTTCATTAACTTAGTAAAGTTTATACTAATACAAAGCTCCTGTTTTTTTTAAAAAAAACTATAAATTGAATTAATCCATAGGCTAAATATTTTTTAAAAATTTTCTTCCATATGATTTGCAGCAGTAAACAGCCATAGATACGTTTCAATATACGAGATACGTTTTAGCAACAGCCAAAGTAGAGTTGTCTTTTTGCTCATTTCTTGAGTTGAAGATGAAAGCAGATGTCTGCAGGTGAGAAGGTGAACCTCTATTTGGCATGTTTTCTAGCTTGTAGGCTTGCCCTCTGTGTCTGTTAGGGAGACTCGTGCAGGATCCTATTGATGTGAAGAAGATTGCTACTGTTGTTGAACAAGGTTTGGGATGTAGAGCAAAGCAAGGGATGATGTGCTATCACTGAACACTTCCTCTTCCTTCTTCCTGCCCTTCCTGTGCGTTCCTGAGTAAGGTTAGAGTTGAGGAAGTGGGATGGTTTGGACCATATGGTCAGAGACACTGATGGCACCCCACTGGGCTCACTCCAGGCAAAACTTCTAAGGGAGAGATGGGTTTCGTTATCTCTTCCTGGGTTTTTTTTTTTTTTTTTTTTTTGCTATTTCTATTTTTCTTATGACCCGTTTCCCACTCAAGGCTCCCAGAAGCCTTACCTACCTCTAGCTGCCCCTGGTGACCCAAACTCTTCTCTCTGAGCAGAGCCCCATCTCCCCCACCGGAACCTCCTGTTTTTGTATGTTTGCGTGTCCTCTGATGCACTAAACCTGTGTCAGATTGCTACAGTACTTTGTCTTTCACTTCCCAGCACACTGGATATTAACTAGTCTCACAAACTAATTCTCAGTAAGGTATTGCCAGAGAGAAATGATGTCTATTTACTATGCATCAGTCACTTTACTAGATATTCCCCTTTGGTCCTTTCTACCAACCTATCATCCCTGTGTTATAGGTGAGGACCAGACCTTGAAGTGCAGACAGGTTAATAAACTTTCCCCAGATCAACTACCTAGCAAGTGGCAGGACTGGGATTTGATTTCAGTTGTACATGATTTCACAACAAACATAGACTCCTTTTCCTGGTTTAGTTATAGTTTAACCAAGGATGCTGGGTTAATGATATAATGAACCCTATGATTTAACCCTATTGATAATATTTCTGGCATTCTTAGCCATTGGAATGTATATCTCAACCAGGTATCTTTATGGCATCTTCAAGTTGTGTCACATAGGTAGTTGCCTAATTAAATGATGTTTTTAAAAGTTTTATAGCTATAACTAAGAACACTAGTTTATTAGCATTGATTTTTAAATGGTATGTTAAAATTATGAAATCTTCTTTCTTATATTATTCTCTCAATAACATTCTGAGAAGTTAAGAGTAGAAGTGGGTAGATTAGACCAGAAGTTATTGTAGTAGTCCAAAAAAAAAATGATGGTGGCAATAAAAATAGAGAAAAGTACATAGATTAAAAATATGTGTTAGGGGTAGCAGATAGAGGAGGCTGCAAAGGAAAGAAAGAAATCCGGAAACGTGTGGTGGCATGGCAATACTGTACATTGGCTCATTCAACACCTCTGTATCCCCTTCGTATATTATTTTTCTGTGCTGCTGTAGCTGGAACTTCCCAGATACCTTGCAGCTAGAATTCTGTGTGACTTAGGTTCTGTCAAAGCAATGCACCCACCTGAGGCATGTGACTAGGCACAAATAAGGCAGTGAGGGGTAGCCATGTACAGAATCGACCTTCTGGCAAAACACAGTGTCAGTGTTTCCTGGCTCCGCAGGAGCATCTGTTGTGGAAGTTGTAGCTTTCGGTACCTGTTGTCGTGTGGTACTTCTGCTAGTTCAGACTTGGGATGTGGTCAGACCTTCCTCCCGGCTCTGTGCAGTTGAACATCCCAGCCTGACTCTCCAGGGTTCTTAAAGAGTCTGTTGTTTTGCTCTGCAAATAAGAATTGGCACTGGGGCTTCCCTGGTGGCACAGTGGTTGAGCGTCCTCCTGCCGATGCAGGGGACACGGGTTCGTGCCCCGGTCCGGGAAGATCCCACATGCCGCGGAGCGGCTGGGCCCGTGAGCCATGGCCGCTGAGCCTGCGCGTCCGGAGACTGTGCTCCGCAACGGGAGAGGCCGCAACAGTGAGAGGCCCGCGTACCACAAAAAAAAAAAAAAAAAAAAAGAATTGGCACTGGTCCTGCTATCGTAAAGCCAAGAGAAGATGATGCTTCAGGGAGGCTAGTTGTGTTTAGTACTGAGAGAATGGAAATTTTAAAGTATGTATTTATTAAATTTAGTGATATACTCTGTATAGTTCACTGTGACTCTAGCAAAAGCATGATTTCTTTTTGTTTTGGAGGAAATAGAAATCAATGACAATAAGCTGAAGAGTAAATAGGAGGCAGGGAGTGAAGACAGCTTATGTACACATCTCTATTGATAACTCGACTTCAACAGGGAATACAGCAGAGGTGCAGTAGTTGAGGAGGATCAGAGGTCCAAATAAGGTGGGTTCTTTTTTTAAAGATAGGGGATATTGGAGAATGTTTGACTGCTGATGGGAAGTATCCAGTAGAGAGGAGAGAGCAATGAGGGCAAAGACCTGTGAGACCTCGAGTCAGTTACGTAGTAATTTTAGTTTTAGTTTTCTTATCTATAGTTTTCTTACCTATAAAGTTTGGTTAATAAGATCTTCCTCTTAGGATATTTTGGGACTGGAATGAAAAAATGTATATGAAGAAATTTTAATGCAGTGTCTTGTACTTAGTAAGGGTTTAATAAACGTGGCCATTGTTATTATTACTACTACTTTTGCTATTGTTATTGTCTTCTGTATACTTCAGAGTATTGTGAGTATGGAATCACTTCTGTCTCCAGATTTTACAAATCTTCCTTTCGGCTCCTATAGGCTGGGCCCATTGCTGTCTATCATCGCTTAATTACATTAGTTAAGCAAACATTTACCAAGCACCTTGAATGTGCCAAGTGTGCATACATCAGGTGTCTGGGATACAAAACTGAGCAAAACTTGTTCTCTGCATCTAAGTAGCATCTGGACCACTAGAGGAGAGGTCTAGGGGAAGCATGACTACCTTATACAAGTTTTATATTGTATCAGTCAGGGTTCTAACAGGAGCAGAACTGCTAGGAGGTATGTGTGGGTGTGTGTATGTGTGTTGTATTTTTTCATTTGTACGTACATGCATGCACACACACATACAGGCACACATTTGCTTATTTATTATAGCTGGCTAAGCAAGCCTGAAGTCCACGGCCAGCAAAGCAGGAAGGAAGGATCGTGACCAGACTGCAACCCCACGAGCACACCTTTCTATCTTAAGGTCTTCCTAAAGCTCATTGTCGTGGGTTAGCCCAGCTCTTCCGTTGAGCCATCTACCTTCTTATGAAGGACTGTGTTGAAGTGGGACGTATTTCTCTCTCATGTTCCCATCTACTCTCTCATACACCTGTTGGACCTTTATTCTAAAGAATTAAATTTATGATAAGCAGATTTACAGATTTATTCTAATATGTACTGTTTAATTTCTTGAATACACTCTAGCTGCATTTATTAGCAGATTTTATTTAGTCATCTGTGCAGCTAGTAGAAGTAATTGGCTGTCTGTGAATTAAGAGCCACATGCGAGCTAAAATGTGAATTCATTAGCTTTCAACTTGAGTTCTTAATTTCACCTGCTGTTTACTGCGCAAAGGAATGACAAATTGTATTTAAATAAAATGTATATTTAAGGGAGAACACTTAGCAACTGACAATTCTTTTTTACTTAAAAGCTGCTTCTTAATCTGCTCTGAAAATTAAAGAATTTGTGTTAGCCTGTGGCAACCACCGATGAACTGGAAAAGCTGCATTTATAGTTCTTATTGCCAAAGGAATTCAAGGCATTGGGTTAGTTAGTCCAACTCTTTTTGTTGCAAGAAGTTGAAACCAGCTCAGGTTTTGCAAAAAGAGAAAGGTGGGGTGAGGGCGGCGGTGGGGGGCGCGCGGAGATTCTGATAAGGAGGAGGGAGATGCAGGTGTCCAGGCACAGAGGCGACCTACAGCCAGTGCGCTCAGGGTGGACGAGGACTTGGGGGGCGGGGGGATGAGGCAGCTCTCAGACGCCTGGTCTGTCTGAGGACCTTCCTGCCCTCTGTTCCTATTTCTCTCCAAAGTGTTCCTCACTCTTTCCTGGTTTCCTCTACTTTCTCACATGCCCGTGGCCTGACCTGGTCACCCATGCTGTCACTCCCAGCCACCAGTACTAATTGACATCAGCTTCTGGTCTCTCAGATTAGGTTCTTGAAAGAAAGGATTTTCTTGGTCCTGTTTGTGCCCAGAGAAATTGTGCATTGTCCTTTTCGAGAACTGATTTGTCCTTTAATTTATACGTATCAGAAGTACATTCTCCAACTTACCAAAAAGTTCTGTTCTGACCACTTCTGGGAAATGTGTGGTTTGGTCAGAAAAATCATGTTTTAAAGTCTCATTTGATTCCCAGGTCAATGGCAAACAACCATATAAACCCATGAAGAAAATGAACTCAAACACATTGCTTGAATTGCCAAGAATCTCTTCTTTTTTGCTGTGTATGTTTGTGCCTAGGATTCAGGCCAGGTGGGGACAAGGTTGCTCAGAGACCCTCAGTAGGGGAGGAGAGGAGACTTCAGGGCGATGGGGATGGGCTCCAGTAGGCGGCCACAGAAGAGGCTCTGTGAAGTATACAGTCTCCAGAGTAGCTCTGTGTTTCGTGTGATGGGCAGAGGAAGGTTCCAGTGAGAGGAGACTGTGAGATTCGCCTGGGGCGAAATTACAATGAGGAAAGGTCAGAGACAGTGATGCCTATTTTGTGCCCAGGGGCCCCGGTCCTCCTGGCAGTGGTGGTGGGCAGTGGCAATCGTGGGCTCTATGTGGCAGTCACAGCAATTCGTATGGACAAGTCTTCCGTAGGTTAGCTGCCCCTCAGCAAAACAGCTGTCTGTTCTCCTTCAGAAAGAAACTTCTAAGAAAATACTTCAGGTGGGACCCAAACCCTATCAGCAGAAATAGTTACTATGAACCAAATGTGGAAGAAATGAAAGATGACATTGAATTTCATATCGTTATTATTTTTATTTTTATTTTTATTTTTTTTGCCTTACGCGGGCCTCTCACTGTTGTGGCCTCTCCCATTGCGGAGCACAGGCTCCGGACGCGCAGGCTCAGCGGCCATGGCTCACAGGCCCAGCCGCTCCGCGGCATGTGGGATCTTCCTGGACCAGGGCACGAACCCGTGTCCCCTGCATCGGCAGGCGGACCCTCAACCCCTGCGCCACCAGGGAAGCCCCATATTGTTATTCTTGACTATAAATGTTAGAATTGATTTGGAGAATAAGTGGCCTGGATTTGCTATGAGCCTCAGATAGGTGTGGGAAGTGTTTCTGGGCATCCCTGGGGACCAGACTGCTCCATGTCCTGCCCCTTATAGGAATCTCCACTCCCCAGGAGTTTTGAAAATTATAGAACTTTATAACTGTGACTTGGTTGTGAAATTTCTGCCTTATCTCTCTACAGATTTGTCCTGGATTAACTGGGTGATATTTGTAGAAGGAAAGTTCAGAGTCCCTTAATTTAAAAGTAAAACAAACCCTATTTTCTTTATAGATTTTATTATACAATAAAGATCGCATTCCTGGAGATAAAATCCTCCATGAAATAAAATTCAACACTTGATAAGGAAAGGAGTAATATAGACCATCCTGTAATTACTTCTCACCTCTTCTCCAAATTATAGCACAATTCACTCTTTCCTTCTTGGTAGCTTAGGAAATTTCTATTGAATATGACCCCACTCTTTGCAGGTCCAGGAACTTGGCATCCATCCTCCTTAGATTTTATTAGTAGGTGCTACCCTATAGCACATATAATCACCTAAAAATGCATTCATTTATTTACTCCCTAAATGCCTATTGAGGGCACCCTCTGTTTCAGATACTCTTCCAGGTACTAGAAACATCAGTACACAAAGTAAAACTACCCTCGTAGAGCAAGTTTCTGGCAATGCAGCCTGGACAATAAACATAATAGATAATAAATTATGCAGTTTGTTGTAAGTGCTATAGAACAACAGTAGAATAGAATATGGGAGATGAAGAGTGGGAGATGCGCACTGCAATTTAAATAGGAGGGTCAGAGTTGGCTTCACTGAGAAAGAGATGTTTGAACAAAGGCTGAAAGGGTGAGGAAGCCAGCAGTGTGGATGTATTGATATGAAGGAAGAACAGTCCTGGGAGATGGGGCAGCCAGTGAGAAGGCCTGAGGCAGGGATGTGCCTGGCCTGCTCAAGGCCAGCAAGGGTCGAGGGAGAGGTAAGAGGGGAGGCAGGAAGTAGGAGAGGGTAAAAAGAAGGATTTGGGGGGGGCCAAACCAAATGGGGCCTTGGAGGCCACCGCAAGGACCATGGCTTTTATTCTTTGTCAAATGGGGAGCCACTGGAGGGTGCTGAGCTGAGAAGGGGCATGATCTGACTCTGGTTGGTAAGGGACAAGGTGGCTACTGTTTTTCAGAAGGAACTGGGGGGTGGGAAAGGCATGGCAAGGAAGGAGACAGGTATCCAGGGAGGAGACTATTGTACACATTCAGGCAAGAGATAATGGTGGCTTGACCAAGATGGTAACTGTGGAGGTGATAAGAAGTGACTGGATTCTGGATATATTCTGAAGGTAAAGGCCACAGGGTTTTCACATGACTGGGTGTGATTGGTTGAATTAAACTCTGACTTATGTAAAATAAATGGAATACCTAATTACTGTATTAAGTTCAAAATTCTCTATACTAAAGTTAAATCCAGTGAGGTAGATCCCTATTGATATTTCCTCTCTCTCCTTACACCTGGTTGGAAAAAATACACAGGTGACTTTAGCCCAGCTTGAATTTAATATTGAACTTTATAGAAATAGGTATTTCCATTCAGGATTTTAGAAAGGATTTTTTAAAATACGTAGTTTGTTCTCACTTGCATCATGTTAATAGAAGGCTTGAAACTTCAGCCAAATAGTCGTCCACCAAAAATTTTTGCAATAACTTTCCTAAATGTGTGTCTGACTCATCTGCCATTAGGCAAACCAAGTCATGCTTTGTTGAATATTAAACTGTCAAGATATTAGAGGGGAAACGTGCTGTAGTAAACCCGGCGTTAACAACACTGATCGCTGCGGTAGTGTAGCTGTGTGGCTGCCATCACAGTGAGGGTCTCAGCACTGTCGTGCTGAGTTTTACTTCTCGCCCCATCATCACACCAGCAAACCAGAATGATTTTCACCAGCTAGTTACTCTGTCTTGGTATAGAGAGATAATAAACTTGAGGGTAAAGCAGTCAAAAAACACTTCATTGTTTTCAGAGGGCTAAGGGAATAATATAATCAAGGGGCTAGCAATTGGAAGCAATTATTTTTAAAGTGTTTCTACTACAGCTATTCATTAGGACTGGGTAGATTTGCCATCCAACTTATTTTTCTGTGTACATAGCATGAAATTTAAAGCATTTAATTTGAAGTGATGAGTAGAGTTCTGTTGACTGTTTTTGGACACAGTCTTTGTCAGTCGACTCAAGAGTCTGGTCTTTCTTTGAGCATGACCCTTAGTAGTAATATTTTAAATTAACTTAAAAATCAATTGTTCCTATTATTAACATAACCTTCGCTTCTTTTGTAGCATGTTTCAAATTCTGGGAGTCTGATTACGTGCTCCACACTGTAGTTGGCGTGTCATTGTCATCTGTTACTAAATATGTATATTTATGTGTTTTGAAAGCAAGTTTAAAAAATAAATCCTAAGGTGGGGAAACACAATCTGAAATAGGGAAAATTCTCTTATAGTTTGTCAGCTGGGACTGTGTGGTTGCCTGGTGAATGCAAGAGTCTTAAAGCGTTGCTTGGCCAAATGGACCATTCACTTGCCTCCCGTGGCTCGCTCTCCGAGAGTGGTTTTTGCTATGGCCTGAATTTCATTTCCTTTTCCAAAATTTCTATACTACTTTCTTACTATTCAGAAAGCCCCAGAAGGCAAATGGGTTGACTTTTCGCAGATTATTCCTGGAAATCCAGTTAATCTCCAGAGCCAATTCCTCAAATCTTATTGGGTTGAGATGAGTACGTGAGGACAGTTTCCAAGAGTGAGTGTTGACACATGCGTTTTGGCATCTTATTACCGTATATTCATGGGGAGGGTGTTGGGATTAAGGTAGCCTGGAATGCACTTGAGTGTAGACAGAAGGAAGGATTGATCAAGCAAGTGGACTGATGCTAGAAGCCATTCTGTTTTCTGATGTGCTGTTAGAATCCTCCTATGGAAACCAGATGTTTTTGTATTGAGAAAAGCTGACGAGCTTCAGTCCAGTTTACAAAGGACACCATTTAGAGAAATTCAGGATTGAAATAGATACTGTTAACTTCTTGTTTAAAAAATTGCAATTTTCCCCAGTATATCATATTTACAGTTAGGCTGTTTATCTTCATTTAGGAAAACAAAAGCTGTTCATTGGAATAAAAATTTTGAGTTTTATTTGTCAGTTAGCTCAAGCTTTGTCCCCTTGCAGGAAATTACACTGGATAAAGCGTGTGTCTGTGATATGCTATTGAAGGGCTTCTGTGTTGGGTAGGAAGAAGGAATTCAATGGTAGTGCTTGTAATACAGTATAGCTGAGAGGTGCTGGTAAGCAAGGAAAGTAATAGTGCAGTTGGTTGGATCATTTTAAGTAATTCATTTTTCCCCTTTAGTATGTGCATATATACTAGTAACTGAAAGCTAAGTAGAAGAAAAAGGTATTAGTTATATAAATGCCAGATTCTTGAGAAACTTAATTATGTAAAAATGATGTGTATTTTTTTTAGAACAGAATAAATTTATAAATTTTAAAATACCAAACTATACACGAACATTGTAAAAATTACAAACAGGATAAAAAGCAAAATTGGACTGTAATTCTGCTTCCAAGGAGAACCATTCTTAACATTTTTGGAATGTCCTTTCAGAATTGTTTTCCTCTTTATATATATATACATCCCTCCTCCCCAAGATTATATTGCATAAACTCATTTGGATTTCCTTTTTTCAATTAATGTATTAACTGTCTTTCCATTTCAATAAATAAAGAAATATATCTTTGTTTTTAACTATACATTTTATTTGTTCATATTTAACCCCAAATTTATTGATGGATGTTTAGGGAATTTGCATTTTTTTAATATTATAAGAAATTCTGTGCTAAATATTCTTGTGTGCTTTTCTAGGTAATTTTTTTTCCCTTAGATGTAGAATTGCTAAATCAGAGGGGTGCACCATTAAATTCGCTGCCTTTTGCCATGCTGTCCTCCTTCAACATGTATATCCCTACCAACAGGTGTTGAGAGTGCCAGTTCCCTCATATGTTGACCAGCACGGAGGATTATTCCTCCTACTTTTTGTGAATCTCTAAAAAATTCTCTTTGTATTAATTTTTAAAATTTGAAAACCTTAAAAAAGTAAAAAAATCCCCCATAATCTAACCACTTGGAAGTTGTGTGTGTGTCTGTATGTGTGTACGCGTGTATCTAATTATACAAGAAAAGAAGTAGAAGAACCTTCTTGGCCCAGAAGGTATGTAGCTTTTTAGCAAACTACTTTGTTTTTGAAAAGCAGTGAAATCATGCCTAACATGCTAGTCTGCAACTTACCTGTTTCTCTTAGTAGATCATGAACAAATGTGTTCCTCTTAATAGATCGTGGATTTATTCTGATGCCCTTCTTTTTAGTGACTTCATGGTTAAGTCCATTGTATGGGCGTTCCATAGTTTGTTCCCCCATAAAGAAAATTTTGGTTGGTTGAGTCAGCAGTTCTAACCTCCACGTTTTCCTACAAAAATGCTTGCACAAGTATAAAGGTACATGCATACATACAACAAGGATATTCATTGTGGCATTATGTTTAATGATGAAAAATTGAAAAATACCTCAATGTCTGTGAGGAAGGGATGGGTTAAAAAATATGATCTTGTGAAATGTTATAGTATTCAAAAATTTTTAATATAGTACAACTAACATGAAAAGATGCCCATGATTTATTGTGTATTGCAGAGCAATACATGCAGTATAAGCACATTCATGTTTAGGCACTCCAGACAGTGTATATACACAGATAGGTATTTAATGCCTTTTAAGTAAGTTGATGTTTTGCAGTAAATTGTTAAAAGCTGTTCTTTCTAGGGGTTAGACCTGAGGGTGGGGAAGAATAGAAAACTGTCCCCATTTTATTTTATACACATTTTTCTGAAATTTTAACAACAAGCATATATTTTGTAGTAAATGAACATTTGAAAAAATGAAAAGTGCATTCAGATTCTATAGGAATAGTGCAAAATAAAATGTTTATGTGAGACTAGGTAGTCTCTGAGATTCCACCTGCTTAACAGATTATGAGTCCATGAAATCACAGTCAAGTAAAAAGTAGTAAATCTTTCTTATAGATACAAAATGTCTCATTCACAGTGTGGTGGAAGAGTGAGAAGAAAAGAGGAAGAGAGAGTAAACCATAAGGTCAGAATGCGGTCAGTCAGAAGCAGGAGTGGGCACCACTGATCCTGGTTCCGGAGGAGCACGGAACTCAAATTCCTCTTCAAAGGGGCTCCAACACCTATTTAAGAGAAGCTATGGGGGCCTTAAACCTTCTGTTTTTTAGATGAAATATGCCCAGATTTCTCCCAATAAGATCCTTTGTCATCCTGATCACCCTGCTGTGTTTATTCCGATTTGTCAATGTCCATCTTGAAATTTGACAACCAGAATCAGATTCTACTGCCTTCCAATTTACAGTCTTGTCACTGTGGGATGCAGTCAGATTAACCCTTACTCATGCAGGAGACACTTTAAAAGAAATCTAGACTAAGATTATTCCTAAACCTCTGTCTTGTATTTTCTCCTCGAAATTCCTGGTTAAGAGTTTTGCTGTTTTTTCTTCATTATTTGCCACCTAGGGCTTCTAGATTTGGGGCATTTGTTTGTTTTCTCTGGTTGTCTTCTATTGTTGAACCTTTGCCTCCCCTTGAGCTGTTTCACAGAGAGATTTCTCAGATTTCCCCAACTTTTCTTTTAACAAAAATATCAGCTCATGTGAGTCACATCATTAATTGATATCAGCTTCAAGGAAGGAAGCTAACTCGGCCCAGGCCCTGCAGATCACCAGAAGGGTTTCCTTTTGTCACCAGGGCATTGTGCAAGTTGGGAAAAAAATAAGTAAGAGTGCCCTCTCTGGGCAGATGAAGTACAAAAAGTTCTTCTCCGGGTGGATGAATTAGAAAAATGTCCCTCCTCCATGGGTGAAGAGGCCTGGGGACCTGGCTTGAGTGGGGACTGGACTTTAGCTGATCTTTCTTGTGCACAGGATATAACAGCACAGCTACTTGCAGCAGCCTGGGTTGTCAAGCACCTCGTGGCTGCCTCTTTGTGGCACCGTTTCCCAGTTTCTGGTCTAGGTGGTTCTTGGGGAATATACTTTCTACACCAGTTACTCCTGGTTTGGTTCTTTCCTCCTTTCCTTTTTTTTTTAAATCAACAGTACTATCGAGGTATAATTTACATACCATAATATTCATCCCATTGTAAGAATACAGTTCAGGGATTTTTGATAAATTCATAGCACTGTACAAATCACTACAGTCTAGTTCCAGAACATTTCCATCATGGCAGAAAGTTCTCCGGTGCCCGTTTGCAATCAGTTCCTGCTCTCAACCCCAGCCCCAGGCAATCACCGGTCTGCTTTGTGTCTTCATGGATTTGCCTTTTCTGGAAATCTCATATAAATAGGCTCATATCTTCCTTTATCTGCTTTCCTCGGCTGATCTGCTGGAGGTGCAATGGCTGCCCCCTTTTACTCCTCCTCCAAACCCTCACTCATCCCTTCCTTTCCATCCTGCCTCAGCATTCAAATGTGCTCTATTACCTCCCATCTTAGAGCATTCTCCTTTGTCCAGCGTCCGACCCAGCCACCACCCTATTTCTCTGGGCCATTTCTGAGCCCATGTCTCAAGATTTGACTTCATATACTTGCTCCATTCTCTTCTCTCCGTGTACTCTCCTTTTAAAAAATATTTTTAAATATAATACCTGATATGAATAAAAGAACATTAAAAAGAAACTGTAGGGACTTCCCTGGTGGCGCAGTAGTTAAGAATCCGCCTGCCAATGCAGGGGACACAGGTTCGATTCCCTGGTCCGGGAAGATCCCACATGCCATGGAGCAACTACACCCGTGCGCCACAGCTACTGAGCCTGCTCTCTAGGGCCCCAGTGACATAACTACTGACCCCGCATGCTGCAACTGCTGAGGCCCACGCGCCTAGAGCCCGTGCTCCACAGCAAGAGAAGCCACCGCAATGAGAAGCCCGCGCACCACAACGAAGGGTATCCCCCGCTCACTGCAACTAGAGAAAGCCTGTGCACAGCAACAAAGACCCAACGCAGCCAAAAATAACTAAATAAAATAAATTAAAAAAAGAGAACATGTAATATACATATACATTTAAGGCATAGTGATATAATGAACATCTACACCTGTGACCCACTCCTTCCACCAGCCTTACAAACAGTGGAACCTATGACTCAAAGTATCTAAAGTCTCTTGCTTACCTCTACACTTTTTTCTCCTCTTTGGTCATTTCTAACTCATTTTAATTCCACTTTTAAAAAGGAGTCTGGGCTAAGTAGTCTTTGAAATTCATTACATTGCTAAAATTTCCTGATTATTATTGAGAGATTAATTTTATGTTTAGAATGTATTATGGAAGATTTATAGCTTACATTGTTGAATATTACCATAATTTATTTTATTATGAAGTCTCAGCTAAGAGCATGACATACAATTATAATATCATTTCTATAGGAAGTTTATTCTACTTTGTATTAATTTGCTTTAGATGCTGGCTTTTTTCCCCAAATATTTGGAGCTAAAAGCTAAACTTTCTGTAATGTTCTCCCTCAACCCTCCTCTCTTTGGATTGAATTCATTTAACCAGTCCAGTTGACCCCAAGGGAGGTATGGATGTCAATTATTGCTACAACTTAATACTAATGACTACTTAAATATTTAATTACTGTAACACTTGACACTTAGGGAGAAACTATTTATAATCATCAAAACCACGCCTTTGTTTTCATCTTTCATGCCTGGCGTTTGGCATATTCCTGTTGTAACATCGCTGGGAATGAGCTGCTCTAGAGGTGGAAAAAATGCCTCCCTCTCTCTTCCACCTCCAGGCAGAAGAAGTTGCACTGAAAGTGATTAGTGATGGATATTTTAAAAATTTATAATTACATTAGTCAGTTTTCCAAACTACGTTTTTATTGAAAATTTATTGCATTTTAGAAGTGTGAAATATTTTCTTATTCCTTTCTATTGAGTATCGATGTCATTTAAACAGTTAGCTCTTAAAAGCACTCATTTTTCTTGGACTCTTACTTTGCTTCATTAACTAGTGCATTCTAAGAAATATGGTAACTCTTTAATGAGTTGCAGGTAGACCCAGGTGGCTGACCATTGTCCTGTGGCGCTGGGGCTTGGTCTGGCAGGAACACCATGGAAGATGCTCTCTTTTTCCTGACAAGTGCAGGCAAAGGAGAGCAGGGAGCTCAGTTTAGGGCTCTGTGTTCTTGTGAAAGATACATTCCAGCCAAGGCAATCCTGAGGCACAAGTCATCCCTGGGCTCGGGAAGAATACATATGTGAGCAGGTCCTGTGACTCCCAACACACATATACTTCAGAGTTTTCCTTTAGTCTGAGAGTTTCTAGTCATTAATACCATACTTTGCCAGTCTCTGCTGTTACTGGGCCCACATATTCTCATTTTATTCTGAAGATGCTGTATGTTTATGGCTTTAGCTCCTATTATTCTAAATCTATTTGATCACATGCCTTGTGCTTTTCCTCCTAACTAAAATTAAAAAGAAACAAATAAGCATATCCTCTATTTAAGTGGGCGAGTGAAGCTTTACTGACTATGTACACTGACTTCATGAAAGGGAGAGACTGTCTCTGGACCTGTGAAATGTCTTATAGATGCACATATTTTGAAACATACTCCG
Organism: Leucopleurus acutus; assembly: GCF_964270905.1. Taxonomy (NCBI): domain Eukaryota; kingdom Metazoa; phylum Chordata; class Mammalia; order Artiodactyla; family Delphinidae; genus Leucopleurus; species Leucopleurus acutus. Next base: position 24,062,806 of record NC_139159.1, on the reverse strand, counting down.
CTGATGAGTGAGGCTCTGGGTTGCCAGATAGTCTGGTTCTTCTTTGTATACTTAGGACTTTAACAAGTTCACTCCAGACCTCATTTACAGCACCCATCACATTACAAAATCCTTTTTCTTTTTTAACTTTAGTCTCCTTTTTCAGTCATCACAGTCCTAAAATCTGAAATGTTCCTTTTCTACCGGTTCACTTTTTGTAATTAGAATTTCATTTCTTTTTATATGAAATCAAAAGTATCTTCTCTAGAAAAGTACATATTTTTCTATTCTTCTACCAAATTTGTCAAACTTTATAAAATTATAGGCCTCTTTATTTTCCTTAACCAGTTTTAATTCCTTGAGGTCTAAATTCATATTTGTCTTAAACGTTAATCACCATTGCATTTAGTAAAAAATCATAAGAAAAATTAATATGACTTTTTAATTGTCATACTAATGAAGGATTTCATTAAGATCTTAACTGCTGTAAATAAAGGATAAAAAACAATTCTTCGTTAGATAGAGGGTGGTTAAGATCAGTATCCTAGTCAAAGACACAAGGCTTGATTTTATATATATATAGCTCTCTTCATTAAACATAATCAGCATGAAATATTTAAGAATTTATTTACTTAATTGACTTTTCTCAGTTGTAGGAGAGAAAACAATAATGTTTTAAATTTTTAGATTTTTCTAAGTCTCACGCTTTCTAGCCTTCGAAGTTTTTGCACATCTGAAAGGCTTTGCTTGTGCTTGCGATGCTTCTTGTTTGCATTATGACAGGTGGTGCCTCAATTGTGCATTACTTTGTAATGTCAGTTATTTTATTCCTGTGTGACTTTTTTCCCATTTAAACTATAAAATCTTCAAGATGAACAGGGACAGCAGAGTCTGTGGTCTCCCGTCATGGCCATCTGCACATAGTCATGCAAAGCTGATATTTTGGGTGACTAAGAATTTTTGCATTTCATTTCACAGGTGGGGAGCATTAAGCGGGAAATGGCCTTCACATTTCAACCAGAGGACTTAAAACGTGACTCTAGTAAAAAACTGTCTCATCAACACTTGTTCCCCTTGGCCATGGAGGAGGATGTGAAAACAGCAGACACCAAAAAAGTCAACCGAGCCCTTGACCATGAAAAAGAAAACACTCGCTCCATCTGTCTCCTTGAACAAAAACGAAAAGTTGTTTCTTCCAATATTGACGTTCCTCCAGCAAGGTAAGGGACCGTTAGACCTTATATGTGTCTGCTCCAGGAAGTCAGTGGAGAGCATGTATAGTCTCCGCCGTATCTCTCTAAAGTATAGACTTAGGAAGGTTTTTCTGCCAAGAACATTTTTCTGTTGCTTGTGTGAAATAGAGCAGGTGGCCGTGCTCTTCAGAACTGACTCAGGCTGTAGTAGTTGGAACTACTGTGGCTCTAGAAAAGAATGTTTTATTAGATTTTGGCAAATGAACAACAAAGAGCAAAAGAATAAATATAAAAAAATAAAAGAAACATGAAATGTATGACTGAGCATAGCCACTTAAAAGCAAGAATACTCATATCTTTTGGTCAGGTGTTGGAGAGCTCTGGCTGTAGGGCAGATTCAGCCCCTGGCCTGTTTTTGTTTGGCCTGCCAGATAAGAATAGTTTTACATTTTTAAAGGGAAAAACAAGTGTAGAATATGGGATATAGATCATAGATGGCCTGCAAAGCCTAAAATATTTATGTGTGACTCATTATAGAAAAAGTTTGTATCATGGTAATCCTTTTAAGACAGATCTAGCTTAGAACTGGGCCAAGAGGGTTTATCTGAAATATTAAAAGGCTTTCATTACATTGTAATTCTATTTAAACCACATCCAGCGCCATTGAACCAAAGGACAATATTATGGCAGAATGACAGTGGAATAGTAGTAGAATATACATGCTAGACCTTTTACTTATTTTCTTGCCTGTCATTTATCTCACCTAGAAAGTAAGTTCCATGTTGGCCGTGATTTTAGTCCATCTTGTTCAGTGGTGTAGCCCTAGTATTAGAACCATGTTGAATTATATATTAAGAGCTCAATAAATATTTGTTGAATGAAGAAAAGAAAGGAGATGCTGTAGCATGAAAGCTTGCTTATTTTTAATATGTGAAATATATTTTGTTACCAAAAAACATCTATAATGAAACGTTATAAGCAATTGTTTGAGAAGTTCTGTGTTTGTTTGAGTGGTTTCTGATAGCTAACTAGGAAAATAGTATCTTTGGAAAAGGAATAAATGTTCCTTTTCTACTGATTCACTTTTTGTAATTAGAATTTCATTTCTTTTTATATGAAATCAAAAGTATCTTCTCTAGAAAAATACATATTTTTCTATTCTTCTACCAAATTTGTCAAACTTTATAAAATTATAGGCCTCTTTATTTTCCTTAACTTTTAATTGAAACTTTTCATATATTCATTACCTCTGTTTAACTACTTGGAATTATTTGCTTTTCTCATTTGTTCATATAAAGTACATGCTGAATTCTTTAGGATTAGTTCCTGTAACTGGGGGTTCATTATGAAATGTCTTATCATGCCCTGAACCTGGTAGGCACCTCAGTTCATATCTGTTATTTGGTTGACTCATAGGTAAAATGACATGTAATTTGAAATGTGAAGAGCTATGGCTTTATTTTTTTCGTAAGCCTGTAGGACAAGAATTAGACTTCCCAATATTACATAGTTTAGGGCCAACTTGCAATTCTGTAGAACTTACTCTACATAAAATTTTCATTAGACCATTTTATATGTTGAAAGACCTGGAATTCATAATTTTAACTTGTCATCGATTGTTTTAGGTATATCTTTATTCTTTAATTTTTACCCACTTGCAGTAGTTTCTGGGGAAAATAATGAAGAGAGGAAGAAGAAAAATGTTTTCTGCCTTTTCTGGCTCTGTTGTGTGGAATATTCTTTCTTCCCTCTCAAATTCACTGAGTGCACTTAAAAGTCAAGCCAGTGTTATTATGGAGCTCTTTAAACAATATTGGGAAATTAATTGGAAACCCAGTTAATGTGCAGCAAAAATTCCCCAATGACAAGGTATAGCTTAGATGTGTTAATCTATTATGGGAAAGACTAGTTAAAGCTTCATTGTTTGAGATCTCCACTAATACACTTATTTTCATTGCTGTAGTAAGAGTTTAATTATCACAAATATGCCAACAGTTGGTGAAATAAATTACTCTTTTTTAAAGTGATGATGAAGGAATCAGAAGTTGTGGAGTTCATCTAACTCTCCACTCTTTCTGTTCTATTTTCTTTTACTGTTATCAAGTTATTTTGTAAATGTAAACTTTCCACTGTCATCTAAATAGATCAATATTTTGTTTTAAAGAAACTCCTTTACTTGACATGTAGAAAGATACAGGATTTTTCTTTTTGTTTTTTTTAGAAGAAATAGTTATATCTGTTGGCAGTACATAAATAATGAGGCTTGAGTAAGTCTACGGGTATACGGGAATATTGGTATGAGTAAACCTTTATATCTATATCTTATATAGTATATCATATATAACACACGTGTATTATATATACCCCATATACATATTCTGTATCGCTATATCTAGACACATGGTTATTGCAACTTATTACTCTTCTAAATCCAGACATTAGGTATTGGCCAGCTCTTAGAAGGGCAGGACAACGATTTTAGGTGAATGGAGTATGACTGGTGCAGAGCTCCTCATTGGTTTAAAATCAGTTCTCTATAATCTTTCTCACTTCATATTTTGCTTATTGCCACTGTAGCTAACAGGATTTTTGTTGAACTTCACTTCCTGTGGTTTGTAAGATGAAATATGAAGTTTTTTCTATGGTTTGTGTAATGAAAACAATGGGTATATTTTATATGTTTTTTCATATCCCTAGAAAGTTCTGAGAACCACGCCCCTCTTTAATCACTGTACCTCACTGCAATTAAGCATCACTGATTTCATCTCCATTCAATAGACATTTATTGAGTACCTGCTATGAACTCAGTACTCAGTAAAAAAGTGAATGAGGCAGCATGCTAACCCTCCAGGACCTTACCATCAGAGAGCCAGACACCTAAGTGGTTAATATCAAATAACTTGCTCTCTTCTCATTAGAACTGGGTGAATTTGTATGTAATGGAGAATCTCTGAGTATTAGGAAAGTTGTTAGTGTGACACAACTATTTAAAAGCCTAATTTCCTTTTATTAGTATCTTTTTCAAGATGGGGATAAATGGAACAGAGGAGGAACTCTGTATCTGAGATCTGCATTACAAAATCCGTTTCTTTACCCATTTTCTGAGGACCCACTTAAGAGCTGCTAGTTTCAGGAAAACATAAATTTAAGTAAGTTATTAATCCAGATGTGTCAGGCTGGGTCATCTGAGAAGCAAATGCCAAGATAGGATTGAACGTGCAAGTGTTTTATTAGGATAAACACCTGGGTTGGGTAGAGGCAGGGAAGGCAGGAGGTGCGAGTCAGACTAAGGTGCAGGTCTGAGCCCAGTGAGGGAGAGGGGTGAGGGAAGGCTGGATGGAAGTGTCTGAGACTGTCTCGCAAGGCCACCGGGACTCCTGCATTATATTAATTACATGAGTTATATTAATGCAAGAGAGTCCACTTACCCATGGGATGTTGCTTGATTGATTTCAGGAAGAAACAGTGTTTTTTTTCTTTTTTTGTTTCCGGTGGGGGGCAGGCCGGGGGTGGTGCAGAGGGGTGAATGCATTATAAGGTGAGGTCCTCAAAATATCCCTTGAATTATTCCAGGTTCTTCAGGGGAGAAAACTAAATAGGAAGAGCACAAGAGTATGTAAGAGAGCATGTGAATGAGCAGTGTTCGTCTTTGGACCTAAAGATCTATCATTGATGGAAAAAACATTCTTCCCAATTTTAAAGATTATGGAGGAGGAATAATTTGGTGGGGCGTGAGGTGACCTGTACGAGGCGTGTCAGTGCTAACAGTGGGGACAGCAGCCTTTAAATGACTGATCCCTCTCTCTGAAGGTTTCATCACTTATTCATTTAGTAATGTCTGGTTATAAAAGATAACAGCTCCCTCCGAAAGAGACTGTGAATTGAAAATGAGGAGTTACTAATTATAAACATGTTAAGTATTTTTTAATCTTCAGGGAAAATACTAGCTTTAGTGATCTCTATGTCGAGTTAGGAAAATGAGCTTTAAGAGGATAAGGAGAGGAATACAAAGAGACGGGGGTGTGAAGAGTTGAGCCAGAATGAAAATTCAATACTGTAGTTTGGCCCAAGAAGTGAATAGGAGGCCAAGGTCAGTAAAGACAAAGGCCAGTCAGAGATTTCCTGTGGGCAGAGCTCAGTGGTCCATTAGCCAAGACAGTATTTTAGCCTTATTGGAAAAAGATGATGAGCCTGGGCCCAGATAATCAATGAAACATGCCCAGTTTAGTGGTGGAAATTTGGGGAAAAGAAAGAAAGATTTGAAATCCAGAGTAGGGAATTTAAAGATTTTTCCAGGGATGTAGGGCGTAGAACTAGTCGGAAGGAATTGTTCAATTCTTGGGATGTGTGCCAAGCTATTGCAGTAGCACGAGACTTCTGTGAATTGGCCTGACTGAATACCGTTGGTAACACCAAATTCTTTCAAAGTCCAAGTAATGCTCATTTCAGTGTTTGACCTGTCCTGATGGGTAAACTAGGCATGTTGGTAAAGCCTGTAAGTACCAGAAAATAAAACATAAAGGACTCAGGAGAGCCACTTTTGGAGGAGAAATTTTCTACTCATTTTACCTCTGCCTGGTTATAGGTAAGGATTGAGGTTTCTTTTTATTTTCCCATATGGATATCCAATTGTTACAGTTGTTGGACAGATTAGCCTTTCCCCATTGCATTACCTTGACATCTTTTTCAAAATCAACTGACCATATATGTGCGTGTCTAGCTCTGGACTCTCCTCTGTTCTGTATCTGTGTGTCTATCCTTATGCCAGTACTACAGTCTCTTTTTTTTTAACATCTTTATTGGAGTATAATTGCTTTACAATGTTGTGTTAGTTTCTGCCGTACAACAAAGTGAATCAGCTATAGGCATACATATATCCCCGTATCCCCTCCCTCTTGCGTCTCCCTCCCACCCTCCTTATCCCACCCCTCTAGGTGGTCACAAAGCACCGAGCTGATATTCCTGTGCTCTGCAGCTGCTTCGCACTAGCTATCTGTTTTACATTTGGTAGTGTATATATGTCAGTGTTACTCTCTCACTTCATCCCAGCTTACCCTTCCCCCTCCCCATGTCCTCAAGCCCATTCTCTATGTCTGTGTCTTTATTCCTGTCCTGCCCCTAGGTTCATCAGAACCATTTTTTTTTTAGATTCCATATATATATGTGTTAGCATATGATATTTGTTTTTCTCTTTCTGACTTACTTCACTCTGTATGACAGACTCTAGGTCCCTCTTGATTGCTGTAGTAAGTCTTTTTTTTTTTTTGTAGTAAGTCTTGATAGTAGGTAGTATGAGTATGCCAACCTTGTTCTGCTTTTTTAAACATATCTTTCTAGGTTTGCTGGATTTCCATATAGATTTTAGAATATTCTACCATTTTCTACCCTTCAAAAAAGCCTATTGGAATTTTAATTGTTATTACATTTGAATCTATAGGTCAGTTTAGGGTGAATTGATATCATAAAAACATCAAATCTTCCAATTTATAGACAGAATGTCTTTACATTCACCCAGTTCTTTTATTCTTCTCAGTAGCATTTGTAGTTTTCAGTGCTTAGATCTTGCATAATTTTGTTAACTTAATTTGTAAGTACTTTATGTTTTTAGATACTGTTCTAAATAATATTTAATTTTTTTTGGTAATCTTTTTTCTTCCAGTTTTATTAAGATATAATTGACATACAGCACTGTATAAGTTAAGATGTACAGCATAATGATTTGACTTACATCATGAAATGATTAGAAATCTAGTGATTAGCACAATAAGTTTAGAGAACATCCATCAGCTCATGTAGATACATTAAATAAATATAAAATTACCTTTCCTTGGGGTGAGAACTCTTAGGGTTTGCTTTCTTAGCTTTCATATATAACATACAACAGTGTTAATTATATTTATCATGTTGTACATTACATCCCTAGCACTTATTTATCTTATACCTGGAAGTTTGTACCTTTTGACTGCCTTCATCTAATTCTCCCTCCCCAACTACCTGCCTCTGGGTAACCACAAATCTGATCTCTTTTTCTATGAGAGAGTTTGTTTTTGAAGTATAATTGACCTACAGCACAATGTTAGTTCTTACTACATGACAGAGTGATTGAATATTTCTGTACATTTCAAAATGATCACTGTGATAAGTCTGGTTATTATCTGTCACCATACTAAGACATTACATAGTTTTTGACTGTATTCCCTACACTGCGTATTGAATATCTGTGACTCATTTATTTTGTAACTGGAAGTTTGTACCTCTTATTCTCCCTTCCCTATTTCTTTCCTCTTCCCCCCGGCCCTGCTCTGGCAATCACCTGTTTTTTTCTCTGTATCTATAGCTATTTCTGTTTTGTTATATTTGTTCATTTGTTTTGTTTTCTAGATTTTACATATAAGTGAAATCATACAGTATTTTTCTTTCTCTGTGACTTATTTCACTTAGCATGGTACCCTCTAGGCCCATCCATGTTGTCACAAATGGCAAGATTCCATTCTTTTTTATGGCTGTGTAATATTCCAGTGTGTGTGTGTGTGATATCTTCTTTATCCATCTATCTATTGATGGGCACTTATGTTGCTTCCATATCCTGGCTAGTGTAAACAATGCTGCAATGCACACAGGGTGCATCTATCTTTTTGAATTAATGTTTGTTTTCTCATTGGAAAAATACCCAGGAGTGGAATTACTGGATCTTATGGCAGTTCTATTTTTAATTTTTTGAGGAATTTCCATACTGTTCTCCATAGTGGCTGTAACAGTTTACATTCCCACCAACACTGCACAAGGGTTTCCTTTTCTCCACATCCTTACCAACACTTGTTATTTCTTGCCTTTTTGATAATAGCCGTTCTGAGAGGTATGAAGTGATATCTCATTGTGGTTTTGATTTGCATTTTCCTGATGATCTCTGATGTTGAGCATCCTTTCATATGTATGTTGGCCATCCGTATGTCTTCTTTGGAAAAATGTGTAATCAGTTCCTCTGCCCAATTTTTAATAGGGTCGTTGGGCAACTTTTGATACTGAGTTCAGTGAGTTCTTTGTTTATTTTGGATATTAACCCCTTGTTGGATATATCATTTGCAAATATTTTATTGGCATATAATTGTTCATGGTAATCTTTTATGATCTTTTGTACTTCTGTGGTGTCAGTTGTAACTTCTCCTTTTTAATTTCTGATTTTATTGACTTGGGCCCTGTCTCCTTTTTTCTTGATGAATCTGAGTAAAGGTTTATTAATTTTGTTTATCTGTTCAAAGAACCAGCTCTTAGTTTTTTTGTCTCTATTTCATTTATTTCTGCTCTGATCTTTATCATTTCTTTCCTTCTACTAACTGGGTTTTGTTTGTTTTTCTACTTCCTTTAAGTGTAAGGTTAGGTTGTTTCTTTGAGGTTTTCTTGTTCCTGAGGTGGGCTTGTATCACTGTAAACTTCCCTCTTAGAACGGTTTTTGCTGCTTCGCATAGATTTGGGATCATTATGTTTTCATTTTCATTTGCCTCCAGGTATTTTTAAATTTTCTTTGATTTCTTTAGTGATCCATTGGTTGTTTAGTCGCATATTGTTTAGCCTTCGTGTGTTTGTGTTCTTGCGGTTTTTTTCCTTGTAGTTGATTTCTAGTCTCATGGCATTGTGGTCAGAAAAGATTCTTGATATGATTTTTATTTTCTTAAGTTTACTCTGTGTGGCCAGGGCCCACAGGGTGTTGGGGCTGATGCCTTGTCCACTGGTGGGTGAGGCTGGTCCCAGGGCTAGTGCCAGCCCATTAGTAGGTGGAGCCAGGTTGTGGGTCCAGTGTGGAGCCAGGGCCCTGTGAGTCCAGGGGTTGGTATCAGCCTGCCAGTGGGCAGGGCCAGCTGTGGAGATGGCTGGCTGTGGGACCCTGGGGGATTCTAGGCCTAGTTTCAGGTCTTGGGCCCTCTGGTGGACAGGGCTGGGTCCTGGGGCAGCTGTGGGTTCGGGGGTCTTAAAGAAGCCCGCCTGCTTGTGGGTGGGGCTCTGTCCCTGCCCAGCTAGCTACTTGGCCTGAGGTGTCCCAGTACTGATGCCTGCAGGCTGGTGGGTGAGGCAAGCAAGGTCCTGGTGCTAACATGCTCGAGGGAGGATTCCAAAGTGACACTTGCCAGCCCCAATGTCCTTTTGGTAGAATGAGCTCTCAAAATGGTTGCTACCAGTGTCTGTGTCCCCACGCTGAGCTCTAGATGCCTCCTGCCTTTCAGGGAGTCTCTCCAAGATCAGCAGGTAGGTCTGACTCAGGCTTCTTTCAAACTACTGCTTCTGCTCTGGGTCTCAGAACGTGTGAGATTTTGTGTGCGCCCTTTAAGAGTGGAGTCTCTATTTCTCCAGCCCTCTGGCTGTCCTGAAAGTAAGCCCTGCTGGCCTTCAAAGCCAAATGTTCTGGGAGCTCGTCTTGCTGGTACCGGAAACCCAGGGTGGGGAGCCCGGTGTGAGGCCTAGACCCCTTCCGCCTTGGGGAGAACCTCTGCAGTTGTAATTATCCTATCGTGTGTGGGTTGCCTACCCGGGGTTATGGCCTCTTGACTGTACCACATCTTTGCCCTGCTTACCCATCTCACTGTGGTTCCTTCTTTATATCTTTAGTTGTAGCAGATCTTTTCCGCTTTTCTTCTGGTCATTCGCATCAATAGTTGCTCTGTAAATAGTTGTCGTTTCGGTGTGCCTGTGGCAAGAGGTGAACTCAGGGTCTTCCTGCTCTGCCGTCTTGGCCACTCCCCCACCAAATGATATTATTATTATTATTATTTTATTTTTTTTTTTTTGCGGTACGCGGCCTCTCCTGCTGCAGAGCACAGGCCCCAGATGCGCAGGCTCAGCGGCCAAGGCCCACGGGCCTAGCCGCCCTGCGACATGCGGGACTCTCCCGGACCGGGGCACGAACCTGCGTCCCCTGTATCGGCAGGCGGACCCGCAACCACTGCGCCACCAGGGAAGCCCAATGATATTATTTTAAATGTCAACTTCAAGTTATTCATTGCTGATACAGAGAAATACAATTTATATTTTGACCAACTATACTGAAAACTTACTAAACTCAGGCATTAGGTTTTTTAGCTTTTTTGGTAGATTTGTTTTTAGGAGGGTCTACATAAATGATCATGCTGCCTGCAAATAAAGACAACTCATTACTCTTCCTCTCCCGTATGTATACCTTTCATTTATGTTTTGTCTTTTTGCACTGGCTTGCACCTCCAACGTAAGACTGAATATAAGTGGCAAAAATGGGTATCCTTATCTTGTTCTTCAAGGGGAAAGCACTCAGTATATTTCACTGTTAAGAATGATGATAGCTGCAGGATTGTTTTCTTTCTTTATGAGAGCATGGAAGTACTCTTCCATTTCTAATTAGCTGATGAGAGTTTTTATCATCAATAAATGTTGAATATTGTAAAAAAAAATGCATCTGTCTACGTGAGCATACTTAACAATTATTTTAATGTGTCGAGTTACATTGATTGGTCTTCGACCATTGAGTCAACTTTGGATTCCTGAGCTAAAACCCCCTTAAATATCAAAGGATCAATTTTTGCTAAAATTCTATTAAGGATTCATTCATTTCCATCCACTGACCTATCATTTTATTTACTTGGATATTGTTGTGTGGTTTTGATATCAGTTTAATGATGGCCTCATAAAATGGGTTAGGAAGTGTTCCCTCCTCCTTGTTTTCTGAATTTGTTTTAGGACTGGTATTACTTCTTCCTTAAGGGGTAGGTCTACTGGTGAAGCCATCTGGACCTGGAGTTTTCTTTATGGGAGTGTTTTTCATTACAGATTCAATTTTTAAGATTGATATACAGTTGACCCTTGCACAGCACAGGTTTGAACTGTGCGGGTCCACTTATACACAGATCTTTTCAATAGTAAATACTGTAATACTACATGGTCCACAGTTGGTTAAATCTGTAGATGTGGAGGAACCGTGAAAACGGAAGGCCGACTATATTATACGCAGGTTAACCCCCTCGTTGTTCAAGGGTCAACTGTAGTGCTATTCAGCTTTCATGTTTCTTTTTGAATCAGTTTTGGTAATTTGTGTCTTTCAAGGAATTTATCCATTACATATAAATTGTCAAATTTGTTAGCATGGAGTTGTTCATAATATTGCCTTTTTAAAAAAGACGGAGAATCTACAGTAATGTTCCCTCTCCCATTTCTGATATTGGTCAGTGTGTCATCTTTTTTTTTTTAACCAGTCTAACTAGCAGTTTATCAATGTTATGGCTGTTGTCAAGGAGCCAGCTTTCACATATATTGATTTTCTCTATTGTTTGTCCATTTTCTATTTCATTGATTTCTTCTTTTATTATTTCCTTCCTTCTGCTTATTTTGAGTGTAAATTCCTCCTCTTTTTCTAGTTTCTTAAGGTAGAATTTTAGACTGTTAATTGTAGACTTTTCTTCTTTTATGTTATAAGCATTTAATGATATAACTCCTAAGCACTTCTTTATATGCACCTCCCAATTTTTGTTAGGTTGATTCTTTTTAATATTAGATTATTATAATTAGATTTTATTTTAAAAAGTAAGAGATACAAAACATTTTTCATCTTATTATTTATAATTGAGAAAATAATCCAGAGAATAGAAATATAGAGTATATTCTTGAAATAGGATATTTTACTCACTGTATTCATTATAATTACTGATATGTTTAGAATTTTTCACCATCTTAATTTTTTTTTTCCCCCCCAATACGCGGGCCTCTCACTGTTGTGGCCTTTCCCGTTGCAGAGCACAGGCTCCGGACGCACAGGCTCAGCGGCCATGGCTCACGGGCCCAGCCGCTCCGTGGCATGTGGGATCTTCCCAGACCGAGGCACGAACCCGTGTCCCCTGCGTCGGCAGGCGGACTCTCAACCACTGCGCCACCAGGGAAGCCCTCTTTTTTTCTTTTTTAAACCGTGCTTTACTATGTTTTCTTTTTCCTACCTTTTGTTTGATTGCTCTAGCTTGATTAGAAAGTTATATATTCTGTTTTTTTCTTTTTTTTAAGATTTGTTCCTCAATACCTTATTTTTTAAAAGACTTTATTTTTCAGAGCAGTTCTAGGTTCACAACAAAATTGAGACGCAGTTACAGAGATTTCCCATATACCCTCTGTCCCCATACAACGCAGAGCACCCCTCCTGTTATCAACATCTGTCATCGTTTTTGTCCTCAAGTTTACTTCTCTAAATGTTAGTGTTGTATATTAAATGGGTTTGGACAAATATATAAGGACATGTATCCCTCATTATAGTACCATCCAGGGTATTTTCACTGCCCTAAAAAATCCTCTGTGCCCTGCTTATTGATCCCTTCCCCTACCCTGAACTCCTGGAAACTACTAATCTTTTTACTGTCTCCATAGTTTTGCCTTTTTCAGAATGTCTATAGTTGGAATAATATAATATGCAGCTTTTTCCGATTGGCTTCTTTCACTGAGTAATGTGCATTTTTTAAATTTATTCAACATCTTTATTAATTAAGTGGATTTTATGTGCCAGCTACTGGAATACAAGGTAGAATAAATAGACATATTTCCTGCCCAGGTAGAATTGAGGAGAGAGAGAGATTCTAAACAACACAAATATAAACACATAATTATACATTATAATAATTTTAATAGATGGAATGTACAGGGTATTATGAGGTCCATAAGTAGGAAGACTTATTTTAGAATGAGGCATAAGGAAAGGCCTCTTTAATGCAAGTACATTTTAGCTGAGACCTAAAGAATGAGGAGGTGTTAGACAGACTGACTAGAGAGGAAGGTATTCCAGGTAGGGGAGAGTATGCCTGCAAGCCTCAAGGTAAGAAAGAAGGCCAGTGTGGCTGAAGCACAGAGAATGGGGGAGAGCGGCAAGAGATGAGGTTGGAGAGGTACCCAGGAGGCAAATCATATTGAGCTATATTGATTGTGTTAAAGATTTTTAAAGTATATATTTAGATCAATTAGAAGAATTTTATGGAGAAGAATGATTAATGTTCCTTTTGTATTTAGGAATGATCACATTAACTGTTACATGTACATTGGGTTTGAGAAGGACAAGGTGGGTGCAGGGAGACTAGTCGGGAAGCTGCTCCTTTAGTGCAGAACAGATGTCATGGGAGTCTGGACTGCATAGAGTGGTGACAGCTGAGATGAAGACAAGTGGACAGACTTGAGATGCATTTTTGAAGTAGATGTGAGGCTTCTTGGTTGTAAGCAACAGAAAATGACTAGCTGCTTTAACGAAGGATGGAGTTTTCTGAAAGACTTACAAAGTTTCTAGGGAGGCGGTTAGAAAGTGGGCAGGAGGGTGGGGAGCTAGAAACACAGTTATGTTCATTCATTCTACCAGGGCCTGCAACTGAGCTTTTTGGCTTCTAAAGCAAGAGATGTATGTGTTTGGAAATTCTCTGGGCACTGGAAATAAATTCAGGCACTGGAGCACAAATTTAACAAATGACAGACCTAAGACTGGGAGGTTTCTGACCCCAAGTGAATTTTTGTTTCTTATTACCATCATTAGTGTTTATCAGAGAACATTAATTTATTGTCAGTTGCAAATGTGATGCCTTAAAATACATTGATAATTCTAATATCACTTGCTGTCCAGACTCTAAAAAACAATAAAAACTCAACTGTTAGGAAAACATTATTAGATAACCTGGATCATTAGAGCATGGCATTTGTTATCCTCTTTTTGCCAGACATTGTTTTTTTTGGAAGTACTGATGCTTAAACGGGTTGGATTTCACCCAAACAGCAATTACAGTTTGATTACGCAAAGTAGAAACTGTCTTCTAATTATAACTCTAAAGCTAAAGAAATCTATTAGCAAACCAGTTGTAACAAGGGAAAAAGAAAAGTTTGGCCAAAAATATTCCTAACAACAATTTATTAGAATACTCCAGATTGTTAGTTTGCTGTTGGAAAAAAATTGAACCATACGGCACTGTTTGTTTTGCAGGGTTTTAAAATATAGTGATGTCATATATATCACTTGCTGGGTAAAATGAAGTCATCTTCTCCTTATAGAATGCCTCTTTGGGAACTGTATCGTTTAGAAAGAACTTGAGAAACTCATTAACCTTTGAGTTCAACGTTAGGAAATGACCCGAGCTTCAAGCAATATCTTATGTTGACAATGGAAAATTGTGAACTTATTTGGGCTACCATTTTCAGTGGTGTTCTCTACATTTTCTCCTTTGTCTTTTATGTACTATATATTACGTATAGAAAAGTCTTTTATGTCAGACTTGGAATTAAGTGAGAGATAAGGCAAAATTGGTATCATTATTTCTGAATCTCCAGAAGCATAGCAGTTTCTGGAGCAAATGTTTAATGTTTAAATGTATTAAAAACTTTTTAGGTCACAAACTCTGTAACCAATATGAAACTACTGAAAAGATGGAAAAGTTTAAAAGGTCTCTAAGCTTATCTCATTGAACATTTTCTTTTGAAAAAAATATATTGGGGACTTCCCTGGTGGCGCAGTGGTTGGGAGTCCGCCTGCCGATGCAGGGGACACGGGTTCGTGCCCCAGTCCGGGAGGATCCCACATGCCGCAGAGCGGCTGGGCCTGTGGGCCGTGGCCGCTGGGCCTGCACGTCCGGGGCCTGTGCTCCGCAACGAGAGAGGCCACAGCAGTGAGAGGCCCGCATACCACAAAACAAAACAAAATTGGGAGGGCAATATAAATGTACATACCCATGTTGGAGAAAGAGTAATACTATGTAATTGTTAAGAACCAAAGCAATCTCCTCAAAGTAGCTATGAAGACCATCTTTTCCAGGAAACCTTTTTTTTAAATTTTATTTTTTATTTATTTATTTTTTGGCTGTGTTGTGTCTTCGTTGCTGCATGCGGGCTTTCTCTAGTTGCAGTGAGCAGGGGCTTCTCTTCGTTGCGGTGCATGGGCTTCTCACTGCGGTGGCTTCTCTTGTTGCGGAGCACAGACTCTAGGTACGCGGGCTTCAATAGTTGTGGCTCGCGGGCTGTAGAGCGCAGTTTCAGTAGTTGTGGCGCACAGGCTTAGTTGTTCTGCGGCATGTGGGATCTTCTCAGACCAGGGCTCGAACCTGTGTCCCCTGCATTGGCAGGTGGATTCTTAACCACTGTGCCACGAGGGAAGTCCCCTCCAGGAAACCTTTATCCACTTCCATCCCTTCCCATCCTTTTAGTAATTCAGGTCAGCAAGTAACTGTTGTTCCTGTTTTCTTGCTTCAGTCTGTCTGTTTGTTACACAGCAGCCAAAATGATCTTCCCAAAGCACAAGTATAATCATGTGGATAGAGGGACGGAAACAGGAAATTGCTAGGAACCGACTTAATTGACATTATGACTTAATGAAACACATTGTGCCATCAGAACACAATCAAGTCACATCTTGCTGGGGATTTGATTCTAAAGTCAACAAATAAATCAAGATTAAGTAGAAACAAAATTATTATTTACAACGTCTTTGATCACCTGTGAGTCCGGAACCCACTATGAAAGACTTGAGATTGGAAACCAATTGAAAAAAAGACAATTATTCTCCCCCTTCCTACTCAAAATTTCATTGAACGGAATGGTGGAATTTATGCCTTTTTTTTTTGGTAAAAGAACGGATTCATTTATTAGCATCTGTAAAAGAGACGTACAACTTGAATAAAAGAGGTATGAAACCATGTAACATGATGTTCCGAAGTATTTGAGGCTTGCTAATTTCTTTTCTACTTCTAGAGGCAAGAACCATGAAGTTCTAGATTAGAAATGGTCTCTCTTCTAATGTTCTCTCCATTGTAAGTCTGAGCTAAGAATGAGAAGACATGGTAGGATGCTGATGAAGTTGATCGTTTTTATGCTGTCTCTTCAACTTACTATCATATGAACTTCTAGTTCTTGGCAGAATCTGGGGCAGCCTTGAGCCATAGGTCTCTGGGGATGAGGTTCAGTCTAAGATTTCCCTCGGATTGTTTCACTCCTCTAATGTCTCCTCAATTTAAATCTTGTATACCCTGTTACAGCACCTGAACTAAGCATCTTAGTGAAGTTCTAGCAAATAATACTCATAACTCTCGCTCTGAAAACAGTCCAGGACTGAATAAGATCTCAGACGAAGACACGATCTTAGCTCTGCCACCCACACCCCACCTCTGCTTATGGAGACAGTTATACGGGGACCCGGGGAAAGCACCAGGGAGGAGAGGCGGCATACCATCAGTGCTGACCAAGAGTTCACAACAGGCAGTGGACGATCAGAGCACCTTTAGTTTACCTGTGTTTTCAAACAATTAATAATGTAATGTAAGGAAGAAGTGAACTAGGGGGAAAACTTGTAAATATCCGTGAGACTGACAAGGCCCATGTTCTCCAAAGGATGTTTGGGGCCATAAAGCCGAGAATAATTATTAAAGCTTTTTAAAAAATATATAGGTATCTGGTGTTGAGGTAGGGGAAATTTTCCCCTTGACCTCTCTTGAGTTTTTGTGACTGAACTAATATTAAAATTTACACAAGACAAATTAGCAAGAGAAAAGGAAATAATTTTTAATTCATGTGCACAGAGGTCTCATAGAAATGGGACCTAAGAAGTGGTCAAAGCAGGGAGCTTTTATACTTTTTAGACAAAGAAACGATACATTTGAGAGGAATTGATAGGACAAAGAAGCTTAGGTTTGGGGTGCTGGATTCGTGAAGAATCTAAACAGAGTTTGGGCCTAAGGTGGTAAATAAAATAAGTAACAAGGTTTGTTTATATAGGCTTCTAAGCCCCGAATTCCCTCTCTCTGGCAAAAAGGGTGTCCTTCTACCTCCAGATACAAGGAGTATACCTCTCATGTGCGAGATTTATTTCCTACTTTCAGGAAGACAGAAATATACATGGAAAAGAATATGAAAAAATATGAATAAGGATATATCCTTTTTCATATTTTTTTCCATTATGGTTTATCACAGGATATTGAATATAGTTCCCTGTGCTCTACAGTAGAACCTTGTTGTTTATCCATTCTATATATAATAGTTTGCATCTGCGAACCCCAAACTCCCAATCCTTCCATCGCTGATTCTTAAGTAACTTTAATTCAAAATAATCAATATGCCATTGTGGCATATTTAGGGGCAGCCCCCTGAAGCCCTAACACTGGTATGAACCTCCTTAACAGTGTCCCTTTTCTTAAAATCATTTCAGAGAGATGGGAAATGACCAGATTCTCAGGGAACAGCCTTGGCACTTGGCTTTGTGTAAAGAAGTCTGGTGAGTGGAGAAGAGATTTTTCCTGCAACCATAGGCCAGGAAAAGTCCCTACAGGAAGCTCCTTGGTGTTGTTCCTGGACGCCTCCCTACCTTTAAGGAAAGACAGGAGGTCTGTTATGAGTTATAGCCTTGAGACCACAGTCTTACAGAACATTCATTAACAACATCTTGTCTCACAATGTTTTACACACAGCTATGCATCAGGCTAGAGAGCAAGTTACTTACTCCTTTATTTGGTCTGAGGCCAAGTGACCCGGAGTTAAGAATTGAGAGAGACTGAACATGGATAGAAAGTCAAATCCCTGTTGTTTTTTTAAAGTTCTCTCTTCCTGCCAAATGCTTATAGTTGAATTTCTATAATTTAAATGCACATATGCTACAACTCTACTCTCATAATATTCTACAAAATTATTAAGGAAGTTGGGGGGGATGGGAGGGAGATCCAAGAGGGAGGGGATATATGTATACATATAACTGATTCAATTCGTTGTACAGCAGAAACTAACACAACATTGTAAAGCAATTATACTCCAATTTAAAAAAAATGATTAAAAAATTATGAAGGAAGTTAATAAGGTGAGTCAGAGAACCAGCAGTTCTAAACCAGCAGTTCTCTTTCCCAGTACGACACCTATAGCATTGACTGACATTATCTTTATTTTCTTAGTGATAACTTAGGAAAGCTTGTGTTTTGTGACATAAATTTGGCTCAGTTAGTTTATGTGTGTGTGTTTGAGAGAAAACTTTACACACTTGTTTGTGTTGACTTTATTTTTTTTATTGGAGTATAATTGCTTTACAATGTTGTGTTAGTTTCTACTGTACAATTAAGTGAATCAGCTATATGTATACATATATCCCCTCCCTCTTGGATGTCCCTCCCCCCTCCATCCCACCCATCTAGTCATCATCACAGAGCACCAAGCTCCCTGTACTATACAGTAGGTTCCCACTAGCTATCTATTTTACACATGGTAGTGTATTTATGTCCAATTCATCCCACCCTCCTCTTCCCCCCACTGTGTCCTCATGTCCATTCTCTATGTCTACGTCTCTATTCCTATCCTGCAAACAGTTTCATTTGTACCATTTTTCTAGATTCCACATATATGCGTTAATATACGATATTTGTTTTTCTCTTTCTGGCTTACTTCACTCTGTGTGACAGACTCTAGGTCCATCCACATCTCTACAAATGACCCAATTTCATTCCTTTTATGGTTGAGTAATATTCCATTGTATATATGTGCCACATCTTCTTTATCCATTCATCTGTTGTTGGACATTTAGGTTGTTTCCATGACCTGGCTATTGTAAATAGTGCTGCAATGAACACTGGGGTGCATGTGTCTTTTTCAGTTATGGTTTTCTCTGGGTATATGACCAGTAGTGGTATTGCTGGGTCATATGGTAATTCTATTTTAGTTTTTTAAGGAACCTCCATACTGTTCTCCATAGTGGCTGTATCATTTATATTCCCACCAACAGTGCAGGAGGGTTCCCTTTTCTCCACACCCTCTCCAGCATTTATTGTTTGTAGGTTTTTTGATGATGGCCATTCTGACTGGTGCAAGGTGATACTTCATTGTAGTTTTGATTTGCATTTCTCTAATAATTAGTGATGTTGAGCATCTTTTCATGTGCCTCTTGGCCACCTGTATGTCTTCTTTGGTGAAATGTCTATTTAGGTCTTCTGCCCATGTTTTAAATGGGTTGTTTGTTTTTTTGATATTGAGCTCCATGAGCTGTTTGTATAGTTTGGAGATTAATCCTTTGTCCGTTGCTTCATTTGCAAATATTTTCTCCCATTCTTAGGGTTGTCTTTTTGTCTTGTTCATGGTTTCCTTTGCTGTGCAAAAGCTTTTAAGTTTCATTAGGTCCCATTTGTTTATTTTTATTTTCATTACTCTAGGAGGTGAGTCAAAAAAGATCTTGCCGTGGTTTGTCAAAGAGTGTCTTTCCTATGTTTTCCTCTAAGAGTTTTATAGTATCCAGTCCTACATTTAGGTCTTCAATCCGTTTTGAGTTTATTTTTGTGTATGGTGTTAGGGAGTGTTCTAATTTCATTCTTTTACGTGTAGCTGTCCAGTTTTCCCCGCACCACTTACTGAAGAGGCTGTCCTTTCTCCATTGTATGTTCTTGCCTCGACATTTAAAATTCACCTATTTCCAATCATTTTGTTTTATATCCCTTTATTATAAGCACACATTAGTACCAAACTAGAATGTACCACCTGTTTATAATTGCATTTTGAATTTTGGTTATTAATATGGATTTTTAAAATAATAATTTATGTCACTTTGCTATTAATAAAGGATATGCTCTCTGCTTCAATTGGGTAGTATTGAATAAAATACTGAAAGTGTAACCCAGAGTATATTATGCTTACTGAAATAAGTCAGACAGAGAAAGACAAATACTGTATGATATCATTTATATGTGGAATCCAAAAAATAATACAAATGAATCTATATGCAAACCAGAAACAGACTCACAGACATAGAAAACAAATCTATGGTTACCAAAGGGGAGAGGGGAGGGGGATAAATTAGGGGTGTAGGATTAACAGATACAAACTGCTATACATAAAATGGATATAAAACAAGGATTTACTCTATAGCACAGGGAATCATACCCTATATCTTATAATAATCTATCATGGAGTATACTCCTAAAAGAACAAAAACAAACAAACAGAATCACTATGCTGAACATATGAAACTAATCCTGTATTGTATATCAACTATACTTCAGTTTTTAAAAAGTGTGACATTCAGGCATTTGCTGGCATCACTTTCAGAGAGTCTTTGGATAGTTAATAAATACTCTTCCGTCTAAATCATTTATGGCCGCAAAATGGAGAAAATTTAACCCCCGAAACTTCAGGTGGACCAGTAGCTCTGTTGTGCTACAGTGGACCGCTGACTTTGTTGCACAGGTTGGGTATATGGGGATATTCCAGAATGCTTAGGAGCGCCATTATTCTGCCTTCCCGACGCCACTGGTTGCCTCTGAAGAATTGGTTTATGTTTAGATTTTACACATCTTTTTTTCTCTCTACTTCTGTTCAAAATTTAAACAGGTAGTAGAAATAATTGGATTTCCACTACCTTCCACTCCCCACCTCCTCCTGCCAGTATAAATTCTATATTCTGCTTTTATCACAGTAAGGCAAATAATAAACAAGATGTTTGTCATTCACTTATTTCAAAAGAATCACGTTTGAGCAGCGTTTTACAATACAAATTTAATGAGCTGTATATGTAATTTTAAAATTTCCAATAGCTGCTTTAAAAACAGGGTAAAGGGCTTCCCTGGTGGTGCAGTAGTTGAGAATCTGCCTGCCAATGCAGGGGACACGGGTTCATGAAGAGTGGCCCCCGCTTGCCACAACTAGAGAAAGCCCTCACACAGAAATGAAGACCCAACACAGCCATAAATAAATTAATTAATTAATTAAAAAAAAAACAGGGTAAAGAAACAGGTGAAAATAATTTTAATACTGTATATTATTTAACTCAACATATCCCAAATATCATTATTTCAGTTAATCAGTATAAGGTAGCCAGAATGGTTAGTGACGACTGTTGAATGGTGCAGGTTCAGAGTAAAGCATTGGTTAATTATACATTTCAGTTCAGCTTATCATTTATCCCTAAGACGGTGCTTTCTCTTTTTTTCTGCTCTGACGACACACGTGAAGAAAATGCCTCACTCACACTGATAGGGTGGAATAGTAGCTTTCTAAGGCAGTGTTTCTTAAGGGTTAGGGAGGGAGGAAGGAGTATCCCATGTAAGGAGAGAGACATTTCAGCATCTGTGGGTCAGGAAAAAATCTACAGCACAATTCCAGGATGTCTCCTAAAAGGAAAGTCAATCCCACTTGTGAATAACTGATGTTTTTGTACAATTATAATTACTATGAAGATGTTTAAATTTCATCTAAGTAAAAGAAAGGTTAAAGTGATATAGCCACAGTTCTCGTTTTTAAAAAATATGAAAGCAGCTTCATTCCCAGAATTTGAAAAGGCCTCTTTACTTGTTACCAGATACTCTGACATTCCTTACGGTAGCAACTGTTACCAGTTTTAACAGGCCAAGTCAAGGACTTTAGGCTTGGACGTGGGTTGTCACACTTAATGCATTTCTTATGTTTTTTTATGTAGTAACAAAACAGTTAATGAATACATGCTACTTGTAAAGTAGGAAATGCAACAGATAAAACATTTTTTAGAAAGACTCCTAGGAACAATGGGTTTACTTTGTTTCTAGCTTAAACTGTTATTGATTCTTCTTTTAAATATTAACCTATGTTCTTCCCCACTCCACACCCCAGCCTAAATAGAGTTCTGGGTGGGGAAGTGTTAAAGGGATAAGGCTGGAGAGTTAGGCTTAACTTGGAATACTTTCAGAATTTGATTTTTATCTGTTAGGTTATGGAGAGCTATTCAAGTGATAACTTAGACTGACATTTCAGAAAAGTCTTCTGGTATCTGTGGAGATGAGGAGGTAGGGAGGATGTGTATATCAGTTTTGACACCAAAGGCAGAAAGAAGAAGAGGCAGATGTAGAAATCTGAGAGAGATCATTGTGAAACCTTTAACTAGTACAGAAGCATCACAGAAGAGGGCTGTGTTCAAGAGAGTGTGAAGTGCAGATTCTACAGAACTTGGGGGAATAAAGCAGATGGGAAGCTTAGTAAGTACTCGGGATGGTTCCAGAATTTCTGGCATGGGCATCTGGATGGATAAAGTGGTTGGTAATGCTGTTAAAAAAAAGAAGTAAATCAGAAGTAATACAAAAGAAAATAGATTGGGTGGAGGGAAGGGGTTTGGTTTTAGACATGCTAAATCCAAGTTGCCTTTAGCAATAAAACTGTAGTAACAAAGACCTGCACACTTTAAGCAAAAGTCATATGCATAATAAATGTGTTTATGAATAATGGTATATAGACCAACTTAAATAGTCAAAACATAATCATAATGTAAACACATTACTAAAAGTGCTTGCTAGTTTAAGAAATTTTGTTTTCAAATAAATACTACCTCCCTACATTTTGATTTATATATATTGGTGTTTCTTGAGGCGAGCTTTAATTGTACAGCTTAATCCCTAAATGATGAAAAGATTTTTTATTAATTAATTAATTAACTTATTTATTTTTGGCTGCATTGGGTCTTTGTTGCTGCATGCAGGCTTCTACTCTTTGTTGCAGTGCACAGGCTTCTCATTGTGGTGGCTTCTCTTGTTGTGGAGCATGTGTTCTAAGTATGCGGACTTCAGTAGTTGTGGCATGCGGGTTCAGTAGTTGTGGCCCATGGGCTTAGTTGCTCCGCGGCATGTGGAATCTTCCCAGACCAGGGCTCAAACCAATGTTGCCTGAATTGGCAGGCGGATTCTTAACCACTGCGCCACGAGGAAAGTCCTGATGAAAAGTTGTTTTTTTTTTTTTTTTTTTTGCGGTACACGGGCCTCTCACTGTTGTGGCCTCTCCCATTGCAGAGCACAGGCTCCGGACGCTCAGGCTCAGCGGCCATGGCTCACGGGCCTAGCCGCTCCACAGCATGTGGGATCTTCCTGGACCAGGGCACGAACCTGTGTCCCCTGCAGTGGCAGGTAGACTGTCAACCACTGCGCCACCAGGGAAGCCCCTGATGAAAAGATTTTGATGGCTCTCCCTCACTCAGGATTTGTTTTGACTTGATTTGGCAAACGTTCACTTCTTCAGTGGAGCGCATGAACTCCCCTTTCCTAAATGAACCCTCACGTTCAGTCACATGATAGATTTGCCTATTTCACTGCCCCTTTGTAAGAAGAATATCTCATAAGGTCATCTGCTATTTTCTATATCCAATTTGCGACCACATACTAAAAATTAAATAAAATGTGTCTTTCATCTTCAGAAAGTGAGATTTCATCAAATCACATTAGAAACTTTCATTTTTGTTCCCTGGGATTGATTACATCAGGATAACTCTAATCTTTAATGTTACTTGGATGTGACCAGACTGTTCCAAGTTCTGCAAAAGCCACTGGATAAAACACAACACTGAATCTTAGATACTGGTAATTGTGAGCTGTTTTTGGAAAAACTGTATTCTCTAACCACAGTTGGTAAACACATTAACCATGTGGTTTTCAAAAATATCACCTCAGTTCTTTGCACATGCAATGTAATTTCACAAATACTAAGCAGGTAGCGTTAATGATCATACAGAACTATCACTGGCAAAAGTGCCAGACAGCTGCACCACATTTATAACAAGGGCTGGGGGCATGGGGAGCATGGCATTTAGCCTGTATTGTGCCTCGTAACCTTCATAGAAAGCATTACCCCCATTGAAAGCTATATTTAAGAATTGTGTTCCCCACATGTTTAATTTTCAGGGCTAATAAGCTTCCCTTTTGATTCATTCCTAACAACTAAACTGTGCCATCATATTTTCCACATATCTGCAGATAATGACACAGAGTGAAAATTAACATTTGCATTTGTAGAGAAACTTCTACAAACCTAAGAAGAAATGAATTTTTGTGATTTGCCACCGGTATTTTGTCTCAAATCCATCTTCACATTCAATTAATAACTCTCCGTCTCTGTAGGCCATTTAAACAAAATAAAGTAAAATTCTCAAAAAAAAAAAAAATCTGCCGTAACTTTCAGATCACTTTGGGAAGAGTATAATTTTAAGGAATAAGAGAGTTCTTGAAGAGCATACCTTAACATAATAAAGGCCACATATGACAAACCTACAGCCAACATCATACTCAGTGGTGAAAAGATGAAAGCATTTCCTCTAAGATCAGAAGCAAGAGAAGAGTGTCCATTCTCGCCACTTTTATTCAACATTGTATTGGAAGTTCTGGCCACAGCAATCAGAGAAGAAAAAGAAATAAAATAAATTCAAATTGGAAAGGAAGAAGTAAAACTGTCACTGTTTGCAGGTGACATGATACTATATATAGAAAAACTTAACACCACCAAAAAAACTATTAGAACTAATAAATGAATTCAATAAAGTTGAAGAAATATGTTGTGCTTCTGTACACTAACTAATGAGTTATCAAAGAGAGAAATGAAAAAAAAAAAATCCCATTTACAATTGCATCAAAGAGAATAAAATACCTAGGAATAAATCTAACCAAAGAGGTGAAAGATTTGTACTCGGAAAACTAAAAGACATTGATGAAACAAATTGAAGACGACAAAAACATTGGAAAGATATACCTTGCTCATGAATTGCAAGAATTAATATTGTTAAAATGGCCATACTCCCCAAGGCAAGCTACAGATTCAGTGCAATCCCTATGAAAATGCTAATGGCATTTTCCACAGAATTAGAACAAATAATTCTAAAATTTGCATGGAAATACAAAAGACCCTGAATACCCAAGGTGATCTTGAGAAAAAACAAAAAGCTGGTCGTATCATGAGCCCTGATATCAAAATATACTACAAAGCTACACCAATCAAAACATATGGTAACATGGTCAAAACGCACATGAAAAGATGCTCAACATTGCTAATTATCAGAGAAATGCAAATCAAAACTACAAGACGTATTATCTCACACCAATCAGAATGGCCATCATCAAAAAGTCTACAAATAATAAATGCTGGAGAGAGTGTGAGGAAAAGGGAACCCTCCTACACTGTTGTTGGAAATGTAAATTGGTACAACCACTATGGAGAACGGTATGGAGGTTCCTCAAAAAACTAAAAATAGAGCTACCGTATGATCCTGCAATCCCACTCCTGGGCATGTTCCCAGAGGAAACCATAATTCGAAAAGATACATGAGTTCCAATGTTCATACCAGCACTATTTATACAATAGCCAAGACATGGAAACAACTTAAATGTCCATTGACAGATGAATGGATAAAGAAGATGTGGTGTATGTATACAATGGAATGCCACGCAGCCTTAAAAAAAGAATGAAATAATGCCATTTGCAGCTACATGGTTGGACCTAGAGATTGTCATACAACTAAGTCAGAGAAAGGCAAATATCATATGATATCACTTATATGTGGAATCTTAAAAAATGATACAAATGAACTTATTTACAAAACAGAAACAGACTCACAGATATAGAAAACAAACTTATGGTTACCAAAGGGGTAAGGTGGGAAGATGGATAAATTAGGATTTGGGGAATAACATATACACATTACTATATATAAAACAGATAAACAACAAGGACCTACTATATAGCACAGGGAACTATACTCAATATTTTATAATAACCTATACGAGAAAAGAATCTGAAAAAGAATGTGTGTGTGTGTGTGTGTGTATATATATTTGTAGGTATGTATAACTGAGTCACTTTGCTGAACACTTGAAACAAGTACAACATTGTAAATCAACTATACATCAATAAAAAAATTAATGAATTTTTTAAACTACAAAAAAACCCACAACAGTATGGTACTGGTACAAAAACAGACACATAGTTCAATGGAACAGAACAGAGAACCCACAAAAGAACTCATACTCTATAGACAGTTAATCCGTGACAAAGGAGGAAAGGATATACAATGGGGAAAAGACAGCTTTTTCAATAATGGTATTGGGAAAACTGTACAGCTACATGCAAAAGAATCAAACTGGACTACGTTATCACACTGTGTACAAAAAATAACTCAACATGGATTAAAGAGCTAAGTCTAAGATGTGAAACCATTAAACTTCTAGAAGAAAACACAGGCAATATGCTCTTTAACATCGGTCTTAGTAATATTTTTTTGGATCTGTCTCCTCAGGCAAGGGAAACAAAAGCAAAAATAAACAAATGTGATTACATAATGCTAAAAATGTTTTGCATAGCAAAGCAAACTCTAAACAAAACAAAAATCCACTTACTGGATGGGAGAAGATATTTGCAAACAACATAACTGATAAAGGGTTAATATCCAAAATATACAAATAGCTCATACAACTCAACATCAAAAAACAAACAAACCCAAACAACCCAATTAAAAAATGGGCAAAGGACCTGAAAAGACGTTTAAGAAGATATACAGATGGCCAGCAGGCATACGAAAAGATGCACATCACTAATCATCAGGGAAATGCAAATCAAAACCACAATGAGATAGTACCTCACACCTGTCAGAATGGCTGTCATCAAAAAACAAAAAATGACAAGTGTTGGCAAGGATGTGGAGAAAAGGAAACCCTTGTGCACTGTTGGTGGGAATGTAAATTGGTGCAGCTACTATGGAAAACAGTATGGAGATTCCTCAAAAAGTTAAAAATAGGGCTACCGTATGATCCAGCAATCCCACTTACGGGTTTTTACCCAAAGGAAACAAAAACAGTATTTGAAAAGATATGTGCACCCCAGTGTTTACTGCAGTATTATTTACAATAGCCAACATATGGAAGCAACCTAAGTGTCCATCAGTCAGTGAATGGATAAAGAAGATGTGGCATATATACACAGTGGAATTTTGTCAGCCATAAAAAAAAATGAAATTTTGCCTTTTGCGACAACATGGGTGGATGTAGAAGTTATTACGCTAAGTGAAATGTCAGACAGAGAAAGACAAATACCACATAATCTCACTTATATGTTGTATCTAAACAAACAAACAAAACAAAACATAAACAGAGTCATAGATGCAGAGAACAAATGCCTGGCTGCCAGAAGGGAGGGGTAGGAGAGTAGGGAAAATAGGTGAAGGGGATTAAGAAACACAAACCTCCAGTTGTAAAATAAATAAGTCACAGGTTTGTACTATACAGTATAAGGAATATGGTCAATAATATTGTAATAACTTTGGGGATAGATGGTTACTAGACTTACCATGGTGATCATTTCATAATATATGCAAATGTCTAATCATCAAGTATTACACCTAAAATTAACATAATATTATACATCAATTAATATATTTCAATTTTTTTTTAAAAAACACACTTTTCTGCACTGAATAGGTGTTCTGTAGGAATCTGATTAAGTGGGCTCTTATCCATTGCTCTTGGCCATGAGGGCTCCCTGGTCATTCATCACATCATGGCAAACTCCACTTAGCAGTGGCAAAGAGTAGCAGCCACTGAACCCACCTGAATGTGCCACCCAGGGACAAGGTTATTGTCTACTCTCTGGACAAGTAGGAGGCCAGGGCAACACATCCAGTAAGGAACAGGTTTCCACAGCTTTTCATTGATGTTTTTGATGTTTCCGGACTCAGCATTTTCTATATGTACTGAATCATTCCTTCTGTTACCACCCTTGTAAATAGAGGGAGGCACTCTTATGCTGGAATTATAAAGCTGCTTGCATTTCCTTCGGAATCATGCCCCGCTGAGCTGACTGAGTCTAATGTTGGCTTCCTTTGATCTCAAATGTGAATCCACCAGTTTGCAAATTTGCTCCAGCATCCATGGCAAAAAAATGTAACTTCTGCTTCAGCCATTCCTTCAGTGTATGGTGAAACTATGTGCAAACATGGAAAACAATTTCTTTGTGTGTCTATGGCATCAAGCTGATGACAGCATGGCCCTCGGTAGCAGTTGTCACATCTGGAAGTTACCCAATGGCAGAGGTGTTTGCCGTGAAGGGCATCACTCTGCTTGGTGTCAGTCTTCTTCTTTCTTAGCCCCAGTCAAAACTGGCAGAATTCCCTGCATTTGCAGGGATCTGTTGGTGGCAGAGGGACAGTTCCCACTCTTGGTTCTGGTGTTTTGTCTTCACATTATTGAAAGTTCACGTGTCCTATTTGGCTTCAGAGAAACCAACCTTAATAGGGGGAAAAAAACCTTCTTTCAAGAACAGAAATGAAAAAACACTAAATTTTTCTGAGTCTATAGCTGAAACTTCAAAGTCCAAATATGATTGTTGCTTGCTCTTTATTTCCCAGACTCTGAGTAATTTAATTATATAAATTCTAATTATCCACAGAAAGCGAAAACACAAGCCCTTTATTCTGCCTTCCTGGGCTAGAAATGAAATAGGCTATTTCGTCTGGATGATACCTCTAAAACGTGTCTGCACTGTATGTGCATCTGCACTGTATGTGCCAGAGTAGTGCTGTGTGTGATGGTCATCGTGTTATGCCAGGATGTTGTCACAAATGTCAGGTTTTCTATCTCACAGAGCAAAAAGATGTATGCGCATCTTGAAAATCATCTGGTCTCTCCACATTATTTGAAAGATGGGAAAACCGGTTAAAAAAAAAAAAAGCTCAGAGGTTGGGTTTGAAAAATGGACTGAAACACTTTCTAAAAGCTGATTTCTCAGATTTTGCCACATTTTCATTTGTGAGGCAGCACTTAAAATTCATCGAGCACGACTTTATTTGCTGATGTGCTAATAGTCTTCCTTCTTGTTTGAAAGGAAGAGATACTACTTTCTGCTCCATCCTCTGAAACACACCACCTGCTTTACCAAGCTGGAATGTGGTATTTTTCCACTGAGGAGGGCACTGGTTTTTGCAGTTAGAACACAGCAATGCTGTTTGAAGACTACACTGTTGATGGCAAAGGATCAAAGGTGGGAGGCGATAGCAGGTGGCAGCTTAAGGGGTGATCAGTGCAGCCAGTGTGATGCATTGCAGCATGCAGATGCACAGGAGCCCAGCGAGAATCCTAGAGTAAAGGAGAAAAGCTGAAAATCAAAGGCAGGCTATAGTTTCACGTAAATCTGATCATTCTAGGTAATATTAAAAAGGCCACTGTTACTCTACTTAGAATTATGATCCATCTCTTGGAAAATGGATTGTTTAAGTCAATGGATAGAACACTTATCTTTGTTCTCTTATTCCTGTACCTTTGGACACTAAACACAAGTGAAAAAAATTTTAAAAATTCAGTGAGAAAGAAAAAAATTTGTAAACCTATAGGGAGAGAGATGGAGTATCTAGGTTTTTTTTGTTTTTTTTTAATTGAAGTTTTTAAAATTGATTTACAGTGTTAGTTTCAGGTATACAGCAACGTGATTCAGTTATACATACATATATACCTGTTCTTTTTTTTTTCTTTCTTTCTTTTTTGCGGTACGCGGGCCTCTCACTGTTGTGGCCTCTCCCGTTGCGGAGCACAGGCTCCGGACGCGCAGGCTCAGTGGCCATGGCTCACGGGCCCAGCCGCTCCACGGCATGTGGGATCTTCCCGGACCGGGGCACGAACCGGTGTCCCCTGCATCGGCAGGCGGACTCTCAACCACTGCGCCACCAAGGAAGCCCTATACCTGTTCTTTTTCAGATTCCTTTTCCTTATAGGTTATTACAAAATATTGAGTATAGTTTCCTGTACTATACAGTAAGCCCTTGTTGGTTATCTATTTTATATATAGTAGTGTGTTTATGTTAGTTCCAAACTCTAGTTTTAACGTTCATTCCTTTTCTCTCGGGGACTTTCTTTCTCTTAGTTAACTGAAATTACTCCCAAGAACATTTCCTGTGTTATCTAAGAGGAGATGTTAGATCAAGGCTAGGTCCCCCATGATTCCACTAAAGGCTCTGCTGTTGAGTTGGTGTTGGTCCCAGGTTGTAGACTCAGGAACGCAGGGCAGTGTCTTTTCAGAGAGCGGGGAGTTCCTAGCTCCACTTTGTTTTCCACGTTCGCCAGAGCTGCACATCACAAGCCAAAAGTGCTGAGGAAAAGCATGGGATGACTGCTTCAAAGGCAATGACAATTTAGTTAAATGACAAGGTAGATCCCCAAGCTTGAAACTCCCACAGCAGGCAACTGGTCTGTTGAGGAAGAATGAAATTTTAGATACCTAGACTTGGCCTTCTTCAGTGGTAAGATATTTAATTTTTATTTGGTCACGTACCGATAGTTACATCCCAGTAGCATTTTTAAAAGAAGACCTAATAAACCTTAGTGGTCATTGACTGAATGCCTGCAATGGGGATCAGAAATAAGGAACTGGTAAAATAATCAAGTGGTATATTGGAGCCTATACACACTGGCCCATGATGAAGTTTTCAGCCTAATGGGCAGTCTTTCGTGTAGCTGCTACATTTTTGGGTGTTAGAATGGCTTTTCTTTTATGAAATCATCATGATAGATGACAGGGTGTTTTTCATCTTTAAACTGTGGACAACTTAGTGACCTCTTGTTTGTTTTCAATTTTTTAAAATATCGTGAGGTCTTGAAATCCCAAAATTTGTAAACTAAAGGAAAGGACTCCCCTAAAAGTCAAGAGACTTGGATTCTTCCGTTTTGTTGATTGCATACCCTTGGCTTATAAGAACCTCCACTTCGTCACCTGTTTTGACAGATGTCTTAGGCAGTTGGACCAGTTGAGCTCTTAAAATCCCTTCCAGCATGGAGAGTCAAGAAACATCAGGATTCCTTATTAAATACTGTCTTGTTTCAGGAGAAATCAGCCTTTACCTTACGGTTCAGGCCTATAAATTAAAAGATAAATCCAATTAAACTCTAAAACATTTTATGATTGAATACTTCAGCATAATGCATTATTATAATTATTCCTTGCAAATTTTATATGCATTATTAGAAGCCTACAATTTGGAATGTTAACAGTATTTCCAGGTTTTATTTGGTTTCTAAATATGGATCCACTTTTCAAAGAAGCAAATGGTTATGCCAGTTAAAGAACACAGATATCACAACAGTCAAAATCAATTGTTTTCAATAGGTGATTATTGTCATCCCTACCACAAAACCTCATTCCACTCAGGAAACATTTGGAAATGTCTAGGAGGCAGTTTTGGTTGTGGAAAATAGTCCGGCACAAAGAGGAATTCTCTTGCCCCAAATACCAGCCCACCCTCATTGAGGAACATTGGTTGCTTTCATATTTATGACGAAATGGTAGAATAACAGCTGAATATAATTTGATTATGAAATTAACTGCACAAAATACTGAGCATAAAGAGTAGTTTATTGTCAGGTGAGCCTTGCTGTGAATCAGAACACAGATGCAGTCTTTTGAGACATTTCATTTTTTAGCTTAACATAACGTAAAACTGTGCTTTCCATGTTCCAGTCAGTCCTGGATATATTTGGCTGATAGTTTGAAGAAATAAAATCTTCCTGCAGCCTTCAGTTATTAAAATAGAACCAACCACCCACTCATTTTATTACATTCTGTGGAATGTTTTTGAATGACAGTCTAAGTATTTTAATTGGTCTCCCGCTGGTTTATAACCCCTTGTTTTCTGTTTCACATTTTATATCTCAAAATTACAAGTTACAGTGCCATTTTTATACTGTACCATTTAAACAGAGCGAACAGCATTTTTTTAGAAAGAAAAAGTTTCATTCAGAAACCCAAGGGTCATTCATTTGCATTGTCTATATTTTCTGGTGCTGGTGCTTCTTGGCTGTCCCAGCTGCTTATCTCTGGCTGCTATTCATGTAGGTTCTCCGTGTGTGTTGGGGGTTAGGGGAAAGACAGCTGGATCCTCTCTACATCCGGGAAGTAAGATATGTCACTCATTTCCCGGTTTTGAATGCAGACTTGCTCAGTTCTGTGTTCACCCTCTGCAGTTCTGTCCCCATGCGATGCTTCATGTGCCATACATTTATGCCGTGGTTCCTCACTTCTGTTTTCATAAACTTGCATGAAAAAAGTTCCTTAGAATTCTACTCATTGGACCATAGAAACCAGGCAGGGAAAATAATCCTAAAAATTTTCCTCCAGCCCTAAGCCTTAGTTACAGTTTCATCATTTTACATGTTTACCATCAATGGTTCACTTATTCAAAACTTATTCACATCCACTTGTTGGTTTGTACCCAGACACAGCTTTGTGTGTGTCTAAACAGAAGCAGAATCTGTAATTAACTCTGCATTGGTTTGCAAAGACCTTGGTAGTTTTAGTGTTTGAGTTCCTTGGTCTAGGAGCTGTTGTTGCAGGTTCATAGCTTTCTCCCCGAGAATAAGGGAGACAGGTTGGGAAATTAAAATTACTTTTTATACTCAGCCATAAAAAAGAATGAAATAATTCCATTTGCAGCAACATAGATGGACCTAGAGATTATCCTACAAGTGAAGTAAGTCAGACAAAGACAGATATCATATGATATTACTTATATGTGGAATCTAAAAAAATGATACAAATGAACTTATTTACAAAAGGGAAATAGACTCACAGACGGAAGACAAAGGGGAGAGAAGGGGGAGGGATAAATTAGGAGTTTGGGATTAACAGATAGATGCACACTACTATATATAAAATAGATAAACAACAGGACTTACTGTATAGCACAGGGATCTATATTCAGTATCTGTAATAACCTATAATGGAAAAGAATTTGAAAAAAAGAATATATAGATACACACACACATATATATATATGTATGTGTAACTGTACATAGTTTGCTGTACACCTGAAACATTGTAAATCAACTGTACTTCAATTTTTTTAATGCAAAAAAAAAATAACATTTTAGTTTTTTTCAGTGTGATATCTTGCTGCCCCAAAGAGTTGATTTGTCTCCTGAAGAGTTTTTTATAAATTTATTTTATTTATTTATTTATTTGGCTGTGTTGGGTCTTCGTTTCTGTGCGAGGGCTTTCTCTAGTTGCGGCGAGCGGGGGCCACTCTTCATCGCGGTGCGCGGGCCTCTCACTGTCGCGGGCTCTCTTGTTGCGGAGCACAGGCTCCAGACGCACAGGCTCAGTAGTTGTGGCTCATGGGCCCAGTTGCTCCGCAGCATGTGGGATCTTCCCAGACCAGGGCTTGAACCTGTGTCCCCTGCATTGGCAGGTGGATTCCTAACCACTGCGCCACCAGGGAAGCCCCTGAAGAGTATTTTTATATTGGGTGGTTGTCTTTTTTATGGGCTGTTTCCTAGAAAAATTTTTGAAATGTGGAGCTACAAAATGAACAACAGTTTTCTTTGATAGTTAACTTGATCTAATACTTTTCTTACATAATTATCATTAGAATCAAACTTTGAATGATTACTGTATGGATATATTTTTTAATAAGGCCAATACAATGGAAGAAACTCAAGTTCCTGCCCTAAAATTACCTGTATTCTGAAGAAAGAGATCAGCCAGGCCCCCCCCAAAAAAAAAAAATCAAAACAGTATTAAGATTTCCTTAGCAACAACACATTTCTCTTCCTCTGTGGTGTGTACACGTCTTGTCTATTTGTATTTGCACTGCCTGGTTCCTCTCATTTTTGTAACTTTGTTACCTCTGCTTTGTCCAATTGATGTCAATTTTCTTATTATTTATACCATGTATCAATTTTAGATGTTGTCCATGTAATCCTATCCATTTGTAGCAATTATGATGTCTCTGTAACATTCTTTGAAATTCTTCTATTTCTTTGTTTATATTATATACCATCAAGTACATCCAGCCAGTAGGAACTAATCACTTACCCTTCTTCCACTGATTAAGAGATGATGCCACATTGTCTTAGTTAACCAGTTGTTTCTTTCCGGCCAAATCAAATCAAATAACTCTTCTCAGTTTTCACCGTGGCACATAGAAGGCAATCAATAAAAAGAATGAGTGAAACCTCCTTAATTTATCATGGTATTCTATGTTTTTGATGATCCCCATTTATTGTTCTTTTCCTCTTACTCATACATTTAATTGTGCTTTTTATTATCATGCAGTCCACAGTCATTTTAAACAATTTGTGAGTACAGATAAGCAGAAGAAAGACAACCAAAAAACCCAAAACACGCTTAAGGCAATGATTTGATGATAACTACTATTAACACCTTTCTATGTATAATTCTACTCACTCCTTTATATTTGCACATATATAAAACATATTTATTCCAAATAATGGTTTTGTGGCACAGAATATTTTGGACTGTTAAAAAATATAATGAATACACTGCAGACATATTTCATAAGTATTTATATTCATCTATAGCATAATTTTAATAGGTGAATTATACCATATTTGTATACTTTTTCATTCAGCCAATACCTGGTCATTTTGGTTTGTTTCCATTTATTTCTTATTACAAATAGCACTGTAGTTAACTCAGTTATCTATTGCTGCATAAAACATTACTCTAAAACCTATTGGTTTAAGGGAACCCACAGTTTCTGTGGGTCAAGAATCTGGGCGTGGCTTAGCTGAGCCCTCTGCTTCAGGATGTCTTACAAGTCTGCAATTAAGGTGTTATTAGAACTGAGTCTTATCTGAAGGCTCAACCAAGGACCCATGCACTTCTAAGCTCACGTGATTGTTGCACAGTTCACTTCCTCAAAGGCTGCTGGACTGAGGACCTCAGTTCCTAGCTGGCTGCGGGCTGGAGGTGGTTCTCAGTTCCTTGCCGTATGGGTCTTCCCAGCATGCCACTTTGCTTTAGCAAAGCCAGCAAGAAGAATCCTTCTTTACCCTGGACGTGTTCAAATGATAGCGTGCACTTCCTGTGCTGGGGAGAGTGAGAGCAAGATAGAAGTCACAGTCTTACGTAGCCTAATCAAAGAAGTGATATCCCATCCCCTTTGCCGCATTCTCTTTGTTAGAAGCAAGTCACTAGTGCAGCCCCGCACTCAAGGGAAAGAAAGGTATTTTACAAGGGTGTGAATACCAGGAGGCAGAGATCATTGGGATTCATCTTAGAGCATCCCAGCCACGTTAACTATTCTGTAGCTAAGTCTTGTGCATGTTCTTTCATACTTCCGCATGATAAACTCAAGAAAAAGTATTCCTGAGTAAAAGCTGTGCATACGTTGGGAAGGTTTTGATGTCTGTTGCCAGATGGCTTTGTAAACGCTGTTCAGGCTCACATCCCCAGCAGCCATTGCACTCCCCAAACACCTGAGCGGTTCTCCCTAGTGACAATCTTTATCAATCTAATAAGTGAAAATGGGACTACCCAGAATTACTCCCCTTGACTTTCATGGTGTGGAATTTTCCAGAAGTCCCACCCATTGACCATCTCCTTTCCATCTCTTTTCTTTAACTCTTCTTTCTACTCCCCCGCCCCCATTAGAGGTGCCCCGAGGCTCATCTGCTCCAGTCATTCAGCAGATGTTTGAGGGCCCACAGTGTGCTGTGCCTGTAGTAAGCTCACCCACTCACGGGACAGGGAGCCCCCATTGAGAGCAGATTCCCAAGCAGAAGTCCAGCCTGGCCCTTCTGGGCTCTGCGCCTATTATTCCGACCACCTACAGCTGTGCCTGCCTGGATGTTCTGGACATACCTTAGACTTAACCTCTCCAACTAAGTGCATCCCTTCCTTGGTCCTTCCTCCCCACGAAACCTGCTTCCCTTCCTGGCCTGTCCCCTGCTGCCTTGCTGACAGGGCTGCCACCATTCTTCCAGCCCAGGTAACTGCACACAGAAGACAGCAGCGGGGTGGGGGTCGGGGGGCCTCAGCAGATTTTCCCTGCAAAGAGTAAGGAAGTGTTTTGAGGTTTAGGTAGGAGTCCCTCTTGGGGTAGGGGAGTTCAGTGAGCCTTGTAGGCCTGTGAGTCAGTCTGCTAATAAGACAGTAATGGGCTCCTGTGGCTGAGGTTTCGTGGTCACCTCCCCACTAAGAACGCCCATGGGTGAGCCACCAAGCGCCCTATCATTTCCTGCCCCTGGGGTAGCCTTCACCTCTGATAATTTGTAACTCTGGATCTCACACTTATCACCTGCTCTGGCTGGAGATGAAAATCTCTTTACCCTTTTCAGGGAAGATTCTGTATTTATTTCTGCTTAAGGATCTCCAGGGACAGGGACTGCACTAACTAATGACACACTAATTTCCCGCTTCACCCCTATACATGCTCCTCTCTCACAAGGGCCGAGCATGAACAGAAGGTCCTTGTTATCTATCTCCTTCCACCCCAAAGTGCAAGTAAGTTTGCACATGGAAAATATTCTTTTACATCCCGTACTCTCATCTTGATTCCATTTCACCTGTATATATTGGGCAGAGCAATCGTTTTTCACTCTCCACGAGCTGTAAGATCTCATGCATTTACCAAACCAGCTCCACTCCAACCTGTAATTCTTTGCTGGAGTGCCCACTTTTCCCTTCCCACCCCCAACCTCATACAGCATCTTTAAATACTGTGTGGGCTCTGTTCCTTCATTCACCCTCCCTCCCCGCTGAGACAGGGTCCTTGCAATGTACAGTTTCTTTTTCCCTTTTCACAGGGTTCTCTCAACCTGGATTTTTGGTTCCCTCTTTTTTAGTTGTCTGCAGCTCCTTCAATGGCTCTTTTCATTTTGTTTCTCCCCCTTTTCCTTTGGTGTCCCCAGCATCCTCCAGTGATCTTGGTTCCGTGCCCCCAAAGGTTCTTTTCTCCAGGTTACCCACTCTGCCTAGTTTGCCCCCGCTCAAGTCATTCCTCCTGGGATGCTGCTTTTCCTGCTACTGTATCTCTGCACTGGCCCTAATCCATTATGCTCCTCGCCCTACTATTGTTGTCACCTGGTCACTTCCTTTCCCAGAATTTTCCATTTCCTACCACTGTGGTTTTTTTTGGTTTTTTGTGTTTTTTTTGCGGTACGCGGGCCTCTCACTGCTGTGGCCTCTTCCGTCATGGAGCACAGGCTCCGGACGCGCAGGCTCCGCGGCCATGGCTTACGGGCCCAGCCGCTCCGCGGCATGTGGGATCTTCCCGGACTGGGGCACGAACCCGTGTCCCCCGCATCGGCAGGCGGACTCCCAACCACTGTGCCAACAGGGAAGCCCCCTACCACTGTTTTTAAAAATGTCTATGAACTGGTCCCATCTTACGTATGTATGTATCATATGTATTTTTTATTTCCCAGAACTTTCTAATACACTCTCTCCACTGTTCATCACTGTTTTTTGCCCTTGGTCATTCCTTCCTCCATCCCTTTTCTATTTCCCCTTCTAGAATACTCATCTTCCTTCTCCCCACTGATCTATTGTGCTGCCCATCCCCAAGGTCCAGCTCAAGGCCCATCCCCTAACACTCCAGCCCAGGGAATCTCAACCCTAACTGACATCAGAATCACCTGAGGTGTTTTTTTAAATAATATTTTACCTGGACTGGGTCCTGGAACAGTTGAAACCTGAACTCTTGTGTGGGATGCAGACATGTTTGTTTTTGTTCTACATCCCCCCCAGGTGATGCTGACGCATGCTCAGGAATTAGAACAGCAGCTTCCAGCTGATACAACATGCTGGCAGTGCTATGGCATTTATACGCAGCTCCACGCAGCCCCACACTGATTTTTTTCCCCACCTCGTTTACCTTTATTCTCCGACCAGTTGCTGAAGTGCCTACTTGTCAGTAAATATCTGTTGATCGCCATGTTGATTTTAACATACAGATAACACATTTGTGAATATCTACCCTTCCTCTGACTATTTCTTCTCAACCACGTTTGTTGAGTCTAATAATCTTTATCCCCATCAAACAGAAGCACAACCTTGGGAGAACGGCAGAAGCTTGGAGGACACTTCATTGTATTCGTCCAGCGTGAATTGTTGAACCTGAACCCCAGGGCTTGGTTTTGGTTATTATATATGATCTTTGTACTGTTCTTGGTGTTTGCCATCTTTAACAATCAATTTAATTTAGCCCGTTACAGTAGTTCATCTAAATTTACAGTATAGTCTATCTTTGTTGATACGCCAATCTAAGTATGATAACTAAAATTAGACGTGATAATCAATAGCTAGTTCCTGTCCCACCAAGAGCCTGACGCAGTTTCGCTGAGACCCTCTCAGAAGCACGTGTTGACAGACACACAGTGTAACTCCCCACAAAGTTAGGCCAGTTTTTAATTATCTCTTCACTTTAAAATGCTCATCAAAAATGCTGTGAAACACAGCATTTTCTTTCACAGACTCATTCTGGTTTCTCCCTAATGAGTGTTTTTGGAGTATGTTTACTGATGTTTTCTCTTGGGTTTAGCATCGTGTCATTGTATAGGAAAAGCTCAATAACTGAAACTAATTACTGCACACATAACAGTATTTCATTTTACTTGAAATACACAGCATTTCACTGTGTAATGCTTTGGCACACATCATCCCTCAAACAATGACAATTTTAATTTTAAAATATTCTTAATGGAAACAGTACATTACTTCCAGGAGCACATATTTATTCAAACTCAGCCAGCAATATTTCAGAGTAGAGGTCCTCAGGAGATCTGCTGTGAGAACAGTCGGGTAGTGGTTAGTCTATTAGCTGTTTTCAAGTGGGTATTTTTAAATTACTTGAGGGTGCTCGGCATTAGTTTTATAGTTAAAATTGGTTTGGCAACATGCAGTAGAAATCTCACTAAGAGTGGCTTAAACAAATCAGTTTTTTCCTCCTTTCATGTAATAAGACATCTTAAAGAACCACTACATGGTTTATACAATAGCTCAGGATGTCATAGGAGACCCTTGCTTCTTGACGTCACTCTCCACCTTCCTTCCTAGGTGGCTATCATCCTCCTAGACTCAAGATCCTTTCTGTAGTTTCCAACATTGAACTTTTTTCAGGCAGAGACAAGAGGAAAGGCAGAGAGCAAAAGGTGGAAAGTTGAGCTTGCTCTTTTAAACAACTTTCCCTGAATTTCCCTTCCCTGAAGGCTACCCTGTGCCTTCCAATTACATCTCATTGGACAGAATTGTCACTTGGCCACTTCCACAGCCTGGGAAATGTAATTTTTTAGCTGAAAACATTGCCATCTCAAATAAGCCAACCATCCTGGTAGTAAGAAAGAAGGGCAGACTGATTATAGAATTGGTAGCTGGCAGTGTCTTCTATTTCATTGATTATTTTAATTTTTCTATCATAATTTGTTGCTAAAAGTTATGAACTTTATCATCTTAAAAGAGTTATTAACTCAAGACTGGCATTTGCTAGGTTTTTATAAATTATAAATGAGTTGGGTTCAACTGAGTAGAGTTTTACTCTATTGCTTTTCCTTTTTTCTATGTTTATAGAAGTATCCAAATACTTTAATTGTTCCAAAACTTTTTAAAAATCATGTCAACTGCATTTGTACATAATTCTGATTATCATCATGCATGGAATTTTATTAATAAAAATAAAATGTGTCATAAATTCATAGTGCCTGGTGTTTTGATTTTGAGATTTGAAAATATTCTTGAAATTCCTGCTAATATGGGAAAATAGGAACCTGCTGAATCGTTATGGCTACAATACGGCAAAGAAACTGTTTCTCTCCTTTCAACAGAGTGGGCATTTTTAGATGGAAGTATATTGTAGTTAAGATTTTATAAAAGATCATTTTTTAAAGAAATAAATTTCTTTATAGTTTTTTTCTTCTCTCTTTACAACATACTGGTGGTACCCATGGGCCATTTTCAGTCGCAAGCTCCATTGTGGCCCTTGGACCCCAGAAATTGGAAAGATGGAGAGTGGAACTGAGTTTGTCACCACAAAATATACTGGGAAGGGATGAACACGAGGCAATAAAAATTTGCCTTGCTGTTAAAAAATTTAAAAAGAAGGAAAATTAGATGAGTCAGCCATTCTCATTGACTCAGTTGAAGTCCTTTTTTTTTTTTTCATTTAAATTCCTGACGACTTCATCCTGCATATTTCATAAGAACATAGGTACCTGTATAAATACAGTTACCCTCTACATGATGCCATGGCCGTGTTTATTGAAAGCTTACCTTAGGAAGCTCTTTCATCTCCTGTTGTAGGGTTTGTGTTATTCTTTTCCTGAATAGGAACATCTGGGTTGCTAGTGATGTGTTGGTGACATGATTAGATCTTTATCACTTACTTAAGGAGAGTGAAAGTGTATGTGTGTGCCTGCACCTACACGTGCTCCCATATGCGTAATTTTTGAGGAGGAGGAGAGGTAAAGAGAAAAAAAAAACCTGGCAGCATTTCTGGAAAAGGTGTTCAGAATTACCTGATTTCCTTGGATGCTCTCCCAGAAGCTTCTCATCAGATGAACTAGCACACAGCATACAGCAGATGTAAAATAACGCTTGAAATCTTTTCTCTGCATGAGGTTATTGCAATGGTTCAAATATTTGCTGTAATCTTAGCAACTAAAGTACATACTATCCACCTCTACTTCAGTCACACTTATTCAATAAAAACAAGCCTCTTCTGTTCTTTAGCATATTTTACTTCCATATTTAACAACTAAAGGAGACTTACTAAAATATGGGGGGTTTTTTGTATAATAATAATCAGGAGTTTTATTTATTCATTTCTTGATAATAAATCTCAATCTTTGGGGATTAGATTTTGGTCTTAGAATTTAACACCATTTTTATAAAAGCAGCTCTTATTTTAAGACTCATGGCTCTCAGTGAGTCCAGTATATGCCCAGTACCAGAATCTCCACCATAACATCCAGGACAAGCTAGTGGTGATCCAGCCTCTGAGCACATCTATTTATACAGAGTTTATGACTTTCAAGACCAGCTCATTCCTTTTTAAAATAATGTTCTGATTTGTACATATTTTTTCTTAATGTTAACATCAAATTGTCTTCCATAAAAAGCTTAATGGTTGGTTCTGGTTCTGTCCTGTGGAGCTACCCCAAATGATCTCTCTTTTATGCAACACTTACTCAGATATTTGAATGCAACTATTATATCTTTCTAAATATTTTCTTCTCCAGACTGAAAATCCCCGTGGGTGTTTGAAGCAAGGGAGGAGTAGTGTGTAACAGGGCATCTTTTCAAGAAGGCCAGTAGGCTTAAGGCAGACACAGAAGCTGGATCTCTTTAGAATTGACCAGGTAATTGCATGTGACGCAGCACCTAGGCAGCTCACACGAGAAGGCGGTTTAAATGCAGATGCCACATTTATAGATATGTCTGTATACGTGAGTGAGTAGACACACATATATTTCCTCCTTCTGTCAGCTGAGATGGCCGAGAGGCAACAACACTCC
This sequence comes from Leucopleurus acutus, assembly GCF_964270905.1. Lineage (NCBI taxonomy): Eukaryota > Metazoa > Chordata > Mammalia > Artiodactyla > Delphinidae > Leucopleurus > Leucopleurus acutus. The sequence continues at coordinate 24,021,645 of NC_139159.1, read as the reverse complement.
TGCAGCAGCAAGCACACCACACACTCGGATCTTGGTTTTCAATACTGTTCTCTCCTAAAAGGAACAGAGGATTGGAAAAATGACCAATGCTAGGACTGAGGCAAGAAATATACCAGATGAGCCTGGAGCCTCTCATCATGCAAGAAGGTAAGAAGTAAAAAAGAAACAAACAAAAAACCACATTGCTAGGTACACGTTGAAGAGCCCAGATGCAACAGAACGCACTTCCAACGTCCAAAGCGGGGCTTCTCTGGTGGCGCAGTGGTTGAGAATCCGCCTGCCGATGCAGGGGACATGGGTTTGTGCCCCGGTCCAGGAAGATCCCACGTGCTGCAGAGCGGCTGGGCCCATGAGCCATGGCCGCTGAGCCTGCGCATCCGGAGGCTGTGCTCCGCAACAGGAGAGGCCACAACAGTGAGAGGCCTGCGTACCGCAAAAAAAAAAAACAAAACAAGAAAACAAAGCGGAAACAATTTAAACAACAAAATAAAGCAGAGTCAGATGATAACCCAAAGTATTGGATAAATATCCATGAGCCTATATATATACAGAAACAATTTGATAAATAAATTACAGGGGAGAAATTAAACAACTCTCTTGGCAGAAGAATTCCAAAGAATTTATGTAAATACTCCCACCTCGAGGACATAGAGCATAATATACTCTTCCATTCCTTCCGTATAAACTGCTTAGAAGGTGACTTCCTTGTAAAGAGTACAGTATAGAAAGGAGGAAAAAGAGGTAATTGGTGGAGAAGACTAACAAATACAGTTCAGCCAGGTTATCAAGGTCATCATCAACAGGGATAAGTCATGTTATGCATATTGTACACTTGATACGATGTGACGAAAACGGCATTTTATACTTCTGTGGTCTTCTTCCCCCAAACCAATAACCCCAGTATAATCATGCAAAATACATCATACAAATCCCAAATGAGGACATTCTATAATGCACTTGACCTGTATGCCTCAAAACTGCAAGGTCACCAAGAACAAGGAAAGTCTGAAACTATCACAGCCAAGGGGAGCCTAAGGAGACGAGACTGTATTTAGTGTTGGTATCCTGGATAGGATCCAGAAAAGAGAAAGGACATTAGACAAACTAAGGAAATCTGAATAAGAATTATGGACTTCAGTAAATAATAATGTATCGATACTAGTTTATGCATTGTTCCAAAAGTATAATACTAATGTAAGTAGTTAGTAATAGGGGAAACTGGATGAGGGGGTTTAGAGGAGCGCTGTACTATCTTTTCAATTTTTCTGTAAATCTCAAATTGTGCTAAAAGGTAAAGTTTACTTAAAAAAAATATTAAAAGATTCCTAGGAGGAAACCTGGAAGATCTTAGGTATGGTGAAACCTTTTTAGATACAACATCAAAGGCATAGTACGTGAAAGAGATCATTGATAAGCTGGACCTCATTAAAATTGAAAACTTCTGCTCTGTGAAAGACAATGACAAGAGAATGAGAAGACAAGCCACAGACTGGGAGAAAATATTTGCAAAAGGCACATCTGATAAAGGACTTTTATCCAAAATATACAAAGAACCCTTAAAACTCAATAGTAAGAAAACAAACAACCCGATTTAAAAATGGACAAAAGACCTTAGCTGACCCCTCACTAAAGAAGATATATAGATGGAAAATAAGCATATGAAAAGATATTCAACGTCATATGTCATTGGGAAATTGCAAATTAAACCAACAATAAGATACCACTACACATCTATTAGAATGGCCAAAATCTGGGACACTGGCGACACCAAATGCTGGCGGGGTGTGGAGCAACAGGAACTCTCGTTCATTGCTGGGAATGCAAACTGATACAGCCACTTCAAAGACAGTTTAGCAGTTTCTTACAGAGCTAAACATACGCTTACCATATGATCCAGCAAACACACTCCTTGGTATTTACCCAAAGAAGTTAAAAACTTGTGTTCACCCAAAAACATGCACACAGATGTTTATAGCAGCTTTATTCATAATTTCCAAAACTTGGAAGCAACCAAGATGTTGTTCAGAAGGTGAATGGATAAATAAACTGGGATTCATCCAGACAATGGAATATTATTCAGCACTAAAAAGAAATGAGCTCTCAAGCCATGACAAGACATGGAGGAACCTGAAATGTATGTTACTAAGTGAAAGAAGCCATTCTGAAAGGAATCACACATACTATGAGATTCTGACTATAGGACATTCCAGAAAAGGCAAAACTGTGGAGACAGTAAGAAGATCAGTGGTCTCCAAGAGTAAGGGAAGGATGAATAAGCAAAGCACGGAGGATTTGTAGAACAAATCTGTACTGTATGATGCTACAGGGGTGCATACGGGTCATCATGCAGTTGTGAAAACCCATGAGGAATGTACAACACCAAGTGTGAACCCTAATATAAACTGTGGACTTTGGGTGATAATGATGTGTCAGTGTAGGTTCATCGATTGTAACAAATGTACCACTGTAACAGGGGATGCCAGTAGTGGGTGAGGTTGTCCGTGTGGTAGGATGTGGGGTGGAGAGTATATGGGAACTTTCTGTGCTTTCCACTTGGTTTTGCTGTGAGCCTAAAACCATTCTAAAAAATAAAGTTTATTCATTTTTCAAATAAGCAATGTATTACATTCTCTCCTGGTGGGCAAGCTGAATCAAGGTCATATCATCCCCGGCTTAACCAGGTTGCTAGAACATGGAATAAGGACAAGAAGAGACTTAAGTTGTATGAGTTAAATTGTGAAATGACTTCAAACCCCAATAATAGAATGTTCTCATCTTTCTCTGATGGACAGCCCTTCTCTCCCTGTGCAGTGCAGGATGGGCAAGACGAGTGTCTGCTTCTGTGGCTCACTTTTGCCCCTGCCTCCTGGTAGACAGCCACACCTCTGCTGGAGCACACATTATGTTCTACCTTGTACCTTCAGGTCTGCTTTCCAGGAGCCAAATGGATAGACTTTATGCAGTTATGGCTTTGACCCATTATGCTTTGATTGTGTAGTTTAACTTTCAAAATGTGATGTTTCTTTTGTTTCCAAATATTTCCAAGTGCTTCCTCAAAAGCACCGCTGACAGCTCCAACCCCTTCAAATATTCTCAATGAAATATATTTTTCAGTTTCTCTCTTACCCTATTCTTCCTCCTTTGTTTACACTCCTATTACTAAATACCTTTCCTACTATTTTATTTCAATGTTCCTTTTAAAACCTAATGCCCAGCATTGCCAAAGGACTCTACACGTCATCTGATTACTTCAGAGTACAGTGGACTCTTGTATTCATCTGGACATTGTAATTGCATTAATGCAGCCAAAAATTATATTAAGTACTTTAGCAGCCCCATCTCACTAGCTCTTGTTGAGACTGTAGTTAAAAACATCCCTGAGGCCTTTATCCTGTGAACTGGTGCATCACACAGCTGCTCATAAAGTCTCTCCTCCAACTTGTGCTTTTATAATCAAATCTCTTTAAATGTAAATGCAGACAATTACATTGGTCCTAGTTAAATTTCATCTTATTATTTTGAGCCGGGAGTTTCAGCCTGTTGAGATCTTACTGAATCTTCGTTCGGTCATGGATTTCTGTTATGTTTACTTGCTTCTGTCTACAACCCGTATAGAGGAAGTTTGCAAAGAAATCTATGCAGCTGGACTAACTCAGAGCCAGAGGAACAGAGAGGAGACAGCAGTGATGATTGCCCAGGAAGGGAGAAGGCAACCTGCCTTCTCTAACAAAGTAGCAGTTCTCTAATATTTTTAGTGGCAGGTTACAATTCGACATTGTGAAATATATTGAAAGTCGTTTGTTGCTAATTGCATTTAACAAATTGAAATTTATAAAGGACTTAAAAATTAGAGTGAACTTGGGACCATCTCTGTCATCCCTCCTACTCCCTTGCGTTCTCCAAGACATTCTTCAATGGGAGAGAAAGGTGGAATGAAACCATTGGAAGCCAAGCTTTCTCATGTAGGCTCCAGCCTGTACGCTGGGTTTGCCCATCACTGCTCCAGCACAATGGCCCTCAGTCTATTTTTAAGTCCATGGCACGCCTGGAGGATCATGTTCGCATGAGTGACACCCTTTCTCAGTGTGATTGCACATCACGGCTGCTGCTTTAGCATAGGCTGCCAACATGCTGGGGGTGATCCTGGTGCATCAGATGTTCACCTCTCCTCTCTCTCCTGCTGCTTCGTGACATGCCACTGGCTAGAAAAATCTCAGCTCTAACATTTAAAGCAGCAATTTGCCAACTACAGCATGTTAAAGCTGGGATTGGCAAACTATGGCCCGTGGACCAAATCTGGCTCACCACCGGTTTTCGTAGATTGTTAAATGGTTGAGGGGGAAAAAAAATTGAAGAATAATATTTCATGACACGTGAACATTATATGAAGTTCAAATTTCAGTGTGCATAATAAAATTCGATTGGAATGCAGCCCCTCTCATTTGTTATATATTGTCAGTGGCTGCTTTTGAACCACAATAGCAGATTCAGGTACTTGCAACAGAGACTTTATGGCCCATAAATGCTAAAATATTTACTATCTGGCCCTTCATAGAAAAAGTTTGCTGACTTCTATGTTAAAGGATCATTTGCATCAGACTCACAAGGGATGCTTTTGAAATTGTACTCCTGAGCCCACCCCTGACCAAAGGGATCAGAATCTGGAGATATGGGGTCCAAGAATGTGCCTTTAAAGCAAGCTCATGTATTGCACAGCTAGACGAACACTAAGGCAAAACTAATGATAATGAACTAGGATATGGGGAAGGAAGAGATTCTGCCCTGCTTTTTCTGCCCAACTTACTGTCTTATCCTATGGGCCATATTTTTTCTACAAACTGTGTAAATCATATTGGTCAGTTTTTAAGCACTTCTCAAAATCAGCTCTCTTCCAGACTTTTCTATCTTATAGTAAGAATGCTTTTATTCATCTCCTAGGGCCACCATACAAATTACCACAAATCGGATGACTTAAAACTACAGAAATATATTCTCTCACAGTTCTAGAGGCCAGAGTTCCAAATATCCAGCAGACCTGTGTTCCCTCTGGGGGGCCTCAGGGGAGAGTCCATCCTTTGCCTCTAACAGAGTCTGGTGGCTGTTGGCATTCCTTGACTTGTGGCCTCATCACTCCAATCTCTGCCTTCATGGCCACCTTGCCTCCTCTTCTTCTCTACATCTTTTCTCTCTGTCTCAAATCTTCCCCTGCCTTGCTCTTATAAGGGCACTTATTGTTGGGTATACGGCCCACACAGATAATCCAAGATGATCTCATCTCAAGATCCGCAACTTAATTGCATCTACAAAGACATTTTTTTCCAAATAAGGTCAGGGATTAGGACATGGATGTCTTTTGTGGGGACGCCACCATTCAACCCAGTACAGGTGCCATTGTCCTCCCCTCCCCCCAACAACCATTCAGTTTCCAAATCTTGAAGATTCCGTCCCACCTTCTCCAGTACCATTATGATTCCATTCTGTCAACAGGAATTCCTGACTTCAAAGTTTATAATGGTGTCCTACTGTTTGCAAAATTCCAGATACATTTCTGAGCCTGGAATTAGGAGCTTTCTGCAGTCATGTTGCCAGCGGTATTTTCCATTTCCTTCTCCCTCTTTTTCCCTGTGTGTCCCTTAACTTCCAGCCACACTGTGCTATTTGCTGTCACCCTCCCTGCTCTTGCCCTCTTCCTGAACTCACCCACACTGTTCCTTCCTCCTAGAAGACTGGGAGACCGGCTCTTCCTCCATCATCACCACCACCCTTGCATCACCTAAGACCTAAGCATCTTTTAAAGTCCATTTGAGGTCCTGATTCCCCATGGGAGCGTCACTGCTTCTTCGCACTGGATGTGAATCTCAGAGCCTTCTGCACCTTTTATAGTATTTAGCTTATCCCGCCTTATGTCATAGTGTCTGTACTTGCATTGTCATGGCTTTAGATGTAAACTTCCTCTAGATTAAACTCCTTAGGTCAGGGACTGTGAGAGACAGTCTTACTGAGTGGTTAAGAACTAGGGCTCTGAGTCAGACTGCCTGATAGACCTCCAGTCATTTACCGCCATGTATCCTTGGGCAGGTTTTTTAAGGTCTCCTTGCTATAGTTTTTTCATCATAAATGGGGATAATAATAATAACTCCTTCCTGGGATTATTGTAAGGATTAAATGAGAAAATGCATTGTAGAGTACCTGGAATACAGTAAACATGCAAAATTTAGCTGTCATTATTGTCTTATCTCTATTTCCTGATGCTAATACAAGGACTTCTCTAAGTAGGTACTGAATAAATGCTTATAGAGTTTAACTGATAAAATTCAAACCTGAGACCAGAAACAGTGACCTGAGTTCTTCTGTTTGAACCCCATCTCTAGGTATGACATGTCTTTAGCAAGAACCAACATAAATAAACCACCGTTCTGTCTTTTGCTGGATATGAGTATTCTTAAAATTCTGTTACGATGTTCTTTTTGATGCTCTTTCTTTTCAACAAATGGATAGTTGGTGGTTAAATATGGTTTTCATTTTTTAGTGATCTCTATCATACAGCCTAGTTTGTAGCCAAACAACAAATAGCCTGAAGTAACCAAAGGGTAGAGACTTTCATTTTTATGAAGTTCTTTGCTGGGAGCAAGTGCCTGGGAAAAGCAAAGGGACTGTGGGCCTATGATACCTGCCAGTTACTAGTAATGTATAGATTTCTTTTCAGCCTTGTAGTGATACTCATAAGGAAGAGTGCCCTTGTAGCAAGTCCCACTAAATATGGCCCTCGAATACTGCACTTGCTTCATGATTCATGATCTAACAAGCTCTTCTGTAGGACAGGGGTTCCAGGTAGAGGACACTCCTGGTGGCTGCAGGGGGTGCCCAGCTCTGGCAAACCCTGGGGCCGGATGAGTTTAGAAGGTGGCTGGTCTTTAAGACTTTTAGCCTAGTTGATGACCATGGTTATAAAGAGGATTTAAAATGTGTTTTTCAAAACATCAGTTCTGGGTGTCATGGTCGGAAGTAGTAAAGGAATGTGGGCAGAGCTGTGGCTTAGAACCAAATTTTGAACACATTTTGGAGGAGTTGCTCTGATTATAGAACTTGGCAATACAGTTGGATTGCCAAGGTCAATCTGCCCCAATACGAGACTGCAGTTTATAAAGAAAGGACCTGATTAAGCTGATACTGGGTTCTGGTGTTGGGCTTTCTGGTTTCACAGGATTTTGCTCTTTGAAAGTTCTCTGGAATTTTACTGAACAATCCTATTGCAGGCCCTTTTAGATATTATTAAACTTCTTTCAGACATACATAAATTCCCCAACAAATGGATTGTCCTTATTTATGAATCATTTATTATGGAATTCAATGTATGTTTTTCCCATGGAAGCAAAGTTATTAAGGTCACTTCAAACGATAATAAAAAAAAAAAACCATGTTTAACCCATAATGTAGCCAAAATATAATACATTGGCAATAAAATGTATCCTTAAAAACATACTATTTGTCAGTCTTTCCCCACCCTACCTATCCACAGGGAGGACCTTGCCACTTGGCAGGAATCTCACCCCTCAGAAACCAGGGAAGAATAGACAAGTAGATAATTTTCAGCTTTCTCTCCAACTCTCTCCTTGTACTGGGCTCTGGAAAGTCTGTTGGTTAAAAACTAAAGCTGTTGAGCTTTTAGGGACAATGTCCCTAAAATAGTAGCTTCGTTTGCACAGTTTGTGCCCAGGTCTGGTATATGGCGTTTCTCATTCAACCTGGAAACTCTGTGCCTAAAGAATAACTATTATAATGATTTTAGAAATAATAACTAATACACATATAGCACTTACTCTACACCAAGTATGGTTCCAAACACTTTACATATGTCTCTATGAGATTCATTTAGTCTCTACAACTCTATGAGATTTGTTTTCACCATTTTCTGGATATGGGAAACCAAAGCACTAGAGAAGTTAAGAAAGATGCTAAGATCGAACAGCTAACACAACCAGATGCAGGATTCCAACTGAGGCCATCCATCCCCACTGTCCAAGCTCTAGACACTGTCTGACCATCACTCATTCCTCTATGGCCACCTTAGATGCTTTTTTTCTAGTTACTGCTGTACTCTGCATATAACACTCTGACCTCAGGAAAGGAGCTGTACACACGTTCCGTTCCCAGGGATGCCCCACTGCCCTCCACTGCATTACCTGGAGCTGCCCTTGGCCTTTGCATTGCCCTGCCCCTTGTTTGTACGTGACTGGTGATGTTGCCCCTTTCCCAGAGCCGCTGCTTTTGCCATGGACTTTCCAAAACTCCAGCTTCTCCTATTTGTCCCTCGTCCATGTCCATTTTCCTCCCCTCCAGGCCTGTGTCATGCAGGTGATGATGTGGTGTCCCCTAGCCCTTCTGATACCCAAAGCTGGACCAGTGTAATACCACTTATTCAGAGAAAGCAAAACAGCACAAAGAGCTAAGAAGATGAACTTTCCTGCTCTTTTTTTTTGGCTGTACCGTGCAGCATGCAGGATCTTAGTTCCCCGACCAGGGATCAAACCCATGTCCCCTGCATTGGGAGCACAAAGTCTTAACCACTGGACCACCAGGGAAGTCCTGAACTTTCCTACTCTTGATGCTAATAAGGAAAGAAAAACGAGTTTAACCAGAGGAATATGTAGGGTGAGAATGTAGGGAGGGATTTGTGAGAGTCAACAGGAAACTTAGTTCTTTTCAATGACATAAAGCTTCAAAGAACTGAAGCTTTATTAGATCTCATTTCACTTCATTTCTTATAGTGCAGTCTTCTCAGTACTTGTCTTAGTGAGCTGAGGAGTGATTTTCGTGAGATACATCGGAAAGCGTGGAAGCAGAACCTGTGTGAAGCCCTCATGCCCTGAGTAACAGCCTCTTGTGATGACTTTGATGCTTTGTGTTTGTTGGAAGGGAAAACATGGCTTGTACGTGATCTTTTTAAGGTAGAAAAAATGGTGACGTAAGGAAGAGAGGTATTGTGGCTTGTGTGGGATTCTGGGGCAGCAGTGCTGACAGGAGAGGTAGGGCTGGGGTAGAGCAGGAATGGGGGTAGAGATGGCCGTGTGCCAGGCAGCTGCTAACACTTGTTTTGTCAGCAACTTGACTTACACCCTGGGCATTGTCTATAAGTACGTACATCTGATTATAGACACAAAGTAATACAAAATACTTTCTGTTTTCTCAGTGCATGCATTACTTTTATTTTAAAAGTTCTTTGAAAAAAAATGTGCTGGATTGCGGCTAAAATAGACATATGAAGTGTATCCAAAATTAAACGTTTAAACGAAAAAATACAAGAATTTATTCCATCAAAGGAGAGTTGTAAATTAAAATACTGGTATGGTTATTAAGTAATTGTAATTCCTGGCTTTCAGAAAGGCTGCTTTTGTTCAAAATGTTTTTGGAATTCTTTTAGAAGCATCTTTTCTCAGTGTCTTTAAGAGAGAAGAACGATCACTATCATATTCATATTTAATATTGTTTTAGAAAATTTTGGTCACATAGATAATATGTATATGAGAAAGAAGAGATAAAATTATTATTATTGTAAACAGATATTTTGATTGCATACCTAGAAAAATTTAAATAATAAGAAATTAATAGAAGTAATTCTAGAGTTTAGTAAAGTGCCTGCAAATAAGACAAATACAAAGAAGAAAGCAGTCGCCCTCTAGTTAGAGGGTGACTCCAGTTCATAACTAGTAAGAAAATATAACTTTAAAAAATTCTCAATAGCCAAATAATGTAACTAATGTTACAAAATAATACTACTAAGTATGTGATCTATATGAAGAATTTAAAAAATTTTTTGAGTTACAAAAGAAGATGTAGAAGAAGACTTTTAAATTATATAAAAATATCCATTCTTCATAAATTTGTTGTTAAGAGTCAGTGCAGTTTTCTCTGGACTACTTCAAAATTTTATTTATATAATTACAGTAGAATCCAAATTCCAATAGGATTTTGAAGGTAGAATTGCACATGAAGAGAGGAAGAGATGAGACTGGAGCTTAGAATAATTCCAAAATTTATTAAAAATAATACTCAAGTGAGGACATTGTCAGAGAAATCCAAAGTTTAAAATATTCTGTGAAACAGCTGGCCTGGACCTTTAAAAAATGTCATGTCATGAAAGTTAAAAAGAGAGAGAGAGAGAGAGATGGAGAGAAAGAGTGAGAGAGAGAAGAAGGTAGAAGAGGAGAGGAGAAGGGAGGGAGGGGGAAAAGAGTGAGGCAAAGAGAGAAAGAGAAGAAAGATGGTCAGAGGACCTGTATTAAAAGATATTAAAGAGACATGACATCAACTAAATGTAATGGATGATTCTTGGTCGGATTTTTTTTAAGCTGTAAAGTTACCTGTGGATGAATTGAGGGAATTTAACTATTGACTGTGTAGTGGATAATGATATTGAATATAATAATGTATTGTGGTTATAAAGGAGAATGGCTTTGTTCTTAAGAGATGTATACTGAAATATTTAGAGATGAGGTGTCATGATGTCTCCAGGTTACTTTCAAAGAGTTCAGAAAAATAAAAAGTGTATTTACATGTACTGTTGTATACAAATATGTAGAGAGAAAATAAAATGTGACAAAATGTTATCAATTGTTGAATCCAGATAAAGGGTATACAGGTGTTCATTGTAGCCTTCTTTCAACTTCTCTGTAGATTTGAAATTGTTCAAAATAAAATGTTGGGGAGGGTGGAGACTAACACACATGAGAGAGAATATTAGGGAAAATTCTTAAACATTAGTGATGAGGGCTACTAGCCCTGTCAGATTCTATATTCATTGAACCAAGTAGTCAGTGACTGCATGCTATGTTCTGTATTGCTGCAGTAGTTAAAACAGTAATGGCTCAAGGTTAAATAGGGATCAGTGGGCCGAAATAGACAGGCAGAGGACTTGGCAGAACTAAGAATTTCTCACATGATAAATCAAGAATGAAGGGCAGGATTATTCATGAAATCATAGTGAGATAAATTCTTAGCAATTTTCAAAAAACACCCCATCAGCTTTGCCCTTCCATTCAAAACAAACACTTAACTAGATTATATTGGATAGAAAGTTTAAAACATACATAAATATAAAAAGAAAAAGAAGAGCAGAATTATAGTGAATGACATTCTAAGCCTAGAATAAACTGAACAAATCACAAAGAAAAGAATCAGAAACTTTAACTTTATAGAAATGAAAACCTTATTACATTAAGAAATATTAAAGACTGATTTGGAAAACAATTTTCAGGTTAATATTTTAAGTATTATAAAGAATTCATTCAAATCGATTTAATATAATCCCCAAATCCGAGGAGATGAATGGCAAAGGCCAGCCACAGATATTACACAGAAGAAATAAAACTAGTAAATAACTGCCAACTCAAGCATTGCAAATTAAGCAATTAATATTTCAACTCTAAAGTCACTTTCTGTTTTTCAATAACAGTGACTTGCTGGAAAGGATGCAGACAAGCTCCTCTTCTCTTAACATTGTTGGTGGTGTTACAAAGCCATTCAAGTCTGTTGGGAAATAATTTAGCAGTTCTTATTATGAGTCATAAGAATCATCATACCATCAGTTCAGTAATACTATTTCATGGGCTCTAGCTTAAGAAAGTAATCCAAAGTAGTGGGTAGGGTGAAAACTATGTACAAAAACTTGCCACTCATATTATTATTTATAAAAGTGAAATGTTGCAAGTGAGTTAAATGTTTAGCAATAATGGACTATTTAATGAATTATGATACACTGCCCAAAGGAATATTGTGCAGCTATTAAAAATAATGATTATACAGATTGCATGAAAAAATTATTTTGAAATGTGAAGTTTTAAAATGCTGAAAAATTACATGTATGATACAAATGATATTTTTAAAGCCAACTTTATGAACTGCTCTTTATCATTAAGATAAATCTTCATTCAGCTTACCAAAGTTTTTACCCTAAAGGTATATCTTTTTTCCCCAATCAAGGAAGAAAAATAATTCAATGAAATCTCCCACGTAAGTCATTTATCTATATATTAGAGCAAATTTTTATCACTTGCCATTTCACGCTAGAATTGTCCAGAAAGATAAGTGTTCAAACGACTATATTTTACTGTCGCTCTTGCTGTATAATTTTCTCATTTTTCCACCCTATCATTTTTACCACACTCTGAGTACATCAACAAGCAGACTGAGGGAAGATATTCCCAGAGAATGATATATTTGGAATATTCCACTAAATAAGGGTTACTATTCTAACATTTTTGCCTACCATAGATTTGGCCCCATCTGTGTACAGACTACACAGGTCTACCTATACAGCTGAGTGTAGTCTGTACCAAGCTACTCTGTAAACTGAAAACTAACTTGTTGAAAACAACTTTATGATTTATTTTGCCTTCAAGCTCTTTTTGTGGCTTCTCAGGTGCCACTACTATACATTTAGAAAGGCAGACTGATAGAACACCCAAATCATTAGCATCCATGCTTTTATCAAACTGTAGGTAGGGAAGTTTATATTCTAACTTAAAAACTATTCTATGTCATGTAACTAGAGAATGAAGCAAAGATCACAAAACCCAAAATCTTCTCTACAGATATTGTCAGTAAATTCTTTGCAGTTAATCTAAGAAAAATCATGTTTTTATAAGCAAACTATTTGATGCTTCATAATTATGGCAAGAATATCAGCTGATTTGTTGGGATCCAGTGGTGGGTTTTTTTGTTTTTATTTTTGGGGGGTTTTGTTTTTTATTCCTAAGGTGACAAAGTAGTTACAAAAAAAAATAGCCGAGTGGGAGTCCAGCTTTCCAGAAGATGGGGTAAATATACTTTTGCCTATTCCTTCTCCTAAGAACAACTAAAACTTCTGGACATTTTATATAAAACTAACATAAAGGTGAACAATGGAGACAAGGCAGACTGGCTAGAGACCTCAGGACCAGAGGAATAATGGGGGTGAATTCCCTGGGTTTTCTTTTTGCTTCATATACCCCAGACTTGCTGCTGAAGAAGCTGGCAAACAGGAGATGCCAACGGCACAGACAAAAAAAGCTCTAGCAAACAACAAAAAAGCCTGCTCTCTGTTAGCCCCAAGACAGGAAAGGGACAACCTAGGAAGACAGAAAACTTTTAGACAATAACCATTCTACTTCAGCCGAACACCACAGAAAAAACTGTGGGCCCAGCCCCACCCACACCAACACAAGGACAGTGGGGAGTCTAGACCTCCACCCTCGTGAAGCTATGAGGGCCCCACCGGGGTGTTCCAGAGAAGAGCAGGTAGGGGGCCTAGATTTTCATCCCACTGGGCAGTAATGACCCCCTGCAGTGGAGCCCAAGTGGAGAACTGAAACTCCCACCCCCAACCAGCAGGAGCCTCCACCTCAGATGTCAACAGGCCCTTTGGGGGACCTTGACTTCTGCCTCCACTTTGCAGTAACCAGACAGGACCTCCCCACTTCCCTCGCCAGAGGCATGCCAAGGAAAGCCAGTTAAAACAGGAGGGTTAAATGACATCCAGAGTTTCATCACACAATACAAAAATGTCCAGGTTTCAATTGAAAGTCACGCATACTACAAAAAAAAACAAGATCTCAAACTGAATGAAAAAGGCAATCAGTAGAGGCTAACACCAAGGCAACAGAGATGTTAGGATTATCTGACAAAGATTTAAAAGCAGTCATGATAAAAATGATTCAGTGAAAAATTATGAACATGCTTGAAACAAAAGAAAAATAGAAAGCCTCAGCAAAGACATAGAAGATATAAAAAAGAACCAAGTGGAAATTTCAGAGCTGAAAAATACAATAACCTAAATAAAAAGCTCAGTGTATGGACAGAAGAGCAGACTGGAGGGGTCAGAGGAAAGAATTAGTGAACTGGAAGATAGAACAATAGAAATTACTGAGCCTGAACAACAGAGAGGAAATAGGCTAAAAAGAAATGAACAGAGCCTCAGAGACCTATGGTCCTATAGGAAAAGATCTAGCATTTGTGTCATCAGATCACTGGAAGGAGAGAAGAGAGAGAGGCTGAATAATGGCTAAAAACCATTATTGGCAAGAGACTTAGCCCTACAGCTTTAAGATACTCACCGAACCTCAAATAGAATAAATCTAAAAAAATCCATGCCAAATGTATTAGTTAAGGTTCTCTCTCTCTCCCTCCCTCCCTCCCTCCCTCTCTCTCTCTGCCTCTCTCTCCCTCCCTCCCTCTCTCCGCTTCTCTCTCTCTCTCTCTCTCTCTCTCTCTCTCTCTCTCACACACACACACACACACACACACACACACATCCTATTGGTTCTGTCTACCTTGCAGATTTTGGACTTGACAATGTCCACAATAATGTAAGCCAATTCCTTAAAATAAATCTCTCTCTCTCTCTCTCTCTTTCTCAGAGATACAGAACTAATAGAATGTGTGTATTTATATATATATATATTTTTTTACATATATGTGTGTTATATATACAAGTATATATAACACAAATATATATGTGTAACCTATACGCATGTATGTATGTGTGTGTATTATATATGTAATACACACATATATACACATACAAATATATATGTATATATAATACACACACATAGAGAGAATACATATACACCCGTACACACACATCCTGTTGGTTCTGTCTCTCGGAGAGATTTATTTTAAGGAATTAGCTCACATGACTGTGGAGGCTGACAGGTCCAAAATTGGCACAGTAGGCCAGTAGGCTGTAGACCTAGGGAAGAGTTGATGTTGTGGTTCAAGTCTGAAGGCAGTCTGCTGGCAGAATTTCCTCTGCCTCAGGGGAGGTCAGTCCTTTTTCTATTAAGGCCTTCAACTGATTGGATAAGGTCTACCCATCCAATCAGGATTATGGAGGATTATGGAGGCTCATGTGCTTTACTCAAAGTCTACTGATTTAAATATTAATCTCATCTAGAAAAATATCTTCACAGAAACATCTAGAATAATATTTGACCAACTGTCTGGGTAATGTGGCCTAGCCAAGTTGACAGATACAATTAACTGTCACATCAAGATATACCATAATTACACATCTGAAAGTTTTCTTTGTCTGAGACAAATCTTGGAAGTAGCCAGAGAAAAATAATTCCTTACCTATAGGGGAAAAACAACCTGAGTGACAGTAGGTTTCTCAGCAGAAACCAGTAAGAAAAAAATGACAATATATTCCATCTCTTGAAAGAAAAGAGCTATCAACCCAGCATTTATACTTAGCAAAAATACCCTGCAGTAATGAACTGAAAATCAAGGTATTCTTAAGTGGAAGAAAACTAAGAGAATATGCTGTGAGCAGATCTACCCTAAAATAATGGCTAAAAGAAGTTCTCTAAACAATAAATGAAGGAATCTTGAAACATCAGGAAAGAAGAAAGCACATGGTGAGCAAAAATATGTGTAAATACAATAGGCTTTTCTGCTCTTGAAGTTAATATTACCCAGATACCAAAACCAGACAAAGACAGTACAAAAAAAGAAAACTACCAAGCAATATCTCTCATGAATATAAAATTGAAAGTCCTTAGCGCAATATTAGCAAATAGAATTCAGCAATATATAAAACAAGTTTTACATTATGGCTAAATGGCATTTATTTTAGGGATGCAAGGATGATTCAATGTTTGAAAATCAGTCACTGCAATCTACCACATTGACAGTCTAAAGAAGAAAAATCATATCATATCAATGCAGAAAAAGCATTTGACAAAATTCAGCACTCATTCATGAAAAAACTCTAAGAAAAATAGGAATAGAGGCACCTTCCCAAACCTGATAAATAGCAACTAATATTATATATAATGATGAGAAACTGCTTTCCCTGTAAAATTGGAAACAAGACAAGGATGTCTGTTCTCAACACTCTTATTCCACATACTGCTGGAAGTTCTAGCCACTGCAATATGGCAAGAAAATGAACTAAAGACATACATGTTGGAAAGGAAAAGAACTGGCCTTATTTGCAGATGACATAATTGCCTATGTAGTACATTCCAAGGAATCTACACACACACACACACACACACACACACACACACAAACCCTCCTAGAACTAACAGGTGAGTTAAGTGCAGTCACAGGATACAAGATAAACATACAATTGTATTTCTGTATGCTAGCAATGGACACTGAAATTAAAAATACAGTATCACTTACAATTGCTCAAAGCAGAACATGTATACTTAGGTGTAAATCTAACAAAACATGCATAGAACTTAAGTCCTAAAAACTACAAAACTAATGAAATAAATCAAAGAATATCTGAATAAATGAAGAGATCAATTCTCCCAAATTGAGATACAGGTTTAACATTACTGTCAAAATCCCAACAAGATATTTTGTAGTTGTACATAATAGTATTCTAAAATTAAATGGAAAGGCAAAGGAACTAGAATAGCTAAAACAATTTTGGAAAAAAAAAGGATCAAGTAGAAGAATAAATTTCAAGTCATATAGTAATCCATATGTGTCTATTTGCAGAGAGATGGTCACATAGATCAATAGAACAGAATAGAGAACCTAGAAATAGACATACACAAAAATGCCTGATTTTTGAAAAAGGTGTAAAAGCAATTCAATGTAGGAAAAGATAACATTTTCAACAAACAGTGGTGGAGCAATTGGACATCCAAAGGAAAAAAAAAAAAAAAAAAAAGGACCTTAGCCTAAGTCTCATATAAAAATTAACTTAAAATGTCTCATGAATTTAAATGTAAAATATACAACTAGAAAAAAATAGGGGAAAAACTTTGCAATGTAGGGCTAGGCAAAGAGGTCTCAGATTTGGCCCAAAAGTACAGTTAATAAAAGAAAAATTGTAAATTAGACTTTATTAAAATTAAAAACTTTTATTTGCAAAGGACTCTGTTAAGAGGATATAAAGGCAAGCTAAAGAGTGGGAGAAAATATGTGCAAACCACATACCCAACAAAAGGCTAATATCTAAAATATATAAAAATTTTCAGCACTCAACAGTAGAAAAAAACCAAGTGATCAAAGTAAAACATGGGCAAAAGACGTGAACAGACCTCCTTTCATTGAGGATATACAGATAGTCAAATAAACACATGGAAAGATACTCAAAATCATTAGCCATCAGGGAAATGCAAATTAAGACTGCAATAAGATATTACTATGTCTATCAGAATGGCTAAAATAAAAAATAGTGACAACACTGAATGCTGGAGAAGATGCAGAGAAACTGGATCATTCATATATTTGCAGATGGAAATGTAAAATGTTGCAGCCACTCTGTAAAACAATTTCTTAAAAAACTAAACATGCAGGACTTCCCTGGTGGTGCAGTGGATAAGATTCTGTGCTCCCAGTGCAGGGGCCCAGGTTCGTTCCCTGGTCAGGGAACTAGATCCCACATGCATGCTGCAACTAAGAGTTCTCATGCCACAACTAAGGAGCCTGCAAGCCACAACTAAGGAGCCCACCTGCAGCAACTAAGACCCGGCTCAACCAAATAAATAAAAATAGATATTTAAACAAACAAAAAACTAAACATGCAGCTACCATGTGACCCAGCAATTGTACTAAGAGGCATTCATCCCAGAGAAATGAAGACTTATATTGACCCAAAAAGCTATACATGAATGTTTTATAGTGGTTTTATTCATAATAGCCAAAAACTGGAAGCAGCCAAATAGCCTTCAGTAGATGAATGATTAAATAAGCTGTGGAACATCCATACCATGGAATACTACTCAGCAATAAAAAGGACTTGCCAGTGAATTATGCTGGGTGAAAAAAAAAGCCAATTCCCAAATGTTACACACTGTACAATTCCATTTATTTAACATTTTTGAGATGACAATACTACAGAAATGAAAAGCAGACTACGTAGTAGTTGCCGGGAGTTCAGGAGAGGGTCAGGGTGGGAGGTGAGGGGCTGTGGCTGTAATAGGTCAACATGAGGGACTTGAAGTGATGGAAATGTTCTGTTTCTTGATTGTATCAGTGTCAACGTCCTGACAGTGATATTGTGCTATAGTTTTGCAAAGTATGATAAAGTAGTAAAGGGCAGTGGATAAAGGATACATGGAGTCTCTCTGTATTATCTCTTACAACTTCATGTGACTCTACAGTTATCTCCAAATAAAAGTTTAATTTAAAAAATAGCTGAGTGAGTGTGCCACGCTATTGTAAACTCACCAAATCAAACATTTCAACAGTTAGTCTTTATACTTTCAAAAAAAAGGGCATATTTTTTTAGATTCCATTTCATTGTCTAATAGAGTTTTTTAGAATCTGTCAAGATTCTGGCACCATCAAGGACCATCTAACTCAGCTGGGATAGACTAGAATTTTAACTGGTCCATACATTTTAGTAAACTAAGCTATAAGCTGTTTTATGGCACAGACTGTAGGTTGTCTTTGTACCCTCAAAGTTTATCACAAGATCTAGCTTGCACACATTAGACTTCAATAAAAACTTGTTAGATGGATGGATGAATGGATGAAAGCAGAGTTTTGTTGGTAAATGTTTAATAATTAGCACTCCAGAAGAAAAAGAAAGCCCTGATTTGCATCATTTGCTGATTTCTCTGGTGTAAATACTCCTACTTGGCCATTTTCAACCAACTCACAATCTCTAAACACGAAGTCAGGAAGAGGTGTTAATGATCGCCCTTCATGAGCCAGTATGAACTGGGTGGAACTGAGTTGGATAGTGTGTGATGCTAAGTGCCCTTATTTTCTGATGTCAACCTTGTGTCGTCCAGTTAAAATTACAGAGAAAACTGGGTGTCGGGTTATTGTCTAGTCTCTTCCACAAGGATATTACGTTGGTTTAAGAGATCCAATGAGAATTAGTAAGTAGTTGGCTCAAAGTGAACCTATGATCTCCACCTAGCAAATAAAAATAGAAAAGAACATGGCTTATAGTTGGTGAATACAGACCTTTTCATGATGGATGGGATGTTTGAGTGGAGAGCTGAGAAAGGTGTGACTTACAGTGATTCACACTAGTCCAGCTACGGTGGAAGCAGGCTAATTTTTCCTGCTTAGCCTTTTGATTTCTTCTTGGGGGTGATTACTTATGGGTGATGTACTTGAAAGGACATACAATATAAAGCTTTCTGTTTTTAAGGAGTCTAAAAAGGAGAAATCTCCTGTCGGCTTTGTACTGTGGGTTTGTTTCTCAGTATTAAAGCCTTACTTCTAACATCTGAGTAATCGCACTTACCTTCTGCTTGTTTTCAGTCTTGTTGAATGTTTCTGAAAAGTGTTTCAGAAACAGTATTTTCTCTTCACTCTGTCCTGCAGCTGCTACCTAATCTACACTCAAAGCTTGTGTTGCATCACACATGCCCTTGGGCCACAATCTCTGCTTGCTTTGGCATGGTTTATCTATTCCAAAGGTATCTGTACATTGGGGTTGTTACAGAGACTTCAAGTCAGCTAAACTGTCCAAGAAAACCTCAGAGAAGGCAGTTTAGTATCTTCTGAAACTCAAGGTGATTAACAGACCTGGATACTAAAAATTGTGCTTAAAATTTGTGCTGCAAGCAAAGGAACCCATAGCAAGTGTGATTTACTGACACTGGCTTGAGAGGGCAATTTTGAAAGCAGCAAAACAGCTGAGTAGAGGGAAGTGGGAGAATTTCTTTGTAAACACGGTTATGAGAGAACACCCAGGGTGCTGATTAACATATTAAGGTCTGTTTCTTTGGGAGATTGGATTTTAACTGCTCAGTATTAAAAAGTGTATAAAAACTAGCCTAAGAATTACATAATTCAAGGTCATTGCTTATATCAACTTCAGACCTAAGACATGAGTCATTGTTTTCTTTCTGCCTTTCTGTATTTTCATATTTCCTTTAATATGTAGTATCTTATGATTTAAAATCATACATGATTAGAAAATTAGAAACAGCATTATTGATTATTAAATAAATGTAATTATTCTTATTATTTGTATAGCAAATATTACACAGTCTAGAAGTGAAATGGTTAAAGTAAACCAGAGTATAGATTAGTAAACACAGAGTCCCTTATATTTAATTAATTTGAAAACTGGTGACCATGTGTTTTTCATGTGGTTAGAATCAGGAATGAGTACTTTTATGGGTGAAATCAAATAAACTGTTCTTAAGTTTTGTGTTATTTATTAATTAACCAAGTTAATTACAAGTCTTTGAAAGGTGACAGATTTGTGAGAGAACTTTATAACAAAAGTCAAATTCTTTAAATTAAGCCTCTATAAAATCTTCAAAGTAATGCTATATGATAGACATCACTCACTGGAATGGGTACAGAAGGTCAAGTTTTAGGAAATTCTGGCATGAACTAACTTTTATCTTGGAAAGTAGCTTCACTATAAAGGAGGTGCCGTTTCCTCCTTTATAAATGGAAATCAGACCGTATAACCCCTAATGTCTCTCTCACTTTAACATTCTGTGGTACAGCAATCAGCTGGGTGTGGTGTAATTTAGTAATAGAACAATTATTTTTAGACAAATATGAGGGGCCCAGATATTTCAAAACATCAATAACATAGATCAGGAAAGGACAGTCTGAAATAGTGAAAAATCTTCATCCATGTATTACCTAAGTCTTTTTCAGTGGAGGTGACTGAATCTCAGTGGATCCTTGCTAGGATCTTAGAGTGAGTTTACAGTTAGGTTTCTGTGACCTGGAGAAAGGGCAAGGGTGCAGCTGGACTTCGGGAACTCCATCAGCAAGGACTGGAAGGAACCAGGCTCTCCCTGCCTGTCTCTGCTTCTGAGTATCAGGCTGTTCTCTCCTCCTATAGAATGTTTTCCTGCAAATTGCAGGGAGCACGGCCATTGAGAATTCAAGCTGGTCTCTCACAGCTCTAGAACTCAAGAAGGACTCTCCGTTACTCTCTCTTGCCTCACATGAAAACAAAATCTTGGAGAAAGATTCTTGTTAGCCCATCCTTGGTTGATGAGGTGCCCAACCTTGGATCAGTCACTGTGATCGGTGAAATGAGTTAGATAAGATAAAGACCCACTAGAACAACGTGACTGGAGTTAGCGGAAGTAGCATTTTCTAGGAGGAAAGGTTACGTTTACCAAGAGAAGGGGAGTAGTTAGACAATAAAATGATGAAGTCCACTAACCTTTTTGAAAAATTGTCAAATGAAATGAATATTTAATATTTCTTGTATATGCAGTAACTATACTAGTGAACTGTTGCTTGGTAAATGTGGCCCTTGATTCACTAATACCATGCTAGAATTTACCTAGTGGGTGCTCAATAAGTGGTAGTGGGTGCTCAGTAAGTGGTAGTGGGTGCTCAATAAGTAAGTGGTAGCTGTTATTTTTCGGATGTAACCAAGACATTAAAATCACAATTGGAATATTTTGGTATCAACTATTTGAGAACATCGTGAAGTTCCACGACACAAAGAAATTTACCTTTTCACCAAGTGTATTAGTTATTTATTACTGCAGAACAAATTACCACAGACTTGGCACACACATTTTTTATCTCATAGTTTCTGTGGGTCAGAAATCTGGGCACAGCTTAGCTGGGCCACCCGCTTGGGGACTCTCTCGTGAGGTTGCATTTAAGGTGTTGGCCAAGGCTAAGGTCTCGTCTGGAAGCTCAATTAGGGAGGGATCCTCTCTCAAGCTCATCTAGGCGGTTATCGTCAGGATTCACTTCCTTTAAGGTTGCTGGATTGTGGACCTCAGTTCCTAGCTGGCTGTTGTCCAGAGGCAGCTCTCAGTTTCTTGCCATGTGCGCCTCCCCAGTATGGCAGCTTGCTTCACTGAAGGCAGTAAAACGGAGAGTCTGCTGAAAAGATGGAATTCACAATCTTAAATAGGCTAATCACTAAGGTGACAGTCCATCACTCTTGCCATATTCTGTTGGTTACAAGTAAATCACAGGTTCTACCCACACTCATGGGGAGGGTGTTACACAGGGTGTGAATAGTAGGAGGGGAAGACCGTTGGCGGCCATCTCAGCATCTGTCTGTCCCACCAAAATGTTGATTTAAATAGTACTCACCCAGGGCTTCCCTGGTGGCGCAGTGGTTGAGAATCTGCCTGCTAATGCAGGGGACACGGGTTTGAGCCCTGGTCTGGGAGGATCCCACATGCCGCGGAGCAACTAGGCCCGAGAGCCACAACTGCTGAGCCTGCGCGTCTGGAGCCTGTGCTCTGCAACAAGAGGGGCAGCAATAGTGAGAGGCCCGCACACCACGATGAAGAGTGGCCCCCACTTGCCACAACTAGAGAAAGCCCTCACGCAGAAACGAAGACCCAACACAGCAAAAATAAATAAAATAAATTAATAAACTCCTACCCCCAACAGCTTAAAAAAAAATAGTACTCACCCAGTGTAAGGCTAGGAGTGAGATATTTAGCTAGTAAAAAAACAGTGCTTAGTGGAAAAAAAATAGCCCTGTAAAGGAAGTCCAGGCTTAGATCTGCTATTACTCTAGAGTCCATCGGAAAGGTACTAAGCTAAACATTCTAGTTAACGGCTCAGATACCCACAGTCCCTAGTTAGTCCTATGAAAAGCTGTCTTACTCATCTCTGTACCCCCAGCATTCCCAGCTTGGTGGCTAACTCATAGTGGATGCTAAGTGCTGAAAGAATAAATGTTTATTAAGCCTGCATTTCCATGTGGTGGGAAGCAGTATAGTGTACCAGTTCAGAGCACGAACTTCGGAGCCAGAAAAAGCTGGGATCACATCCTTGCTCTGCCATTTACTTGCTGTGTGACCTTGGGCCAGATACTCAAATTCTCCAAGCCTCAGTTTCTTCATCTGTGAAATGGGGCTAATCATACCATATTTTTTTCATCTGAGGCACCATGGATTTTAGAATATAGCATCATTTTATGTGTAATTCATAAAGAAAAATTGCTACCAATTAAGCTATGATATAACTGTCTTTAAATTGAAGTATAGTTGATTTATAATGCTGTGTTCATTTCTGCTGTACAGCAAAGTGATTCAGTTATACATATATATACATTCTTTTTCATATTCTTTTCCATTATGGTTTATCACAGGATATTGAATATAGTTCCCTGTGCTATACAGTAGGACCTTGTTGTTTATCCATTCTATATATAATAGTTTGTATCTGCTAACCCCAAACTCCCAATCCATTCCTCCCCTCCCCTCCTCCCCCTTGGCAACCACAAGTCTTTTCCCTATGTCCATGCGTCTTAAACTGTGATATAACTTGATTGATTATAAGGTGTACCCTGTTTGCAAACACATTAGAATATGGAAAAACATGTGTGCTTTAGAATTGATGTATTGTGCTGGTGCTGACCTGATGTGGTTTTTATAAAGTTTAAATGAGACGGCATGCATCAAACACCTAGCAAATGGTACCTTTTATATAGTAAGAGCCTAATAAGTATTAGCTGTTATCATTAGCAATTATGGTCATCTTGCAAATCCTAAAACAAATCATTGTGTGTTGTTTTCTTTTTTAATATCTGAAATCAAGTTGCAGAACATATCTACAGAGCCAGTGTTGATTTTTGCAAATAAGGAGTGAGGTATCAGCAAAATGTCTGTATCAGACCTGTGATTCTGTCCAAAAAGCTTAAGTGTGACACTTGACAAAGGGCTTTTGGTGGGAAGTGTGCTTCCCACATTTCATGTCTTGAACAAAGGTAGAATAAAGGCCCAAATTATGCTTAGTAACTCAACAAGTTGAAAGCCAGCTTTTAATGCAGCTCTGCTCTGCTTGCCTACTCCTGTGATAGCTGATAATTTGATGACTAGCTGAGCAGTTGCTCCACAGTAAACCACAGGAAGGCCTTTATGCCCAAAGCCAGCAATGCTTCAAATGACAATGAAGAGCTGTTTGAAGCAGCATGATATTGATACCAGTTGCTCTGAAGGTAGAGCTATAAGACAGCACCAGAGAAGGACAAAGCCTGGACAGAGAGAGTGTATGTTAAATTGACTGCAGGTATAAGAAACAAAGCCCAATGCGCTTCAAGTGTATGGAAGGACAGCTGACCATTCTTTGTCTCCATGGACACCTTGAAAGACTTCATAATACTTGTCCCATCATACCCCTAAGCACACGATTCTTGCGATTTAATTGCCTGTGTGTCTAGCTGGACTCTAAGCTCAGAGGGAGGTGTGATTGTGTCTCTCCTGCTCCCATTCTATCTGCAGTAACTCGCACTCAGAAGGTTCTAAAATCTTCACTGGATAATTGATTGAATACTGTCTAACCTTAAGCAGAGGAGTGAATAATGTATAATGATGCCAAACTTTATCAAAACTTCAATTTAAAATAAATCCATTTGAATTTGAACAGAAAGGATTCGTCAATATGTATTTGTCAAAATTCTGCGTTACGGTCTACCATTAAGGCATGTTCTTTCGATTAAAGCAAGTTCCTGGGAAATAGGTATTGTGACGATGGGAAGAGCAATAGAGAATTGTTGCAAACCACCTGTCTGTCCCTCAGCTTTACTCCGGGTGATGGGGCGGATTGTGAACACCTCTGTTCTCTTTGTTCTTCAGTGATGTTCATAGCCGTGTGATGGTGGGCAGGTCACTTAAACTTGTAGTCTGAATCGCCTAGTCTCTAAAATGGAAATGATAATAATACCTCCTCATGGGGTTGATGTGAGGATAAAAGGAAACCGTATCTTTAAAACACCTAATATTATTCCTGGTGCATAGTAAGCAGTGAGTGAATGGTAAATAACATATCATGATCACAGTGGAAACACATGCATTCATATATCTGGGTACAAAGAGACTTCAGATGTTCTTAGGGGGAGAGAGATTGTATGGTGCCCTTGCATATTCTCTCCTGGTATCCAAAAGACTTGGGTTTCTGATGTTCTTTGAGGGGCTCCAATGATACTCCTGCTAACACACCCCATATATCTGTAGTGTCCCTTGGCCCAGTTGACTTTCCACCCCGACCCTGAATCTATACTGACCTTGTGCTCAGAGTGGGACCCCTGACTCCCTGACTGTTAAACAGTCACATACTATAGTTTTATAGGAATTAGAACTACTGCTTCTGGTTACTCCAGGGATGGAATACTAACAGGATGAGATGACCAATGAACCATGGATTGGGAATGTGTTCTGCTGCTGGACTAGGGGAAAAGTGACAACCCCAGTACCTAAGGACACTCATTTCATGTAACATGAACATGCTAGTTAACGGCACTGTTGTTGGTGTATTTCCTTCTTTCCTGGAATATTTAATGTCCCAGGACTGAAAATAACCAGAGCCCAGAAATGTGAAGCCATGGTTCTCAAGCCGGGAGACCACAGGGGGAGACTGGGAAGAAGCACAGATGCCTGGATTCTAACTGGAACCAACTAAATCTGAATCTTTGGAGCTGGGCCCAGATGAGCACTCAGTGTTGAGAACATTGGATTTAGAGATTCTAGGAATCACTTTGTTTCTCAGCATTCATGTCTGTTTTCCTTAGCTGGACCCTTTCTGTTTTGTCTTTTCTTAAGTGTTTTATTTGCTTTGAGTTTTTTTTTTTCTTTTTTTTATTTTGCGGTACGCGGGCCTCTCACTGTTGTGGCCTCTCCCGTTGCGGAGCGCAGGCTCAGCGGCCATGGCTCACGGGCCCAGCCGCTCCGCGGCATGTGGGATCTTCCCGGACCAGGGCACGAACCCGCGTCCCCTGCATCGGCAGGCAGACTCTCAAGCACTGCGCCACCAGGGAAGCCCTGCTTTGAGTTTTGATAGAGCTGCTAGGAGATATCATAGAAGTTGACTAGCTATGAATATTAAGCTGTGGTGGCTTGGGGGCCCTTGTAAGGATGGACTTGGGTGCCTTCTTGGTACCAGGACCTGTGACACAATTATCTTCTGCTAATTATTATTAATCGTTTCCTCATTTACTATATTGATCAGTTAGGCTTGGTTTGCTGTGGTAACAAGCAACCCCCACATCTCGTTGGATTCCAGCAAAGGTTTATTTCTGGCTTACATGCTTCATGTCCGTCTAGGACTCGGGTAAATGTAGCGAGGAAGAGAGCACAGAGGCCTGAGCACCGATATTAGAAAGGTGACATGTGTCGCTGCCACTCACATTCCTCTGACCCAAGCAAATCATGTGCCGTGCCCAGCTTCAGGGGGGCAGGGCTTGAATTCCACCCTGGGCCTGGAGGAAGGAGGCCTTGTGAACAGTCCCAAAGACCCAGACACTGAGAGTGTCTTTTTGTTTGACAGCTAGTCAGTTTCCTTTGCATTTGTCCACTTATGAAATCCCAAACTAGAAGAGGTTTTATATAAAACTGTAACTTTCAGACGTGTTCACACTTCACGTCCAGTGAGCCTATCTTGCATCCATATCATTTAGTATTTTTAAGAAATTGGGGGGGAGAGTTTTTTTAAATTTAATAGTTATTTTAGTTTTTTGTCATAATATTAATTTTAGGGTGGGAGAATGGCCGCAGGGCTGCAGATCTTCTTTCCTTTAGTATATTTGTTGAAGTCATTAGAGGTGACGACGCACGCCAACGTGGAGGAAACACTCCCTCAAACCACTGAACGGCTGTGCTGCTTGACGTTGTGTTTATGGACGAGCTTGGCTGTCCTGCTACTACATTTCTAGGCAGCGAGTGCCATGGCAGGATATTGAGCAGAAGGAATTGTTGAAATTAACTCAGTAAATACGATTGTAAGAAAAAAGACACTGGAAGAAAAAAGTCGGGAAGGGCCTTTAGGTTGGAGAGAGCTGTTTGCTTTGCTCATTTCTCACACGGCCTGGCATTCCACGGTTTGGAATGGGCGTGGGTAGGACTTGCAGCTACTAGCTCAGGCGGTGTGTATCAAGGCCTCTGCCCATGTCACTTCTCTTCCTGGTAAAGAACCCGGATGGTCCCAAATGCCAGACGTTCCTGCAAAACAGCACAGGGAGTGTTTCTCGCCGGGTCTGCATTTGAGGTCTGGAGAGGCCTGGCAAGTTAGCACTGCATGTTCTTTTCCCATCAGCTCTGCAGCTAGCTTTGGCATGTAACTTTGTGCAGGGGCTAACACATCTTTGGGGAAGTCGACAATGCCAGCCTGGATGATATTACTTAAAAAAATTTCAAAACATTCTGTCCTTTTTATAGAAATTTGCTTCGCTGCTTCCTTTAGAGTGTAGGACACATTTTACCGATTAGAATTACGAGAAAAAAAGCATTCTTCAGTGCCACATCCAGTACTCACTGCTTTTGAAGAAGGAGTGATGTTTGACACAGAAATGCATCAGTGGGGAAGGGCACATTTAACGTTTGTTGTTTGGGTTCAGCGCTGGAACCAAACCAGTTTTTCTTGTCTCCCCCTTTTTTTTTTTCCTGTCTGAGTGGCAGAAAGCCCAGAAATGTAAGTTTGCATGCCAAGAGATGGCTCTAAATATAGTGCTGGGTGGGCAGGAAGATTGTTTCCTCATGAATGCAACTGGTGTGTGCTGAGTATTCCTCACTACCCTCCAGTGGGAAGGGGCTGCTTTAGTTGCGCTGCTCTCCAGACGCGGGCTCTCCTTCTGACTGCAGAGGACAGAAACATGAGCCTGAACAGGTTTGCTTTGCACTCGCATCTCCAGCCAAGGGGTGTAGATCAAACAATCACTACCTAGCTGGCTTCTTTACTCTTCAGGATTGAGACAAGTAATTAAACACGTAACAATGGCCAGCTTTTAGAGACTGGGGAGAAGGTATTGTGGATGCCTTGTTTAAACACAGATTGTTTATAAGAGGTAGAAAAAATGTTGCTTTGCCTGTGTTTGCTTGGCAATACAGGAGGGTGTTGCTGGCTACTGTCTACCAGCCACCTGTGAAACTTGACTATTTTTCTCTTGTTCTCCAGGGTGGCTTTTTATCCTTCCTACCTATTTACTCTTGATGCAGTTGAAAGGAAATAGAGCTAGCAGGATTAGTAGACCAGCTTGAAAGTGCCAACTTTAAAAGATTGTTTTTCAGTTTTCCCCAAAAGCAGAGCAGGTCAGTACAATAAAGAGCTTAGCTAAAAAACACCTCGCGAGCTCTTGCCCTCAGCAATTAAATAAAATATAATTTAGAACCTCAGTTTATAAATCAGATTGCCCGGAGGGAATGGAGAAAACTGGTTTGATAACTGTTTGGGTCCAGTTTCTTGTTAAAGGTTTACTTTATCTCACATTGCTTCTTTCATTTTTCTCTTGGCAGTGGACATAAAATGACAGCTTTGCAGATTAACGTGGACTTGGTTTTTAAAATCAACGTTCATAAAATGACAGCTTGCAGATTAACGTTGATTTCGGTTTTGGTAAAAGCTTATTATGCCTAAGGAAATACTGCGAAGTAGCAGGTACATGTTATATAATGCAATCATCTATGTTGAATGTATTAGCACTGAGCAGTTAATCTCAGCATGCTGTTGGTCCTAAACCAGTGTTTCTTAACCAGAAACATGAACTCAATAACAAAGAAGCAGTGGGAGGTTCCCATCTCAGGAGAACCCTGGCTGACAATGAGCTGTACCGCTTGAAGGAGAGCGAAACTGTGATCTGATGCTGACCAACTCGGTAAATAGTCGTTTGTGATACCGCAAGGCCACACCTCAGCATCAGGCAATTTCACAAATCCTCACACGTACTTTTAGATTCCATCAATTGCAGGAAATGCAAGGGAGAGATAACTGCTAGTAATTCATTAATACTTTTACATTAACTTTTATCTTACTCATTATAATATCTTCCATCTATATTTGGGAAACAGTACAAATACGTGGGACACAACGTGCAGCCCCTGAAACAGTGCTCACCTCATAATTAGCAGTCAGTAAATCGTTCTGACTGAAAATTAAACATTATACAGTCAAGGGACAATAGTTAGTGTCCAGGCAGACTCAAACACATCAGGGCCCACAGGTTGGAAACCAGGATGCAGTCTATTTCTGTGCCACTTTCTGGGGCTCTTGTCTTGCCACTGTAAACAAAGATCCAGAAAGAAGCAGTGGGCAGGCTGACGGAATCATCCTTTGGTCAGGGCAGAATGCCCCAGCGCTGAGAAGCATCGTGCTGCCCACTTCACTTGGCAGTGTGATCATTATTGTGCTTGCCAGCTGAAAGTTGAAAAAACGTCCTCAGCTTTGCCACTTCTCACATGTGTCCAGATATTAAGATTTTAGTGGCTGAAAAGGCGCACAAGTTTCACAAGCACATTCTTTTGTCCAAATAAAGTTAGTAATCAATGTTGCAAAAAATAGTTTTCCACACGGAATTTATTAGAGCTATTATTTTGTAAACACTTTATTTTTCCTAAATTAATGTTTATACAAAAATTTATCTTTGAACAAGATGTCCTGAGAGATTTCACTAAACTCCTTAGAGCTGAGCTCTCCAGTACAGTTGCCATGGGCCTCAGTGGCTGTTGAGTTTTGAGACGTAGCTGGTCAGAACTGAGATGTGCTCACACAGTGGGTTCTGAAGACTTTGTAAGGGAAAAAGGATGAAAAATATCTCAGTAATTTTTATCTTAATTACATGTTGAAATGACAATATTTTACATATGTTATGCTAAATAAAATACATTATTAAAGTTAATTCCTCCTTTACCTTTTTTTTATAATGTGACTGCTAGAAAATTCAAAATGACGTATGCAGCTTGTGTTGTTTTTCTATTGGACAGGTGTTTACTGAATGCTGCCTGAGAATATGAGGAGACCCCCCACCCCAAGTCAGTGAGAGTGAGGAATAATAGCTGGCCCCCAATTCGACACCACTCAGCACTCGTTGCCTCTTCTAGGAGTAGACTGGGTGGATCTAAGTGACCCCAAGGGATCATTTCCTGTGCCAACCCTGATGAGTGTCACAGCTGCCTGAGGGGTGTGTTAGGGAGGAATATGGGGCCATACCTTGGTTGAGCGGGAAAGAGCGCTCTGAACTCCTAGCCTCAACTCACTTGCCCGCCCAGGAGGAGTTCTTGATCTGCCTAAAGGATTTTTTTTTTTTTTTTTTTTTTTTTTTTGCGGTACGCGGGCCTCACACTGTTGTGACCTCTCCCGTTGCAGAGCACAGGCTCCGGACGCGCAGGCTCAGCGGCCATGGCTCACGGGCCCAGCCGTTCCGTGGCATGTGGGATCTTCCCGGACCGGGGCACGAACCCGTGTCCCCTGCATCGGCAGGCGGACTCTCAACCACTGCGCCACCAGGGAAGCCCGCATGTAAATTTTTTAGAGTATTCTGTGTACTAATATTATAAGTTTAAGGTATCTCCCTCATTTAAATAAACTTTGGCTGCCATGGGTGGTCGACATATTAAGATACTGGACATTATCAACACATAGTGTTATGTGTCCTGGAAGATTTTATGCCCGTCTGTAGTTAGACTGCTCTTTAGAACAGTTTTCTGGTGCTGGAACTTAGCTGCATAATTGCCACAGCCCTATCAACCGTAACTAAGGAATTTCCCTCTGTGCTCAGGGGATTCTTTGAATTGAAATTTCTCTTTTTATCTTGATTGTCTTTGAAATTTAATACAGTAGATAATAACATGGAGGAAGTAAGGGATGCCATCAGAAATATAATGTTAACGCAGCTTTAAAATTCCACAGGGGCTCAAAAGAAGTAAAATTATTTAGTTCCTTAATTATTAATTTGGGAACTTTAAATTTTTTATATTAAGTATGTTGAGATGGTGATACCTATACTTAAATTATATTATGGAAAAATCAGAAACAGAATACTACGTGCTGTGATTGATAGGAATGGAAGAGATGGGTCTCCTTTAAAAAAAAAAAACCCACAATTTTTATTCTAAACTTAGTTACACCTTTTAAAAGTTAACCATTCCAAATGTAAATGTTTTTCTTAAATGATTGACCATAGATTTCGTCAAAAGAGAGTTTGTCAATGCATACAGGGGCTGTTTCTCTTTGTTTGTTTTGTATTGTTTTGATTACTTTTTATAGCAATTTACTACCACAAGGGAATAAGTTAAAAGTTTAGGAGCTACTGAGTTTTGAGGGTCCGTCAAAAATAGAGATTCATCTGTTTATCCTCTAGTTCAAATAAACCATGTAATTAGCTATGTGAATATTTAATATTGGTTAGTTCATGTATGTCTACCCATTACCTCTAGCCTCCCCAGCAGTAAAAGGGACAGTCCCTTAGTTAAGCACATTATTTTAAGCAAAGATAACCCTTTCCCTGGCTCTGTGCATAAATAAGTGTATTTGTGCCAGTTGAGTGCATTTGTGGATTTTGATAAAAATGTCATGCATTAAATTGCAGCCAGATTAGATCAAGACAAATATAGCAGGGATGACAAGAACATTTCTTGAATGGATATTTGAAATTTTCCGTGATTTGAAAGTCCCTAAGCTCTTTGCTCTCATAAGTGATTACGCACTGCAACAGGGGAGACTATATTTAATGATTTGATAAGCAGTTTGTGCATATTTGGCTTCATGCTCCCTTGTAATTGAGTTACTTTCAAGCAGTATCTTAGGGAGATGCATTAACTCTTACATGGCCGAGGGTATAATTCATTGAAGTATTTCTCTCAATGCTATTTCAGTGTTCTAGAATGGCTCAGTCCAAAAATATATATTGCAAGACACATACGTAATTTTAAGTTTTCTGGTAGCCACATTTTAAAAAGTGAAAAGAAACAAGTGAAATTAACTTTAATAAATGCTATTTTATCTAACCCAACATGTCCAAAACATTATCATTTCAACATGTAATCAATATTTTTAAATTATTAATGGGATGTTTTAGATTTTTTTTTTTTTCAAAATGAGTCTTCAAAATCCGGCATTTATTTTATACTTACAACACACCTCAGTTTAGGCTAGCCTCATTTCAAGTCTAGAAAGATCTCCCTATCCTGCTGCCTGGAAGCCACTCACTTGGTTTTGTCCTGAACATTCCTAACTTTTTTCCTTAATTTTCCACATTTCACTATCCTGAAGTCTTAAGATCATTAGAAAGGGACGTTTTGATAATTATACAAGCCATCACATACTGAACCATCCACTGTGCTAATAAGCATATGTTGCACTAATTAGTTATCTCATTTACTCTCATGTGACCCTATGCAGTTAGGCACCGATATCTCTATGTTACACACGAGGAAACTGAGATTCAGAGAGATTGATTCACCTGGCTAAGGTCACCTGGGTAGTAGGTGACAGGGTCAAGGTTGGAACCTCAGTATGCTGGGCCCTCCCCAGCTCACTGTGCTGACAGCGATGGGCTGGAGAGGAGACTCCGGGCTGATTGAGCTGCCAGGAGCCCTCAGATATCTGCTAGAACGGAGAGGGTGCAGAATGGCACAGCACAGCTGAGCGAACTGCTAGGTCAGCTCTGAAACCTACCAGCTTTTCTGAACATCCCTGGGCCCATGCTTCTCTCTTTCCAGACCACGTTTTAGTTCGTATTTACTTAGTGGGACATGGAAGGACATTTACCCACTAACATCATAGAGACACATCCTTAAGCATATTTATAAATTCTCCTCAGTCCTTACACCTCACATTGTTCGGTGGAGAGGCTTTTTCTCTTTCTCTGGAGTCTGTAAGGATGTAGACCTGAGAGTCTCTTAACTATAGACGTAGGCGAGGAAGTAACCTCCCCCTCCTTTTCTCCTGCTCCAGGAGAGAGAGAGAAACCAGACGTGGCTTCTGAACATACTTTCCTGCTAAAAGGCTGAAGAGAAGGAAAACATTTTGCAGTGTAACTGATCTGATGAACTTCCCTAAGTTTGTTAGCACGTTAACCGTATCTGCAGCTGGCCCCTTCCTTTGGACTACTTCCGTTTGTCCATCTACACAGCAAACAGGACAAGGTCAGGAAGGATGGGGAGAGAAGATTGGAGCTTTGCTGCCTTCCTCTCCAGAGGAAAGGTTCGCTTCTGCATCCCAGGGAGACAGGGTGTTCCAATTAAACCGAAGTATGGGACACCCACCCACCTGAGCCATCTGGATACCTGCCATGTAAGAAAGGTTGACAGAAAGACTAATGGTTTCCTGGAATCTAGATTCCCAAATACCCAAGATTTGGAGAAAATGACTTATTATGTATGACCCAGAAACATGATTCCTAATCCTTGGTGGGATGAAAACAATGCCCTACTATAGAAACCCCAAAATTATACTCATAGCCTGAGTGGATCTCTGGGCTGAGCATTCGTTAAATAACCCAAATTGGTATCTGCTCTCATCATAATTGCTCATTAAAGTAGCAACAGAAAGAGGGAAAACTTTAACATTTGCGGCTTTTCCTACAGTTCTAGCCTGATCCCCAGGTTCTATTCAGTCCTTCTGGTGTGAACCTGTCGTATCTCGGCTCTTAGCCCTGGGTCTGGGCATGAAGGGATCAACCACTGTGAGTTTTGGTGTCTCCTGGTAGCTACTCAAGACAGTGTGGGAAACAGTGAGGAAAAGGAGTCACTTTCTTTTCAGGCAGGAAGTATTTCCTGAGTACCTGTGTATTAGGTGCTCAGGGGAGACAAAGTATATAAAACTATGTCCCTGCTTTCAAAGTCTGATTGAGAAAGTCAGACATACATCAGGGAAACAATATGCAACAAGATATAAGCAAGCAAGCCCTGCATTGCCCTTTCTAACAAGTTCTTGGGAATTTTGTAGCATATTAAAAATATGTTTGAATGGTACTAAAAACAAGTTCTTAGTAGTGCAAAGGTTAAGGGGCTCAGTAAAAGAACGTAGACTCTGCAATCAAACCCTCGTGTTAAATGCCAGGTCTTACTAGCTCTGCACACCTTTATGTGCACACCTTTAAAATATGTCCACCCAAATGTTCTCTGCAAAGAATCCCAAATAATTTAGGTAGATACCCCTCCTCCAGGAGGTAGATGTTAACTCTCCTCATTTTGAGTATGGGCTAGACGTAGTGATTCACTTCCAAAGGAGAGAGTATGGAAAAGGAAAACTACTAAATTTACAGTGGAGAAGCCTGGTAGATACCCCTTTAACCGAATGATCAAGGCTGACATGATGAGAGAGACGTCATGTTGATATTATCTCCCTCCTGAAGGGGTGTGATGAGAAAAGCACTTTACCTCTGTGGTAATCCCTCCAAAAACGCATAACCGCAGTCTAATCGTGAGAAAATACATCAGACGAACCTAAATTGAGGGACATTTTACAAAATAAATGACCAGTACATCTGAAAACCAGTCAAGGTGTTGAAAAACTTGGAAAAATTGAGAAACCATCACAGGTCAGAGGAAACATGGCAACTAAATGCAATGTGGTATCCTGGATAGATCTTGGAAGAGAAAAAAGACATTAATGAAAAAAGTCGGGAAATCCAAATAAAGTTCTGGAGTTTAGTTAGTAGTAATGTACTAATGTTGGTTTCTTAACTTTGACAAACATACCAGAGTACTGTGAGATGATAACATTAGGGGTAAGTGAAACTAGGGGTGTACCGGAAATCTCTGTATTGTTTTTTCAACTTTTCCATACATCTATTTGGAAAATTTTTCCAAATAAAAAGTTAATTTTAAAAAACATATGTCCGTTTATTTTATGCAAATATATAGAAAGGCCTCATATCATACATGGTGCTCATTGATAATAATGGTCACCTGGAGGGAAGGGCCTGGAAATTAAATGTGATGGTGAAGTAAGACTTAGTTTTATCATAATATTTGCATATTTTACAATGAGACTACATTTACATATTCACTATTATTTGTATAATAAAACAAAACTTTAACGTATTTTGGCATGTTTAGACTCAGCTGGAATGGGTTTCAGGAGGTCTCTCTATCCAGCAGCTTAGCTAGTGTGGCAGACAGAATAATGGTCCCCCCAAAATGTCCATGCCCTAATCCTTGAAACATGTGAATATGTTACCTTACATTGAAAATGGGACTTTACAGATGTGCTAATTTAAAGATACTGAGTTGTGAGATTATCCTGAAATATCTGGGTGGGCCCAATGTAGTCATAAAGGTCCTTATAAGAGGGATGCAGGAGGGTCAATCAGAAGCCGATGTGACAATGGAAGTAGGGAGAGAGACTGGAAGATGCTACACTGGCTGCTGGCTTTGAAGATGGAGGAAAGAGCCACAAGCCAAGGAATGTAGGCTGCCCGTAGAAGCGGGAAAAGGAAAGGAACCGTGTTCTCCCCTAGCATCTCCAGGAGGAATGCAGCCCTGATGATGCGTTTTGAACTTCTGACTTCCAGAATTATTATAATTATCAAATTTGTGGTTGTTTTAAACGTATATATACATATGTATATATGTATATATACATATGTATATATACATATATATATCTCCACAAATTCTTGGATACCTCCGAGTTTGACTGCCTTCCCCTTGGGTGGACTGTATTTAGTGAGTCACTTCTAGCGAATTAAATGTGGCATAATTGATGATACGTAATTTCCAAGACTCCGTCATAAAAGGCAAGTGACTTCCTCCTTGCTGTCTCTGGGATCACTTGCTTTGGGGAAAGCCAGCTGCCATGTTGTGGAGTCACTCAAGCAGCTCTGTGAAGAGGCCCACCTGATAAGGAACTGAGCCCTCCTGCCAGCAGTCATGAAGGAACTACATTTTCCTGCCAACCCCCTTGCCACTGAGCCTTTCTATAAAAGGGCTGTCCAGCCCCAGTCAAGCCTTCAGATGACTGCAGTCATGGCTGATATCTTGCCTACAACCTCAAGAGAAACCTTGAACCAGAACACCAAGCTAAGTGACTCCCAAATTTCTGACCACAGAAACTGTGAGACACAAATGCTTGTTGTTTAAGCCATTAAGCTTTAGGGTCATCTGTTATGCAGCAATAGATAATTGATATAGTATGAAACATGGTTAACATGCTGCCTGGTATACATATATAAGTACTGAATAAATTATAGTTTTTATTCTTATTGTTAAGAAATTTATTTTTCTTCCCCTGTTATTCTAGTCTTCCCATTTTCTCTCCGCTTGGAACAGTGATCCTTAACCATAACTGCACATTAAAATCAAAAAACAAAACAAAACAAACAAACAGAAAAAAAAACCGAAAACAAAAACAAAACTAAAAAAAGCCATAGGGCCCAAAGCCTTAGGCCAGATTAATTAAATGAAAAATTCCGGATGGGCTCAAACATCAATATATTTTGAAAATTACTGTAGCAGTTTTCATGGACAGGGAGGGTAAAGGGCCACTGCTATAGAAACAGTAACATTTAAATAAGGACTGCTAAAATTCTATGACCTCTGAACTTAAGAGCATAAAGTTGTATTTCTTGCTAATTCATCAAAATAGGCTTTACACACTGAGGAAAATGTGTTGCCAAAAAAAAAAAAAAAACCAGTTTAAAAACTGTCCACTGAAATAACATGTGATCTTATAGCCAGCCTCCTTTGAAAGGAATGAAGCAATCTTTAACTAGAGGAGTTTATCAACTAGGCAGAGAGACCACAGGATAATTCTGTTGACCTTGCAGCAGCAAAGTGGACTATTTGTGGATTGTATTCCAAAGGACAGTTAATGTTTTCCTTGGTTAATGTGCTGAACTGGAATTCCTTCTTTCCTGTTTATATTTTCTTTCTCTCTGTCAAGCATAAGTACCAAAGAAACATTTGCTGAATATGAATTATCTGCTTAAGGCATCTAGGAAAAAATTAATTACAAATTTGTTTAAATATCTTTTAGTTGATAAAAAAAAAAAAGGTCTGCATATTTCATACTGAAAATATGGAGCCACGAAATAGGGAGTCTATAATTAACATAGAAGAGTTTGTCATTTCATCCCCTTGCATAACCCAGGGAAAGAAATAATCCACCAGGAGTCAGGTCTCTACCAAAATGAGTTTTTACCTTTCTATCTTGTCATCTGGGTAGCTCATTGGCAAAGGAGTGAATTATATGGTAATTCCTGGGCTAAGCAGGCTCATTATGGTCCAATGAAAGTCTGTTACTAAGATTTGGACACTAAGTTGCATATATTTAAAAGGCATTTTGTTGAATGTAGATTTTGTGGGTGGCGCTTTAGAAGATTATGAAGATTCTGCCCCTGACTCAGCAGGTTTGCAATACCATTGACAAAATGAAAGTTGGTATGTAATGCACTTCAAGTTTTTGCATTTTAAACCATGAATAAAATATAATTTCAAAGAAAAGGATTACAAGCATGGATCAAATTTGATAGAGAAGGTAAGTAGGAGAAGGCAGTATTTGGTTCTAATAAGTAAGAGTGCTAGGTCCTTGGAATTTGATGACCAGATCATGATATAGTTGGAATAAATAAGGAGAAAGGAGAGCATCTAGGCTGGAAGAGAATCACAAAAGCAAAAATAAGCATCACGTGGGGAGTAGTGAAATGACTGACTTATATAAAGTGCAAGTTTAGTTGAAAAGGAGTAAGGAATAAGGAGACCAAGACCATATGATGTTGAAGACTTGAAGACCAGGCTGAGTACCCAGAAGTCACTGAAGATTCTTGAACAGATTGAAATTGGGGGGATGTGTACAGAGAAGAGGGTAAGCGGAGTAATCAATATGCTGGATGATTTGGAAAGAGTAGAAAATTAGAGAGAGAGAGACAAATCTCAGACATGGTAGAGATGAATCAAGAAACTTGACTTGCTGATTAATTAGATAAATAGTCTCCCTTTAGTGGGTATGTTTTACTCTGAGGACCAGCTTCATGTGGCCAATAGCCATCAATAGATAGTGATGGAGATAAAAATATAATCAACAAATAATTTACTTTGTACCACATCTTCATTATCCATTCCATTCTTTATCCATATCCATGGAAGCAACATGGTTGCTTCCATGTCTTGGCTACTGTAAGTTTTTTTGGGGGGGGGTTGTTTGTTTTTTGGCCGTGCTGCACAGCATATGGGATCTTAGTTCCCCGATGATCAACCAGGGATCGAACCCACGCCCCTTGTATTGGAAGTGTGGAGTCTTAACCACTGGACCACCAGGGAAGTCCCTGATGTCTTGGCTATTGTAAACAGTGCTGCAATGAACATTGGGGTGCATGTATCCTTTTGGAGCATGTTTTTCTCTGGATATATGCCCACGAGTGGGATTGCAGGATCGTATGGTAGCTCCATTTTTAGTTTTTTAAAGAACCTCCATACTGTTCTCCATAGTGGCTGTACCAATTTACATTCCCACCAACACTGCAAGAGGGTTCCCTTTTCTCCACACCCTCTCCAGCATTTATTGTTGGCAGATTTTTTGATGATAGCCATTTTGACTGGTGTGAGGTGATATCTCATTATAGTTTTGATTTGCATTTCTCTAAGAATTAGCGATGTTGAGCATCTTTTCATGTGCTTCTTGGCCATCTGTATGTCTTCTTTGGAGAAATATCTATTTAGGTCTTCTGCCCATTTTTTGATTGGTTGTTTGTTTTGATGATACTAAGCCACATGAGCTGTTTGTAAATTTTTGGAGACTAATCCCTGTCGGTCACATCATTTGCAAATATTTTCTCCCATTCTGTGGGTTGTCTTTTCATTTTGTTTATGGTTTCCTTTGCTGTGCAAAAGCTTTTGAGTTTAATTAGGTCCCTTTTGTTTATATTTGTTTTTATTTCCATTACTCTGGGAGATGGATTGAAAATGATATCGCTGCGATTTATGACAGAAAGTGTTCTTTCTGCCTATGTTTTCCTCTAAGAGTTTTATAGTGTCCGGTCTCACATTTAGGTCTTTAATCTATCTTGAGCTTATTTTTGTGTATGGTGTTAAAGAATTTTCTAATTTCATTTTTTTACATATAGCTGTCCAGTTTTCCCAGCACTATTTATTGAAGAGAACCTGTCTTTCCACTATTGTATAGTCTTGCCTCCTTTGTCATAGATTAATTGACCATAGGTGCATGGGTTTATTTCTGGGCTTTATATCCTGTTCCATTGATCTATATTTCTATTCTATTACTCAGCCATTAAAAAGAATGAAATAATGCCATTTGCAGCAACATGGATGGACCTAGAGATTGTCATACTGAGTGAAGTAAGTCAGACAGAGAAAGAGAAATATAATATGATATTGCTTATATGCGGAATCTATTGATAAAAAGAAATGATTCAAATGAATTTATTTACAAAACAGAAACAGACTCACAGATTTAGAGAATGAACTTATGGTTACCAGGGGCGGGGGTGGGGGGAAGGGTGGGGAGAAGTGATAGGGAGTTTGGAATTGACATGTACACACTGCTATATTTAAAATGGAGAACCAACAAGGACCTACTGTATAGCACAGGGAACTCTACTCAATATTACGTAACAACCTAAATGGGAAAAGAATTTGAAAAAGAATAGATACATGTATATGTATAACTGAATCACTTTGTTGTACACCTGAAACTAACACAACATTGTTAATCAACTGCACTCCAATATAAAATAAAAAGTTAAAACAGAACAAAGAAAAACCAAATAACCTACTTTGAACATTTGAGTCACAAATCTGTAAATCAGGAGTGTGATTCTGTAGTCCTGTAATTCTTGTAAAATCCTGTAATTCAGTTGGAATACATGGAAAAACTTGCAAAGACATTTTCAGTAAATGTCCATCTTTCTCTTTTAGATAAACTATATTTCAGCAGAAAAAAAGGTTTCGACTGTGATACATACCTAAAATATTCCTTTTAAAATGACATTGTTACATGTAGGAATTTGTTTCCTCCATTCCTAATCAAAAGTACCTGACATTTTAAGTTCTAGTTTATCTTGTTTGATCTTATACTAGACATCTAGTACTCTAAGTGGGAGGGTTGGTCTAAATTTTGTCCCTTACAAGAAGTGTATAGTGTTATTAATAGTCATATTACTATAAAAATAAGATTTCCTTATGTGTTTGAAACATTTCTTTCTTTCTTTTGCTCAGTAACTAACTTTTAGGTAGGCTTTCTGATGTAATGATAGTATCAGATGATCCAGAAAACAGTGGGGAATATTCTCAGTGGCCTGTAGGCCTCTCCATAGTGCTGATTGAGTGTCCTCACAACATGGCTACTAGGTTCTCCACAGAACTAGAGCCTATGCCCTTTTCTGAAGGCTAAATGTGTGGAGCAATGGCCTCCCTGTCTAGCAATTTGGCCTTGGAGGAATTTGCTTAACATTCTCTAGAAACGGTTTATTTCTATCAATAGGGTTTTTTTCATATTCTGTTCTGACCAGCTGACTTGTCGTAAATGAGTGGATTGGCAGCTGTTTACAACTTTATTTAAAGAATACTAGTTCCTGTAGTATGAAAGTGGTTTGAAGAAGTAATGCTATTAGACCCTTAGCAAAATAAAGTACATCTTTTGTTTTTGTTTTCTGATGTAACTGTATTCTAGATTAGCTAATAAAACAATGCAAGAACTTCCACTTCTCGTAAGGGTCAAAATTTAGGCCAGTCCTCCTACTGAGAACAACAAAAGCTGGACAAAATATACTTGCTTGGAATTGCTTGGAGACATCAGAGATCTAACAAGGCAGAATTATGGGAAAGACATAGAAAATAAGAAAATCTAGAGACGTGAGCCTGCCATAAGGGGCCACTTTTTCACTCAGATGTCTGCTGACCCCAGAAAACATACCTGAAAGGCTGAGAAACTGAACAGGGCTCCTGACAGCCCTATGAAATAGAGGAATAAAACTGGAGTCTAGAACCCTCCAAAGCTGGGGTGAGTCTGGTAAATACCCCAGGCTTTGGATTGAGACACTGCATAGCTACCCACTAGGAGTAAGAATGAACTGTAAGTAGACTATCCTCTCAGAGCCTGAAGCTCAACTTCAAGTCAGTTTTAATCCTTGAAATTGAATCAAGCTGATCTCAGGTTGCTAGTTTCTAAACCTGCTGATAGCAAAGTCAAGTCTCTCTCAAGGAAGAGAATGTCATCAAGGTCTCAAATTATTTCTACAAATGTTCACATACCATGTCCACTATTTTAATAATAGTCAGGCTCATGAGGAGATAAAACAGGACAGATGAAAAAAAAAATAAAAATAGAAGGTAATGGAAACATGGGGCTCCACATAATAAATTTAGCACACACAGACTTTTAAAAAATACTCTTAATATGTTCTGTGAGATTTTTAAAAAGACTGGAAATTTGTGAAGAGAACTAGAAACGATACAAAATGAACCAACTGAAAAATTCAAGAACTGTATTTTAAAACTTGATTGATGGGTGGATTAGCTATTTATTGCTATGTAACAAATCATCACAAGACTTAGTAACTTAAAGCAGCAATAACCACCTAATCTTTCTCATAGTTTCTGTGAGTCAGAAATTCAGGAATTCTCTTATGAGGTTTCCATCAGTTATTGGCTGGGGGACAGTTATCTAAAGACATAACTGGGGCTGGAGCCATCTTGAGGGGGTTCACTTATATGGATCGGAAGTTGGTTCCTTTCAATGTGAGCTTCTCCAAGGAACTAGTTGAGTGTCCTCATGACATGGTGGCTGGTTTTCCTCAGAACTAGAAATCCAATAGCATGAGGCAGAAGATGGAATGCTTTTGATGACCTAGCCTCAAATGTCTCACACCACCACTTCTGATATACCCTATGATATTCTATCATACCTATCTGGTCATATAGATCAGCATTGATCTAACGTAAGAGGAAGCTACCCACGGGTGTAAATACTAGATGGTGAGAATTTTGGGGGTTGGAGGGCCCACTTGTTAACTGGCTACCGTGAGTAGACACAGCAGAAGAATTAGTAAACAGGGAAAGGGAATTAGTGAACAGAATAGAATACAAAGAAACAAAAGGATAGAAAATCCAGAAGAGGGGGTATGGATATGACATGTAATTGGATTTTCAGAGGAGAGGAGAGAGACTAAGGCAGAAACAGTATTTGAAGAGATAACAACTGTGAATCTCCCAAAACTAATGAAAGAAACGAAGGTACAAATTCAAGAAGCCCTATGAATTCCAAGCAGGATAAAAGTGCAAAACCATTGTCTCTCCCACACTATATGCACATATAATTGGTCTTTGCTTAAAATTTTTAGCCTCTGTTTGAAAACATTATTGCTGGTTTGAATGCGTTGTTCATTTTTATAATTTTGGAAAAGTCCTGCCTTAATATGATGTGAGGGTTTGGTATTGTTTGTATTTCATTCTTAATTGTTCCTAGTCCTTGGTTATTAGCCTTTGGATCAGCCTAAAGCACTATATAAAGGGAAAATGTACATTATGACAAAGAATAAAACTCTCATTAACTTGATGTTATCTAGCTATCTAGCATTCAACTATTACTTACTGGTACTTTCATACATGTAGAAAGCGGTGACAGTTGAAATTTATGAAAATGATTTTGAAGTATTGAAATCCCATCAGAATCTTTCTTTTAACATTATGATGTATTTATTATATTTGGGAGGTTCAATACATCATCATGTAATCCAGTTGGTTAGAAATTGACCGTATGTATAACACTGGTAACTGAGTATCTGAATAACCACAGACACCATTCCTTGGCCATGCTGTATCAACAACAGTTAACTTGATATATACTTGACTCTTTTGTTTAGAAACACTGCTACTCTTGCTTCTACTAGTTGTTTTCAAATGGCAATTATTTTAAGTGATGGCAAGAATTTAACAATAGAAATTGATTAACATCAAGCCCCCGAAATGTTGGGGGGATTGGTATGGAGTGTCCATTTAGAGGATGCTGTCCATTTTGAGATGGCATCTGGTTCTTGTTCATGACAGGTAGGGATGGCTGTTCCAGCTTAACGAGTAATTTGGTGGCTGTTGTAAGGAAGCAACTACCTTAAAACAGATTGGATTTAGCCCATTATCTCCTAGACTGGCCTCTCTTTCATTCAAAAAAAAAAAAATCCTCAGATGAACTTGATTTTCTCTAAATATAAGAGCATTTAAAATAAGTGTCTTAAGAAGTCAGTTTCCATTATCAAACTGTATGATTCTATTTGTTTCTTCAAAGTTTAATAAAAAACTTGGGCATATGAGGCATCCATATTACACCTTTCATTTCCCAATTTCTAACAAATTCAACTCAAGTTGTTTGACGGTTTTCAATTTCATTACAGAGAATGACTTCATCCTAGTATAAACCACCAGCTTTACTGTACCAGGGCAAAGTTCAGAAGTAATGTTGTTTGTAAACATCCAGTTTAAAATAGTGGGGAAGGAGATGCTCCCACAGTTGGAGAAAATAAATCTAACCTTTGTAATTAGAAATTAAAGTACATTTTTTACTGTTGGTAATTATTATGCTTTATCATCTGAGACCACAAATAGCTAAATCCACAACTGTTATGAAGGACTGCCAAACCAATACAGCATGATTTCAGATATCATGAAGTGTACAAACAATATTTTCTGGAAGGGTGTGTACTTCTCCTTTTAAGTGTAAGAGAAGAAATGCTTTCATAGGAATTACATTTTTTAAGTCTACTTCCTTGCCATGTGACTGAAGTTTAAAGTTCCTTTCTTAGTGCATCTCCCCAGGAAGGTTCTGTTTCTGGCACCCTGTGGCACAGATTTTGGTGCTGTTAAAAATCAAGCTGCCTAATTAGTTTAATAGGTGTTAGAAGTGGTCATGTAATTTTATAGACAGATATCTTAGGCACAGATAAGAAGTCGCCCTCCAGGTGATTCTGTGCTATAGGGCTGATCAGAAATTTGATCCTGGCTCTGGGGGGGTTCCCATAGTAATCAAAATCTGTTCTCCATGCGTGAGATTTCATTATACCTAATCAGCCCAGATTTAATGAAATCTCACACATAGTGTATAGATTCTGTATTCCGTTGGAATCCCCCAGAGCCATGATTGCGCTTCTGATCAGTGATCAGCTCTACAGCTGAACTG
This sequence comes from Leucopleurus acutus, assembly GCF_964270905.1. NCBI lineage: Eukaryota > Metazoa > Chordata > Mammalia > Artiodactyla > Delphinidae > Leucopleurus > Leucopleurus acutus. The sequence continues at coordinate 23,977,890 of NC_139159.1, read as the reverse complement.
AAGTGCTCAGTTACCTGCCAACTGGGTGATGCTTCCACACTGCAACCAGTGTTGAAACTAAAATGCTTGGAAGAGAGTGGGCTGGGAGTGAAAGTGTTTCTGGTGGAAAAAATCTTCCCCCAAATTCACAGAAAAGTGATCGGTTCCCACTTAATCCAGTGAAACATGGTTACTCTCTGCGAACCAAGAGGACGCCAGGTTTCCAGCACCAAGAAGGGGATTCTAGGTTTCTACCCTTAGTCATCCTGCTCTGCTGTTTACTGAGCACACCAGGCACTAGGTTCAGAACTGTGCTTTATCTTATTTGATCTTCACAATAACACAATGAGGAGTGTATTATCACCCCCATTTTACAGATAAGAAAACTGAGGCTCAAAGCCTTTGAGTCTATTGCACGAGGCCACCGAACTTTTGTAGTAGAGCTTGTACCCAAACCTAAATCCTCCAGACCCTCAAACCCTACACATAACCATTATGCCACATCGCATTTCCTCTCCTTCCAGTAGTTTTCATCCCACCTTCTCTGTCTACTCTTCCTTCTCCTCCACTGGCATCTGAAGTGAGGCAAGGGGCTCAGTCACCCAAGATCGCCCCCCTACTTCCAGCACCAATCACAAGTCTAGGTTTTACCTGTACTTCTAAGCAGTCAGCTACAAATCAGAGGTTCCCACAAGCCCTTCCTCAGGTTCATTTAATTTGCTAGAGCAGTTCACAGTCCTTGGGGAAAACAGTTTACCTACTGTTTACCAGTTTATTATAAAAGGACCAGGGGAGGGGGTTGGAGGAGGGATGGAGTGGGAGGTCGAGGTCAGCAGAGGCAGGCTTTTACATATGAAATGGATAAGCAGCAAGGTCCTACTGTATGGCATAGAGAATTATGCTCAGTATCCTGTGATAAACCATAATGGAAAAGAGTAATTTTAAAAAGAATGTAGATAAAAATAAATAAATAAAAGGATCAGATAAAGGATACGGATGGAAGGGATGCACAGGGCAAGGTGTGTGGGGAGGTGTGAGGAGCATCTCCATGTGTTCATGAACCTGGAAGCTCTCTGAACTTTGGGGGATTTTTATTTTTATTTTCACATAGGCATGATCAATTATTAACTCCGTTTCCAGCCCATCCCCTCTCTGGACACTGGGGGGTAGGGCTGAAATTTTCAAGCCCCTAATCATTGCTCGGTCTTTCTGGTGACCGGAGCCCACCCAGGAGCCCACCAGGAGTTACCCCATTAGAGCAAAAGACACTCCTATCACCCAGAAAATTCCAAGGGATTTAGGAGCTCTGTGCTAGGAACCAGGGGCAGAGATGAATATATATTTTTCCTACTATTTCACAGTAGGTTCTTAATAAATACTCCTCTCCCCGCCGTTCCCCTTTACAAGATGGGGTGTCTAATGAGGTGAGAAATGCCAAGCATGGCAGATACCCCAGCTTTGGCCTGTGATTTCTTGGGAGAAACAATCCTCTCTTCTCTATTTTATTGAGTTGTATTACAAAGACCTGTCCTGGGGCCTACAGAGCAAGGCAGCATAGTGATTAACAATATGGGCTTTGGACTGGAATCCCTTGGCTTTGCCAATTGCTGCTGTCTGACCTTGGCAAGTTACCTACCTCTCCAGGCCTCCGTTTGCTCATGTTTAAAGTGTATATATGTGTGTATGTGACGGGGGAGGGAATGGGGGATATGCCTACTTTGTAAGGTTGTAATAGGGACTAAATTAAATAACATATATAAAACATTTAGTACGGTTCCTAGTATACAGTGAGCTAAATAAATGATAATGATTATTACTATTATTTAATATTATTGCTATGGTTATTCTTTTTATACTCTTCGGCTAAAATAACTTTAAAGAAATGCCGAGACTATCTCTTGCCATTTTAATTGGACCCTGTTTTTGAAGAAAGCCGCTTACCTTCCTAGTCTGATAAGGGCAGTAATCAGTGACTTATTTACTGATAAGCTGTGTTTTCCTTTGGCACAGAAGCTGATCCTAACGCAGGCAGTGTGTTCTGTTTCCCACGACACCTTTGAATAAAATGCCATTTCCTCAGGAACAGCTAGAAATACCGATGCTAATTTTTCCTGAGCTCAGGAAAAGCAAGAGCGCTCCCACTGTGGTGGGCTGAAGGAGCTCTCCAGAAGCATTACGTCATCCTAATTTGCACTGCCAGGGGATGAGCTCATGGGGCGGGGTCTCACGGGGCTGCAGCTGTGCCGGTTCCTCACTTGCGGGATGTGCGTCCTCCAACTCGCCTCTCCCTGCTGCCCGCCCCACCCACCCACTGCCGCCTGCGCCACACAAGAGGCACTGCGTGATGAATGATTTAAAACGGGAGGTGAAGTCCTGCAAAATATACTCAGGCATCAGAAGGCACAAAAAAGGCAAACTGCATTTTCGTCATTTTGTATTACTTTAGAAAGAACACACACACAACTGCAGAACAGTTGTCAATGAGAAGAGACTTGTGTTGGTTGTCTTTGCTTGTCTTTGTCTAGAGCAGCATCTTTCCGCTTTTCTGCTTCACACAACAGCTTGATCTGTGGCTGAACCCAGGCTGGATCTGAGAGGATCACAAGTCTGGCCCTGAGCCATAGCTGTGGCAAGGGTGAAACATGCGAGCCAGTTCCCCTTCTTTTCATTATTATGTGTATTGTGAGTATATTTATACTCCTGCTAATCTACCTGGCAGTATAGGGAAGGGTTAAACATACAGACTTCAGAGTCAGGCAGCCTGAGCCTGGATCTCAATACAGACACATGCACTATCTTTAGGACAGTGAGAACTGTCACCTCTGCAAGCCTCAGTTTTCCAACTGCAAAATGGGGATAATAGTGAAGACTAGATCAAAAGACTGCTGCAGATATTAACTGAATATTGCATGGTAATCACTAAGCACAGTGCCTGGTCCATGGAATGTACTCAGTAAATTGTGAGTGATCATTAATAAGATAAACATGCTCAACTGCTCTATTAACTAGTTACTGCAAGAGTATATATGTATGTACAAATATATATATTTAAAATATAAATTGGAAGGTGGATGTAAATGTATTATAAGATATACTTCCAAGGAAATTATTCATTCATGAAAAAGACCTGTTTTTTTACCTTTTATTATAGAAATTTTCAAACATACACTGAAATCGAATCATATACTCAACCCCTCACATACCCATCACCCCAGTTCAAAAATCATCAACATTTTGGCAGCTTTGTTTCATCTACTCCCCACCCTTTCTTTTTTTAAAAAAACATTTTTTAAAATTTATTTATTTATTTATTTTTGGCATTGGGTCTTCGTTGCTGCACGCGGGCTTTCTCTAGTTGCAGAGAGAGGGGGCTACTCTTCGCTGTAGTTCGCAGGCTTCTCATTGCGGTGGCTTCTCTTGTTGCAGAGCACAGGCTCTAGGCTCACGGGCTTCAGTAGTTGTGGCACGCAGGCTCAGTAGTTGTGGCGCACGGGCGCAGTTGCTCTGCGGCATGTGGGATCTTCCGGGACCAGGGATCGAACCTGTGTCCCATGCATTGGCAGGCGGATTCTTAACCACTGCGCCACCAGGGAAGTCCCACACGCTTTCTTTTCAAGTGGAGTATTTTAAGGGCAAATCCCAGATATTATATCATTGTACCTGTAATACTTGAGTGTGCGCCTCTAACAGAAAAGGATTTTATTTTTAATTTAACCCTACAACGTAAAATAATTCCTTATTATCATCTAATGTCCGGTCCATATTCAAATTTCCACAATTATTCAAAAGTGTTTTCTTCTACCTTAAAAAAAAATCACAGAAAATGTTCCTCAATGCGTTTCTAAATATGTGAATTCTTGGCTTTTTCAGAGCTATATTTCAAACATTAATAAACACAGATACTGATATTCATGCAGTAGGACCAAAACAGATTACTAATTTGTTTTTGTTAATTGTTAATCTGAATGATTTGTCTTAAAGTAAGAGGCTCTGTGTTGGTTAGAATGACTAAATAAATAATGAATATGTGTTAATTTTTTAGTCGTTAATTTTATATCTCTGATTCAGACGGCCAGTATTTTAATGTGCTCGTTATCTAAGCATATGACTTTAAAATCTTACTTAAACCAACACTTAGTGTATAAACAAGATCATAATTTATTCTTTTTGCTGCAGATACTAGCTTGTTTCATCTTAATTTAATGTCTGTGAATCACTATACAGTAGAAATTTATTTGGAAGGTATTTTAACGTTCAGATTGCCAATAGCTGTTCTTGGTTAAATGTAAACATTTAATTTAACTTTCAGAAAATACATCTTTTTCCATTTAAGGGGAAGCTCTGTATGACTCCTGATGTGTTTAAAATTCATATAATCAGTGTTACAGTACATCTCCAGGGAGGCATGAGTTATGTCCATAAAAATTTATGTGTGTGCTCTATTTTTCATAAAGGATAGAGTCTCTCACTGCTGAACATAAGTTCCCAGGATGACATCATATTCTTTGACAAGTCAAGGTCACTCAAAGCCTCTGTGATCTGGCCTCATTCCTTCCCTAGCAGTATCCCGCATAACTTCCGCTTTCCCCGTCCCCCATATACCTAAGACTCCAGCTGTGTTGGACAACTGGCCTTTCTCTTTGTGCTTTTCCATCCCTGCTCTCTTCTCAAGCTATTCCACATACCTGAGGCAGAGTTGCCAAATGTAGTAAATAAAAATACAGGAGGCCCAGTTAATTTTGAATCTCAGATAAACAATGAATACATTTTTAGTGTAAGTATATCCCCAGTATTGCATGGGACATACTAATACAAAAATGTTATTTGCTGTTTATCTGAAATTCAGATTTAACTGACAGAGTCCCGGGTTTTGTCTGGTGATGCTAACCTAAGGAAACTTTTCAAGGGCTGGCTTTTCTTCCAAGTAGCCTTCCTGAGTGCCACCCTGCTACCACAGCATTTTGCTGGAACCTCTAATTACCTATAGAAGCACCCCAGTATTTTTTAACTAGTCGTATGTATGTGTGTCTCCTTACCACTTTATAACACAAACACCGTGTCTTAATCCTAGAGTTCTGGGATTTAGCATTTACACCCCACTCCCCCTTCCCGCTCCAGAGGTTGGATAACATTAACCCCTCACAGCATTTTTCCCAGTGCTTTTGGGTTTTGTTTTGTTTTGTTTTGTTTTCTTCATGTAAATCTGTATGGCCTATATTCACCATTATTGATTCCTAACAAAGTAACAGGCACTGTGATAAGCAGTGGACGTAAAGAGGCAAATTAGATAAGTTCTGACCATTAGGAACTCACAGTTCATGGTCTCAAGGTAGAAACACGTAACTAGATAGGTATTTTGGTAGGTATGATGTATTTGATAGATATTTATTAAAAACCCAATATATGTCAGGCACTGTTCTAGGCACTGAGCATGCAGCCAACACAAGGAAAGCCCATGTTCTCCTGGAGTTCGTTTCCTGAAGAAGGACTATCCAATGGCTAGATGCGAGTGAGAGTTTCCAGGTAACCTTCCAAGACTTCTCATGAATAGCTGAGTCCTAAAGTAAAGTAGGAGTTTGCTAGACAGGTGAGGGGTGGGAAATGAGCACTTCAGGAAGAAAACTGGACAAATGCAAAGGAATGGACTAAAAAAGCCCAGAATAGAGCCTCTGTAAGGACAGGGACTTGGTCATGTCTGCACTGATATGTCCCCATGCATTGACTTGTGATGGGCACAGAGGAAGCACTTGATAAATAGTTGAAGGAATGAATGAAGGCAAGTATGGTGTACTCAGGGAAAAGAAAGGGGATTGGAATGACCCAGGGCTAAAAGCTGGGAAGTGTCACTGTAAAAGCAGACGATGGGCAGATGATGAAGGGCTTTATAAAACATACTTAGAAATGTGAATTCAAATTATAAACATTGGAGAGACACTGGAAAATTTTCAGATCTAGAGTGGCACGATTCCATTTAACTTCTGAAGAGGTTGCTTGGATGGCATTGGGGACAATAGGTTAAATGGCATGGAGACCAGGGAGACCAGCTAAGTGGCTGTTGTCTTGGGAGGATGGACAAGGGCCAGTATTAGGCGGTGGTGGTGAAATATCAAAATGGGAGACAGATTTTAGGGTTATTTCTAAAGTAAAATCAACAAAAGGTTGGATCAGTTGGGTCTAAGGGGTCAAGAAGGGGGACAAGGCCTGGACAGCTCCCACATTTCTGGCTTCTACAACTGACTGGACAAAGGTTCCATTAGGGCACAACAGGAGTACAGTTTTAGAACATCTGGACAGGAGATATCGGGGGAAATCATCAGTGACTACTGAGAGTTAAAGCCATGATGATGGATGAAGCCAGCCAGAGAGAGTATATAAAATTAAATTAGAAGGGGGCCTGGGGAATGCCATTTTGCAGATATGTATTTGTCATGTACACACACACACACACACACACACATACACACATACATATATATATATATATATATATATATATTTATATTTATGTATTTGCATATGGTTGAATGAGCCCAAACCTAATATCAGCTTGGAAAGGGAATAGCAAGTCATTAATATGGCCTTGCTATTCTATATCCAGAATGTTTTTATAAATAGGAAGAGTCATTGGTTTTATTCGATTTACTGTTGACACCATCTTTGACTCCCTATGGAAAGATCACTTAACCCCTTTCTGACTACCTCCTACATATTTCATCAGGGTTTGTTAAAGACGGATTGAATACAGTCTACAAAGTACTTTGAATAGCACGGGAGAGAAAAAAATGAAAATTCCAAAATCATAAGGTAATTATTGATGACGATAAAATATTATTTAAAAGCAATCCCTTCTACGAATCTTCAAAGCAGCCCTATTTTTATGTACATGCAAAATATAATACAGTTCCACCTAAAGGCTTGTAATGGCTTTGGAAGTGTAAAAGCTGATAAGAATCAGGGTGTGAGTCACCACCAAATAGCATTTCCCTCATTAATAACTAAGTAATGATGATAAAGGTCTTTTGAAACTTTAGAACTGTAGAATGTCTTTGAACTGACTCCCTGGATTAACCAGTGTTTTTCGTTCTGATATACTGAAAACTCAAAGCTGACAGGCTACTCTCGGGATGATCGTCTTCAAAACTTGCTCATGAATTCTGAGCAAAGTTTAGAGAATGTTGAAAACTGTGCACCCCTCACACATTTTAAAGGTGACGTCTTAAATTGTGCATAATAGATTTAAGTAGGAATTTAATTTAATTTCATTAGTAATTTAAATAATAATATGGATATTTTGATTAAAAAATGGTAGCATGACTTTTAAAATATCCAATAAAATCTAAATACCATAGAGATTTGATTCCACCATCATCCATTTTTCACAATACACAAATAAACTTTTTAACTGGCAGAAAGTCTACTTGTTCCTTTTCTTTTTAACTCAGTTTTCATTCCACCTTCTCCACAGAACTTTATCCTAATGTAATATATTTATGCTTTAAAGGTTTTTATTGATCACCCTACCATAATTCTCTGCAAAATATATATATATATATATGTATAAATTTAAATTGAAATAGTTTACATTTCGTGTGACTGTATGATTCTGAGTACTTAACATTTTGTCTGGTATAAGCTATACTTAAAATTATTAGTAGTACACACTTGACCAACGCAACACACTAAAATTTTGATAAGCAAGTGAATATATAAAAAAAATTTTATTAAAACTGTATCTCTAATGAGATACAGGATTTTTAAAAAAATTATTTATCTGTTTTTAAATATTACATATTACTAGAATGAGACACTATTCAGCATCATTTTTAGTCCCATTTTTCATTTTTAATGTGAACACTGAAAAAACGCTTGTACACACAGGTAGATGGGAAGAAAAAGGGTTTCATTATATCAGTGTCACTCAATGAATTGAATTGCTTTCAAGTGAGATAAGTGGCAAATATCACAGCACTGTATCATCAAAAACTATTTTTAATGATCTAACTTGATTAGGTTCTCCTTCAGTTCTCTTGAAACCAAAGAACTGGAAACCACTTGAATTGTAAAAGAACTTTTTAAATCCAATACGCAGAGTCATTCACTTTTTCTGACACTGACACTAATTTTTCTAATTGACTCGAGTCGCCACCTAGGAGGTCTTACCACACTGAAAACAGATGAAAAGTTGCCTTTTTTCATAAAGTGAGAGAAGGCGCTTTGGGGTACAGACAAAAAGAACTCACCCTTCCCAATAGCAAATATATTCTCAGACCAGCTGTAGAAGATGTACATACAAGTTAAGGATTGTAGTAATAAATCAATTCTATAAAAACGAAGTTGATTGCTTTGAAAAAGGCAAGTTGCTTTAAAAATTGATGACAAACTAGGTGCTACGAAACGTTATAGAAGACTGGAAAAATCTTTAAATTAGGCACTTCTCTTGCTTGGTAAATGTCTTTACATTCTTGTTTCCCTTTAAATCACAACAACATATTTTATACAATGCATGGTTTATGCAACAATAATTAACACTTATTACGAGGTTACCATGTGCCAGGAACTGTCCTAGTTCATTTGTTTGTGTTCATTATGTAATCCTCACAACAAACCCATGAGGTAGATAGCTTTTCAGTCCCATTTTACAGGTAGGAAACTGAGATGGAGAGAAAGTCACTTGCTCAAGATCTCACAGCTAATAGTGATACAACCAGGCAGTCTTGCTCCAGAGTCTACGTTCTTAATCAGCAAGCCTCAGCGCAGAGATCTTGATTTTGAATTAAAAATAAAATATAAGGTCCATATATAGCACTTTTGTGATTTTCCCCCTTTTTTTTTTTGTTTCTTGTTTTGTTTTGGTTTTTTTTTGGCGGTACGCGGGCCTCTCACTGTTGTGGCCTCTCCCGTTGCGGAGCACAGGCTCCGGACGTGCAGGCTCAGCGGCCGTGGCTCACGGGCCCAGCCCCTCTGCGGCATGTGGGATCTTCCCGGACCGGGGCACGAACCCGTGTCCCCTGCATCAGCAGGCAGACTCTCAACCACTGCGCCACCAGGGAAGCCCGATTTTCCCCTTTAATAAGCTTTCTTGATTAACTGATCGAGCAAGCATGTTAAGTGGTTCTCCACTGGACCATAAATGTTAAATAATAACCTATGGTTATTATTTTAGAAACTACAAGTCAGGAATGATGCAGGGCATCTCCTAGTGTCCCAAAACTGCTTAGTCAGTTTGGTTACAACAGCATAATAAATCATTGTATACATGGTGAAAATGGATATTAAAGTATTTTCTGCAACTCTGAACAAGTTCTCCTAATTTTTGCCCAGAGTGATATCTATTCCTCTCATTTTAGTGTGCCTTTCGAGAAACTATTCTCAGGGTACCTTTAGGCACATCACAGAGTATGGTTGACACTGTAAATATCAATATATTTTAATTAAACAGACAAACCCCAGTGCAACCTCTAATACAAAGCATCTGAGACCACTTCTTTCCTCTTCTACTCCACCTTCCATGCCTTCCCTAATTCCCTGCTTTCATTTAGACTAAGATATTCAGACTGTAACATCTGCATATTTCCTTCCTTTTTATATTAAGGAAGCTCAAGCTTCCTCCTCTTTCTATTTCCTTAAAGTTACATCATTCCAAGTAAATTTAGTTTCTGCAAAATTTAACACTTAATTTGCAACTCTCTATTCAAGCATTACCTACAGGCCAGACTCTGTTAGGTTCTGGATATAGAGCAAGGAACAAAAAAGAAAGTGCTTTGTCCTTCACAGAGCTTATAGTCAAGAAGGTGTGAGCAACTGGGCCACAATCAAGTACATGAAAACTGATACAAGATGGGTAGTGGGCATACTTTGCGAAAGGTGCCCTGGCAGGGCCTAGAAGATGAGGCCTCGAATATCAGCCTTTGTGTTGTAAATGCCTGACCCCTGCCTGGCCCAGTAGCATCTGACTGCCTGGTTGACTGACTGATGAGTTCACTAACTCCCTTGTTGACTAGTTGGTTGACAGAGATTGATGAGACTAACCAAAGGGCAGTGGCTGATTAACCTTTGAATGGCTGGTTGCAGGATTTTGGTCCCAGCTGTTAAGTTTTCCCTTCTGGATGAGAACATAGGGCTGACGGAAGCTGTCCTTCTATTTCCTGCTTTGCCATTGAGGGGAATGAGAAGAGCTTTCTGCAGGTTCCCCTCCTCCCTCATGGCTTTGGCAGCTCTTACTGCCGCTGCTACGTGTGGCTGAAAGGAAAAGGCCACAGACAGCAGGAGAATGACTCCTTTCCTCACGCAGACACTTAGCCTCCTCCAAGCTGAGTTACTGAAGTGGAACATTCTGAACTAATGCAGGAAGAAATTTATATAGAAAGTTCCTGTGGCCACAGCACAGAGACTATTAACTAGTCTTGAAAATGCACCTCGTACTTTAGCATTTCCTATGTACAAACATGTATAAAAAGGAAGTTCTCTCATAACCTGCATGACCTTGGCCGTGAAACATTGAGAACTGGTAGGAAAAAGGAAGGAAAGACAAAGTGGCTTGGTGGCTGGGTCTGAAAGACTTAAGGGCTGATTTCCAGTGGAGGTGGAGCACAGAAATATACATCTCCTTGTAGGGGGCTTGAAAACCTCAGAGACAACCTGGGCTGAGGCTGCTATCCAAGGAGTCACATCTGGCGATAGAAGAAGGCACCAGGGATCACAATGGGAGGCAGTGGTGTCCTGGGAAGAGCATGGGTTTTAGAGGCAGACAGACAGACTTGAATTCAAACCCAAGCTTTACCGTTTAATACTCATTCATCCTTGGATAAATTAGCATCTTTAAAGCTCTTCCTGGGGCTTCCCTGGCGGGCCATTGGTTAAGACTTCACCTTCCAATGCAGGGGATGCGGGTTCCATCCCTGGTCTGCGAGCTAAGATCCCATATGCCTCATGGCCAAAAAACCAAAACATAAAACAGAGGCAGTATTGTAACAAATTCAGTAAAGACTTTAAAAATGGTCCACATCAAAACAAAAAAATCTAAAAAAAAAAAATTGAAAAAATAAAGTTCTTCCCTTTTCCCATGGTATTAGGGTGAGGATGAAATGAGACCGTGTGTATAGAATACTAGACCAATGACTGCATCCCATCAGTACCAGCTCCCTCCACATCAAGTAAGCTAAGAGATTTCCTGAGTCAGTTGGTTCTATGGAAGCCAGTCTGCGCTGGAAGGCAGACCCAGTTCTCAGTCTGGAGTCGGCTCATTGCTCAAGTACTCAGTAACCTACTTCTGTCAGCTGCAACGGTGACCTGCTTTCTCCCAGCCCTCAGCACCTAACACATTTCCTAAAAACAAAGTGGTAAACAAACCTCTTTTGAGTTAAACAGCCATGAACTAGCCAAAATCCTTGGTGAAAAGGAAGAAAATGCCCACCAAAAAAGATCTGTGGAAGCTAGAAACCCTTTTGAGCACATGTCAGAGACCCCCAAATCTGCAATTTATAAGACAAGTCGTGGCTCCTTTGTCCCAGCTCCTTAAAGCTTTGTGATAATTGACCTGTGTCACACTGTGAAAAGAGTAACCCTGCCATTATTGGCCTAGCAACTAAGAGTTATTTGTGTACTAATCAGTAGTTATTATTACTTTGATCTTTCCTGGAAGCGTTCCATGGAAGCTTGTCAAATTGTTTTGGTACCGCCATGTGGGGCACACTAGGTAGTCTTTGATGATAATCAAGACATCACTAACCAATAGCTCCCTCTGTTGATTTTAAACCTTAATAAATTGTTTGTTCTCTAATTGAAACCGACAACAATGTATAGAATGCCCACTGGGTGCAAGAATCTGAGTCGCTAAAGAATACAAAGATGAAGAGTGTGGTTCCTGCCTACCGGAAGGAACAGACCTGTGTACATGAAAAGCTAAAATACAAAAACTATATCAGCTAGCTGTTGGCACAGCAATACCAAAGAGCAAAACACCCCAAAGTCAGTGGCTTGAAACAACAATTGTATAGCCTCACTCATTCGTATGTAAGTTGGCTGGGGGTCCGTTTGTCTAGACTGGATTTGGTAGGGCTGGGCGTCAGTCTGCAGGTTGAGTTCAGGTTTGTTTCACATGACTCTCATCCTCTTTGGACCAGCAAGTTAGCCAGAGCGTGTTCTTCTCACAGCGATGACAGAAGTGCCACAGAGGTGAATGGAAACGTGCAATGGCCCTTGAAGCCTAGGTTCAGAACTGACACACCCAAAACAATGGGGTGAGGAAGAATGCTCGACCTCTAGAGTAAGGAAAACAGTGTCAACTCAAAAAGGGCATGGACACAGGGAAAAGCGAGGGACTGGGAAGAATGTTGCAAACTATCACAATAATATAAATTAAGTTCAAAGTGTCAGGGGGCATAATAGAGAGAGTAATTAATTCTAACTGGGGAATCAGTTGTCACTTTCTGAGGAACATGGAATTTGAGATAACCTTACAGAGTGGGTAGGATCTAGATAAGCCAAGCTGGGGGTGTGTGCACTCCAGGTAGAGTGGACTCCATGGAGAACATCATAGGTTAACACTGACTTTAATAAGCAAATGAAAAATCTTTCGAGGGTGGCTAGAGCAAGGGATCATTGGAAGGTGGGAACAAAGACAAAGCAGGCACAGTTTAGCCATTTGTAAACATTCCAAAACCCAAGTTCATTTGAGAATTTGTTGTTCATTGGTCCCTACCATGTGCAACTTTGTGCATGCTCTGAAGCATTATGCTAGAAAAATGCACTCTTAAACGTATGCAAGTTCAGTCCTATAAATACATGAGAAAGAAGGAGACAGTTCTATAATGTGCAACAGGATATTTGAATCTCACAGCGCTAAGTAATAGCCCTGCTGTTAAGGCAGGAATTATGGAATGATGGGTGGACTGTAGTTGGACTTAAGACATTGCACATGTATTTTTTTCTGCTTAAACCTTTCCCTGCCAAGGAGGCTTTCACATTAGCTAAAAGTATTCAGAGAGTCTTTAACTGCTGGAGTTATTTAAAGAGTATGGAATGCCTTTGCAACTTAAAAATGGATGTGTGATAAAGTTTAAGCAGTGTTTTAATTGGCCTTTCTTAGTTTTCCCTGAGGCAGATAAACCAAACCATCAGAAGAAGCTGACAGTGAATAACAGCAAGTAATAAATCTCGCTGATCTGGCACTTAGGTATTGCTCCTGACAGCACAGGCCTACCATGTAGAATTTAATATAAAGCTCCCTCAGTAGATAAAACTGATGAATATTGTAATCCCAGTTTGAATAGACTCTTGAGTTCTTTCTTGTTTTCAGATTTTAGGAACAGACGTGCAGTCTTAAGGATACAGAACAGAGACCAGTGCCAAAAATGTAGCTCTTTTGCTTGAAATTGCTAAGTTATGAGCAAAAACAGATTAAATGACTCAAAATGGATTAGTTGAAGTTTTCTGGACATGCAGTTAGACATCTGTCCCAAAACTCCTCCTGTGAATCAGGTCCTGACATAGTAAGTTTCCTGAGAGCAGTCGGTATCAGCTGTAGTGTTTAAGGATGGTCAATGTCTTCTTGAATACTTTGGCTCCAGAGGTCAGAAGGCTAAGGGAAGACGTCTTTGGGTGATCCAAGGGTAGAGGGTCTCTGACGAACTAAGATGTCTTCTGTGAGTCACTGCTTTCTTTTTAATTGATCTGATTTCCTTTGACCCTCTCAAGGGGAAGAAGTATTTTTTTAGAAAGCAGGCTGGGCAGAAGGGTATGGATCCTGTTAAGTATCGGAGAGAATCCTAAAGTTTTTTGACCTATAAGCACCAACAAGGCCTTTGCAATTAAACTCCCATAATTCCAGTGTGTCACGTGACTTGGTTGAATGCTCCTATTCCTGTTTATAATGAAAGAGGAAAGAAATTACATGATATCAGGAGAGTCCCTCTGCAAGGAGCTGGTAGAAGTCCCCAGCCCCTTGTCCTGAGGATTTCCTCATCTGTTAACCCCTGAATCAGACTCAGTAGTTCTTAACCTAAGCCACACATTAGTCTCCTGGGAAGTTTTAAAAGTGTCAGTGCCCCAAGGCCCACCCTAGAGATTCCGATTTAATTAGTCTGGGATGGAGCTGGGCATCTAGACAAAGGAATCTAATGTGCATGAAGGTAAGGGGAATACAGGATTAGATCAATTTTATAAGCAAGACTCTGAAAGGTGGGCATGAATGAACCTCTGGCCTCACCCCCTCCCTTGGGCCTTATGCTCCCCTGGAACCCCGCATTCCCCCAAAACAGAAGTCTGAAGCCACAGTACCGAGGGCCTAGGAGTGTGCCACTTTAATCCAAAGAGCAAAATCACTGCCATAAATGAGCTGTTGCCTGGGGATATTGTCCCCAAAATACTGTGCCCACAGGAACCTGTTCTGAAGCCCACAGAGCCCTCCTATGGGGTCTCAGTGCCCCTGTCTTAGGGGAGCACAAAAACGTGCATCTCAGACAGTCTCATGGAAAACAAAGGACAAGGTCAAATTTAATTCACATCTTGTGTGGGCTTAATAAATTAATAGGGATCCTAGAAATGCATCCTGTACTGCTGCCCATGAGAGCAGGGGAGTGAATTCTTCTTTTGTGATATTATCTCATTCCCTGCCCTGATAGACATCAGTACCTGAATGCAGGGTATGCGTTTCTGGCCTGTATTTTAATGAGTGATTTAATTTGATGAGTCAGAATTTTGGTTTTTGCAGCCAAGAAGTATGATCAGCATGCATCCATAATTCTTTTTCATCTTAGAAATCACTATTGTTTCCATGGAATCCGTTGAATTGATGAATATTAAATCTGACTTCTCCTTGTGTGCATGGAGGCAAAATGGCAGAGAAGAAAGATCAGTGGCAATAGAGAGATTTTCTGTTAAGCAAAATATATACTTACTGAAATATCACAGTCGTGGCTCTATCAGCCTCCTATTGCCATCCACTTTATGTGACCTATAGTGGGACCAGTATGTTATTCACAATTGCGCTTTATGAGATGACATCAATCAAATGGAAACCAGTGGTTGATAAGAGAAACTCAGTTCTGGAGCCCTCTTTTCTTGCAGAAAACTGCTGATGTAAATATGTGAAGCCAGGAAGAAAAAGATCAAAGGTACCCAGAGGAGACCATTAAATAGCATCCAGTAATCTCACGGAAAGAGATTGTCTAAAGGTACCAAAAGCTCCCAGACAGTCACTAATACCCTCTTAGAGCCTTGGGAGTAGTCAATGGTCCATTAATCAAGAAGGAATTTAAAAACAAATTGAAAAAAAAAAAAAAAACAGAAAGCTTGATACTCAGATGAACTTTTAAAAAGTCTCATGGGGGGCTTCCCTGGTGGCGCAGTGGTTGAGAGTCCACCTGCTGATGCAGGGGACATGGATTCGTGCCCCGGTCCAGGAAGATCCCACATGCCACGGAGCGACTGGGCCCGTGAGCCATGGCCGCTGAGCCTGCGCGTCCGGAGCCCGTGCTCCGCAACAGGAGAGGCCACAACAGTGAGAGGCCCGTGTACCGCAAAAAAAAAAAAAAAAAAAAAAAAAGTCTCATGGGAACCCTCCTACACTGTTGGTGGGAATGTAAATTAGTACAGCCACTATGGAGAACAGTATGGAGGTTTCCTGAAAAACTAAACACAGAGCTACCATATGATCCAGCAATCCCACTCCTGGGCATATATCCAGAGAAAACCATAATTTGAAAAGATACATGTACCCCCATGTTCATTGCAGCACTATTTACAATAGCCAGGACATGGAAGCAACCTAAATGTCCATGAAAAGATGAATGGATAAAGAAGAGGTGGTACATAATATACAGTGGAATACTACTCAGCCATAAAGAAGAATGAAATAATGCCATTTTCAGTGACATGGATGGATGTAGAGATGGTCATACTGAGTGAAGTAAGTCAGACAGAGAAAGACAAATATCATATGTATCTTATATGTGGAATCTAAAAAAATGGAACAAATGAACTTATTTACAAAACAAAAATAGAGTCATAGATGTAGAAAACAAACTTATGGTTACCAAGGGGGAACGGGGTGGGGTAATTGGGTTTGACATATACACACTACTGCCTATAAGATAGATAACTAATAAGAACCTATTGTATAGCACAGGGAACTCTACTCAATACTCTGTAATGACCTATATGGGAGAAGAATCTAAAAAAGAGTGGATATATGTATATGTATAACTGATTACTTTGCTGTACAGCAGAAACTAACACAACATTGTAAATCAACTATACTCCAACAA
The DNA here is from genome assembly GCF_964270905.1 of Leucopleurus acutus. NCBI lineage: Eukaryota > Metazoa > Chordata > Mammalia > Artiodactyla > Delphinidae > Leucopleurus > Leucopleurus acutus. The sequence continues at coordinate 23,961,646 of NC_139159.1, read as the reverse complement.
AAATTAATTTAAAAAAGAAGTCTCATGAACGAGAACCTACAGAAGAGGCCAAAGTTTTGAACCGTGCAGAAATTTTCCTTGATTCCCTCGCTTGTTCAACAAATATTTGTTGAATGCATCAGGTGGTATTTTCAGCTCTAGGGACAAGGCTGTTATTCTTCAGTATTGATAGACTTTCATCCCAGACGTGAGAGAGGTTAGGAGTAGGTTTTCCCTCGGTATATCTCATTTGTATTAGCTTCAGTTGGACTTCCTCCTAAGTCGAATATTATTCTCTGTTGACTCTACAAACTTCCCGCAAAGTGGTATTTTCAACAGAGAGGAAGAATATGCTTGTAGTGTTGTGGTTGCCTGTGAAAAAATTTGGACCAAAGCTCCAGTCGGCTAGTATTATTTATCCAGGAAAAAGTGGCAGCAGTGTTATCAGGCCCTCTCTAATATAACGATTTGAAGGAGTCATTTTAGGATTGCAGTGTATTCTTCTAGAATCTGAAACAAGACTCTGCTGAGTGAGGCTCGTGGACCAGCCATCCCTGCCATGTGCCCTTCTGAGTGATACCAGAGAGGATATTCTCCTTCATATCCGCATCAGATACAAGGAGGGCCTTCTCAAAGTGCACCACTCTCTGAAATGAATCTTAAGCAATGGCCTTTAGACATGACTGGCTCCTAAGATGATAGCAGAGACACAATTGCAACCAAAAGCAATTGTAAATTAAAGAAATTCCCCTAAATGACCCCTTACTGAAGAAGCTCACTATTTGAAATTATCTTATTAGTTTACTTCTGTGTTATCTGTCTTCTCTATGCCTCCTCCATGAGGGCAGGTACCTTGTCTTCTTCACCAACCTAGACCAGTTGCCTGATAAGAACTTTATTAAATATTCCATGACTGAGCTGAATAACTGATGATATAGATGATACAAACCTGGGAGGGACATCAGACTCCACATCGCAACGCTCTCAACTTAGTGGCATGACCAGCTGAAATGAAAAGGTGACATTTAAGAGCAATAAAGATGAAGTCTCTCATCTGGGCCCCAATTTCCATCTGCACAAGGGCAGCATGGGGGAAGCCTGGCTTAACGGCAATACCTATGAAACACTTACAGGAATTAGTTGACAAGAAACTCAGTATGAGTCAACAGTATGAAAAGCAAATGTCCAATATCATTACTAGAAAATGAGCCCCCCACTGCAGTCAATTGATTTTCCACAAGGGGGCCAAGGTAATTCAAGAATCGTCTTTTCAACAAACGGTGCTGAGACAGAGTATCTACATGCAGAAGAATAAAGTTAGACCCATACCTCAACCATATAAAAAAATTAACTCAAAATGGTTAAAGACCAAATGTAAGAGGTCAAACTAGGAAACTCTTAGAAGAAAGCATAGGAGTAAAGTTCATGACCTTGAGTTAGGCAATGGTTTCTTAGGTATGACACCAGAAACACACGTGACAAAAGGAAATTAGATGCATTGGGCTTCATCAAAGTTAAAAACTTTAGTGCTGCAGAAGACACTATCAAGAAAATGTAAAGACAGCCCACAGAATGGGAGAAAATATTTGCAAATCATATATCTGATCCTGGTCTAATATTGAGAATTTATAAAGGCTCTTACAACTCAATAATAAAAATACAACCCAATTAAAAAGGGTAAAAGACTTAAATAGACATTTTCCAAGGAAGGTATACAAATGGAAAATGAGCACACATAAAGATGTTCGACATCATTAGTCACTAGGGACTAATCAAGGCAAATCAAAAGTGGTTTCACACCCACTGTGATGGCTATTATCAAAAATATAGGGCTTCCCTGGTGGCGCAGTGGTTGAGAGTCCGCCTGCCGATGCAGGGGACACGGGTTCGTGCCCCGGTCCAGGAAGATCCCACGTGCAGCGGAGCGGCTGGGCCCGTGGGCCATGGCCGCTGAGCCTGCGCATCCGGAGCCTGTGCTCCGCAACGGGAGAGGCCACAACAGTGAGAGGCCCGCGTACCGGTAAAAATAAATAAATAAATAAATAAAGATAATAACAAGTGTTGGGGAGGGTATGGAGGAATTGGAACCTTCATACATTGATGGTAGAATTATAAAATGGTCCAGCCGGTGTGGAAAACATTGTCATTTCCATTTTGTCAGAAGGTTAAACATGGAGTTACCATACGACCCAGCAATTTCACTCCTAAGTACATACCAAAGAGAATCGAAAACATATGGCCACACAAACACTTGGATAGGAATATTCATAAAAATATTATTCATTATAGTCAAAAATTAGAAACAACACAAAAGTCTATCAGCTGATGAATGGATAAATAAAACCTGATATATCCATACAATGGAATATTATTCAGCAATAAAGAGCAACAAAGTTCTGATACAGGTTGTAACATGGATGAAGCTTGAAAATATTAGTCTGCTAAGTGAAAAAAGGCCGTCACAAAAGATCACATGTTATATGAGCCCATTTATGTGAAACGTCCAGAAGAGACAAATCTATACAGAAAAGATTAGTGGTTGCCAGAGTGTGGGGAATAAGTTGTGACTGCCAATGGGTATGGGGCTTCTCTGGGAGGTGATGCAAATGTTCTGGAAGTGGTAATGGCCGCATAACTCTGTAGACATACTAAAAACCACAAAAAATACTGAATTTTACACTTTAAAAGCATGAATTTTGTGGCATATAAATTATATCTTAATAAAGCTGTTATACAAAAGGGAGTCGCCCGGAACAAGGTCCCCTTCATAGAGCACTTGTCACATCCTGCCTGAAATACTGAATTCAGTCCTGGGCATAGGACAGAAGCAAAGTAAAACTATCTCACCAATGGAAAAGCAGCTTCAATAATTAGGACATTTAGACTTGTTCCGAGCAAAACATTGAAGACATACCGGATGTTTAACCTGTTTAAGAAAGAAAAAAACAGCGGACACATGCTAGTTCTTCAAATTTGGGTGACATTTCTGTGGGAGAGAAGTCAGAATTGCGCTCCGTTATGCTGGAACACTGAGCTACCTAAGGAAAAGGCTGGTGTTACCTCAACACGAAGGAGAACTTTTGAAACATTGAATTGTCTGAATGAAGAAGGGGCTCCCTCTGGGCATGAGGAGTTCCTCACCGTGAGAGCAAGGGTCAGAGTTCATGCGATCAGGATGCTGTGGAAGGTGGCTGCGGCTTCAGATGACAGGTCGGACTGGCTGACCCCGAGATAATTTTCCTTTGAATGGATTCTATCATTTAATCCCAGGAAACTCTTGTGGGTTGTAACTGATCGCTCAGATCTCATATGCCTGGAAGTTTGTGATACTTTTTTTTTCTAAATGCATTTATTACCTTGCAGTTTCTCACATTCACATGTACCAATGTTTTTGTCTATTTAACATAATCTTAAAATATCTTCTGAAATCCATCCTTATCAACTAGAAGTCAGGATCATCAGCAAATCCAAACATTTTTCTGTGCCCTCGTCCAGATCATTTATAAAACGGTCTAAGCAGCAGCTTCGCAGGAACGTGGTTGTTAACATGTCTCCACGCAGAGAGGTACCCATTCATTTCCACCTTGTTTCCCGTCTCTAAGCTGGTTCACTGTTCATGACAAGGCTTCCTCAATCCCCTGATAACTCCACTTTTTAAAAATAGTCCATGAGGTGGAATTGTACTAAAGGCATTTTTTTTTTTTTCCTGTGGTACGCTGGCCTCTCACTGTTGTGGCCTCTCCCGTTGCAGAGCACAGGCTCTGGACGCGCACGCTCAGTGGCCATGGCTCACGGGCCCAGCCACTCCACGGCATGTGGGATCTTCCCGGACCAGGGCACGAACCCGTGTCCCCCGCATCGGCAGGCGGACTCTCAACCACTGCGCCACCGGGGAAGCCCTAAAGGCATTTTTAAAGACTGAAGGGGGGGTTACCTTCAGCATCTTTACTGCCGCCAACTTGAAGTGGTTTGGAAGCCGTGTGGGGTCTAACCCACTAGATACTATCGCTAAACATCAGTAGGGAAGATGGAGGGCTGTGAACTATTACCTTCACCGCCTCCCCTCTACCCATGTGCATATTCATCTCCTCAAGTATTTATAACAGGTGCATCAGGCATAATTTGCTTTTGCAGAAGTCATGTCATTTGCTTAGTGTTCTGTGGCCGTCCTCTTTTACTTTCACCAGCATAAAAGATAAAAAAGCTGACCCTCGGTAGTCGGTGGTTTCCACAATCCCCAGGACTCCTTCTTACAAAACAGTTATACTAGTATTCTGCCCTTTAGCACAGGGCCAGTTAAAGACAGGTTATATATCTTGAGCTCCATAGGTTCTCTCTTAAGTTTCTTTAAACAGTGAGTTTTTAACCTGCTGGAGGCTGTGGATCAATTTCAAGGAATCCATCGATTCACTGAAATAATATTCAAAGTCTTGTGCACATGTATATATCCATTTTTCTTTCCTGTTGCAGAGTGTACACCTGACCTGCCATTCACAGTGGATTTCTCTATTCTCATTTAGTCCCACTATCCATGAGACTGCGGCTGTTTGCCACTATTCTCTTCTGTTGCCACTGCTGCTACTATCAAAACTGTCGCTGTCATCAGGACTGTTGTCAGTTTCCATCTTCCCAGTTGCGTATAGTCTCTGACGTCCGTCACTAGCAGGCTAGAACATGCACAGCTCCCGAGGCAATTCAGATTGTGGCCAGAAGTACACTGGGAACCACCATTGGATGGTACTAGGAAGAGTTGTGTTTGCCCTGGCCTGAGATTCCAGGTGCCTGCCCTGCAATGCTGCCATGCACCCCGAGCTCATCAAGGTGAGCCCTTTCCCTCCCTGCAGCCAAGCTGGCCCAGCTTGTACAGTGAGTGTGTCACTGGTCTCCAAATTGTGGCACACTGCACTCACATGTCTGGCACCCTATCCACTTGAGGTTTTGCTAACCCTTTCCCTAGCATACTGGGTAAAAACACTGTCTTAGCTCAGGCTGTGCAATATCGTAATTTATAAGAAATATACATATCTGGTCATTCAGATGACCAGATATATATGTTTCTCACATATATTTGGTCTTCACCTACTGTTCCTGACTCACAATGCCCAGAACCCTTGGAATTTCCTGAGCAGTAAGAGCAATGGAATAATATTTGGGCTCTCATCCTCACTTCCTGAAAATGCTTCAGGAAAGATGACTTTTGGATCCTAGCAAAGGATGGGGGCTGGCTTCCAGGAGAACCAATTATGTGATTAGAGAGTTGAAACTTTCAGTCTCACCCTGTCCTTAGGGAGGGGAGAGGGCCTGGAGGTTGAACTAATCGCCAAGGGTCAAAATTTAATCATTTGTGCTTATGTAATGAAGCCACTATAAAAACCCAGAAGAATGGGGGTTCAGAGAGCTTCCGGGTTGGTGAACACGTGGAAACTGGGGAAGTGTCACACCTGGAGAGGGCATGGAAGCTCTGTGCCCTTTCCCCATGCCTTGCCCTCTGTGTCTCTTCATCTGCTGATTCAGATCCTCTAATATCTTTGTAGAATAAATCAGTAATCTAGTGAGTGAAAGGGTTTTCCTGGGTTCTCTGAGCTGTTCTAGCAAATTAATCAAACCCGAGGAGGGGGTCATGGGAGCCTCCAGTTTGTAGCAGGTTAGTCAGAAACACCTGGTTAGTCAGTAACTACCTGGACTTGCAGTGGGCATCCTGAGTTGGAGGGGTCTTGTGGGACTGAGCCCTTTACCTGTGGATGCTGATTCTAGCCCAGGTAGATAGTGTCAGAATTGAGTTGAATTCTCAGACACCCTGCTGGCACCTGAGAACTGCCTGCTGGTGTGGGGAAGCCTCCACCTTTACACATTGGAGTTGGGTCCAGAAACCCCTCTGCAGGCTGCTTTAACAAAATACCAGAGACTGGGTGGCTTAAACAACAGACATTTACTTCTCACGGTTCTGGAGGCTGGGAAATCCAAGCTGCAGAGGCCAACTGATTCAGTTCTTGGTGAGGGCCCTCTTCCTGGTTTGCAGATGGCTGCCTTCTTGCTCTTGTGTCTCTTTCTCTTATTCTAAGGACGCTAATCCCATCATGGGGCTTCACCATCATAACCTCTTCTAAACCTAATTGCCTCCCAAACGCTGTGCCTCCTAATACCATCACATCGAGGGTTAGGCCTTCAACATAAGAATGTGGGGAGGACACAAACATTCAGTCGGAAACACAGACGATGGTGTCCAACTGCCTAGATGGAAATGCAGTATCCACCGCTTACTTTGCCTTTCCTCTCTGTGCCTCAGTTTCCTCATCCTAAAAATGGGGGGTAATAATAGTATTGACCTCATAGACTTATTATGAGGATTAATGGAGTTCATGAAAGTAAAACCTAGAGCAGTGGCTGGCATATAGCAACTGCTACATAAATGTTAAATATTATGATTTATTTAAGGAGGTAGGTTATACCCTGGGTTTGACCCTGTAGGGCCACAATCCAAAGGAGTTATAATAAAGGTAACTTTTGGGCAAATATCAGAGTGGTCTTTGGACAGTTCTGGAGACAGGAAATCCTCCCACATGCTTTATTTAACTTGAATGTCTTTTTCCTCTGTACCATGACAGCAAGTATAACCCATGCCAGGTCAGGAAAAACACATAGGTAGACAGCTGGTCCTCAAGGAATGTATCTCAGGGAAGGTGTCCAACCTGGGGATTTTCGAGCTTTGTCTGAAAGCAACAAGATCCCTGTGTTAAATTGCATAATCACCAAAAAGAAATAGTACTTGTGGAGGGCATGGAAATACACCACTCAGATCTTCTTTCAAAATGAAGCTGCAGCTGCAGGGAGCACAGTTGCCGGCCAGCCTCTTGCTGCCACTACTTTGAATCCGCCGCACCTGGTAAGATCATGCCTCCCCCTGGGCTGCTCGTCTCCAAGGACCCGGCACAGCAGGGCTCCTAGAACTGGGTCATTCTGCCCGACACGGGGCTTCTCTACCGGGCAGCCTCTGCTCAGGGCGCCATCAGCTTGAGCTGAGACTTTCTTAGAACTGCTCCAAAGTACTTCCCAGCCAGTCCTTCTGTCCTCACTCCTTCCTGACAGGTGTCAGACCTGGCGGGTGGCCTGCAGGCTCCCCTGCCTTCTCGAGCTCCCACCCCCTCTCCCTTCATAGGCATCTTCCCTAGTAAGTCACTTACAGAACTGCTCTTGTCTCGGTGACCGCTTCTGGGAGGACTCAGACTGACAGAGCAGCTATTACTACCTCTCTGAACTTCTAGAAGATTTACCTGCCTATGAATGAAAGCGGGTGCTTATTTCTGTCTGTGCTGGTTGAACCTTCATAGAAATAGCATACCAAGTGAGAAAAGAAATGTCCAAGAAGTAAGTGACGTGTCATACTGAAAGGGTTTTTCTCTACAATTTTATGATCATTTTAATTGGCTCATTTTCTCATCAGATTTTAAATAAACCCAGATTCTTAGTCCGTATGCATGTTAATTCCTTATCATAAGATTATTGGTTCATTTCAAGTATGTAGAAAAGCAAATGTATAAGCCTTCCTAATGATTCAAAAAAAAGGAAAAAAGACAGATAGGTAACCACTGAGCTGTTGACTAATAGGGGCCTATTTGTATGTGAAATATTTAGAACTTCATAATAGCACAGAATTGAAAGATATATTGAATGGGTAATTCCACCGTAGTTTAATCAACATGCTATTACAATAAGTGCACCTATAAACTGCTGCTGTGCTCGTATGACAATTTAAACGAGTGAAAAATTACCAGCAGAGGTGGAAATTATTATTTATACCTGATAGCTATACAATTGTTTTCAGTAATGCTCTTTACATTAAATATTAATTCCAGCATCCTAGGCTTATAAGCCATTTATATTGTTTTCAGAAGAAATGTGAAAGAGTAGCTACAATGCTTTGCTTCCCCTGCACTGTAGACTTCTCTTGGCTTTAGCCTAAGCCTTGTTTGGCATTACTAACCTGTATTCATCCACCTCTTATTACAGGAAACTGGATATGCCCTGGCCAGTAGCCATCCAGCCATGTTACTGATCTGCTGTTATGTCCAGCAGTAACCTTTGCATTGTGTTCCTGACTGTATCAGTTTCTCCTGCTTATTCCTTTGGGGAAGTCATGTTCCTTGTACACAGAGTAGACACAGCTAAATGTGCAGTTGTTCAGCCTTTGGGTGTTCAATAAATAGGTTTGATTTCATAGTGCTTAGATTGTACTGTTATAAACACTTTAAGAATGATAGAGTTACCATTTTCTAGGGACAAGATACCTAACTGACAGTTTGAATTGATCTGTCACCAAATAATAGCTGTATGAATTGACAGAAACATATAACCTTAAGATGGTTAAAATATAAATGAGAGAACACAGGAAACAGAGCCACTGATGTTGGGGTGTGTGTGTGTGTGTGTGTGTGTGTGTGTGAGAATGAGGATCCTCTGGAGGGCGGTGTCGCCACTGATGTTGGTGTGTGTGTATGTGTGTGTGTGTGTGTGTGTGTGTGTGTGTGTGTGTGTGAATGAGGATCCTCTGGAGGGCGGTGTAGGTGCTTCCACTCATCTCCCAGAACCTCAACATTCCAAGTGTCTCATGTAGAACATTGACAAGGTATGGGGCAAGGAATTCTGCCTAAAGCAGTACTTTGCACATAGTAGACATTGAATTGAAGCTTGTTTGAATTATATTAACAGGAGATTATCTTCAATAAAAGCCAACTCCAGAAATAAAATTACCCACAGTACATAACTCAGGAAAGAGAACCACTGTCTGGTTCATTGATCTGAAACAATCAATTTAAAAGGCTAGTTTCTAGCCTTGAAACTAAAGATAAATGTTTAATAAGAGCAAATATCAGATTGAACCATATGAAACTACCACTTTTGTAGATTAGAAAAAGAGTGAATATCAGCAATTTCATATGGTTTAACCTAACAGTATAAAACAGGTATTTATTTGGGTAGGGGTTACAATTTGGGTAGATGAGTTGAATTGAAATTTAATCATTCAAAACATTTTAAGAATATTGTAAGAATTCTATTTAAAGAAAATCCATAGAGAATCTTTTTGAAAGCAAAACACTTTTTTTAATAGGAGTAAAAAGCTTAAATTCAATCTATTTTTGTCGACTTCAACTTTTATATTCTATGTTCTCATTAATGTGGAATCGCTCATGTATATAAAAGAAATCCTTTTCAAGGATTATCTTAAGATAATTTTTTTTTTTTTTTTTTTGCGGTACGCGGGCCTCTCACTGTCGTGGCGTCTCCCGTTGTGGAGCACAGGCTCCAGACATGCAGGCTCAGCGGCCATGGCTCACGGGCCCAGCCGCTCCGCGGCATGTGGGATCCTCCCGGACCGGGTCACGAACCCACGTCCCCTGCATCGGCAGGCGGACTCTCAACCACTGCGCCACCAGGGAAGCCCAAGATAATTTTAAGTGTAATACAGAAAAAAAATGTATATTCTAAAACATACTGCATTAACTTCACAAATATATTTAAATTATAGAAGATGACAAGCATGTCTTGAATTTAAAACAAGGTTATAAAGAAGACCATGAAAATGGCATTAGTGTGGGGTGTGAAGACCCCACTGGGTCACTGGAATAAGGTAGGGCTAGCAGAATGGCCAAGTGCTCTTAGGAAATTACCAAAGTCTCCACATTTGTAAAATGGGGCAGTAACATCAATAAATTTAAGTGACAACTTAAAATAATGTACATACAGCATCTGGCGTTGGGAATGCTCAATAAATATTAGCTATTATTAGAAAGAAGATGCAGTTTTTAAAAAAAGTATTGATTACATGTTTTCTTTTTTTAAGCCGAATCTGGAACTTGAGCAGCTTAAAAAGGAGTTAATTCAGTTACACCCATACCAGTTGGTCCCCTCTTTATAGCATAAGACAGTGGAGGCACCCGTCCTGCCAAAGGTGTAGCCGAAGTCTGCAAGCAGGTCCCACACAGGCTAAACATGAAATAAACCAAAATTTTAAAATATAACAACAAGCCCTAAATTCCCCCTTAGCCTAGAGCAGGGGAGCAGATTAGCCCATTGACTTGCTAACAGCTCTCCTCTGCCTAGCTTGAGCGGCCGCCCCTGGAGGGCAGGGCGCGTACCCCAGCGCCTGCAGTACGTGGGCAGTGATGCCTCCAGAGCTGCTTTCTCCCCACGAGGGGGCTCCCTCTCTCACTCCCAGGAAGCCTGCTGGGGCGGCTTGGTTGGGAACAATATGAACCTCTGTCTTTGGAAAAACAGGTAAGATGGCAACAGCGGTCACTCCTAGCCCACATTTAGGCCTGTTGCCAACATAAAAATGTCACCATAGTAATGTCACCATAATAATGTCTCCATAATGAAAGAGGAGAAGTAACAGAAATAAGAAAGTCTTTTTTAACCTTATTTTTTTAAAAAAAATCTAGAGAAAAAATCACCTCTTTTCCCCTTAACTGGCAAAGCAGAAAACACTAGATTTGTTTTCTCCCAACTGCCCTTGTGAAATAACTTTCATCACCATAAAGATAGCTAGAAGTTCTTTACATTATTGAGACCTAAATGGATTTCAGGCCTCAGAGCAATAATATAATTAAGCCCACCAGAAAGTCTGGAATGACCCGACTTGGACATAAAAGTAAGAGTGAGAGATGCAATTGTGATTACAGTTTTCTTCTTGAGGGCAGCTGTGACGTTTGACCTGCAGCCTGTTAACCTGCAGATGGCCCGAATGACTCGGGGCTTCAACTCCATTAGCCTGGACCCCGCTGCCTCTGCACACAGGGCAGGCCCCGCCCGACGAGTTGCTCCCCAGGGCTCAGGGACTGACCAGCTGACAGCCCACAGCAGCCCAACCAGAAGCTGGCTGAAACATCCATGAGCTCTTTCCAGACAGTCTGACTACCTTGCTTTGGCCATTGCTGAGTAGCAGGCAGGTGCTTCATGGGATGTAAAAGGTCGGCAAGGACCTTGCCATTCCGGAGGCCAGGAAGAAAGAGACCGGCAGGCCCCGGGAAGGAGACAGGGTCTGGGGCCATGGTCATCTGCAGCTCCCTGCATCTCCTCCTCTGTGCACAGAGTGCACATGAGTCCACATGTAGACACTCACACACAGACCCAGACACAAAGCTACACAAACACACACACACACACACACACACTCTCACAGACACACAGAAAGATACACACTGACCCACACAGGACATCAACCCAGGCAGACACAGACACGGAGATAAACACACACGCAGGACACATACACACTCACACATTCACAGACACACAGAGACATGAAGATATACACAAATACACTTACACATTTGCAGACATGCAGAGACATTCACACACAGACCCACATAGGACATCAACCCACACAGACACAGACACGAAGATATGCACACACACACACAGATTCACAGATACTCACAGACACACAGAGAGACACACATAGACCCACACAGGACATCAGCCCACACAGACACGAAGATATACACACAGGACACACATACACTCACACATTCACAGACACACAGAGAGACATTCACATACAGACCCACATAGGACATCAACGCACACACACAGAACCACATAGGACATCAACCCACACAGACACGAAGATACACATACACAGGTTCACAGATACTCACAGACACACAGAGAGACACTCACGCACAGACCCACACAGGACGTAAGCCCACATAGTCACACACACACACACACATACACACAGGTTACAAGAGGGGATTTGATGTGTGCCCTCTGGTCTTCTATCATCTGCTGCCTAAAGGGCCATCCCAGAAGGGCACTTCCATGTTCACAGAAGGCTTTGTGTTCGGAGAAAACTGCGTGGATTTAAGACCAGACTCGTGGCTCCCGGGAGAACATGTTGGCTGCGATCAAAAGCGCCAAACCTACACAGAAAGAAGGCCATCCAGGGATGTTCACGACGCTTCACAGAGCTACACTCCGCAGCTTACTCACATCCAGAAGTCCAGCTAATCCCACAGAATCGTTTTCAGGGGATTTGGAACTTATTATTTAATAATGTTATTGCTGCTGTTCCAGAGTTCACAGATGGGTCTGCGAGCCTTGGTGAATACAGGAGAATGAGCCCAGACACTGGAACCACATCAGTTCTGCAGAGATAGGCCAACATCTTGTTAGGACCAGTAAAAAAAAAAAGAAAATTCATGTGAATGATTTATTTAATAGCTGAATTTTTGAGAAATTGTTTTCCACACGAGGAACTGAATGCATTACCAGGTCTAATGAGCTGAGGGAGAGCGGGCAGAAGAAATCTGCAGAAGTTCTTCAGATCTGCTTTCTGTGCTGCCCCCTGCCAACCCTCAGCCACTGCCGACCGCCACAGCTTAACGCCAGTTTGTCCCAGAACCCTTCAAGAATTTACTTTAGGGCTTCCCTGGTGGCGCAGTGGTTGAGAGTCCGCCTGCCGATGCAGGGGACACGGGTTCGTGCCCCGGTCCGGGAGGATCCCACATGCCGCGGAGCAGCTGGGCCCGTGAGCCATGGCCACTGAGCCTGCGCATCCGGCGTCTGTGCTCTGCAACGGGAGAGGCCGCAACAGTGAGAGGCCTGTGTACTGGGAAAAAAAAAAAAAAGAATTTACTTTAAGCAAGGTTTCATGCTGGATGTTGGAAACAGATGCCAGACTGAGTCGTGATGCACGGGGGAGGAGCGAGCACAAGCAACTCAGACGACACAGCGGGGCACCTGGCATGGCTGGGTGGGTATCAGCAGGCTTCCCGGGAGTGGGACGGAGCTGCTGATGGCAGGGTGAGGAGAAACAGGCCAGGTGGAAAGGGGAGGAAGCTTGATCCAAAAGCAGAGGGCATAGCTTGTGCACAGGTATGGAGAGGAAGGTGCGTCTTCTTGTGGAGAACTGCTACGAGCGGGGAGCTGCTCTGCAGGGCACCTGTGCTGAAATGGGGGCAAGATGGGGAGACTCCGCTAGAGAGGGCCACGTGCTTCCTGTACAGGGCTTTGAATCTTATCCTGAAGGCTGTAGGAACCTCCCAAGAGCGTATGTCTCCACATCGCCACTGCTGTCCGCAAGCTGTTACCTCCTGAACTCTCTTGTAACCTCCTGCTGCCCCTCCACCTATCCCCTTCCTTGACTCTCCAGACATCCTGGTCATTCACCCTTTATTAAAAGCTTGAGCCACCTGCTCACAGCTTTCCTCTCCTGGATGACATGAGTGACCATTGCATACGTGGCCTCACCATGCACGATGCAGTGACCTCCACCCCTCCCCCGCCTCTGCCCTCTCCTCCTGCGGCTGAGCCTTGGCCCTGCCATCTCCCAGGGTTTCTCTGTCTCTGGAATTCCATCTCTGGGATTCCCGTCCTGCTCAGAACCTCCTGTTCTTCCAGCTCTTTCTCTCTTTTGCTCCCACCACACTTGTGTTCAGACCTCATTAAGATCTCTGGTTTCTCTTCCTTTGCTCTCCCGTCTTTTGGTCCCCTCCAGCCTTCACTCATTTCCTAAGCCAGCCAAGATCCACGACACTCTCTCCAAATTCAGTTTTACCAAAACCTCCCACACCTCTTCATTGTCCCCCCAGGAAAAGCCAGCGGCTGCTCCCACGCATCCCAGCTCCAGCTCTCAGCCCCCCACCCCGCCTCCAGTCACCATCATGAGAGGATCAAGGTTTCCAACCTCAGCAGAGCCTTCCCTGCTGCCTGTCTTTGGGTGTCCCGTTCGGTTTTCTCTCCCGTTACCCCTAACAGCGATGTCAAACCTTCAGCCCTCCAGGGTCCCCTCCCCCACTCCCCACGGAGAAACGTGTCTGCTTCTGAGGAAGGAATTAAAGCAGAAACCTTCAAAAAGAGACATCGTCAAGTGCCAGAGCCCCACGCCTACTCATGTGCCTACGCCCAGGCCACCTCTGTTCTCGTCGTTCCAGTTATAGGAGACTGATGCCCCTCCTTCTGTGTAAAGTGAATTCCACCGGAACCCAGGACCCCGCTCTGGGCAGCCTCAGTAAAGACCTTGTCCGCTTATTGTCCATCCTCTCCTGGATCTTAAACCTCTCCATGCCACTGGCTCTTTCCTGTCAGCATCTCAGTGTACTAGAGTCCCATTCATTTGAAGAAAAAACAAACAAAGACTGTCTAACTTCCTCCAGGAAATGCAGTCTTCTTTCCATCATGGCCAAGCTTCTTTAAAAAGTCGATTACGATCCCTGCCTCCAATTTCTCACCTCCTAGTAACCATTCACTCCTCAACCCACAGCAATGCCACTTCCTTTCCTGCTAAAGTTTCTGCTACTTCCCAGCTGCTAGTTCCAGGGGACCCGCTGGTCCTGATGGGCTTGGTGTCCACCTCCTTTGATGCTGTGAGTCTGTCCCTCCTTGAGAGTCTCTTGTGTTCTCCAACCACTGCCCTCACTCCTGTTCTACCCCTGTCCATTCCTGTTCAGTGTCCCTGAGCGCAGGTGGGAAGAAACGCTTAAGCATGTTAGGGGACTGAGAAAAAGCAAAGTGGGCACAGGAGAAGGGGCAGGATGAAGAGGGGGATGAAGTTGGTACAGGTGGAGGCATGGCTTCAAGCAGGAAAAGCAACACTTGAACCACCTGTGAGGCCGAGGAAAGGTGAAGAGGCAAAGTGTGAGAGAGGTCCTGCCTGTAGGCCTCAATTTGCTCTAAAATGTAGGAGGTTAGAGTATCTGCTGCTTACTAAAAACACTAATTCAAAAAGGTACATGAAGCCTAGTGTTCATGGCAGCATTATTTACAATAGCCGAGATATGGGAGCAACCTAACGGACCATCAGGAGATGAATGGATAGAGAAGATGTGGTACATAGATACAACGGAATATACTCAGACATAAAAAAGAATGAGACTTTGCCATTCGCAGCAACATGGATGGACTTGGAGGGCATTATGCTAAGTGAAGTAAATCAGACAGAGAAAGACAAATACTGCACGATATCATTTATATGTAGAATCTAAAAAATACAACAAACGAGTGAATATAACCGAAAAAAAAAGCAGACTCAGATATGGAGAGCAAACTAGTGATTACCAGTGGGGAGGGGGAAGGGGCAATATACAGGTGGAGGAGTGGGAGGTACAAACTGTTGGGTGTAAGATAGGCTCAAGGGGCTTCCCTGGTGGCGCAGTGGTTGAGATGCAGGGGATGCGGATTCGTGCCCCAGTCCAGGAAGATCCCACATGCCGCGGAGCGGCTGGGCCCGTGAGCCATGGCCACTGAGCCTGTGTGTCCGGAGCCTGTGCTCCGCAACGGGAGAGGCCACAACAGTGAGAGGCCCGTGTACCGCAAAAAAAAAAAAAAAAAAAAAAAAGGAAAAAAAAGTTAGGCTCAAGGATGTATTATAGAGCATGGGGAATATAGACAATATTTTGTAATAACTGTAAATGGAGTGTAACCTTTAAAAATTATATAAAATTTTTTTTAAACTTTTTAAACCGTGTAGTATTGGCAGAGAAAAGAGTATCTGCTATATGGGTTTGCAGGAGTTGAACCTTGAAGAGAGAGGTAAAGATGGATAATCCTGGGTGTAGATGGAGCGTGTGCTGACCAAGGACAGATGAAGGGCCTGTTGAGGAGAAGCACAGGTGGGATCTATGCTGAGGCTGGACCCACTCAGCAGGGTCTCTGGTGGTTTCCATCAGCACTTGGCTGCCCCAGCGAGGGAGTAAAAAGCAGCCAGGGAGGATCCCACCAGGGTTTGGTTCTTCTGGGCCAGTGAAGCAAAAAGGCTAGAAAGGCCAGGGATTCAAGGATGCTGATGAAAGACGCGTCCAGGGCATCAACTAGTGAACCCAACCGTAGGGAAGGGGTAGACAGCGGCAAGCTGGTAACCTGGGGGAAATCGGAAGAAGCAAGAGACCGGCTGTCTCTGGGGGCAGAAGAGCAGGTGCGGTGGCAGTAAGGCAGTGTGAGCTAGAGAGCAGGGGAGTGTGAGGCTGGGGGAGAGAAATAACAAATCGTGGCCCAAATCCAGGTTTGTGTTCTTGTTTTTGATTTGTATTGTGGAAGTTTCAAATATACATAGAAGTAGAGCGAATGGTCTAATGAATCCCTCAATACCCATCTCATAGCCTCAACAAGTACTAACATTTTGCCCCTCTTATATCACTTTTGGGGATGGGGGAGAGGGAGGCTGTAGTATATTAAAGCAAATCCTAGTTTCCGTGTTATTTCACCTATAAATACTTCAGTAGGTATAATTCAGGTTCTTAACCTGAGAAAAGTTCACTGAAATAAGAGTTTGGATAAAGGATAATGAAAATAATAATTATTATTCACTGAGTGTTTAGTATATGTCAGGTATTTTACATAAGTTATTTAATTCTTCCAAAACCCTGTGAGGTCAGTATTATTATCATTCCCATCTTATACATGAGGAATGAAGCTACACAAAGCTACGAGATTTGCCTAAAATCACTCAGCTAGTAAATGGAGTTTCTGGGGATTAAACCTCAGTCTCTCTGACTGCAGTGTCTTTCCCTCAAGTTCAGCCAGCACTCTGCTGAATGTTTTGGGGGCTAAGGGGCCAGAAATTAGGATAGTGGGTGCTTTCAGTAGATCTCCTAGGATTGTAATTCCAGGCAAGGTAAAAATAATGGCTATAATTTATGTGCCAAAATATTCAATGACTATTAGGCGAGAGAGGTGCCGATGGAAAGGCTGGTGATGGCTAAAATAGGAAGAGGGAGAGAGAACTGCACAGCCGAGCCTCTGAAACCCAGGAGTTTTTGCATGAGGGTGAAGAGGGATGGTCTCCTAGGGGGCAGGTCAAAAGCCAGCATCCTCTCCTGACATCAGTGGGGGGTGACAGGAGAAGTAACCCCAACGGAAAAGAGGAGTAACTTCAGAGGAGAACCCACGTCCAGTACAGGGGAGAGGGTGAGGGATCATCGACAATGGGATGCGGGGCCCAGGGTGCAGAGTGACAACGGCCGAGAGAGAGAAGTCGGTGGTGGGAGGGGCCCAAGAGGAGCAGAGCGGCAAGTGGGGGACAGAGGGACAGGACTGGATGCCGTCTTTTCAGGCAAAGTGAGATGGACATCAAAGCAATTGCCTAGTTCCACGTACTCAACGTGCAGTCCATGGACCAGTGCCGGTCTGCACTCCGTTACCAGCCCGCAGTGAGCTGGGTACGGAAATCGAGAGGAAGCAGCAGTTTAGAAATGTACATAGAAATTTAACGTGGCCACATCTTCCACAGCCCATTTTTCCCTTGTATTTTACGAAAGTATTGATCCATGACAGATTAGAAATTTCTTAAAAATGATCCTTCCCCATAGGTCGTCTCAGAAGTACTGGCCTGTGTTGCCTTACCTATTATGATGTGTTTGCTCTCATTTTTCCGTCTTGTTTAATCAAGGCCACTGGACACTTTAGTGCACTGGAGGCAGCTTCTCTGATCTTCCCTATAGTCTTAAAGGAAACAACAGCTGAAATGAAATTGGAGGAGGTAACACTGACCACTTTTGCTACAAGATCCCTTTAGAAAGAAAATGAAGTTTTTGTGCTCAATCACGTTTAACAGTTACTGAATCCAGTTTTCCAAACTCTCAGGAAAAGCTTTCCCAGAATTCCAAGATTGGGGATGTCACTGTGGCCTTTCTAGGGAAAGAGACTTTATTTTCAGACTTTACTCCTTGTTTGAAGGTTACCACAAGTTTTAAAAGTAATTGAACTCAGTCTAGACAGCAGATTTTGGTAGTTGCTAAGGAGCTGGATCGGTGCTAATCTAAGAAATGTATTTTTCATTTTTATTTCCGTTTATTACTACCACGCTTTAATTGCAGTTAAATGTCTTTTATGGCTCTCTTGGGTGTAAAACACTTCTCTCTTAGCTGGTGGGTTAGCCAGGGGAGACCGTATTTGTATGCACCCTGCAAGCAGATGGCATTCAGGCATGAAGTGTTATCAAAAGAAGAAAAATGCTTCTTGTGGCGTGAACAATAGCCGGGCTTCTCTGCGCAGGCCACGGCCGAGCGCTCGGGGCCACACGGGCAGCGCCCACCCATGCGGGAGACCCCGGGCCCGGGGCCGTGTCCCCTGCTGCTGCACACCCCCGCAACTGCCTCTTTATGTCACAAGTGTTGTCCTTCTGCAACCTGCTGCCACAGTCACCAGGCAATCAATTCTTCCGATAGAAGATCGGTTGTCAAACCCCAGAAACTCATTTTCCACATGGCAACCAGAGTGAGCTTTTTGAAAAGCACATCTGATAGCATCACCCCAAGCTGACCTGACCTCTCCCAACCCCACCCCACTTGTAACAATTCAGTGCTTCCCAGGGCCTTTAAGATAAGGGCCTTACACAACTTCACAGGCCCTACCTGTGCAAGGGCCACCCCGCTCGGCCTTGTCATTCCTTTGACGGCAGCCTGGCCTGTACTCTCGCACTGCCCAGCCCCGGGCTCGTCCACGGCCTCAGCGAGGCAACACCAATGCCCCTTCGAGCCCCCCTGAGCCGGGAGTTCTCCCCTTAGCCAGGAGCACCGAATCCATCCACTCCTTCCTGGCATTTGTCACGTCTGTAAGTTTACATTTATTTGTGTGTATCCGATGAAAGTCTGGTTCTTCAACAGACTAGAGCTCCGGAGGGCAGAGACTCTGCCGAATTTTCTTGAGACTGTATTTCCAGGAACTAAAGGAGCTCTGAGCACACAGCTACTACTGCAGGAGTGAGGGTTGAAAGCAGAAAGTTTTTCAAAATTAAATCCAAACGGGCACTCAAGGCTTTGGCAACTTGTGGACCGTCCTCAAGAGCCATGATGTCATGAGCTGTATCCTTGCCAAGGCTCCAATGTGAAGCTCTAGCGAGGGACCCAGCAGCTGCTCTTCCCCGCGCCAGTGTTACCACCTCTTACTCTTGTGAAGTTTGTGTCTTTATGAAAAATAACACCACCAGCACAAGCCACCCTACCCTACCCCCGCAAAAAAAGAAAAGTAGGGCTTCCCTGGTGGTGCAGTGGTTCAGAGTCCGCATGCCGATGCAGGGGACACGGGTTCGTGCCCAGGTCCGGGAAGATCCCACATGCCGCAGAGCGGCTGGGCTCGTGAGCCATGGCCGCTGAGCCTGCACGTCCGGAGCCTGTGCTCCGCAACGGGAGAGGCCACAACAGTGAGAGGCCCGCGTACCGCAAAAAAAAAAAAAAAAAGAAAAGAAAAGAAAAGTAACAACTGCTAGTGTTGGTGCTGAATAGGAAGAGCAAGTGAAGTAACCTAACACTTTCCTCTTTGCTGTGGGGTTGTGTGCTATGGGCTTGTGTTCATGAACTTGAAGGTTAATAATAGCTAACATCCACGGAACCCTTACTGTAGTGAGGCTGTGTGCTTGTGCTTGCATACGTTTTCTCATTTAACCTTCTCAACAGATCTATTTTTATCTTCCTCTTTCTAATAAAGAAACAGAGACTCTGAGATGTTAAGTAATTTACCCAAGGTCACACAGCTAGTAATGGCAGAGTGGATTTGAAGCCACATGACCTGACTCATTCCAAAGTCTGTGCTCTTCACCATCACCATTACTGCCTCTCCCAGAGAGGCCCAGGACACCTCTTTAGCAGATATGTAGGGAGTCTGTCCTCAGAGACTAAATGCTATCTGTTCATCGAGCAACAGATGTCTCTTAGTCTATTACTTTGGGTTTGAATTACGGTTTAACTAAAAATAGCTAAACAGCCTACCTTTAGCTTCTTCCCTTTCCATTACATTTTCCATTTTGACCCTTCTCTAAAATACAGATTGATCATCTATCTCTCCGCCAGTTTCATGAAGGTTCAATGGCTTCCCTCTGCTTACAAGAATACGACAAGCCACTTAGCCTGGCACATGAGGCCCCACGAACTGGCCCAGGCTCTGTGTTCTCATCTCCCATCCTTCAAATAGGACTCCTAAGTGGATTACAAGGCAAGGACTTGCCTAATTCCTTGCCTGAAATGCGATTCTCCCTTCTTGAAATCCTATTCATCCATCGAAGCCAGGTCAGCCTGAGGGGCAAATCACATATAGAGTAACAATGAATATTACTATTTTTTTAAAAAATTCTAAATGTTATTAAGTCCCATATTACTCAACTAAGTCTGAGAGAAAAGATTAATTGAAAAAGGTCTCAACCTTTTGTAAACACGTGATTAGTAAGGTTTTCAACAGTAGATTCAGTTTCAAATTAGGAGAGAATATGTAGTATCACCTCCAGTGGTTTTTTTTCCCAGCCTCAACAACTCTAAATCTACCAGAAGGCCTTTGTAGCGATTCTCTCAAAGTGTAACAAATTCTACTTTGTATATCCTCTATTTGTGTTTAATTATAAGGATTTGAATTTACAGCACCCATGAATCAGTAATTAGATAGTACTGTACCAAAAGAAATTAAAGATAAAAACAAAAACACAGCTCAGCACAAGGCCATACCATCCGGTAGTGTTTCATGTAGCAGGATAAAAATACTGCCTGAGAAATACAAGTTAATTGAATCATTAGCAATGTATTCCTTTGATTTGTTGTTGGTAATAAACTCCAATGCCAATAGGAAACTTAAAGGTAATCCAAATTCAGAAACACTCTGATTATACTAATGTTTATTCCCCTTTCTACTCTTTTTTTTTTTTTTTTTTTTGGCGGTACGCGGGCCTCTCACTGTTGCGGCCTCTCCCGTTGCGGAGCACAGGCTCCGGACACGCAGGCTCAGCGGCCATGGCTCACAAGCCCAGCCGCTCCACGGCATGTGGGATCTTCCCAGACCGGGGCACGAACCCATGTCCCCCACATCGGCAGGCGGACTCTCAACCAGTGTGCCACCAGGGAAGCCCTCCCCTTTCTGCTCTTCATCAGAAATACGCTCTATGACAGGCAATAATTATTTTGAAACGTCAGCTTTTGGAAATGCGAAATAAAAATGCATATTTTGTAATGATATGTGCTCTATTGATCTCCATATTTAAAGAACACACAAATCAGCTTTTAAGTTAATTATCAGTGAGTCTAAAACAAAATGTGCATGTTAGATGGGAAAAATCAAAAAAGCTACAGAGCAGATTGAGGAAGGAAAAATGAAGGTCCCTGAAACCAAGAGAGGAAAACCATGACTGCACAGCAGGTTCCATTAGGGATCGGGGCAGGTGGCAAGGGGACCTTCTCCCTACAGAGTCATGCCGTTTCCCTGTGCCAGGCTCATGGGCCTCTTTCCCAGGTTCTTACACCTTTTGTTAACAAAAGAGAAGGAGAAGACTGACCGTGGGAAAGAGAAGTCAGCAGCTCCTGTAATTCAGTCTTTGAAGAGATGGCGGCACAGCCTGTTCAGGTGCGCCCCCCGCTAGCCTGGAGTGATCCTGACAGCTGGGCTCTGGGCCGGTGGCCGGTCAGAGGAGCCCCACCATCTACAGAACAGTCTCTGTAGCAAGCCTTTCTCCTTCAAGGCCCCCAAGTAACTCAGTCCCCCTGTGACCATGACTACATGGGAAGGTTGAGCCATAAAACACTCCAAGTTACCTTAAGGTGCTTTAAGTTCTTTCCCTGGCTGCTTCAGGAGCCCTCATTTCTGGGGGCAGGGGGGAAATGGCATCACTTTTACTCCCAAGTACAAGGATCTTATAAATTGTGGGTACTGTAAAATCCTTTCATGGTATGCCAAATGAGTGACTAGTTTCTTCCCTAAGTGTATGAAACTGTCTTGAAAACTTCTGTGCAATAAATTTCATTGTGTGCTCCCAAGCTCGCTTTCTAGAAGTATTTTTCTCTGAAACAAGTAATTTGTCTTTTGATGGATCTGTTGGCCAAGAGAGAGCATAAGTTGCTTTGAGAAGAACTCTAGAAGAAAATTTCAAAGATTCCCATCTTTGGTACCTTAGATTGAAAGAGTATGCTTTGCTTAGTAATTCAGCACCTTGGTGAACATCAGAGAGCCAAACTGTAATAATTCTTGTAACTTCATGTTGAAATTAATCCAACCCACCTAAACTGGGAACCATTTGATTTGTCTCCAATTCAGGAATCTCTTTTCCCATTGTTGTTGTGAAGCAATGCCATAAAGTTTCTCTGAGGGTTCATTGCTTTTACAAATTGTACAGCACACCTGTGAATGAAAGCCACATTTGTCAAAGTGTCAATTCCTTTGTCGATATGCCTCATTAATCCTCTGGGACTTCTTCAACTGTTCCCTTATTCGAAATGTTCATCTCTCAGGAGATGGTACAATTTATCTGATGTCAAGGTACCGCATACATTTTTGCCTCTCGATATTAACTTCTTTACTGAAATCAACTTCAGCTGGCTTCAGTTCACTGTGATCATTATCTGATGAACCTTTATTCGGGGTTAACTGGCCAAGATTAATGAACCAGAGTAACCTCTTCTTCTCAGCGGCTCTTCACTTTAACCACACGGTAACTACCCCCTGACCTAGCCTTTCTTTAGTAGAGTGTTGTGAAGCAGAGCACTGGAGTTTATACACCCCTAACTGCGTTTTCCTCCACTCTCTCCATCTCGGTAAATGGCTCTAGTTAATGCTCAAGCCAAAGACCTGGGTGCCTGCCCTTCTTCTCACCCCGCACACCAAGTACAGCAGCCGGTCCTGCCAGACCACCTGCTACTGCCCCCAACCTAGTCCCTGCCACTGTTTCCTCTCGTCTGGACTCCTAGCAGTCATGTCCTAACTGGCCTCCCTGCTTCTATTCTGCCTTCCCTAAAATCCGCTCTCCATGTAGCAGCTTGGGTCATGAACTTAAAAATATTAATCATTTTATGTCACTAGACCTGATTCAAGCCTTCTAGGGACTTCCTGTTGCACCTGGAATAAAATCGAAACACCTTCCATGGCCACACGACCCCACAAGACCAGCTTGGCACCACTCTCTCCTTCTCACACCAGTGGGTCTCTCTTGAGATATCCGGTGCTGATTCCTGCTGCCTCGCCTTCACACAGCTGTCTCTGCTGCTTGGGGTTCATATCCCCTTCCCCTCCTCCCTTCACACTTCACCTCAGACATCACCTTCTCGGAGAACGTTTCCTGACCCCAATAAGTGCAGCTGCCCACAGCCGTCGTCATGTCAAAATGTCTGTGCCCTACATAGCACTTGTCACTCTCAGAAATTATTCTGTTCCTTTTTGGTTGTTTACTGATCATTGTGTCTCTTCCCACCAGCCTTGTGTGTTGTTTACCATGCATCACCTATGCCTAGAAGTGCCTAGCCCAGTACTGTACTCTCAGTAAACACCTGTTAGATGAATGACCAGTGAATGAAACCATCACTTCCTAATACTGTAGGATTTTTTTAATAAATCAGATTTTTTTATTTAATTTAATTTTTTTTTTGCCACGCCGCGCAGCATGTGGGATCTTAGTTCCCTGACCAGGGATTGCGCCTGCGCCCCTTGCGGTGGAAGCGCAGAGTCTTAACCACGGGACCGCCACGGAAGTCCCCTGATACTACACGATTTTGACTTATGGAGTTCGGCTTCCTTACCTGTACAGTAAAACTAACAAAACACTGGGTTTTCATTGGGACAAGCTAAAGGAGTAAATGGGTATGGTAGCATGTGGTCCTTGGCGTGGTAGGTGCAGAATGAGCACAGTTAACAATGCCCCTCCCTGTTTTCCAGGAAATCCTCAGAGGAACTGGACATGGACAAGGTGACAGCAGCGATGGTACTAACCAGCTTGTCCACCAGCCCTTTGGTTCGGAGCCCTCCTGTGCGGCAGAACGGTGAGGCTGGGGTATGGGGCACAGGGAGGACCCTCTGACCGCGAGAGCAGAGCTTCTCTTTGAGGGGTCTCATTCCCGCCACACACAGTGAACAATTAACGCTCACCCGTCCGTAGGAAGTGAGGAGAAATGCGGAAGAAGTGGACCCCAGAGCTATCAGCCTCCTCTCCGTCATCCCAAAGACCCCACTGCATCTCATTCATGCATCCATCCTTTCACTACACATTTATTGATCCCCATCACCTTTCCAGAACACGTCTTTGAGAACCTGTGTTCCTTTTTCCCCCAGGTAAATGGAGACTGGTCTAATGAAGTTACTTCCCCAGCTTTTTTTTTCTGTTTGGTTGGAGAGGGAGTTGGATCAAAGAGCTCTGAAGATTAAATATTTTGAAAAAACATTATCCTAGGCTTCTTAATCTGTTCTTTCATTCAGTATATATTTATTAGGTACCATAATAGATGGTTTGAATACATCACTGAAACAGTGTCCATACTCCCAGGTAGTGTACAGTCTCTTTGCAGGGGTGGGGGGGGGGCGGGAAAGACTATCACAGCTGTATTAATGGCTAGCATTTATTGAGCACTTACTATGTGCCAAGTACTAAGTTTGCTTTATCTCATGTAATTCTCACAACAATTCTATGAGATGTTATCACTGTTTTACAGATGAGTGAACTGAGGCACTTGGGGATTAATTAACTTGTAAAGAGCAGAGCTGAAATTCTATTCTATCTTCCTGATTCCAGATCTCCTTAGTCATGATATAATATTGACTTGCATAATTCAATATGATGAATCAGGAGGGCAGTAGGAGATGAAGTTGGAGAGCCTGGCAGGAAATCAGGGGGCCATGTATGCCTGGTTATGAGTTTGGACATTAATCTGAGGCTATAGGAGAGCTATTAAATGATTTAGGCACTAGAAAGTTATAACTGGATTTACAGGGCAAAACAAAAAATAAACAAGAAAATCACATGTGGGTGTCCTGAATCTTGGTGGTCACAGTGTGGATACATATAGGGCATAACTGAGAAATGTGAAAAAGGCAGAATCAACAGGAGTTGGTGATGGACAGAGACGATGAAGGAGGGGGAGTGATAAGGGTGACTTCTGTGAAGTTGCTGTGCTTCCGCAAGGAAGCCCATTCCCTGAGATGGGGAACAAAGGCAGAAGAAGACACCTATTAGTGAATGTTTGGAGCAAGAAGTGGGGTTGCTGAAGAAGATGATAGGTCCAGCTTGATACACGTTTAGTGCGGAGTACCTGAGGATCATTCATTCAAGAGGCAGCATCTGATGGGGATCTGGGCGCAGCCTGGGAGAGAGGTCTGGGCTGATGTGGAATTGGAAGGCAACATTTTGAAGCCATGAGCACAGATGAAATGACCCTGAGAGGGTTGTAGAGAAGTGGAGGGCGAAGAGAAGGTGGCTAAGGGGGAAGTCGTGAGCCTTCTCATCATGGAAGGAAAAGAACCCAGAGAGAGGCGGAGGGAGGGGTAACTGGAGAAGCAGAGATTAGGAGAGTGTGACTTCCTGAAAGTCAAGGGAAAAGCTTGTCTCAGGGAGCAACCTCTGATGCTTCAGAAGGTCAAGCGTGAGAAGGACTCAGTTCTGCCTCACAAAGAATTTTGTGGCTTTGGCAAGAGCAGTCACAGTGGATGGCCCATGGCAGAAGCCATACTGCACTCCAGTGAATATAATGTACTGAGACCACCGGATGGAACTTAACCGTCAGGGAAGGCCTTCTCTCAAAAGCCAGCCTAGTCAATGATGAGCTAGAGCTAGGGTTCACCCATAATCTGGTTGTAAGCAGGAGGTGTTAAAATAAATTTGTGGAACGTCCACTGAATCCTCACCAAAACTTACTCCAATCCATTTGTAAGTGGGAAGAATGGTCAAGATACTGGGAATTCAAATGAATACCAGAAATCAGGAGGGCCCACCGTCGTAATTCACCTCAAGCTGGGGTGATGTCACCTCCTCACACAGAGTAGACACCGTGCTCTTGAGATGAGCACGATTTCTCCTGATGTCCCTCTCAGCGTGGCAGAGCTGCTAAAGAAAGATGATAGGAAAAGCAAAAGTGAAGTCATCCCCAAAACCTATTCTAGGTAAAAGGAATTACAGAATTTCACAGAATCCTCAGGGGAAAACAGTAATTTTGATGTAATCATTCTTTTTACCATTGAATATTTTTAATTTGAGAACTTTTTAATATTTCTTTGTATTGAAATGTTAGAATCAAAATAAACCTTTTGCTTCTTCAATACAAACTTTTCTTAGCATAGTTATAAAGAAAGTGTTCATTATGACTTAAAAAATAACTATCCAAATAGTAATCCCAGATTTCTGATATCTCTCATTTATTCTGCAAAGGGGAGGAAATTCTTAAAAAGGGGAAGCAATTTATGATAATGAAGGCTTTTTTTTTTTAGAAATAAAAATTATCTCCAGAATGATTGTATATCAGTGAATTTTTGGAAACTGTTGTGATCCTTTACTGTGCTGGAAAAGGATCATTTTGTTAGGATGTGGGTCGGCAAAGAGGGTGAGATTCAGCAAAATGCCTGTCTGCATTTTTAGCAAACACAGGTTTAAGATAAGGAGACACTGCTCCCTGAAAAATAATATGAATTGGTTCTGACGTTTTTCTGAAGAATTTTGTGAAAAATATATTTCTAGATTCCATTGTCCTTCTGATTAAATAGTGTTTGTTTTTTAAATATTTATTTGGCTGCATCGGGTCTTAGTCATGGCACTTGGGATCTTCAGTTCGGCACGTGGGATATTTTGTTGCAGCGCATGGGCTCAGTAGTTGTGGCACGTGGGCTCTCTAGTTGTGGTGCGCGGGCTTCAGAGCGCGTGGGCTCAGTAGTTGCAGCATGCGGGCTAGTTGCCCCATGGCACGTGGGATCTTAGTTCCCCAACCAGGGATTGAATCCGAGTCCCTTGCATTGGAAGGCAGATTCTTAAGCACTGGACCACCAGGGAGGTCCCTAAATAGTGTTTCTAAAGGAAATGTCATTCACGGGTAAACAAACAAATTTGGCATGAAGCAGTGTAACCACACTGTAACAATTGTTGGTTCTCAAAATAATTTCAGTTCCTCATACTTGACATGATTACAGATCTTGCACTATGCACTTGTTTTATTTACAAGTGCATGCTGTGATATATTTGTAAGCCTCCTGGGCCTGCCACGTGAGTTGGTCACACCAGGTAGTATTACCTAAGTCCTTACACTGGGCTCCTCTTGAATTCATGCTGTATTGAATGGGGCTTTCAGAGGCAACTTGGGTCCAGGGAGTATATCAGTCTCTGTGGAGACTACAGGGACTGAGATGCTGATTTGGTTTTGTTGCTGCTGTCCAGGCATGAGCCTGCATAAATGACCATGTAATTCTGTTAGAGCCTGGCTTTAAGGAGATGGTCAACTTACTTCTGCTATTCAACTTAAAACTTCATTCATCTAACTGAAATTTTTGCTTGATGTAAGTTGTGGAATATTCTGGAAGCCTATAATTAGGTGAAGGTAGTTGAGAAATTTTTCCATGAATGCTAGTCTGCTATTTGTCTTCTCTTCATTACTAATTACACAGATGTTAACAGCATTTTTTTAATGAGTCATTTTGGGATTTTTTTTCCTCCTTGGAGTTAAAATATAGTTTAATATATTCAAAATGTGCATTAATATGGAGAAGAAATTATCCAAAAAGAAAGTCAAATTTATACAAATGCTAATTAAGATTGGGCATTTTGAAAAGTAAAGCGCATCTTCTGTGATTAAAATAGCCCCCTGAAGACATTCAAACTGAGCAAAGTTCTCTCTATATTAGCAAGCGTTTCATCATGTTTTCCCCCACAAGTGGAAAGGTAAAATTCAACACCAATCTTATCAGTAATTATTACCAATAACTTCTTTTACGATATCAGCTTTGCCAGAGAGAAGGGAGGATGCTCACAACACAGGGCCTGCATGCCCTGAAGGAGAAAGAAGGCCAACTGGTATACCAGGGTTTCGGGCCCTGGCCCGTCCAAGTTATATACTAATCATGGTGAAATGGCAAATCACTTCAATTCCTGGTGACTCAGCGTCCTTGTCTGTAAAAGGGGCATGATAATCCTTACCCTGAAAGATATTGTGAGAATGCAGGAGATTGTGTGAATAAGCTTTGAAAGATGTAAAACACACACCAAATGTAAGGCACGATTATTTCTTATAAAAAGCAGGATGGTAAATGGCTTTAGGTAACTAATCAGAAATTCGTTCTCTTAGGTTCTTAAATCTTAGACTAACTCTTTCTAAAAATGTATTCCAAGAATCACAGTCCTGTAAGAAATTCCTTTTAAAGTGTTAAAATGTGGAGGTGTGGCGTGTGGGGAAATACCGCAAATGACTTCTCCCTTAGGGATACAGTCCATAAACGCCGGTCTTCCCAAACTTACGGAACCAGAACATCTTTTTTTTCCCTCGTTTTTATGTAATCTCCACTCTCATCCGAAAGAACTAGTGTTGCACAAAGCAACACCCATCAGAAAACTCTTAGAGAAACCTGTTATCGTGTGGCTAAAATAAATGTTTATAAACTATAATGGGGCTTTTTTTTTTTTTTTGGAAGTATAAATAGAGTAAAACATACATGCGCAGCTGTTGCAAATTGCCAAGTGGGCTGCAGGTGCCTTCACCGTCATGGAATCCGGGCCCCCGTTTCCCCTCTTACGCATGCCTGGGCTCCCCGGGGTCCGGGACTGGGTACTGACGCTGTGCTTGTGTGAACGGACAGAGGGCCTGAGCGGATCGTGGAAGGAGGGAGGCGGCGTGCCTTCCAGCACGAGCAGCAGCGGCTACTGGAGCTGGAGCGCCCCCAGCGACCAGTCCAACCCGTCCACGCCGTCGCCGCCGCTGTCCGCCGACAGCTTCAAGCCCTTCCGTAGCCCCGCGCCCCCGGACGATGGCATCGACGAGGCGGAGGCCAGCAACCTTCTCTTTGACGAGCCCATTCCCAGGAAACGAAAGGTTGGTTTCGGGTTTCAGTTGCGGGACGGTGCTTTCCCTCCGCCCGCTAAGGGCGGGTTTGATCCTGGGGTGGCGATTTTGGTACTTCTCCAACCCACGCCCCTTCCTCTCTTCCCCTCTAATGTTCTTGAAGTTTCCAAATAAATTAAGGGTCGTGGCTAAAGACAAATAGAAACGACTAAAATATTAATATGTTTCTTCCAAGGACGCATTCCCCCCATCCCATCCCCATGCTCTCCCCTGGTTGTAAGTTGCTGCACTGGTTAAGAGTTAACATCAGATAACCTGGGACTTACCAGTATTTGGAAGTCAGAAAATTGGACTTCAGGCTTGGTTTGGTAATTAACTCACTCTCTTCCTGGCACTTAACTTCTTCATCTGTAAAATAAAATTAATATGTTTTTCTCTTTTCCGCTTCACTGAGCCCTGAAGCATTGTTGGAAAGAATATTTTGCATCTTATTTTTATAAAACCAGGTGTGAAATATACATGAAAGCTAACATATAAACGTAGGTAGTGTATAAGTAATATACCCCAAATTATACATTTATTAAATTAGAAGTGAAAAAGGAGGTCTAATTAATTGATTTAATAAATTAATTGATTACACTTTTATTTAATCCTCACAGCAGTCCTGTACGGTAAGTATTATTTTCCTGTCTTGAGAGGAGGAGATTGAGGACCAGATTGAGATTATACATTTAAGTCTCTCCTGTCCTGCAGGTTAGGAAGGGCCAGAGCCGCCATTCAAACCAGGTCTGCCTGAAGCGAAAACTCATATTCTTTTCATTCTCTTCACATACATTTAAATCATTATGTTCACTCACGATTTTAAAAAGCATTTCTGTTTCATTAAATAAAGAAATCCTACTGCTCTAGCTAGAAAACATTTTAACAATATTTTTTAAATCTCCATGTAAATATGAAACTGTTATTATCTATTACTCTTTTAATTTGCAATTGGCAGCTTCATTATTATTGACTATTCACAAACAAAAATCCAAAGGAAACCCCGAGGACTGCAGTGCAACCTTTTTTTTCCCCCAGTTCATTTCAAAGAGAAAAACAAAGAGATGGCACTGATCCAACACCGTCCCTCCCTGCGTCTCTCTTAGCATCACGCAGCATGTGTAGCAGGGGAGGTGGTGTACGCACTCTCTCTGCCCAGAGAACAGGGCATTAATGTAGTCTTCTGTCCTTCCCGGAGGCAGTGGCATGAAGAGTTGCTGTTTTACACTCCAGTCCATTGGGCAGGGGGCCTGGAGTTGTTCCGGCATCCCGTGGATCCCCGCAGACACTGCGTCTTCGCTTGACTAGACGGGGAGAGAGGCTAGCACTTTTATCAGTGGGAACCCATAGGCGAGACGGCTGCGTGGACCTGGAGTCTTGTTCTGTTGCTTCAGGCTGCACAGACTTTCTCTCTGGGGACTTCAGAGTGTGTGGCCTTGGCTCTCAGCAAGCGTGGCCCAGCCTTGTGCCAAGGACTCACAGCACAGGGAACCCCCAATGCTTGGAAGATGCGCTGCTGAAGGCCCATCACAGCCTTTCCTTTCTACTCTAGCCACGAGCCAACATTCATACTCTTGCACCGCAATTAGGTTGCATTAGTCAGACTCGTATTTAAGGTCTGTAGGCTTCAACTCAATTAGGGGATAGTCAAGTCACCAAGGGAAAAGACAAAAAAAAAAAATCATTACCTAGTGGCATTTATTTGAAGGGCACAGACCCACTCTGCAGGAGTCGGGATACTAGGGATACATGAACGAGTGAAAACCAAGTTCCTCCTTCTTTTTACGACTCCTCCCTCTGGATTTCCGCCCCCCACCCCCACCCCGTAATACCAACAGGATGAAGCTAATAGTCCCTAATTTTTAACGAGAGGATTTTACATAGACCAAGCCGTTTCCTTTTTGTTAATATATATATACAGCAGGTTCTTATTAGTCATCAGTTTTATACACAGCAGTGTATACATGTCAATCCCAATCGCCCAATTCATCACACCCGCCCCCCTGCCGCTTTAGTCGTTGCCTTTTGAACTTAATGGTACTTTGAATAGCGAGCGTAACAGGAAAGTAGGATGGTTGCAATTCATTTTTTTTAATGTATTAAGTGAACCAATATTTATTGAGCACGCAGCAAGCACAGTGCTCAATGCCCTGAGATTAAGGCATAGCCCCTTCCTTCAAGGTTGAAAGTTGGGTGGGTGGACACTAATGTGTAAAGAGGCAATAATAATTATGAGTGATAAATGCTGTGCTCACGATGTGGTAGAAACACAGTAACTGTAATGCAGCTATTTTAGAGTTTTAAAAATTATATTTCACAAGATTTCTGAGAGTTAATTGTGTAATCCATTAGGCAATATGTTCTAGTTGGTGAAACTTTCTGAATTCATTTTATTTTCCTCTTCATTCCCTCAGATTCATAATATCCATTTGAGACCATGGGCAGTTGTGATGGTCACGTATCCTGTGGGGATTGTTTGAGAACCTTCTAGATCAGTATTTTCCAAACTGCAGGTCTCAATCCACTAGTGGGTTGTGAATCGGTTTAATGAGCCGTGAACAGCACATCTTTAATGAATAGGACAGAATAGGGTGCAATGTACATAATCAGGATAAGTACTGTTTCTTGACGCTTTGGTTCAGTTGTACACTTACATGTTGTCTACTGTACAAAATGTATCTCTTACTGTGGCTCCTGGTCAAAAAAGTTTGGAAGCCCCTGTTCCTTATTATAAAGAGGGAACCTAGGGCTTCCCTGGTGGCGCAGTGGTTGAGAGTCCGCCTGCTGATGCAGGGGACACGGGTTCGTGCCCCGATCCGGGAAGATCCCACATGCCGCGGAGCGGCTGGGCCCGTGAGCCATGGCCGCTGAGCCTGCGCGTCCGGAGCCTGTGCTCCGCAACGGGAGAGGCCACAACAGTGAGAGGCCCGCGTACCGCAAAAAAAAAAAAAAAAAGAGGGAACATATAAGTGGTAAATGAAGGAGCCCTGATCGGAAATCCAAAGATCCACATTCTCAACTCAACTTTGCTACCCTGAGAACTTAAGGAAAACACTTCATCCCTCTCATCATCAGCTTCTTAATCTGTCAAACAGGCAAACAGGCATTATCAAACCTCTCTCAAGACAATCACGAAGATTAAGTGTGACCAACCATAAGTAGAAAGGGCTTACAAGCCCTAAAACCCCATGTACTGGAAGGAATGTAGCAACTTTGTAATGGACATTTTAGGACCCCAGAACAAAGGGGGAGGAGGCATACCCTATACTGATTATGAAGCAATGACCCTCATCTTCCTCCACATTATAGAAACTCCTTATCGCTTTTCCTCACTGTCACCTCTTACGTGATCCGTGTTCCACTTGTGTAAAGAGGAAGAGAGACCCGTTGCCTAGACAAGGCGTTATCTCCTACTCTCAGTAGCAAGCAAGCATCAATTGCTGACAATAACTTCATTTGCCTATTTTGTTACAGTTTACAAAATGCTTTTAAGCGCAGCGTGTCATTTAATCATCACAAAAATCCTTGGCCTAGTCATATCCCTATTGTGCAGAAGAGTCTCGCTGAGGTTATGTGATTTGCCCCAAATCCTGTATCTTAAATGTGTTAGAAATAAGATCAGTTTCTCTGAAAGAGCAAAGATAAAACTCTTGAGGCAAATTAATTGAAGGAATCCACATTTCCCCCTGCCGCCCAGAAGAAAACAACATGGAAAGAAAACAGACCCAGCTACAGCCAACATTACATGGCAGGGCGAGAGAGGGGTGCAAAGGGTTCGCAAAGAAATTGAAGACAGAGAGAGGCACTCCAGGCTGTCTGATGGGGGCGCGACTTCCCGCAGGAAGCGCCCATCGCTCTTAACAGGCCCTTCAGCCAAGGTGCGTGGGGTGCGAGGACGGGAAATGAAAGGCTTCTTTCTCCCGGCTCTGGAGATCAGCCAGTCAACTGCGTCAAGCCCCGTTCTAGAAGAATTTTTCCTCTGGAATTTCAGACTGACAGTACTTCGAGGCTGCTCGGAGAAAAGCCTGGTAGTATGAGCCAGGATTCTGGGACTACGGGGAAGGTGCAGTTCCCATCATGACCACAAGGTGGTGCGATGGCCCTAAATACAGCCGCTCCAGGCGTCTGGGAGGAAACAATTCTCTGGAAGGCCAAGAGTTAACCATCAATTCCTGACGACCTCTGGAAAAATCAAGAGGGGCTGATAGCTAATTACTAACGTGCTTCTTTCCATGTCAGATTCCTAGTTCAGTCAGATTTTGGATTTGTCCATTGCTAAACAGGATAAAACAGTTCCGGCTCTGGAATTAGCATCCCAGCTGCCGTACTCGTGTGACCTTAGCAAATCCCTTGACCTCTCTAAGCCTCAGTTTCCTCATCTGTACAATATGGAGAATGATAGCACCATATTGATCATGTTGTTGTGAGGACTGTGTGAGCAGTAAATGCCGGCTGCTAATATTTTGCTTTCCTTTTTACCCATTTGACAACAGACCGAATGGAATTTGAGAACTGTGGGTGTGGAGAGAGAAGGCTGCCTGCCTCCGTCCTCCATCCTGACCCATCCTGACCAGGTCAGGGCCGCTGCAGCCCTTCGGCCATCTCAGCCACCTTGGGCTTATTTAGGGTTAATGGAAGAGGCCAGACGACGTCAGGTGAGGGGTGAAGGAAGCAATGACAGTGGCAGAAATCAGGGCCCTGTGAGGAAATCTGACTCAGGACCCTGCATTTCAGAACATCAGCACAAATCAAAAGCCATCACAACATTCCAGCCTTTGTCATTTTCATTTATTTCACAGGTGTCTTGACCATGAACCACTTTACCTGTGGACTGGAGAGAATCTCAAGTCAGAGAAAAAACAGCTCATTTCACATAAGCTGCTTCGGTCATAGTTGTACAGTAGTAAACAGTAAACAGTAGAATTAATCATTTGCTCCATTCTACGTGTTCCGTCTTTCAGAATCAGAGAGCAGCGAATCACTTTAAATTGTGAATGACTGCTCCGGAAAGAAAACAGACCCTCAAGGCCCTCAAGAATACACCTGTTGCCAGTCTCTGCACGGACTTAATTCCTAACCCACTAATTTTGAGCAGAGAGGTGCCTTCTGTGAGAAGAACTGCTGCTCCAGAAATAGACCCGTCTGTTAGAACTGCTGGGGAGGGTGGTGCTAAGAAAAGCAGCTCAGGGTCCCACTGTACGGGGTTTCACGGTGATGACACAGCATTGCCAGCCAGAGCCGGGGAGCTGATTAACCTCAGGAAGGATCAGGGTAAAGAAGAGAGATCTAGGCAATTTAATGACAGCATCTTAGAATAGTCTGCCAGGCAGTGTGTGGTCCAGGAGCTCGAAGGACTTCAGAAATCATCGAGCCCAGGCTCAACCTTTCCAAGTTACAGGACTGCTTGATCATGTCTGGAAATGTACAGATGTCCCCAAAGGTGAGATGCACTTTTAGAAATTACTGATCGAGAAAATATATAATGACTAGGGATTTCTATTCAGGAATACTTTTGATGTGGTTTTAGAAATCGTTTTAAATCTACTCTATATTTAGGTATCATTTCCACGTGATAAAATGAACTCGCTTTAAATGTATAGTTCAAAGAGTTTTGACTAATGTCTCCACCTGAGTAACCACCACTGTGACCCAGGCCAGCAATCCTTGTGTCCTCTGCAGTCAGATGCCACCCCCCACCCCAGACAGACAGCCACTGCCCTGACTTCTGTCACTAGAGATTAATTTTGCCTGTTGAAAATGGAATCATACAGTGTGCACTTTTTGGTGTACAGAATACCAGATGTTGGCAACAGGAACTCTCATTCATTGCTCTTGAGAATGTAAAATGGTACAACCACTTTGTAAAGCAGTCTGACACTTTCTTATAAAGGTAAATATAAAAATAAATACATAAATAAAAATTAAAAAAATTTTTAAAAAGGTAAATATATATTCACCATATGACCCAGTAATTCCACTCTTAGATATTTACCTAAGAGATAAGAAAGGATGTCCACAAAAACACTTGTAGACAAATTTCATAGCAGTTTTATTCATCGCCACCCCAAACTGGAAACCTGTGGTACGTTATAAAATGCAATACTACACCACGATAAAAGGCAACTAATGACTGAAATAAGGAGCAGTGGGTGAATCTCAAAAAAAATTAAGCTAAGGTATAGAAGCCAGATACAAGGGGATACATTCTGTTATTATTCCATTTACAAAACTCTTTTTGTTATTTTTAAATTTTATTACCACAGAATCTATAAATGGCACATACAGGTGAGAGATGTTTGATCCCTGCTTGGTATACATTGGAATTTACCCACACACCTCACAGATCCAAAATCACTAATCTTGTTCAGTCCTCTTGTTTTACGAATAAAGAAAGAAAGTCCCAAGGTGGTGAGGTGACATGTATAAGGCTGCTCTCCCAGTAAAGAAAAGAATTGGAATCCCTACAACTTCTAACAGTTACTGATTTTTTTAGGACGGCATTTATCAGCCTTTGGAACCTGCTGAAGGTCTGAGTAGACGTGTTGGTTCTGAAAGAGCCATTGCAGCCTCTGCCAGGGGCGTGGCTTCCCATAAGTCAGGCTGAGGAAGCATGTGTGAGGCAGCCCACTCACCTGTGCAGAATAATTGGACCCTCTTCTCTCCGGGAAGCCTGGATGCATGAGTGTCCACCCCTCGCCCATCAACACACACACACACACACACACACACACACACACACACACACACACACACACACACACACAGCAATTGCCAAATAAAACATACATCAGGGGCTTCCTTGGTGGCGCAGTGGTTGAGAGTCCGCCTGCCAATGCAGGGGACACGGGTTCGTGCCCCGGTCCGGGAAGATCCCACATGCCGTGGAGCAGCTGGGCCCGTGAGCCATGACCGCTGAGCCTGTGCGTCCGGAGCCTGTGCTCCACAACGGGAGAGGCCACAACAGTGAGAGGCCCGCGTACAGAAAAAAAAAAAAAAAAAAACACATCAGGATCTTCTCAGTTGCCTTAAAAAAGGCAACTTGACGATAACTCCAGGCAGCTGTCTGGTAAACTGGTCATGTGATGCTCAAAGCCATGCTTATGTACCTCCTGGAATATAGCTATAATTGAACTTATCCCTGGATGTGTCATATTACACTCCAAAATCCAGCTGTGTTTGCACTCTTGGAACTGAAGGTGACCTTCAGCAGTCATCTTGTCAGTCCTGTGTACCAGTCTGGGTTCTATCAGGAAAATAGAAACTACTCCACGTACCCTGAGTATGAAATAATTCAAAACCAGCATGGATGTTTGCCATGGAAAGGGAAGCAGAGAGAAGATGAAGAAGGAAGCCTTGGTCAAAGATCTTTCTTGGCCAAAGAAGGAAACCTAGAGCCCCAAAGCAGTCGGTATGAGAGACATTCTGGAAGCTGCTGCAAAAGTGATGAGTCCCCAGGAAGTTCTTTCCAACCGTCGTAGCCCACGAGGCCAAAGTTGGGTGGTTCTAAAGAGCTTTCCTGGGTGATGCTGTGAATATCACATTGGGCATGTGTGAGATTCCGCGAGTCTGCTTGTAAACTGCCAGGAACCTCAGCTTAATCAGGCAGATGTGTGGAGGACCCTCTCTCCCTCGGACATCCCAGCTTTGTGAACGTCTGTTTGAGCTGAGAGGAGAAGCACGCTGTGCTTCCCAACCGACAGTGACCCCTCTCTCCCTCGGACATCCCAGCTTTGTGAACGTCTGTTCGAGCTGAGAGGAGAAGCCAGGACTGAAGCACAGAGGGGCACGTTCAGACTTGGAGGCTGCAGCTCCCCCGGCAGCTTTGCTTGGTTTGGCTCTTTGGGCAAGCTTGGATCCATGTGGCACTCTGGGTGTTTATTGAGCTATTTTCTCCCTGTTCTCCTCCTCCCGTGGCTGGCTTTCCTTTAGCATAACAGTGAGTAGTCTGTAGACAAAGGATTTGTCTCCATTGGATGTAGTCAGGGGACTTTGAAAAGTACTTAAGCACCGTTGAAGGGGCCTCTGGTTCCACCGAGAACGTTCTTCACCTAGGTAGAGAGAAGTCACTTGATTTCATTAAAGTCAAGGTGCTCATGCTAGTATACTTTCATTCTCCAAAAATGAATCAAGCAAGTGTTACAGGGTGACTTTCATTTTAAATTTAAAATAGGGTCATTTTTATGTTTGCAAATTAATGTCAAAATAAGATACCCTTCCCCAATATTTCTACCATGCAATTTCTACCACGTAATTATTTGTATTACATACCCTCCCAAATATATAATGTTGTTTATATTCTTTTATAACCTACTTTTTCCCCATTTCAATCCAGGTCCTGGGGGAAGCTGGTGGTGCTCTCAAGTGGGGTGATTGAGAAGAGGTTAATGAAGAGGTTCTTTATAAAGGTGTAGATAGGGCTAGAAGGAATCAGAAGGGATGGTGTGGTACCCTACGGGCAAAAGAGAAAAGCAGGGAGGAAGCAAAGTTGATCATTTTTCTTCATTTCCATTACCTACTTTTCTTTGGGCAACAGATTTCTTTGGAGCCCTTAGCAGGGGCCCAAAAAAGTATGGGCGTAATTGAGGAGATGACACACAAACACTTGCAATTGGTAGGTCTCCAAATTCCAAGGGATTTAGAGAGGATATTGGCCCAGCTTCATTGTATTTTGGGAATTCAATACCTCTATACCAGCTATTTCCTCCTAACTAAGGAAAGGAGTTATACCAATGACATTTATTTTTCTATAATCACTACCAAGCTTTAGTAATCAATTCAAGAAGCAGATGCTTGACGTATTATTGCAAAGACTAGGAACAGAATGTTACACATAATACTTGTTATGGCACAAAAATACCACTGTGATTGTCAGTTCCTAAAACGATCAGCAGTGTGACCCTTTACAAAAGTCCTAAGATGTAGAATGAATTTGGTTCTATATGTTGCATAATACTACTATAGTAATTTCCAAAGACTTTATCTAACTGACTAATTGGTAGGAATCATCAGGTGATACTGGATAAGTCACAGATCCCTTCTTACGCCACTTTCTTCTGTTTGCGCTGGTAATCCCACACTGTCTGGATTCCTACCACGTTCCCCACCCTCTCTCTCTCTGGCTGCCCTTTCATCTCCTACAGGAAATAGTGGATCCTGGGCCTTCTCATCATCTCTAGCTGCATTTTTTTCCCTAGAGGATCTCATCCAGATCTGTTTTAAGAAATCCTTCAGCTCCCGACTCCAAATGTACATCTCTAGCCTGACTTCCCCTCAGTTCCAGGCTCATAGATCCACGGTCCTACTTGCCACCTCCTCTTGATCAATAACAGGTATCTCAAAATGAGCATATCCCAAACAGAACCACAACTCACAAAGCTGTAGAAGTCATCTTTAATACCACCCCTTTTAACATTCCTCATGCTCAGCCCAACAGCAAGTACTGTGTCATCTGCCTCAAAAATTGATCTTTTTTTTTAATTTTTATTGGAGTAGAGTTGATTTACAATGTTGTGTTAGTTTCAGGTGTACAGCAAGGTGAATCAGTTATACATATACATATATCCACTCTTTTTTAGATTCTTTTCCCGTATAGGCCATTACAGAGCACCAGAATGGATCTTGAATGTGTCTACTTTTCTCCATTCTCACTGCCTAAACCTCCTTCCAGCCGCCCTCTTCTCTGACCTGTGGAAGCATCACACTGGTGACCTTATTGTTCTCTCCCCAGAAGAGAGTGATGTTTTCTTAAAGCCTAAATCATATAATGTCGTTCCCCTCCTTAAACCCCTTCAGTAGCTTCTTTATTTTAGAATAAAATACAAATTCCTTACCTTCTCCTACAAGACCCTGCATGATCTGGCCCTCCTTGCCTCTCCACATTATTTCAAACAGGTCACAGCCTCTCTCCTTTCCCTCTAAATTCACTGTCCTTTCTAGCCCTACAATATGTCAAGCTCTGCCCCATCTTCACACCTTTGCATTAACTCTTCCCTCTGCCTGGAAAACTTTAGCTCACAGCATGACTTGCTTCTTCTCCAACCTTCAGGTCCCAGCTCAGAAGTCACTTTCTAGAGGCTTTGTCTGACCTAACGCAGCCCACCCCCATTTCCAGTGACCTTACCATACCTGAAACCATCGTCATTTATTATCATTTCTCTGTCTCTCCCACTAGGATCTAAGTTCCTGGAGCACAGCTTCTTAGATTTCTTTCTGTCACCAGCCACTGGAATATTCCTTGCTAAATAGCTACCTGGTTTAATGAATAAAGGACTACCATCAGCAAAAAGGCTTGGAATGAATCAGAAAGTGTTTTCATCTATCACGACTTCACTTTCAGATGGATATTTGGACTCTCAGATACCTGTAATTTTGGTTCGAGTCATTAATTCCCTTAAGTGGAAGCTAATTTTTAATAGTATAGCTTCATTGTTTGAAAAACGGGCAGAAAGCATTCCTAGGGTGAGGATTTGTTCATTCATACTGTTAAGTTGTCATATGCTTTGAATGAAAAACACCAAGCAGAATTCTTTTTTGTGAACCTTGGGGTTGGGGTGGGGGGCAGGGCAAGGTTTAAACTCTCCCCCTTTGGTTTATCTTACATCTCAGGCGTTTGGATCAGTGGCTCAAGGAGATCAGGGAGCCTGAAATCTGTGAACTGTCTCCTTAGAATAAACACCGACGCATCAGGATCGTGTACTCTAAAGTCTCCTAATTCTGTCTCTGCTTCTCAGCTCCCCTCACATCCCTCTCTCACCTTCTGCTCCCTCTCTTTGCTGCTGCAGCTCCTAGGGCTCAGTACTGCCCATTGCAGCGGGGAGCACAGGCAGGCTGTCTGAGATGCCCGAGAGCTACAGTGGGAATGGCTAGGTTGCTGTGTCAGGAATGCCGGCCACCTGGCCAGAGCCCCTGGGACCCCTAGGCCACTGGGCTCATGAAGCCCACAGGAGGCGTGGGCTCCTTCTGCTGTCACTAATCTTTCCCAGCAGACTGTGGCCATGTGCCACCACGCTCTGTCCTCCACTTGCCACGCTGTAAGTGACCATTCCCAACACACAGGGTATCCTCACTCCGGGAAGTTGCCAGGTACCTTGTTTCAACTGAGAAACCTAGAGAAAGACTTGGGTGCAGGTGGCTGGCTGGCTGGATCAGGATATTAATCCCATCATAATAGCTGATGAATCATCCTCTAAATGTGTAAATGATTGCTTTCTAAAACAGGGCTTGAGGGCAGAAATCCTACTAGACTTGTAAACAAAGCTACATCAGTTCCGTTGTCAGTTCACGGAAGGTGTCATGACTACTATGTTGATTGGTCAGGGTAGGCTTACGGTTGAAATAACCCATTCCCAAACGTCAGTGGCTTAACCCCGTAAAGGACTTCTCGTGTCACAATCCAGTCAGGTCAGCGGGGGTGGTGAAGGGGTGTCTCTGCCCCACACAATCCTCCAGGGACCCAGGCTCCTTCCTCCTGGTACAGAGGTTCTTAACCTGGAGTCCACAGGTCCCAGAAAGGGGGTGGACAGAATTCAGGGAGTCTGTGAACTTGGACAGGAGAAGAAGTATATCTTTATTGTCATGAATCTTTTAACTATAATATAGCATTTCCTGCAATTATGATCGAAGACATCAAACCACAATAAAGTTAATGCCACCTGTGACTTCAGTACCAATAGAAATCATGGATATTTTCATATCACCTTTCAATTTTAGCAGATATCATGAAATATCATTTATGCTTAACACTACTTTGAAATTAGGGTAGTTACTAGACTCACTTAAAGATCTTGTTATTTAATGGGTTAAAGAGTACATATATTACCATTTCACAAAATGTTTAAATATTTTGATAGCTGTTTCAGTACTCTTGCAGTTTTTCGTAATCCTATGTATTTTATTTTAAACATTAAAAAACATTATTCAAGAAGGGGGCCATGGAATTTAACAGACTGCCAGAAGGGTTCATGGCAAACAAAAGATTAAAAATCCCTGATCTAAACAACAAGGTCTGACCATATAGCACAGGGAACTATATTCAATATCCTATGATAAACCATAATGGAAAAGAATATTTAGAAAAAGAATGTGTGTGTGTGTGTGTGTGTGTGTGTGTGTGTGTATATAAAACTGAATCACTTTGTTATACAGCAGAAATAAACAGAACATTGTAAATCAACTATACTTCAATTTTAAAAATATTGAAAATTTAAAAATCTCTGATCTAGTGGTTCTACTGTCCCCTAAGTCCTTGGGTATCCCCTACCTCTAGTCAGCAGAGGGGGCTTGGGTGACATTGAGAAGTAGTTTAGGGACGAGGCTTAGAAGGAATGTGTGTCACTTCTGCCCATGTTCCCCTGGCCCTGACCCCACCTAACTGCAAGGGAGGCTGGGAAGTGAAGTCTAGTCTGTTCCCAGGCGAAAACGGGATGGGGCTTGGTGAGTACATGGAAGTGATTGTCACAGTGCCCATGGAAACAATTAGCAAAGAGACAGCAGTCCAACGACAAGCACCCTCCCTGGAGAAAACTCACTCCCTGTCAAATTCACTCCGGGAAGTATAATCATAATAAGACCATAATAGCTGCCATTGGTTGAATAATTACTCCCGTCAGTATTGCGCTAAATGATTCACTTTCATGACCTCATTTAATCCTCATAATAACCTTATGAGACAGGTACTATTGTTCCTACTTGATAAATAAGGAAACCAGGACTTGAGAAAGGCAGTCCAGAATCGGTGCTCTCAATCCCTGTGCTGGACTGTTTTGGAAAACTTCTGAGATCCTTGTAAGAGAAGATGGAACCGTATCCTGGTGGAGAGAGTGGTTCCTGGAACCAGACTCCCAAACTTCATATCCCAGCTTTGCTGGAAGCTGGCTCATAGCCAGGGCAAGTTTTCCTGAAAGCTTTCCATGAATCTGTAAAATGGTGATAATAATAGCTTCCATCTTTTAGGATTAAATGAGATAAATTCTTAGACTAGCACCTGGCACGTGGTAAGTGCTCAGTGAATGTTAGACACTGTCACTAATGCCTAAATGACACTGTGACCACCTCAATGAAAGTGAACTAAATGTTCCAGCAGGGCTCAGTATTCATGAAGGATGCGAGAAAATCTCTGAGGTCACCAAGATCCTCCCCAGCCAGGGGGTTTCCTAGAATGGTGTGCTGAGTTATAGTCAAGAGAATGGGACGCTGCTACTTTTCTAATGAAGGAAAAAATTAAAATTGTTGGGTTAGTTTTCATTTTAATGTAACTTTCTCTCCCATGTATAGAACTCCATGAAGGTGATGTTCAAATGCCTCTGGAAAAACTGTGGGAAGGTTCTGAGCACTGCAGTGGGTATGCAGAAGCACATCCGGACCATTCATCTTGGGTAAGGCAGCCCTCCCTTCAGAGCTTGGCGTGTCTCCATCAGTTCGATCCAGGTCACTTGCACTCAGAATTACACACCACACTGTGCCTTAAAAATTCTGAACACAGGACTAGGGACTCAGCCAGCTGGATCTTCCTAATCACCATGGAAATGCCCACTGCAGATAACATAGGCCAGTATGGCAAGTGGAAAGAAGGTGACTCACATTTGTAAAGCCTCCCTAATATACTCACTAAGTCAGGGGTCCCCAATCCCAGGACCGAGGATCGGTACCCGTCCGTGGCCTGTTAGGAACCGGGCCGCACAGCAGGAGGTGAGCGGCAGGCAAGTGAGCGGAGCTTCACCTGCATTTACAGCCGCTCCCCATCGCTCGCATTACCGCCTGGACCATCCTCCTCCACCATCCGCTCTGTGGAAAAATTGTCTTCCAGAAACTTTGGTCCCTGGTGCCGAAAAGGTTGGGGACCACTGCACTAAGTGACATTAAACACGTCTCAGGTCCTTCTGAAAATGAGGCTAATTATATCAGCCCTGCAGCGGCATGTGTGAGGGTCAAAACTAAAATGTATGTTAGAATAATTTGTAAAAGATGGACCACTAGGGTAGGGTAGGGTAGGGTAAGGGGTCCTTGAACCCCCTGAAATTGTCTGTGAAGTTAGATGTGCACTTTTTTCCCAGTGGAGTGTTTTCGTGACTTTGAGCCTCAAAGGCAGATATAACCTGAAAAGGGTTTAAGAACCACAGTGACAATCAGTGCTGCTGTTGCTATTCTTAGGATGCCTGATGACCTGCTCTATCATTTTCTGTTGCCCAAATAAGTCCTTTATTTGTACAACTGACACTTCCTTGTGTTATATAGAAACCATTCTAAGGAAAGATGAAACTAAGTTTCTAGCAACAGGGATTAGGGGGCCACTCCAGAGGGGCAATGGTAGTTCAGTTGCCTTGTGCTCTCGTCTCTGGGTTTTTCTTGTCCAGGAATCTGGGACTGAGAAGAGACCTTGAGAAGCTGTAAGTCATAACCAGTGTGCATAAGGCAAATCCAAATACATGACCAGCCCCCAAAATGCTTGGACACAGAGGAGCCCTTTCAAAACGATGAGTGTTGAGAAATCAACACTACAGTCGCTTTGCCCAGCAAGGGATAAATTTAGGGAATGCATCATCCATTAAAAAAAGTGGTAGAGGGCTTCCCTGGTGGCGCAGTGGTTGAGAGTCCGCCTGCCGATGCAGGGGACACGGGTTCGTGCCCTGGCCCGGGAAGATCCCACATGCCGCAGAGCGGCTGGGCCCGTGAGCCATGGCCGCTGAGCCTGCGCATCCAGAGCCTGTGTTCCGCAGCGGGAGAGGCCACAACAGTGAGAGGCCCGCGTACCGCAAAAAAAAAAGTGGTAGAAAAAGAAAACAAGAACTGGTTCTAAGGTGATTTGGCTGATTGGTGTGGCTCGGCCCCTTCAGTGACTGGAGAGAAGCAGAGATCTATCTCCCTAACCTGTAGGCTTGGGATGCTGGAGACACAGCCAGACCCTTCCAGGGCACAGCACGTGGAAAGTCACCAAGTGCCGTGGGTGCGGCCCAGCAAAGCAGGGAGTCTGCTCCGCTAGCCTGAGGGTCCACTTCATCCTCCAGGAGACACCACACTGAAACACTGCGGGGCAGAATGCCCTCCTATTCCTAAAGGCTTCGGAGAAGGAGATCCTGCAGCTTCTCCCCTCAAACCTCACTGTCAGCACAGCTCACAGAGTAAATAGCTCAGAGTTCTTTAAAGGTTTAGGAAGGGCTTCTGGAAGCTATAATCAGGACTTGGGGTATTTGTTTTAAGGTCCCTCTGCCCAGTGATTCGAATCCTATTCAGCACTACACAGAAACACATGCCACATATATGTATTTATAGACTATAAACGGCATCACAGTATTTTCCTTTGAGCTTCTGGGGTGCTCTCATGGTGGGTGAAATTCAGCGTGCAGCTGCTGTATTCACTGCCCTGGGATTCCCTTCTTACTCTGTGTGCTTCACATTGCCTTGGTGAATTAGGATTCGCATCCCTGCCAGCCATCGCCCAGGAATGGGCCTGCGTTAGCAGGACTCCAATGCTGCTCTGTCTGTATATGAAGCTCTCATGGACCCGGGTAGGGTTCGGAAGGGGACCGCCTTTGCCTTAACCCATGTCCTCCATGATGTGACTGTAGGAGGATGGGGCATTTTTAATGAGTGTTGGCTGTGGG
This sequence comes from Leucopleurus acutus, assembly GCF_964270905.1. Taxonomy (NCBI): domain Eukaryota; kingdom Metazoa; phylum Chordata; class Mammalia; order Artiodactyla; family Delphinidae; genus Leucopleurus; species Leucopleurus acutus. Next base: position 23,917,329 of record NC_139159.1, on the reverse strand, counting down.
ACCTAGGGGAAGAAGGGGGCATTCCAGAACCCCCAAATATGTGTCTTGCATCTGATGTAGCTGCAGTGCACACCATGTCAGTATAAAAAGTACACTGTTTTTCTCTTAAGTCTCACTCCATTCTTATACACCAGGGGCTGATCCTGATTTATCCCCGTGTAGGACACACAGTTTCCCCCAGGCCTGTGTGTCTATTAGTGGCACTCAGGCAGCCAGTAGCAACTTGGCCTGCCCTTTACTGGAGAGGAAGTGGGGACAGGAATAGAACAGGCACACATTCTTCAGCCCACTCTCTGGGGTCTTCCGTGCTCTGCTTGTAGGAAAGCCAAGCCCAGCCTGACCTGGTACAGTGCAGACACCTCCCTAGACGCCTCCGCCTGAGACCTCAGGGGAAACGGAACGAGGCTGGGAGAAGCCCCCGATGTGGCTAAACCGAAAGGCCGAGGAGAAGGGGAGACTTGTGTTTTAAGTTCTATACAGGGATTGTAAGTGGGAAAAAAGTTTATTCCGAGTCAGTGTCCTGCGCCTGCTGGATGTGGTCATGAAATTTGGGGATGCCCCAGGGAAGGGAGATGTGCAGAGGCTATCCCATAAAACCAAGTGGCCAGATGTGCACCATTTCCCTAGAAATTCATAAATCCAATGAATGTTATTATTTACTCGACAGTTATTTTATGCAAAGCTTTCTGTGGAAAAGTACAATTTTCCATGTCTCAGGGAGAAAAACTGCGGAAGTACTAGAAGATATTTTTCCTGGTGATAGTAAACATTGAGGCTTTTTTTTATACATATAAATTTATTTATTAATTTTTGGCTGCCTTGGGTCTTCATTGCTGCCTGTGGTTTTTCTCTAGTTGCAGCGAACGGGGGCTACTCTTCATTGCGGTGCGCAGGCTTCTCATTGTGGTGGCTTCTCTTGTTACAGAGCACGGACTCTAGGCGCGCGGGCTCCAGTAGCTGTGGCACGCAGGCTCAGTAGTTGTGGCTCACGGGCTTAGTTGCTCCACGGCATGTGGGATCTTCCCGGACCAGGGACTGAACCTGCGTCCCCTGCGTTGGCAGGCGGATTCTTAACCACTGCGCCACCACGGAAGTCACAACATTGAGGCCTTTTAACATCAGCCTTATTTTTATTTAATACGCACTCAGTGCTTATTATGTGTGCGGTACACTTCTAAGCACGTATGCAGTAGGCCTCCATACCTGCAGCTGCGGAACCCACAGATATGGTGGGCCAGCTGTGCTATGTCATTTTTTTTGTTGTTGTTTGTTTGTTTGCTGTACGCGGGCCTCTCACTATTGCGGCCTCTCCTGTTGCGGAGCACAGGCTCCGGACACGCAGGCTCAGCGGCCATGGCTCACGGGTCCAGCCGCTCTGCGGCATGTGGGATCCTCCCGGACCGGTATGTCATTTTATATAAGGGTGCAGGCTGCCAAAATCACACACACAGCTAGAAGCTGTCAGGATTTGAACCCAGGAGATCCGACTCCAGAATTCATGCTGGGAATCACTGTGCTATAACATCAGCTTCCTTCGTTCATTCATTCAACATTTAATAGGCATGTACTGTAGGCCAGATGCGCTGATATGTGTGGTGTGACACAAAGATGAACAAGACATAGCCCTAGAGAATCAGTCTTAGGGAGGCGACAGGGGTTTAAAAAAAAATTGCAGAAATGTACCAAGTCATTACATAAAGTGAATTAAATAAACTGAACGCACCTCACAGGGAGCTCAGAGGATCTAACAGTTTGGAATTAAGTCCTAACACCTAACGTGCAAAATACTTCCCCGATTTGAGAGCTCAGGTCACTTCCACCTCCCACCTCTCGCCCGGCCACTGTCAACTGCTCCACAGTCTGCTCGCTGGCCTCCCACCCCTCTTGCCCTCCTCTCCTCTATTCTCCCTCCAGACAATTGCCAGAGTGATCCTTTTAAAAAGTAGCTTATGAGGGCTTCCCTGGTGGCGCAGTGGTTGAGAGTCCGCCTGCCGATGCAGGGGACACAGGTTCGTGCCCCGGTTCGGGAGGATCCCACATGCTGCGGAGCGGCTGGGCCCGTGAGCCATGGCCGCTGAGCCTGCGCGTCCGGAGCCTGTGCTCCGCAACGGGAGAGGCCACAACAGTGAGAGGCCCGCGTACGGCAAAAAAAAAAAAAAAAAAAAAAAAAAGTAACTTATGAGTCTATTTCTGTTTTGTAAATAAGTTCATGGGTATCATTTTTTTAGATTCCATATATAAGTGGTAGCATATGATATTTGTCTTTGTCTATCTTACTTCACTTAATATGAAAATCTGTAGGTCCATCCATGTTGCTATAAATGGCATTAGATGGCATTAGAAAACAAACTTATGGCTACCACAGGGCATAGCATGAGAGGGGGTGAACTGGGGAGAGATAAATTAGGAGCTTAGGATTAACAAATACACAGTACTGTATATAAAACAGATAAACAACAAGGACTTACTGTATAGCACAGGGAACTATACTCAATATCTTGTAATAACCTATAATGGAAAAGAGTCTGAAAAAGAATATATATATGCTTTATATATATATATAATAAAAATATATATATGTAATTACTTTGCTGTACACCTGAAACTAACACAACATTGTGAATTAACTATACTTCAATTTTAAAAAATAAAAAATAAATAAAAAGTAACTCAGAGTCCTCAAAATCCCCAGAAGCTTCCATCACATTCAGGACAAAATCCCGTCTTTCCCCAGGGCTACAAAGCCCTGTGCGATCTTGCCTCTGCCTTCCTTGCCACGCTTCTCTCCTTACTCTCTGCCTGGTGCCCCGAGCACCAGCCGCCTGCCTCTCTGCCCTTCTTGGGAAGTGCCAGGACGGCCCACCCCAGGACTCTGCATTCTTCCCACATGGCTCCCACATGGGTTTCTCCCTCACCTCATATAGACGTCTGCTCAAATATTACCTCCTCGGAGAGTCTTCCTCTGAACACACTAGTTAAAATAATGCCCCCGTCATTGAAGCTGATTAAGGACGCTCTTAATGCTGCTTACTTTTTCTTTCTGGGATGTATTACTACCTGATGTATTAAATGTCTATTTCCTTATGGGTTTACTTTTTTTATGAGTTATAGTCGATGTACAGTATTTTATAAGTTACAGATGTACATTCTGGTAATTCACAATTTTTTAAGGTTATACTCCATTTATAGTTGTTACAAAATATTGGCTATATTCCCTGTATTGTACAGTAATATATCCTTGTAGCTTATTTTATACATAATAGTTTGTACCTCTTAATCCTCTACCC